>NC_136927.1:47220983-48420983 GCF_949752795.1 Hyperoodon ampullatus | reverse complement strand
TGTAGTTTATACAATTCAGGGGGACTTCATGAAGAAAAATAATAAAATTATAAACACCAGATTAGGTACAAAGTGAATATTTGTTTAGCATGAAGAAGAAACTCACGGCAAAATGCAAATTTTAAAAACTGACAAATATAACAAAACCCCCAAAATAGCATATATTTTTATTCCTCAACTGCCTGATATCCCTCTGTAATACTTCTTTAACCTCCAATTTTTTAACTGCATAATCTTTGATTGCCTTTTCATATGATAAAAATTTTCTTATACCTTTTTCGAGAGCGAGTATGGTTGACCCAAACTTGTTTTGTTATCAAGAGCTCTGAAATGTTTATTTTAGCATCACAACTTGTCAATGGTAATGTTACATTTATCAAGTTATTTCCTATAATAGCTATAAGATTTGGGGACAAGTGTTCTTGTTCAGGGATACATCTTAGAGTCTCTTGATTCGATGACCCTTGTTTACCAATGTGTCATAAATGTCCTTGTTGCAGGGGTGTGGTAAGTTTTATGTTATCTTACAGGAAGGAAACTCCATTTTGTCTAAACACGGATAGGAATCAATCCTTGCTAACAATTTTACTTGTCTGATACTTGGAAGAATTTTCCTCAGGCTAGATTATGACTCTGTACATTTCAAATCTTCTTTCTCCCCCATTTCTTACTTGTTTCTGGTTCTGGGTTCTGTAGGATCCGGTCATATTACTATACGACTTCTGGCCTTGTACCACTGTGTCATGATACCAGGTAAGTCAGTACCATGGAGGTTAAGAGTATTCCTGGAAGCCATACCTACACCAGGAAGGCAAGAATCTGACTATACTTAGAAATGAGCAAATTACATCCATCCATGCCACTAAACCCAGTTGCAAATGCAGGCCACCTCAACTTCCCCTTCAGAAGGTGAAGAAAACAGATGACCACTGCTCTGGTGACACTCAAAACAAGTGGAAGGAAGTTGATAAATGGAATATTGCCTGCCGTATCAGTAAACAAAGGATGTCACAGTCATCAGCGATTGCAGCCCTCCTACGTGAGCTGGTGAGCCCTGAGGGGACTCAGGAAGGAAAGAATACTTGCCATCTAGCAGCCATCAGACTGCAGCCACTCCCTATGGTGACCCCTGAGGAAATTCTGGATATGAAAACACAGGATACTGGCCCCAGATAGCTGAGTGCATATCAAAGGAATGATTTCAGTGAGCCCAGACCCTTGCATTCTTCCCATATTAGAAAAGCTCTAAATTACTTAACTTGTACTTTCTGGTTTTCTTTAATTAACAATCATCTTTGATGTTCCGACTACTTGACCTTTGTTGCAAAATTCCTATATGTCCTAGCTCCCCCCTCACCTCCGCCTTGGAGCAGTTCTCTCAGGGTTACTTGAGATGCTGCTTCCCGGGCTTGAAGTCCTAAAAATTCCCACCGAATAAAACATAACCCTCAACTTTTAGGTTGTGAATACTTTTTTTTTTTGGTTGTGAATATTTTTAAAGTCAACAAAGTGTAATGTCATGAAAGGGAGGTCAGAGCAGAAACAGACAGCACTCTTAATCAATTCCACTTATAATAGCTTAGGTTTACAAATTAAGCAAAAACATACAACCGTCAAGACACACTGCCAGGGCTCATCAAGGCCTTAGAAGGGACCCAGGCAAGAGAAGAGTTTGAAGCTTCAGCTTCATCAGCTTCAAAGTAGATCTACCTCTGGACACATTCCTGTGCTTTTCAGAGAATAGGTGCTGAATGAATGAATGTCTTTTACACTAGGCTGGGAGCTGGGATCCCAGAACCCTCCAAACAAGTGGGAGGGACCTGCAGGGGCTCTCTCGTTCATTTGTGCCCCAGGGTGTCAGGTCTGGCTCAGAGCAATGCCCAGAATTCAGTGCAGTGTTTCAGGAGCGATCTGACCCGTGCAGGGCCAGCAGAGTAGACCCCTCACCTTGCTCAGGCCAGCTAATTTGCCTCTATTAATCCTAACAAAAGTTGCTTTATTGAGTTTTTTCCTTTCCTTCTCTTTTTGTCAAACTTCTCATGACATTGATGCACACTGAGCTTATAGTCGACGAAAACCTTTTAATTTTTCACACTTGCTAAACCAGTTCTCCTCCAGGCTGTAACTGACCAATTTAAGGTGCTGTGATGGTTAATTTTATGTGTCAATTTGATTGAGTTAAGGGATGCTCAGAGAGCTAGTAAAACATTATTTCTGGGTGTGTCTGTGCAGATGTTTCTGGAAGAGGTTAGCATCTGAGTTGGCAGACTGAGTAAAGAAGACTGCCCTCACCAATGCATGTGGGCATCATCCAGTCTACTGAGGGGCCCGAACAGAACAAAAAAGGCAGAGGAAGGGTAAAATTGCTCTTTTTGCTTGTGATGGGATATCCATCTTCTCCTGCCCTCACACATCAGTGATCCTAGTTCTTGGGTCTTTGGACTTGGACTGAATTATACCACCGGGTTTACCTATTTTCCTTTGCAGACAACAGATTGCAGGACTTTTTGGCCTCCATAATTGCATGAGCCAAGTACTACAATCAATCAATCAATCCATCAATCAATCCTATTGATTCTTTTCCTCTAGAGAGCCCTAACTGATACAGTCCAAATGCACAGCTCCACAGTGATTCCAGTTAAATTCTATACTCTTATGTTTAGCCCACACTCTGGCCTCAGGAGACGGATCTGACTCTCCTGTGTGTCATCTAGCATACTAACAATTGCTACCTTTTCTATAATGCCCAAAGCACTGATTCTGAAACATAGACTGGGATGTGATCCTGAGGGGAGCTCTGTAGCTCAGCCTCCTGAACCTCCTCTCTGGCCTGACATTAATTTATCAACATCTTTGGGGTCCATATGTTCAATCTATGTTTAATCCATCTGACTGTAATGGTACACAACCAAATTTCAAGTTCACAAGGATATCAAATGCCAGGGACTGGGAATCCACTTCCAAGATGGTGTCACTCACATGTGTGGTGCCTTGGTGCTCCTTGGCCTCTCACTCCACAAGGTGTCACATCCTCCAGGAATCTATGTATCTTCTGTATTTCCAAATCCTGCGGTCCAAGGATCTCATCAAAATAATTAAATGAGGTTGGTATAAGATGCCTTTTTTCTTAGTGCATCTATCTTTTTTCCTGTTGACCGTCACTTCTTTTTCTACAGTCTGAAGACACTGGCTTACAATCATGTGCTTATACAGCATTTCCCTAGCTCATCTGACTCACAGCTCTCTCTGGAGAGCAGGACTCTTTGTGATAAGTAAGAATACAGCTTTCAGTTGAGGTCAGTGATTCCAGAATGTATTTGTATGCAATGCTGTAATAATACCTTGCACTTGGTATAGGGCTGTAAGCTTATAAGGCTCTTTCTTGTACAATTTCATTTAACAGAAACTACCCAGGAAAAAGGCAAGAATTCTGCTTTATGAAAAAGAATAATGGACTCTAATCATTAATGCCCCATTCAACCCCAGGAAATATGACTCTGAAAAGCCAATGAAACTGTACTTCCCATGTGAGTGTTATGAAATCCATGTAACATGATACCAAGATGCTAAATGCTATCATCTTCACCTTACAGTAATCATTAGAGCAAGGAGAGACTTCTACAAGGCACTGATGCCCAACAGCTTGGGAAGAATCTGTTACGACTTAGGATGTATCTAAACAGTCCTTTCCCAGAGATCTACACTTTGGCTGCTTTCAAACAACCATATTAGATTGGAGACAGGATGAGGTGTTAATTATAGACAAGGAAACTGAGTTCAGAAAGTGGACAAGTGGCATGGTTTATAATAGGGATAAAACTCCTCGAAGTCTAGACTTGAATTTTACTTCTTACTCACCACCTGGAATAAAACATAGATGATGCAGAGAATGGAGAAAATAAATGGAAACAAAGCAGAGACCTGCAAAACATAGGTTTCTTCAGGAGTTCAGAAGAAAACCATTCCAGATTCCTCAAAAAAAATTAAAAATAGAGCTATCATATGACCCAGCAATCCCACCTCTGGATATTTACCCAAAAGAACTGAAATCAGGATTTCAGAAAGATATTTGCATTCCCATGTTCACTGCAGCATTATTCACAAAAGCCAAGATGTGGAAATAACCTAAATGTCCATCAACATATGAATGGATAAAGAAAGTATATGAGTTGTCAATGAGTTGATGGTACGAGAATCATAAAGCAGAATTCTGGAATCAGGATCTCATCTGCCCTTTCCTGAGGGCCTCTGACATATGGCAGGTAAGCAGGTCAGAGGATAAGAGAAAAACAGAGAACCTGAAGGACTAGAGATGGATGATGCAGGGGTCTTCTGGAGCTTCAGCACACCTCACATTTGGAGGGCATTTTGGGGCACACCACATTTTTGAGCGCACCAGCCATCCTACATTTCTAAACAACCTTAACCTATAAAAGGATTTTCACAGACATTATCTCAATGCGAACTCACAACAACTCTGAAACTAACTCCATGAGACAGAGGAAAAAGGTGCCATTGTCATTTTTCTGATGGACCAACTGAGGCTCAGAAGGGACGAGGGACTTACTACCCCAACACCTGAATACCTTATGTTGCTCACAAGTTTGTGGGTCAAGAAGTCTTAGCTGAATAGAGCCCCTCTGCTCTATGTGACACCAGCCAGGGAGGCAGGGACTGGGAATCCACTTCCAAGATAGAGTCACTCACATGTGTGGTGCCTTGGTGCTCCTTGGCCTCTCACTCCACAAGGTGTCACATCCTCCAGGGCCCCTCCACATGGCATGGACTTTGAATAGCCATGAAAGACACACTTCTATGGCAGCTGGCTCCTAAGAGGGAGTAAGTGGAAGCTGCTGGGCCAGCAAAGAGCTATGCCTAGAACTGGCATAGAGTCAATTCCACTGTACTCCATTTGTCACCGCTGTCACAGGGCCCACTCCAAGTCAAAGGGGTGGACACTCTCCACTGCTTCATGGAGTAGGCCAGTCACATTGCAGAAGAGTATGCAGCATGAAAGATTGCTCTAGCTACCTTTCCCACAGACCAGAACTTTGATTTCCAGAACCCTATTCCCTTGTGTTTCCCACTGAGTAATACTTCTTGATATGGCCCAAATATGAATAGTGCACATACCCCCACCTTAGCAGAAGGTAAGCACTTTACACACAGCTACACACATCCCCTGTATAATGTTTGTCCCCAAGAAAACAAGTAAAACGTAGTGCCATCTTTAGCAATTACAAATTCACAAGTTGGTAGTAAATGGTTTTTTTTTTTTTAAACCAGTAAAACATACATTCAGAATCAGCTCATTTGGGATTTGTAGTGATTTTAGAAATATGTTTGCCAATCACCTTATCAATTCTAACAAAATTGGAAGGGGGATGTTTAATCTACTTAAGAAAATCAACTCTTGGGCTTCCCTGGTGGCGCAGTGGTTGAGAGTCCGCCTGCCGATGCAGGGGACACGGGTTCGTGCCCCAGTCCGGGAAGATCCCACATGCCGCGGAGCGGCTAGGCCCGTGAGCCATGGCCACTGAGCCTGTGCGTCCGGAGCCTGTGCTACGCAACGGGAGAGACCACGACGGTGAGAGGCTCGCGTACCGCAAAAAAAAAAAAAAAAAAAAAAAGAAAATCAACTCTGGATATTTGGCAATCACTTTATCAGCATCATTTTCACATAAACACTGTGCTTATTGATGATTCTTATCTAGTCATTAAAGTAGGCCTTGTATTTGGCGAAGCACTTGTCATAATTCCACGATTCTCGCTCACTAGGGCTGGCCACCCTCCAAGACATTCCAATTAAGGGTTTATTACTCTGTCACACTTTCAAGGGCCTGAGTCAACATAAAGTTAAATTCTATCTAGAGGACATATCCTAGGCTACAGCTGTTGTGCTTCTGTGGGATTTTTTTTTTTTGGTCTTGTTTTTCTAATGAAAATAATCTATGGATCCTGTTCATAAGAGGAGCACACAGGTCCAAATCATTACCTCCTGGCAGTGACTACTTTCTGAGTCCTCTCTGCTTCAGCACACTCCTTAATGGCAGTTGAATAAATATCTAAGATGCAGATTTCTCGGTCCTTTCTGAAGGATAGTATCTTCCAACAAGGGGGCAAAAAAAAAATTAATGAAAGAATATTTACAGAGCATCAAACTATGTGTTGAACACCAAGCCTGGCACCCTCAAGGTCTCTGCCCTTAAGAAGCTCACAGCACAGCAGTGGAGACAGTACGAAGCCACACTAAGGGTAATTCTGCACTGTCTGGGAAGGACCAGGGCTCTCACCCTCTCAAGTAACAGCTCACAGGACCAGGGATGGACATGTGACCCAAAGACAGCCAGTGTGACCTATGGCTGTGCTCGGGCAGATAAATGGGTCCAATCTAATTCTCACCAGAATTTTCAGTAAAAGGCATAGAAGCTTTCACCAACAGGAGTGATAAGCACTGGAGCTGACAGGGCACATAGACTCAGGGACTGGGGCAGACATTTTTCCAGGAAAAGTCAGTCTGCAGAAGGAGTAGAATTGAGCAAACCAGCAGCATGTGACCCCGGAGAGAGAAAGAGACAGAAAGAGAACAAAACCTCCGTTATCATTCTGGTTCCCAGCCAGAGTTCCTGAGAAGCTGGTTCTATTTGGATTTTTTTCTTGGATTCTGTGAGCTTTCTTTGCAATATAATAAACACCGTTTGTGTTTGAGCTGGTTCAACAAGTTTCTGTACCTTGAAACTCAAAGGCCTGAAAGAATCTCATGTGTTGTTTTTTTTTTAGATTTCACATATAAGTGAGATCATATAGTGTTTAGCTTTCTCTCTGACTTATTTCACCTAGCATAATGCCCTCAAGGTCCATCCATGTTGTCACAAATGGAAAGATTCCATTCTTTTTTATGGCTAAATAACATTTCATTATATTTACATATATATGTACATATATGTATATATATATGTGTATATATATGTATTATATATATATACATATATAATCACATTTTTCTTATCCATTCATATGTTTATCTTTTTTTTGAAAATAATAATAGTCTTTCACAGATAATCAACATAATAAATCAATTTTGGGTCAATAAATAAATATTTTTAAAAACCCTAAAAAACCCAAATCAAACACAAAAGCAAAAAAGAAAGTGTTCTACTTTCCCTGCTCCGAGGTTTTGCTTTTGCTGCTCTACCTACCTCTTAATCCCCCTCCACTGCCCCCATTCCCCTCCCCGCCTGCACTACCCACCTACTCTTCAGTCCTAGTGCAAGGGTCAGCTTTGTCTCTCCAAAGACTCCAGGATTAATCCCACTTCTCCCACTGCGGCTATAGTTCATACAGACTATTTGTCAGTTCTTCTACATCCCCAGCCCAACCCAGGGAAGCCCCAGCCTGTACCTCCTCTTGCCCCCTGTGCTGTTGTGATCTCAGCATACCTCCAAACTTAGCCTTCCTGAGCTCCCATGGGGATGAAATGAAGTGAAGCTGAAAGGCGAGAGCACAGTCATGATGGCACCTAGTGTCCAAAAATGGTGGATGGAATCTGAAGATTCACAGACAACAAATAAGACAACTGGGGTATAATCAAAAAGGTACTGAGGGCTTCCCTGGTGGCGCAGTGGTTGAGAGTCCGCCTGCCGATGCAGGGGACACGGGTTCATGCCCCGGTCTGGGAAGATCCCACATGCCGCGGAGCGGTTGGGCCCGTGAGCCATGGCCGTTGAGCCTGGCGTCCGGAGCCTGTGCTCCGCAATGGGAGAGGCCACAACAGTGAGAGGCCCACGTACAGCAAAAAAAAAAAAAAAAAAAAAAAAAAAAAAAAAAAAAAAAAAAAAAAGGTACTGACACTGAATACTTGCTCCACTGATTGAGGGATCATGGCCAAGTTTACTTAACCTCTGAGCCTCAGTATCCGCATTGATAAAAAAGAGGTAATACACCTCTATCTCACAAGACCATTGAGAAGAATAAAGGAGACAATGTCTATGAAAGAATCAGGCACTGTGTGGTCTGTAGGCCTAAAATTAACAGCAATTCATTCTTGGCTTCAGCCACTGACTGGTTCATTGTAATGCTATATAACTTTTCATGGGCAGATCATGCTTCCCTGGAGGTCAGAGACCGTGACCTACTTCTTCAAATTCCTAAACTTAATATTGATACACAGAAAGTTCCCAGTAAATACTAAATGATTTATTGAAAGCTGTATACTGAAGACTTCTATTAGCACACGCATACAACATCATAAGACCCACGTTCCCATTCATCCAACTACATAAATCATTCACTGTGTTCCTGTAATCTTTTCAAAGACCTAGTATAGTCAATTTCCAATTATCTGTGTCAGTGGGGAACACGAATAGTCCGAATAATGAAACCCACAAATAATCCATACATTTAATTTTAGCAGCTGCTTCCAGCCAGTATGAAAACTTCCCGCTGTGAAGGTCACTGTTCTTCCTGCCCCTCCTTTCTCTCTGGCAGGGGCAGGTATTGCCAAAAGGCATCCTCATCAGAGAAGAGGGAAACCCAGAGCCTAGACGATCTGCAGGCTTGCTAATCAGCCTTCGAATAATGAAGCCTGGCTCTGCTTCTTAGGAGGCACTGCCTGGTGCAGTGGCAAAGGACAAAGAGGAATTATAGGATCACACACTAAATTCCAATCCTAACATCACCCTGACGCCCATGGTCACCAGCCATGCATGTCCTTTGGCTAAATCAGCCAATGTGGGTCTGACTCCTCATTCTGAAACAGAGACTCATAGAGCAAATAAAACAGGGATCACAGCACACAGTGCCAGATCTACTTTATTCAGTTAGCAAATATTATTGAACGCCTCCTCTGACATCTGCCAATAATACATGTGTGTGTGTTACATATATATATACACACACACACACACACACACACACACACACACACATATAGACACACACAAAACAATTACTGTGCCTTTGGAATACAAGACAGACAAGAAGAAATGGGCCTGATTTGAGAACCACTTCATAGGGCCACTGCTTACCAGAATCTTGAGTGCAAATGTCATTTGAGTCTACTAATTTCAGATTATTCTAATAATAGCCAAAAGGCAGTTTGTTATCTTTGTAACCAAGTCTTAAAAGTTAATATGCTTTTTAAAAAAAGGATCAATTTATGACCTCCAGTCTTTCCTGAGTTGGAAACTGTTCAACCTAAGTTGTTTGCCAACAAGGGGCCTGAGGGCTGACTCTGGGCTCAAAAGTGTTTGGCTCTCCCACTGCGGGTGCTCTCCAGGGCCTCCTCCATCCTGTTTCTCCCCAACACTGAGGGCACATGACAAGTGCTTTTGTCACCGGACACCCAACCTCTTCACTAACTTACATCATCCACCTGGCTTCTCCAGGCATTTCCTCTGTAGCCTATGGCCTGTTGTACTTTCTAAATTGCAGCAAAAATACTTCCCATCCCACAAGCTCTTCTTACAATGTGACTTCAATACCCTTCCCATGAAGAGATGGGGTCTAGGGTTCTTCCTCTGAATATGGGCATGTCTGTGGACTTCTGCAGAAGTGACCCTAAGTGACCCCCAAGGCCAGGACCATCTCCACCTGTGGGTGCTGGAGCTGGCTCATACCACTGTGCACCTCTCTTCTAAACTCTGTGTTCAGTGGCTTAAAATGGGCCATGATGGGGGTCTTTACATCATGGAAATCAGCAAACATGACAAATAGGGCTTTTCCACCGAGAAAGCCAGTTGTTTCTCGTTTCCCAACACACTGCTTTACCTGGCTCTCTTCTGATACTCACCCCTGAAATTCAGCTGTCATGCTGTGGGGAAGCCTGAGCAGCCCGAGGAGGGGCCCGCATGACAGGAAACCAGAGCCCCTGGCTCAGCCCTCACTGAGCTCCCAGCTGATAGCCAGCACCAACTTGCCAGCCATACGAAGCCATCTGAGAATAGATCCTCCAGCCCCCAGTCACATCACCCCAGCTGACACCATGCAGAACAAAGACAGGCCTTTCCTACTAAACCGTGTCTAACTGTGGGCAACTCATGAGCACTTAAAAAGGTTTGGGATGGCTTATGCAGCAGCAACAGTGACCAGAACCCAGTTCCTGGTAGCTTGTAATAGCCTGGCTCTGCCCCGCATGGGCCCTTTTACCTACGGTCACCAACACCACGCTTACTTACTGGTTCCCACTGTTTCACATCCCACATGGATTCAGGCAGACTTGGCCCTTTCTTTGTATCAGGGCTGACATCCTCCCCTCAGAGAATTCCAGAACCTCCATCCCTAGGTGCTCACAGTCCGACTCATGGCAGCTTGAGCTGCAGCTGCTCTGAATCTGTTTTCCTGAATCTCTTGCTCTGGATATTCCAAATTTGAAAGTGGATGCTGCCTAGAAAGCTGAAAAATTAGGGAGTTCGGCTCTTCTGTACCCACTGCTGTCATCTGGATGCCTTGTCCAGGGGTGGCCATGCATCTGAAATTTTAGGCAGATTTGGAAAACATCCCTATTTGGTGCTACCTGAGTTACCGGCTCCACCGCGCTTTCCCTGGCTCACTCTCAGGCATACGTCCTTATGGGGCAGGACAGGTTTTCCTAACTTGCCATCTCATTCCTGCCCACGTGGGGGTTACACCAGGTGTGTAAGGCACGCAGTGAATAAGACTCTATCCTGGCCTGCAAGGGCTGCAGTCTACTGGGTGTTTGCACTGAGGGAACTGGGGAAAACTTGATTTGGGTTTTAAAGTTTGAATAAGAGTTTACTTGGCAGAAAGAAAGAGAGAGAGAAAGAGAAGAAGGAAGAGAGAGAAGGGAGGAGGGAGGGAGAGAGGGAGGGAGAAAAATTAAATAAATTCTAGGCAGAAGGGAAAATGTAGGTGGAGGCAGATTTGGCAAAGAGTGAGAATTTGAATGTATTTGGAGCAAAAGGTACACAGGCAGAGTTCAGAAGAGGACGTGGGGTCAGATGAAGCGTAAATTCGTTCCATGGGCAATGTGGAGTTACCACAAGCAAGACTGAAATGACATGGTGTGATTTGCATTTTCTAAAAATAACACTCTTGGAGGCAGAGTGGAAAAGGGCTCAAAGGGGGACTTAACTGCCAATCAAAGGAGGCCAATCTGAAGGCTATTTCTAGGCAAGAGGTGATGAGGGCTCAAAAATGACATGGTGACAATTAGAAAAGAGAGAAAATACTTGTGGAATAGAAACCACAACTTTCGGTGAGTGCTTGCATCTGGGGGATGAGGGAAGGTGTCAAGGGGTTGGAGTGTACAGAGTACGAGTACAGTAATAGCAGTAGTGGCAACAGCAACAAGCACGGGCATTATTTTAAGGGTTTTGCTATATTAAGCCATTTAATCCTCACATCAATCTTATGAAGTAGATTTATTATTTTTTCATCTATCATTATTATTACGATGATCTTACTTTCTTTCACAGATGAGGAAACTGAGGCACAGTGAGATTCAGTCACTTACCCAAAGTCACAGAGCTGGGATATCAAATGCAGCTTTTAGTGATTACCCATCACTGCCTCTCCAGGGACCAACTCTGGGGACAGGATGCAGAGGACAGTCATCAAAATACGAAGGGGTGGGTCTAGCACCAGAAATGGGGAGAAGAGGGAAACTCAAAGGTCCCTGAGAACAGAAAACAGAGCTGGGTAACAGATTTAGTGTAAAGGACGCTGCTTCATTTTACAGCCTCAGCTGCCCAGCTTTCAGGGCTAATGGCCCCACGAATGCAAAGCTGAAGCTCTTGTTGGGCCTGGAGTCAGTTCTGAGGAAGTCAGGGCAGCCTCAGTAACCTCAGTGCTACTGCCCTGGGAACTTAGCCTGAAGTCACTCTCCCAGTTCTAGACCCCGGGTCCTAGTCCCTGCCCCTTGTTCCCACTGACCCCAACTAGATCTGGATGCAGTCCCACATGGAAGCCCAAGGAGCAGCCTTGCCTTCCTCCCCCTCCCAATGCTCCCTTTCTGCAGACCCAGCCAGAGCCTGGGCCATGGGCTCTCACGCTGTCCTGCCTAAACCAACTGCCACATACCGGCTGCCACCCAGGCACCCTGCTGCTGGGCAACCCTGACGGATGGGTTCCTAGGAGCTCACCCTTCTAGTGTTAATGAGACTGGTGGATGCTTTCAGACGTTGTGCTGGAACTAGGTCAGCTCTCCCCCATGCCTGCCCTGCCCTAGGTGGCTGCCCTGTGTGCCCAGCCTCTCTCCTTCCCCATCCCGGCTGACCCAGTATTGGGAAAGGACATCAGGCCTCCGGATAAAGCTGTGCAGAACCAGAGCCACAGGAAGGGGGAAAGCGACGGCAGTGTCAGAGCTGGCAGTAAGGTTTCTAGCTTGGGAGGAGGAGTGATAACACTGGCAGAAGCAGAGTCGCTGGAAGGGCGTGAAGCCGTTTTGTGCCCTCTCTTCTGGGTGGGTGAGATCCCCGGCCCTGCCACTTACACTGTGCAGGCAGCTGTGCCCGTCAAACCGTCTGCATCGCAGAACGCCACGCCAAGGGACTCACTCAGGGCTTGCAGCTGTTTGGGGGTGGGGACACGAGGCTTCAGATGACTCCAGGGCTGCTGCACAGCTCTGCTCCTTCCAGCATGCCTTTCCAATGGGGCCAATTTTCCACTGCACAAAACCCATGAGCTGCCGATCTGTGGCCATTTGTGGGTCGTTTGTGCTCGCTAACGAGGACCAGCTGTCATTGAAGGCACCCCTGATTTCCACTGCTGACCGTTACGGCTGCATGCAACTAACTCTAAGTGAATTTCCACAAAGCCTAAAGACACAGGACACTCCATTTCAAGACATTAGCTTCCAACCACATCAAGAATTCTTAAAGCATCCAGGACACGGCAGTAAAAGGCTCGGCTCTGTGGCCTCCCATGAGCGTCTGCTTTGGGTGTTTCTTATTGGTACCAGGGTTTTGACCTTTGCAGTTGCCATCCCACATGGAGAATGAACGCTCCTTCCTATATGCCTTCTTCAGAGCCCTGCCTTTCGTCCTCATGGGAAAGTTTAGCAATGTATGGCCAATCCAGACTATTTTGCACAGCAGCAATTAGCAAGCCAAAGTTCATGAATAAAGAGCAAAGTGATAGTCTGTATGGGTATATAGGAGTGTGGGTAGGTGAATGATAGGTCAAGAAATAGATGATAGATAGATAGATAGATAGACAGAAAAAATCTCCAATATGTCAGGCCTTACCATTTGGGAAGGATAAAATAGGGTCACATTATAATGAATCCAAGCCCCCCAAGTTACTCAGGAAGATAACTAGCCCTTGTCACAGGGTCCTCCAGTTATTTCTGGCAGCCCACAAGGTAGGGTACCTTGTAATGCTTGTTCAAGGGCTATAATGTCAACAGTCCCTGTGTGGGAAACTAATGCAGGTTCCAAGGGATGTTCCCGAATTTGCCATTCCTCAGCCTGGCCAGGAGTATCCGGTGCTATGCAGACACCACCCCAACTCCACATTACTCACGGCCCCCACCTGTGATTAGAGACCAGTCCCTTCTCTAGAATCTCGCTGCTGAAGGTGTGGTCCACGGACCTGGAGCATCAGCATCACCTCGGAGCTTGTTAAAAATGCCCAGGTCCCACTCCCAGAGGTTCTTCCCTAATGAGTATGGGGTTCAGCTAGCGTGCTTCTCAAGCTTTAATGGCTGAGGATTCATACAGGGACCCAGTTAAAATACAGATTTTGATTCTCTGAACTCTGTGATGGGGTCTGAGATTCTGCATTTCTACAAACTCCAGGGCAATGCTGACGCTCCTGGTCCCCAGTCTATACTTTGCGGAGAATAGTCCTCTCAGCTCCAGTCTTAGCCCCTCCACCTAGTTCCTCTGTTTAAAAGCTCCCCTCATCCCCTGCCACAGAACCAAGAACATGTCTTACTTCTGCCAATTTTCTGAGACAGGAAAAAAGATTGGAATCCTGCCTCTAAACCCTAGAGGAGTCCAAAGAAATGTGCTTTATGTTGATCCAGGAAAGATTCTAGAAGAGATGGTTTCTGAGCACTTAAAAAGGAAGCAGCAAGGATTCATTAAGAACTCGCCATGCCAGGTTAGCCTCGCATGCGGTTTCTCCACTGGCTACAGGCCTTTTTGAGATCACACACACTTGCCCTTTGGCACTGCAGCCTTTCTCCTCCACACATCTGAGTCTACTCCCTCCCCACCTGCTTGCCTCCCTACGCCAGTATGCAGGACCAAAGCTGCCCAAAGGTAAGAGCCTCACCTCCTGGGGCTTGGCATTGGGATGCTATTACAAATAATCTGTCCCTGAGCTCAGGCCCAAACTCAGATAGTTGCCCTTATCCCCTGTGTCTCACTTCAGGGAGAAGGGCCTCAGTCCTTGACCTGAACACCTATTCTAGCAAGCTGCCCGGTACCCTGGATCCCTTGGCCTCAGGTCTTGCTTTGTTTTGGCTAGCCTCTTCCTCAAAATAGAAGTCCTGAGTCTCAACCCTAAATCAACTATCAGGAATCTGCAGAATGACAACCCCAAAACCAACCACCTTCCTACCCACCTGAATCCTCCTATCAGGACCCTCAATTTGCACCATCATTGTAGTCTCCTCCTCATGGTGATCTGGGCATCCATTACTCACAACTTGCCTGGACCACAGTCATTAAGAAAGATGCTCCATGGGCCAGATGGCAACTTCCCTCAGCTCCTGTATATGGGTCTGTGCCTGATCACCAGATCTGAGTCCTTCTCTACTCTACCAGCCCTTCAGTAAGTGACCAGGTCAGATCTAGCCAAAACCTGAGATGGGCAACAGATCAGGGAAATGTGGTCAACACAGTATACTAGCTTCAGCAAGATTTCTCATAAGGTCTTTCAATGGATAAGAAAGGCTACTTATTAAAACAAAAAGTAGCTTCTGTTCTCATGGAATGAATATCAGAAGAGTATTTACTTTCTTAAACAGCTTTATTGAGATAGAACTCATACATACAATTTACAATTTAAGGTATACAATGCAGGGACTTCACTGGCGGTGCAGTGGTTAAGAATCCGCCTACCAATGCAGGGGACACGGGTTCGAGCCCTGGTCTGGGAAGATCCCACATGCCACAGAGCAAATAAGCCTGTGTGCCACAACTACTAAGCCTCCGCTCTGGAGCCCGCAAGCCACAACTACTGAAGCCCACATGCCTAAAGCCTGTGCTCCACAACAAGAGAAGCCACTGCAATGAGAAGCCCATGCTCCACGACAAAGAGTAGCACCCACTCACCGGAACTGGAGAATGCCCATGCGCAGCAACGAAGACCCAATGCAGCAAAAAATATATATATATATATAAAATAAAAAATAAAGTATAAAATGCAATGGCTTTTAGGGTTGTATAACCATCACCACAGTCAATCTTGGAACATTTTCATCATCCCCAAAAGAAACTCCATATCCATTAGCTGTCACTCTCAAACCCTGCCATCCCCTTCAGCCTACGCAACCACTAATCTACCTTCTGTCTCTTTAGATTTCTCTGTCCTGGACATTTCATATGAATAGAATCATATAGTTGAAATCTTTTGTGATTGGCTTCTTTCACTTAATGTTTTTGAGGGTCATCCCTGTTGTAGCATGTATCAGTACTTTGTTCCTTTTTATGGCTGACTATTATTGCACTGTGTCAGTATACCACAGTTATGTATCCATTCATCAGCTGATGGACATTTAGGTTGTTTTCTACTTTCTGGCTACTATGAATAATCTGCTATGAAGGGGTTTCCTGGTGGCACAATGGTTAAGAGTCCTCCTGCCAATGCAGGGGACACGGGTTTGAGCCCTGCTCCGAGAAGATCCTACGTGCCACAGAGCATCTAAGCCCGCGTGCCACAACTACTGAGCCTGCGCTCTAGAGACCGTGCTCTGCAACAAGAGAGGCCACCGCAATGAGAAGCCTGCTCACTGCAACTAGAGGAAGCCCCTGTGCAGCAACGAAGATCCAATGCAGCCAAAAATAAATAAATTAAATAAATAAAAAAATTTTTAAATTTGCTATGAACACTCACGTATAAGCTTTTATGGGGCCAGATATTTTCATTTCTCTTGGTGTACACCTAGGAGTAGAATTGCTGAGTCATAAGGTAACTTTACATTCGACAATTCAAAGAGCTGCCAGACTGTGGAAGAATATTTGCTTCTGCGTTAACTCTAGTGGTATGCCACAGGGATCGGTCCTTGGCTTGTCTTATTCAAAGTTCTTAACCTAACCCGGCTAAGAACGTAGGTGGTGTCTTCATCAGTTCCCAAGGTTTTACTTTTCAGGAGTACCCCCGCCACATGGCAAACTCTACTGAAGAGAAGTTACACCCGCTTTGGACTGTGGTCTTTACCCACAACTGAGCCCACGACCCTATATAACAGTTCATCTATTTTACACTACAGATTCTTCCTCTACTCCCTACTCTCCACCTCCCCGTCTCCTTTTTTTTGCGGTATGCAGGCCTCTCACTGCTGTGGCCTCTCCCGTTGCGGAGCACAGGCTCCGGACACGCAGGCTCAGCAGCCATGGCTCACGGGCCCAGCTGCTCCGTGGCATGTGGGATCTTCCCGGACCGGGGCACGAACCTGTGTCCCCTGCATCAGCAGGCGGACTCTCAACCACTGCGCCACCAGGGAAGCCCCTCCCCGTCTCCTTTTAAGAGATGCCACTGCTTTCTAGTCCTGCTGAAAAATAGAATCCATCAGGTGAAACTTATTCACATCAATATCCACCCTTTGCCCTTTCCTCTCCATCTAAGTGGCTGAGCTCTCCCTCCCTCATAGGAGGCTAACCCTACCATGTAATACCTGAATCTCCCACTCTCCCTCTTCCTCAGAGACTTCATTTCATCAATTGTCTTCTCAGTCTCCCAAAATTCATGGTCCTCCCTCCCCATGGTCCATTTTCATTGATCTTAAATAAGTTCAAGTCTCTCCAATCTTTAAAAATTATGAGTATTATTTTTAAAGCTCTCCCTCCCACTATTGCTACTACCACATCCCTCTGCTTTCTTTCAGAGTAAAGGTTATTGAAAAAGATGTGCAGCAACTTCTCCATATTCTCACTTCCCACTTATAACCTTCAACCTACAACACCACTGAAACGTTCTGGCAAAGACATCGCCACCGTCCTGTATTTTGCTAAAGCCAATGAATGTTCTTCAGTCCTCATTTAAACTGACCTCTCTTCTTAAAACCTGTCCTCATTGCTTTTTCTTAATTTTTTTTTTATTGAGGTAGAGTTGATTTACAATGTTGTGTCAATCTCTGCTGTACAGCAAGGTGACTCTGTTATACACATAGAGACATTCTTTTTTTCATATTCTTTTTCATTATGGTTTATCCCAGGCGATTGGATATAGTTCCCTGTGCTATACAGTAGGACCTTGTTGTTTATCCATTCTAAATGTAATAGTTTGCATCTACCATCCCCAAACTCCCAGTCCATCCCTGTCCACATCCCTCCTTGGCAACCACAAGTCTGTTCTCTTCGTCTAAGTCCTCACTGGTTTTTAACTCTCCTTCCAGTCTTCCTGATGAACCGCCTTCCCCTGTTTGTTCTCTTCTCCTCTCTCACTCTGGAAGTTTGCATCCACTCCCATGGCTTTGAATTCTGCCTGGGTGTGACCACCACTTTTCAATTTGTCCCTCAGCTCCAGATTCATACCTCTAACTGCCTGCCCAACATCTTCATTTGAATGACAGAGAGAAAACCCAAACCTAACTTGACAGAAAGCAACCCATGTACTCCCACCTCCTACAAAAAGAAAAAAAAAAAAATTGCTCCATCCTCAAGGTTTGCCTATCTCAGCAAAGAGCATCACCACCATACAAAAGTGCATGCACAGAACTTAGGCATATCCTTGATTACTACAAGTATGTTTTTTCAGCTAAACTTCCAAAACCCCTATTGAATATGACCCTTTCTCCCACCTCCCCTGCGACTTCCCTAGTGAAACTACCACCATCTCTTGCCTGGACCGCTAACAGTGACCTAATTGGTCTCCTGCCTTCACTTTGCCTGCCTAGAATACATCCGCCATGTGGCAGCAATGATGATCTTTCAAAATCATAAATCAGATCACATTATAGCACTAATGAAAATTCCCCCCAAATCTTCCCATCACAACCAGAATGGAATCTGAACTCTTTAGCAAGGTCTGTAAAATTCTATATGACCTACAATATACCTCCCCCACCTCTCTCCCACCGTCCCTCCCCACCCTCCTTCCTCTTGCTTAGGACACTCCCCAGCTGTTCTGGCTTGTCTTGCTCACGAAGGCCAAGTTAGTCCTGTCTCTGGAGCTTTACACCTGCTGTTTCTTAGTCATCTTGTGATCTTCCTCCAGATTGTCACATGGATGCCTCCTTCTCCTTCAGGTCTCAACCAGAATGCCCCTCCTTTTCCCCTTGCACCCTGGCTAAAGCAGCTTCACCTAGTCACTCTCTTCCACATTACCCTATTTTATCTACTTTGTGCCACTTGTGGATGACTAAAGTTATCTCATTTTCTTATTTATTGTGTGTTTATTACCTGTCTCCCCATCACCACCAGAATATAAGCTCCTCGAGGACATCTATTACTGTCCTTGACCTATCAGAGGTTTGCTGGATGGACAGGTGGATGGATGGATAGATGCTAACCTCATAAGGCTCCATCTCAGCCTCTCTTTACTTCACACACCCTTCCCGAACATTTTCATCAACTCCATATTCAACTATTGTCTCCGGGCAGGTGATCCCCAAATCTTTATCTCTAGCCCAGCTCTCTCCAGACCCCATGGATGGATGTATTCAGCTGCCTTTTGGACATCTCTAACCAGATGTCTCAGTGAATCAACCTCAAATGCCCAAACTGAAACCTATGCCTCTTCCTAATTTCCTATCCAAATGAAGATTGCCACTATGTACTCAGATGCCAAAGTTGGGATTCTGGGCATCAACCTTCACTCCTTCCTCCCAAACATTACCAAGACCTGTTGATCTGATCCCAGATCTATCACCCCCATCAGCCCTCACCAGGAGCACTGTAACAGCTCCAGTGCCCTCTCCACCTCTAGATGTGCTCAATCCCCTCCACTCACAGCCTCAGTGGTGTTTCTTCAACTCAATTTTTCTGTTCCCTATCACCGCGAAGATGAAGTCCAAAGCCTTCAGCCTGTTATGATCTGGCTCACTATTCCCCACCATACATTATACTCCTAGTATTTGAAGTGCTTGCAGGTTCTTCAATGTACATTCATGCTTTCTCTTGCCTCTGAGCCTTTGCCCTCTGCCTGAAATACCATCTATCCTATATCTTCTACTTCTACTTTTTATACAGGATTTATTGGGGGTGCCACCCCTGCAAGGGAGCCTTCCCTCATGCTCCACACCCTCATCCAGGTCTAGATTAGGGACTTTTTCCACCTGTTACCATAAAACCCAGTACCTCTTTTATTACACCGCAGACACCGTATCATATTTGCCTTTATACATATATGTGAGTTCTCTGAAGGCGGTGACAGAGCCTTAAACATCTCTAAATCCTCCAAACTGAGAACAGAGCTGACACAGAAAAGGCATTCAAATGCGTGTAGATTGATGGGTGGAAACTTGTGGGAGTACAGCGTATATTTTGGAAAACCTAATAAGGGCTCCAGGCATTTTTGACAGGATAGAGTGATGAGCTGGGTTTAACAAGATAAAATTTAATTGGAACAAATGTAAGGTTCTGCCCTTGGGTCCAAAAGGCACATATGCGGGAACAGGGAACAGTGTGCAACTGCAGTTTATATGAAAAGCCTGGGGAGTTAGAGTTGTCAGGAAGCTCAGCGCGGGTCAATAGTGTGATCTGACTGCCAAAAAAATTAACGCAACCTTAGCTTGCACTAAAAGTGTAGCTTCAAGAATGAGAGAGGAGCTACGCACATGCCAGACAGACTATACCGTGGTTCTGGGTTTGTTCTGAGCATCACACTTCAGGGGCCAGACGCCAGCAGGCTCTGAGGGTAAAGACCAGTGTAGTGAGGGGACTTCAGGTAAAGTCAGATGAGAAACAGGTGGAGGATCAGGGTCTGCTTCACCTTCAGAAAGTGTGTAGGTACCTGCTAGTTACCTTGGAACATCCAAAGATATGTGACCTATTATAAAGTATTACTTTCTAGCCAATCAGGCTGTCCACAAATGGACAGGTAAGGGGTCTCCTGTCAATGGGTGCATTTCAAGATGCAACAGAAGCATCTTTTCAAAATACAGATCTGATTATGTCTCTCTCTCTCTCTCTCTCTCTCTCTCTCTCTCTCACACACACACACACACACACACACACACTCTCTCTCACACACATTCACAATCCTCTTTTCCCACACACATCTCCCCTACCATTCAACCCCTGCTTTAAAACCTTCTAAGATTTTCCAATGTCCTTAGGGTTCAAAAGAACAACTCTCCCTGCAACCTATAAGGCTCTGCTCTTTCTGGCTTCACCCTCCTCTCTGCCCTCTTGTTCCCTCTGCCCCCTTGAGAACCTCTCACCAGACTCTCCTGCCTCAAGGCTTTTGCCCGGGCAGTTCCATTCACCTGGAAAGCTCTTCTCTCCCTTCTTGAACCTAATTCATGCTTTGCATCCGTTAGCTCTTGACAGGCTCAGGCTCCACCCCTTCAGAAAGCCGATCATTGCCCTATTCCAGGCTCTCCTAGCCCCAGATGACTCCTGGTTTCATTGTTTGCTGTCTCCCCTACTAGACCATAAGCACCAGGTGGGCAGGGACTAAATCTGGGTTTGCTCACCATCTCACTGCCTCATCAACACACAAGAGCTTCATCACAGACATGCTGAACAAGCCAATGAATGAATAGATGAGATGACCAGAGACGATGACTATTTGGACATACCCTGAAGGGAAGTAAAAGCCTCCGGTCAGTGGTCCAACGAAATGTGCTTTCAGGTCTCTTTTTACTGCCAAAATATCTGCTCCTCACTATCAAAAATCCCCCCCATAATTCAAGGGAATCTCAAACATTAGCCTTTCCAATTTACCAAGGGCCTCTCATGAGTCCCCCACCCCCTTTTTAGTAACTCTTTTAGTGCACTTGCCATATCCCACCTAATCCTAAAGACATTGGTGATGTGTCTTAGCCCCTCCACTCAAGGAACTTAAAATCCACTTGGAGAGATGTCATATTCACCTGCATACCCCTCCCAGCACACCCCAACCTACAACCAGTGCTTGGTACATACTTGTGTTATATACGGGTAAATGGGTAACATTTATTTGACATTTCACTATGCTGTGTTTCACACTGTCTTATTTTTCAATTATGCAAGTGTGTTTGCACATTAAGTGGCCTATAATACAGGTCAGATCCCATCGTAAGAAGATGCACGAATACTTTTGACTACACCAGCATTCTGTTTTATCAAATAGTTTGAAATAGGGAGACAAGTAGGCATGGGATGTTGAGATCCCAGTTACGAAGGGATTCTGTTGCAACCCTTTCCTTGAATGTGACCTGTGTGTGCGTTAATGAATTTTTAAACTATCTTCCTTCAGGCTGCCAATTACAGTCAATTTTCACTCATCTAAAAATCATAAACAGTAAATTAAGCCGAACATTACTCATTTAATACTTCCCTGTGGGCTTTCTATTTTTCTCTTCCTAAACTTAAGGAGGCCCTATTAAATATGTACGTATGAATTCACAAGCCATTTACTCAGAAGAGGACAAGAAAATTTAACTTTGTTTTTCTAAGCTGAATTTAATTTCCATCCCAAAACCCCAGCTGAAAACTTTAGTCTTGCCAATACATGGCGAACTCAGTTAAATTCCGGATCTTTTCTGTCTCCAGCCTGGCTCCCCGTTCTGGCATTTAAGTTCTGGCCCTCCACTATCAGTAGATTTATAAAGCTGTGTTTTGGGATGATGCATTCTGTCAAGTCCTCAGGTCACCTCTCCAAGCTGACATCTGTTAAGGTGTCTCTGTCACTATCTGGTTTCAGGCATGGCTTGGTATCAGTTAGGATTGTGTTCCACTGCAAATACTTGTTGTCCTGACTTATGGTGAGTTAAATCAGTGTTTCTCAAAGTCTGGTCCCCAGACCAGCTGCATCAGAATCACGTGGGTCCTTGTTAGAAATACAGGTCCGGGCTTCCCTGGTGGCGCAGTGGTTGAGAGTCCGCCTGCCGATGCAGGGGACACGGGTTCGTGCCCCGGTCTGGGAAGATCCCACATGCCGCGGAGCGGCTGGGCCCGTGAGCCATGGCCACTGAGCCTGTGCTCCGGAGCCTGTGCTCCGCAAGGGGAGAGGCCACAACAGTGAGAGGCCCGCCTACCGCAAAAAAAAAAAAAAAAAAAAAAAAAAGAAATACAGGTCCTCGGGCTCCTCTCCAGGCTACTGAATCAGAACCAGCAATCTGTGTTCTAATAAGCCTTCCAGGTGATTCCGATGCATGCTCAAGCTTGGGAACCAAGAGAGTTTATTTTCTTCACAAAAAACGAAGTCTGGAAGTTAGTGACTGTCGCTTGGTGACACCACGGCCACTCCCAGCTGCAGTGAAAGCTAAGGAAACACCATTAATGCTTTGGGTCCCTGTAGTAGAAGGTGGCAGGGGAAATGGAGATGGAAATTGCAGCGGTTTCTGCCCCAGAGCTGTTATGCTCCGCATGGCAGTGTCCCCTTTGTGTAATGATGAGCCTTTGGGTCCACCAACAGCCCTTGCTCAGCTACCTGCCACCCTGGCCTTGGAGCCCTCAAGCTTCTGCTGCCCTCACCTTGCTAGTTCAGGGCCATCAGGAACTTGGTTTCTCATCCCCCAGCCTAGACTCCTGCAGTAATTTCCGGACCACACCATGCATAGCTCCTGCAAAGCAGCCGTGCCCTCTAGGCTCAGGTGCTCACACTCATTGGGAAGTTCTGTCACCCACCTCCCTTTGGCAACAGGGCATCAGGAGGGCTGTGGAGAGGCAGGGTACAGCACTGGCAGGCTCCTTACCGCCTTACAAATCATCCCAACCCACCCCACTGAGAGTCCCCTCTTTCAAAATCTCATCTTAAGTAGGAAAAAAAAATACCGATTCTCCAAAATCTCTCTGACTTGCACCAGGATTGCATCTTAAAAGCCAAGCATTTGGGCTTCCCTGGTGGCGCAGTGGTTGAGAATCTGCCTGCTAATGCAAGGGACACGGGTTCGAGCCCTGGTCTGGGAGGATGCCACATGCCGCAGAGCAACTAGGCCTGTGAGCCACAACTACTGAGCCTGCGCGTCTGGAGCCTGTGCTCCGCAACAAGAGAGGCCGCGATAGTGAGAGGCCCGTGCATCGCAATGAAGAGTGGCCCCCGCTTGCCACAACTAGAGAAAGCCCTTGCACAGAAATGAAGACCCAACATAGCCAAAAATAAATAAATAAACAAACAAATAAATAAAAAGCCAAGCATTTGAAGCCCTTTTTATCTGAGTCTGTTCTTGAGGCAATGGAAGCCTCCAATAAAGGTCTGTAGGAGGTACTGGTGGAGGGAGTGGTCCAGAGGAAAAGAGAGAGGGAGGGGAGGTGGGAGGCATTGAATACTTAACAGCATCCTGTCAAATCCAGAGTGACTTCATAAACACTAGCTGCTGTTTTCAAAAAACATCTTTGGGAGGGGATATTGTACAGATGTTGGAGTGTGTTGGTGGGGGTGTCTCCCTTAATGCTGTGTCTACAAAGTCCAAAATAGCAGTATGTGACGAAATCTCTCTCAAACCCAGTTATTTTTAGAGGAAACCTAGTGGTGTGGAAGGAATAGTGGGGTAAGAATGGAAAGAACTGGGTTTTCTATGCAGATCTGTCACTTCCTAACTGGGTAATCACAGTCAAGTGACTTCATCCCTTTGAATCTTAGATTATATAACCTATAAAAGGGAAGTGAAAAGATCTGCCTGGTGCATATTTTCATACCTATTTTACAGATACTGGTTGTGAGGGTCAAGTGAACTCAGGCACACAAAAATACTTTTTTTTAATTGAGGTATAATAGCCATATAACATTATATTAGTTTCCAGTGTACAACATAATGATTCAATATTTGTAGATATTGTGGAATGACTGCAAGTCTAGTTAACATCCATCACTACAGATAGTTACGAAAAATTTATTTCTCATGATTTTTTTTTTTTGTTTTTTTTTTGCGGTACGTGGGCCTCTCACTGTTGTGGCCTCTCCCGTTGCGGAGCACAGGCTCCGGACGCGCAGGCTCAGTGGCCATGGCTCACGGGCCCAGCTGCTCCGCGGCATGTGGGATCTTCCCGGACTGGGGCACGAGCCCGTGTCCCCTGCATCGGCAGGCGGACTCTCAACCACTGCGCCACCAGGGAAGCCCTTCTTATGATTTTTTTCTTGTGTTTTTCAAGGTCTACTCTCTTAGCAACTTTCAAATATGCCAGAAAATATTATTATCTATTGTCACCATGCTGTACATTACATCCCCAGGACTTATTTATTTTATAACTGCAGGTTTGTACCTTCTGACCCCCTTCACCCATTTCGCTCACCTCTCATCCCCAACATAGAAGTACTTTGAAATAAAGCAGTGATTATACAAATGAAAGGTCGTACAAGTACCATTATTTTCTGTCTTTATAAACCAAAGGCAGGATAATTATTCACTTTAATAGAACCAGGGTTTTTTAAAAAGCCAAATTAAATTCCAATAGAGTTTCTAGATTTACCCTATGGTCGTCTCTTCAGACATTTCAGAGGTTAGGAAAATAAGAACAACAGAAAAGTATGTTTTCCACGTAACACAGTAGGTTATTTTAGGTCAAGTATATCCTCACTGATCTTCTGCCTGCTTAATCTACCAATTACTGTTGAAGTCTCTAGCTGCCATAGCAGATTTGTCTACTTTTCCTGGTGGTTCTCTCTGTTTTTGCCTTGCATGTTTTGACAGTTTATTAGGCACATACACACTTAGGATTACTACGTTTTCTTGGAGAATTCACATTACACAATGTCTTCTTTATCCCTGATAGTTTTCCTCGCTCTTAATGTCTGCTTTTGTATGAAGTTAACATAGCTACTCTAGCTTCCTTCCAACTAGAGTTAGCAGGGCATTTCTTTCTCCATGCCATTACTTCTCATCTGAGTCTTTATACTTAAAGTGGGTTTCTTATAAACAACTTATACTTGGGTCTCTTTTTATATTTTAATCCACTCTGACTGTCTTGTAATTGGTGTTCTTAGACCATTCACATTTTTTTTTCAGCAACAGATACCTTTATTTTCAAGGTTCTTGGAATATGTTACCACATTTTTCCCCCAAAGTATTTTGACAATTAACACACCCAGCAGCAATTCAATATAAGTGCCTACAGTGAGCCAGTCCCTGGGAATAAATGGTTGGGTCCACATGTAAGCATCAGTTTTATCACATCCTTGCTAGCATTGGGTTTTAGTCTTAGTTTGCCTCTCTCTAGCATGAGGAAAGCAGAACTTCCATGAATGTTTGCTTACTTATTGGAGCAACTCCCTATTGTATGTATGGATTGTCCATTTACCTCTTTGGGGTGTTGATGTTTTTCTTACCAACTTGGATTCATTCCTTATATAGTAGACATCATTGCGCTTTGTCATTTTTATGTCAGAGACTTTGCAGGCTGAGTGAGACCTGGAGTTTATTTGGCCTAAACCCCTTGTGGTAGGTTGAATGGTAATGCCCCCAAAAGATATGTCCATGACCTACCCCCACCCAGAACCTGTGAATATGACTTTATCTGGAAAAAGAGTCTTTGCAGATGCAATTCAGTTGAGGTAGCCCATTCCCATTTAAAGTGATAATTGATCAAGTTGGACTACTATCTCCCATGTCGATGACTGTTTTATTGTTTTCCGTTTGTTATATTTGTTCTCTGGGGGGTGTTTCTCCCTCTTTTTCTGCCTTCTCTGGTTTTAACTGAGTGTTTTATATGATTCTATCTTATCTCCTCTCTTAGCATATCAATTATACTTCTTTTAAAAAAATTTTTAGTGGTTGCCCTAGAGTTTCCAAGACGCATGTTTAACTAATCTAAGTCCACCTCAAATAAGACTGTACCACTTCACATGTAGCACAGGTATCTCACAACAGTGTTCCCAATTTGTCCCTCCCACCCCTTTTAACATCCCTGTCAATCACTCTCTCTATGCTGCAATCACCCAATGCAAGCGTTTCTCACTCTCAGGTGAGTCCACACTCAGCCTCCAGTAATTCGTCAAGATTACCATGTAAGTGTTCCTATCTGCTTATGGCCCCAGTGGCTTCAGATTCAGATAAACAAGCCTTGGCTGTGACTCTCTGGATTTGCCTGTCTCTCCAGACTTCAAGGTGGTGGTTTGCTTGTCAACCTCAGTTCTCTGAGGAGTCCAAGAAAAGTTACTGATTTTCAGTTTGTTCCCCTTCTTTTCATTGTCAGGGACAGGAGTGACAACTTCCAAGAGCTGAAGCCGAAGGAAGTCCAGCAGATTATTTTACATCATGGAGATTATAGTTGTGTTTGCTGATTTCCCAAGTATCCAGTCCCTCAGCTCAGACCTGCTCTATCCCTCTGGCCAGGCCTGGAATAAAGAGAGAAAGCAGTTCCTAACTCAGATGCAAGAGATCACTCAATCTTCCAATCTGATCTGAGGACCCCTCCTGCCTAGTGTTATTTGCACAAGACAAGAACAGTTATGTTCCTGTCGTGTGCTACCTTACAACCTTAGCGGCACTGGTGTAATTGTCCCAGGATGTGGCTGCTGTGTTTTCAGTTCAGAAACCTCAACTTCAAGCACTGGAACATGTGAGCTCAGCTCCCAGATAATCACGATTAATTATACTCTCATCCACCCCACAGCTCACCAGAATTAACCTGCTCTGTCCAAAAAAAAAAAAAAAAAAAAAGTTTCTTAATCAAGCATTTGATTATAATATTTACTTTTAAAACACTTAGGCAAATTGTTGGTTTAAAAAAAAGAATTCTGATTTCCCCAGAACTCTACCAACCTGAACTCCTGACTGGCAGGGCCACACAATGAGAATGGGTGCTTGCACTGATGATCCTGCAGCACTACAAGATTCTGGAGAGCTTTTGAATCATCCAAGAAAGATTAAATTATGTTCAGTAGCACTTTAACGTTAAGTGCATCTTATACTATATTCCACATCGATGGAATCTGATCATTCATATGAAGCACAAGGTGACTCTCTTCCTCGCCCAGAAGCCAATGCGTTTTAGTTCAATTTGAATTACAAGGGTCTGCTAAACACCTACTACACTGGTACACACTGGAAAGCATATTCCATTTATTTGTGGGGCTCAATTTCATGGTTAAGGAAAAATAAACAAGCAGACAAACAAATAAGCAAAACAGACAAGACACACCTTATAACCCCAGCACCCAACACATGCACAAGTTAATTGAATGAGTGTTTGCTCAATGACCTGTAGACAAAGTGCCTTATAGGCACAGAAATGCAGGCAATCACAGAATGTGATGCAAGGAAGAGATATTTGAGCTCAGCTATGGAGGATGCTCAGGACTCTGGCAGTCTATAATAAAGTGGAGGAAAGTATGCTAGCCAAAGGGAAAGTGATGAGAACTTTCAGGGAATGGAGAAAAGTCTGGTGTTTCTGGAATATGTGGGTGGAAAATGCCAGGAAATGTTGTCGCAAAAATAAATCACAGAAGGCCTTGAATATCATGCTGAGAAATCTGAATGTTTTCCTGTAGGCAATGGGATGCTGTCAATGTTTTGAGCACATGTGTTTTGGTCAGATGTGCTTTAGGAATATCACTCCAGAAGCACCTGGGAAGATGCATTGGGGTGCAAGGGGGAGATGGGAGACACAGAGGCCAGTTAGAAAGCCACTGCATAAGTTCAAGCAAGAGATAAGGGATTGCAGTGATGGAAAATGGAAATAGGTACATGGCTGAACAGATACTGCAGAGGTAGATTGAATAGCACTGGGCAACCAGTCCTCTGCGAGAGGTAGGAGTTGAAGATCGCTCCAGTGTTGTTTGCAGAAAGAGCTACATTCCCCACCCCACCCTATATGCACACCCTTTGCAATGTAACAGCTCCTACCACCATCAAGAGGTGGAGTCTATTTCTCTACCCTGTAAAACTGGATTCCAGCTCTATACCAACACTGAACAGTTAGGCTGATGTGGAGGGAGAGGATGCTGCTATAATAGAATACCATGGACCAGGTGGCTTTGACAACAAATACATATTTCTCACAATTCTAGAGGCTAGGAAGTCCAAGATTAAGGCATCAGCAAATCCAGTGTCTGGTGAAGGCACTCTCTCATTTGCAAACGGCCGTCTTCTCCTTGTATCCTCACGTGGCAAAGAGACAGATCTTTTGTCTCTTTCTCTTCTTAAAAGGCATTATTCCCATCATGGGAGCCCCACCCTCATGACCTCATCTCATCTTAATTTACCTACCAAAGGTCCCACCTCCAAATGCCATCACACTGGGGAATAAGGTTTCAACATATGAACTGCGGGGAGGACACACACATTCAGTCCATAATTAGACCTCTCCTTGAACTCCAACCACCTTGGCTGGGTCCTGCCCTCCTTGCCTCTTACCAGACCCGTACTTCTGGTGTCAGGACCCTGCCCTGAAAGCTTTGGCACTGCCTAGACTCCTGCCAGGTGGGATAAATCATTTATAACCAAAGCCCTGTTACTCAGCCAACTTCAAGAAATGTCACTCTCCAGAGATTCCTCCTACAGCCCCATTGCCCTTGCACTGGGGGATTTTTTGGAAACTAAAGGCAGCTGAATGGAGCCGGAGTTCACCCGTGCCCCTTGGCTCTGTCATTTGAACAGCAGGCTCTCCTTTCCCCCATCCCCATACCGTTATGGGGCCAGTCCTGCAGTTGGATTCATACATCCCACTTCCTGCCCTTCCATGGTTTCCACTGCTTCCCTCTCCAGTTTGGTGTGTTTTGCAGAGGAGCCAGTTTTTGTGCTTCATTTAACCACTTAGTCAATGGTCATAAGCACCTATCCTGTGCCAGGCATTGCTTGGGATTCAGAAGTCAGTTAGAGAGCATGCTCTGTAGGTGTTCCCAACTCAGAAACCCCCATCATCTGGAAAAGGCAGGAGAATGCACACAACAGAGCTTTTTTTTTTTTTTTTTTTTTTTTTTGCAGTACGCGGGCCTCTCACTGCTGTGGCCTCTCCCGTTGCGGAGCACAGGCTCCGGACGCGCAGGCTCAGCGGCCATGGCTCACGGGCCCAGCCACTCCACGGTACGTGGGATGCTCCCGGACCGGGGCACGAACCCGTGTCCCCTGCATCGGCAGGCAGACTCTCAACCACTGCGCCACCAGGGAAGCCCCAGAGCTTTCTTAATGGGAGAGCACTTGCCCGCAGGCTCCACCGCTGACTATTCAGCGGGCATAGGGCAACTGAGCCAGTATCCTCACCTAGCATAAAAATAAAAAGTAAGGGGCTTCCCTGGTGGCGCAGTGGTTGAGAGTCCGCCTGCCGATGCAGGGGACACGGGTTCGTGCCCCGGTCCGGGAAGATCCCACATGCCGCGGAGTGGCTGGGCCCGTGAGCCATGGCCGCTGAGCCTGCGCGTCCGGAGCCTGTGCTCCGCAACGGGAGAGGCCACAACAGTGAGAGGCCCGCGTACCGCAAAAAAATAAATAAATAAATAAAAATAAAAAGTAAAAGCCCTTCTACAGCCCAGGATTGTATGGGACGAAATGAAGGAAAAGACCAGACCTTGACTTAATAATTGTTCCCAGCTCACTGGTGGTTCCAGGTCCAAGGGTCCAGCTTTCCGGCATCCGGAACCTCAGGAGAGGGGCACCGTCAGGAGGTAGCGCCCCCATGGCGAGGCTCCGGTGAAGTGCGTGCAGCATCAGAAAGCCCTTAAAATGCTCAGCTTGAGGAGCTGCCAGGTCTTATCTAAAGAGCCATGCACTTGGCACTCTGTCTGGTGGGGCCTGATCCATAAGGAACCCCTAAGAACCGTGGACGAGGGCACTGACAGACCTAGAAAACCCTGCATGCTCTTTTTAATTTTTTTCTTCTCCCCTGAGAAAAGTAGGAGTTAAGAGATTTTGGGGCCTCAGCCAGGCCTCCTCCCACAAGGTCACTCTCCCAGGCATTCCCACTGGCTCTGATGCAGCCCTGATTCCCAACTACAGCCAAGGAGCCCAAATGCAAGGCTCAGGAGGGAGAAGGCAACCAGACGCCAGGCTCCCTTGCCTGGAGAGAAAGAGCATTTCCCCTGAACACACAGGCAGGCGTTGGCCAGAAAATGTACAGCAGTTTCAAAAGCCACAGAGGCAACTATAGCACCATGCGTGCTCCAGACAAGCACTCCCACCAGGCTCCATTCCCCCCATGAAACCATCATAGCCCAGCCCCTGCCTCTGGCGGCTTGGGTTGGCTTAGCCTGCTCCTTCAGGTACTAGATTTCCCCACTTCCCCAGTTATTGTAACTCAATCCTTACAACCGCTCCACAAGGGATGTTTGATGACTCTGCTCCCTTCACAGATGTGGAAACTGAAGCACAGATTGGTTCTGGTCTTGCCCGATGTCACAGCGCAAGGAAAGGGCGGGGCAGGATTCAAACCCCCGTGCACATCCGAGCAGGCACCCCTCTGCTCCTCCTCCATTCCCACGCCAGGCCTCTGTCCCCTGACCGCAGGAGAGTGATTCACAGGGCCCTTGCCTTGGATGCCAGCTGGTATGGGTCTGAGGTCTTTGGAGGGCTTACAAGATCCCCTCACTGAGCCCTCAGAGGCCCCGGGATGAAAGGGATTAGGCTAAGCATGAACATTTTTTCCTTGTTAGATTGTCCATTTTTTCCTTTCACCACATTCCTCATTTCAATCATTCCTTTTCCTTTCCAGACCCCAGGAGCCAGAAATAAACACACACAGTCTTTGCATTGATGTAAATAACCATTGGCTTTATTGAACCCATCTGCTTGGGCTATTGGTTGAAATCACAGCTCTGGAGTGTTTTCCAAGTACCCCCTAGGGCATTGGGAAGTTTAGCTGCTGCCCTGCCCAGGCAGGTTTGTTCTGCTCCCTTCAAGAAGGAGCCTCACTATGGAAGCCATGTGTTCATTTTCTCAGTATCCTTAAAGCTCAAAGTCTAGCCATTTCTCCCCACAAACAATCAATTTCTCTCTCTCCACTTCTCTCTCCCATCACCCCAAGAAGCTGCCTCCTGCCTCCCAGGCCCACAGACTGCGTGGCCCCATCATTCTGTCCCGGGACCTTAGGTTTGAAGGCAAACAGAGCCAATAGGTACCTCCCAGCCCCACCCCAGCCCCATGTAGCTGCCTCGTGGTTTTCCACCTACAACTGGGGCTCCCTTCTCTTCTAACAACAATAACAGTAACAGTTAAGTGTATCAGACACTTGTTATGTGCTAGGTACTGCTGTAAGCCTAAGCAAGTATTATTTTTTTTTATCTCACAACCACCCCTAGGAAACTGAGCCATATACAGAGTTGAAGCAACCTGTCCAAAATCATACAGCTAGTAGGAGGTAGAACCAGGATTTGAACCCCAGAAGTCTGGCTCTAGGGCTGGGCCTCTTAACCACTACAAAAAACTCAGCTCTTCAAGCCTCATTTGTCTGGAAGCTCTGGGGATCAGAGCCCAAGTCTTCTGCTGTGCATGGTTGATCTTTTTTCTTCTGGTTGAGTCACTCTTTGTTTTCTGTCTTTTAGTTTTGTTTAGTTGTGTTTCATTTGCTTTGCTTGTGTCTTTCTCTTATTTTCTGTATCTCCTGAGTTTCCCTCATGACTTGAGCCTTTATTGTACTCAATGGCCTCCTCCTTACTTCTCTCTTCTTTCTCTCTCTAGCTCCCCACATTCAAGTAGTAGCCAAGTCCTCTGAATTCCTTCATTTCAGAAAGGTCTCTTGAGCATCTCCTTCATGCCAAGCACACAGGAGGTGATCAAGATGGATGGAGTCCTTCTGCATGTGGCATTTTCAGTCCACTTCATTGGCCTCTCATCTCTCACACCTCCGATCCCCCATGCCCTGGTCCCAGTTCAGGCTGATTTTCACACCCACCTGTGCAATTGTTGCTCCCTCCTCTGCACAGGACTGATGAATAACTCTTAAATAAGCCTGCCTGGGCTTCCCTGGTGGCGCGGTGGTTAAGAATCTGCCTGCCAATGCAGGGGACACAGGTTCGAGCCCTGGCCCGGGAAGATCCCACATGCCACAGACCAGCTAAGCCCGTGCGCCACAACTACTGAGCCCACGTGCCACAACTACTGAAGCCTGCGTGCCTAGAGCCCACGTTCTGCAACAAGAGAAGCCATGACAATGAGAAACCCACACACCACAACGAAGAGTAGCCCCCGCTCACCGCAGCTAGAGAAAGCCCACCCATGCACAGCAACAAAGACCCAACACAGCCATAAATAAATAAATAAATAAATAAATAAATAATAAATAAAAAGGCTGCCTTAGATCAGGTCTTTGCTAGAGGCCTTTAATTGGAGCTCAGACTTGGAGCTTCAAGCCATCCAATAGTCATGGGATACGGGATAACATGCCAAATCCCCAGTCTGGCACTCTGGACTCAGACTGTTAGTTCCAACTTGACCAAACATACTTCCTACTGCATTCCCTTATTTAGCCCAAGACAACATTTCTTAGAAGGCAACCCCACACTTGCATCAGAATCACTCATGTGCCCATTAAAATGCACCCTTCCCCACCCTTCCAAATGAGAACTTCCAAAGGTGGGATCCAGGAATCTGCCTTTGAACAAGCTGCTTGGTGACTGGCATGCACTCCATGGTCGGACACCCACCTGCCTAGGTGACAGCCTCTGAACTACGGGGTTCACTCTGTTCCACACACTAGGACCCACAACGCCAACCCCATCACCAGATCTCCATGTCTGATCCTATGCATTCTTCAAGGCCCGTCTCAATGGCCCCTCCTCTGAATTACCTACTAAGAGTCTACCTTCTGTTACCGCAGCTGAAATCAATCTCTCTCTCCTCTTTCAGTATTAGAGCCCTTGTAGAATCTGAGTGCCTTTCATTGCATTTGCTACTTTCTAGCTTGTATTATTGTTATGTATGTGTCAGTCTTATCACCATTACTAGGCTGTAAACATTTTAAAGACAAGAGCTATCTCTTAATCAACTGACCAGGATGTTATGAGTGTAGCAGCCAAAGCAATCCTTTAAAAAGTCTCAGTATGTCACTCTTCTACTCAAAACCCTCCAGTGGCTCCTCATGGCCTGGGAGTAAAGCCAAAGTTCTTGTGATGCTCCACAAGGCCCCGTGTGGTTTGGTCCCCTTTACCTTTGTGACCTCCCCTCCCACTACTCTGCCTCTCACTCCTCCCACTCCAGACACATTGCCTCCTTGACAGACCTCAAGTGTGCTCCTGCCTCAGGGCCTTTGCACTGGTTGCTGGAGCTGCCTAAGTGTCCTTCCCCCATAAAGCAGCCCAGCCCATTCCCCCACCTCCTTTTAGAATTTGTTCAAATGTTACTTTCTCAATAAGGCCTACCCTGTCTACCCTATTTAAACCTGCAATTCACCCCTGCACTCCTGTTACCCCACTATACTTTTTATTTTGTCCATAAGAATAAGCATTATTGTTTTATTATAAATGGATTTATTTATTATATTTACTGCATTTTGTCTTCTCCCTTCACTATACTATAAGCTCCAAGCTTCATTTTGCCTACTGACCTATTCCAAGCACCTAAAACACTGCCTGACACATAGAACATGCTCTATAAATATTTGCTGAATGAATGAGTAAGTGAGTGAGGTGAGGAATGAATAAATGGAGGGAGATGGGGAAGCAAAAGTTGAATTACAGGCCTGGGTGGGGCCCACTCAGCATTTCTCACAAGTCCAGGCCAGGAGTCAGAAACAGAGAACAAATTAAGTCAAGGGTGTAATATGAGCCATATATTTTCAATTCTGTCCTAACCGGTGAGACAGAATGAGGGCAGGCCAGGACCGGAAGTAGTGGAGATGGCTGTCACCATCACCTGAATCTGATGTCATTTGACCAGACAGCTACAAGGCCTCAGCAGCCTCTGGTTGACTTTCCTGGAGCTTGAGTACCGAAGAGAAAGGGGATGTAAAGAGTCAGCACTGGTGGGGACAGGCAGAGAGAGGCCTGGGCTCTAACTGTCAGGGTCCCGTGTGCATGTATGAGTTTCCTATCGCTGCTGTAACAAATTACCACAAACTTAGTGGCTTAAGACACCACAAATTTTAATCTCTTACAGGTGTGGAGATCAGAAGTCTGAATGAAATGATGCCATTTGCACCAACATGAATGGTCCTAGCGATTATCATACTAAGTGAAGTAAGTCAGACAAATAAAGACAAATATATGATATTGCTTATATGTGGAATCTAAAAAAAAAAAAGATACAAATGAACTTCTATGCAAAACAGAAATAGACCCACAGACATAGAAAACATACTTATGGTTACCAAAGGGGAAAGGGTTAGAGGAGGGATAAATTAGGAGTTTGGGATTAAAATAGACACACTAGTATATATAAAATAGATAACCGACAAGGACTTAATGTATAGTACAGAGAACTATACTCAATATTTGGTAATAACCTATAAGGAAAAAGAATCTAAAAAAGTGTATGTATGTATATATATATATATATATATATATATATATATATATATATAAAAGTGTATATAAAAAAGTGTAGGGCTTCCCTGGTGGCACAGTGGTTGAGAGTCCGCCTGCCGATGCAGGGGACACGGGTTTGTGTCCCGGTTGGGGAGGATCCCACATGCCGCGGAGCGGCTGGGCCCGTGAGCTATGGCCGCTGAGCCTGCGCATCTGGAGCCTGTGCTCCTCAACGGGAGAGGCCACAACAGTGAGAGGCCCGCATACCGCAAAAAAAAAAAAAAAAAAAAAGTGTATATAGGGCTTCCCTGGTGGCGCAGTGGTTGGGAGTCTGCCAGCCGATGCAGGGAACACGGGTTCGTGCCCCAGTCCGGGAGGATCCCACATGCCGCGGAGTGGCTGGGCCCGTGAGCCATGGCTGCTGGGCCTGAGTGTCCGGAGCCTGTGCTCCGCAACGGGAGAGGCCACAACAGTGAGAGGCCCGCGTACTGCCCAAAAAAAAAAAAAAAAGTGTATATAAAAAGTGTATATATATATATTCAGCTATATATATATATATATATATATATATATATATATATAGCTGAATCACTGTGCTGTATACATGAAGCTATCACAACACTGTAAATCAACTGTACTTCAATTTTTAAAAGTCAAAAAAAAAAGGGAGGCTGAAACTAGTCTCAGTGGACTAAAGTCAACATGTCTGTAGAGCTGGTTCCTTTTGGAAGCTCTGAGAGAATTTGTTTCCTTGACTTTTTCAGCCTCTAACAGTGACCTGCATTCCTTGAGCTGTAGCCCCTCCTCCATCTTCAAAAAGCATCCCTCTCTTCTGACTCTGACTCTGACCCTCAAGCCCCTCTCTTATAAGAACCCTTGTGATCATATCAGTCTGACCTGGATAATCGGAGGGAAGCTCCCCATCTCAAGATCTTTAATCACACCCACAAAGTCCCTTTTGCCATGTAAGGTAACATTCACAGGTTCTGGAGATTAGGCTGTGGAATATTTGGGGGCCATATTCAGCTCCCACACCCTACATAGAGTCAAGGCAACCTCATCATATAGCTGGGCCCACTCATCCCTTCCTAGGTATATCTAGGAAATTCGTATCCAAGTGAACCCCTCCACTGGAGAGGAAGTGAGATCCCCAGGGAATTTGTCAGCTGAGGGACCGCTGCCAGCCCAGACCTCCTGCTCAGGTTTAAGAAACTCTCACAGGTTCACTTTGCCTTCCTGCTTCAGAAAACCTTCTCTGGAAGGACTTTCAGCCCATGTTCTGCACTGGCTGCCATGTGATCTCAATGGCCAACCAGCCACACCCTGATTCACATTGCAAGTGGAAGGCCTCTGCAGAGGTGATATTTGAAAAGACACATAAAGAGAGTGAACCAGTCATCAGAAGGACTCCAGACTGAGGGAATAAACATACAAAAGCTTAAGAAAGAGGGAACTTGACAAGTCCGAGGAAGAGGGAGAGGCTAGGATGGCTGAAGGTCGCGAGCAAGAGAATTTAAGATTGGAGATGCAGGCAGAAGGTCGATTATGCATGACCTTGGGAGCCATGAGGAGAAGTCTGGAGTTTTCTAGGAGCAAGGATAAATTGATGAGAATAATAATAACCACAACAGCTAACCATTATATGCATAGTAACATGTATATGTATACTGAGACGAACGTATATAGTACCAGGTACTATTTTAAGTACTTCATTTACATCAGTTTAATTCTCAAAAATTTGCATGAGTAGATGCCATTATCCCCATTTTACAGCTGAGGAAATTGAGGCATGGAAAGGTTAAGTAACTTGCCAAGCCCACACAGACAGCAGGTGGTAGAAGCCAGAATTCAGACCCAGGTGATCTGGTTTCTCAGTGTGTGTTTTAAAGGGCTGCACTGACTTTCCTGCTGAGGACTTCACACAAAATAGATCATTCTGTGTGTGGTGGGGGAGGAGGGTGAATAGGAGCACAGAATATTTTTAGGGCAGTGAAAATACTCTGCATGATACTATATAATGGATACATGTCATTACACAGTTGACCCTTGAACAACATGGGGGTTAACTGGCATATAACTTATAGTCAGCCCTCCGTATCTGCTGTTCCTGGGCATCCATGGATCCAACCAACCATGCACTGTGTAGGACTGTAGTATTTATTACTGAAAAAGACCCACGTGTAAGGGGACCCGCACAGTTCAAATGCACATTGTACAGGGTCAACGGTACGTTTGTCCAAACCCCTAAAATGCACAACACCAAGAGTGAACCCTATGGGTGATAATGATCTGTCAATGTAGGTTCATCAGTTGTAACAAATGCGTTGCTCTGGTGGAAGATGCTGACAGTGGGGGAGGCTGAGCACGTGTGGGGGCAGGGATGCCTTCATCTTAATTTTGCTGTGAACTTAAAACTGCTCTAAAAAATAAAGTCTTTTTTAGGGCTTCCCTGGTGGCGCAGTGGTTGAGAGTCCGCCTTCCGATGCAGGGAACACGGGTTCATGCCCCAGGCTGGGAAGATCCACATGCCGTGGAGCGGCTGGGCCCGTGAGCCGTGGCCGCTGAGCCTGTGCATCCGGAGCCTGTGCTCCGCAACGGGAGAGGCCACAACAGTGAGAGGCCTGCATACCGCAAAAAAAAAAAAAAAAGTCTTTTTTAAAGTTAGGTATACACAAATCAAGTGATGCAGCTCTTCCATTCCTAGGTTTTAATCAAGAGAAGTGAAAAGACACGTCTACACAAACACTTGTATGTGAGTGTTCTTAGCAACACAGCAACTTATACATGAATGTCCTTATTTATTCGCTGTAACCAAACACGGGAAACAACCCAAATGTTCACCTTGTGGGAAAAGATCAACAAATTGTGGTATATTCATATAATGGAATAACACTCAATAATACAAAGAAACGGATGATTGATATACACAGTAAAAAAAATATGCACAATCTCAAAAAAAATTAATTCTGACTTTAGCAGGAGGGTGGATTATGGAGGGTGAGCAAGAGAACTGACAGACTACCTGCTGTATAGCACAGGGAGCTCAGCTCGGTGCTCTGTGATGGCCTAGTTGGGTGGGATGGGGACGGGGGGTGGAGGGAGTTCCAAGAGGGAGGGGATGTGTGCATTCGTATAGCTGATTCACTTTGCTGTGCGGTAGAAACTAACCCAACATTGTAAAGCAATTATACGCCAATAAAAAAAAGAGAGAGAGAGAGAACTGACAGACTAATTAAGAAAGTCTTGTAGCATCTAGGTTAGAGATGTTGGTGGCAGGCCTGGGGTGGAAGCAGCGAAAATAGAGAAAAATGAATAGACTTAAGATAGATTGAGATCTGGAAGGAATCAAGGCTGATTCCTAGGTTTTCAGCTTGAGCAACTGAGTTGATGCCTTTACTGAAAAAGGAATAGGCTCGGTGGGGAGGGTTCCCAAGCCCAGTATCCCTGCCCTTGTGGAACCCCTGAGCCCTCGTCAACTCTCAGCCACATTTCTCAGCTAGAGAAAGCCCAGCACACAGATGCCAAGGTTAGCCTGCACTGGCGGGCCCATGCCAAGAACCACAAAAGCCTCATTTTATTTAAAACACAGGGTTTGGCAGAATTCCCTACCTAGACAGAGACAAGCCCATTACTTCATCTTGTGAGCTGCATTACAACCTCTGCTTTCGTGTATCTATTAGCAAGACCTCTCAGCCAAAAATCCAGCCAGCCCATCAATCATTCTTCCTGGAGGCCCACAGACCAGGCAGCTGAGGCTGGGAGCCCGGCAGACATCCACAGACATTTGCACAGGGGACTAAGCCCCAAAGGCTTTCCTGTTTGTGTATAGGGGGCCTTACTGCTTTCTATTTTTAATTAAAAGCAGGTTTTTATCAATCCCCCCAAAAATCTTTTGGGGGAACTGTAATTTTGCTTCCAATCTTCCTATTTAATACTCCCCTAATGCCCATAAAAAGCTTTGGAGTTTCAGTTCATGATTTGAATCTTTACAGATAATTAGCTGGTAGAACGACTTGGAGAGAGAAGCTGGTATATATTTTCACAGCTTGGTGGGGAGTGGGTGGGTGAGTTGTGGGAGAAGCATCCCCAGGCACACCTCCATTCCAGAAACATAAACATGCAATTCATTTAAAGGTACATTCACTTAGGTTCTTTAATAGTTGCCTTAAGAAGTGCTTTTCTCTCTGATTTCTGGGGCACCCTACTTTCATGCCACTTGGCTCTTCCACCTTCGACCTCCCCCTCCAGGTCCTCAGACCCTCCATCATTAAACTTAACCTGCTCCCTGCCACCTCGGCCCCACCTACTTGCCTTACAGTCCAAGTCAGTCCCCTTGGACTTGGACAGGCCTTTCCTGTCGCCTCTCCGGCCCTCTGTTCCTCCTCCCTCCTGCTCAGCCCATCCTCACACTTCCCTCCCTCCCCTCCCTTCTCTCCTTCTCTTCTCCTTTCAGGCTCAGCTTCTGTGAACATCAACTGACCACCTTCTGCGACCATCAACTGACCACCTTCTGCATGAGTCGGAAATGGTGTCATATTTTAGTAGTGTTACACGCACACGCACACAGGCGCACGAGCACACACTTCTTTTAACATCTGAAGAATCAGAGGCTCCAAGAAGTCCAAGAATTTACTCAAACCCCACCTTCCCCTTTATTTTCTCTCCCTTTCCACTCTCCTTTGTCAGGTGATAGATACATATATACATACACACAGAGATACACAGACAGACACCTAGACAGGTACATAGATGGACAGACTGACAAAAGGGCAAATACTCAATAGATAGTAGAAGAAAGACAGTTTGGTAGGTAGGTAGGTAGATATAGATAGAGACAGACAGACAGGTGGTAGAGGAGGAGAGACTACAGCAGCTGGCAAAAATCAACCAAATACCTCATTCCACTATTTTGTCCCTTTTCTCAAGAAGCTCTCCCAAATCTGCTAGGAGGAATCGTAGCTCAGTGAAAACTCCATAACGTAGATTTTAAAGGCTGGAAACAAGAAAGTAACGAAGAGGCTGTGTGGCTGCCCAGGTGTGAATCAGGACACAAGAGGCAGTGGGTGTGAAGGCTCTTTCTTGATAAACAGTTAATGTTCTCAAAGGTGAGAGGGGATCAGAGTCATCCCTAATTGAACAGAGTTCAAGGTCCAAAGTCCAAGGGGAGGTGGCTTTTGACAGTGGTTCTCCACCTCACCATGCATCTGAGTCATCCAGAGGGCTTCTTAAAACACAGATTCTTGCACTCCACCCCAAGAGTGTCTGATTCATTAAGTCTGGGTGGGGCATGAGAATGTAATTTCAAACAAGTTGCCAGATGATGCTGATGCTGCCGGTCCAGGGACCTCACATGGAGGACCACTGCTAGAGAGTAATGTTCAGAGGTTAATCTGGCTATTATGATGATGTTAAATCAGGTCTCTTTTAATCAAATCATATTACCTGGCATATTTGAAAATGAAAGAAACAACACTGGTTTGATCGTTTTCAAGATTGGGTCAAGGTTTCAGAGGACGACTGAACTTTGATCCACTGAACACCTCACCCCATGTTTCCTGATGCCATCGGGACCTCCATCTCTGCCTACCATATTCCTACCCATCTGCCTCCTCCTGCATGAGAACAAAGACCGTGTCTGTCCTGTTTGCAATTAGAACTCCAAGGCCAAAAACTACATCTGGAATTGTGGATGTGTGTGTGTGCTTGTGTATCTGTATGTGTATGTATACGTGTATGTACACACACACACACACAAAAATGCACACGTGTGTTTGTGTCTGGTGAATGAGCCAGTGAATGGATAGGCTGCCTATATAAAGGACTCTCTGAAACGGGCAGGAGGAGAAAAAAAAAAAAAAGGGAATTCCCTGGTGCTCCAGTGGTTAGGACTCGGTGCTTTCACTGCTGCAGACCCGGGTTCAGTCCCTGGTCAGGGAACTAAGATCCCCGCAGGCTGCACGGCGCAGCCTAAAGAATGAAATGGGCAGGAGAGTGGGCTCAGAGCTGGCCCACCTGGGTCTGAGGCCCAGCTCCAGGGCTCAGAGTGCTGAGCAGGAAATCTATGAACTGTCACTGCTCCTGCCCTAACAAGGCCCCCTCCCCCAGGCAGTCCTGGGGGGCTGGCTCAGCTTCTCTAAGTACACTTATCTCCTAAACAGAAGACATTTGATCTCCCCAGCCCTGTTCTCACTGCTGGCATCAGCTCAAAAGAGACCCAGTGGAGGGGAAAAGTCCTTCCACCGGTACTAAAAATACTCGCCTCGATCTCCTGCTCACGGTGGCATCCCTCTCTCTCTATTCCTGGTTTTTCTTGCTGTTTTCGTTCTACACAGTCCTCCAAATCAAGCTCAAGATCATTTGGGCCTGGATCAAGAGGTGGTTTGACCCTCCCCACAGTGTCACATCCAAAATCGTTCCTCTCATCCAGCACATCATTTGCAGGGCCCGGTGCAAAATAAAAATAAAGGGGTCTCTGTTTCAAAAATTATTAGGAATTTCAAGACAGTGACAGAGGGCATTAAACAACCCTGGACAACTGCACAGGGTGTACCCACTGCATGTTTCTGGACACAGTGGATAGACCCAACGTTCTCCCCAAGCTCCAGGGAAGTTCTGCCCTCCTCTGACACTTTGTCCGTGGGATTAAGGGGTGGTTCTTGAGTCCACACTGCTCCTGGGAGTTCATCAGCTCCAAGTGCAAAAGGTCCTTGCCCTCTAGGCCCATGGGGTCCTTTGAAGTAGCCTCCCAATGGCCCTCCCTGACCTGACAGAATACTCAAACATGTGGGTAGAAGCCCCTTTAGGGAACTGCTCACACCCCTCACCCCTCCCCCATTGATAGCTGTGTGCATTCTCCCGAGCATTTTGAAATTGACACGAACTGAGCTGCTGCAGGTGCCCATGAAGATGGGCATTTCCTCTTTGAGCAAAGGAGACAGGGACATCTTAGGAACCACACCCTGTTTCTAAAAATGGGTCAGCTCATTATTGGCAGGCATTCTCAGAGGCCTCAAGGGCAAAATAAATCAAGTGCAAAATGCCTATTAACTTCCTGAAGTTTCAAACCAGCTGGGGAAATTAGAAAAACTAATAGAAAAATAGATCTTAACACCCTGCAACTGAGGTAGCTGAAAAAAAATATGTAAAGATGAGATCAATCACACGGGGAAGGGTCGTTTCCGCAGTACAGCATCTCTCTAGGGGGACTGAATTCGAAACTCCGCTGGGGAGAGGTCAAGAAAATTAAAGGAAGTTCTGGAATTTGGGTTGCACATTAAAAATCACAGAGAGAGCTTTCAAATAGAAACAAAAGCAAAACTAAGCCCAGGCCCTACCGCAGGCAATTCAATAAGAATTCTTTCTCTATAAATTGTTAAACTTGTTATATATTTTAAGAACACGCAACACAGACAGACATTATGCTGACCTCCCATGTACCACATCAACTCTCAGTAATTAACAGTTCAGGATCCATCTTGTTTCACCTCTGTCCCCACCCACCTCTCACCACCCCCCCAAAAAAATACAATTGTTTTGCCACAGATCCCACATGTCAAACTTCAGTATGTATCTCTGAAAGATAAGGACTCCTTTTTAAAAAATAATTACAATACTATATCACACCTAATAATAAGGTATCTTTATAACAATAATTCCTCAAATCTATCAAAATCTAATTTCTCCTGCTGTTTGATTATTTTTAGGCATTTGTTACAGGTGGAATGCAAATAGGTCTGTGTGTTATAATTTGTTGATATAGCTCCTAAAATTCTTTTAATCTATAGGCTCTTGCTCTATCTCATTCTCTTTTATTATGAAATTTATTATTTTTTTTAATGAAGAAATGAGGACAAGTGTCCTGCAGAGTTTCTCAGTGTCTGTATTTTGCTGTTTGAATCCCCATGGCATGGTTTAACATGTTCCCCTGTCCCCGTATTTCCTGTAAATTAGTCATTAGATGGGGAGGCCTAATAAAATTCAGATTTGAATTATTTGATAAGACTATTTCATAGGTAGTATTGTATGCTCCAATCAAAGATGTTTAAAGTCTAGTTGCCTCTTTTTCATGATGTTAGTTGTTAATAATCATTACCCAGATTCATTAAATTTTTAGGGTTTTTTTAAACCTAGGGTTTCCAAATCTATGATTCCTTCTTTCAGCAGCTGCAATGTTTCTATAAAGAGAAACTTCCTTTTACCAACGATGGGGTTACCTGAGAAACAGTTCAAATAGGAAAGGCAGCAGAAATGCTTGATACTTTCTCTTTATTTACCAGTGTTTAATATAAGGAGCTGGTTCCCTAGCATCCGCCAAATGTGATGAAACTTCATAGTTGTTATTTTTAGAGTGTCATTAAGAACTCATTAATATAAACATACTCAATGTGTTTCAATTTGTTATTCTAATTCTGTTCAAATTATCCTACCTTTGGTCAGTGGGAGCCTGTTTAATTTCTCTTCTGAGTCCTCCTGAGATAATCCTTGTCATCACTGACAGCTTCCTTGCACTCCTGTGACAAGACGCTTCAGGCCCATAGGTACGTACATTCCTGTCCCAAACTAGAATCATCCATTTTTCTAAGAGGTCCTGGCTTGGTTTTATGCAAAATAGTAGTTAGAGGCCACAATCCAGGTGCTAAGGGTGCTTGTTGCTGTTGAGCTGGTGATTGTTTCTGGGCCTTTGCAGTGGACAAAGCTGGAAAATATTTTGTGTTTTAAGGGAAAAAAAGAGTTTATATCATGCTTTTGGGAGGAAGAGATATTGAATAATATCCTCCAAACTGAGAAGGAATTTTGAGACTGAAAAACGAAGCAGGGCACCCAAAGTGCAATTATGAAGTTTATTGCAGGTAACTTATATACAGGCAGGATCAGGCGGACGGCAATCCAGCGGCATTCACGGCTGCACGCCATGCATCAAAAAGGGGTACAGGGGGCTTCCCTGGTGGCGCAGTGGTTGAGAGTCTGCCTGCCGATGCAGGGGACACGGGTTCGTGCCCCGGTCTGGGAAGATCCCACATGCCGCGGAGCGGCTGGGCCCGTGAGCCATGGCCGCTGGGCCTGCGCATCCGTAGCCTGTGCTCCGCAACGGGAGAGGCCACAACAGTGAGAGGCCTGCGTACCGCAAAAAAAAAAAAAAAAGGGGTACAGGGGAGTTTTAAAGGATCTAAAAATAGATCTGACTACCAAGAGAGAAGCATGTCTGCACCAATGGGAACCAGGGGTTTTTCTTCCCCCTGGGGGGTCTCATGTCCATTAACCCATCTGCATCAGCAAAACTCATTTTTCCAGTTTTCATAGCGGATGAAGGCAAAGGTAAAAACTGCTAGGGAACTTATCTGGCTTGGCCGCATTTCTTGTGAGTAGGCTAAAGCTCAGTCATGCAGAAAGGGGAAGAGGTAGGACTGGGGACCTAAGATGGAGCTGACAAAATGGAGTCAGTGTGGTCCAGCCATACATCATATTCCAGTTCAAATCCTGGACTACAGGGTTTTTATTGACCTCAGTGATTTAACATGTGTAATATCTTCCATTTAAAAAAAAAAATCCCAGTATCCGAGTTCATAATTATTAATTAGTTTTATCCCTTACCACACCCAACAGTCTCCAAATAACATTATCAACTACTAACAACATGATTACTTAAATCAGTTTAAATTTTTCCCAGCCTTTCCTTGTTACAATTCATTGATAATCTCCTAAACTTCTAATCCAGAGGTGCCTGCTCTATCTCTTTCTTTGTCACTGTGCAAAAAATTATTAACCAAGAAATGAGGACTAGTGTCCTGTAGAGTTTCTCACCAGAAAACACATAGTCCTTTCCTTTCTTAAATAAATGTAGCAGACCACACACTTAGCTTTCTTTACTGACTTCTGGAGACTGCTCCCTCATGCTACATAGAGATCTTCATCACTCCTTTTCACAGAGGCATGGTATTCTAGCGTGGAATGTGACACAGCGGTTTCTGGGTTACTTCCAGGTATTTTGCTATTACAAATAGAGCTGCAGTGTAGAACCTTATGTGTATGACTTCTTATATTTTCATGCTCTCTTGTGCCAAAGTTGAAAACTCCTGACCTACAGAAAAAAGCAGGTTGTTAAGAGACCCAAGTTCGAATCCCAGCTCTGCCCTTAACTTACTCCTTGTAAAATCTGGATAATAATATCTGGATAAAAATCTACCTCATAGATTTCTGGAGAGGATTAAATAAGCTAATATATGGAAGGTGCTTAAATCAGTTCTTAGTATATTTTAAGAGGAGTATGTTGTTATTGTTGCTATGAATCTTTAAATTTCTTTTTTTTAATTGAAGTATAGTTGATTTACAATATTGTGTTAGTTTCAGATGTACAGCAAAGTGATTCAGTTATACTTTTTTTTTCCAGATTCCTTTCCATTACAGTTGTTACGAGATTTTGAATATAGCTCCCTGTGCTTTACAGTAAATCCTTTTGGTTTGTCTATTTTATATATAGTGGTGTGTACCTGTTAATCCCATACTCCTAGTTTATCCCTCCTCCCCCACTTCCCCTTTGGTAACTATAAGTTTGTTTTCTATGTCTGTGAGTCTGTTTCTGTTTTGAAAATAAATTCATTTGTATTATTTTTTAGATTCCACATATATGTGATATCATATTTGTCTTTCTCTTGAAATTTCTTATTTAGCCTCCTTGCCTCAGTTTCCTCAGCTGTTCTATCTCAGGATGTTGTCACAACAAAATTAGATCATCACTGTGGGACTTCTCGAAATAGCTATCATCTCTGAAAATGTGGAGAAAGGGTATTATTTTCATCACTGTGATTATAGAATGTCCGGTTAGGAGAATTAACAGTATTCGTCTGGTGGGACTCTCATCTCTGGAAGCTGTCTATATAGGGTTTCCTTACTGGACTGAGTCCGAAAGACAACCTGTCAATTCACTCAAACCACTAGTTTAATTGATTTTTCAATTTTCTACTAAATTGACAAACTGAGTAAATTGACCAAATTGGCTGTTTTGGTATCATTTAGACTCAGCTTGAGTGGAGCTAATCACGAAGGGGGAAATAATTATCACTGACATTGCCACAGTGATCAAAGACACCCCTGGCATGGCTGGTGGGGAGCACAAGGACCCTTACCATGTCCACTGGCCTCATGCTCCACCCAACTAAGGCTCAGAGAACAAACACTGCCCGATCCACTGCTCTGCATTACAGGGGGGGAAATTCTGAAAAGGATCAATCAATACATAAGTGAGCATTATTGGCAAGACTCCATGTGCCCAATTCTGAGTGTAGTGAAGAGCTATCTAGGCTGAGGAGACTTAGATGGTCCCTGGGGTACAGTGAATAGTGACCCCCAAAGATATCCAATCTTAATCCCTGGAATCTGTGAATGTTACTTTACAAGGCACAAGGGACTTTGGAGATGTGATTAAATTAAGGATCCTTCGATACAGAGATTACACTGGTTTCTGCAGGTGGGTCCAAAGTAATCACCAGGGTCCTCATAAGGGAGGGACCAGGAGAGATTTGACTACAGAAGGGAATAAGACATGTGAGGATGGAAGCAAGAGGATGCAGTGATGTGAGGAAGGGCCACAAGCCAAGCAATGCAGGCAGACTCAAGAAGCTAGAAAAGACAAGAAAACAGATTCTCCCCTACAGCCTCCAGAAGGACCCCACCCTGCCAACACCTTGCTCTAGCCCAGGGAAACTGACTGGACTTCTGGACTCCAGACTGCAAGAGAGCACACGTGTGTTGCTGCAAGCCACCTCTTTCACAGCAGCCACGGTAGGCTAACACACTCCCATCAGCTGTCTTCCAGCCATAATCCTCGGTGGAGACACTTCAGGGCAAGAGGGGACATTAAATGCCTGTGAAGAGTGGCAGTCCTGTCCTCTGTTTCTGCTTCTAACGAAGCGGTTCTGTTTTAAATGTGGGTTCCATGTATGATTTCATGGTGGGGGGAAGAAATGACTCTTCTGAAATGGGGGGAGGGAGCAAACTGAAATAGAGATAGTTGATATTTGTGGATCTCATACATGGAAAACACTTGGATCAGTGCCTGGCATATAGTGAACATAATAAAATGCAGTCGTGATGGTGGTGATGGTAGTTATTATCTGCTCTGATTCCATCCAGCTCACTGCCGTTCAGGGACTTGCCCAATAGCATCCAGCTCCTAGTAGCAGAACCAACATTAGATCCCAGGTCTTTATAATCCTAGGGTCGACTGCAACCCGCAACCTGGATCTTCCCCTAAATAGGAAATGCCACCACCTGACCATGACTTATACTGAAATTAAACTTGCTGCATAAGGGCTGTTTTGATTTTATGTGTTTTGTCTGCAGTTCCAAGGAGGGCTGACCATGCTGGGTGTCCCCTGTGTTGCCCATTACTCTGGTGGGCCGCGGTGCCAGCAGGTGATCGGATATCAGAAGGGGCTAGCTGCTTCTGGCTTCCCCATCCCCACCCCGCAACCGACAGCTGGAGAGAAGACTGCCGTGGAGATGGCGGGGCAGGCTGGGGTGATGGGCAGGGATGGGGAGGCAGCGGCAGAAGCAGCTGCTGGCTCGTTAAGGGCACTTGGGTGAAATATGGACCGTACCAGGCCCAGCCATATGCTCAAATGCAAACCACAGCTGCTTGCAGGTGATTCTGTCCTCTAAACGGCAGCAGCAGAGATAACATATTCTCCCAGTTCTGGAAGCGACTTCTCTTGCTGCTCCGTCACCTGCTTTGATGTCCCACTGAGGAGGTGTCCTGTTAGCCTAGCATCAAGTCAAAGGGATAGGAGTTTTGGTCTAGCCAGTACTTTTCTGTAACTGCCCTGTAGGAGAATGGGGGTGGGGGGAAGACGCAGCAGATGAGCCGGGAAGACACAACCCTTTGTCATACACAGAGCTCTCACTGTCTTTACCTAACTAGAGCCATTGCTTCCTATCTGAATAAAGCTCCTCACCTGGGCTTACAAGGTTCCAACTATCTTGTGCCTACTCACCACTCCAAGGCCTTTTTCTATTCTTCCACTCACACCAAAAAGGATTACTCACTGACCCCCCAGTATGCCATTCCATTAGAACACAAACTTCAAGAGAGAAGCAACTCTATCTTTCCAATGCTGTGTCCTCCATATGTTTGACACACAGTGGGTCTCAGAAATAGCTGTGAAGGAATGAATATGGCTTATTTTCAACACCTGCACGGTACTAAACACAGTGCTAGGCATTGACTGGCATGAGACTTAGCTAAGTTTCTAAACCTCATTTACAGGATGTCTGTAAGCGTGAAAACAGAGACAAATATACAAAATGTCATCCAGGACATGTTCAACCTGTTAAAATATAATTAATATTATCCATATTTCCAGACCTGATGAACACCCTACATAAAATTGCGTAAATAATAAGTTCATAGGGTTGACGTGAGAATCAAAGGAGATAACATGTATGAAGTGTGCTCAGTCCCTGACAGAGAGTATAGCTCAAAAGATGTTAACCAGGGCTTCCCTGGTGGTGTAGTGGTTAAGAATCCGCCTGCCAATGCGGGGGACGTGGGTTGGAGACCTGGTCCGGGAAGATCCCACATGCCTTGGAGCAACCGAGCCCATGCACCACACCTACTGAGCCTGCACCCTAGAGCCCCTGAGCCATGACTGCTGAGCCCGCATGTCACAACTACTGAAGCCCACGCACCTAGAACCCGTGCTCCTCAACAAGAGAAGTCACTGCAATGAGAAGCCTGTGTACTGCAACGAAGAGTAGACCCCGCTCGCTGCGACTAGAGAAAGCCCGGACGCAGCAACGAAGACCCAACACAGCCAAAAATAAATAAATAAACAAATTATTTTAAAAAATAGATGTTAGCCATTATTACCATGTTGCTATTTTCACAAAGATTAATAAAATAGCAACAAATGCAGGAGTAAATAATTACAGTGAAAAATGAGAGGTGCTGTCACAACAGTACAAAGTCCTGTGCAGCCCCAGAGGTTCTATCTCAAAAATGTATCTAGAAGCAGAACACTTTCACACCATTTCCACCAATACCACTTTAGTCCAAGCCACCCTCATTTCTCACTTAGTCTATTTCAGTTGCCTCCTAACTCTTCTCTCTGCCCTCACTTTGCCCTTCCCCCTCCACCCTGCCCTAGTCTATTCTCAACACAGCAGCCAGGGGTCCTGCTAGAACTTAAGTCAGCTCATGTCACTCCCCTGTTCAAACCTCTCCAGTGGCTCCCCATCTCCCACCAAGCAGAAGCCAGAACTACTATTGCCTACAGTGATGGTTAATTTTATGTGTCAACTTAACTGGGCCACAGCGTGCCCAGACATTTGGTCAAACATTATTTTGGGTGTGTCTGTGAGTGTGTTTCTGGATGAGATTAACACTGAAATCTGTAGACTGAGTAAAGCAGATTGCCCTACTTAATGTGGGTGGGCCTGGTCCGATCAGTTGAAAACCTGAATAGAACAAAAAGGCTGAGTAAGAGGGAAGTTCTCCTATTTGACTGATGTGAACTGGGCCATTGGTCTTCTCTTTAAGGCTTAGACTGAAACATCAGCTCTTTTTGGGTCTCAAGCCTGCCAGCTCTCAGACTGGAATTACACCACTGGCTTCCTGGGTCTCCAGCTTGGAGATAGCAGGTCATGGGACATCTCAGCCTCCATAACTGTGTGAGCCAATTCCTCATAATTCTCTTAATTACATAATAGTATATATAATAGTATATTATACATATATAATAACAAATATACACATCTGGAGAACCCTGCCTAATACACCTACAGGCCACCCACCCTAACCACAGTGCACTTCCGTGCACCACCATTATTTCTTTAATTTCAACTCTTTCCACTTTCCTTTCTCTCTCTTTGTTCCAGCCATGTTGGTCCCCAAACATGAGAAGCCCAGTTAAGCTTAAAGACCTCAGTGCCCACGATGCCCTCCACCTAGAATGCTCTTCTAAGTAAGTGCCTCACATCTTCACTTCTTTCAGGTGTCTATCCAAATGTTATATGACTGTGAAACTTTCCCAAACCTACTTATATGAAATTGTGTGACACACACACACATACATACACACACACACACACACACTTTCACTTTATTTCTTTTAAATTGCTTTAGTTTTCTCTATAGCACTTACAATTATCTGACATACTATATCTTCACTTATTTGTTCAATGTCTATCTGTCTCTTCCAAATAGAATATAAATTCCTTGAGAGTAGGAGCTTTGTCTTGTTCACAGCTGTATTCCCAATATGTAGACTTGTACCAAGTCCTAGTACCTAATTGTGCTCTATGCCTACCTGTTGACTGAATTAATGAATACATCAAAATTTTAAGTTCGATTCTAGAAGGAGAGAAAGGTATTATAGACAGGTGGTAATAAAGGATATACAGGCAATCAGAGTAGAAGACGAGAGTTTTGCTGAGTGTTGGTTAAGGGTTAGGTAGCAAAGAAGTCAGGGTTTTGCTCTCCAACAAGGACCTGGAGGACAGACACTCCACAGTGCTGATTAAGAGCTGATCTTCATGCTTAACAGACAGCAGAGCAAAAAGCATGTTTGATATCCTTGCCTATAAATTAAGGAGCCCAACCAGGATATGAGCTTGAGGTGAGCTGAGTGAGTAGCCCCATTCAGGGCCAAGATTTTCCTCAGAAAACAGCTCTGGGTCTGCTCCAACACTGAGATAAATTGGAGACAGAGACCCTAAAGTTCAGTGCCAATGAGAATAGCTGCAATATTTTTAGTTGGAAATAGCCCACCAGAGCCATAAAATCTCAATGAAGAAATCAAACATAGAAGGTCTAGTTTTAAGCAATGTGACATCCTGGTAAAATCTCCAAGAGAAGCAGGTGGTGAAATATTGCCCCTAGTAAGTAAATGAGTTGTCTTGCAATAAATGGTTGTCAGAAGAAAGAAGCTGAGAAGGCTAAAGCTGTCATGTACATCATGGTCAGGAAGAAGAGACCAGAGGCTGGAACTGGAGAGAGCTGGCTCTGTCTACACTAGAATAGTAACCAAATGGAGGACCCAGTGCTTGCTAACTGTCCCTGCCCATGAAATAGGGTATTAACTGCTCAATCCTATTTCATAGGGTAACCACAAGAGTCAAAGGAGGTTAAGTTTGCAGAGGTGACACTGTGAGATAATAGCAGTAGATTATGAGCACTGAGTTTTAGATGTGTTCCATGGATGTAAGTTAAGTGGACAAAGCTTTCTAGAGAGGACTAACTGCTACTTGGGAAAGAAGCCTAACTTAATTAATGCTATACCTATGACACAGCTTGCATCCCCCCAGCAATGAAAGAGTTTCCTTCCTTTCTGTCTCTGCTGCCCATCCCAGTCTTGTTCCAATCAACACGGCATTGTTGAGCTGGACACAGACAAGAACTTGTCTCTTTGACAAGCCACCTCTTAGAGCCCTGTTGACAGTTATAATCAGCTGTTACTGATTATAAAAGTCATACATGTTTGAAATGACATATGTCCAAGGTTCTTCATCACAGCATTGTTTATAACAAACAAAAAGGATTCATAATAGTTTGTGTTGATTTTTTTAAACTGAGATACTTGTGAAGAATGAAATTCTATGCAAGAATTCCTAAGAATCTAAGTTCTTTAAATACTGATATGACATCACTGCCAAGAAATATTACTAAGTTAAAAAAAAAGGAACAGAACGGTGTACATATAGGTATGCTACTACTTATTTAAGAAAGAGAGAGAAAAAAGATATCTGTGTGTGGGGGGTTTACTTGGATTGCATAGAATAACTCCGAAAGTAAGCCCATGAAACTAATAATACTGCTGCCTCCAGGGAGAAGTAGGCAATTGAATGAATGAGTGAACAAATGAATGAGAGAGATGTTTGCTATCTATCCTTATACCTTTTGAATTTGTCCCACATGAATGTATGCCCTTAAAACTTAAATTAAAAATAAAAGGCTGATATAAAATACATTAGATGTGCTCAGTGTAGAAAAATTTCAAAACACAGCAAAATATAAACAGCAAATAAGTATGACTCCATTGTTTCATAACTAGAAATGATCATTATTAATGCTGATTTCTTTCCAGTTGTTTTCTTTGCATATTTTACATAACTAAGATCACAAGGTTTATAGATTTTTATGTCCTACCTTAACATAGTGCCATAAGCATCTTCCCACATCACTGAAATGCTAACAGAAAGATTATTTTAATGAATGATTTCTACTCCATCATATGAATGTACCACAGTTTAACTAGTACCCTTGATCACTTAAGCAGTTTCCAATTTTTTGTAATTATTTTTGGGCACTGATCTCTGACTGAGTCTCTGATTATATCTGTAAGCTGAATTCCTAAAACTAGGCTTCCTGGGTGAAAGGGTATTTTTTTTTTCCAGTCTCTTGATACAGACTGCCAGAGTCCCTCCAGAAATCCTGTACCAAGTTATATCCCTACCCAGTGTGTATGAGAGCACCCTTTGCACTATAACCCAGGGCTGTTCTGATGTCACCACTGGGTGCCAAAATTCTAGTCATTCTCCAGCTTTGTATCAGAAATCAATAAACAGGACAGCCACTCTCAGAGCTGGCAGGCATAAATGATAAAAGTTTGGTAATTGCTTTGTAAAAGCATCTTTTCTGGATTCCTGAGACAGTTATCCAGAATTGGTAGATACTAAAAGTACCATTATCATGAAGAATAACACTGCTCCGAGTATTCTTTGTCCCTTGCTGAGAGAAAACTCTATTTTATAAAGCAAATTTCTCTTACAACCAAGCACCCCAGGCTTTAAATTAAGCCACACAACAGTCCTGCAAAAGAATATCAACGGTACATGGATTTCAAGTTGGTTTCAGAAGCAAGACTTCTAGTCTGAACATGGCTACGTAAATAAGTAGTCTTCTCCTCATTTTACTCCTTCTCCCCCTAGAAGTCACACAAAAGCAAAAAGAGAATTATAAACTACACAGACTGTGGTTTCCACAGAATTTGAAGATGAATATAATCCAAAGTACATGTAAGGGTGCCCTAAACAGGCCGCGACTGGACTGAGATTCAGTTAGGGGAAGTGAAGAGTAGAAGAAAAAAAAGAGACGGGAGAGTCCAGCAGGGACAAATTTCAGAAAGTGCCACCTAAATGACACGGCCTGAAGGTGAAGGCTCGTTGAATGTTTACAGGGACTAGGTGGACAGAACAGGTGACTTGGACCCTCTGGGACCCTGTTGGCTCACAGCAGCAGTCTATCTTCATGGAGCACAGGAGGGAGCATCAGAGGCTGCCCAGGCCCGTCCCCACATAGGATCTCCCGCCCATGAGCTGGCTCAGAAAACGCAGCTCCTTCCGTTATGAATAACACCACCACCAACAACAATGGCATTATCATCATTATTCATTGCTGGAATAAGAATAATAATAGCAGTAATCGTATATATGGACCGGTACCAGTCCATGGCCTGTTAGGAACAAGGCCACACAGCAGGAGGTGAGCAGCAGGCGAGTGAGCGAAGCTTCGTCTGCCACTCCCCATCGCTCCCCATCACTCCCCATCACTCCCCATCGCTGGCATTACCACCTGAACCATCCCCCCGACCCCATCCGCGGAAAAACTGTCTTCCACAAAACTGGTCCCTGGTGCCAAAAATGTTGGGGACCGCTGACCTAAATGTCCATTGACAGATAAATGGGTAAAGAAGTGGTATATATAAACAGTGGAATACTACTCAACCATTAAAAAAAAGAATGAAATAACGCCATTTGTAGCAACATGGATGGACCTAGAGATTATCATACTAAGTGAAGTAAGTCAGACAGAGAAAGACAAATATAATATGATATCACGTTGTCTACGGCCAAACCACCCTGAATGCACCTAATCTCCTCTGATATCACGTATATGTGGAATCTAAAATATGATACAAATGAACTTATTTACAAGACAGAAACAGACTCACAGACATAGAAGACAAATTTATGGTTACCAAAAGGGAAAGGGGGTGGGGGAGGGATAAATTAGGAGTTTGGGATTGGCAGATGCAAACTACTACATATAAAATAGGTAAACAACAAGGTCCTACTATATAGCACAGGGAACTATATTCAATATCCTGTAATAAAACATAATGAAAAAGAATATGAAAAAGATTATATATATATATATGTATATATATCTGAATCACTTTGCTGTACACCAGAAACTAACACAACGTTGTAAATCAACTATACTTCAATTTAAAAATTTAAAAAGATAAAAAGAATTTAGATATAAAGGTTAAAAAGTGTATATCATATAGATTATAGACAGATAACAACAACAGTAATAATAGAGATAACTGCTTCAGAACCAATGCAGAGAGTCTATAAGAAAAAATACGGACAAAAGGTAGAAAAATTATTCATTTCAAATATTTCACAATGAATTGTGGCTGGCAAAGCTCAAGGAATAAGTAGAAATAAATAGAATAAACACCACAGAAATGAAAACAAAAGCATTAAGGCAAAATGCAGAACAGACACTGAAGAAAACAGAATAAGGGATATAGAGACAGGTATGTGAAACTTGAATAAAAGGCACAAAATGAAATGAGTTACAGACATGAGAGACAAAATTATAGATGTGAAAGACACACGAAGGAGATCCAATACTAGACTCCCTTAAAATATAAAAAATAAAATGAACCAGAACAATGAAGGAAAACAAATACTTAACAATACAATTCAACCAGCCTGAAATGAAAGGCTTCATTTTACATGTTGAAAAGGCCTCTCATGGTCGGGAAAACTGACCCAGAACAGTCAACACTGAGACATTGCCTGGCAAAGTTGCTGGACTTTAAAGATACAGAATCTTTTGATCCAGTATTTGAAAGTTCGATTACAAGAGAGAAAGATCAGGCTGACTTCAGATTTCTCCACATTCAACACTTCAAGACACTGGAGAGATGCCTAAAAATCCCCAAGGATTAAACATCTGAGCCAAGAATTTTATATTTATCCAAATCATTCTCCAAGAATAATGACTCTGAACAAACAGTTCTGAACCTGCAAAAACTCAAGGAACATTATTCCACAGCAGTTCTTGAGGAAACTTCCAGAGGATAATCCACAGCAGTGTGAGAAATGCCTTAGGTTCTAGCGCAAGAGTCTTAAATACACTCACCTAAGAGCAAAAAATGAAACACAAACATAGGTTTGGAGGATGGAAGAGAATGTAAGTGTTACATACCCTGACGATCTAGAAATAACAATAACAAAAGAAAAGTTTACAATAACAGACCAGGGAAGACAAAGAAGGAAGGAGATATAGTAATTCTGCCATTTACCTCATCTGTAACAGATAAGAGTCCGAGAACATTATTTAAAGCTGACAAATCAAGTACCCGAGGTGTATGAGAAGAAATAAAAGCTTACTGACAGTTCAAATGTAAACTGCAAGCAAGATAATATTATTGACTAAATTTGGGAAACTAAGGAGAAGGAAGGAAGGACAAAAGAACAGGAAACAGGGGAGTCCAACAGAGGTATTTTAGCTTAATGCTCATTACCTGGGAAGATGTCCCCTTGACCTGGAGGTGATCCCAGAGATGCGCCATTATGTATAATTAAAGCTTGTAGGCAACATCCCTTTAGTGATTAACTTGTAGTAGAATACAAAAGGTTCTTCCCTATTACACTAACACAGCTACTCTCACATGAAGGAAAAAATGGCCTGGATGATGGACATCTGTGGGAAAGAAAGGAAGCACGCATTTATTGAGCAAATAGTTTGTGCATTTTCTCACTTAATTTGATATTACTACCTCCATTTTATAGATGAAGCAATTGAGGTTTAGAGATCTCAAGTAACAGTTATGTTATAAAGCCAAGACGTAACCCTAACTTAGATTTTTCTGAATCCCAATCCAGTGCTCTTCCCACTATACCTGAGGGCTTCGCAGTAATGATGAGAAAACATCATCCTAACCGATAGTTTTCCCTTCCATTTCATCTTCAGTACTTCAGGTAGGCTACCTTCAGTTTGACCTTTCGCCCCACTCCTTCCTTCCCTCTGTATTGCCGAAATAGTCAAAGGGGTGGGAAGGCAACAAGTGAAGGGAAAAAGATTAGCCACACCACAGTATTGATCCCTTGGTCCTCCAATATTGGCTGGTTTGGAGTCATGCTTCTAACCTACCTGCCATACCTGAAAGTTTTGATGTGCTTTCTGTACTATTTGGGGGTCAATGTCTCCCCAGCCCCTTTATTTCATAGTACATGTTTCCATCCTGTCCTGTCTGAAGGCTATATTGACTTTGAAGAAGTGATTCTCAAAGTGTGGTCCAGAGCCAGCAACATCAGCATGACCCGGGAAGTGGTTAAAACTGCAGATTTTCAGGCCCCACCCCCAACCGCTGAATCAGAAACTCTGGGGGTGGTACCCAATAGCCATCTGTCTTTTTTTTTTTTAACATCTTTATTAGAGTATAATTGCTTTACAATGGTGTGTCAGTTTCTGCTTTATAACAAAGTGAATCAGTTATACATATACATATATCCCCATATCTCTTCCCTCTTGCATCTCCCTCCCTCCCTCCCACCCTCCCTATCCCACCCCTCTAGGTGGTCACAAAGCACCGAGCTGATCTCCCTGTGCTATGCAGCTGCTTCTCACTAGCTATCTATTTTACGTTTGGTAGCGTATATACGTCCATGACACTCTCTCACTTTGTCCCAGCTTACACTTCCCCCTCCCCATATCCTCAAGTCCATTCTCTAGTAGGTCTGTGTCTTTATTCCCATCTTGCCCCTAGGTTCTTCTGACCATTTTCTATTTTTTTTTTAGATTCCATATATATGTGTCAGCATACGGTATTTGTTTTTCTCTTTCTGACTTACTTCACTCTGTATGACAGTCTCTAGGTCCATCCACCTCACTACAAATAACTCAGTTTCATCAAAAAATCTACAAACAATAAATGCTGGAGAGGGTGTGGAGTAAAGGGAACCCTCGTGCGCTGTTGGTGGGAATGTAAATTGATACAGCCACTATGGAGAACAGTACGGAGGCTCCTTAAAAAACTAAAAATAGAACTACCGTATGACCCAGCAATCCCACTACTGGGCATATACCCTGAGAGAAAACCATAATTCAAAAAGAGTCATGTACCAAAATGTTCACTGCAGCCCTATTTATAATAGCCAGGACATGGAAGCAACCTAAGTGTCCATCAACAGATGAATGGATAAAGAAGATGTGGCACATATATACAATGGAATATTACTCAGCCATAAAAAGGAACTAAACTGAGCCATCTGTCTTTTAACAAGCCCTCCAGGTGATTCCCAAGCACTCTCGAGCTTGAGAACCCCAGCCGTTAAGGCTCGTTCTCTTGCCCTCTGAATACAGCACCTCTTTCCAGCCCTTTCCCCATCTCTTCACTTCCCAGGACCCAATTTAAGAAAGGTGGCATTTCAGTGGCAGGTGAGATTTAAACTGACATTTTCCCTCCTTTCTAGCTCTGTTGGCTACCTGACTGCAATAATACTCCAGAGGCCCCACCCTCGGAAAATACCTATTCAAAGTCAGAGCAGATTATTTTAAAATGCTTGTTGGCACATTGATGCCACTGGCTGGTTTCTACTGATTAATTAATCCTTATTTGACCTGAATTAATTCCTAATCTGTGTAAAATGATGGAGATTTGCTGGAATGCAGCAAATTTGAGACTCTAAAAACCAAAGGCATGTGGGATTCAGCATCAGGCTGCCATGAGGATTAAAGTACTTATTCAATTGGTACACTATTTGAAGTTTGATTTTTCTTCCTTTCTCCTCTCCACCCCCACCTCGTACCAGGAAAAGAAAAATTACCAGAAGACACGAGCATATTGTCTCCCCTTCTCCCAAATAAAGGTAAACTGACAGAGCTTTCAATGAAAGACTGCATGATTGGAATTAAATGTCAAATACAATTTTCTGTTGGCAATTCAAAGTGTTGGTGTCAAAACCATAACTGACAGTACGGCTGGAGATTAGTATCTGTCTGGATCTTAGCATCACACTGCGGGGAAGGTTTATGATTTAGTAGATTAACACAGCTCTCTTCACGCCACCACTTAAGAGATAATTTGTTGAAGCAGGAGCCAATTAGATTGTGGTTGCCCCTGAGCAGGAGGCTCCCGCCCCTAAAGTTCTGTCAGGTGTTTGATGGCACACCCTGCTCCCTGTGGGGGTCGCCATCATGACGGGTGACAGGCAGGCGAGGTGAGCAGGCCACAGCTGCCAACAACCCGGCTGTCAGTAGCCACCAGTGATGTTTGCTGGCAATGTCTCAGGGAAAATGGATTTGCTGTTGATCCAACCAATATGAAATGGCCTTCCAGGTTAGAGATTTGATTTATTTCGTTTCTGCTTCTCACATGGGATGGAGGGAGGAGGGGGACTTCCTGGCAAGTCAGTGAATCATACACTCTACCACTAGATTTCTTCTAGCTCTAGGAAAAAGACGGCGATCCCGGCTCAGAGAGGTTAGGGGACTTAAGATCACAGCGTTTGGGAGGAGGGGGAGCTTGGGAGCTGGTATTGCTTGATACTCACAAAGTGATAGACACTGACTTCGGTACTTTGATCTCCAATGTCCTGTGTAAGATTCACAAAGTCTTTGATGTTATTATAAGGGCAGATGAGGTTAAGGGTGTAAGTAACTTGCATAAGCCAGAGCAAGTCCATGGCAGAGATGGGTTACAACTATGTTTCCTAATTCCCAATTCAGCGTTCTCTGTTACATCTTGCAGAGTATCTCTAGAATAAATATTCCAACTGGGGAGGGGATAAAAGGGCTTTGAAAATTGTTCTTCTATCTTATATGCATGCCATTTCTGCCGAGTGACAGCCCATAGAACCCAGATAATAAAATAAATAAAATGGATGCTCTGTGTCTTGACCAGCCATAAATTGTCAGCGGTTCTCTGCAAGCCTGATTTAAGAGTTTCATCTTGCAGAGACTATATTTGTTCTTTCTTTTTTTTCCCCTCTTGTCCCCACTTCTGGGGAAGAAGGAGAAACGATGAAAGCAGTTGGTTCCATGCAGCGTTTATATTATCCAACAATGCCAGGATGTGACAACACAGGAGACTCACAAGATAATGTTCAGACTCTGGTTTTAGAATGTTTACTCTCTTCTGGGTGAACTCTGACATCCAAATGCATTAATGCGGTGCCATTTTCAACTCTCATGCCAATCTCCATCCTTGTACGTGTTGGAATTTTAATGCCCACTTCCCTGTTTGAGTTATGGTAATTTATTGTAATAGTGCATTTTGACCTTTTCAGTATTTTGTATTTTTATTGGATAGCTGTTTCACCTCTTCCCTGGAGGGTCAGCCAGGCTGAAAATGAGAGAGAATGCTAAGACCAACCAATCAAAATACAGAATATTAAAAAGGTCAACACACAAGAGCAAACTACTAATTTGGAAAACACACACAGGCGAAAAGAATGAATGGTGACCAGAGCAAGAATAAGTGGACAGGAGAAGGCTAAGGGGTTCCTCTGAACCCACAGCACAGCAGTTAGCTCAACCACTGAATGTAAACTAGCCCATCATCAGAAACCAAACGAGAGTAGAATCAGTGCAAACTCCAAAGGGTGTAAACTATAACGTTTCTGTTTTTACCTGGTCAATGCAAATGACAAAGAGAGGTAGAGGGGGGTTGAAAGGTCCCAGCTTGAAGATGTCAGGGCACTTTTGAATATGCAATAACCAGAGGATGCATCAAAGATATCATATGAGTTCAACCCTCTACCTGCAAGCAGATGAAAGTCTCCAGAGTCTAGAATTGATGCTCATCTATTTCTTTTTCAAAGCTCTCCTCCAGGAAGGGAAATCCGCAAACCTACCCCACTGACTCTTTTCAGTTGAACAATATTAATTAAGCCACAATAATAAGCATAGCTGGACAATCAAGATTAATAGAATCATAAAAGTTCAAAGCATACTAATTCAAGTGGACGTTCAGGTCTTGTCTACTGAAGGTTATGGTCACCAAGTCACCGGGAAGCACACTGAGCAAGTAACCTGGGTGTAGCCCACTCATCCACTGAAACACACTACACTGGTTGTTAGCAATGCAGAACAACACACACAGAAGGTTTTGGACATCCCAGGATGACTGGCACCAGAAAATGGAAAAGAGCTACTTTAAAAGAATACTTAAAAAAAAAAGGGACCAAAATCTCAGTGTGAAGAGTGAAAAGATTTTGACTACAACTTCATCTTGAAAAATAAAATGAGAATGTATGAAAATATGATTTTGTTTTCTATTTAATAAACTATAGGTTAAAATTCTAATCATATTCTCAAAAGCAAAAAGGATTTAAGGGTTGACTGGGAAGTTTGGGCACAATTTTCCCAACAATGTTTTATGTTAATATAGATACATCACCCTTCACAACACCTTTGACACAATCATCAAAAGCGTAACTTATAAGATATTCAGAGGACCCAAGATAGGCGCTCCTCTAAATTCTTTGACATTCCAGTTTTTTCTATTTAATATCTTGATCTTTGTTTTCTATTATTAGGTTTGGTTTTTTTCCTTTTATTCGATTGCTTGTGAGGTCCTTATTTGTCAACAGATTTGAGAGAAATGAGCCATCCTACTATATCACATTCATCGACTTCATGAAATCCTATATTGTTTACAAAATTTGCAATTTCCATTTGCTTTATATTTAGCACTGCCAAGACATCTGAAAATCATCTGCAAACTGACCAAACACTTATGCCATACAGGTTTGTGTTAAATAGAGTCACGTTTGAATAGGGTCTAATTTTTAAAGTTTGTTAGCAAATATTTGACAACTCTTAATTCCCTGTGTAAACAAACTTTTAATTACAGGTACTCTAATAATGAAACCTCAAGCATGTGGATCCTAGACTTATCTAAGTGCAAACCAGAATATCTTCAGCATAAAACATACTATAACAGACATAAAAGTGATTGCTGGAATATATTCAACTATTAACACTTTCTAATCTGACTCTTATGAATAGCAGTCCAAGCAAGTTGCATCGCTGAATAAGAATTTAGGGTTAGAAACTACGCAGATTTGTAATGACTGTTCTTTAAGAATATTCATATGTAATACACTCGTCGGGGGGGAGGGATAAATTGGGAGATTGGGATGGACATATACACACTATTATATATAAAATAGATAACTAATAAGGACCTACTGTATAGCACTCAGTACTCTGTAATGATCTACATGAGAAAAGAATCTAAAAAAGTGTAGATATATATATATATGTATAACTGATTAACTTTGCTGTAGAGCAGAAACACAACATTGTAAATCAACTATACTCCAATAAAAATTTAAAAAATAAAAAAATACTAAGATTACACAGTTAAATTAAAAAACACTTCTTAAAATACTATATAGCACATGATCCCTGTTCTTAAAAAACTATCCTTTATTAAATATTTACTGGGTACCACAAACTGTACTTTATATGCAATATGTTACTTAATTCTTATAGTAGCCCAAGAGGAAGTCATCAATACCTACAAGTTATAGATAATGGAATAATACACAGAAGTGAAGCAACTTGCTGGAGATGAAACACCTAATCAGTGGCAAAGGCAGGGCTCAAACCCAGGTCTTTATGACTCCAGGCCCTTGTTTCTAACCACTCTGTTGTAATATACAGAAAAGGCATCTAGAAGAATTAAGATACTACAGTAAGATTGTGGATGCTTTTATTCACTTCTTTGTATTTTTCTATCTTTTCTACATTTTCTGGATCAAAACTGATGGCTCTTATAATCAGAGAAAAGAGAACTAATTTTTGTAAGAAGTTATGGTTAGAGATGGGATATCATCTTGTTGCTTGTGGCTAATGGAAAGAACTTTCTTTTGTGGAGAAAAGGGAGGTAAGACTCTGGCTGGTTACAGCTCGAGCGATGACTCCCAGCGGGCAAGGGGCCTCCAGAGGGAGGGTCTGGCACATCCTGTAGGTGCCACTGACATGGATACTGCCCACTTGACCTACTGAGGAGCTGAAATCACTGTGTGCAGTGGAGGGAAGAACACTGACCACAGTCAGAGACAAGGACACCCACCATGTCCTCTGAATGCCTGTTTGGCTGCCCGTCCCCCACCCCACAGGCCCCACCTACAGCTCAATCCTCCCTTCTGCTTTGAGGCCAACTCTATCCCAAGTCAGGGCACTGAGCATCGCTAGTGTCTCCAAGACCTCAGTTCCCCAAGAATGGGGCCCTACCTTCCCACAGGACTCTCGGAGACATCCTCAGGGCTCTCCTATCTGTGCTCAGGCCTGGCCTAGCTCTTGGGCTGCACCTCAAAGCACAGCCAGCCACATCTTCTTGGACCTCCTTGGACCTCCTTGCCACTGACATCTTAACTGTCTGAGCCATCCTTGTTACAAGCCCACACAGCCTTTCAGCCAAACTTCCCATCCACTGTCTGTCAAAGTCTCAACTTTTTTCCCAAATGCTTAACTTGGGCTTTGCATAGTGAGTTACAGGGAGCTGAGATGCTTACCTCCCAGCTGTCAGGGTAGCAGGTGGGCCTTGGACCCTACATCCCTGGCCCCAAACAGGCTGAGTGTAAGTGTTACCATTTTGTGAAACTTGGGGCATGCAAAATTTGGGAAGCACCAACTGTGAACTACCCTGGTGGGTTTTCTTTGTCCTCATATACCACCACCACCCCCCTTTTCTTTTTTGGCCACACCACGCAGCATACAGGATCTTAGTTCTCCGACCAGGGATCAAACCCGTGTGGAAGCACAGAGTCTTAACCACTGGACCACCAGGGAAGTCCCCTACCATCCCCTTCTAAACTGGTCCATCTTACACCAACTGAGCTCCTGCTTTGTCTCTTGGTAATTTAAATAATTTGTGTACTGTGTGTCAGGTACTCTTCTTTCTAATTGCTTTACATTAATATGGCTATGACATAATTGACAAGTTCTCTGGGCCTCTTTCACTTCATCTGAAAAATGGCGACAGTCGTACTCTATCTGAGGCCCCTTCCAGTCTTCTTTGGGAGTTCCAGGAATGAGCACCAGTACCCACGCAGCCTCCTCTCAATACACGGCTTAAGGACGTGGTATCTTGCAAGAAAAGGAGAGATCGATTTAGAAACAGAAAGCAACACTTTTCTCTAAGATGATGTTTTCAAACCCTTAACCTAAAAAAAAAAAAAAACGGTTGGAATTTCCAGTAGAAGTGGAATAATAGAAGAAAGAATCAGCAATTGGCTGGAGGAAGCAGGTTTGTGGTGAAATGGACCCCAAAAGTGATGGGTGGAATTGCAGGAGATGTGCCAGTTAGAAAATCAAGCCCGACAGTAAGAAATCAGCTTCCAAAGAATTGCAGTCCCAGGCTCAGGCCCAGAAACATGACTGGGGCTTTCCACACAGCTCTAACCAATAGCTAATATATAGTATTTACCCAAGGAAGATGGTTCCAGAGTGAGGAATGAGATTTAGTTAGTTACTGTAAAACACATTATTTCTTGGAGCTCCCAGTTGCCCTATGAGAAAAGCCATTCTTCTTTTTCAATATATGCCTGATTTTTGCAATCTCTCAGGCTATCATCAAATGGTTTCCATTTATTTCAAAAGACAATTTATCTGCCTTGAGGTTTTACCTACCAGAACTTGGTGCTAGTATCCCTCGCTGCAATGTTACAGCATCCACCCAATTATGCACAGGGATAACAGACAGAGCCTGTTAACCTCACACAAAGGCAGCTTAAAATACCATATTCCCCTTTGCAGGTATTGCTAAAACTATCATCAAAAATTAGATGAAAATCAAGAGTCCTCTCTCTGGTGGTTTACGGAGTCTGCCCTCATTTTTCCATGCTCAATCACTTGTGATTACTGTGTCTTTGCCTTGACTCCTCTGTGTAACAGATCATCAAATCCACTTTTGTTCTAGGAATTTATTTGTCAGCTAATTGATACTTCCAGGCTCAGAGGTACTGAGCTCGACACCAAAGGGCCTTTTTCTTTATATTAATATAGCACCTTTCTCAAGAGAGTAAGCATTTGCAAATACCAACTAATTATTTATTGCAGGGATTTCACTGAATTAGAAAGTTCTGAAGTAGATAAAAATTAAAAATCAACAACTCTTTCTTATATAATTACTGTCCGTGCAAAGCTTATGCTGTTCAGGCATTAGTCATGCTCCAATCATGGTCTGAAGTAACTCCTGACCAACCGAGAACCAGTAGTATAATTATAGGAGGTTTTAAACACAGTATGTGAAGGAAGACTAATAGACCAAGTGTCAGAAGACCTGGGGTCTATGACCTTGTACCCCAAATCTCGGTTTCCTCGTTTATAAAATGAGAAAGCTGTAGAACTATTAAGTCAGCAATATTAGGCTTCTATTCTGAGTCATGTGGGCAACCTGCCCCACAGGCTGGCCCACGTCAGGAGTGGGGAAGATAGACAGACATTTCCTCTATGTAGAGAATTGGTCCCTGTTTCTCTTTCACCCCTTGAAAATCGAATGCATCCTTCAGGGCCAATTTCAGTCTTTCTTTCTCTATGAAGACTTATTCGACGCCATTGGTTTGCAGTGAGCTTGCCCCAGTTGAACACTGTTACCACTTTGCATTGGCAGGGATCATACACTGATGAGTACTGTTCTTATTGCTGTTTATACCTTGTCCAACAAACTAACTCGTAAGCACTTAATGGAAGAGATGTTTCTTATGTCTTGAACCCTGATCCCCTAAATCAGAGCATAAACATAGTAGGAAAGCAATCTTTTGTCATTTTATCTGTTTATGTTACTAGTATTAACTTACGAAGGGGACCCTTTCTGAAAATCTAGGAGCCCAGCACATGTATCTATGCCAAGAGCCTCTCACTTATACTATGTAACTTATGTCTAAACTAAGACCTACTCCGAATCTCATTTTTTTCCATTCCTTTTGTCTCCTTCCTGCTCTCTCCCTCCACTTCCCTCTGAGTGTACCATCATTACCACCATGATATTTTACCTTTCTTTGAAATTCCTCTTAAAACATCTCTGTATAAATAAGCAAGAGACAAATAGTATTACCAAACTAATATGAAATTTCAGACCAGTTGCTCCAGCTGGGATGGAAGAGAGAAGAGTCACACATTAAAAATAGGGGTTGGAGAGAAAATAATGCTTTTGAAATTGCTTCTCTTCTAGGAGAAGAGCTCTATCTCCTTCTCACCAAGAAGATGGCAGATCACTGGGCATCCTTGAGGACTATGTTTTACTCTAGACCTCATCAAAAGGTGAGAAGGCAGCAGAGGGATGAGTAGGTACAGAATATGTAGAGAATTCTGCCTCTGGCAATATGATGCTTCAGATATTTTGAAACAGCCCCACAAAACAGTCAGATGATGGAAGAACTACAATAAATGTAAGTGCACTGCTGAGCTCACAAGAAAATAAGGAAAATTCCCATGGGCAAAAAAAATGTTTTATAACATGAGACTCGTAAGTAAACACAAAAGTTGGGTAGCCTTGGGAAAACGCTAATTCCAAGACTCTAGAATTTTGGAGATTAATGGCCACACCTAAGGGAATAGGAGACCAGGCTCTGTGTCCAAGCAAAGCAGGGGAGAGAAACCTTAAAAACTCTGCATTAAACAGAGCGTCCTAAGGACCACACTCTAAGTGAAAGGAAGGGTCAAGAAGTAAAGAAAGATATAAAGATATCAACAACACATTTCTCGAGTTAGGTTTAATGTATAAACACTGTTCTCTAGAACACATGGAATATTTACAAAAAATAAGTATGTGCTATTCCACAAACAATTCTCAAAATATTTTCAAGAATTAAGTATCATGCATAGCATGTTCTCTTACTACAGTGCAACTGAGACAGAAATAAATTTTAAAATTAACTTTAATTCCATATATATGTGTTAGCATACGGTATTTGTCTTTCTCTTTCTGACTTACTTCACTCTGTATGACAGACTCTAGGTCTATCCACCTCATTACAAATGGAATTTAAAAAAAAAAAATGTCATGAAGAACCTAGGGGTAAAACAGGAATAAAGACACAGACTTACTTGAGAATGGACTTGAGGATATGGGGAGGGGGAAGGGTAAGCTGTGACAAAGCGAAAGAGGCATGGACATATATACACTACCAAACGTAAGGTAGATAGATAGTGGGAAGCGGCCGCAGAGCACAGGGAGATCAGCTTGGTGCTTTGTGACCGCCTGGAGGGGTGGGATGGGGAGGGTGGGAGGGAGGGAGACGTAGGAGGGAAGGGATGTGGGAACAGATGTATATGTATGACTGATTCACTTTGTTATAAAGCAGAAACTAATTAAAAAATACTCAAAAAAATAAATAAAATTAACTTTAAAAAATCAATACACTTGGAAATTTAAAACATATTTCCCCATAATTCATGAATCAACATAGAAATAACAGAAATGTTTCAACATTTATAATCAAATACAATATAACAAAAATACTATATATCAAAACTTGTGGCATACAGATAAAGGAATAGGTAAAAGGAAATTTACACTTCTAAATTCTAACATTAAAAAGGAAAAGCTAAAAATTAATGAGTTGCACATCCAACTTAAGAACTTGGATGGAATGGGGGGATAAACTGACAAGAATATAAATACAGTAGAAGAAAGGAGATGATAAAGAACAGAAATTAATGCAATAGGAAACAAAAGTACAGTGGAAGGAATAAACAAATCCAAGAGTCGATTTTTTTTTAAAGATCAATAAAATACCCAAATTTCTAATGAGATTCAATAAAGCGTAAATAGAAAAGTCACAAATAAATAATAGCAGAAAATTTCAAATGAAACATAACTAAAGATAGAACAGAAGTTAAAATGATAATACAAGAATACTATGGAAGGACTTCCCTGATGGCACCAGTGGTTAAGAATCCGCCTGCCAATGCAGGGGACGCGGGTTTGAGCCCTGGTCCAGGAAGATCCCACATGCCGCGGAGCAGCTAAGCTCATGCACCACAACTACTGAGCCTGTGCTCTAGAGCCTGTGAGCCACAACTACTGAGCCCGCGTGCTGCAACTACTGAAGCCCACGCGCCTAGAGCCCATGCTCCACAACAAGAGAAGCCACCGCAATGAGAAGCCTGCACACCTCAACGAAGAGTAGCCCCTGCTCGCCGCAACTAGAGAAAGCCCGCGCACAGCAGCGAAGACCCCACACAGCCAAAAAATAAATAAATAAATATGTTTAAAAAGAATACTATAGAAAAGTATATGCTAATTAATTTGAAAACTTAAGTGAAATGAAAAAATTCTAGAATATAAATTACTAAAACTGACCCAAGAAGATATAGAAATTTTGAATGGTCTTATAATCATTAAATTCAAATCATTGACTCTGTAATTAAAATTATTTTCCACATAGGTAAAGCCAGGCCCAGACGGATGTGCAGTAGAGTTCACCAAATATTCAAGGAAAATATTATTCCGATCTTATATAAACTCAAAGAATAGGCAACTTTTTAGGCTACTATAACTTGATACCAACACCAGACAAAGATGATCCGGAATATTAAAATTACAGGTCAGTTTCTCTCATGAATGTAGGTACAAAAATTGAAAACAACATATTAGCAAAATGAATCCAACAGTATCTAAAAATAATAATGTATAATGACTAGATTGGGGTTATGCCAGAAAGGCAAAACTGATTCAATATTTTAAAATCTGTGTATGTTCGTCTTCCCTCCTCATTCATTCAGATTAATTCAGAGCAATTAACGCCTCAATATCATCTTAACACAGTCGCCTGGTTTCTTCCCTTTCCTTCTGAATCAACTCAACCCTGACCAAAGGAAGTGCATTGGAGGCCTTGGTTTCTTTTTCAGCTTTCTCACAGACTGGTATATTTCCCACAGGAACATTAACACCTTCCAAATGTGATTATCCCAATCTCTTGAATGTCTGTCTGATCTTTCCAGGATTTCAGGGAATTTTAAGGAAACACAATACAATAGCATGAGGCCCGTTTCCACAATATTTAGAAAAAGCATTTAATCCCCAAACCAAATATGACTGTTAGAGTAGTTTACAATCTTAGGGTCAATTCCCAAGTGGATATAACATTTCCTAAACCCAACATCTTATGTAATCTAGATCCATGTTGTTATCACCAATCACAGATAAGGAGTTCATATTAGTTTAGTGAAGGGATTAGCCAAAAAAAAAAAAAAAAAAGTAAAGGAGGAACCAAAAAGCCCACGTGGCTTCAGCTTTTCCACCACATCAGTCAGTCCTGCCCGGTATCCAATGTCCACCACCTATAAAGTTAATACTCACTTGAAGAAGGGAATTTCATCAAGATACTAAGTTTGCCGTATCCTAAGAAAGCACCTCTTGGAAAGGACAAAAAGAACCAGTCACCTCATCCTTCCTCAAGACCTTTCCTTTAAGGTCCAGCCAATAAAACCGCATTTCCTGCAATAATTTGTGCATGATTCCCTCTCCAACCCTGCATACCTGGCACCCTAAACTTCCTTGAATAGGGCTCTGTCCAGTAACAAAGCAGCTACTCCACCAAAAATCTACAGCCTGGTACCCTCCCCTGACCCCAGGAGCATACCTTTGTCTGTATTTCTCCAAATCAGAAGGCTCTCAAGGCTTACTTATTTGCGCAACATTTCCATTTCTATAGCTGCTGCATCTTCCTTCCATTCAGATATGCCTTAGCTTTGTCCCATAATGTCTCCCTCCAAGGAGGACATCGTCTTTAGTTTCCATATTTGCCCCAGCTGGAGAAACCCACTTGAAAGATGTGTGAATCTCAGCTGCCTCTAGGGAATTTCCCAAACCTGCTCTCAGTGATAGCATGAGGTTTAAAATCCCATAACACCTGTCTTCTTTCAATACTTGAATTCCCCAAGCCTTGACAGCTTCAACACTACTTTCCCAGAACACAGCTTCAGATGCATTTTTAAACCTTCAACCTGCCCTTAGATGAGGGGCTCCTGTTCCTCCCGCCTCCCTCTGAGCTAAGACATTTTCAACCTCTCAACATCTTTCTCACCACCTGGTCCTCTTCCCAAAGGTGTCTCCAGGCCTAAAGGGTTGAAAAGTATTTTTAAGCTGATCCCATTTCGCCCTGAGTTACCTCCCAAGATCTGAGCATTATCTGCTCACATACCAATTCCCAAATAATCTCACTCACTTACTCTACAGTCATCCTTCAGTGTCCGCAGGGGATTGGTTCCAGGAACCGTCTCCCGGCAAAACACACCTGTGGATACCCAAATCCACAGATGCTCAAGTCCCTTACGGTAGGTCTTCCTTACCCTCGTATACAGAAGTACTTTTCTACCTCCAATGAGCAAACCTGATTCCTAGCAAATAGGAAATTGTTTTGTTGTTGCTCTTTGCTTCCTTCCTAACAACTCACTTTTAGACAATTCCATTAAGTTGTTCCTGTGACTCAATCTAAAATTATATACCACCTGCATACAGAAGCCTCATCCCCATTCTGCTTTATCTGTTTTTGGACAAACACCACCAATTCCCAATGTTTGAACCCACCTTCTATGTATTTCTATGGAACATTTTCTCTGAATGGAAAAAAACCCCGGAGAATACAATGAAATCTGAGTCCACTAATACTAAGTCACTCCACAATCCAGATACTAAAGGTATTTTACACCAGAAGTCTACTTATTTTGAAGTGAGCTTTTTCAAGAACTCAGAAATTTGCTCCCCTACCAAGCCCAGATTTCCTGCTAATCAGATTCGAGGCACAAACTCTCTCTGAGTTTTACTAATGAGAACCAGAGCTTCTCTTAACAACGCAAGTTTCTTCAGGAGGCTAAACCAAAATCCCCAACTTATGTGCATAAACTCACCTCTGCCTGCTGAAGGACAACTGGTGTTAGTGATTGTAAAGGGTAAATGGAACAGACCCCAAACTCCTGACCAGCACTGGCCATGGCTGCCATCATTCCATCCTGCTACGTTCCTAACGGAGTCCAGGGCTTCAGATCGCTCTCTAGTCAAAAGCCTGGTGATCTAGACTGAGCCCTACATGGGATTCAAAAGGTCCTCCCATTTCTTTACCTTAAGATCTTTACCTTGGAGTACCGTCTGCTTCAACTTCACATGGCAAAGAGAGACATACCAAGACAAACCCAGGGAGGAGGACTTGAACCTTTTTCCCTATTCCCCAATATCCTTGAGGTCTCCACTTTGTCTTGGACCCACAGTAGACCTCCCCCACCCCACCCCACGAAGTTCCCAATCACTCCTGGGATGAGACCATGCAGCCAACTTAACACAGTTCTCACTTTAAGCATCAGAAAGCAAAAACAGTGGAATAAAACCTCTGACAGTCTTCCCCTCTCAGGAGTTCAAAGGAAATAAGAGATGAGATTACAGCCACTAGAATCTGTCCGGCTGATTACTGGTGCTGGTGGTGACATGCTGCTGTTTACTGATTCATGGAGCGATAAGGAGCAAACTCAGAGAGTCTGAGAACATACTATATATATTCCTGGAGCTGTGTTCTCTCTACGTAGCCACTTGAATCAAGCCATATGCACTGTGGGCTGACTTTGATTCTCAGCAACAACTGTTTTAAAAAGGACAGAGGCAAGGATTCCAGATTTGTTGACTTGTGTTGTTCTTGGGGAAGCAGGGGGAGTGAGGGTTCTGTTTCTAGCACTTCCCATGGGAGACTGTTTCCAAAGGAACACAAATCATTCGCTGGAGGCAGGGTATGTTAGTAGTAGTTTTGGGTTAGCAGCAACATATGCCAGGCCCTTCAAAGAGGTGTGGGCTTAAACAGAAGGATTTTTTTTTTTACTCATATTCACCAAAAACGAATTCCTCCTCCTGGCTTATTATACGAACTAACAGTACTCAGATGTGGTTATAACATATTCTGAAAGATTTACAACATCGCATGAGCATGAGAAGAATTTTTAGCTGACAAATTCCAGAATAGGACCCTGACGCTGGTAAGATAAGCAATGCTGGAAGCTTAGGTTCTGATGATGGTTTTTTTATTTCACTGAATCATATATTCAAACATTCATTCAACAGGCTTTATGTGCCAGGGCTGAACTGGATTCTATAAGGATTGGGTGAGGGTAACCTGGCTGTGTCAAAGTCTTCCTTCAAAGTACAAGGGTGCTTCTGCAGATAGGACTGGTCTTCTGAGGGCTCCAGGTGCACATGCCCACCTTGATTCTAACTGTTCAAAGGAAGCCCATTCTTCTGGTGGTCAAGAGACCATCAATAAAAATAAAGTTCTAACAGAACTCCTCTGGGACTTCCCTGGCTGTCCAGTAGTTAAGAATCCATGCTTCCACTGCAGGGGGGTGTGGATTCGATCCCTGGTTGGGGAACTAAGATCCCGCATGCCACACGGCACAGCCATAAATAAGTAAATAAGTAAATAAATAAATAAATAAATAAAAAGTTCTTCAAAAGGAGTATAAGAGTTGATTCACTCCTATTCTAGAACCACCCCCACAGTCAAAATTACCAATCATCACATTTCAAAGTTAGAGGAACTCTGGTTCAACTATTCACCCAATGGTTGAGTCTCTCTACGATATCCCCAGCAAGGCAGCAGCAACCTGTGCTTAAATGCCTCTAGTTCCAGGGAACTTGCTACCTTCTTAGAAGCACTTCTCAAGTTACCTGTCATTCCCAGGACTTGAGTTGAGCTCAATTCTGTCTCTCTGAAGCTTTCAACCATTGGGTTCTACCGTTTGGAGCCATGGAGACCAAGCCCAGTCCCTCCTCCCCAAGATACCAAACGTGTGTCTTGAGTCCTCCTCCCTCCTAGCTGAGGACCAGCACTGCTTTGATCCGTTCATCACATAACAAGCCCATCTACTGAGGTTTACTGTGTATCACTGCAGTTGCTAGATGCATTCCCTCCATTACCTCATTTAATTCCCATAACCACTCTGTGAGGATTTTATGCCCATTTTATAGATGGGAAAGCTGAGGCTCAGAGATGTTAAGTGCTTGCAATATACTTGCAATAATGCCAGGTAAGATCACATTTACTCTTTTTTTTAATATAAATTAATTAATTTACTTATTTTTGGCTGCGTTGGGTCTTCATTGATGCGCGCAGGCTTTCTCTAGTTGTGTCGAGCGGGGGCTACTTTTCACTGTGGTGCCTGGGCTTCTCATTGCAGTGGCTTCTCTTGTTGCAGAGCACAGGCTCTAGGCATTCGGGCTTCAGTAGTTGTGGCATATGGGCTCAGTAGTTGTGGCTCGCAGGCTCTAGAGCACAGGCTCAATAGTTGTGGTGCACGGGCTTAGTCGCTCCGCAGCATGTGGGATCTTCCCGGACCAGGGATCAAACCCATTTTCCCCTGCATTGGCAGGTGGATTCTTAACTGCTGCGCCACCAGGGAAGTCCCACTTTTACTCTTTTTCCAGCCATATCACATAGCTTATCTCAACTAACACTCCTTTTCATAGGAGGTGCTGTTACGCCATGTCTTTCCAGCTGGGAGCAGTTGGACCTGTGTACGGGACCTGACACTTTTCCCAATGCATTGATCTGGTTAAATCTGGCCACCTCATCCTTTTGGATACTGAGTTTTATCTCTAACATGCTTACTAGGCTTCCAGCTTCATGTTGTACATTAATTTAATAAACCTCTTTCTAAACATTCATGCAAATCACAGATTAAAAGGAAAAAATCAGGATGCAGGAGCAAAGCTCCAAAGCATGTCACTAGACACTTCCCATTGGATTAACATTTACTTTTAAATCAGTCCCTTTAAAAATAGAGCTCTTTAATCAGTAACTATTCCACTCACTCGTCCTTTTTCTTGCCAAACACCATGCTGACTTTCAGCATTCTGGATGAAGTTAATCACACAAAACTTGCTCGTGGCGAACCCACACTGGCTGCTAGGATCTATGGCTTCCTTTTCTAGGTGCTCACATGCCAGCTCTTTAATCTTCCATTAGACATTCTTAAAACCTATTTAGTTGCAGATTCCATCTCTTTCTTGGTTGGAAATCCAAGCTGCATTTGCTTGTCTCCAATTTTCCAAACCACTAACATTCTCCATGTTCACAAAGACCACCCATAGCAGTTTGGATGATCAAGTTTGACAGGTTTCTTCCAATAACATGGGGTATAATTTTCCAGCCTAGAATACCACAATGTCTGTTTCATCATCTATAAAACAGAGACTATACTAGCTGTACTCCACAGGGTGGTTTGAAAATTAAATGGCATAATACACCCAAAGGACCACTAATACATAGGAAACACCCCACTCCCAAATGTATAACAAGCCACATCATTTCATTTCTTCCTGAATGTCATGTCAGCACCTCCATTTCAACTGGCCTAAAAACCCAACTCTTCTAAAATATGCCTTTTTGCCTAAGGTTCTTAATTCTATATACGGTGCCACTATTCTTGCAGTCACTCAAGCTTGACTCTCAGAGACAGCTTTGATTCATCACTTGCCTGCATCCCACATCAACCAATGTTAGGTCTGGTAGATTCCATTGCTGCAGTTCCTCAGACACCAACCCTTTACTTCCACCCCACAGTCACTGTTAGGGACTGAATGCTTGTGTCCCCTCAAAGTACACATGTTGGAGCCCTAACCCTCAGTGTGACTCTATTTGTTGACAGGGCCTGCGAGATGACGATAAAGGATAAATGAGGTCATAAGAGTGGGACCCTAATTCAATAGGGCTGGTGCCTTTAGAAGAAGAGGAAGAGACCTAAGAACGTTCTCTCTCTACCATGTGAGGACACAGCAAGAAGGCAACCATCTACAAGTCAAGAGGAGAGTCTTCTCCGGGCACAAACTGGCTAGCACCTTGATCCTGGACTTCCCAGCCTCCAGAAGTGTGGGAAATAAATTTCTGTTGTTTAAACCATCCAGGTTATGCTATTTTGTTACCATGTGTCTACTTTGCAGCCCAAGTAGACTAGGATAGCCACCACCTTACTTGAGGACTTCTTACCTGGTTTGCAGCAAAAGCCTCCTGACTTATGCCCCATCTCCTACCCCTCTCCACTCCAATCCATCTCTCTCACTAATGCCAGCTTGCACTTCCCAAATTCTGGCCCCAAATTATCAGTAGCTTCTTACTGTTTACCAAAACTGAGCATAAACTCACTCACTTTCAAGATATTCCAGACAAGCCTCACACATAAACCCTGTTTATGATCCCAATCTATCCCAAAAAATTCATATCCCCCATTCTTGATATACCCGCCATTCCAGTCAAATGAAACTTTGCATGGTTCCTAAGAAACACCATCAATCATTTTCATTTGTTACTGATCTCTGCATTCAAATAGTGTGTTTTTCAGGAGTGTATTCAGCTGTAAGAAAGAGTAACTGACTAACAGTGATGTAAACAATTAGGAATTTATTGTTGTCATATAACAAGTCCAGAGATGGGAAGTTGCTGCTGTTAGTTTAGTTGCTCAATAATGCCACCAGAGATAAGGAATTCTTTTCCTTTTCCCTACCTCAAGATCAAAATGTGGTTGCCACACCACCAGACATCAAATCTAGGTTCAGTGCTTGAAAATAGGAGAAAGAGAAGAGAAGGAGCATGGCAGCTAAGTCTGTCTCTTTTGCTGGAAAAAGTCAAAACATTCCCAGAGCTCCCCTCCCCGCAACCCCACTGCAGACTCTCCCACTTACAACTTATTGCCCTGGATACTATCACATAGCCACTCTTACTTGCAAGGGAGGCTAGAAAGTGAACGTTTCACCTGAGCAAGGCACATGCAACAATACCCACAACAAAACTGGGACAATGTTAGCAAAAAAATAAGAAAGCAGTGGATACTGAGTGGGTAACTAGCATAGACACAAGCACCTGACACTCATTTCTGGTGGGAGGATTTTGTCCTTATTTCTCTTCAAACATCTACTAAAATTTCTTGTACATACTTTATGTTCAATACCATATACATACAGACTGGTTGTAGTATAGATTATGATTGCCTACAAATGGCTCCACAATCAGTAAGTATTTGCCGGCCCCCGTTAGGTATATTGGAAGGAGCAAAGGAAACTATATTTGTCCTCAAGTCAGAGAGGCAAAGTGACTGTCGCTAAATTACTTTCCTGAAACACAGTCATTTTTAGATCTGTTTCACATCCCCAGCACCAACATTTACACTTGCTCAGCAAAATCTTTCTTCACGGGACAGTAAACATAATAACCTTCGGCCTGGGCTTGGTCAAATTACTCTGACATCTATATTTCTCTGGCTTGAGTGGACAAGCTTTTACTATAGATGTATTAAGAAAACTTGGTTATGAGCAATAAAATTAAACATCATTGCATAAAGAACCATTAAAAGGCAGGAAGTAGCCATTAGTAATGATGCTACAGAATAACTAATGAAATATAAGTAAATATTTAAGTAAATCCAGACTGTAAAGCAGAGTGCATAGTGTACCTATCCATAATCACTGATAAGATATATTGTGTGCAGGGGTGTTTATATATAGATGGGTCTGGAATTGGAATAAGTATACAAATGAAAACAAAGACAGAGAGGTTAAAAACATATATGTTTACCAAAATCTTGATAGTGGTCAACCCTGGGCACTGCATTATAGATGATTTTTATTTTTTGTTTTTGCTTGTCAGTATTCTCCAGGTTTTCCAAAATGAACCTGCATTGTTCTTATAATAAAAAGCAAAAGAGGTTTTGTTTTTCTTAACTTTCAGGAGTTTTAGGCGACAAGCCTGCCTCCTGATGCTTCCAGTGATGATCCAAATTTGATTAGACGAGACAAGGGCTGGTGAACTTAAGTGGCCACAAATTTAAAAGAGCCTCTATTTATGACACCAAAACCATCTGAAGAGCAGGAATGAATCACTAACTCTTATTTGCAGCTTTAGAAATACAAGGAGCAAAATATAAAGACAGCTTGAACCTGAAAGGAGGAGGTGCACAACAGAAAATAATTTTCTGTGGAGGTTTACTAACACATTTCATATCTTCAGAGTTTCCCATTCACTGTGAAGTGTGACCCCAAAACAATGAAATTGTTCAGCAGGGAGGAACTATCTTCAGTGCTTCAAGCCTCCTTGAATAAATAAATGCTGGCAAGCACATTGCTCTTCTTTTTTTTTTTTTTGCCGTACGTGGGCCTCTCTCACTGTTGTGGCCTCTCCCGTTGCGGAGCACAGGCTCCGGACACGCAGGCTCAGCGGCCATGGCTCACAGGCCCAGCCACTCCGCGGCATGCGGGATCCTCCCGGACTGGGACACAAACCCGTGTCCCCTGCCTCGGCAGGCGGACTCTCAACCACTGCGCCACCAGGGAAGCCCCGCTCTTCTTCTTTTGTTTTAGTAATGGAAAGGCTTTACACAGGATGGACTCAAATCAATTTGATGACGATGACCATGACATCCAAGTGATTCCTATTTTATATGCAGTGCTGAGCTGAGTGCCTGCTGTATCTTACTATTCACATGACAAAGCAGCCGCTTATCTGTTACAACTGGAGCAGAAAAGGTTGGGAAGTCCTAGAGAGCATGGGATAAGGCTCGGGATTGCTGCTGGATCTGGTGTCCCAAAATTAACCCCTGGATATCTCAGAAAAATCATGACCTGCCCTCTAGAAGACTCTGGTTTCAACAAGTTACTCTTTCCACTATGAGGTGCTGTGATTAAGATTTACACAATATGTTACTATAAAATAATGACACAGTTTGAAGGTATACTGTTATTTTTTATATTAAGAAATGGAAGAGGGTCAGAAACAAGATTTTGCCCTAAGAGTATAGGATGATAGAGCCCAAGAAGTAAAAAAGACCTTGAAGTTATAAAACACAACAGACCATAGTGATCTAGATTTGATTCCAGTGTCTGACTGGCATTAGACATGTTCTAAGCTCAAGGGGGAAGAAATACAGGTGTCTTTGGATTTTCCTTTAGATTGTCCTGCCTGGATTCCAAAACAGGGAAGGAGGCAGGAATTCAAGATAAATGCTTAGTCCAGAAATAAATTCAGTGCATTGGGTTGTGCCTCTCTGGAGAGTGAACTTTCCAGGAGGGCGAGGGTGTAATGCTGTAGAAAGGTCAACTTTCTATAGAATGGTCAACTATGAAAAGACTGTTGTCACCTCAGCACTACTAGTCCATTTGGAGGTCTCCTCACGTAAGCATCACTTTAAAAAAGCCAAAAACTGCATTTCCCAGAGTCCCCTTCCCCATATGTGGTGAGTTAGTGCCCACTGGAGATTTGGAAGGTAGAAGAAAAGCACATTATGCTCTGAAGGGAGATGACACAAGTCAGGGTCAAACAGGATATTTGCTGTGACTTCCCAGTGAACACTTTTGAACCCTTCATTTTGGTAGATCAGGCTAAAATCACGGATGAAGGATTACCACAAACTTCACTTCAGTCCCCTATGTCTTCCAATATCTAAATAAACCACTAAATCCCAGAGGATTTTTAGGGCAGTAGAACTATTCTGTGTGATACTATAATGGTGGATACACATTATCATACATTTGTCAAAAGCTATAGATGGTACACCACCAAGAGTGAACCCTAATGTGAACTGTGGACTTTGGGTGACAATGTGTCAAGGTAGGTTCATCCATTGTAACAAATGTACCATCTGGTGTGGCATATGGATAGTGGGGGAGCATGTGGAGGTGGGGGATGGGGGGTATATGGGAACTCACTGCACTTTCTGCTCAATTTTGCTGTAAACCTAAAACTACTCTTAAAAAACAATAATAATAAAGTCTACTTTTAAAAAAATTCTTTGTACCCAGAATAGCTTCTATTTTCCTCACTAAACCTGAAGAATCTGTGGATTTGCCAATAGAAGTATATTGGAAACCTTAGAAAGAGCCATGTGAAGACCACAGTAAATGTGAAAACTTTGTGAATGTAAACATTCAGATCGTGAGTGTAAATATGAAACTTAAATCTCTTGTAAAGAGAATCTGGTTAGAGTGATGACCATATTCTCTCCAAATTTATAAAACTGAATTTTTTCTTTTTACTATTTTACAGTTTCTGTATTTTTTTCCTTTATTATGTTGTGTTAATGTTATGCTATGTTATAATGCTATGTTATGTTTTATGTTATTTTGGAATTCAGATAGATCTATATCTCCATTTTCTCCACATTCAAATCTTGCCAAATGTATATGAAGCCTCTAAGCACAGGTCCTGGTCCACAATAGGAGCTCAATCAATTTTCATGTCAGTTCTCATTTAGTCCTGTTTTATTAAGCATCTCTCCTGTTCCAAAGCTAAGGGATAATCCTTGCCTTCAAGGAGTCTGTAATCTTTTTAAGAAGACAATACATAGGTAACAAATGAATAATAGAAATTTTAATAGTTTAATATAGCAATTCAGGAAAACATCCTAAGGTAATGTGTGGTTAACTGCCATAGAGAGGATGCTGGCAGTAAAACAATAGGAGTGAAGAGATGGTACCAACACTCCTGAATATTCATCATCTTGGAAAACCCCGGGCACTTTTGGAAGACCAGATAGTAAGAGGGAGCCAAGGAAATGGAAAAATCCTTTCCCTCCTCCACGTTTTCTTCCACAATATTTTACATCCAGTGAGATTCTTCAGGTTGAATGGAGCCAGATATCTAAGTGGATTAATTGTTCTTTATAACAACATTTTGAACCATGAAGCATGGGTGACCTCCCATCACTTGCTCTCCACTAGCTAAATCGTGCAACTGTGATAAACAAATAAATGGAATTTGCCTCCCTGCCAAGGATGTGCTGCTGTCATCTTTCCACCACAGTCATCAATTAAAGGATTAAATAATGAATGAACTGGCAGAGTTCAACTATAATCTTCAGACTCAAACTCCAAAGACGCTCCATGAACAGCAGTAGGGGATTTATGGTTTTCATTTTCCTTCACCTCATTCCATGAGGGTGCACACAGCCATAAACACACTCATTCACACACACGCATATGCACAAACACACACATTTGCACACCACATGCACTCTCTCCCACGGCATCTCTTGCCATTTGCGTGGCTTTTTCAATTAGGTAATGAACTTATTTAACTCATGGAGGGAAACGTATTCATCTTGGAGGGAAGTTGCTTTGATCCTTTAGTTGAGAACAGAGCTCTGGTAAATTTGGCCAGAAGCCCCAACCTGGAGTGAGGCCAGGAGAGGACAGGCACTCAAAATCCCAAGCCAGCAGACACTCAGCTTGACATGTGGGACAGTAACTTGGAAGAGGGCTGCTGCTCACAGGGGCTTCCAGCTGCCCAGGAACACCCATCTGGGGTGAATTTTCTCCAAAGGCTAGTGAAGCTACACAAGTATGCATGAGTTCAGCAAAGATTTAGATAAAGACATGATGTCCATCCATAATGCAATACGGAGAGGTTGTTAGAGATATTGAGTAATCATAGTGGTAACTTACATTTATAAATCCTCTACAACAGGACAGGCAGCGTGCCAAATATTTTCCATGGATTATCTCATTTAAGCCTCACAAAAACCCCGTAAGGTAAGTAAATGATTAACCTGGTCTTTGAAATGAGAAACCTGGTGCTCAGGGAAGTTAAATAACAAAAAATCACACAGCTGGTATGTGGAGCAGAACTGAGATTCAAACCAGTCAGATGGATTCCAGAGCCTACTCATATAATAGCTGCATGTCTAACTTCTTTTATATTTTTTAGCACTCCTAAACTTTTGAGATTCATTGTATAGAATGATAATATCCATTATCATATTCTCTACAAATTCTCCCTTAATACCATAATAAGAAACAGACAGACTAAGCGTATGCAGGCACAAGTACACATGCACGCATATAAGTGTGTGCCCATGCACATATGCAAACACTCACGTGTAGCCAAGGAGGGTGACTAACGGCCGTACAGAGAACACCCTTAATTCTCTCTTTCTGCCAACCAGGAAGGATGTGCAGATTGAATCAAATTCTCAGACACCGTCTTGTCCAGCACCCCTGCTACACCTCAAACTCAACACTAGACAGGTAACATCACCTGGGAGTCCTTAGCACCTTAGGAACATGAGAGTCCATGACAAAACATGAGCAGACTGGGCTTCCCTGGTGGCGCAGTGGTTGGGAGTCCGCCTGCCGATGCAGGGGACATGGGTTCGTGCCCCGGTCCGGGAGGATCCCGCATGCCGCGGAGCGGCTGGGCCCGTGAGCCATGGCCGCTGGGCCTGCGCGTCCGGAGCCTGTGCTCCGCGGCGGGAGAGGCCACAATGGTGAGGGGCTCGCATACCGCAAAAACAAAAAACAAAAAACAAAAAACAAAAAACATGAGCAGACTACATACAGCCCTAAAGTGGGCAAAAAAGTGTCCATTTGAGCCCACGAGTGAGATATCAACCATCAGCATCCTCTCCCAGAACTAGTTCAAGGTAACAATGATCAGGTCTTGTGCTGGGCAAACACACAGGTTAAAGTTGGTCCACTCAGGCCACATCAAGGTTGTTGCATGCCCCCAGCCCCATGCCCTTCTACTCTGACACCAGGGTGAGTAGGCTCATTAGTCTGATCCATCTCCTTCTCTATCCTCCCTGTCACCTGTCCTCCTGAGACATCAGTCCTGTCTGATTTGCCCTTGTCAGCAGTGCTGGCTGAGGGTGGTCCTTGGCAGGGGGGACAGAGGGGAGCTTTATCCCTTCTTAGGAATGATCAGGACTCCCAAGGCCCAGGGGCAACCGTGTTCCCTTCAGCTCCTTACAGAACTTGTCCTTTGCCTTCCAAAGGCACATGTGGTGTCTGGAAACATTCCTGTGTCTTGAAAGCCCCATCTGCTCCCTGATGGAAGCTGCCCACGCAAAGGCTAAACTTCCCTCTGTTGTTTTATAAAGAGCAGAGCCTCCTTCTCAAGTCTCCAAATAAAGTCTTTCCCTCCCAAAAAAACACAAACACTGACACCCAAATGTTTGGTTCTATTGGGTCTCTTATCTCAATTCACTCACTAAGGGAGCTGAGTCCAGCATAGTGTTTTACCAAAGTCCTCCCTACCTCCCAAAGGCACTGCTGAAAAGGAGCCCAGCTGCAGCCCCCTCATTGCCTGTGGCCTAGCCAAGGTCAAGAGAACCAAGGAGAACGGCAACTCCTCCCAGAAGTTACATGGTCTGAAGGGGAGGAGATCACAGAACAACGTGGCATTCTTGCAAATGCTAATGCATTCATGCAACTGGGCTACTGGGCAGAAACGGGCCTGGCCTTGAGGTCATAAAGGCAGGAATAAATCTTTCCAATGTTGTTGTGATTTCCATCTCAACATTGAAAAATCACTGTATTTTATTTAAATCACAGGTCTCTGCTGAAGTTTGGGTCCCTTAGAGAAGAGAGGATGGGACAGTCTACCTGGAAAAGGCAGAAAGTTGACCAGGAGCAGACGTGACTGGACACGGGCGGAAGAAGTCCTTGGCACATCAGACTGGCCTCCTCTGCCAGGGAAGCCTTGTGCCAGCCCCAGCTCCAGCTAGAGGTCACTACCAGGGCAGAGGGGCCACAGGGACAACACTGCTCTGTGCTCTGACCTCTCCTCAATCCTTGGCTTGCTAAAGAGGCCCAATATTTCCTTTCTGCTCACATTCCCTTTGTAGAGAACACCCCCTTACCCCAACCCAACCCTGAGCCTACAGAGCTCTTATATGCCACAACCCCAACTGGGTATCTGACTCAAAACCACTTTCGGGGCCACAGCTAGTTAAATTCTACCCTTAAAGAAACTTTAGCTTCGGAATTCCTTGGTGATCCAGTGGTTAGGACTCGGCGCGTTCACTGTCATGGGCCCAGGTTTAATCCCTATTGGAGGAACTAAGATCCTGCAAGCCGTGCAGTGCGGGCAAAAAAAAAAAAAAAAGAAACTTTACCTTAGAGATGCAAGTCTGTGGACAGGCAGCTGACGCTGGACACTAAGACAACAGACATGGATTTGAGTTCCAATGTTGCTACACATTAGCTGTGCTGCTCTGGGCGATCACTTTTAACGACTCTAGGCTTCAGTTTCCTCATCTATGAAATGGAGACCTTGATAGTAACTACCCCATAGGGTTCTCACAGAATTACTTCAGGGCAAGCACTTGGAACAGGACCTGGACAGTGGCAAGCTCTCCATAGATAATAACAATTATTATCAGTTTTACCACCATTTCTATTACCATAGTAACACAAAGCCACGGGTAACCAGAAGTCATACCAGAGTAAAAATTAAGAGTACTGAAGATGAAATCAGTCTGCCAAGTGAAGCCAAGACAAGAAACCATGTGGCCCCAGAAGAAGGGAAGGAAGAAGGGAGGTAGAAAGGATATAATTCTGCTGCCTTTTCAGCTCCTTGAGACCCACTCTGAATCCACTATTACATGCCTTGAGATTCCCCCATGTCATGACTATAAAAACCCTCTCTCTTAGATATACTGATCGCCAACAAACACATGAAAGGATGCTCAACATCACTAATCATTAGAGAAATGCAAATCAAAACTACCATGAGGGCTTCCCTGGTGGCGCAGTGGCTGAGAGTCCGCCTGCCGATGCAGGGGACACGGGTTCGTGCCCCGGTCCGGGAAGATCCCACATGCCGCGGAGTGGTTAGGCCTGTGAGCCATGGCCGCTGAGACTGCACGTCCAGAGCCTGTGCTCCGCAACGGGAGAGGCCACAACAGTGAGAGGTCTGCATACCACAAAAAAAAAAAATACCATGAGGTATCACCTCACACCAGTCAGAATGGCCATCATCAAAAAATATACAAACAATAAATGCTGGAGAGGGTGTGGAGAAAAGGGAACCCTCTTGCACTGTTGGTGGGAATGTAAATTGATACAGCCACTATGGAGAACAGTATGGAGGTTCCTTAAAAAACTACAAATAGAACTACCATATGACCCAGCAATCCCACTACTGGGCACATACCCTGAGAAAACCATAATTCAAAAAGAGTCATGTACCACAATGTTCACTGCAGCACTATTTACAATAGCCAGGACATGGAAGCAACCTAAGTGTCCATCTCCAGATGAGTGGATAAAGAAGATGTGGCACATGTACACAATGGAATATTACTCATTCATAAAAGAAATGAAATTGAGTTATTTGTAGTGAGGTGGATGGACCTAGAGTCTGTCATACAGAGTGAAGTAAGCCAGAAAGAGAAAAACAAATACCGTATGCTAACACATATATATGGAATCTAAAAAAAAAAAAAAAGAGGTCATGAAGAACCTAGGGGTAAGATGGGAATAAGGACACAGACCTACTAGAGAATGGACTTGAGGACACGGGGAGGGGGAAGGGTAAGCTGGGATGAAGTGAGAGAGTGGCATGGACATATATACACCACCAAATGTAAAATAGATAGCTAGTGGGAAGCAGCCTCATAGCACAGGGAGATCAGCTTGGTGCTTTGTGACCGCCTAGAGGGGTGGGATAGGGAGGGTGGGAGGGAGGGAGACACAAGAGGGAGGAGATATGGGTATATATGTATATGTATAGCTGATTCACTTTGTTATAAAGCAGAAATTAACACACCATTGTAAAGCAATTATACTCCAATAAAGATGTTAAAAAAAAAAAACCCTCTTTCTTACATTAGCATGTGTGGTGGTTTATGTTCCTGGCAAGTAAATAATCCCCAGGTAAGTCTCAGGACCTCCTCCACCATCCATGCCAGGTAGAATTAGTTCGGTCACCGACTCCTCTTGTTAACTGGGCAAACCCCACCTCCCCCTCCAGGACACGTGTAGGACTGTCACCCCATAAAGACTGATGTCCTGTGACTCTTCTTTCTCAAGGGCCTGCCCTTACTACTTTACCCACAGCCCTACCCCTTTCCATCAGTACTTCCATTTTCCCTGTCTCCTTGGTAGATCAGGACAAATTTGAACATCGTAAGTGACCAGAAAAAGAACAGCAGCCAGCTTGAAGTCAGCAGGTGGTCTGAATCACTTCTGTGGGAATTTCCCACAGCAAGGGCAATGAGAAAAGCCCGTTGAGCTCTGAGAGGGGCAGTAAGTCTTCAAGGATGGTATCCACCTTTCCAGGTATTACTCCAGTTTGCAAGTCTACTTACATGGCCTCCATTTTACACAAGTGTCCCCAAGGCCATGACTTGGGCTCAAGACACACAACCACAAGAGAGGGCGTCACTCAGGAGATGACCTCATTATATGTTTTCAGCTTCTGCAAAAAAACTCACTATCCTGGGGACACAAGGTCATCCTGGGCAACAATGACAACACTAGATGGGAAGAGAACCAGTGTGGAAGAAACACTTGCTCACCAGTTATTAAGCACAAAGGATTTCCACATATGTTCTCCCACTTAATCCTTGCAGTGACCCTTCAAAATTGGTATGTGCTCTGGTTAATGATGCTGCATTACAAATCACTCCAAAACTTAGTGGTATAAAACAACAATTTGATTTTGCTCATGGTTTTAAGAGTCAAGAATCTGCAAAGGGCTTGGCTGGGCAGTTCTCATCTGGGGCTTCTCACATAGTTGTGGTCAGACGTCGGCTACGCTGCGGTCATCTGAGGGCTCAACTAGACTGGACGTCCTAGATGGCTCACACAGGTGGCTGCCACTTGATACTGCTGTCAGCTGGTTGCTCAACAGGATCTACAGACATGGCCCCTCCAGGGTAGTTGTACCTCTTACACTGGAGTTGTCTCCCTGCCAGAATAAGTGTCCCAAGACACCAGGCAGATGCTGGATGGGAAGAGCCTCAGAAGTCACTCAGCATCACTTCTGCCATATTCTATTGACTGGAACAGCCACAAGATCCACCCAGATATGAGGGGAGGAGACACAGACACCCACCTTTCACTGGGAGGAGTATCAAAGAACTTGAGGCCGGTTTTTAATTGCCACTGTGTGATTATTCCCAATATGAAGTCGGGGGAACTCAAAAAGGATTACTAAATTGTCAAAGATCATATTCCTAAAAATTAACAGAATGGGAATTCAAACCCAGCCTTGTCTGATTACAAATTAAGCACCCCTTTGGCTAGGTCACAAACGCCCAGTAAACTGGGGCAGTCCTGCTTTCTTTGCCTTGGTAATCAAAATGGGAGAGGGGACTGTAAGTGCACGTTATCTATAGAAACTTTAGAAACTATTTTTTTTTTCTGTAAGCATCAACCTGGGTGCCTTGCCTCCCTGAGTTATTTCTAAACTAGCAGTCAAAATCTACCACCCCCACCTCCATGTTGGATCCCTTCCCCCAGGGCTGTAGAACAAAAGGAGGTGATGTCACCATGCTGAGGGCCAGAATGGAAGGGAGCTCTCCAACTTGTCACCAACTCTACCAGTCAGTAGTGTCTTCCCAAAGGCTGAGGCCATATTGCTCTCTTGCTCTGAAAGGATGGACACAGCTACTGAAATAAGAGCTCCACTGTGTGCGAGAATCCTACAGGGTGAGAGGCTGCATGGTCGCTACTCAGACCCCTACAATTGTTCATTCTGAAGACACTCAGAGATATCTCCTGCTCGCCCATCCGGAATGATAAGCACAGACATTATGGGTATCAAATATGGACACATACATCATGTGAACTGCTCGTTGGGAAGAATTCTCATTTCCAAATGATCCTTCAGGTGATCATAACAGATTATAGGCTTAATTGCATCCTGTTCATATCCACTGAATGTTCCAGCTGAGTGACTTCTGTTGTCAATCTTTCCCCCTGGAGGATGAAGGGTTCACGCCCTCCAGTTCTATACCAACTGCATCCAGCGAGTCCAGTGGCCAGGTAGTCCAGAAGAATCTCTCTAGCACAGCAGCTAAACACTGGTTTTGAAGTTTTATAGTCCTGGGTTCAAGTTCTAGTCCTGCCATTTATTCAGCCTGTCTCTCAACCTCTTCAAGCCTCAGGTACGTGACTACCAAATGTAGGTAATAAAAGCACCTTCTTCATTTGGGTTGTTATGAGATCATGTTAAGTGAGACCAAGTGGCATCATGCACTTAGCACAACGCCTCACACCTGGTAAAGCACCAAACGATTAGCTGTTGTTACAATGCCAGAAATAACTAGAGCCTTCTGGGATAATACTGAAACTCAGGCTGGACGGGAAGGGGACCAGTCAGGCTTCAGAGACCTCATAGGTACAGTAGTTTTAGGTAGGCAAGGAGACAAATCCCAGGAGATCAACTAAGGGAAAGAAAATGTAGAAAATCATGCAGAATCTGATATTTGGAAGATTAAAGAGTCCACAGGAACCATGTCATAAGCAAAGACTCTCTTATATTGTGCCAGAGGCCCTTACCTCTCTTTAAACAATGCTCTGAAACACTGTGCAGGCCAACATCCACATAAAGAAAGGAAGACTTGTAAGGTCAAACAAGAGCTCCTGTCTTAATATAGGCAGATATGGAAATTAAGGAGAAGTAGCATTTATTGAGCATCTACTATGTGGGAAGCATAGTAGCGTCACTTCTACACATATTGTATCATTGATTCTCCATATTATGCTGAAGAATTGGAATCCTTGCCTCTATTTTTTGAAAGGTAAAGAAACCGAGACTCAAAGAAGTTAACATACTCAAGGTCATGGAGTTAGGACGTGGATGAGCTAGAAGGTGAAGCCCAGCTGACTCTGAAACTTGCATTCTTTCCACTCTATTTCACAAAGAAGTTTCAGAGAAGACCAGAGTGTGCTGACAGGCTTTGAGAGATGGCTGACTCCCCTACAGTAAGGAAGAAGAAGAGAGTTGTCCAAAGGTTCTCAGCCACAACTGAAATATCATCTTCTGCTTATTTTTTCCTTGGAAGTTCCATTCTCTGATTCCAGTTGTCTTTTCTTGCCAGAAAAGCAGAAACATTAGGACTTGATGTTGAATCTGTACTTTCCTGACCTTTGGCATTTACTCTCTCTGTAACCTTAATTTTGAACTTCCATTCAAGCACATTAAGAAATTGTTTGACCTTGGTTTAAGCGGTTTGTTCTCATAAGAAAGCTTTGCATTGGCAGCACCCAAAACAGAGGCCCTGGTCAATTAAGGAAGAAGGTTGGCAATTGTGCAAGAGATTTTGACAAATGGAAGCACACCACAAATTGCTCTTGCATATCTTAGCTTCCACACAATAAAATATACACTAATGTAACCACTGAATAATGAGAACTAGGTCACAGTAATGATGTAGAAGTGACCTAAAAGCATGTCTTTACCACCACGCTGAGAAGCCAGTGGTGATTTTCTGTTTCAAGGAAGTGGCATTGTTCTGTATTACACTCAGAACTGTGGTGTTTGCCTGATGGGAGTGTAGCTGAATCTCTTGTCCCCTGTACCTAAGACGTATGATGGTGACAATGTTTATGCACACTCTCCATCCAGCCCTGTATATGGAATCAATCTGGAATTATTCTTTAAAGAGGACTTGAATTTAGCAACACATGGGAAATGCCTGTGTCAGGAATTCAAGAACATGTTAGTACACTATGTCAAAACAGCTGTACTAGTAAAACATTTCACATTGCACCATCAGAGAACAGTAGTCTGACACGAATGTCAGCATGTGCCACCTGGTAAAGTTTTCAGAAAATGTTGTGATCAACTTACCTGTATTAATTTTTTTTCTTCTTCTATGTGAAAGATGGGAGTCACCAGTATTCTGGATTAGCTACTAAAATTTTTTTTCTTTGAGTACTTTTCCCAAAGAAACAGGAAAAAATATCTGCTTTGAATATGATCATATAATGCCAGAAAGAAACTTGCCTATTTAACCCAAGTACTGCCTTCCTTGAATCATGACATGGATGCCCAGGGAATGTAAACCACATACACAAATCTACCTAGACAGGGAGTAGGAGAACCAAGCTTAGAACCAGCTAACTTACAGATCAACGTTTTGGCAAGGCAAATATTCAGATAAGGCAGGGCATAATTCCAGGGGAGAAAATGAAAGTTAAGACTGCATCTGGTTTAATTTGGATGGGGGAAGAAAGCGTTTCTCTTATTTTAAAATAAACCATTTTAAGTAGGCAAGAAAAGTAGTACGCTCTTGGGGACAGGAGAGAAATCCCTGATTTTATACCAGCTCAACATACAAAATTTCAGATTGAAATATTATGAAGCAATATCTAGTGATATATAACTACCTGAACATTCACATTAAATGTTTAAATGACAAATTATAAACATATTAATATCATACAATTTTGAGCATCTTATATGTATTCTGATGACAAATTATATCTTGACACTTGCTGCAATGGAAAAGCCTCCGGAATAGAAGTCAACAGACTTTGGTTTGAGTCCTAGATTAGCCACTAACAAGCTGGGGGGCCAGGGGAAAGTCGCTTCATAGTTCTGGGTCTCAGTGTCTTCAACTGTAAAATAAAAATGTTCGATCATATAATCACCATGGCCCTTTGTTAATCCAAAGTGCAGGATTTGATTTTTGTTTTTCTTAGAAGACTGAGAAGAACAGAGACAATGATGGATATGATCATAGCCCTAAGGTTGCTAGAAGTCGTTGCTCAAAGGACTTCAAACAGCAAGGAGTCCCACAAAGTCACCCTGGGAATCAACTTCTTTGTCATTCTCCTACCCTCATCTTTCCTAACATCTCCACATTTGAGGAATTCCATGCACTGTGGAAGTTAAAAGACAGGGCCTGATTGGAAACCTATGCTCCCCTTTAAAAGTCTGTGCTCTCAGCAAAGGAAACTATAAACAAGATGAAAAGACAACCCTCACAATGGGAGAAAATATTTGCAAATGAAGCAACTGACAAAGGACTAATCTCCAAAATATATAAGCAGCTCATGCAGCTCAATATCAAAAAAACAAACAACCCAATCGAAACATGGGCAGAGGACCTAAATAGACATTTCTCCAAAGAAGATATACAAATTGCCAACAAACACATGAAAGGATGCTCAACATCACTAATCATTAGAGAAATGCAAATCAAAACTACAATGAGGTATCACCCACCTCACACCAGTCAGAATGGCCATCCTCAAAAACTCTACAAACCAGAAATGCTGGAGAGGGTGTGGAGAAAAGGGAACCCTATTGCACTGCTGGTGGGAATGTAAATTGATACAGCCACTATGGAGAACAGTATGGAGGTTCTTTAAAAAACGAAAAATAGTTTTTTAGTTAGAACTACCATACGACCCAGCAATCCCACTACTGGGCATACACCCTGAGAAAACCATAACTCAAAAAGAGTCATGTACCACAATGTTCACTGCAGCACTATTTACAATAGCCAGGGCATGGAAGCAACCTAAGTGTCCATCGACAGATGAGTGGATAAAGAAGATATGGCACATATATACAATGGAATATTACTCAGCCATAAAAAGAAACGAAATTGAGTTATTTGTAGTGAGGTGGATGGACCTAGAGACTGTCATACAGAGTGAAGTAACTCAAAAAGAGAAAAACAAATACTGTATGATAATACATATATATGGAATCTAAAAAAAAAATGGTTCTGATGAACCTAGGGGAAGGACAGGAATAAAGACGCAGACGCAGAGAATGGACTTGAGGACATGGGGAGGGGGATGGGTAAGCTGGGACGAAGTGAGAGGGTAGCATTGACATATATACACTACCAAATATAAAATAGATAGCAAGTGGGAAGCAACCACATAGCACAGGGAGATCAGCTCAGAGCTTTGTGACCACCTAGAGGGGTGGGATAAGGAGGGTGCAAGGGAGATGCAAGAGGGAGGAGATATGGTGATATATGTATACGTATAGCTGATTCACTTTGTTATACAGAAGAAACTAACACAATATTGTAAAGCAATTATACTCCAATAAAGATGTTAAAAAAAAAAGTCTGTGCTCTTTCCCAAGACATTTCATTTTTCCTTTACTATCGCAGGGTCTCTCTACTTTCACTAGTTGTAATTTCGGGAACATCTCAGCATAAACACCATTCAGTGAAAACACACATTCAATGTTGTAAAGGGAAAAAAGTAGAAAATCAAATTCCAAAATCAGAATTTCACCTTATGAAAATGTTATAAAATTTAAGAGAATAACTGAAATTCAGCTGAAAGTTGACAACAGGTATACGTAAACAATGTGTGGTAACTCCAGCCCTGCTTGGATGGGTGGGAGGTGTAACGGGAGACTATTCTTTTCTTTAAGGGGTCCCAGCGCTTCACACCAGCATTTGACTTCCATCCAATCTTTTAGGTTAGGAACTTACATGACTGTAAAAACAGAGTTTTCGCTTCTTAAATTGATGTGTATTTTGGGTGGTTAGCTCTAATTCTCTTTCCCTGTTTCTTAAGTAGATCGTCCCTATTTGTCTCTCAATATATTCTTTCTCCCACCTCTTCAACTCTCCCAAGCAATATTCAGTGCTTTGACATTTACTGCTAATAAAAATAATAATACTTATCATCTGAAAGTTAGTAGTATCGTTTGAAAGTTTTATGTACATTTATTTTTCCTTGGATTTATGTCACTCTCTCCTCCAAGCAAAGAATAAATAAATAAAAGCACTTTATCAAATTTATAACCTACTCAAATTCAGAGATTTCTGAATAGGAAACAGACCAGGGACACTTTGCCAAGATTAACTTAACTAGAAAGCCAAAACCTTGCACATGGTGCTTTGAAGAAAGATGTTAGTCTTTAAAGATTGTGTCCACACATGAAATGTGAAGTGGATAACCAGGGCAATTACCTCTATAGCTGAGGCTTTCTAGCTTTACCTTTTCCCAGATATGCTCAGGTAACAAAGGCAAAGGGAGTTTTCTGGTCTCAATTACATCCTAATAATTGTTTCAATTCTCTGCTTCCTTTTGAGTGTGAAGATCCAGGCTAAAAGGCTTTAAAAAACAGGCTGAAAAGGTTTCCCAGACGTGAGATAGATTTTACAAAAGAAACTTCTGGCAAGCTTAATGTAAGTAAATCAGAAGCATATGGACTACGTTTCCCTCAAAATACCCATGGGCCTGAAAGCCCAGAAAACACATAAAAAGTAAAGGGAAGCTGTTTTCCAAAGCTGAGCTTATTGGAGAAACTGCACGCTGTAACAGAGAGCCTGGCTCAGCTCCCCCGAAAGCAGGGGATGGAGCTGGTGGTCAGGCAGCCCATCAGCTCCTGCCCTCACGCTTATGTTGACAGTCCTTATTTCTGAGGATGATGTGATTGATGGTGCCTTGACCTGTGCCGACGGGTGTGACTGAGAAAACCATTGCTCAGTGCTTCCCATACTGAAGACATGACTTCATTGCTCCTTTGCAACCATCTGCAATGAATGTTTACACAGCCTGTTTCTGTTCTTAGGGCCGCTCATGCTAAACAATCAGGCTGGTGGTGAATATACATGTACCGAACACAGCGTGTACCCCGTGGGGAGGGATACAAAAGAAATAGATAATCATATGCCACCCCAGGAGATGAGTTATAGACTCAGACTTGGAAGAGGCTTTAAGATTCCTGAGTTCCTCCTTCCACCCAGTGTGGGAATTCTGGCTACAGCTTGCAGTCCCGATAGTGGAAGCAAAACTCAAAAAATACCTCAAAGGGAGAGAGCACAGTTTGGAGAGTCAGGGGACCTGATATCCAGTCCCTGCAATGCCATGACCGTAGACCTGTCCTTGGACCCCTCAGAGTCTCAGTTTCCTCCTCAATTAAATGAGAATAATGGTCAAATCATCTATTGGGGTTGCAAAGGGCACCTCAACAAATATTATGTCTTTTCACCACCCAAGCCCTAAATAAGTAGAAAAACAAGACAAAAAAGAAGACAAAGACTAGAATTTTTACCTTTATTCCTGAGAGAGGGCAGGTTGAAAGACAGAGTAAAATGAGAGACAAATGGCCTTGCCACCTGAACCCCAGAATGAGGCAGATAGCTCATTTAGTCCCAGGCCAGGCTGGGCTAGGACAAGCTGTCAGGGGCCAGGGCGATTTTGAAGGAAGGCTTAGAGCTTGAGGAGTACAAGGTACCTCAGACTCTGGGTGCATAGCTCACTCCCAAAAGGAAATAGCATGTCCAGATTACTCTTTTCAGACTACCAATCAGACAGACCCCCCTGCTCCCATGAAGAGGAGTGATGAATATGCAGAGAACAACCAAAGGCGGCTCATAAGATGTGCTCTCTCCACCTAAAATGGAAATACCAGGAAAAGACAGCTGAGCAAGATAAAGCACGTGAAAGCCCTCACATACACTATGAAGCATTGTGTGCATGCTTTTGCTATACCCGTCTGCATTTGTTGAGCATCTACTATGTGCTCAGTCCTGTCACTCGCTTCCAGGGGTTTTAGGTTGAATAAGACATTGTTCCCTTACTTAACATTACACTCTAGGGACTTCCCTGGTGGCACAGTGGTTAAGAATCTCCTGCCAATGCAGGGGACATGGGTTCAAACCCTGGTCTGGGAAGATCCCACATGCAGCAGGACAACTAAGCCTGTGCACCACAACTACTGAGGCTGCGCTCTAGAGCCCATGGGCCACAACTACTGAGCCCATGTGCCACAACTACTGAAGCCCGTGCACCTAGAGCCTGTGCTCTGCAACAAGAGAAGCCACCGCAATGAGAAGCCTGTGCACCACATGAAGAGTAACCCCGGCTCACCGCAACTAGAGAAAGTCTACGTGCAGCAACGAAGTCTTAACACATCCAAAAAATAAATAAAAATTTTTTAAAAAATGATTACACTCTAGTAGGAGAAACAGACAAGAAAGCCGAAAATTACAGTATACCAGGAGCACACTAAGATTCTAAAGTCTGCATAATGTATAACAAAAATGCAGAGAAGGGACATCTAATTGAATGGATGGCTATGTAAGCCTTCTTTGTGGAAATATTTGAGAGCAAGCTTTGAAGAACACAAAAGAACTAAGTGGTAACAGAAATCGGAGTGAATTTCAAGGCAGAGAGAAGTCCAGAAGAAGGCACAAAGGAAAAGGATGGGACATTTCAGAGAAGTGAAAGTCATTCTGTATGATTACAGAAGAAATCATCTTAGTGTTATGGAGAATAATCAGAAAAGAGCACTACAATCTAAAACAGTATGGCAGAGTGTCAGTGTAAGAATACCCAGAGTATGGGAATACAGTAAGTCCACTACATATGAAACTTCAAGTTGTGAACTTTCAAAGATGAGGACATATTATAAACCTATTACAGGGGCTTCCCTGGTGGCGCAGTGGTTAAGAACCCACCTGCCAGTGCAGGGTACATGGGTTCGAGCCCTGGTCCGGGAAGATCCCACATTCCACGGAGCAACTAAGCCCATGTGCCACAACTACTGAGCCTGCACTCTAGAGCCCGTGAGCCACAACTACTGAAGTCTACGTGCCTAGAGCCCATGCTCCGCAACAAGAGAAGCCACCACAGTGAGAAGCCCACGCACCACAACAAAGAGTAGCCCCTGGGCTTCCCTGGTGGTGCAGTGGTTGAGAGTCCGCCTGCCGATGCAGGGGACATGGGTTCGTGCCCCGGTCCGGGAAGATCCCACATGCTGCGGAGCGGCTGGGCCCGTGAGCCATGTCCGCTGAGCCTGCACGTCCGGAGCCTGTGCTCTGCAATGGGAGAGGCCACTACAGTGAGAGGCCCGTGTACCGCAAAAAAAAAAAAAAAAGAGTAGCCCCTGCTCACCGCAACTAAAGAAAGCCTGTGCACAGCAACGAGGACTCAACACAGCCAAAAATAAATAAATAAATAAATAAATTAAAAAAAATAAAACCTATTACAGTAAAGTACTATATAGCCAATTGTGTTAGTTGGATGCCTAGTCTAACTTTGTTAGACTTACAATCAAATAGGACTTACGAATGCACTCTTGGAATGGAACTCGTTCTTATGTAGGGGACTTACTGTAACCCAGAGAAGGTGAATAGTAAATCACTGCTCACATGTGGCAAAGGACACAGGCAGAAATAAGACCAAACAAGGAGAGAAATTTTCTATTTTACGTGAAACAAAAGGGGGATTATTTTAAAAAGGAGTGTGTGTGTGTGTGTGTGTGTGTGTGTGTGTGTGTGTGTGTTATAAGACTGGAAGGACAGGGGAGATCTTCAAGATGGTGGAGGAGTAAGATGTGGAGATCACCTTCCTCCCCACAAATACATCAGAAATACATCTACATGTAGAACAACTCCTACAGAACACCTACTGAACACTGGCAGAAGACCTCAGACTACCCAAAAGGCAAGAAACTCACCACGTACCTGGGTAGGGCAAAAGAAAAAAGAAAAAACAGAGACGAAAGAACAGGGACGGGACCTGCACCTCTGGGAGGGAGCTGTGAAGGAGAAAAGTTTCCACACACTAGGAAGCCCCTTCACTGGCAGAGACGGGGGCTGGGTGGATGGGAAGCTTCGGAGCCAAGGAGGAGAGCGCAGCAACAGGGGTGCAGAGGGCAAAGCAGAGAGATTCCCACAAAGAGGATTGGTGCCGACCAGCACTCACCAGCCCGAGAGGCTTGTCTGCTCACCGGCCAGGAAGGGTGGGGGCTGGGAGCTGAGGCTGGGACTTCAGAGGTCAGATCCCAGGGAAAGGACTGGAGTTGGCTGCGTGAACACAGCCTGAAGGGGGATAGTGTGCCACAGCTAGCCGGGAGGGAGTCCGGGAAAAAGTCTGGACCTGCTTAAGAGGCAAGCAACCATTGTTTCGGGGTGCGTGAGGACAGGGGATTCAGTGCACCCCCGAAACGAGCTCCAGAGATGGGTGCGAGCCGTTGCTATCAGCATGGACACCAGAGATGGGCATGAATTAACAAATTGAAGGAGAAAAACCATATGATCATCTCTACAGACAGAAAAAGCTTTTGACAAATTCTACACCCATTTATGATAAAAACCCTCCCCAAAGTAGGCATAGAGGGAACTTACCTCAACATGATAAAGGCCATATGTGACAAACCCACAGCCAACATCGTTCTCAATGGTGGAAAACTGAAACCATTTCCTCTAAGGTCAGGAACAAGACAAGGTTGTCCGCTCTCACCATTATTATTCAACATAGTTTTGGAAGTTTTAGCCAGAGCAATCAGAGGACAAGAAGAAATAAAAGGAATCCAAATCGGAAAAGAAGAAATAAAGCTGTCACTGTTTGCAGATGACATGATACTATACATAGCGAATCCTAAAGATGCTACCAGAAAGCTAATAGAGCTAATCAATCAATTCGGTAAAGTAGCAGGATACAAAATTAATGCACAGAAATCTCGTGCATTCCTATACACTAATGATGAAAAATCTGAAAGAGAAATTAAGGAAACACTCCCATTTACCACTGCAACAAAAAGAATAAAATACCTAGGAATAAACCTACCTGAGGAGACAGAAGACCTGTATGCAGAAAACTATAAGACACTGATGAAAGAAATTAAAGATGATACCAACAGATGGAGAGATATAACATGTTCTTGGATTGGAAGAAACAACATTGTGAAAATGACTATACTACCCAAAGCAATCTACAGATTCAATGCAATGCCTATCAAATTACCAATGGTATTTTTCACAAAACTAGAACAAAAAATTACACAATTTGTATGGAAACACAAAAGACCCCAAATAGCCAAAGCAATCTTGAGAAACAAATACAGAGCTGGAGGAATCAGGCTCCCTGACTTCAGACTATACTACAAAGCTACAGTAATCAAGACAGTATGGTATTGGCACAAAAACAGAAATATAGATCAATGGAACAGGATACAAAGCCCAGAGATAAACCTATGCTCATATGGTCACCTTATCTTTGATAAAGGAGGTAACAATATACAATGGAGAAAAGATAGCCTCTTCAGTAAGTGGTGCTGGGAAAACTGGACAGCTACATGTAAAAGAATGAAATTAGAACACTTCCTAACACCATACACAAAAACAAACTCCAAATGGATTAAAGGTCTAAATGTAAGGCCAAACTCTTAGAGGAACACATAGGCAGAACACCCTATGACATAAATCACAGCAACATCCTTTTTGACCCACCTCCTAGAGAAATGGAAATAAAAACAAAAATAAATAAAAGGGACCTAATGAAACTTAAAAGCTTTTGCACAGCAAAGGAAACCATAAACAAGATGTAAAGACAACCCTCAGAATGGGAGAAACTATTTGCAAATGAAGCAACTGACAAAGGATTAATCTCCAAAATATACAAGCAGCTCATGCAGCTCAATATCAAAAAAACAAACAACCCAATCCAAAACTGGGCAGAAGACCTAAATAGACGTTTCTCCAAAGAAGATATACAGATTGCCAACAAACACATGAAAGGATGCTCAATGTCACTAATCATTAGAGGAATGCAAATCAAAACTACAATGAGGTATCACCTCACACCGGTCAGAATGACCATCACCAAAAAATCTACAAACAATAAATACTGGAGAGGGTGTGGAGAAAAGGGAACCCTCTTGAACTGTTGGTGGGAATGTAAACTGATACAGGCACTATGGAGAAGAGTATGGAGGTTCCTTAAAAAGATAAAAATAGAACTACCATACGACCCAGCAATCCCACTCCTGGGCATACACCCTGAGAAAACCAAAGTTCAAAAAGAGACATGTACTACAGTGTTCATTGCAGCACTATTTACAATAGCGAGGACATGGAAGCAACCTAAGTGTCCATCGACAGATGAATGGATAAAGAAGATGTGGCACATATATACAATGGAATATTACTCAGCCATAAAAAGAAATAAAATTGAGTTATTTGTAGTGAGGTGGATGGACCTGGAGTCTGTCATACACAGTGAAGTAAGTCAGAAAGAGAAAAAACAATACATATGCTAACACATATACATGGAATATAAAAAAAATGGTTCTGAAGAACTTAGGGGCAGGACAGGAATAAAGAGGCAGACATAAAAAATGGACTTGAGGACATGGGGATGGGGAAGGGTAAGCTGGGACAAAGTGAGAGAGTGGCTTGGACATATATACACTACCTAATGTAAAATAGATAGCTAGTGGGAAGCAGCCACATAGCACAGGGAGATCAGCTTGGTGCTTTGTCACCACCTAGAAGGGTGGGATAAGGAGGGTGGGAGGGAGACCCAAGAGGGAGGAGATATGGGGATATATGTATATGTATAGCTGATTCACTTTGTTATAAAGCAGAAACTAACACACCATTGTAAAGCAATTATACTCCAATAAAGATGTTAAAAAAAAAAAAGACTGGAAGGACACATCCAAAAATGTCTATAGTGGCTCTAGCTGGCTAGTGGGATTACCAATTATTATTGTTTGCTTATCTTTATTCTCTATTATAAACATTTATATTTCTTTATAAAATAACTAATAAAACTGACCTGATTACAGGAGGTTTTCTATGTAAATTACCCTTTCAAGTGGTGCCAATTATTAAGTTAAGACTCTCCTATGGTATTGCTGGCTCTTTCCAGGAATCAATTATCAGGTCACTCGGCCCCAGGTTATACGCGTCCTAGTTGTGCTTCTCCTCCATTGCAACTGCGGTCTTCCAAAACACTTTCAGTGAACATTAGGTGAATACAGTGATACACTAACTCCCTCGTTCCTGCTGGGAGGATTCATTCAGTTGCAAGCTCAGGAAAAAGGTCAAGTTTCCTCATTCATTCATTCATTCATTCATTCATGTATTAATTCAACAGTGTTTACTGAGACAAGCCCTGTCCTAGGTGCTAAGAGTGGAACAAAACAGACTCAACCTGACCTCATGTAACTTACTGGAAAAGAGAGCTATGGAAGACCCATGTTTCATACCTACAGCGAAGGCTACGTATTATTGCACATTTCTGCTAACACTGTGGTTCCATTTTGTTCCCTTTGTGTTTCCACGGATAAATATGTCTGGGTTAGCCCAAAATAATCTTTTTTAGATATGTGAGTGAATTTTTTCTTTTTATTTAATAAAAATACTATACATACAATGCAACCTATATGCATCCTTCTCCACTTGCATCTTTCACTTAAAAATGTATCTTGAAAATGACATGATATCAGTAAACACTTTATTTTGCATATGAGCAAGCATAAATACATTTCTAAAAATAAAATGTGCATTCAGGATTCTGACAGACTTTACTAATTTGCTCTCCACAAATGTTGGTCCAATTTACTCTCCCCGCCAACCCCCACCCCCAGTGCATGCTGTCCAGTATCCTCCTGAACCCACCATGGTATAAAACTTTTTTTTTTTAAATTTATTTTTGGCTGCATTGGGTCTTCATTGCTACGCGCGGGCTTTCTCTAGTTGTGGTGAGTGAGAGCTACTCTTTGTTGCGGTGCGCGGACTTCTCATTGTGGTGGCTTCTCTTGTTGTAGAGCATGGGCTCTAGGTGAGCAGGCTTCAGTAGTTGTGGCACGCGGGATCTAGAGTGCAGGCTCGGTAGTTGTGGTGCACGGGCTTAGTTGTTCCACGGCATGTGGGATCTTCCCGGACCAGGGCTCGAATCCATGTCCCCTGTATTGGCAGGTGATTCTTAACCACTGCGCCACCAGGGAAGTCCAGTATCAGACTCTTGTTCTTTGCCCAAACAAGAGGTAAAAGGTCATATCTCATTTAAGTTTTCATCTGCATTTCTATTGTGAGGGCAGAACATGCTTGAACAGGATTAAAGAGCCATTTTGCTAAAAGCCTATTTACTGCTACCAAACCCAATCTCTTCAAGAGACAAGGACTGCAAACTCTCCAGGGAAAAGAAACAAAAAACGCAACAGCAGGCAGTATAAATCTGTTCTCAACCACTACTGTGAAGCAACTGACTGTGCTTTTCACCTATAACCTGAGCATTCAAAAGCTGCTTTCTAGACCACAGTAGAGAAATCACAGAGGAGACAGAAACCAACATGTGAGTGCTTACTCTACACCAGGCACCAAGCTCTATATACACTCATTTAATCCTCCTAACACTTTTAATACACGAGGCTCTGAGAGGTTAAGTACCTGCTCAAATTCATATAGATTATAAATGGCAGAGGAGAAACCGAACCCAGATCTAAATTCCAATATCCATATTTTACACACTACACCACAGGCCTCCTGCTATGTCAAGATGTTTGAAGCCCATTGACCTGCATCCTGAGATTCACATGCTAAGAAGCTGTCTTCTGACTTTAATCATGACCCTGTAAGCAGAAATATACTACAGGGACTTCCCTGGTGGCACAGTGGTTAAGAATCCGCCTGCCAAAGTAGGGGACACAGGTTCGAGCCCTGGTCCAGGAAGACCCCACCTGCCACGGAGCAACTAAGCCCCTGTGCCTAGAGCCCGTGCTCCACAACAAGAGAAGCCACTGCAGTGAGAAGCCCACGCACCGCAACGAGGAGTAGCCCCCGCTCGCTGCAACTAGAGAAAGCCTGTATGCAGCAATGAAGACCCAACACAGCCAAAAATAAATAAATAAATAAATTTATTAAAAAGAAAAGAAATATACTATAGTATTGCCTATCTGTGGAGCCCAAATATAGCCCTTGATAAGATTTCCCATGATCCCAGCTTCTCTTAAGACTTACCTGCCACTTAAGACTCAACATCAAATTAACTTATAGAGTTACTGAAGACATCCAATCCTCAGCACGAGGAATTGTGCAAAGATTTAAATATTATCAATAAGACCAAAAAAGTTGGCTGGAAATTGGTATATATATTGCAGAGCTGCACCACTTAGCTCAGCAAGGTGGCCCAGAGGATGTTTTTAGATAGCATGTTGGTTGGGAATGAATACAACAAAACCCTACTACAGTATATTGAGAGAACCAAATTTGACAACTGCAAAGCTCCAAATGAGAATTCTAGCCAATGATATTTCATTACTTCACATCAGGGCTCTTAACACAAAAATGATCCAGAACAATAGGAAGACAGCTTCTTACCCAGAAGCTGGGTGATAGCTGGACATTAGTTCAGGCAATCCAATCCCCGCCTACAATATGAGGAGTCAAGAGTCGGTAAGAAGGAAAGTTTTCTTGAGAGAAAATATCTTACACAAAAATCTTTTATGTTTCCAAGCAACCCGCCCCCACATGTGGTGTTCCAGACAGAGGTGTTACGCAGGGTGTGGTCTGGGGACCATGTGCTCCTGGGCCACAAGGAGATAATTACAGAAATTGGGAATAAGCATTTAGAAACTTTTTATGGCAATTTGGCAGAGTAATTTTATGTCTGTTGAATCTAATAATAAAAAAAAATGTGGCTTGTAAAAAAATTTTATTAAAGCCATTAAAATGAAGAAGTATTTTGACATGTGACATGTGTTCACAGGACAGGGTCGCAATTACTCAGGATAAGGAAGCCGAGGTGTTTTATAACATAATGAAGGATTTCCAGGGGCCCCTACGTGGCCAGGAGTACATGACGCAGGGTGCCTTTGTGGCGGATCAATACCACCATGTACCACAATTCAAAACTTGAAACCACCACCAGGATTACCATTGCACAGTTGTTGCAATTGGAAGTTGTGTTAAAAATGTGCAAAGTGGCTCCTTTGGAGAGAAACTTCTACTTACCATTTCAAGAGTGGGCAGAGCAAAAGCCTATGAGAAAATACTTGAAGAATTATGTCACATACTCCAGAAATCGGCAGCCAAGACATTGGGATAGCCAAATTCCAGGGAGCTGGCAAGAATTCCCAAGGATATGCTAAGTGAAATAAGCCAGACACAAAAGGATAAATATATGTGATTCCACTTATATGAGGTACCTAAGACTAGGTAAATTCAGAGACAGAAAGTACAATGGTGGTTGCCAGGGGCTGGAGGGAGAGAGGATGGGGAGTTAATGTTTAATGGGGACATAGTTTCTGTTTGGGATGATGACAAAGTTCTGGAAATGGATGGTGGTGATGGTGGCATGACATTGTGAATGTACTTAATGCTGCTGGACTGTATGCTTAAAAATGGTTAAAACTAAATTTTTATATACTTTAGCATAATAAATAAATAAGAATTCCCAATATACTTTCTGAGTACTAACTGCTTATTTAAAAAAAAAAAAAAACAACTATAGAATAGCTGCCAATAAACCGGCCTCTTTCTGAGGCTGGATGAACACCAAAAATAAATTAGTTAATTAAAGCATAAGGGTCATCCCACGTGGATCCAGTTATTATACTTGAAAACCAGAAATATACCTTTTGCTCATAGGGAAAGACTAGGGGGTAAATATATACACACACACACACACACACACACACACGCGCGCGCACACACACACACACACATATTGTTTTTTAAAAAGCAATCAAGAATTCTACCAGTATTAAAAACCCAGTGATTCTGTGTCATTTGACACTCTTAATTTGCACATCTTATTGAAATTTCCCCCACTCCCATGCAAAGTCTTTCTCGTTGCCTATTGTCCGAGCTCACTCAGCTGATCAGGTTGTCTGGGTGAAACCACCAGGCTTCAAATGCAAACTTGCAAACACCCTGCACATAGCTAAAGAGGGTATCATTACATGAAGACATTCTATTTTTCATTTAGGATATGTAAGTAAGAGTTCCCTTTGAGAGTCTCCAAACAATCTCTCAACAAACTCTTCTCCATAAATTTCAATGGTTTTATATTCTTCTGCGACTCTTACATCTTTCTGCATCCCTCTGGCTCACAGTTAGACTAGATGTTCTCCAAGTACTCATTTACCAGCATCTCCTTGTCTCTGTATATTCTCTCTTGGCAATCCCATCTACCCCCTCAACTTCAGCAAGCCTAGTCTTTCTCACTATGATTCTGACCTTTATCTCCCTACAGCATCAAGTCTCCATTTTGACAGCCTCCTGAACAATTCCACAATGATGTCCCCCAAACACTTCAAGCTCAGCATGATCATCTATCTCCTAAATTTGATCCTCTCTCCCTCTTAGACACGTCTACAAATGCAACACCATCATCCTCCTAGTAAACCAAACACAGAATCTCCCTTGACTTCTGTGATTCCCTCTGTGTTTCCCCCCTACCTTCTGGTTTTCCTTCCCTCAATCCATCTGGCACATTCCCTGATTAAATCACTCCTCAACCCATCTGAAGTGTCAGAAGCCAGAGCAATAGTTGATCATTCTCTGTAAATACTAGAAAGTTTCAAGGATCTCAAATCACCACAAGCCAGGGGTTAGTGAAAGCACAGATACAGGAAGCTGTGAATTGCCTAGAATTCAGTAACGGGCATCCAGAAGCTGGAGACACCCCACTTTTCCACCAAACCTAAAGGTATTACCCCTATTACTTAGACAGGGAGTGGCAATTACAATACATCGTTCCAGCATTATGAGATAGAAGTCAGCACTAGCATCAGAAGAAACTGGAGGAGGGAATTCCCTGGCGGTCCAGTGGTGAGGATTCCGGGCTTTCACTGCCAGGGGCCTGGGTTAGATCCCTGGTCGGGGAACTAAGATCCCACAAGCTGGTGTGGGAAAAGAAAAGGAAAGAAAAGAGAAGAAGAAGAAAGGAGAGGAGAGGAGAGGAGAGGCAAGGCAAGGCAAGGCAAGGCTGGAGGAGTTGTAGACTTTGCAGGATAGGAAGGAGGCAGCTATTCAATCTCTCATCACATATGGCATCATTTATGGGCCATTTATGTGCCAAGCACTGTACTAGGGGGCTAGAGACACCGAGAACCAAGCCATGGTCTTTCAAGGAATTCCCAGTCCAAAGAAGAGACAAAAAATTGCAATAAAGGGTGATCTTACTTTATTAGCGATACACACAGGACACAGGAAGGCAGAGAAAAAAACTCTCAATACTGTTAGGAGCTTGTGTGAAGTGGTAGAGATTGTGGAAGACTGCACAGAGGCTGCTACCTCTGAGGTCTGAGCTGGGATTTAAGCAATAAAGAAAGAGTGCCTTAAAGCAGAGGGGCCTTCCAGGATGAGCAACCACATGGACAGAGTTGTGAGGGCAGGAGGAAACATGGGCTTTTAGGAAATAGCTAGTGTTATAGCATGGCCATGAAAAGCAGTGGCAGGAAATCATGCTAGAGAGGCATTTGGGTCGACAATCATGCAGAACTTTGTACAGAAAGCTAATCCAGACTCTTACCCTTTTCCCGTGGCCTGAGAAGCAAGGATTACAAATCACAAACAATTAGCCCTTAGAGGTGGTTGTGAACTTACACATCATCTAGTCGGTCCTTTCATTTCATAAGCCAGGAAGGAAGGTACAGGGAGAGGATGCAACTTGCCCAGGGCCTTCGGATGTCTTGCATATTACACCTTCTCATGAAATTAAAAAACCCCACACACAGAGTCTCTGCTAAGAGCTAACCACCTAAAACAGATTTAGTGGCATGAGAGGAGTGAGGATGCAGCCAGGCACCTGCTCCAGGGCACTCCTCTTGAAAGCAAGTCTGAAGGGAGAAATCGTCAAGTGCAGAAAGCATAGATTGCACACAGGCTTAACAAGGAAAAATAAACACCTTTCAAAGGCAAGCCGAACACTCCCCGTGCGTCATCCCAAGCCAGATGTGCCAAACCCCAGAATGTGCTAGCAGCACTTACGGTGCTAATAGCCTTAACCATTCATAAGATAAACAATTAGCCTTAGACATAATCAAGAACAAATGGTCAATTACAAGCATATGACCTTTAATCTCAAAATTTTAAAGGGTCACTCTTTTTTGTTTGTATGTTTCAGCAGCAGCAGCAAAGGGGGTTCTTAGCTCTTTGTGAAGGTTTGTGGATGCAAGAAACTTACACTAGCTATATAAAGACAGTGGGGGTACAATCAAGCACGAACTTTGGATCTACATGGAGCAAGGTTTGAATGACAACTCATTCACTTACTAAGTATGACTTTGAGCCAATTTCTTACCTCTCTAAGCCTCTCTAAATTGCCTGGCACACTGCCAGGCACAAAGTAAGTGCTCAGATATTCATGGTTTCCCTTTCCACTTATCATGCCCCTGCGGGAGAGTGTCAGCCAAAATAGCCACAATAATTCACATGTCTATGTCCCTTCCCACATGGACTCGGGGCTTGCCAGGTGACTTGTTTGACAAATGACAAATGTAACACAAGCAGAAACCTGAAAAGTATTTGTGCATTGTTGTTTTTCCCTTTTTTATTATTCCTGGGATCTTCTAACCACCACCATATGAATAAGCCTGAGCTAGCCTCCTGGATGATGACAGACATGTGGCCAAATCATTTTATTATCCCAACTGACAACAAGCCAACCACCAGACACGTGAGAATGGCCATCATAGATCATCCGGCCTCAGCCAGGCCAGCCCACTCCAGAAGCTCCACCCAGCCAAACCATGAATCATGAAGAGACAACACATGCTGGTGGTTCTAAGTCTCTATATTTGGAGTGTTTTGTTACACAGTAAAAGCTGACAAATGCCCTCCTTAAATGTTAGGAGCTCCTGGTTTATGGCCTCGGGTGTCTCCTTACTCAACATAGGAAATGGATACATTAACGTCAAAATGATGAATCTCAAAGCTACAGGCCCAGAAAAGTCTCTCTTGCCTATGGAAATTTCATCATATATCTTTTAGGTACCTCAAGTCAAGGGTCAACACTAAATTCATTATATTCCCCACAAAACAAAATAAAAATGTTCCTCTTCTTGCTCTGTTCCCAACATATGAAACATGAAGATTGTTCTCAACTCTTCCCTCTTCCTCATCTTCTATATCCAATCAGCCACCAAGGCTGGTCAACTCAATCTCTTAAACCCCTATTGGCTCCTTCCCCTCCTCTTTATCCTCATTATTTCTACCCCTTAGAAATCTCTTACCCTGCTTTACAAACTATTGCAATAACCCCTAGACAATATCCTGCCTTCAGAATGTTTCCTCTCCTGTACAGCCTCCACCTGAGCCTGCTACTTCCTTGCAGAAAGCTCTTCAATATGTCCCCATTGTTTATGGGATGATGCTCCAATGCCTTAATCTAGCACCTAAGTCCTCTTCCAAGCTGGCCTCTCCACTGTTGTTTCCAACTTCTATCAGTTCCCCCAGCCTACCGGGCTGCTTCACGCCCCAGGGCCTTTGCACATGTTGTTCACACAGTCATGAACTCTCTGTCCTCTTAGGTCTCTTTTTGAATTTCTACTCACCATAAGAGTCAACTCAGAAGTCACATCTTACATATAAAGCACCCTCCCAGCCCTTCCCCAGAAGAAGTTCATCTCTTCTCCCATGTTATCACTGTGCTTTGTACATTCCTTGAATGTTGCAGTTAACACACTCTATACATTATAGTGGTATGTTGATAATTCCTCTCCCACCATCCAAAACCTTTCTATGACCTTCCTATTGCAGCATCTGTAACAGTACCTAGCATATAATAAGCATTCAAAATAAGTTCATCTCATGAACAAAATCTTAGTGCCCTTCCCTTTTCTCTTACAATAAGCTAGCTTCATGTGTCTGTCATTAATAACTTCCTAATAATGCAAATGTGCTCATTTTATGGACTTTTGAACAAAAAGTGTAACACAAAAAAGCAATATTATAAAATCTTCAGATTTAAGATTTCTGTTTGAAGTGTGTCCTTTTTTTTAATTAGTAGCCCCTGGTGAATTGTAATTATGTACCCTGGCTCTCTAAGGCCATGTACACCTTAGGTCCAAAGCAAGAAGTTCTAAGAATAAGGAGTTTGATGACTTCTATAGAAAATCTTACATTCTGAGGAAAGTTCCAGTTGAAGAGATGAATAAGAGATATGAAGGTAAGCAGTAGATTCTTGATTAAGGAAAATAGCATCAAACTCTGTAAGGTCTCTCTTGCCTATGGAAATTTCATCATGTATATATGAAATATCCTAAATCCCAGTAGGGCAATGTTCTGGCAAGGGCATGAACATGAAAGTAAAGAGGGTTGAATTCAAGTCCATGAAGCTATAGACCTCTATGTCCACTAGCAAGGCTCATAACTTCTCTTTCCTCATCCGTAAAATGAGGGAATGGGACCGGGCTTCCCTGGTGGCGCAGTGGTTGAGAGTCTGCCTGCCGATGCAGGGGACACGGACGGGTTCGTGCCCCAGTCCGCGAAGATCCCACATGCCGCGGAGCGGCTGGGCCCGTGAGCCATGGCCGCTGAGCCTGCGCGTCTGGAGCCTGTGCTCCGCAACGGGAGAGGCCACAGCCGTGAGAGGCCCGCATACTGAGGAAAAAAAAAAAAAAAAGTGAGGGAATGGGACCAAATTATTTCAAAATCCTATTAAGTCCCATAACTCTATGTCTATGACATATGATTCCTAAACCTGCCTGTGTAACAATGTCACTTGGGAAACTTTATAAATCCACAGCCCCCGAGACTTCCTTCCCACCAATCTTAAGAGAAGTGTGGGAATTTTATAGTTTTAGAAAACTCCAATGGGTAGTTCTGATGCAAAGCCCCATTTGGGAGCTGACCCACCCTATAGAAACTTCATCTGCTATTCAGCTACGTCTACCACTTACAGAATAATATTTTCCAATGGGAATACGTCTCCAATTGCATAATAATGGTTAAAGGGAATTTAGGGTTTATTTTACATAAAGTCACCTATGGGCACTTTGCTGGAACACATCTATTGCTCAAATATGGAAATTGCCTATAGAGTTTTATATTTCAACATTTGTATTATCTATTTTAAGCATGTGATTTGGTATAATCTTGGGCAAAATATTTTCCCTATAAACTTATCTTAGTTTTTTAATGAAAATCAGTGAAAAAATAATTATTTAATGTATAAATATTTATAGCCACTACCCAGGGACATACATATACTGTAGAGTAAGATATACAGCTGTGGCACAAACCAAGAGCAGGATAAAAATGTACCATCTACAGATAGACATACACTGTAGTTGCCTACGAACCCTCAGTGCTTTTCTCACTAGCAGGACCTATCCATTTCCAGGCAATGCATCATGATGAGTCTAAGTCAAGTGTGGACAATCCTATTTGCTTGCTTTGGCAAAATACTGATTTTTGCAGCCCATCTTGCAGCTAGGAATAGCCATGTGATCAAGCCTAGACAATGAGATTTGAGAGCCAATGTGTTGGTGAACTTCATGGAAATATTCTTTTGCTCCTCAATAAAGGGACGATCCTTTTTGTCACTCAGATCCCTGCTTCCTTCCTTGAATATAAAAGGCTACGGCAGCCATATGGTGACCATGAGGCATTAAGCGTGAGGTCCCAGTGTCCATACCCAGAGATGACAGAGTGGAAAATGAGAAAGAGCCTTGACGGCATTTGGAAGCCACTACTCCAACCACAGAACTCCTAACAGCATACTTCTTGTTATGTGAGACAACTATCTTTGTTGTTCAAGCCACTGTGAGCCTCGTTTTTGATTACTTGCAGCCAAAAATACATCTTAACTCAATCAATTTCTAGGCAGGGTTAAGAATAATCTACAGGAGGCAACTAGGCATATTTAGAGTTGGAATTCCATGACATCATGGGGTAGGGAAATAGCTGTCACCAAGGAAGAGGCATTTCAATAAGTGCTTGAAGGTTGAGCAAGAGATGGGAGGGAGAGGTGAAGGCAGTAATAGCTTTTGTAGAGAAAGCTTGAAAACAAGAGAAAAGAGTAAGAAGGCTTCACATTTGTCATCTGACACTCTAGGAGGGGAGTCTTTACAATGAAAATGTATAAGGATTTTTTTTTCCAAAAAAGTCTAAGTCAAAAAATTGCAGAAGTCACCAAACCTGCTTCACACATTCGACAACTTTCACTGTTCTTACTCACTACCCATCCTGAAGGCTCTGTCTGTGACCGTGTGTCCTGTCCAATGGCTCCACCCCAGAAGATGCTTCATCTCAGGTCATACAAACTCATTCTGGCACTGAGGTTGGCTCTTGGTCACTGGAGCCTGGACCCCTTTGACTTCAGTGGTGCTCACTACAAGTCAGCCTATAGAGAGTGCCCCCCGTGATTCTGAAAGCCACGTTAGAATAAGAAACCAGTTCACGTCTGGAACTGGTTTCTGGGAAACATCAAGAAATGCAACCCACATTTTATCCCCTCTCTCTCATTCTCTCTCACTCACTCTCATTCTCTCTGTAACACTTGAGGAAATTAAAAAGAATCTATTGGTGTATAGCACATTGGTACATCAAAGTCCCCAAAGGAAAATATTTGAATTTCTTCCATCTATTTTCCTCTCCTGTTCTTTATGCTTCTCAATGAGAAGAAAGGTAGAGCTTACATTTTATGTCAACACAAAAGGCCTCCGTTTGTGTGCATTACTTATTAAAGTACTCAGCGATTCAATGTCAAGGTATGTATTATACATACTTTTTTTTTCTAGGCCATTATCAGCTTTCTTACAACACTATTATTCTTCAGCCCAGCTAATGCTTCTGTCAAAGATTTAGCAACAAGCATGGAAAATGTCAAACAGTGGGGAAGAAACCTAGCTGTTTCCACAACTGCACAAAAGGCACGAGTTGTCTTTTATAGAAAAGCAGCATAATTCAAAAGCCAACGGATGTTTTATCGGGGGACAGAGTAGTGGGATGCTTTATTTGTTTTTCTCTGCACACCTGAGTCCATCTCCTCTGAATAGGTTTCCTTTCTTCTCTTGCCAATATACTTAATAAAATAGGGCCTACGTTGTTATCACCGCACCCTCTCCCCAGGTGGTATCTGGCTTGGAACATGACAGAAATCAGCCTAGAGAGTCAGCCCTGTTCTGTCTGCAGAACAGTGTGAAAGATTTAAAGAGCACTAAAAGTCTCCTCTAGAGAAAAATATTTTCCCAACCTGCTTACCAGGGTGCCTGAAATTACAACCCTTCTGCTTTAAGGCATTGAGAGCCTCCATTAAAATGCAAATATGTTATGTGAGTTATTTTATCAAACTTTCACATCTTAGCTTGAATTCGTTTATGGCTTAATTCAAAACCCTAAAGTGATGGGACACAGTTTGGATGAGAGAACAGATGATATGGAAGTTCAGGGTTTAAAATATGTTGCCTAGGGCGCCGGCCCAGGTAGCAGGACAAAGTGGGAGAGCAGAATATAGTCAGAAGGCACCAAAAATGAGGTCCAGAGTTAATACACACATGCAGATGCTATCAATAATCCTGGATGAGCAACAGGCTGGACCGCGTGGTCAAGAAGTTGTCATGTTCACACTTCAAAAAAATAAACTCAAGGAAGCATCAATGTGCATATGGCTTATTTTCTCCCCCCTGGATTGGCGTCCTCAGTTGGATTTACTTACCATTTCTTCCTGTCTGAGTGTGCTCAGGGCTCTTACCCACTCCCTTCCCAGCAGTTTCAGAGGTTGCCTAGAGCCTATGGCAGACACTCCCTGTGTTCTCCAATATTTCCAGTTCTCCCCCATCCTGCCCCCCTTGAAGTTGGTCATGGCCGTATGACCAACTTTGGTCAATGAAATATAAGCAGAAATGGTATGTGTCACCATTTCTGCTTCCAGGCAGAAGCATTTCAGCACTTAATCATGGTTTTCCATGCTCCCTTCTTCTGCCAGGGTGAACTCTGAAGCATGGTGAACTTGAGAAAAGATGCTACAATGTCAAAGCAGCCGAGAATGGTGGACAGAGAGAACAGCTACCTGGAAACCTGCTGAGACCTGAAGATGACCATAATTAAGCAGGAATAAGCTCCTATTGTGTAAACCACTGATATTCTGGTGTTATTCCTTCAGCATAACCTAGCCTACCCTGGCTGATCCATACCCCACAAACAGCACCTCAGGAAATCTCATCTGGCCCTCTCCATTACCATATACTCATCATTCAGTAAATATTTATTGAGCACCTACTATGTGCCAGATAATATTATAGGTACCAGGGATTTAGTAGTAACAGTGAAGTTACCAACAGTAAAGGACCAAGTCAAGTCCTTGGACTCATGAAGGTTACATTCTAGTCAAGCAAGAAAGATTATAAATAAGTTTGTTAGGAATAGGCTTGGTTGAGTATAGCAGAAAACCCAAATAATATCAACTGAAGCAAATCAGAGGTCTAGTTTCCCTCACATAAAATAAAACTGGGGGTTGGCAATTCAAAACTCATAGGGTGGCTCTTCAATGTCATGGGTAATACAGACTCTGCCAATCTTTCTGATCTACCATTCTTAGCATGTGGCTTCCATCTTTCAGAGCACCTCGTATTCCAAAATGGCTGCCACAGCACCATTTCTTTTACAGCCTAGCAGGAAGAAAGAGAAAAGGGAAAATGCAGGAAGAAAGAGAAAAAGGAAAATGCAAAAGGAGGTGCCTCCCAACTAAGTCAGGCCCCTTTAAAGAGCCTTCCTTGAAGCCCTAGCCCATACGTAATATGTAAAATGTACTGGCTACTCCTACCTTCAAGGGAGGTTGAAAGGGAAATATAATCCCAGCTGGATATATTTTGCCACAAAGAAAACAGAGTTCTGTTAGTAAAGAAAAGAATAAGCATTTAACAGTCTCTGTCACAAGAGGTAAACAAATAAAGATTTCATCTGGTGATAATACTTTGAAGGAAAAAAATATGATAAAAAATGGAGCGAGAGTAACTTTACCCACGGTGGGGGATGGGGAGAGAGGCCTTTCTAAACAGACAGCATTGAATAGTGGAAAGAAGTCCCCCATGGGGATATCTGGGGAAGGGAGCCCCAGGCAGCGGGTACAATGAGTGCCAAGGCCTGAAGTTCTAAGGAACAGAAAACCCCGCTGTGAGTGGAGTGAGTAAAGGGGAATATAGGGGAAGATGAGGGCAAAAAGGCAGGAAGAAACTAGGTCAGGAAGGACCGTGTGAATTTCATTCTCAGTGTGACAGGAAGCAAGTGGGGGGCTGAGGAGTAAGCAGGGAGGGACATCATGTGCTCATTAATTCTGGGTGCTGTTGGGAACTGGTTTGTAGGGGGAAAAGAATGGTGACCAGTTAGGAGGCTGATTCAGGCATCCAGACAAGAGATAACAGCTCTGTACCTACAGTAGGATAGATGGATGGGCAGTGCTAAGGATGCAGCTGCGATCAGCAATCATGATTTTTTTATAAACCCCATTGGCCTTGATGGGTAACGTTTTCTACCAGAGTTTGGCTGCTCATCCCTGGGGCTTGGAGAAAGTTCATAGACAGTTGGGTTTTTCCAGAATTGGAGCCTTGCTGGGAGAATATGATTGACTGGGGCTGAGAGAAGCTACGAAGGCAGGCTGCTGTTGAAACAAGTCACTGAAATGAGAGACTCTTAGCAGGATGGGGAGGGAAGTGACAGAAGGCAGAGGCTGGGGGCGTGAAGACCCCACCCCCCGCCCCCAAGGGTCGGCCAATTCCTGTTTCCCACCTGTAGCTAATGCTTATAGCTTCTGCCTCTCTGCCCAGCTTTAGCAGGTGGACACACGGCTGGACTATCTGCCTGGCACCTGGTGACCAATATCACCCAGGCCCCATTTGTCCCATATGCTGCTGCTCATTGGTTGGTCCTGCCTCACCCTTATGCAACCCAAGTGTCGGGCTCCCAAGTGTCTTGGAAGAAAGAGCAAACTCTACTTCTATAGTGGAGTGGTTAAGCATAACAGCTGAAGTTAGGCTGTGGGTTCAAATCCAAGCTCCCCCACCTTCCAGCTGTGTCACTGTGAACAATTACTTAACTTTCATCTGTAAGATGAGGCTATTAATAAGCCTCGCAGGGCTATTAAAAAAATCTAATGAATTAATGAAAAACACTCAGAAGAGTACACAGCACACAGTAAAGCTCTCAATTACATGTTATTATTTATCATCTTCCTGCATTACTCAGATCAAACCTCCCCTCCACACCCCAGCCTTCATTTGTCTCCTTTCTCTAACTCATTTTATACTTACTATTCATAACATACAATCTTCATCTTACGACGTGCCGTCCTGTTCTCTAATTGTTGGTATCACTCAATCTGGCACTTGAATCCACACTAATTACTGTATGCTAATATATAAAATCACGCCTTGTCCTAATTCTTCATGCATGTGCCTTATCTCTTCTCTCCAACTATATATACTAGAAGACCCCCATAAGCCAATTTTATACTTCTCTCACATCTTCACAGTGGAGAATGCAGTGCTGGACACATAACACAGATGTACTAAGTACTAAGGTCCTTTCATCTGGAGAACTCTAGAAATCCTGTGCATTAGGGATCCAAACAGAAGTGGAAACATGCTTCAGAATTGGAACTGATTTCTATAAACCTCTAGTTAAGCCAACTGTTCTTTGGGCAGTGCCTATGCTATCCTGGGGAGAATACTGTCACGTATTATCTTCTAAAAGGTCTCCAAAATATTTCAAGAAATAGTCTGACTTATTCAAGATTAAAAACTCCCACTGAAGCCTGATCCTCAGGCCTCCTGGGCCAGCTGGCCCTCAAAAGAAATAAGCTCTTCCAGATCATTAGCCCAGGGCCTCTCCAGCTAGAGAGAGAAAACCTGTAAGCAGAACTGTGAGCCTGCAGAGAAGCTACCCTGCACTGAACCCACTCTCAGTGGCTTTGGCAGGGGCGGGTGCTGGCTAAGGTGAAGAAATAGTCACACGCAGCACCACTGAAAACTTTTGCAATGCACAGTAGACTGGTCTGCCCATCACACAGCCTCTCGGCACATCCCTTTAATACAGCTAATACTGCTGAGGACAAGTGGGGGCTGGGGTAAAGGGCCAGAAACTGCAGCCAGATGACCAGAATTCAAACCACTGCTCTGCCACTCACTGGCTGCATGGCTTTGAGCTACTTTAACCAATCTGTGCCTCAATTCCTTCATCTGAAAGTGGTAGTTACAACAGCCCCTGATTCTTCTGGCTGTTATGAGGATTAAAAGCTTTTCAATTGTTACAGTGCTAAGGACAGCACCTGGTTGTAAGCATTATGCAAGTGTCTGTTAAATAATTTTTAAATTGTATTTATACGTGTGTGTGATTACCTCTGCCCAGGGGTAACAGGAAAGGCTACCCAAAGCTGGCATCTATAACTGAGTAAGACTCAAGGTGCAAGGGAGAGTCCTTTACAATAGTGGTGCTCAACTTACCTTGCGTTTAAATCACCTGGAAAGTTGTTAAAAACCCAGATTCCTAGGCCTCACCTCCAGCACTTCTGATTCAGTAGGTATGGTTGGGAACTGAGAAACTATCAATACATTTCCAGTAAGTTCCCAGGTGATGCTGATGCTGGCCCAGAAACCCACTTTGAGAACCACTGCCTTTCAGAATCAGAGAGAAGCGGGTGCAGAGATGCAGGAATATAAAACAACCCGGCCTGCTCAGTGGAGAGAAAGTAATCTAACACAATTGGATCAGAGAGTGGTGATGGAAAATGGCAAAAGAGGAGGTGGGATGAGGAGGCAGGAGCTGATCCCAGAGTGAAGACACCTGGCACAGATCCTGTGCACTTGGAGGCCCTTTGGGAGTTTAAAGCTTAAGTAACATGACTAGTTTGTGTTTCCAAAACCATCATTTTTGCATTAATGTGAAGAATGGACTGGAACAGGGGGGATTATAGAGAAAGGGACAAAAATTAGAAGAAACCAGAGGAGAAATAATGAGACCAGAGCTGGTGCAAGTGCAGTGAGATAAGAAGAAAGAAACAGAGAAATCTTAGGGCACAGAATTGAACAGATGTGCAGAGACCTGTATGGGATGGGAAGGAGAAGGAAGGGTTAAGGGTTACTCCAAGCTGGCCAGCTCTGATGCCGGGATGGAGGAGGTCCTGTCAACTGAGAAAGGAATGCAGGGGACAAAAGAGATGTGGGGGGAAAAGAACATTATAAATCCAATTTACAAGGGTTCAGAGGCATCCATGATGTCCATTAGGCAGCTAGAAATCCAGGTCTGGAGTTGCCCAAAGAAATCACAAACGGAAATAAAGAGCTGGGTACCCCCATAAGCAGGTCCAGGTTAGAATCAAGGCTGTGGGTAAGGTGGCCAAAGGAGAGAGAACTGACTAGGAAAAGAGCCCGGACAGAAACTTGACTTAACTTTTTTAAATGGGCTCAGCGATCAAAAGCGAGAACGGAGACAGGGAGAATGAGAAAAGGGTACAGAAGCTGAGGCCCGTAGGATGAAGCAAAGCTATGACAGCATCCTGGTGCTGGGGCTGTCACCTTACTAGCATTACAAACCCTTCTGACCTCACCTGGGTTGAAGGGAAAGTGTCTGTGCTGGTCATTGTCCATTCTTGGGTCCACTGGCTGCCCTTCCCTGTTCAGCCTGACTCCTTGCAAACTGCATTTCTCAGGCTCCTTTGCCAACTGGCTTCGGGTTAATTTCTGCCAAAGAGAGGCACTGGGTGGAGACTGGGGAGAGAAGGGGAGTAAAATCCAGGTTACCCTCCCCATTTTCCTTCTCTGACCCCAGCCCCAGCTCCGCCTTCTGTGGCTTCTCAGCAGACATGTGCTTCTGGCTCCCCGGGGTCTGGGAACATTCCCTCCTAATTCTTCGGTCCCTCCAGCTGTGTGTGGGTGGGGATCTCTACATCAATCCACCAGCCCACTTGGCTTTTCAGTGCTTGCAGCACCCCCTAACCAGTTCCCATATGAATTCCCTCTACTGAAATGGCTGGTGCAGTCTCTCTGGTCCTTGCTGGTCCCTGATTGATAAACACACAATGATAATACATCAGTTTCTCTCCCCACAGCTTATTTCAGTCTTCATAAAACTATTCAGGCTGGGATTATCCAAATTGATATTAACAAAGCCTCTATTTAAAAATTACAGGGAGGACTTCCCTGGTGGCGCAGTGGTTGAGAGTCGGCCTGCCGATGCAGGGGACGCGGGTTCGTGCCCCAGTCAGGGAGGATCCCACATGCCGCGGAGCGGCTGGGCCCGTGAGCCATGGCCGCTGAGCCTGTGTGTACGGAGCCTGTGCTCCGCAATGGGAGAGGCCACAACAGTGAGAGGCCCACGTACCGAAAAAAAAAAAAAAAAAAAAAAAATTACAGGGGAAAGTAATTTTAAAAGAGGCAGTAAATGAAGATAAAAGCTGAAATAAATACATTGTAAAACATAAAGATGTAGAATGATAAATTAGTTCAAATATTGGTTTTTTTGATAAGACTACTAAAATAAACAAACCTCTGTCAAATATAATTAAGGGAACATTTTTAATTAGAAATGAGAAAGGAGATAGGACAAAATACAGAAAATAGATTTTTTTCTCCAAATCCAAAGAGAATGTTATGCACACTTGTAGGCTAATAAACTGAAATCTTCAATGAAATGAATAATTTCTAGAAAGATATAGATGACTAAAAATAACTCAAGAAATATAAATCTAAACAGAATAATAACCGAGGAAGAAATTGAAGAAATAATTTGATAACAACTAAAAAAATGCAGTTTGTCCCAATGTTTCCACCAGAACAATTTTCATACTTTTAAGAAACAGATGATTTCAATGTTGTATAAAATACCCAGAGCGCAAAAAGAGATAAGAGTACGTTTATGTCCATTAGGCAAGCATGATCTTCTTCCTAAAATCTGATCATGATAAAATACACAAAAAGAAAATTACAGGCACATATCACAAGTGAATATGGATAGGAAAAGCTTAAATAAAATCCTCACTCTAAAAAGAAACTTGTTTTACTTTAACTCTTTAGTTGGTTTTTCTTTTTTTCTGGTAACAGCTTCACTGAGATATAATTGTTATGCCATAAAAAATATAAAACACTTTATGAATTTATCCTTGCACAGGGGCCAGACTGATCTTCTCTATGCTGTTCCAATTTTAGCATATGTGCTGCTAAAGAGAGCACAAGAGATAACTTCATAAGTTAAGCTGAAATAAATTATGAAGGATGGTCAGTTTGTACATTATAGAAATAACCATTGGACAAAACTAATATAACTCAAATCAAAGGGAAAATATCATCTGGAGAAAACATTCACAGCAAATATAACAAAGGGTTCATGTCTATGTTATGTAAAGAACTTATACATATTGATACCAAAACATTAAGTCCCCAATATGTAAACTAGCAAAAAACTAGAGAAGACAATTCATAAAAACAGAAATACTACTAGTAAACAAGCATCTGGGAAAACATTCAACTTCTCTTGTAATCAAAGAAATGCCCCCTCAAATAATGTGGTAGCATGTTACACTCACTACATTAGAGGAACTTTAGAAACTATCCAGTATTACAACACTGTGGTAAAACCAGTCCCCACACATGCCATATAAATTGATATCAACTCTTGGCGATACATATCAGGAACCATCTTAAAAGTCCATAATATCCCTTTATCCTACGGATATTTTAAAGAATAAAAATTAAAGTTACATGAAATGTTCATTGCAATGTCACTTTAACACCCAAAATAAATAAATGAAAGACCACCTAAATCCAACAACAGGAAGATTATTAATGAAAAGTTAAAAATTACTGTTTAGGGCTTCCCTGGTGGCACAGCAGTTAAGAATCCACCTGCCAATGCAGGGGACACGGGTTTGTGTCCTGGGCCGGGAAGATCCCACATGCCATGGAGCAACTAAGCCCGTGCACCACAACTACTGAGCCTGCACTTTAGAGCCCGTGAGCCTCGTCTACTGAAACCCACACGCATACAGCCCGTGCTCCGCAACAAGAGAAGCCACCGCAATGAGACGCCCAGAGCGCCACAATGAAGAGGAGCCCCCACTCGCCGCAACTAGAGAAAGCCCGCATGCAGCAACAAAGACTCAACTCAGCCAAAAATAAATAAATAATAAATAAATAAATTTATTTTAAAAATAAAAATAAAAATTACTGTTTAGAACTATAATAAAAACTACAGTTTATCAAGCACCCTCATATACATGACTCCTTTCAGTCCTCAAGGGTCCCAGGAGGTGGGAAGGAATCACACTAACCGAGACTCAGAAAAATTAAGTGATTTGCACAAGTGACTCTCAAACACCTGCTACCAAATTCCAGGCTCTCTCAATGTTAAAGTGGGTGGTTGTGAATATCTGCTCTGAGCCTCAGTTTCCTCATCCAGCAAATAGGGCTAATAAGAATACCTAAAGAGTAGTTAAGAGAATCCAATGAAGCTCTTAAATGGCTGTGAACTCTTAGCGCAGGGTATGGTACACAGTAGCGCTCAGTAAATTTTAAGAATAATGATAATACAAAGTTGTATCAATTCAATACGATTACAGCCATGTAAATATGTCTGCAAGCAGATGAGGACCAGAAAGAGGAAGGAATAATGCAAATGCATGCTGCAAAAGCAAGGCAAAGAGCAAAAGAATCACTTTTTGGAATTATTTTGGTTTTAGTACAATAAGTAGACATCTGGAGGGAAAAAGAATATACAAAAATCTCCTAAAAAGGAATTGGCATCTTTGGAGGAGCCCCATATTAAATCTGGGATCACTCCCTCTAGGACACTTGAAATAATAAACTCAGCATATGTGCCCCCTGGAGACGTCACATGGTGTGGGGAACTGGCCAGAGGATGGCGCTGTTTCACTTGCCCAAGGGACCAAGGAAGCATTTATTGGCCTCAATAATATATTAGTGCTAGTTGTTCGGTCTTCCTTAAAGATTAATTCTTTTTTTTTTTTCTTTTTTTCCTTCTTAAAACTGAGACTCAGAAGCATCTCAAACAAATCTCCATGTAGTTGGGAAATAGATCCAAGTCCACTCCCGATGAACAGCAACATCCCAGGGGAGGTGCTCTGCAGTGAGGAAGGGCATCTGCAGGACCAAGGAGAATGTCGTTACTTCTCCCTTTGGTCATGTGACTAGAAGCTACCATCAGTGTTCAGCAAAGACTTAGCTAGTGTTAGCCCCCCAGGTTTTTAACCTACAAACTGGGAACAATTCAAACCACCGGAGAGAGAGTTTTCAGAGTAATGAGGGAAAAAGCTAGAGGTGTCCCTTGGCTTTTCCTCCCCAAAGTCAGCAAGGCCTGAAAATCTCTACTACAAAGGCATAGGTAGAAAGTAACTCCACTCCCAGCGCCTACATTGTGACAGGCTTGTAAAGGACAGGTAGGAATTGGTGTAGCTGTGGTATAGAAATGAAGTCGATCCAGGCTGTGGTCTTGAGCTTGAATCGTCAGCAACTGCCTACATGAGTCAGAACTTATGCAGTTGGTATATGAGCTCCAATAAAGGAAGTGACAGTTCAGCAAAGGATATAAATTCAGAAGAGAAATGTCAGGGGATGACACAGAACCCAGCATGACCAGAGGCTAAATCACACAGAGCTCAGACTCAGGTCCAAACAACACTCCCCTACTTGGGATGTCAAACGGGTATCTCAAATTTAATATGTCCAACACCAAGCTCCAAGTCTTTGCCCTCACCTGCTCTGCCCACAGCCTTCCCGTCTCAGGTAACAGCAATGCCATCCTTCCAAGCCCTCAGCTGGAGTCTCGTCAACTCCTCTTTTTCTCTCATATCGCACATCCAATCCATCAGGAAATCCCAGGGGCTCTATCTTCAAGATACACCCAAATCCATCCTCTTCTCATCACCTCCACTACCACCCCCTCCGCAATCCAAACCACCATCACCTCTTGCTGGTCTTCTCGTTACAGCCTCTTAACTGGTCTCCCCACTTCCACCTTTGCCCACCATTCACTTTCTTCTCAACACAGCAGCCAGAGGGATCCTCTTAAAATCAAAGTAGGAGGACACCTTAAAAAAACAAACCCATTAAAGAGCTAATAAATTGGTTTTCATCAAAATTAAAGCGACTCTCCAGAAAAGTACTACAACATGAATGAACCTTGCTAAGTGAAATAAGCCAGTCACACAAAGACAAAACTGTATTATTTCACTGCTATGAGATACCTAGGGTAGTCAAAATCACAGTCAGAAAACAGAATGGTGGTTGCCAGTGTCTGGGGGGGAAGGGAGAATGGGGAGTTTTTGTGTAATGGGTATAGAGTTTTCGTTTTGCAAGGTGATACTGGTCACACGGCAATGTGAATAGTCTTAATATTAATGAACTATATACTTAAAAATGGCTAAGATGGTAAATTTTTTTTTTTTTTTTTTTTTTTTTTTTTTGTGGTATGCGGGCCTCTCACTGTTGTGGCCTCTCCCGTTGCGGAGCACAGGCTCCGGATGCGCAGGCTCAGCAGCCATGGCTCACAGGCCCAGCCGCTCCGCGGCATATGGGATCCTCCCAGACCGGGGCACGAACCCGTATCCCCTGCATCGGCAGGCGGACTCTCAACCACTGCGCCACCAGGGAGGCCCTAAGATGGTAAATTTTATGTTATGTGTATTATACCATAATTAAAACTTTTTTAATTCTCAAATTGCACATTTTAAATATGTATAGTTTACTGTTTGTCACTTTACCTCAATAAAGCTGTTTTTAAAATTTTTTAATTACATTTTTTAAAACTAAGTAGGATCATATCCCTCCTCTGCTGCATGCCTTCCATGAGCTTCTCATCTTATTCAGAGAAAAAGCCAAAGTTCTCGGAATGACCTACGAGGCCCTACACAATCTGGCTCTGAAACCAGCGTGCCCTCATTCCCATTTCTCTCCCATTCACCCCACTCCAGCTACACTGGACTCCTTGGTGTTTCTCAAACACACCAGGTGCACTCCGGGGGCACTGACATGTCTTGTCTGCTTTGCCTGGAAAGCTCTCCCCCCAGGTAACTTTGTGGCTCACTTCCTTACCTCTTCCAAATCTTTACACGAATGTCACCCTCTTAGAGGGGCCTTTCCTGACATGGTATTTAAAACTGAAATGCTTCCCCGCCCCCTGAGTCCCCATCCCCCTTCTCTGCTTTATTTTTCTACATAGCACTTATCACAGTCTAATATACCACATTTTTCTTATTTATTTTGCCTGTTTCTAACCACTAGAATTAAACCAGAATTACAGGAATCATATTGTTTTGTTCACTAATTATACCCTCAGCAACTGGTACAGTGCCTGGCACATAGCAGGTGCTTGAAAAATATTTGTTGAATAAGTGAATAAATGAATCAAGGAACATTTATCTGACCTTGACAAACAAGTGTAAGGATCCTTTTTTTTTTTTTTTTTTTTTTAAGGATCCTTTTTGAAGATACCCCAACCCAGTCTATATAGCTGGATATCTATCAAGCTTTTCCAACCCTCATGAAAGTACTCTGATATGATGCCATCGGCATTCCCTTTCTATATTATCAGTGGAGGCTCAAGATCACATGGGCCACAAATGGCAGAGCCAGCATTTAAACCAAGAATTTGTCATCAGCTACCAAGTCCCTCCATGCCACCCTGAGTATCTAAACTTTTTTCAACTTTCATATCCTTTCATTTCATTCATAATGGCATTGCTGACAGATCTTAGTTGAGCAGTTAGCCCTCGTGCCATAAATTTCTATTTGTCACACCCAAAACTCAATATATTAGAAGGCTACCCTTCTGGTTTTTAAAATGGAAATTGATGACATTGTATGCAGGAGCATAGGAGCTGCAAATCCTCACCCGAATCTCTCCATCTACCTGAAGGCAAAAATAGAAAAGTCAGAAGCACTCAGAGCTGCAGGCCCTCCCTGCTGGAGATATTATACCACCATTCCAGGCCCAGGTACTCCCCCCACTTAGGAGGTCCAGGGTTTGGTTTAGCAGCTGGGGCGTACAAAGAAAGAGGTGCAGCTGGAGCCACCCATGCGAGGACAGCACTCTCCCCCTCACCCCTCGAGGTGGCCTGACATCTCTGAGCATCCAGAAAAGAACACAAATAGACAGGTTTTTATGAGGGCTGTAACCCAATTGACAAAGGCGAGCTCTCTCAGCCTGGAAATGTCCCTGCTCTGAACCAGTTGCCTTGCCAACAAGCCACATGTTTCTACTCTGCAGAATCCAATTTCTGAGCAATATGACAGTGACAGGTCCAGAGACATGATACAATTCCAAGGTGCCTTTGAACACCTGCTGAATAGCTAAGAACAATGTGGATCCCTGGATGTACTTAGCAACATGGGAGGCACGCTAGGCAAAGGCAGGTCGTGCCCAGTTTATGCAACAGCCCCCCACTTACTCCACCCCATCCCAGCATTTTGCAAACTACAGGTAACATGTAGCCATGTCCTTTATCACCACCATCATTATAATCTTTGTAAATACTTGCATGGGACTCACTCTTTAAATGTATTAAGTTATTTAACAGTCATGACAACCCTATGAGGTAGGTATTATTAGTATCCCATTTCAGATGAGAATTTGAATAATTGATAATTATTTGAAAAATTGATAATTTACCCTAATTCACATAGCCAGAGAAATGTAGAGCCAGGATTTGAAACTGGACAGTCTGCCTCCAGAATCCATCCCCTTAAACACTTTGCTAATACTATCAATCTCCAATATTCCCTAAATGGTAAAACCAAGAGATTGTTCTAGTTATCATTACTGCATAACAAAGCACCCCAAACTTCATAAAGTAAAATACCCATTTTATTATGCTCATGGACAGTATGGGTCAGGAATTTGGACAGGACACAGTGGGGGCACCTTGTCTCTGTCCACAAAGTCTATCTGGAGTATCAGCTAAAAAGATTTCAAGCTGAGAGTGACTCAACAGCTGGGGATCAGTATCATCTGACGGCATCTTCATGCCTGGCAGGTGATGCTTGAGATCCACTGGGACCTCAGTTGGGTCTGTCAGCACCTACTTGTGGTCTCTCCGTGTGGCCTGGGCTTCCTGTCAGCATGGTGGCTGGGCTCCAAAGCAAGTGTCCCAAGATGCAGAAAATAGAGCTGTCAGCTTCTTCTTTTTTTTTTTTTTTTTTTAACAAGTAGGTTGTTTGTTTGGGGTTTTTTGTTTGTTTTGTTTTTTACAATTTTTTATTTTTTGACCACATCACGTGGCATGTGGAATCTCAGTGCCCCAACCAGGGATTGCACCTGCACCCCCTGCACCAGCAGCACGGATTCTTAACCACTGGGCCACCAGGGAAGTCCCCAGCTGTCAGCTTCTTAAGGCTAAGACCCAAAAACTGGCACAGTGTCATTTCCACCATATTCTATTGGTTAGGAAGTCACAAAGTCCACATTCAAGGGGAGGGGATACAGACTCCAGCTCTCAAAGAATCTAGGAGTCATTTGTTTAAACCACCAATGAGACCATTTAGTCCAACCCCTTCAAGTTCTAGCTGAACAGCTGAAGCTCAGAGAAGTTAAATGATTTGTCCAAGATCATATAACGTGTGTTAGTGGCAGACAGAACCCAAGTGCCTCTGTGCCCTGTCTCATACTCTATGCCACTGCTTCTCACTTGGCTGCACCTTGGAGTTGCCTAAGGAACTTTTAAAAGTGCTGATGCCTGGGACATCCCTGGCGGTCCAGTGGTTAAGACTCTGCTCTTCCAATGCAGGGAGCGCAGGTTCAATCCCTGGTGGGGAAACTAGGATCCCACAAGCTGCATGATCAATTAATTAATTAATTAAATTAAAATGCGGGTGCCTGGGTCTCATCTGCAGAGATCCTAATTTGTTTGGAGTGCGACCTGTTTGGAGGGCATGGAAATTTGTAAAATCTCCCCCGGGTCTGTAATGTACAGCAGTGTGAGAGCCATGCTCTGTGCAATTCCCCACGATGGTTCCATGCAGGCGACACAGGCCACCGTTTCACTGTGGCTCAGCATTCGCAGAGGTCCTAGCCTGCCATGGGGACAAGCCCCACTAGGAACAGATTTCTGACACCTTCCTCTGAATCACAGACTCCATCATGAACCATTCTCCTTTCTGAGATACCTGTCCTCAGCTCCTTCCCCTCCCCACCTCCCAGGTGCCCCTCAGAAGCCAGACTTCTTTCACACTCAACTCCTCAACTATGAGTCAAGTCCACCTCTTGGCCACCACCTGCCAACTCCAGGAATTCAGTTCTACCTTTGGGACCCCTCAAGAGTAGAGACCCAAAGGCCAGGTCCTCCTGCTCAATCCACCTCGACCCCTGGATGACCACTAAGCCCATATTTGGAGCCCCCTCCAGCTCTGTATATGCCTTCCTTCCTCCTACTGGGCCATACAGCACCGGTGTAAGAGTGCTGTCTAAATCATGCTTTAAAAGGTTGTTTCTGTGAAACCACTGGTCAATTTGCTGGGAAACTAAAACTATCAACTTGGTTATTTCACTGAAATAATTGGTCAGTTGCATCATATGTCATGCATTATAACAAACTGGCCAGAAGCATTAGCCTAAACAAATATTTTCAGTGTTTCTCCTCAGATTTAAATTCTCATGAGGCTGGATTTAAAAAACAACAACAACAAAAAACATACCAGTGGAGAAGCAGCCTTTCTGATATTGCTATTCTACTGGATTTACTGATTTATATTAGGTCAGGAGAAGATCTCCTGAGAATAATTTTATAAAATATATTTACTCTTCACTTTACACAAAGATGAACCTTTCTAAACTTCCCAGGCAATTCTTTTTTGTAAATTGAACTCTGCTGTAAATGTTCCAAAGAAGAGGCATTTAAAGGAACGCTTTATCAAGGATCATTATACTACTTTCTCCAATTTTGTGTTTGCTTGAAAATTTCCATAATAAGATTAAAAAGGAAGGAAGGGAGAGAGGAAAGGAGAGTGGGGGTGAGTGGGGAGGGAGGGAGGAGAGCTGGTCACCCTCAGGGGATTCTATGGTAAAGTGAAAAATCTCTGTGTAAGGTAATGTAAATAATACCCTCCCTGCCCAAAGAACAACAACAACAAAATACCCCAAACCTGCATTATTATTTCTGTGTGTATGTATATGTGTGTGTTTTCAAGCTGTATATATGTATATGTCAACACATATAAGACATACATATTATTTTAGCATGTATATGATATATATCATATACATTTTATAAATTCTAACTTTTCTAGTCTAAAAATCTAAAATAATTATTCTTATAAAGCATTCATCTCCATCAGTCTTCATTTCTCTCTCTCTCTCTATTTAGGTCTCACTGCTGGGCAAGTGAGAGGCTCACATCCAGCTTGGCTTACAAGAATCCCATCTGCTTTATACATGCATGTATACTATAAGACACAGTCGCTCTTTGGGTGGACAGAGCAACATTCCATGCAGCCGGCAATCACTTCTTCCACGTGCCCTTTCATCTGCCTTGGTTTTCCTCTATAAATTCTTAGTCCCACTCCAGTCCACGATAGAGTTCGTCAATTCTTCCTCAGTGCCCCATTCACTGACATAAACTCTGAAAGGCACTGCCTTGCAGATCAAAGGGCTTACAAGGTGCTCACCTAACGTGGATTCCAAGGGATTGGACAGACAACAAAGGGAAGCCAATAAGAGCCCGAAGACCTGTGGGTCCTCGCAGCCCCAGGAGAAGGAGCATGCGCAGTGCCAGAAACTAGGGCAAGGCAACGCCTTGAGAACGTCCTGAAGAGCCAAGGTGGATTCTCACTCCTGCTGTTATATTTTTATTTCCATCTTTCTCTCTGCGCACATAGCCTGGCAGGCACTTAAATGCCCAGTCATCAAAACTGAACAGCAGATGACATGATTCCCTGACTCCTGACTTAGGTTCCCCTGACAGAATTCTTTCCACCAAGAACATGAGCTAAAAGACCCAAAGGCGATGCTGAATCCTTGGTCCTTAAACACATTTTCCTCAGGATACACTTCAGTCAAAGAGAATCCAGTCCTCTTCCACTCCTTGTAGACCATTCAAAGGAGAAACTGCTAAGGATAATTCCCAAACGGGAGAGCTGTGCCATGTGAACCTGACACAGTATCTTAGTCTTTTTTCAAATTTCTCCTTTCCACCAGATGTATCATGACTGGTATCACCATATCCCTTCACCCATTCTTAAGTACTAAAATAAGGAAAAATTTTAAAAATCAGTCAACAAATGTCCATAAAATAATTTCCAGCAAAATCTTTCCAGCAGAAAAAGATATAACTATAAATGTTGAAGTTGTAAGCCATGGGATGGTCATTTTTATATATAAATACATAACAATATATTCCATGAAGGGTAGAGACCAGCCATTGGCTGATATATTAAAAGCCAGTGTTTAAGTTGATAAAAATTATATGAGGGGTTGACCAATGCCTAAGTTAACAAAAATTATAGAAAATACTAACTGGGATAGTTTTCTTCAAAATGGAAACAATGTTGAAATTCTCAGTTCTTTCTTTCCAAACTCTTTATTTATTACTCTCCCAAGAGGAAACCTTTGAATGAATGCCTCCTATTAGCCTGTGGCAAATTGTATTGTCTAAAAATTGCCTCCCTAACACTGCTTATCTCACATGCACTTTGTACAATGTGATTTCTGCACCCCTCTCATTGAGATGTGGGGATGTGGTTTCTCCTCCTGAATCAGGGAGGGCTTGTGACTGGAGTAAGTGATGTATTGCAACTTCCAAGGCTAGGTCAAAAGATACAACTTCCAAGGCTAGGTCAAAAGATGTGGCTCTCTTGATATGCTTAATCTGAAATGGAGTCCTCATGCTGTGGGGAAGCCCAGGCCACACACAGAGGCCACATGTAGTTGTTCCAGTCAACAGCAATAACCACCACACAGACATGTCCTGAGGGAGCCTTTGAGGTGACTCCAGCCCCAGCTGAAACCATATGGGAGACCCTGAGCAAGAACCATTTAGCTGAGCCCAGTCAACCTCCAGAACCATGAGAGGTAATAATAAAAGTTATTGTCATTTTAAGTCACTAAGTTTTCGGGTAGTTTATCATGTAGCAGTAGGTAGCTGGAACATATTGTAAACCACCAGCCATAACACAATTGAATAGTACGCATACAATGATAGTATTAGAAGAACACTTAATTTCATCAAGACCAGTTGTCCATCCAATGATGAGCCTCTTCAAATAAAACCTTAGTCCTGGGACTGCCCTGGTGGCACAGTGGTTAAGAATCCGCCTGCCAATGCAGGGGACACGGGTTCGATCCCTGGCCCAGGAAGATTCCACATGCCGCAGAGCAACTAAGCCCGTACGCCACAACTACTGTAGCCCGTGCGCCTAGAGCCTGTGCTCTGCATCAAGAAAAGCCACCGCAATGAGGAGCCCGCACACTGCAACGAAGAGTAGCCGCCACTCACCGCAACCAGAGAAAGCCTGCATGCAGCAATGAAGACCCAATGCAGCCAAAAATAAATAAATTTAATTTAATTTTTAAAAAACCTTCGTCCTCTGCAGTATTCAGAGCAACCACATAGGCATCTGCTATTTTGATCCTGAAGAGTCATAACAAGCATAATAATTAAGAGTTTAGACTCCAGAGCCAGACAGACCTGGACTGGAGTCCCAACTTTGCCAATTTCTAACTGTGTGAACTTGGGCAAGTCACTCCAATTCTCTGTTTTCTCACATGTAAAATGGGTTAATAATAGTACTTATCTCATATGGTTATTATAAGTGTCAAATGAGATGTGTGCAAAGCATGGTGCCTAACACAGAGTAAGTGTCCAATAAATGAGGTCCCATTACTGTGGTAGTTGATGATGAGGTTATTATTACCAATATTTTTCAACATCAGCCTGTAAATATATTTCACATCATATATCTGCCATAATCCTGAAAAGTAGGACTTATTATTATTCACAATTAAAGAAACCAGTTCAGAAAGGTCACTTGACTTGCCCAAGATCACACAGCCTGAAGACTGTCTCCCAGTTCATTTCCCCCTTTCACCACAGCAGCCGCTCTACCAAGTGGCTTTCCAGCCTATGATGAAGCGCTTTCAATGGTGGGGAACTCACCACCCACTGAGGCAGCCCTAATAATCCATCTTCTAGTAGCATGTTTATCCTACTGAGCTGGAATCTATCTGCATGCAACGTCCACCCATTGGGCTAACTGCCTTGTAAGGCCACCAGGATCAAATCTGTTCTTTCACATAATGGCCCCTGAACTTCTGAAGACTCAATAATGCAACCCCCACCAAGTCCTCTTTCCTCCAGCCCAACATCCCCAGGTTCTTTAGCCATTCCTCCTCTGGCACATGATGACGAATCTCCTTCCCACCAAGGCCTCCTTCTCTGCCTCAGGCTTGGCAAGAGGCATATACTCTTGATGATGGAGAAGCTTTCATCCTGCCCCTGGAGGCTTGTAATACATTTATGCTTTCTCAGGATGACACATACTCCAGGAGTACTAAGAATTACTGTCAATCTCTGTGGCATTGTAAAGGATTCTGGCATTTCACCATATAATCTTTTTTCTTTTCTCCCAAGGGTCTGCCTGCTTGAGAAAACTGTCATATTCTGGGCTTCCCTGGTGGCGCAGTGGTTGAGAGTCTGCCTGCCGATGCAGGAGACACGGGTTCGTGCCCCGGTCGGGGAAGATCCCACATGCCGTGGAGTGGCTGGGCCCGTGAGCCATGGCCGCTGAGCCTGCGTGTCCGGAGCCTGTGCTCCGCAACGGGAGAGGCCACAACAGTGAGAGGCCCGCGTACCGCAAAAAAAAAAAAAAAAAAACTGTCATATTCTATAGCCAAGAGGAGCCAAAGTGTTCTGAGGCAGATAAGCATATCTCTGCCATGTAGTTTCTCCAAACACTTTCCTGATGCATCAGTTGTGGGAAAGGAGCTAAAATAACCTGAAGTCATAGATACTGCAGGCCTCAACAGCCTTAGAAAGAAGGAAGTGTCTTTGTCAGGATAGGCTAGGTTATGCTGCGGTAACAAAGAGCCCTACAGTCTCTGTGGCTTAACAATAAGATTCCACTTTTTATTCAGGCAAAGTTCACTGTGGATCTGGCAACACCCCAAGGCAGACTCACGGATCCAGAAGGTTTGCATTTTATAGCTGCACATCTGGAAGACATGGCTTCCAGGACACTGTGGCAAGGGAAGAGCCAGCTCTTAATTGCTTCAACCTAGAACTGACACAGATTACTTTTGCTGATAGCCCAGGGGCCAGAACTAGTCACATGGCTGTGGGTGAGCCCATGGATAGATATTCAAGGAACAGTAAGTATTCTGCCACACAATCTTAGAGGCCCTTTGACCCTGAAACATCTGCATATCTGATTAATCATCATGACACCTAGCTTCCCCACATCCCCTTCTGATGACTCACAGGCTCCTCAGCAGCCTTAGTGTTTTTTTGTGGGGTTTTATTTGTGTGTGTGTGTGTGTGTGTTTCTTTTTTGCAGTACGCGGGCCTCTCACTGTTGTGGCCTCTCCCGTTGCGGAGCACAGGCTCCGGACGCGCAGGCTCAGCAGCCGTGGCTCATGGGCCCAGCCACTCCGCGGCATGTGGGATCTTCCCGGACCGGGGCACGAACCCGTGTCCCCTGCATCGGCAGGTGGACTCAACCACTGAGCCACCAGGGAAGCCCAGCCATAGTGTTTGATGGCTGCTGTCACCAGTGTCACCCTCTGAGCCCCTGCATGCTGATTTTTATTGGCAGCTACAGACAGCTCCCTCCCATCTCTGCTGCCACTGACTTCCTTGAGGCCCTCATCATTTCTTTTCTGAATCTATCATCATAGTGTTCTTAACTGGTTTCCACCCATCTCTCTGCAACACCACCCTCTAATATCTTTTATAAATTCTAATCTGAGTATACCTTTATTCTGCTTCAAATCTTGCCACGGCCACTGTGCCAAAAGGACAGATCCAATTTCCCTAGAACTGAGTGAAAAACCTTTTATAGTCTTGTTCCAAAGTCCCTTCCAGTCTCAGCACCCAGTGCCTCACTCCTGTGTTCCCTGTGCTCAAGCCAACCCAAACTCATGCCCACTCCTCTAGGTGCTACAGCACTGCCCAGAGTGCTCCTTCCAATCTGTAGCAGCTGAAGAAACTCTATTGATCCTATAATACCCAGCTCAAGTATCCCACCCTCTATGAAAACGTCTCCGATACTCCCCAACAGAGTTAGTTATCCCCTGCTCTGGGTTCCAGATACCCTGTTAATGTGCCTCAATTGTGCTTCTCTGCTGGCACATTCATCTCTTCCACTTGGTGGATCTCTTACTGGTAGTGGCTGTGCCTTATTCATCCCTGTATCTCCAGGGGATAGAATGTTTCCTGGCCCAGGGTATGTATCAATAAATGTTGAATACGCCCATGTTACAAATTGCCCCATTCTATCTAGTACTGCTGAGAAAGAAGTTATTCCTTCATACACTGCTAGACTTTTATTCCAAAACAGGAAATGGAGAAGATAATAATTTTCTAGCTCAGAGCCTGGGCTAAGGGTTTGAAAGGAGAGCGTTAAACTCCCAGGAATTTTCCCAGCATCATGAAGACCAGAAGCGCCATGGCTACCACTTTGACTTTCTGGATTGCTCTAAAGTGGCCTCTCTACTCCATTTGGGAAATCCTATGAGGATGGACTGAAAATAAATAGCTGTTTGATTAGCCCCATATTGCACCAGTTCAATGCATTCCCCCATGCCCTGAAATGAAAGGAAAGTAGGTATGAAAGCCCTGGTTATTCCGAGGAGGGATAGGAAAGACTTAAAAACTCTCCAGAAAGCCTTCAGCACTGTAACTAAATGTTAATGTTTAAAGATACACCAATATTTCAGGAAGCCATTTGGCAGTGCCACACTAAAGCTCATTCTAGTTTTGAAGAGAAATATTTGAGTTGGAGGGACGGACCCCATGCTGGCTCCAAGATAAACTTTCCTAGCTCTCTCAGGCCAATTTTAATGCTAAGAGCAGCTCCATTGGAGTAAAAGTTCATTTTTGAGAGCCAAGCTGTGAATTATGCTACAGGCTGAGCTGAGCAGTTGGTCTTCTGCTGATGATGGCAGAAGCCTGAATATGATACAGAAGTAGAGGGGGGAGCCAGGGACATCCAAGGGGGATTATCACAGAAGGTCAGACTAATTAAATCGAGAGAAATCACCAGAGAGCCAGAGCTCCCACACACATCATCTTCAAATGCTCTGACACATGCAGGGTTTGATAAAAGAGGGTTGAATTGCCACTTTCATCTGCCTGAAAGGACAACAGTCAACCAAATAAAACTTTTTAGTATTGGTTTAAGCCCAGGTGGGGAGGGAAGAATTGAAAGTGCTGCCAATTCCTAATTACACAGTTGAATCACAGACAGAGAGAGTGGGGAGAGATGAAGTACAATTGTCTCTCTGGTTAGCCATTTAACGCATGCTTGTTGAGCACCTACTATGTGCCAGGCAGAGCTCTGGGTGTGAGGGATAACAAAAATAAATGTTCCTTTTCCCCCCAAGGAGCTCACAATAGATAAACGTTTATGTAACATTATTATGCAGTGTGATCACTGCTCCAATAGAGCTATCTAAAGACTGCAAGGAGCACTCTAGGGGGAGTCTAACTGCCCAAGTGGTGCCAGGGCTGGTACCTTAAAGGAGGCAACACATGAGCAAGGCCTTAAGACTAAGAATTCTACAGGTGGTGAGTGGAAGAAAGGCAAGCAAGGCAGAGGTCACAGCACTTGCAAAGGTCAGGAGGCTTGACAGTGGACATTTTGAGTGGTTTGGAAGTGCAGATCAGATGGGACATAGAATCCATGTCAAGGAATGCTGGAGGTGAAATGGATAAGGCAGTTGGTTATCTGACTCTGAAGGACCCCGAATGCCATGCATCTAGAACTCATCTTGTAGGCAACAGGGAACTATTGAAGATTTTAAACAGTGACATGATCCAAAATGTATCTGAAAGATTCCTTGGCCACAGATGGAAGATGGGAAAGACATCTGGCAGAGGATCTCTTTCCAAAGGTGCTAACAACAAATGCCCCCGGTGGTGCATACCTCACTCCCCTTTTCCTGCTCATCCTCACAGGGAGGAAGCTGCTGATAAGCAATTCCTGAGAACCTACTGTGTGTTCCCAGCACTGTGCTATCTGCACTCAGAGCCATGAGAGTGTGCTGAAGCCAGCTCCTACTGGCTTATACTGGCTCATACCAGTTCATACTGGCTAATGAGAGCCAATTATGCCCATCTCTTTTTGGCTTCAGTGACATCCCATTGGTAGCCTGAAATCAGCCATGGTGCAAGGCTTTTTCCACCTTAGAAATCTGCAAATGCTACAAACCAGGGCTTTTTTTCTTTTCCAGAGAGCCATTTATGAAACATTTACCAGCACACCCCTTGAAAAGACCCATTTCCAGCCCTCCATGAGAGCAATATCTACTTATAGAGAACAAACTAATACATATGAAAGGATTCAAGAACAATTCAGTTCAGCATTTGTACCCACTAAAGAAGGAATCATGAAGCATGCACGGGCAGGTGGTGCGGGGTGGTGGGCAGAGAGAAATAAAAGCCCGACAAGCCCAGGTTCTCCACATCCCATGCCCGGCCACTCTCACCCAAGCTGGGGTTTAATCAATTAGGTCCCATCTGGTGTTAGTTATCATGACTAGTGATCTCCAGCTATAGTTCTCAGAGGTGACATGTGACCTCAAAACTAAGCATGCTGTCAGAGAACTACAGACGTAGAAGGAGCCTCAGAGAGAGAATCCAACCAAAACCCCACTTCATTCATCCATAAAATGGGGCATCATATGGCAGTGATTTACCTAAGTCCTCAAAACAGTTAACAGTGAAATGGAAACTTGAGTACAGTCCTCCTCTCAGCTCAGCCTGTGCTCCAGTGCCCACGTCATTTTTACATTTGTAAACAAGTGTCCCACCATGACAGCCTACCCCTTCCATGGACCCTCAGAGAACACACTTTTACAGTATTGTCCAAGACTGGCATAATCTTCCGGTCCTCAGCACTCCTGGGGAGGCCTGGTAGCCAGGAAAGGCATCTTAGACACTGTTAACTGAATGGAAATCTACTCAACAACATATCAAAGCACCAAATCAGAAAATATGTGTGCAGACTGTCTTCTGAGGCTCCATGAGAAGTTTGGCCATGGGTCCTGGGCTCAGGTTCTAGGGCCTAGGAGCAGGCTGAGAGCACATGAAAGGAGGGAGCTCTCAAGATCAGCATGCAGGGATGACAGCAGAATCAAGAACCAAGTGGGTGGTTAAAGGGCCAGAAGAGGAAGACAGGTAGACAGGGAAGAACGAGATGATCTGGAATGGAGGGGAGGTAGGGAGGGACAGCCTCAAGAGTGTCCCTGGGGCCTGAGCCACATCCACTGATGTTTTCACTAAATACCGAGAGCTTCAACTGTGGCTCCCCAGAATTTGGACCTCATGCTCCAAAACATTTTCCTAAAAAGATTTTTGGGGCTAAAAGAGAATTGCCAATTTTTTCCTTTGACAAAGCAAGAACAACAACAACAACAACAAAAACCTCAGTAGCACCATTTCATGAAATAATAGGTATTTAAACCACCAAAGTTTATAAAGAACAAATTCTCAGAATCAAGGACATTTATTTAAACTGATGACATATAGCTTTATGAAAAACACTAGCCATGACTTTGTTCACTGTACCATGGACGGCTGCACTAGATCAGGTGGGAGGAAGTGCCGAGCCAGCCTAGACATATATGCAAATCACCCAGTTTCTATATGTGCATGTCCTTTATCTCAATTATGGTAGCTGAAGAGGGGGAGCATTCTCTTGGGTTTTCTCCAGCACCAGGTGGTAAGCACCATTGCTAGTCTTTCCAGAATCCCTTAGGCCTCTTCCATTTACAGTATCTTGAGCCTGGTTCCCAGCGTTGCTGTGACATTCACTGCTTACACCTTACAACCTAATATGAGAAGAAAGAAGAAACCCTAGTTCCTTTGCCTTGTGTAAGACCATCTTTGCACCTCTCTCACCCAGGTATTAGAGATTTCAAAGAAGGACAAACTAAGCCCAATGTTAAGAGAAGGAATGAAATAACAAAGAGCAGAGAAGAAATAAATTAAAGAGACCAGAAAAATAGAAAAAATCAACAAAACTAAGAGCTGATTTTTAGAAAAGATAGACAAAATTGATACACCTTTAGCTAGTCTAAGAAAAAAAGACTCAAATAAAATCGGAAATTAAAGAGGAGCCATAACAACTAATACCACAGAAGTACAAAGGATCATAAGGGATTACTATGGACTATTGTACACCAACAAATTGGATAATCTAGAAGAAATGGGTAAATTCCTAGACATATACAACCTTCCAAGAGTGAATCATAAAGAAATAGAAAATCTGAACAGACCAGTAATGAGTAAGAAGATCAAATCAGGAATCGAAAAATCTCCCAACAAAGAAAAGCCTAGGACCAGATGGTTTCCCTAGTGAATACTACCAAACATTTTAAGAATAATTATCACCAATCCTTGTCAAGCTCTTCCAGAAAACTGAAGAGGAGGGAACACTTTCAAACTCATTTTATGAGGCCAGCACTACCCTGATACCAAAACCAGATAAAGACACTACAAGAAAAAATTACAGGCCAATAACCCTGATGAAAAAAATTTTTTAATTCTCAACAGAATATAAGCAAACTGAATTGAACAGTACATTAAAAGAATCATACACCATGATCAAGTGGTATTTATTCCTGGATGTAAGGATGGTTCAACATGCACAAATCATTAATGTGATATATCACATGAATAGAAAAAAGCTACAAAACATATGATCGTCTCAATAGATGCAGAAAAAGCATTTGACAAAATACTTCTTTTCATAATAAAAACTCTCAAGAGGGAATTCCCTGGCAGTCCAGTGGTTAGGACTCTGGCTCTCACTGCTGAGGGCCCAGGTTCTTCCCTGGTCAGGGAACTAACATCCCATAAGCTGCCCGGTGCGGCAAAAAGAAAAAAAAAAAAAGAAACACTCTCAAGAAACTAGGTACAGAAGGAAGGTACTGCAACATAATAAAGGACATATATGACAAGCCCACAGCTAACATTATACTCAATGGTGAAAGGCTGAAAGCTTTTTTCTAAGAAAAAGGCATTATGCTAAGGGAAATAAGTCAGGCAGAGAAAGATAAATATTATGTGGTCTCACTTAAATGCAGAATCTAAGAAAAAAATAAATCCATAGAAACAAATAGTAGAATGGTGGTTGCAAGGGGCGGAAGGGTGGGTAAAATGGGGAGATGCTGGTCAAAGTGTCTAAACTGGATATGAGATATAAATTCTGGGGACTAATGTACAGCATGGGTGACTATAGTTAAAATACTGTATTATATATACTGTATTATATACTTGAAAGTTGCTAAGAGATTAAATCTTAAATGTTCTCAACACAGAAAAGAAATGACAGTTATATGAGATGACAGAGGTGTTAACTAACCCAACTGTGGTAATCGTTTTGTAGCATGTAAATGTATCAATTCATCACATTGTACACCTTAAACCTACACAATGTTAAATGTCAATTATATCTCAATCAATCTGGGGGAAAACAGTGCTAGAGATTTCATAAACAGAAAGACATTCGTTGGCTCTCTACATTTAGATGTACTAAATTCATAAAACATGGCCTCAAAGCTCAAAAGGTTTCTAAAGCTTTGACTCTGCACTGTGCTGGCACTTGAGTTTAAAATTCAGACTGAGTGGTTATGAACATATAGTTATATTTGTTTTATATCTTGCTGTAATGTTCTGCATTCATGTTTTGTTTTGTTTTTTTTAATTCCATGTTGCCATTTATCTGCTCAGTTCCTGCCTAAAACAGATTTAACATACCTATGCTGTGTTCTCTTTTGGATGCTGCTTAGATGGGTAAGGTATATTTTAGAAATGCTGACTAAGCTATATTTCACCCTATTTTTCTATGATTCATCTAATTCTAGCTGCATTTTATCATTAAAATACAATGATGATTTGGGATAAAGGCAAAAAAAAAAAAATTCAGACTGAATTTTCATGTCTCCCCAGTCATAGAGAGAAGGGAAAAAAATGGTGTACCAGGGCATGTGAACATAATGACCCATCCTAGGTCCACAGCTGTTGGTAAGTTATACAGAACCCTAAAATGTCCGTTAGAAAAGAGGTCTTTTGAATTACCTAACCCAGGACTCACAGATTGGTTTCACTGCACATATATATATCATCTGAGAAGGAGTGGCTGCCTGGGGTGCTGGGGAGAAATGAGGCTACATCTGAGCCCAAAGGGGAAAAAAGGCTGTGACTGAATTTATCACATCTGCCATGGGCTCTGGAAGAAGAAAGGCAGCACTCATCAGGGACTCAGGCAAACTCCCTTTGTACAATTAGAGAAACCAAGGCAACAAAGGGGTGCAGCCAGTACATCCAGCTCACCAGGGTCCGACCCTTCTCAGTTCTTGTTTGCTCATCAATTCCCACACCTGAACCCTGTGTGACACCTGCCAGCAATTCCCCCTTCCTGGTCCTCCCCCTTCCAGGACTTGCTTTCTCCTTCTAAAACAAGCTGAAAATTCAGTCTACAGTGTTCTACCTGCTCCATGGGGCCCCACAGGGAGTTCTGTTTCTGGAACTTTCCACCTGTCCTACTTGAGCCATTCTTGGGTTGGCAGGTTTTTGATGTGACACACCTCATCTCCTTAACCTGAGTCCCAATCTAGGTAAAGTGCCCTTACCTAGATTGGCACTTACCACACTTGACTTAACTAGTGTTTGGGTCGTAGCTATTCCTGTATTTCTAAGCCATAAGGTCCTTTAGAGAAGGGGCTGGATCTTTGTATTCTGCACAGTGCATAACATAGGGCAGGGACTTCCCTGGTGGTGCAGTGGTTAAGAATCTGCCTGCCAATGCAGGCGACATGGGTTCAATCCCTGGTCCGGGAAGATCCCACATGCCCCACAGCAACTAAGACTGTGTGCCACAACTACTGAGCCTGCGCTCTAGAGCCCGCAAGCCACAACTACTGAGCCCACGTGCTACAACTACCGAAGCCCATGCACCTAGAGGCTGTGCTCCGCAACAAGAGAAGCCACGACAATGAGAAGCCTGCGCATTGCAACAAAGAGTAGCCCCTGCTCACCGCAACTAGAGAAAGCCCGCGCACAGCAACGAAGACCCAACGCAGCCAAAAGTAAATTAATTAATTAATAAATATATGTGAAATGAGAAAATGAGAGGCTATAACTAAGTCTCTTGTTACTCTTTTGTACTTCAGAGCTTCGAGACCAAAGTACACGTTTTTGAAGCTGACAGAGAAATGCATTTCACCTCCTTCCTGCTGTACAACATGCCTCACCCACACCATTGAAGCTCCTGCACCATTTTTCCAGGTAGTCACCACACTTGCCTCACAGCCCTTCACTCTTTTTTTGCTTAGTGCAGTAGTTTTCCAATTTTATTTTAGCAGCAGAACTCTTGGGTCAAACTCTTGGGTCAACTCTTTGGTGAAATATTTCACCAAACCCCAAAGATAAAATGGCAAAAAGCAGTGCAGTGAGGGTGCCCTGCTCACATTCCCCTTGCTCCTTTCAGCATCCCCACTGCACTCCCAGGGCCCCCAGATCACTAGAGTTCAGAGCATCTCTCACCAGCTTGTACCATTCTCTCCAGTATCCTATCCCCTAGCCCAGCCTCTACTTAGCTGCCAGCCTAATATTAACACTGGTCTAATCTTAACGCCCCTTTCAACCTGCCATCAAGTTCACTCCTTGGTGCCATCAAGTTCAAACCCTTCCTGCGGGTTCCTCGGCAAAAACTTAACTGGACACACCTTCAACCTATGCCCCCACTTCCCTCCTCTACTTATGTCCCTCTGGCTTCAGCAGAATCTCCTATACACACCATGCTGCTGTCACTCACGAGACTTCCTTCCAGATCCAGAGCCCCCTCCTTGCCGAGACGACCCCCTCCACCCGCCTTCAAGTAGCCCATTATCCTCCCCACCCCCAGTCTCTTTCAGATTCCACTGCTTGATGCCACTCTTCACTCACACCAAAACCCAGGGAGTCACCCTAAATCCTCCCTCTCCCCAACCTTGCACATCCAATGAATCACCAGTGTTGGGATCTGGCCTTGTGAATATAACTTAAACCCATACCCCTCTCCCTCCTCACTGCCATGGCCTCATTTTTGGACTCTCTTACCTCTCTTAGGGATTCTTGGAAAAGTTTCCTGATGGGTCTCCCTGCCTTGCCAATTCACCCTGTCCTAAGCCTAAGGTCATCCATCCAAATTATAGTCCCCTTCCACTGGCCCCCTTGCTTAAAATCCTTCAACAGCTCCCACTGGCTTTGCATTAAGGTCCAAGCTCTAAGCTGAGTATAAAAGGCTATATTCATCCTCTGGCCCCCACCTACCTTTCTGACCCCACCTACCATGCCCCCAGGCTCAGCCAGCAGTTCAGCCATCCCAAATCATCACCATTTTTCCATAGGGCCCTTTCTCTCTCACCTCAGAGAAAGCTGACGTTCCACCAATATTCACTGGGACAGACTTAGTTGTTAAATACAGAAAGACTTCTGAACAGGTTGGTAAACGGCCACTGCCCCAAGTCCCCTAGTGCCTCCTGCTGTTCCAGCCATTCCACCCCCCACCTCCAGCAATCCCAGGGTGAACATCTGGACCAACAAGGAGGAAAGCTGTTAAACACCTTGGCTCTCACCCCTGCCTGGGGGCCTTTGTATGTACCCTCTGCCTGGACCACCCTTTACCCCAGCCCCTGATATCCCCTACTTCTCCCCCATGACATCCCTGTCCCCCACCCCCAGGGAGAGGCAGGAGACTCCTCCAGTCTCACTGTGTCACTCGCTCCTCTGTCTCCTCATGGAGCCTTCTTTGTGCTTCTATTATACAACCTGCCCTGTTATATTGTGACTTCTTACTCACCTCTCCCTCTCCCACTCAACCAAGAAGCTCCCTGGGAGCCACGGCCATGTCGCATCCACATCAGAGATGCTCAGTATGTGTTTGGTGAACTAGCCTCCTAGCAATTTAGAAAAGCCCCACCTCCTTATAGCTCTCTCTACCTCCTGTCCTTCACGTAATCCCAGACTTTCACATTGCTAGGACCACCCCAGCCAGGGCTTACTTTGTGTGGAGTTAAGCACACAGAAGGTGCTCCATAAATACTATTTCTAAGGCTGATATGTATGTACCTCCCCCCTCCAAAATGAGGACATAACAGCCCTGCTTAGCTGAAATCAAGAGATCCAGCTGGGGCCAAGTGAACCGGGAACTAGCTGCCAAAAACAGCTAAGCACACTCGTCCACGCAGCTGGCGGAGCCAAGAACCACTCGTTCCAGCTCCTCCTTGTAAAGGAGGAGCACTTTGCCCAGCACCCCCTCCCCAACCCGAGAAGCTTTTCCTCCTGCCCTCAGTTGAGATCCCAAATAAGGCAGCCCAAAGCTGGGTTACAGAAAGATAAAGGAGGGGCTCAAACAAGGCTCTGGTTTCAGCTGCGTAGTGCTGTGTGTTTTTAAAGGAGAGAGAAAACAGAATCAAAAGAATGTCTTTTCTCTTTCAGAGACAACCACAGGCAAAATCACCCAGGCTTTCGCACCTTCAGCAGATTTTTTCCTAACAGGACTTAGAACACAGGGAGAGGGTGGGTGTTGTCTCATGGGCTTGGAGCAGCGAAATCTGATAAACAGAAGTGTCATCAGTGCTTCCTGGGCAGGCTGGGGAGGAGGGGAAGAAGGAAGGAAAGGAGGGAGGGAGGGAGGGAGGGAAGGAAGGAAGGGGGAGGGAGAGAGGGAGGGAGGGAGAGAGGGAGGGAAGGGAGGACACATGTAATCAGCAGCTACCACAGGCCAGGCACTATGCCAAGTGCTTTGCACGTGTCCTCTCCCTGAACCATGAAAACAACCCTCTGAGCTTGGTATTATTCCTATTTTAAAGCAGAGGGAACTGAGGCTTGGGGAAGTCCTTTGATGTGCCAAGGGTAGAGGGCTAGCAAGTGGCAGGGCTGAACTCATAAGGCAACATATCCGACTGTGATCCTAACATGCTCTCTGCAGCACTGGCCCCTGTGCCTTCCTTTGAGTTTTCCCAAATCGCCAACAGAATCAAGCTTTGCTTGACATCACTCTCCCTGCTTTCTGCTTGACGGAGCAGGTCTACACCCGCTGTGGCTTCTCAACATCAGGGGAATTTACTCAACACCCACATGCGTGCATGTGCTTTTCACAAGGTCAGAGCTAAAGATTAATAGTGGATGGGGGATTAAGGACAGCACTGTTTCCACATGCCCAAGGAAAGTGGAGCACTAGAATCGCCCCTTATTTGAGTATCTATTCAAAGTATCACCTACGCTGGCCAGGCCCTCCTTGGCTCCCTATCTAGTGTTCTTCTTACCCATCTCCCACTTCCCCCGCTATTACAACACACTTATAGTTTCTCCTTTCCCCTTACCACAGTCTGGAATTACTCTTACCCATGTTTCCTTGTCCAGTATCTATCTGCCCACTAGAATGTGAAGTCCAGCTATGACAGAGGCAAAGCATGCTGTCCAGGAGTTCTGAGTCAGACCAGAACCCCAAGGTGGTTTATTCCACAGGCCAAACCCCTCTACCTGGTAGGTCTCCCCACCACTCAATTCACTCAATTTACCTGGCCTGAAAGAGCTGTATACTACCTAACATGAAGCTGGTCTCCAGCTAGATGTAGAGTCTCAACTCTGCTGGCTTCTATCTCTAAGAGATTCTTCCAGAAGCATCAGACTAGAACTCTTCTAGATCTTAGAAGAGCCACTGCAAAATGAGACAAGGGGTCCTCATCAAGGATGCCTTGCTCTGGCTGCCCATACCTTGCATCAGGTTGATGGAAGCACTACCTCATTTTCCCATGAACTGCTTGTTTGCCAGTCATAGGTATTTGGCTGTAAGTTTACAGCAGTTCCTGAAATGCCAGTCAAATGCAGATTCCAGGGTCCTGAACTTCTGATTCTGGTATTTTGTGACTTCAAATCTTTCCTTCTTTCTAGACTCCTGGAGAAAGAGAAGAGAGATTGACCCCGTCTCTGCACTTGTTACCTGTGGACAAGCCATCAGCCCTGATAACTCAGAGTTCATTCATACAAATAATGGCTGGTCCAACGTTACTTTGAAACTCTTGCACTGGTGATTCTGGAGGGACCAACAGTTCAGTCACTCACCTCCACTAAGGGGACAATGTCACACAGCAATAGGTTCCCATCCATCCCCATTCCTTCAGGCAACTTGCTATTTCTGAGCACGGTCAAGATTTCCTTCTCCACTTGAAGCTCCAAAATCTGTGTGTGGATGGGGCTAAACAGTTACACTCAGTGGAGAAATTAGATCAGGCTGATAGCTACTGCTCCTGTCACTTATCTCCAGGAAGCTCTCTAGGATGAAGACCTTGAAACATCACTCAGAAAAATCTCACCCAGCCTGTCCCTTTGCAAAGACCAAAAGCTCTGGTCTGGGGAGAAAACATCGCCACAACAAGGTCTCTCCAGCCCCCCACACAATCATAAGCCTGACTTCTGCTGCTCCACTTCACACACTTGTTTCTCTCCAAGTGGGGAAGCTGGGTGGTACAACCTCTGTACAAAATCATCCCTGTCACAGTCGCACTTGAGAGAGAAGCGAAGAAGCCATAAGCCACAATCACCCATTCCAAAATCCCAAACCTAAGAGAAGCCAAAGACTAAACCCTTGTGGTGAAATTCCATAACTCACACAGGTGCCACGGAACCTGTCTCATTGATAAGCATAGTGTGGATTCCCAGCAACTGTGTTCAGAAGAGATCCCTAGTTCAAGGCTTCCTCCCACAGTGGAAGCACCTCCTCTTCCCAGATGGCTCCCATGACTCCACCCCATTCATAAACCAGAGCCTGAGCTTATGAATGAGCTCACACACAGAGCTGAGAAGTCTTACAGAGAATATGACTCCTGTCCCCCCACAATTTAATTCATCAAGTATGGTTATTGGTTTCAAGTCTACTTTTAAGTTAATTTTGGATATACTACTTCCCACTCCAAAGTAGAAAAGAACCGGACTGCTACCCAGTTAGAGGAAACAACTCATGGAAGTCTTTCTTAGAGTTAATCAAAGGTACCCTTGTTTCTCATATAAAATATGCAAAATTAAGCATATTATACCAAGATTGCTCTTTATTCTTTTCATTTCATCATAGGTTTGGGGTGTCACCAGAATGGTGCTCTATTTCTAAATGGCATTTCTCTCCCCAGCACAAGAGCTATTTTGTCTAGCTTACACAACTGCCAGCCACAGCAGTGTCATACACCTGGCATTTCCACTCCTCTGAGTTTCACCTTTCCAGCCAGGAACTCTGGCTTCTGTACCTGCTCCCCACTAAAATCACTCTCTTGAATGTAACTTGACAACCCAATTCAATTCAATCCACAAGCATTATATTTCCATTCAGTAAATTTGTACCTCTCAGTCCACAATTAAGAAGGAAATATGGTCCATGTACCCCCTACATCTTACAGCAGGAAGAAAAATGTATGTATCTGGCTTAAATGAAAACTCCCAGCAAGCTAAGATTCAAAAATCAGATCCCGAGTAAAGAGTCTGCCCTTCTCTAAGTGGTTTCTGAACCAGCCAAGTGTTCCTTCTCCCTGTCGCTCACACGGGGGACCTTCCCAGCCATCCACCTTCTTATGAAGGGGAAATTCAAGGTCCAGAAGTAAGCAGTGGGTATGATTTAGTTGCAACCCTGAGCCCTAACTCCAAGACACTACCTGTCCAAATATGTTACTGCCATCCGTGCATTTACCCAGAGGCTGATCTCCATCAATAGTTCTTTTGTTTGGAGTTTTGCAAACTCTACTGTTAAAGGCAGCTACCATTGGCAGATGTGAACAATAGCAGTGCTGGCTAGTGTTTCTCTGACCTAACCAATCTGCCAATTCCTCCTGCTTATGAGAAGTGCCTGAATGACACCTCCACTGGCCAGCAATCTGCTGGGCCTCTTCTTCCAATCCTCTCCTTACCCCACCCCCTTGTCTGGGTCATGTTTCAAGTGTTTTTGGTTACTGTGGCATGTTGCCTGTGAATGTTAAATGTTCAGCAATCTTTGGGCTCCTTAGTGCTTTTGTGCAAATAGGTTCGCTTTGAAAAAAAACAAACTGATCTCAACGAAAGAGAGCAACACAGCAAGTCAACAGTTCAAATGAAGTTACAAAGGAAGAAGGCTGCCTGTTCAACGAGAGGCACACACCACACCACAACACAGCACAGCATGGGGAGGAACTAGGGTGTATCTCCTGGGGAGGCAGGATGCATGGGGGAGTAATGGCTGCCTGCCAGGAAATGGATCCTGCGAGGCCTTGGGGAAATATGAGAATCCCTGGATCTTGGTGTCCTCAAAAATAGAGAGATTTGTACCAATCTGATGGCGCTGTTTGCGAAGATTTCATGAGGGGAGACATGTGCTTGGCTCAGTAACTGTGAGATGAGGTTAGTAACTAAAACACACTTCTGAGGAGAAACCTGAAAATTATCCAAAGTAAGTCTCCATCTGCAGATATTGCAAATCTGGAGGTTCAAAAAGGGATGCATATGCATATGTTTTGTACACACACACACACACACACACACACACACACACACACACAGTTAGCCTGTATTCTTTTTGTATTCCTTGGAATAAACTGATTACCATAATAATGGTAATATGGCTACCACTAATTGAACACTTACTACTTGCCAGGCACTGTTCTAAGCACTTTATCTACACTCCTTTCATCTTCAAAACAGCCTTTCTGGGGATGACTAGGGTCCCAGTTCAGACTTGAGACTCAGAGAAGTAACAGACCTCTGAATACACAAGTAGTTAGTGGCAGATCCCAGAGTTCACCTTCTGGACTGCCTGACACCCATGTCCAGGTTCTTATCACTACACTGTACAACCTCTCTTCTTAGGGAAAAAAGGCTGCTAAGTATAAGAAGGAAATGTCCAGCCAGCAGGGCCTCCTGTTTCCCAGATGCTGGGAATTATGGAAAAACTGCTAAAGCAAGCTTCGGTTCAGAGAGAGGTAGATTTCTCCTTGTTCGAGCTGCCAGTCTGTGCTGACAACCAACGTGTTCTAAGAATTACCCAAATCCCTGTCCTACCCAGTGAATTCCCCTCCCCCGTGTGGCAGCCCCAACAAACAGCCCAGGGTTGCCTAGTTCAAGGGCGTGACCTCTCTCCAGTTTGCAGAGACAGCAAATGTACCCAGGGAGCATGGGACGCTCTCAAAGCACAGACACACGCCAGGCCTAATTAGCTTATTTTTACCTACGCTGCTCCTCCCAGCAGGGTCCAATCCCTGCAGCCAAAAGGCTAAGAACCCTGCTGCCAGCATCTCTGCAGCAGCTTCTCAGAGCCTGTTCATAATTAATTTTATAAAGGGCCTTGGCTCCCCATCCCCATTCCATGTGCCTGATTCAGGTGAGATCATGACAGTAATCGTTGCCAAAGCTCTGTCCAGTGGAATATGTGCCCACTGGTATGTGTGTGTGCATGCGTGCATATGTGTGTGTGTATGAGACAGAAAGAGACGGGGTGGGGGGAGATTCTTCAACACACCAAGAAGCTAACAAACGATGCTCTCATGCTTTTCAGATCTAGGACTGGCCTGAAATTCAGGGATTTATCCAACTAATTGGGTGCTTTTGTGTGTGTCAGACACTGCCCTCGGCACTGGGGATGTAGAAATGACTCAGACATAGGATCTCTGTCCCCAAGGAACTTACCATCAAATAGAGCATCTACACATGTCAATGACAAGACAGGTAGTCAGTGCTGTGAGAGGCATCAGGACAAGCTGCTACATGACCACAGAGAGGGAACATCTCACTCAGTGTTAGGCGGTCCCGGAAGACTTCCTGAAAGCCATCAAAAACTCAGAACCGGGCTTCCCTGGTGGCGTAGTGGTTAAGAATCCGCCTGCCAATGCAGGGGACACGGGTTCAAGCCCTGGTCCGGGAAGATCCCACATGACATGGAGCAACTAAGCCTGTGCACCACAACTACTGAACCTGCGCTCCAGAGCCCGCGAGCCACAACTACTGAAGCCCACACGCCTAGAGCCTGAGCTCTGCAACAAGAGAAGCCACGGCAATGAGAAGCCCGTGCAACCGCAATGAAGAGTAGCCCCCGCTCGCCGCAACTAGAGAAAGCCGCAGGCAGCAACAAAGACCCAATGCAGCCAAAAATAAATAATAAATAAATAAATAATTTTTAAAAAGCAATATGCACCTGTTCCAGGTTAAAAAAAAAACAACTCAGAAGCTAGCACAGACCCTGGCACGATAAAGGCACTCAACAAATACTTTTGGATCAAATAAAGTGTCTTCTGTATTGACTGAGGGTTTCTCTATATTGACTCCCTGAAAACCTAATAAGAATTAGCTAGGCATATTTGTATCAGCTAGGCATGCTTTTGCCTACCTCAAGTAGTTTAAACAATTAGGGGGTTATTTTTTTCATATAATAAGAAATCCAGACATAAGTGGCAGTTGATATTGGTCCAGCATCTCAATGATGTCAGAAATGACATCTCAGTGATTCTCTTGATCTTTCCCACATGGTCACAAGATGATTTCCATAGCTCCAAACATCACATCTAACACCAAAACACAAAAAGAGAATGAAGCATGGCACCAATTTGGTTTCTCTTTTTAAAGAAAATCTTTCTTCCAAAATCTGCTCCCCCCCGCAGTAGGTTTCTGATCACTCCTTGGCCAGACCTTGCTAAATGGCTACTCCCAGTTTCAGAGAACCCAAGAAAGTCACAGTTTTTAGGCTCCATAGTGAAGACAAGCAGTGTCTTTTCGCATCTGGCTTATTTCACTTAGCATAATGTCCATTTTGTAGCATGTGTCAGAATTTCCTTGCTTTTTAAGGCTGAATAATATCCTGTTGTATGTATGTACCATATTTTATCCATTCATCCGTTGATAGACATCAAGTCCTACCTATTTTTTATGCCCCCAAAATAATGCTTTCTCCCATAACCAGAACATTCTAGCCCTCAGTAACTTTTCTCAGTGTATTCACCATCTCTGTGAGAAATAAACACCTATTTTGTTTAAGCTACTGACATTCTGCATTTTCTATTAATCAAAGTCAAATCTGATCTTTATTAATATACCTCATTTGTCAAATGAATATATTCACAGTACCCACCTCTGAGGGCTGATAATCATATGGTATGTAACTGTGTGATCATACCACATGTTAAAATACTTCCACACCAGGACTCCCTGGTGGTCCGGTGGTTAGGACACCATACAGGCGGCGCAGCTTCAATCCCTGGTCAGGGAACTAAGATCCCACGTGCCATGCAGTGCAACCAAACATTTTTTTAAATTTCCATATCAATAAATAGAAGTCACCTCAACACCCGGGGGAAAAATATGAAAAATTAAGAATTGATTTAGGACTCACTGATTTTGCTTCAACTTTATAAATAGTTACAGTCAGTGGTTTGTTTTTTGGTTTTTGGTTTTTTCTTTCAGTAAGAACTTTTTCTCACCTCTCCCAGAACATCCATGTGCCTGTGTGCACTTTGTAGTACAGTGTTTAATTTTATCCATCAGCAATACTAATCCTGCTCACTTGTTTGCCTAAGTAATGCCAAAACCATGGGCTTGGTTCAATGTTTCCCTCTCAGTCAGTGGTCTTGATGTTTTCCCCACCCCTGTCTCTCAGAACAAGGACTCAGCCTATGTGTCCCAAAAAAGACCTTGAATTCAAACTTGAATTCACCTGGATTCATCTTTGCTGGAACTGTGGCTTTCACACCTTTCTCCCTCTCTCTCTGTGCTGCTGATTACAATCTTAAAATTTCCCCCAAGATGTGAGTCAAATCGGTAGGAGAAGAAATGTTACAGAAATGATTTGGGGTAGGGAGTTTGTCAGGAGGTCTGACCAACCAGGAATGCTACTGCCAGTGAACGCATGAGGGTGGCCTCGGTGTAATAAGAACAGAGAACCTTGGGCCTGAGGGTGCTGGCTCTGCTCCCCACAGCAGGAGGGCATATAAGTACAGTGGCTGATAAGAGAACAGAGAGCCTAAAATGATCTGATAAGGAGCTGGTCCCACTGTAGAATCTTAAACAGAGCAGGAGCATGATCAGAACAGTGATGGGAACTCCGTTGCATGGGGTGGTGGGTTGGAGAAGGAGAGAAGCAGAAGGAAGGACAGCCAGGGCAGACACTGCAGCAATCAGCTAAGAAGAGGACGGATCCTACCTATGCTGGGTGACAGGAGGAAGAGGTGCGGCTGGGAGTCTGCAAAGGAGAAATTGCAGGGAAGGACAAGGATTTGATGACTGTCTGAACCTGGGGTATGGAAGTCACAGGAATCAGAGTTAGAACTGCCAGATGTGTCCCCCTGAGGAACAAAGAAAGTGGTGGGGCCCAAATTCAGGCTCTTGGAAAACAACTGAACAGAAAGGGCTAAAGCCTGACATTTGAGGAAAGAAGCAGAGAAGCTCTCTGAACTCAGGTTAGTAGGAAAATAGTCTACTGTTTAAGTCTAGAGCAGCAAATCTAGCCCAACCCCAGGATATAATAACAGCCTACAAGATGATGGAACAAAAAATGGGTAAAGGTGGCCAAGACTTGCCTTAAAGTTACTGGGGTCCCATAGCCAGCTCTTACCAGGAATGCTGCACAGCCTTTATTAAAAAATAAATTATATAAACTTACAATTAAATAAACTATGTTAAAAACAAAGGTGATGAGGGACTTCCCTGGTGGCACAGTGGATAAGACTCCATGCTCCCAATGCAGGGGGCCGGGGTTTGATCCCTGGTCAGAGAACTAGATCCCACATGCATGTCGCAACTAAGAGTTTGCATGCCACAACTACGGAGCCCGCCTTCCGCAACTAAGACCCCACACAACCAAATAAATAAAATTTTTTTTTTAAAAAAAAGGTGACGAATATTTAAAACTCATCACTTCCTAATTATTTTACCACATTTTACTGTTACTACAGTCTATGCCCTTGAGGTCATTTACATGTGTTGTATCAACACTGTGGAAATATTATAGAATGGTGGGCTACTGCACATATCCGCTGGACTCTGAGTTTGGTGATGTCACATGAGTAGTTTGCAATCAGAAATGCTGGGATTATTTACACCATGGAAATTGGCAAGTGCTATGTACCAGCTCTTCCAGGTCAGGGCTCTGGAAAGCAGCCTTCCACTAGGGTGAAAGCTGGTGTCCCTCATTCAAGTAGGGGCACTTGACTTTGCAGTGCCTTCCCTCACCAAGGCAATACTCAGTCCTTGTAAGCCTCTTCCATCTATCTGCCTTACATCCTCTAGCTTTTGAGGTGCCAGGCTTGGGATGGCACGTAGACCTTAAATGGCCTGCATTAAAGCTTTTGGTGTCTTCAGGATCTCCAAACTCTATCCAAGTCTCTCGTTTGTTGTTTAAGGACCCTTCTTTAGGGCAGCAGTACATTTTCTGCTCTTACCCAGGCACCTACAAAGATGTAGCCTCTGGGTTAAATTAAGTTCCCAGAGATATGTTGTCAGGGCCTGCCAATCTCCTGCAGGACACTCCCCCACTACTATGCCTTGTCTGTTCACACCAAATGGCTTTCTGTCAAGAAACCTTGTTATCTATAATAGAAGGACAAAGAAAGTCACCAAAAGGCAGCTTAATGGGCGTTTTTAAAAGTTAAGTGGAGCTGTTCCAGCCATGCAAGAGGGTTCTGGAATCCAAGCCCCTCTCCCCAGCCCCCACCATCACTACCACCTCCTCCATTCAGACCCTTTATCGTCCCTGCTGCTCCGTTTCTGTAACAAACAGCTAGCTCATCTCCCTGATGCTGTTTAGTGCCCTTCTGCCCACTTCATCTGTTCTCCACATGGCAGACACCAATCCTTCCTAGATGTGAACATGATAGGAGGCCACTGCCTTCGGCTTGCACTCCGTGGCCGGGATGATCTCGTCTCCATAACCTCTCCAGCCCCCCTTCTCAGCAGCCTCCCCTGCTCCCCTCACTCTTTCCTAGAGCACCATCCCCTGGCTCCCTTGGCCTTTCTACATGTAGACTGCTCTCTCCATAAGGCCTCTACCCACTCCATACCCACTCCTAGCCTTTGGCCCGGCTTCAGGACTCAGCTCAAGGGTCATCCTCATCCCAAGACTGGGTTGGGGGGCCTCTCTTTGGGACCCCCAGCCTCCTAGGCTTCCTGCCATCGTGGTACTGACCACGTGGTACTGCCACAATACCTTCTCTTGCTGAAGCCATCAAACCCAACAGCACATGCCCCACAGCCAGAATAGCATCTTATTTATGGTAAGACCTTATTCTGGGCATTTAGCTTGGCCTGGCACACAGTAAGCATTCAGTAAATGTTTGAAAGAATAGATGGATGATATCAGAGCCTTGGTGTGCTGGCACTTACAAGTATGCCATCTCAAGGGCGAAAAGGTCGGTTGTTTAAGAACACAGGCTTTAGAAGGACTTGGATGCACATTCCAATCATGCCTCCCACTCACTGTGTGACCTTGGGACCATTCCTGATGTGAGTGCTTATAAGAATTCTCTATGTATTAACTCATTTAATCCTCATAATCACTCTACGAGGAACACACTGTTGTAGTTATTACTATTATTACTTTTTTAATAATAGTAATAACTATTAGTTATTAATAGTAATAACTATTACTAGTAATAACAGAAGAGAAAGGTGAGGCATGAAGGACTTGCTAAGTGGGAAAATCAGCATTTGAAACCTCACACTTATCCCCTAGGCTTCGCTGCACATCAGCAGCTTAGCACAAGGCCAGACACGTGGTAAGTGCTCAAGAAATGTGAGCCTCCCCCAGACCACAGCTTTGGAGAACTCCAGAACTCAAGTCAGTTTCCCGTATCTAGGAGAGCACTCTCTCTGCCTGATCAATCTGTTGCTGTCATCCAGGACCAAATCTTCTAACATCTGTGCCATTTGGTTCCCAGCGCCAGCATTGTTGGGAAGGTTTCTGTCCCATAAGGGAAGCATTGTGGGTTGCCATAAAAATGACCCTGAACTAAGAGGACAGGGCAAGGCAAACGTCACATTTCTAAAGCTCAATTTCCTCATCTGTAAAATGGAGTGGAAATACAGTTGTCAACAACTTCACAGGGTTGTCCTTAAATTTAAATGGGGTATAAAATGTTAAAGTATTTTATAAATTATGGAAGCTATAAAAGACATTAGTTATTAGTCACAGGGGAAGACCAAGGGGGTAGAGTGGTGGTTCAGGTGTGGGTGGGAGTGATTGTGGGGTTGCTCAGAAAGAATGACTCCTGTTCATACCCCTCTCTTTTCTCCTCCCTTGAGCCTGAGCATTGGCAGAACAGCAGCCTGCAGGGCTGTTGCTACATATACAGATAAAACAGAATTTCTGTGTTGGGAGTTGCTATAGACTGAATACTTGTATCCCCCCCCAAAATTCGTATGCTACTTTCTAGTCTCCAGTGTGATGGTATTAGGAGGTGGAAACTTTGGACGATGATTAGATCACAAGGGCAGAGTCCTCATGAATGGGATTAGTGCCCTTATAAAGAGGCCCCAGAGACCTCCTTTATGCTCTCCACCATGCAAGTTTATAGAGAGAAGACAGCCATCTATGAACCAGGAAGTGGACTCACACCAGACACTGAATCTGTCAGTGCCTTGATCTTGGACTCCCCAGACTCCAGAATCCTGAGAAACAAATTCCTATTGTTTACAAGTCATCCAGTCTGTGGTATTCTGTTATAGCAGCCCAAATAGACTTAAGAAAGGAGTTTTGTTACAAATTATTTTGAATTGACATGATTTCCAAAAGCAGATCTGCCATATAACTATTTTAGCCTCGACATCATGGAAAAAAAGAGCTCCAAAACAACAAGTCATAACACACACACACACCCCTCAAACCATTATTTATAACTGGAAAAAATTTCTTGATGAAGTCCAATTCATACTCATTCCATATAGGGTTTTGTTTGTTTATTTGCAATGCAAACCATTAGTTGCTTGTTTTATAGGGTTTGAATTACTAGAAAAGCTATTACCAGCAAATAGGATTGGCAGCCTGACTTCACCAGGCGGACCTGAACATTTGCATTTTCTGGCTTTTGTATGCTTAAGTTCACAAACTAAAGTCCTCATCAACAAGCTTTTTACATTTGAATAGATTACCAAGTGTTTATAGGTCCGAGTCCTTCCAAGACAGTAGTTAATTGGACTCACAAACAACAGCAGGAGAGTCTCATTATCCTGATTTAACAAAGGAAGACACTTCATCCAGAGAAGTTAAGGGACTGGATCCAGGCCTGAGCACTGAGTCTAATCATCACTGTCATCAGCATCGTTATCGTAGTCACTAATTTTTAACATGCTAGGAGGGCACTCCAACAATCTGTCCTTGTCCTCCAGGAGCTCATAGATTAATGGACCTTTGATGTAACCATTTCTCAAAGAGCTAAGTAGGTAATAAAACATAAATTGAGAGTCATGTATTGAGAGTCATATTCTGATGCCTCAGACCTCCATTCTTCATTAGAAGAAGTCAAAGGAACCAAATCCAAAACCATGGGGAGGTCAGTGCTCTGCTGGGTCTCGGTTTCCCCATCTGCAGTAGAGAATCAGTACCCCCGATCATGACTTCTTTTCCTAAGGATCACCTGGCACACTTGTTAAACACTCAGATCCCCAGGCCCCTACACTGCAGGTATGGAATGGACCCAGGATCAGAGTCTAGGGAAAATACTGTTTTAACTAAGGATGCAATAGAGGACAGGACGAAAGCTTTGGGGCTAAATGTGTCCAAGGCACTGTCATTGTTCAGTGCCACCCTCACAGCTGCTGACCCAGAAATATGGTTTATTTTTAGAAGTTTAGACAAACCCAGAGCCTAAGAGATCACTTATCTCCATAGTACATAGAATTGAGTTCAGCTAAGAACGCTGAATGGCAATGATCACCCAAGTAGGACCATGATGAGGTGCCTTTTCCACAGGGCACAGCCTATCCAAGAGTAGCCAGGAGGGCATAAAAATGAGGAATGGTCCAAGCCAAAGAGTTTGGGCTCCAAGTGACCTGGAACAAGCTCCTTACCTTCCTTGAGCCTCAGTGGTAAAGTGCAATTAATATACAGCATAGGGCTTCCCTGGTGGCACAGTGGTTAAGAATCCGCCTGCCAATGCAGGGGACACGGGTTCGAGCCCTGGTCCGGGAAGATCCCACATGCCACGGAGCAAATAAGCCGGTGTGCCACAACTACTGAGTCTGTGCTCTAGAGCCCGCGAGTCACAACTACGAAGCCCGGAAGCCTGCACACCTAGAGCCCGTGCTCCACAACAAGAGAAGCCACCTCAATGGAAGCCTGCACACCGCAACCAAGAGTAGCCCTGGCTCCCCGCAACTAGAGAAAGCCCGCGTGCAGCAACGAAGACCCAACGTAGCCAAAAATAAATAAATAAATAAATGTTCTTTAAAAAAATATATATATACAGCATAGATAAACCTTGAAAACATTATGCTAAGTGAAAGCTGCCATTCGCAAAAGACTACATATTGTATGATTCCATTTATATGAAATGCCCGGAGTAGGCAAATCCATAGAGGCATAAAGCAGATTAGTGGTGCCAGGGGCTGGGGAGAATGGGGAATGACTGCTTCATGGGTACAGGGTTTCCTTTGGGGTGATGAAAATGTCCCAGAACTAGAGAGTGGTGATTGGCTGCACAACAATGCGAATGTAATGAATTCCAGTGAATTGTATGTTATAAAACAGTGAATTATATATTCTGTGTATTTTACCACAATCTTTTAAGAATGCAATTGACAATAACTTGCCTCCACACTCTCTCCCCAACTAGCAGTTAGGAAGTCAGTGACAACAGAAGGGACACCCAGCCAGGCAGGCTGGAGCTACTGTGTCCTCCTCCTCATAAGCATCTTAGAACCAGACTGATTGCCTATATGCCCATGAGGATATTTCCTTCTATAACCCAATTCTCCACGTGCATTAGCATTCAGTCCTTTAATCTTCTAAACTGCCATACAGGAAAGCAAGGCTAAGAGCATCTAAAAGCTTGCAAGTGGGTGACGTAGCCAGATTCGAATCCAGGTCAGTCTGAGACCAAAACCTGAGCTCTTTCTATTATAATACACTATCTCCCAAGGGCAATGATATTAATTTTTTATAAACATACACATACTTTGCATACTTTTTATACTTTACAAAAGGCTTTCAAACTCTTTGCCTTTATTCTCCTCCTAACCCTGTGGAGTAGGTACTATCTTCATTTTACAGATAAGGCAAAGTAACGTGTTCTGCCCAAAGTTACTGGCCAGATCCCAAGAGTCTGCTCCTCTTCTTCCCCTGAGAGCAGTTTCCATGCAGAGAAATTAGATTACAAACAGAAATAGGGTAGGTCCCGTGAGAACTTTCTAGATCAAGGGTATGGAGGAAAAAAAGAAAGTTTTTTTGTTTGGGGTTTGCTTTGTTTTTGTAAACCTTTTATTGCTAATCATCTATTTTCCCATCAGATATGGAAATGCTGACTCTCCTGAGTCCCCAATTGAACTAATGCACATTAGCTCAGTTAAATGCACATTTCTTCCCTAAGAAAAATCCCAGGGGAGGAAATATGTTTAATCTGTTGCTTCTAGCATCTGAAAAAGAACAGAAGGGAAAAAGGCAATAGACAAGAAACTCATAGAAGCATGATGTATTGACTCCTTTCATTAAACTAAAATTTATTGAGCATCTACTATGCCCCTAGGCAGATTTGGGACTTCCCTGGCAGTCCAGTGGTTAAGACTCTGCGCTTCCAGTACTGGGAGCTAGGTGTCAAGCCCTGGTTGGGAAGCTAAGATTCTGCATATGCCTTGCGACACGGCCAAAAAAAAAAGATACAATGGTAGACAGGGTGGATTCCTGACCTCTGACCACTGTAGTATTTTCAATCCAACTCAGTATTACATAAACCAAATGGATCACCTAGAGAGCTATTTAAAAAACAGATTCCATGGGATTCCCTGGTGGCGCAGTGGTTAAGAATCCGCCTGCCAATTCAGAGGACACGGGTTCAAGCCCTTGTCCGGGAAGATCCCACGTGCCACAGAGCAACTGTGCGCCACAACTACTGAGCCTGAACTCTGGAGCCCGTGAGCCACAGCTACTGAAGCCCACGTGCCACAACTACTGAAGCCTGCGTGTCTAGAGCCCGTGCTCCGCAATGAGAGAAGCCACAGCAATGAGAAGCCCACACACTGCAACAAACAGTAGCCCCCCCCCACCACAACCAGAGAAAGCCCGCGCACAGCAACGAAGACCCAACACAGCCAAAAATAAATAAATAAAATAAATAAAATTTTAAAACATAAATAAAAATTAAAAAAAATAATAACAGATTCCAGGGCCCTGTCCCCAGAGATATTAAGTAAAGCCTAGGAACCTGGATTTTGAAAAGCTTTCTCAGTGATCAGAAGCAACAGCCAAATCTGAGAACCTAGACTAGTCCTTCCGAAACCTGCCCCGTTATAAGAGGTACCTGCAGTACCTGATGAACATACAAATTCCCAGGCCTTTCTCCTAGGATGGAGCCCTAGACTCAGAATGTTTAAAATAAGCACATCGGGTAATTCATGGGATCCAGCAAGCTTGGAAACAACGTTCTGGCAGGGTTAGAAACACCACATAACCCAAATCTCATCCCCCCCAAGCACTAATCACTTCATACAGGAAGAGTAACACTCCCACAAGGCATTATGGAGCCCCCATTATAAAATGAAACCAGGTGTCTATACCACTTGGGAAGCACTCCCTTCTCATAAGATTCTGCCCCTTTCAACAAAAATTCAAAAAGAAAGAAGACACACCTTCTATATGTTTGTGCTATAAACCATTACCATCAAATCAACTTGAAAGAATTCTGATTTCAAATAAATTGTGCCTCTGTGCTAAGCCCTGCAATGCCAAGTTAACCAGAAGGCATTTCTCTTGTAAGGCCATGAACCTGCGTGTACCTCTAATACCTTATAAATAAATAATGGATGTTAAAAATAGCAATAATGAACTCAGAAAAATACTAGCTAATTTACACCATAATAGAAATACCCAGGGATCTTTAACAGAAGGACGGATGCCAGCCTCCCTAATAAGTACACCAAACCGTAGTATTCCACATGTAAGTGTAATTTCTAAATTGCAGTGTATAATTCAGAAGGGTGTATGTTCTCTGAAAGGCAAAAAGTATTTATATGAATGCTATTACTCAGCTGCATCATCCCCCGATGAGAAAAATCAAAGAAATTATTGAAACAATGTATCCCTTGAGACCCAGGAGCAAAATGTCTCAGAAAAAGGCTATCATTAATCTTTATACAGTTGTGGAGATAAACCAGTGCTCCGTGGCACATGAAGCACTCAGAGCTGTGAGCCTTTGTGTGAGTGGCTTCACTCCTTATACCCCCAGAGGGCTAAGAGAGCTGCCACTGCTCAGTATCTGTGTCCCCAGAAAAGCCCTGTACCAAGACTGGCCACTGACTGACAACAAGAATGATGGGGTCAGCTGATGGGGTCACCACACACCAGAGTCAATTTCCCAAAACCCAAATCTGATGTCCTTTGATAAAACCTAAGTTCCTAATTTTGCCACATGGGATCCCACCAAAATCAGCCTCTACCTACCTCTGCAGCTGGATCTTTAGCCATTTTCACTCCTCTTCCCCTGCCCTTTATTTCCTTACTTTACATCTTACACTCCAACAATTTTAGAATATTTTGAGTTTTCTGAACATACAATGGTACAGTGGTTCTCAAAGAGGGGCAATTTTACACCACACACACACACACACACACACACACACACACAGAGTACATTTGGAAACTCTGAAGACATTTTTGATTGTCACAAGCAGAGCTGTTCCAAGCATTTGCAGGTGGAAGTTGGGATGCTGCTAAACGTCCTAGAGTGCACAGGACCCTCTCCCACAGAAAGTAATAATCCAGCCCAAAATGTCAACACTGTCACTGTTGAGAAACTCTTCCTTGGTAAACTGTATTAATGACCCTAAATCTTCACCTGTCCCTGTATCTATACCCTCAGCCCTTTAAGTTTGCAGTCCTCACCCATCATGGGAAGGGCTTTGTTCCCCACCCCTTGACTCTGGACTCAGCCACATGACTTGCCTTCGCCAACTGAATGTAGCAGAATTGATAGAGTACACGTTTCCACTTGTTCTCTTGCACCTCAGCTGGTGCTGTGACAAAGACACGCTAGTGGTCTGGTACCAGGAGGAGAGTGAGAGATGCATGGAGTGGAGCCAGTTCCCAACTAAGCACAGGCTAAATCCACATGGGTTTGTACAGGCAAACCCATAAGAAATAATGATTATCGTTTGACACCACTGAGTTTCTCAGTGATTTGTTACACAGTGATAGCTAACTATTACACACACGTGCTGCTTCATGCCTTTGTATACGCCGTTCCCTCTGCTTAGGAAGCCCTCTACCCTGATGACTATTTTACTTGAAAAACTTACCAATCTCTCAAAATCCAACCTGGAGATCTCCTTTTCTAGAAAGTCTTCTCGGATTCCCTGCAGACGAGTAATCTGTCCCTTTTCTTTGACACATTTTTACTGTTGTACTGTACTATGCATATTAACTTGTCTTTCTCTTTTACTAAATAGTGAACTCCTTAAGGGCAGAGAATTTGTTTCAACTCTCTGGTCCTAAGGCAGCACAGCACTTAGAGTGGACATTCAGGAAATATTTATGAAATGCAAAGGGATGGGTTGGAAGTTTGGGGGAAGGTGATTATCAGGACATTTATCAGCTTTGGCTCTCACACTGGAATGGTGCCTGGAACATGGCCCAATCCTTGTGACAAAAGAAGAGACTGTTTGGCTCCAGCCTACAGTCTGGATTTCCCTGCCAATCAAAGTTGTCATGGAGAGGAGCAACCTCTGCCATTACGGTTTAGCACAATGAAACTGTTTAGAGGAGAGCCTTACCTTCAGGAAATTCCAATGAGCCTGTTTTATTGTTAGCCTCCAACAGTGATGACTCCTATGGGATTAAACAGAGTGTAAAGTAATTGCTAAAACATCCCCCGCTGTGGACAGAGAAGGCTGAACAAGACATAATGCTCCCACTTCACTTGGGAGGGAAGGGACTGGCTCATGGAAACTAAGAGTGTTATTGGAGTTTTACAGGGTAGGAAGAGGTAACCAAGTGAGGAGAAGATGCATGGTGATGCAAAGGAAAGAATCCAAACTTTGGAAATGGACCAGCTCAGGGTGAAACCCCAACCACACCTCCCATCACTTCATGCCTCTGTATCTTGATTTGCTCATCTGTAAAACAGGGATATAAAACACTTCTCCTCTAAAGGGTGTGATGATAAAAGAGATAATACACATGAAAATGCCTGATGCAAAGGGGCTCAATAATTTTAGTTCCCTTTCCTCCTGTGGAAATTTGGAGTAAAAACATATCAGAACAAATATGCCAAAATTATGGGACCCATACCAAGAAAACATAAGCTCCAAAGAGATAGTCTTACCAGAAAACTGAGCAGGAAACAACTCAGCGGGAATTGTTAGACACTAGAAACCTCCTTCCCCGCCAATAGAGAGCCATGTGGCTGGATTCTGGACAGAAGGCAGCAACTCTCATCTGCCTCTCTCTTGCAAGGATGGCTTCATGAACAAATGACTTGAACAGTCATACAGGGTCCCCTGCTCAGAGGAGCCTCACACTTGGTTTAATGGTCTGCTGTTACTGTCTTGAAATTCTTTACAATTTTTGAACAAGGGGTGCCAGATTTTTATTTTGCACTAAGCCTTGCAATTAGGAAGCCAGCCCTGGGGCTTCCTTGGTGGTGCAGTGGTTAAGAATCCGCCTGCCAATGCAGGGGACATGGGTCCGAGCCCCAGTCTAGGAAGATCCCACATGTTGCAGAGCAACTAAGCCTGTGTGCCCCAACTACTGAGCCCACGTGCCACAACTACTGAAGTCCACGTGCCTAGAGCCCATGCTCCACAACAAGAGAAGCCACCACAGTGAGAAGCCCATGCACCATGATGAAGAGTGGCCCCCGCTCACCTCAACTAGAGAAAGCCCATGCGCAGCAATGAAGACCCAACTCAACCCAAAAAATGAATAAAAGAAAAATTTTAAAATATTAAAAAAAAAAAAGAAGAAGCCAGCCTTGCTCTCTTGTTCTTCATTCCCTATGAATAAGGGACAGGATAGCTTTTCTCCAGGAACTCCTGTCTGCTAAAAGATATGTGTACCTCACAGGACCCAGCCCACTGGGAAATTCTAGCCTGAAAATTCACAGTCATCACTAGCAGAAATCCCTAGGAGAGGACACTCAGGGGTGGAAGGTTGGGGAGGATGCAGACTCCTGCAGACCAGGACTATCAGATAGGGTGACTTCAGCTGCAAGTAAACAGAATATGGGACCAAGAGCGGTGATAGAGACATGTAATTAGCTCATCTAAATAGAAACCTGGAAAGAAGCTCTACCAGGATGTTTCAGCATCTCTGTGACTCTCATTGCCATGACTTCATCATCACAATGTGACTGTAGCCATTCTAAAAACAGGTCTTCCCACAACACCACTCAGAGGACGGGAAGGAAGGGAGCCTCTTCCCATACCTATTTTTATTAGAAGAAATTATCTTTTCCAGAAGTTCCCCAGCAGACTGTCCAGTAGGTCTCATTGTCCAGAACTGGGAAAGATGGTCACAGCTAGTTGTAAGGAGAGCTGTTAGGCAATACAGATCTACCATAGGGGAATGAGATGACCACAGCTGCCTTATGCCATCTGAACAAGGGTGGGTCCTGTTATCAAGGAAGAAGGAGGAATGCCAGGGGACAAATGACCTTGGATTTGGTGTCATACCAGTCCCATACCTACTCCTCCTCTGAGGAGCTGATGGAAGCCTGCCTTCCCATCTCTTGCCAAAACTGTTCATGGTTGCCCAAAGCCCCCTGCGTAGGTGTGGCAGAGGGAGTAAGGACAGTTCATCATCCCACGTGGACCACTCAACTAGTTTCAGAAACATTCAGAAGCTCTCTCATTTACCACCAGATCCATGTTCTTAGGTAATTTCTATATGCCAAGCTTCAGTTTTCTCTCCTGTAAAATGGGAATAGTAATGCATGCTATATAAAGGTGTGGACAGGACTAAATGAGATCATTGTATAAAACACTCAGTAAATGTTAGTTCTACCTTCCCAATGTGTTACAAGTGAAGATAGTAAGCCCCAGAGGAGTTAAAAAACTTACCAAAGTGGGACTTCCCTGGTGGCGCAGCGGTTAAGAATCCGCCTGCCAATGCAGGGGACACGAGTTCGAGCCCTGGTCCCGGAAGATCCTACATGCCACGGAGCAACTAAGCCCATGAGCCACAACTACTGAGTCCGCATGTTACAACTACTGAAGTCCGTGTGCCTGGAGCCCGTGCTCCACAACAAGAGAAGCCACCGCAGTGAGAAGCCCGTGTACCTCAACAAAGAGTCCTTACCGCAACTAGAGAAAGCCCATGCGCAGCAATGAAGACCCAACGCAGCCAAAAATAAATAAATAAAATTAAGTTATTGGGGGGAAAAAAACTTACCGAAGCTTACAAAGCCAGAGGGCAGCAGAACTAAAACTTGAACCCAGGCCTTGCTGATGTTGGGTCTGTGCCATCTCTTTGCTCCTGGGGCATTTTTCCACCCAGCACATTCCAACCCTTGCCTTTGCACCTGGATGACTTTTAGGTGTTCAAGAGTTTCTTGCTAAAATGAAAATGCCCTTGGGAAAGGTATCACTATTATGAGCCATTTCCTCCTGGAAGATGGCTGTTCTCCTGACAAAGGAAGGTCTTGTGGGAGCTAAAGGCCAAGTGGGAAACAGGAAGAGTAAGAAACAGGCTGAGAGGCCCCACAGGCATATTTTCGACCTTTGCAACCTTGTTTCCAAAAATCACACCCAAAGAAGTCAGGCAGGTGTAACCCTGGGTGTCACCACCTCAAACACGGTTGTATTTTCTTTGAGCTGACAGAACAAGGGTAGAAATGTAATACAGAATTGTGTTAAGTCATATTAAATTAGGGCACTATTCAGATCCTGGCATGGAACTTTAGATAATAACAGTTTATTGATTTGTAAATTACATTCAGTCAGAATTAGGTCTGTCAGCATAAAGCTGGATTTTGGTAATGCAATTATTTTCAGCAACACAGCACTTGGATATCAATATCAATAACATTTAACTTTAGAGAAGAAAAAATAAACACCTACTACCATGACCCTTAAGAATTATGAACCTGCCTATATAAGGCATTAGGTGGGAAGGTCCCACAGGCTGTGGCCCCCGAAGCCTGGGACATCCATCCATGGGGAAAATACAGACTCACTGATTCAGTGTCTGGCAAGAACCCAGCTCCTGGTTCATAGATGGCTGTCTTCTCACTGTATCCCCACATGGTGGAAGGGGCAAGGGAGCTCTCTGGGGTCTCTTTTATAAGGACACCAATCCCATTCATGAGGGTTCTACCCCCATGACCTAATTACCTTCCAAAGTCCATGCCTTCTAATATAAACACACTGGATCCTAGAATGTAGCATATGAATTTGGGGGGCTGGGGGGATACAAACATTCTGCTATAGCACCCCCCCATCTGCCTTCACCATGATATAAGTAGTAAGAAACCCACAAGCTGTGATTTGAAGAAGCTTAAGAGACCAGTTCCTCAAACTTCATTCTCCTGATATCAAGCCTGGAATTCAACCCTTGATGCTGTGTATTCACTCACTGGTGGCACAAATATTTTGTTCCAACCATAACTGGTTACTGCAATTCAATTCTGGCACTACCACCTGCAGTTAGCACAGACCCACAAGTTAAAGGCTCAGTGCTCTGTAAGACTCTCCTCACTTCAGATGTTAATTGTGCTTCAGGGTGTCTCAGACTACCTATGCTTTTGACTGACTGACTATAAATTTGAAGGCTCCCATGACAGGCTTGATAATGTTAGAATTACTCACAGAACTCCAGAAAGTGTTATACTTATGATGACAATTTTATTACAAAGGATACAAATCCAAACCAGCCAAATGAAGAGACACACAGGATGAGGTATGGGAGGGTCCCCAGTGCAAATCTTCCATACCCTCTCCATGTGGAATCAGGGCATTTCACCCTCCCAGTACATGGATGTGTTCAACAACCAGGAAGCTCCACTGAGCTCTGGTGTCCAGAGTTTTTATTGGGGTTTCACTGTGTAAACACGATTGATTAAATCACTAGCCATGTGATTAAACTCAATCTCCAATCCCCCTGCTGCCTAAAGGTCAAGCTGGCTCAAAGTCAAACCCTCTAATCATATGGTCAGCCTTTCTGGGGACCAGCCCCCATCCTGAAGCTATCTAGGGGCTAACCAGGAGTCATCTTATTAGCATAAACTCAGGTGTGACAGGGGGTTCATGAATAAAAAAGACACTCTTGGGCTTCCCTGGTGGCATGGTAGTTAAGAATCCGCCTGTCGGGGCTTCCCTGGTGGCGCAGTGGTTGAGAGTCCGCCTGCCGATGCAGGGGACACGAGTTCGAGCCCTGGTCTTGGAGGATCCCACATGCCGTGGAGCAGCTGGGCCCGTGTGCCACAACTGCTGAGCCTGTGCTCTAGAGCCCATGGTCCGCAACAAGAGAAGCCACCGCAATGGGAAGCCCGCGCACCACATGAAGAGTGGCCCCCGCTCACTGCAGCTAGAGAAAGCCCGTGCACAGCAACGAAGACCCAACGCAGCCAAAAATTAATTAATTAATTAATTAATTTTTTAAAAAAGATACTCTTATCATTTGGGAAATTCTAATTTTAGAAGCTCTGTGCCAGGAACCTGAGACAAAAATAGACCAATTCTTTATTATCCAACACACATGAGCTGCCTTTGCCAGCATAAATATAACAAGGCAGGTAAGCCATGGGGTCCCTGAGTCTGTCATTTCCCTTTTAGGAGGAGACACAAAAAGAGCTAGTTACCTTGGCTTTTTGTTTTTGTCATATTTATTTCTGTTTATTTTTCTGAACTGATATTTCTTTTCCTGATACCCTAAACCAGATTCTGGACCGCTGAAATTCTGCCTGCCCAAAGTACCAAAGTAGGACCCCCTCCTCATCCCCAGATCCAACCTCCTACCACAAACACATCAGCATCAACCACTAAGTATTGTTTCAATGATATTATAAACCCACAGAAATTTTTAAATAGGATACTCATTTTGTATTCCTCACAGCCAGCACATATTAAACTGCCAAGAACTTATCTGGTGCTCAATAAACACTTGTTCAGTTTAATTAGCTGATTAATTTGAATATTAGCTACAACATATCCAATTCAGAAAACCACAAACATTTAATGAACACAAACTGTAATCCAAGCTCTTGAGAAATAACAATGAATAAAGCATAGTCCCTGGTCCCAAGGAGCTGACTATGGCATAGAGAAGACAAAAAATGACAATAATAATTTCATTATAAAATTTAAATTCTGTAATAGAATCAAAGTACTATGGGAACCTTAGTAATGATTATTATTTGAGTAGCAATGTGTGTGTTGTGGCATTGGAAGGTAAGAATGCAAAAGATGGAATTCACAGAAGAGAAGACGTTTGAGCCATCTTTCATTGGAAGAGTCAGACACCAGTAGAGGAGCATAGGCAAATTTTAGGCAAAGTAAAACTGTGGAGTGGGTGAGAAGGGGGCTACAAAGGGGAAGCAAAGAGTAATTTAAGGGTGATAGCATTATTCTGTATGGAACTAGGGTAGATACATTTTTCTGTGCATTTGTCAAAAACCGTAGAGCTTTACATTACAAATGGTGAACTTCAATGTATGCAGATTTATTTTTTCTGTAAGTATCAACCAGGAGATGGGAGGATCCCAGGATGAAACACAGACTGTGACAAAATAATTGAAATGTTTTACAGATATATGAACAGGGATGGAGCAAAGAATCACTCATCTAAGTAACTTTGGAAAATGTAAGGCAAGAGACAAATGGAAAGCTACATAAATATGGTACTCTAGTTGGGGTACTCTAGTTGGTAAAGTTGTTTCTCACAGGGTTACAGGTTAAAAATTCTGAAACCATTTGTGTTTTCAGTGTACAAACATGTACAATGGGACTGAACTAATGGGTAAATAGATGGTGGATTGTGGGAGCCAGGTTTATCACTATTGGTGAGGGAAATTACAGATAAGCAGGAGGGAAAGGCTAGAATAAACCACTAGGTGCTAAATTGTGAGATATTATCATGAATTCCCTTTTAGCGTATTATAGACACAAATGGACAGATATGTGTGTAGTCATGAGTTAGTATACACACACATATTTCTTGGCTCTGTCAGCTGGGAGGGCCTAGAAGCAATGACATTCCAGTAGCAATGAGCACACCATGTACCCACATCTTAATTTCTAACACCATTCCCCAATAAAAGGAACCAGGGCTCCTTGGAATATGGCTGAGTCTGAGGCTAGGGCAGGGAAGATACAAAATGAGCCCAGAACATCTTGTAGTGCCAAAAAAATTAAGTACTCAAAAAACAAAAGGATAGGGACATTAAAAAAAAAAAAAAAAAAGAAGGCAGGATCCAATCTGAAAGATCCTCAGTGGTCAAAGCTGTAATAATTTAGTGTAGTACTGGATGTTAACCCAAAGTATACAATAAACATTCATGAGTCCATACCGGTATAAACAAATGACCTAATAAATAAATCTAGGCTTAGAGACAAGGTTTCCTTACAGAAGAATTCCAAATAATTTATATAGATACTCTCCCTTCCAGGAAATGCAGCTTTATCTCCTACACACACACACACACACACACACACACACACACACACACACACACACACACTTCTTGAGTGCATGACGCACTTAGTGACTTGCATCTAAAGAAAAGAGTATACAAAGGGAAAAAAATAGAAGTAACTTTACAGTGAAGAAATCTGGCAAACACTTCCTTAACCAAATGATCAAGGTTAACATAAGTGAACCATGTTAACAGTTTATACCTTTGATGTGATGTGATGAGAATGGTACTTCACCTCTATAGTCTTCTTCCCAAAAACCCATAACACCTGCCTAACCAGGAGAAAAACATCTGACAAACCCAAACTGAGAGAATTTTACAGAATACATTCAACAGAAGCATTCCTCAAAACTGTCAAGGTTATCAAAAACAAGACTTGAAAAACTGTCACAGACCAGAGAAGACTAAGGAGAGATGACATCTAATATAATGTGGTATCCTGGATGGAATCCTTGAGTAGAAAGAAGACATTAGTGGGGAAAAAAAAAAAAAACCCAAAATACAATAAAATCTGAAGTTTAGTTAATAGTCATATGCCAATATTGGTTTCTTAGTTGTGACAAGGGGGCCAATCAGTCAGGTAGTCATAGAAATGAGGGTAAACAGACTAGAGACAATCTGAGCTAGAAACAAGAGGACTTAGTATGTAATTAGATAGGCTAATTAGGTTGGTTTGGGACAATCAGGGAAATCAAAGATTACTGAGTAATTTTATCTTAAATAACTGAAAGGTTGGTTATGCTACAAACCAAACAGGGATTTCGGAGAAGATTAAGGGGACAGATCATGAGCATGGTTTGAGCCTGCTGAGTGTAGAGTACCTCTAGTAGACCCAGGTGCAAACATACAGCAAGCAAAATGAAGTCCAGACCTGACCTCAGGAGGGAGGTTGAGGCTGTACAGGAAGCAGTGGTCACCAACACACCAAGTGCTCTCCAGCGTAGTCTGATTCAAAATGCCCTGGAATGGCAGTCTCTGCGTTTCTACATTCAGTTCGAAACCATTTCAAACATGATGATAGATTTCTCTCAAGACAAAGCTCTTTTTAAAAATGATTACGTAAAAAAAAAATGTTTAAAAATAAAAAAAAATAAAAATGATTACGTGACCTTCAAGAAATTCCATCCACCTCTCATTTCAGCCTTGAAATCCGAATATGCTCCCTCCAGATGAACTTTACATGTCCAAGGTAAAATTGACACCATGGGCTAACGATCTTATAATTTTACTCTTAAATGATGGCTGAGCAAAGCTATGTAGTATAAGTTAGTGTAAACATGAAAACTAATTAGAAATCATTTGAAGAGGCAATATAACATGGTGGTTATAAAGACAGGCATTGACAAATGATAGACTAGGTATGGATCTTGGTTTCAACACTGACTAGCAGTGTAATCTTGGGCAATTAACCAAACCTCTTACAACCTCTATTTCCTCATCTGTAAAATGAGGTTTAAAAGCAAGTGTTTAGATATAGTACCCCACAATAGGATAATTGTGAGAAATAAATGACACACCTGGCATATACTAAGTCCTTGAATAAATGTTAACTTATAGTGGTAACAGCATAGTAATAGTAGTAGTAATGTTTGCCTACTCAGTTTCATGTGTATCATAATTTTGTACCATACTAACTTTCTTGAATTATTGTAAGAATGTTTTCAGTTATATAGTCACTCATCAACTTGCTAAGACTGTGTAATATTTTACAGTAAATAAGTAATAAAACATTGGATCAATTCACTTTGTCACTGGTTTACGACTTTAGGAAAAAGGAGGCTGGTTTAAAAGAGGGGAAAAAAGTGAGTCAGTTGTATCTTTTTATTTATAGTTTTTTTCAGATGGCTGGCATTTTGAAATCCTCATTTTGAGAGGAAAAGTCAGTCTCACAGTTGTGATTTTTCCCATCTTTGTAGAAAAACATGCCTTTCCTAACACCTGGAAGGACTCCAGAAGGAAGCTAAGGTGATACCCGTTGTGATGCCACAGACTTTCTGCAAAAACTTGATGAAAATGCCAAGCCAAACAGAAAGGAATGTTGTAGGCAAGATTACAAGGTTTGTAAAACATCAGCAAAAACAAATCCCACCTATTTAAAGGATGACATTTGATGGAAGTACAATGGAATTAGCTCTTTTTGTAACAAAAATTTAAGCGCAGTTACCTTGCAAGAAAAGAAAGAAAATGTAATTAATTAATGCCAGTGATGGTTGACCATAATGGAAAAGACACAATGTGCCACCATTGAGCTCATTTGCATTCGATTCAGAAGACACTTCTCATGCAAATGCATCCATTTTATTTTAAGTTATCAGTTAGATGATAGACTGAAACCAGGAATCTTGAACATAGCAAAGAACATTTTCTTCTAGTCCTTTTTATACATGCCCAGCGTGGTGTCTTGCACCTTGTGGGCAGCTAAGAACTGTTGACAATTTTGACCTTGAGATGAGTAATTAGAAGAGAAATTTATTCTAAATCTTGAGTGTCAACAAATAATTTTAAATCTTTGATTTAAATTTATTAAAATTGATTGTAATTGATTTCAGACACCGGGGACAAAACAGAGAAGGGATTAAAAGCCACTCAATAGGGACTTCCCTGGTGGCTCTGTGGTTAAGAATCCACCTGCCAGTGCAGGGGACACGGGTTCAAGCCCTGGTCCCGGAAGATCCCACATGCCACAGAGCAACTAAGCCCGTGCCCCACAACTACTGAGCCTGCACTCTGGAGCCCGTGAGCCACAACTACTGAAGCCCACGTGCCAAAACTACTGAAGCCCACATGCCTAGAGCCCGTGCTCTGCAACAAGAGAAGCCACCACAACAAGAAGCCCGCACACCGCAACAAAGAGTAGCCCCCGTTCACCACAACTAGAGAAAGCCTGCACGCAGCAACGAAAACCCAAAGCAGCCAAATAAATAAATAAATAAAATTTTTTTTAAAAAGCCACTCAATAGCTGTGAAGTTGTGGGCGACTGAGTCTCAGGCTCATTATCTGCAAAGTGGGAACATAATGGTAAGGCCTACCCCATAAACTCGATCTGAGGATTAGGTGAGAGGACAGCTATCACACTCAGCACAGGGCCTACAGAGATGTCAGATGTCAGTAACTAGTCCTCTTTGTAAATAATTAGCAAATACCTCTCAGTGGCTGCACTAGGGGAGGTATAATTTCTCCTCTACCCTTGTAGGGTCTCTGGCTGGGCCTAAGAATTAAATTGACATAAAACAGATCAACAGGATAAAAGCATACAAATTCACTTAATAATTTTTACATATACATGGGAGCCTTCACGAGAAAAATGAAGACCCAAAGAAGTAGTTATGGCCCAAAGCTTATACACTAGGTTGGAAAAGAGTGGTGAATGGTGAAAATATGACAAGACAAAGGGGTGTGGGCTAGCACAGTTAATTGTGGAAAAATAACTTTAAAAAGGCTAATTTAACAAGGTCTGTTTGTATAGATTTCTCTCTGCCTTGATTCCCTGTCTCTGGTGATAAGAATGTTTCTTTCCTCCTAGTACAGGAAGGGCACCTTGCATAGGGGCGTTTTATCTCCTGCTTTCAAGAAGAGAAAGGAAGGTCAGAGTGCCCTTTTTGCCTCTGCTATTCTTCAAAGTGCCTTTAAAGTAATCAATATGCCCAAATGGCATGTTCTGGGGTGACATATCCTGACATCCGACACTGCCTTTACACACTTGGGGCACAACCCAAATCAAAGGCAATAAAATGAGAAGTACTATCTATTTCACTGATGAGGAAACTGAGGTGCAGAGAAGTTGACTTGCCCAAGGGCACACAGAGCCAGAATTGAACCCATATTCCTTTAACTTTAGAGCAGTTCTTCACAGTATTCAATGACTGCCTCTCTCGAAGGGGTATGAAGGTCATCGGAACACATGCTCTTCACCACCCACAAAACTTCCAAGGCAATGAAGAGGAGGTGAGTTTGGGAAAGGAACAGAGTATCAGAAGACACTTCAGAACCCTCTCCATGAACCTCTCACCACAAAGGCAGCTGATATGATGATCCCCATGGAATCAAAGACTTCCAATCCCAAAGATCAAATGACCCTCAACCCCAAAGATGCACCGACAACAATTCTTCAGAAGCTACCCAGGACAGGGTGGAGAAGGGAGGCCCAGGAGAAAAGAACCGGGGCTGTCTGGTACTCAGCCTACTTCAAGCCTAAAGATGGAGGGAAGGATAGTATTTCACATTGGAATAATCATTATAATACATGAATTTCATTAAAGATTTTTCTCAAGCCTTTTTTTTTTTAATCTGGTTACAAAAGTAATACATATTCATTATAATAGACATGGAAAACATACAAGTAAAGGGAAGAAAACAAGTCACAATACTACTACCAGACACAACCACACTTAACAGTCTGATACATTAATTTGTTTTATGTAAATATGCATATTTTAATAGCAAAAAAGGACATCATCCTGTTCTTGCTATTTTGTAACCTGCTTTTCAGTAATATTTCATTCACCTTTTCCCAAAGTGTAAGTTTTCCCCTCCAAGTCCCCTGATAGCTCATTTAATGGCTGATACTCTCCTTTGTGCATTTATTGGAACTTATTCAGTCTCCAATTCTGAGATGTCAAGGTGGTTTCTAGCTTATTGCTACTATAAACCATGCTTTTTGTACAAACATATTTAGCCCAGTCATGATGATCTCCCTAGTATAAATTCCTAGGTGTAACTATTAGGCCAAATTATGTGCTTATTTTTAAGGCTTTTAATGAATGTTAACAAAATGACCTCCATAAAGGATACACTGATTTATATTCCCACTAGCAATGTATGAGGACACTCTCTTCAAAAACAAAGAACAGGGACTTCCCTGGTGCCACAGTGGTTAGGAATCTGCCTGCCAATGCAGGGGACATGGGTTTGAGCCCTGGTCTGGGAGGATCCCACATGCCGCAGAGCAACTAATCCCGTGGACCACAACTACTGAGCCTGTGCTCTACAGCCTGTGAGCCACAACTACTGAGCCCACATGCCATAACTACTGAAGCCCGTGCTCTACAGCCTGTGAGCCACAACTACTGAGCCCACATGCCATAACTACTGAAGCCCGTGTGCCTAGAGCCCGTGCTCCGCAACAAGAGAAGCTACTGCAATGAGAAGCCCCACGCACCGCAAAGAAGAGTAGCCCCCGCTCACCGCAACTAGAGAAAGTCCGCACACAGCAATGAAGACCCAACACAGCCAAAAATAAATATATAAATAATACAATTTTTAAAAAAAGAACAACAAAAAGCTGCTCAATTGTTGAATGCAAACAGTTCTGTTAATACATTTTAACAGTCAAAATATAACTAAATAAGAGCGAGAATAAGTTTATTTTGTCCTCTCTACAGGGGCCTGCTCCCCCTTCCAGGAACACTCCCCATCCTCCGTCTATCCTCAGCACTTCAAGAGAACAGCCCTAACTCTGTCACTGGCTTATCCAGGAAACAATGGTGCCCACTCCCTACATATATTCCTGGATACTGCTGAGGTAATCCATTGACCAGATTTTATCTAACTTTGCAAATTCTTATCCTTTTAAAGACAGGATTACTTTCTGGGTTGCTGACTCAAGGGAACACTCCTTTGAAGGTAAAATATCTATTAACATATAAAAGAACAGTACACCTTAGCAAATCACCCATCACCTCAGATAATCTGTCTTCCAGGAAAACCACTTAACACTATGTAAAAGTTCACTTCTCAAATCCCAATGGTTTTGACCTATTTGGGATCCTTTAGTCATAAGAAAAGCTCATTGATCCTGAAAACCTAAAAAGCCTAGTAAGTAAAGGAAAGATTGGAAGCTACTGATAAAATAAGTAGTTATTGGAGTTCAGGATCAATTCACTTCCAGTCTGTTTGGAAAAAAGCTAATTTATGGCAGAAAACCATGATTAATCTTAGAATAAACAATATTATGACGCAAGTGAGTTATGAGTTACTGGAGATAGGAAGAATATTTAGTAGAACATGACTTATTCAGACATGTAATTCTTTCCTTAGCTTAGTAAAGTTGTGTGGCAAAAATGCCAAAAACAGCTTTGCAATTGGAATATGCAATTTAAAATAAGTAGGGATTACTCGCAGGTAGTTTATTGCTTTAACTACATCGAGCCACGTCCCTGTGGCAGACTGACTGCATAATGACTCTCATTTCAATTTTTGGTTTGTGCCAAATATCTTCAGTTAGTTTTGCTTTATTGGCTTCACACAATTTATCGCAGCACTAGAATGTGATTGTAATGCAACTAGTATTTTAGTTTTAAAATATCTTTAAAATATCTTTAAAATACCTTTTTATCTTCCACTGATAATTTTTCTTCTTTATGGTGACTATACTGTCTGCATTAATACAAGCCATAGAAATTACACAGTGTGGAATCTTGTTTTCAGCAGCTCCTTTTCTCATGAAGAGCAAAACCGTAAGAGCCAACTCCCATAACATGGGTGAGAGCCAAGTATGTGCCCGGGGAGAAGCAACAACATAAATAACAGAATTTACAATTCAGTAAAGTGATTGATTTGACTACAAATTACTAGAAAGCCTAATTTTCCCATTGATTGGAAAAGAGGTGAAATGTTCTTTAAGAACCTCTATTTATAAGTAGTCTTCAAATAAATCCCTGAAATGCAGACCCAGTATCCAAAGTGGTAGCTTTTGGAGAAGACTAGAACCCTTTAGATACTCTTCGAAAATATATATAGTTAGCCTGGTTTGTATTCATTAATTTGACCAACTTCCCAACACGACTATAATCTGCTAAGGAATTTTTAAATTATTTCCAATTTCCTGAAAGTTGGCTAAGTAATGTGCTAAATATGATTTTACTTATAGTTAGACCAAATCAATAATATACAGCATTACCTTAGTGGTGGTTTTGTAGGACAGGAAGAAAGAGGGCTGTATCTTCCAGTTCGAAGAGCTCCTTATTCTAGGCACCTTTGCAGAGCTGTACCAGAAAAGAAACAAATCAAGTCAGATTAGTCACTTAGGTTCAGGTGAAAACATATTTCTCAACCATTTCCTTGTATCCTGCCTAAACTTTGCTGTGAATAATTTATCCCATAGACTAAGGTATCCCACAGACCCTTTAAACAGTCTCCTGAAGTGTGGGGCGCAGGCTGGAAACTCTAATCCTAAATGTTAGGTGCAAGTACTCTGCACACGGCCCCCTGTAGGCAAGTGAAACTAGAGGAGGCACAAAAGGAGTTAGACCTTATTATTACTGACCTTTTCAAGTCGGGCTGCAACAAGGGTCCTCCTGTATGGTGTCGTATGAGCCAATAAAATGAGAACGTGTTCGGTTCAGACGCAAAGGAAAGTTTTATTCTTTGATTAAAGAAGGGATAGGTAACAGCTCCCGCTCTAGAGCACAAACTCTCCCAACAGGCTGTGGGCAGCGGCGCTGCTTTATAGGATCTCGTCAGCGGGGAGGAGAGCGGGCGGAGTTCTCGCGAGACTGGCGCAGCTGTGCTGCTCACGCTCGCTCCAGATCTTAGTGCCGGGCGCAGCGTTTCTGCGCACGGCCCGCTGCCGCCATCTTGAACTGAGGTATCGTGCGGTGCGCTTCTGCACACGGCCCTGCTTGGCTTGCTGAGGCGTCTGTGCAGCCTCTTCGCACTATGGGAACTCCGGTCTGAAGGGCCGGATGCGAGGCGTCTGCCAGCTGCACCTTATGAGCAAGTGAAACTGGACTAAGCCCAAAGGAAAAAAAAGGTTAGACTTTATTTTATTACCCAGATTCTGCTGTTATTTCTTGGGAATTGTTAATGGGCTTTGCCAGTGACAAACCCCTCCTCCACCTTTTGTCCCGCTCAGGTGAGGCCTATCAGCTCTGCATTTTGGGCAGAAGTCCCTAGGGGTAGGCTTCCTGCTTCTATGACTTGAGTGGGAGGTTACTGTTTCCTGCCAACCTTTTTCCCTCTCACAAAACGGCTCCCATCCGTGAACCATTCCTCTTCGGGCGTTTGGGAGAGGCTCGCTTTATCGGTCAGATGTAACTGGAATAGACAAGGTCTGTGGTTTCTATACAATCATGCTCCAGGGGCCCTGTTTCTGGGTGGCAGGGTGGCAGGATTCAGCTTGTGATAGGCTTTTATGGTAGCTACTGGGTTGTCTAAGAGCATAGCCTGGGTTGAAACAACCTTCTGGGGGAGAGCCAGTCTGTTCCCTTAGAACGTACTAAAGCCTGAACCTGGTGTGGAGTCCATATAGTGACTGGCTGACCAAACATTAACATTTTAGCCTCCTTTAGCAGGGTGGGAGTAGCTGCTACTGCCCATAGGCAAAGAGGCCATGCAACCACTCGAGTAAGGGAGTCCCAGTGTTTGAGCTAACACCCCAGTGGCAATCCCCCTTTTCTCATGTATGTAAAGGTCCAAGGGTTTAGCTACATCTGGGAGGGCCAGGGCAGGGACCTGAAGTAATTGCTTTTCCAATTCTTTTTTTGGCCACTCAGTTCCTCGACCGGGGCTTGAACCCCGGCCACGGCAGTGAAAGCCCGGAATCCTAACCACTAGACCACCAGGGAACTCCCTTGCTTTCCCAAGTCTTGAAAGCCCCCTTCACATTCTGAATTCCACTGAAAAGGATCATTATCCTTTCCTTTCAACTTTTCATATAGAGGCTTAGCTATTAGACAAGGAAGTTAGGGATCTGGAGGCAGCAAAACCCAGCCATTCCCAGGAAATCCCTAAGCTGCCTTCTAGTTTTAGGAGGGGTGAGGCTGCAAATGGCTTCTTTCCTTTCCTGGGATAGGTTTCCCTGACCTTCTGTGAGAATGAAGCCTAGTTAGGTCACCCTAGATTGTGATATTTGAAACTTTTTCTTGGGCACCTAAATCCTTTATCGGCTAGATGGTTCAGAGTGGTTACAGTATTTTTGTCAGAGGCCTCCTTAATAGGGCTGGTGATCAGAACGTCATTTACATACTGGAGGAGGGCTCCTTCCTCCAGATGTAGATCTTTTAGGTCTTTAGCTAAAGTTTCCCCAGAGATGGTGGGGGAATTTTTTGAACCCTTGGACCAGGACTGTCCAGCAGTGTTATTGTTGCATATTTGGGTCCTGACACGCAAAAGCAAACATTTCTTGTGACTCTGGGGCTAATGGAATACAGAAGAAGGCATGTTTTCAATCTAATACAGAATGCCAGGTCCGGGTGGACAGTAGAGTGGTCAGCAGGGTGTAGAGATGAGGGACTACTGGATGTATATCCTCGGTGGCTTCATTGGCTGCCCTGAGGTCCTGCACCTCTGGTATTACCCACTGGGTATCTTTGTGGGGAGATTGGGGGTGTTACAGGCTGATTGACATGGTCTAATAAGGCCCTGGTCAATTAGGTCCTATATAACAGGGGCAATACCCAACAAGGCCTCTCGACGAAGAGGGTACTGTTTTCTATTGGGCCATATATGTCCACGTTTTAGAGAGACTATCACGGGACTGGCTCCTACAGCTCATCCCGCCCATCCCTGAGCCCAGACCTCAGGATTTACTCCAGGGAGGTCAACTTGCTATGTCCTGGGAGATTTGGTCTTAGCCATTAACAATATCATTTTGTGCCCTTTGTCTAAGGGCACAAACCAGTCTCCAGTTTGTCTCCCACTATGTGAACAGTAGCCCCAGTTAATGTAAGATATCTCTTCCTAGCAGGGGTAAAGGGCATTCGAAGACATACAGGAAGGAATGGAGTGAGCATGTGTTCATCCAGTTTACTTTTTTTTTTTTTTTTTTTTTTTTGGCTGCGTCGGGTCTTCATTGCTGCACGGAGGCTTTGTCTAGTTGCGGTGATTGGGTGCTACTCTTCCTTGTGGTGCGTGAGCTTCTCATTGCTGTGGCTTCTGTTGTTGCGGAGCACAGGCTCTAGGCGCGTGGGCCTCAGTAGTTGCGGCACACAGGCTCAGTAGTTGTGGCGCACAGGCCCAGTTGCCCCGCGGCATGAGGGATCCCTCCAAGACCAGGGGTCAAACCCATGTCCCCTGCACCAGCAGGCGGATTCCTAACCACTGCACCACCAGGGAAGTCCCCAGTTTACATTTTACATTCTTGGGCCTTCCCATAATTGTACAACTCTTGTGACTGAGTTTGCCTGATCTGGTGTTCAGAACTAAGTGGCAGGGGTGTCTACTAAGAATTCAACAGGCTTTCCCCCCATGTCCAATGTCAGCTGGAGCTTCTCGGGGGTCAGTTGTAGTGCCAGCTTAGGAACCCTCTGGCCCCATCATTCTTCATCTGTTTGGACCATCTGCCTTCGAGGGTAGTAGCCTGGATCTGTCATTTCCATCCCCCTTCGTGGGCAGCGAGAGCATTGCCTCTTCCAAGTGTTCCTCTTATTTTACATATGGTGCACTGATTGGGTCCTAGTTTCCTTGGCTTGCTATCCCTCAGTGGGGGCCGGGGGTCCCTCACCAGAGTCCAGGGTCTCCGTGGGCGATTATTCCAGTTTCCTGTGCCAACGGGTGGATATTGGAGGGCAATAGCCAGTAGGTGGGCTTGTCTCTGGACCTTTTTATCTTCTGACTTTTTCTCCTCTACATCTCTTATTATTAAACACCTAGTAGGCAACCTCGACCAGGAGAGAGGTAACAGTATCTGGTTCTATTTCCAGTTTCTGAAGTTTACGCCTGATGTCAGGGGCACTTTTGGAAATGAAATATGACCTCAGGATTGCATTCCCTTCCAATGACTCAGGGTCAGTGATAGTATAGATTCGGAGGCATCCCCTAAGGTGCTCCAGGAATCCAGAAGGGTTCCCCTCGGCTCCTGATTGATTTCCTTTATCTTATTCCAATAGACGGGTTTCTTTCCTGCTGCCTGAATTCCCTTTAGGATCATATTTTTATAATGGGTCAGCCTCTGTCTTCTTCCCCCTTCTCCGTTGTCTCTGGGTCCCAGTTAGGTTCGTTATCTGGGACTGCTTGAATCCCTCGTCTGAAAATAACATGACCCACCCACGTTGTTTCTGTTCTCTTTGTCTGCTTAGTCTTGGACTTTTGAAAAGACCTTTTCTCCCCCTGTTAGGAGTACATTGAGGAGGCTCTGGATGTCAGCCCAGTTGGGGTCATGGGTCTGAAAGATTCCCCTAATCAGATTCAGGAGCCCCTCTGGATCTTCCCAGAACCGTTTACTATGACTTTTCCAGTTAGATCAGAAATGGTAAATGGGATGTGTACCTGGATGAGCCCTCCTTCTCCATCGGGGACCTGCCTCAAAGGGATTACTTTTCCTAGTGGGTCCTTAGACCTTGGCTGGTAATTAGTCCCACTTTATGTACATGCTGGACTGTGTTCAGGGGGAAGGGGCTGGTATGGAGGGGGCCCTCATGCCTGTGGCCCAAATCAGGACATGTGAAGGAAGGGGGTAGGGAGAGAGAGTAGGAGGAGGGTTAGGGAGGAGATCAGGAAGATCCTCAGAGGGAGGGTCAAGGACTGGTAGTACCTCAATGGAGGAGAGCTCACGTCTCTTTTGAAGACCTTTGTTCTGATGTAAGGCCATAAGAAACTGGACATAGGGAATTTCACCCCATTTCTTTTGTCTCTCACATAGCAGGTCCAATCATAAAATGGTGTTATAATTTAGAGACTCAGTAATGGGCCAACTTTCCCCATCTCCCAGCTGATGTTGAGGCCAGGCTGTATTACATAGGAAGACAGACACATGAGTTTCAGTCTCTCATCCCAACGATGCCACACTATGGTCCCCTCAAGGGGGCTCAGTCCAGATGACTCTGGGGGCTACACTGTGAGCACCACATCCAGGTATTGGGTTGCTAGGCAGAGTTGCTCTGAATTCCCCCAAAGCCTGCAGAGTTCTACCCCATCAGAGTGGCCTCAAAAACCAAGAGTCAATCATTCCCTTGTGAACCTCCCAAAGCCCCCACCATCCTCCTGCTGGTGCCGGGGTTTAGCCTGTTATCTAGCGTATAGGTGCAGGCGAAAAGGCCACTAAATTGTTAATGGGCTTTGCTGGTGACATTATCACCTAGATTCCATCTTACTTCTCCCAGGACCCCATAGGCTTTGCTGGTGACACAGGGTTAAAGTGTGACATGCATATAACTGATTGGCAGAACTTATATCCCCTGCCTGAGTCCTAGCTTTAAGGGATACTAAGAAAACAAATACAGAATATTTTAGGGTCTGTACAGGATAGTTTTTGCCCCAAACCAAGACCCAAAAAAAATGAGGAGTTTCCTAAGCAAAGAAAGGGGTTCACTTGCAACCTAGCCATAATGAATGACAAATATCTACTACAGCTAGCATTCAGTACTATACTTCCAAAAGTATCATTATAATAACTAGTATTTAAGATTAAGAATTTATGCAGGGCTTCCCTGGTGGCGCAGTGGTTGCGAGTCCGCCTGCCGATGCAGGGGACGCGGGTTCGTGCCCCGGTCTGGGAGGATCCCACATGCCGCGGAGCGGCTGGGCCCGTGAGCCATGGCCGCTGAGCCTGCGCGTCCGGAGCCTGTGCTCCGCAGCGGGAGAGGCCACAGCAGTGAGAAGCCCGCGTACCGCAAAAAAAAAAAAAAAAAAAAGAATTTATGCAAAGAGTAAGCTAGCTATTCTTTTAGGTAAACAATGGCAGTGGTTCCAAAACCTAATTTTTCATCAGAATGATTAGGAGAACTTTGTTCAGTTCCCATGTGTGGAGATTCTGATTCAGTAGACTGGAATCAGGGCCTTGGAATCTGTATTTTAAACAAATTCCCAGGTAATTCAACTGCAATCAGTCTTCAGTCATTTGGAAACTACTTGTTGAAACCTTGTCCTTATACTCCTAGCCCTCGGAAAACAAACACCAGCCTACATTAGTTTTGCTCCTAAGGTCCAAGAAGTGGCCGCATAAAGAATCCATCCTCATATTTTATAAGTGACTAAGAAAGACACTAAATTCAAGGAAGATTAATAGGTAATGATTAAGTGTGGTTTATCTATATGATGAAATGTTAGGCAGAATTTTTTATTGTTTATTACAAAGAATTTTTAATGGCATGGGAAACACCTATTATACAATATCTAGAGAAGAAAACATAATACTTAATATTATGTTGTGTATGCGTGTGTGTATAATGTGCTCTCAACCATGTAAAATAAATGTACACATAAGTGACAAAAGTAAGGTATAATGTGTGTGTTCCACACCTCCCGATCTCCACCCACTAATGAAAGAGAGGCTGGGAAAACTAGGAGGAAGATTTAAGCAAAGAAACTAAATCTGTCAACATAATTAAGAGCTGGGGGAGAGAGAGAAAAAACTCCAGTTGCAAAAGAGGGAGTATCTTTTGAGAAGGGTGACTGTCACTTATTACACGGACCTTTTTACACAGGACACTTATTACACAGGACCTTTTCAAGGTATTCTGGAACTTAGATTATCCTCTTTTCCCTGCTAGACAGAGAAGAGGAAGCATGTAGGCCAGGAACAGGATTTCCCAACCTCAGCACTACTGACATTTTAGGCCGAATAATTGTTGTGGGGAGCTGTCTGTCCTGTATATTCCTGGCCTCTACCTCCTAGACACCAGTATCATCATCCAAAAATGTCTCCTGACATTGCCAAATGTCCCCTAGGGGGCAAAATTACCCCCAGTTGAGAACCACTGTCCTGGAGGTAGCTGAGTGCTAACTTGGGCAACCTTGTAGCCAACACTCCTGAGAAAAGAACCAACTCTGGGCAAGCAGAACTGAGAAATGGAGACAGGAATAGTAGTGGGTCACATTGTTTGTGCCCAGAAAAAGACTCCCATGAGACCAGACTTAACCCCAGCCTCTACAGGAACTTATATGTCTCCCCCGTTTGTTTTTTTGTTAAGCTCATTTACATTGACTTTTTTGTTGTTTGCATGAGAAATCACCCACTCTGGGACGTCACTGGTGGTGCAGTGGTTAAGAATCCGCCTGCCAATGCAGGGGACACAGGTTCGATCCCTGGTCCAGGAAGATCCCACATTGCCACAGAGCAACTAAGTCTGTGCACCACAACTACTGAAGCCCGCGCACCTAGAGCCTGTGTTCCGTGACAAGAGAAGCCACTGCAATGAGAAGTCCGCACACTGCAACAAAGAGTAGCCCCTGCTCACCGCAACTAGAGAAAGCCCGCGCACAGCAGTGAAGACCCAACACTGCCAAAAAAGAAAAAAGAAATCACCCACTCTAATGCCCTTAAAGTTTTTCAAGAGAATTAAGGTTAGTGGAGAAATAAGATAAAAGAATTGGAATCCCTCAAAACATCTTCAACTGGTTGGAGGGATCTGTCATCTACCTTGAGTTCCAGATGTTAAAATGGTCACCTGATAGAAAACAAAATCTCAGGCTGGCGGCATTTGCAGGAGGGGAGCCCAAGTCCACAACCACTCACAGGATGAGGAACCACATACTGAAAATTCAATATATCCACTAGCCAGGAACTCATGAAATTTGAAGGGCAAACATGGGACCATCCTGTTGGGACACTTTTGAAACCCAAGGCCAAAGGTCACACAAAGAAAATCCATTCCCATTCAAGATGTGCACTCAGTAAAAAATTATTTAACAAGTTGAGATCCTATGTTGATAGATACAGTGTTCCAAAGTAAGTTATGAGGCAGCTTTCCATGGAGAAATTTCAAAGGAGGTGGTCAAGAACTAGTTAGATGACTCTTAAAACCTTCACCCAAATCAAGAAGGGGACTTGGATATTAGTGAACAGTTGTTTTGGAGAGAGTTACTGGTGTGTCAAGACTCACTTCACACAATGAGGAGAGAGAGAGAGAGGAAGGTAAGGGCTGACAGCATGGACTAGTGTCTGACTCCCACCTGAGAAATACAATGTGCAAGAAGCAGTCTGGTGGACTTCTCTGTGGACTGATGCTCTGGGATCAGGCTTCCCTTCAGAATGTGTTGGGGCAGAAGATGCATGTGTGTTTCCAGTGTCCTGGATGTGGGCCACGTGGAAGAGAGAGCTGATGTAAGATTCATCAAGGAGTATGATCACGTCTCAGTAGAGAGCAACTGAAGGTAACACCAGACTCCAGAAGCTGTGATAAAAGCAAAAGACAGCTGAAGTCCTCTCCATCACCCAGGTGAGGGGAACATGAGACAGCTGGGAAGGGAAGTCTTGGAAGAATCCACAAACATGCCCAAGGAAAATAAGTTAACTTTAAACACTTGCCAGGCTCAGGTAGCACAAGGCCATCTAATGACAGTACCAATCAGTGAACATTCCCCTCCCCTCCAGCTGCAGAGAGAGAACATTCTCACTGAACTGGCAGAAAAGAACTAGGGAAAGAAAGAATCCAACCATAACCCCTTTTCCAGGATAAACTGCTGCAGCAGAAGGGCAAGGTCATGGCCTTTTTTTTAAATGAAAATTGAAGTGCCGATTATTACATGGGTTTGGACATATATATTTGAGACTGTGATTTCAGTGTAAAGTAACTGTAGAACCTTTTATTTCCTAAAAGTGAAAAATAGGCATGGGCCCTGCACAAGCTTACATCCAAAGGCAGTGGAAAAACTAATCCAACTGAGAAAATTTTAAAGGGTGGCAGAAGTAAAAGTAAAACTGCTTTTTGATTACATACTGTCCAAAGTAACCAGTTATCTTTACAATTCAGCTGACGAAACTAATTCCCATAAGAGAGACAACAAAGGCAACAAATTGCAGAACATACATACTTAAGTAATTTAGATGGTGGATCAATCTTTTTTTAAAAACCCTTAAAATAACAATGTTTTCATTTTTAAATATAAAGGAATATAATTCATTAGACAAGACTGTACATTATATTAAAAAAACAGGAACACTTGAAAAAACTTAGGCAAATAGAAGTTTGAAAATAAAAAATATGGTCCTTGGGCTTCCCTGGTGGTGCAGTGGTTAAGAATCCACCTGCCAGTGCAGGGGACATGGGTTCGAGCCCTGGTCTGGGAAGATCCCACATGCCGCAGAGCAACTAAGCCCATGCACCACAACTACTGAGCCTGTTTTCTAGAGCCTGCGAACCACAACAACTGAGCCCACAACTGTGCGCCACAACGAAGGGTAGCCCCCGCTCGCCACAACTAGAGAAAGCCTGTGTGCAGCAACACAGAACCAACACAGCCAAAAATAAATAAATAAAAGATATGGTCCATGAAATAAAAATAATCAGAGTAGGTTAGATAGCAGACTAGACACTGGGGAAAAGAAACTTAGTGAGCTGGAAGGTAAATTTTAGGAAATCATCCAGAGCTTCTTTGAGCTTTTCAAAGATGCTGGCATCCCATCACCAGTGGGTTTTCTCAGGATCTACTCCCCCACATGATTCCCCTCAGACCCACCAATTCATATAAGCCAGGTCCTGCAACTGGAGTGTGGGGCTATGTCTTCCCAGAGCAGTGACTATATTTCCTCCCCTGGGCTGCGCTGTGACCTGATTTTAACTCTTGGTCAAGAGGAATGAGAGGCAAGACCTCAAGGAAGATAAGCCTCATCTTGTGAGGCTTTGCAGGTTTACACACAAGAGAAGGCTGCCTTCCCCTAGCAAAGCAGAAATTCTGCTTCTGCCAGTCCAAAGTAATAGAATCTGGGGGTCCAAGATTCTCAGGCCTGTCTATCCAAATGTCCTAATCCCAGAACTCAGTCTTCTATCAGGGTGCTTCCTTTGGCATAGGGAACCTGGTGGGGTTGTACTTTCAGTCTCTTTTGTAACATTGCTATCCTTACAATTGGTTCCTGAGCCTGGATTTCAGCACTGTCTGCCCTGCAGCTGCAGGAGATGTATCTGTTTAAAAACTGCCTTGGGGGCTTTCTAACGTTCACAGTGTGCCTGAGTTGACAGCTGAATTAGCCTGCATTTTCTATCTTCAGGCATTCTGTATCAGTCAGGGTTTGATCAGAAAAAATAGAACCACTAGAAATGTTCTAGACTATGGGATTTATTATAGGGATTTGACCTTATGCAATTGTGGGAACTGGTTATACAGTCTACGTACATCTGTTGCCTCTGCATCCACTGCTAAGACTAAAGTAGGCCAGGCAGACATGTCTGATCCAGGAGTCAGAGAAGCTGGAGGAGACCTGGTGGGAGCTAGAAGAGCTGTGGGCTGGCAGCTCCTTCATACCCACAAGGCAAGGCAGCAGATCAGTGACAATATCCATGAGTTACCACAACACCTGATACCCTGCCCACCTTCTGCCCTGGTCTGAACATTCAGGTCCCCCCAAACCCTAACATCCATATGTTGAAATCCTAATAATCAGTGTGATGGCATTAGGAGGTGGGACTTTTGGAAGGTGCTTAGGTCATGAGGGTGCAGCCCTAAAAAGTGGGAGAATGTGAGAATACAATGAGACCTGGAAGAGGGTCCTCACCAGATCATGCTGGCAACCTGTTCTTGGACTTCTGGCCTTGAGAAATATGAGAAACAAAGTTCTGTTACTTATAAGCCACCCAGTCTGTGGTATTTTGTTATAGCAACCAGATCAGACTAAGACACTTTCTGATTGTAAAAGGAATATGGTTATCTTCCAAAGCTCACAAAAATCACGTGACCCAAGCAGAACCAGGCTATGCAATAAAGGAAATGTAGTTCCAGCTAAGCTCAGGTGAGGCTGATATGCACCACAGCTCCTAAAGCAGTTAAAAAAATTCAGTCAACACTACAATTCTTATCATTACCATTGTTCCCATTATTATTCAAGTGCTACAGCTACTCCATCTGCCCCCCAGGCCACTGACAGTCTGGTAAATGGTGCTACCTGTATGTACCACTTACCTCGGGGAGTGAGTTCCCCATTTCCTGCTGACCAGAGAGTGACTCCATTTCCAGCATCTACCCTGAAACTCTGCTTTCTAGACCATTTTGGCCTATATTTCCCTTGGAAAACAGAACCTGAGACAGGGGCTTGTGTGCAGATTTAAGAGGTGATCCCAGGGATAGGTGTGGGGAGCAGGTGAGAAGGAAACCCAAAGTGGAGGGTGAATTCTTGAGTTCCTCATCACTGTGGAAAAGTGCGGCTTGATTCTGCCAGGATCTCTGAGAAGCCATGTAAAAATGCACTTCAGGGCCTCCCTGGTGGCGCAGTGGTTGAGAGTCCGCCTGCCGATGCAGGGGATACGGGTTCGTGCCCCGGTCTGGGAGGATCCCATATGCCGCGGAGCGGCTGGGCCCGTGAGCCGTGGCTGCTGAGCCTGCGCGTCCGGAGCCTGTGCTCCGCAGCGGGAGAGGCCACAGCAGTGAGAGGCCCGCATACCACAAAAAAAAAAAAAAAAAAAAAAAAAAAAAAAAAATGCACTTCAGAATTGTCCACAGGGGAGATGGATGAAGGGATTATTTACAGATAAAGGGAGTATTTACCCAACCCACATTGGACTAAGTTTGTGCCCTAGGGTGTTAACTCCCTCTCACTTTCCAAGAAGAAACTAGATGGGGGGGGTCTGTGGGTATCCCAATACTGGAAGCCATGAAAGCTATGCAGGACACTTGAGCCAGGGACATCAGGTTCACCTGCACAGAGCTGGTGGCTACAGCAGTGGCCAAAAGTAAAAGGTGAGGAACAAGGATTTGAAATGGGGTGTAAGTGCTGCCGAAGACAAGGAGGAAGGGGAGAAGGAAAAGGAAGAGCATGCAGGGAGGAAACAGAAATACCGGAAGTTTTGGTCCCTCGGATAATACCTGACCAGGTGGAAATCAGAGGTACAAAAAGCAGTCGGTCAATTTATTTCTTTATATATATTTTTTAACATCTTTATTGGAGTATAATTGCTTTACAATGGTGTGTTAGTTTCTGCTTTATAACAAAGTGAATCAGCTATACATATACATATATCCCTGTATCTCCTCCGTCTTGTGTCTCCCTCCCACCCTCCCTATCCCACCCCTCTAGGTGATCACAAAGCACAGACCTGATCTCCCTGTGCTATGCGACTGCTTCCCACTAGCTATCTATTTTACGTTTGGTAGTGTATATATGTCCATGCCACTCTCTCACTTCGTCCCAGCTTACCCTTCCCCTCCCCATGTCCTCAAGTCCATTCTCTACATCTGCATCTTTATTGTTGTCCTGCCCCTAGGTTCTTCAGAACCATTTTTTTTCTAGATTCCATATATATGTGTTAGCATACGGTATTTGTTTTTCTCTTTCTGACTTAACTTCACTCTGTATGACAGACTCTAGGTCCATCCACCTCTTACAAATAACTCAATTTCTTTTCTTTTAATGGCTGAGCAATATTCCATTGTATATATGTGCTACATCTTCTTTATCCATTCATCTGTCGATGGACACTTAGGATGCTTCCATGTTCTGGCTATTGTAAATAGAGCTGCAATGAACATTGTGGTATATGACTCTTTTTGAATTATGGTTTTCTCAGAGTATATGCCCAGTGGTGGGAGTGCTGTGTTGTATGATAGTTCTATTTTGAGTTTTTTAAGGAACCTCCATACTGTTCTCCATAGTGGCTGTATCAATTTACATTCCCACCAACAGTGCAAGAGGGTTCCCTTTTCTCCACACCCTCTCCAGCATTTATTATTTGTAGATTTTTTGATGATGGCCATTCTGACTGGTGTGAGAGGATACCTCATTGTAGTTTTGATTTGCACTTCTCTAATAATTAATGATGTTGAGCATCCTTTCATGTGTTTGTTGGCAATCTGTATATCTTCTCTGGAGAAATATCTCTTTAGATCTTCTGCCGATTTTTGGATTGGGTTGTTTGTTTTTTTGAGATTGAGCTGCATGAGCTGCTTGTAAATTTTGGAGATTAATCCTCTGTCAGTTGCTTCATTTGCAAATATATTCTCCCATTCTGAGGGTTGCCTTCTCATCTTGTTTATGGTTACCTTTGCTGTGCAAAAGCTTATAAGTTTGGTTAGGTCCCATTTGTTTATTTTTGTTTTTATTTCCATTTCTCTAGAAGGTGGGTCAAAAAGGACCTTGCTGTGATTTATGTCATAGAGTGTGCTGCCTATGATTTCCTCTAGGAGTTTTATAGTGTCTGGCCTTACATTTAGGTCTTTAATCCATTTTGAGCTTATTTTTGTGTATGGTGTTAGGGAGTGTTCTACTTTCATTCTTTTACATATAGCTGTCCAGTTTTCCCAGCACCACTTATTGAAAAGTCTGTTTTTTCTCTGTTGTATATTCTTGACTCCTTTATCAAAAATAAAGTGACCATATGTGTGTGGGTTTATCTCTGGGCTTTCTATCCTGTTCCATTGATTTATATTTCTGTTTTTGTGCCAGTACCATACTGTCTTGATTACTGTAGCTTTGTAGTATAGTCTGAAGTCAGTGAACCTGATTCCTCCAGCTCTGTTTTTCTTTCTCAAGATTGCTTTGACTATTCAGGGTCTTTTGTGTTTCCATACAGATTGTGAAATTTTTATTCTAGTTCTCTGAAAAATGCCAGTGGTAGTTTGATAGGGATTGCATTGAATCTGTAGATTGCTTTGGGTAGTATAGTCATTTTCACAATGTTGATTCTTCCAATCCAAGAACATGGTATATCTCTCAATCTGTATCATCTTTAATTTCTTTCATCGGTGTCTTATAGTTTTCTGCATACAGGTCTTTTGTCTCCTTAGGTAGGTTTATTCCTAGGTATTTTATTCTTTTTGTTGCAATGGTAAGTGGGAGTGTTTCCTTATTTTTTCTCTTTCAGATTTTTCATGATTAGTGTATAGGAATGCAAGAGATTTGTGGGCATTAATTTTGTATCCTGCTATTTTAAATTCATTGATAAGCTCTAGTAGTTTGCTGGTAGCACCTTTATGACTCTCTATGTATAGTATCATGTCACCTGCAAACAGTGACAGTCTTACTTCTTCTTTTCCGATTTGGATTCCTTTTACTTCTTTTTGTCCTCTGATTGCTGTGGCTACAACTTCCAAAACTATGTTGAATAATAGTGGTGAGAGTGGACAACCTTGTCTTGTTCCTGATTTTAGAGGAAATGTTTACAGTTTTTCACCATTGAGAACGATGTTGGCTGTGGATTTATCATATGTGGTCTTTATTATGTTGAGGTAATTTCCCTCTATGCCTACTTTCTGGAGGGTCTTTATCATAAATGGGTGTTGAATTTTGTCGAAAGCTTTCTCTGCATCTATTGAGATGATCATATGGTTTTTCTCCTTCAATTTGTTAATATGGTGTATCACATTGATTTGCATATATTGAAGAATCCTTGCATTCCTGGGTGAAACCCCACTTGATCATGGTGTACGATCCTTTTAATGTGCTGTTGGATTCTGTTTGCTAGTATTTTGTTGAGGATTTTTGAATCTATGTTCATCAGTGATATTGGCCTGTAGTTTTCTTTCTTTGTGACATCTTTGTCTGGTTTTGGTATCAGGGTGATGGTGGCCTCGTAGAATGAGTTTGGGAGTGTTCCTCCCTCTGCTATATTTTGGAAGAGTTTGAGAAGGATAGGTGTTAGCTCTTCTCTAAATGTTTGATAGAATTCGACTGTGAAGCCATCTGGTCCTGGGCTTTCGTTTGTTGGAAGATTTTTAATCACAGTCTCAATTTCAGTCTTTGTGATTGGTCTGTTTCTATTTTCTATTCCTGGTTCATTCTCAGAAGGTTATGCATTTCTAAGATTTTGTCCATTTCTTCCAGGTTGTGCAATTTATTGGCATATAGTTGCTTATAGTAATCTCTCATGATCCTTTGTATTTCTGCAGTGTCAGTTGTTATTTCTCCTTTTTCATTTCTAATTCTATTGATTTGAGGCTTCTCCCCATTTTTTTTTTTTTTTTTTTTGCAGTACGCAGGCCTCTCACTGTTGTGGCCTCTCCTGTTGCAGAGCACAGGCTCCGGATGCGCAGGCTCAGCAGCCATGGCTCACGGGCCCAGCCACTCCGCGGCATGTGGGATCTTCCCGGACTGAGGCATGAAGCCATGTCCCCTGCATCGGCAGGCGGACTCTCAACCACTGTGCCACCAGGGAAGCCCCTCCGTTTTTTTCTTGATGAGTCTGGCTAATGGTTTATCAATTTTGTTTATCTTCTCAAAGAACCAGCCTTTAGTTTTATCAATCTTTGCTATTGTTTCCTTCATTTCTTTTTCATTTATTTCTGATCTGATCTTTATGATTTCTTTCCTTCTGCTAACTTTGGGGGTTTTTTGTTCTGCTTTCTCTAAGTGCTTTAGGTGTGAGGTTAGGTTGTTTATTTAAGATGTTTCTTGTTTCTTAAGGTAGGATTGTATTGCTATAAACTTCCCTCTTAGAACTGCTTTTGCTGCATCCCATAGGTTTTGGGTCGTCGTGTTTTACTTATCATTTGTTTCTAGGTATTTTTTGATTTCCTCATTGATTTCTTCAGTGATCTCTTGGTTATTTAGGAGTGTATTTTTTAGCCTCCATGTGTTTGTGTTTTTTACAGATTTTTTCCTGTAATTGATAACTAGTCTCATAGCGTTGTGATCGGAAAAGATACTTGATACGATTTCAATTTTCTTAAATTTACTGAGGCTTGATTTGTGACCCAAGGTATGATCTGTCCTGGAGAATGTTCCATGAGCACTTGAGAAGAATGTGTATTCTGTTTTTTTGGGATGGAATGTCCTATAAATATCCATTAAGCCCATCTTGTTTAATGTATCATTTAAAGCTTGTGTTTCCTTATTTATTTTCATTTTGGATGATCTGTCCATTGGTGAAAGTGGGGTGTTAAAGTCCCCTACTATGATTGTGTTACTGTCGATTTCCCCTTTTATGGCTGCTAGCATTTGCCTTAAGTATTGAGGTGCTCCTATGTTGGGTGCATAAGTATTTACAATTGTTATATCTTCTTGGATTGATCCGTTGATCATTATGTAGTGTCCTCCTTTGTCTCTTGTAATAGTCTTTGTTTTAAAGTCTATTTTGTGTGATATGAGAATTGCTACTCCAGGTTTCTTTTGATTTCCATTTTCATGGAATATCTTTTTCCATCCCCTCACTTTCAGTCTGTATGTGTCCCTAGGTCTGAAGGTGGGTCTCTTGTAGACAGCATGTATATTGGTCTTGTTTTTGTATCCATTCAGCCAGTGTATGTCTTTTGGTTGGAGCATTTAATCCATTTACATTTAATGTAGTTATCGATATGTATGTTCCTATTCCCATTTTCTTGATTGTTTTGGGTTTGTTATTGTAGGTCTTTTCCTTCTCTTGTGTTTCCTGCCTAGAGAAATTCCTTTAGCATTTGTTGTAGATCTGGTTTAGTGGTGCAGAATTCTCTTAGCTTTTGCTTGTCTGTAAAGGTTTTAATTTCTCCATCAAATCTGAATGAGATCCTTGCTGGTTAGAGTAATCTTGGTTGTAGGTTTTTTCCCTTTTATGACTTTAAATATGTCCTGCCATTCCCTTCTGCCTTGCAGAGTTTCTGCTGAAAGATCAGCTGTTAACCTTATGGGGATTCCGTTGTATGTTATTTGTTGTTTTTCCCTTGCTGCTTTTATTTTTTTCTTTGTATTTAATTTTGATAGTTTGATGAATACGTGTCTTTGCGTGTTTCTCCTTGGATTTATTCAGGAGATATGGGACTCTCTGCACTTTCTGGACTTAACTGAGTATTTCCTTTCCCATATTAGGGAAGTTTTCAACTATAATCTCTTCAAATATTTTCTCAGTCCCTTTCTTTTTCTCTTCTTCTTCTGCAATCCCTATAATTCAAATGTTGGAGCGTTTAATATTGTCCCAGAGGTCTCTGAGACTGTCCTCATTTCTTTTCATTCTTTTTTCTTTATTCTGCTCTGCAGTAGTTATTTCCACTATTTTATCTTCCGGGTCACTTATCCCTTCTTCTGCCTCAGTTATTCTGCTTTTAATTCCTTTTAGAGAATTTTTAATTTCATTTATTGTGTTGTTCATCATTGTTTGTTTGCTCTTTAATTCTTCTAGGTCCTTGTTAAATGTTTATTGTATTTTCTCCATTCTATTTCCAAGATTTTGGATCATGTTTACTATCATTACTCAATTCTTTTCAGGTAGACTGCCTATTTCCTCTTCATTTGTTAGGTCTGGTGGGTTTTTGCCTTGCTCCTTCATCTGCTGTGTGTTTGTCTGTCTTCTCATTTTGCTTAATGTACTGTGTTTGGGGTCTCCTTTTCACAGGCTGCAGGTTCATAGTTCTCGGTGTCTGCCCCCAGTGGCTAAGGTTGGTTCAGTGGGTTGTGTAGGGCTTCCTGGTGGAAGGGACTTGTTCCTGTATTCTGGTGGATGAGGCTGGATCTTGTCTTTCTGGTGGGCCACGTCCGGTGGTGTTTTTTGGGATTCCTGTGATCTTACTATGATTTTAGGCAGCCTCTCTGCTAATGGGTGGGGTTGTGTTCCTGTCTTGCTCGTTGTTTGGCATAGGGTGTCCAGCACTGTAGCTTGCTGGTTGTTGAGTGGAGCTGGGTCTTAGCATTGAGATGGAGATCTCTGGGAGATCTTTTGCCATTTGATATTACGTGGAGCCGGGAGGTTCTGGTAGACCAGTGTTCTGAACCTAGCTCTCCCTCCTCAGAGGCACAGGCCTGACACCCGGCCAGAGCACAAATACCCTGTCAGCCACACAGCTCAGAAGAAAAGGGAGAAAAAAAGAAAGGAAGGAAAGAAGGAAGGAGGAAGGAAGGAAGGGAAAGTTATTAAAATTTAAAAAAGTAAACTTATTAAAAATAGAACAAGTAAAAAGTAGTAAATTAAAAAAAGAAAGAAGAGAGCAACTAAACCATAAAACAAATCCACCAATGATAACAAGTGCTAAAAACTATACTAAAAAGAAAAAAAAAAGGACAGACAGAGCCCTAGGACAAATGGTAAAAGCAAACCTATATAGACAAAATCACACAAAGAAGCATACACATACACACTCACAAAAAGAAAAAAGGAAAAGAATATATATATCTTTTGTGAAGTCTGAGGTCTCTGCCAGCATTCAGTAGGTGTTCTTTAGGAGTTGTTCCACATATAGATGTATTTCTGTTGTATTTGTGGAGAGGAAGGTGATCTCCATGTCTTCCTCTTCCACCATCTTGAAGGTCTACTCAGAGGGTCAATTTAACAAGCAGTGATCATGGACCCTCAGGCCATTCCAGCTGCAGGCTGATGACACATGGGAGATTAGTATTGCTCTTCACATACCCTTCCAAAGAGTCTCCCCAGGATAACTATCCCTGTTGCTCTCCTAAATTATACTAAACTCATCCAAAGCCAAACTCCAGGTGAAAGTGACCCTTGTAAAAGAAGGGTCATAATGATAAGAGCAAATACCAGATGTCTAAGTGACCCAGTTATATACATTTTATTGAGTAAGGGCTAAGAGAGGGAAATAAAGAGAAAAAGAGACTAGTCCTGCTCTGAAGCAAAGGCCAGGGGGAGATTGGAGATCTAAATGCCCTCTCCAGTGAATCATGCAAGAGCACTTTGTCATAGCTTGAACCCTTCCCTGACAAGTTCCCATTTTCGATTTTGTCCCTAAAGAACAGCTCAGGTGAAAAGGAGGGGGGCTAAGAATGGGTTTATTTGAGGATGCTGACCTATTACAGCCCACGCATAGAAAGAGTTTCCTTTTTCTCCTGCAGCCACCTTAGAAATGTTTCTAGAGAACGCAGCATCTCCCACAAGATGTGTAATCCTTATCAATGTGGCAAGGGGGCTATCAAAGCAACAAAGATCACATGGCTGTGAAGATAAAGGTTTGGCAGTTCCTGGGTGGGTTTATCAAGGTTTAGCAGTAAGTGAGTTTTGTTGCTTCGACTGCATTTTAAAAGTTCATTGATTTGTAGCTAATACCAAGTTGTTATAGTTTCATGAGTAACAGCTTGTGGTTTGCAGAATCAAAGCCTTTTCCTGAATCAATAATAGTGGATTTACTGAGGTGTCTTGAGCATCTGCAGAGAGGGGAGAAGCCAAGAAAGATGCCCTGGTAGAGAAAAGGAGTAAATGTGGTCAGACGGTAAGTGGTTTATAAAAGAGGAAAAATGACACTCTCCTTCTCAAAGCAGCAGGAATTGAGCCTTTTAAGAATTCGAACTAACCTGTAAAGAGACTATTGTTTTGAAAACATTTACAGATTAAAAATGTGCATACACACATACAATAAATTGACTCTAAGTGGGGGGAAGGCCAAAATGAAAATTTTTTTTTTAAAGCTCATCAGTTGGTTTAATCTTCATCAAGACAGCTTTTCTACATCCTGAGCTTGGCACAACTGAGTATTTTTCTAGACCCAGCTTCTTGGAAAACATTGACCTCTACCTCTCTTTATTCCCTAGGGGGAAAATAAGCACATGCAGGTAGGCACGCATGCAGACTCACACACACAAACCCATTATATTGTCCCTAACTGTACTAAGACACATTTCTAATAATATTTTAGTGTTGTGTTGGACTTTCATAACATTTTCAAAGCCTACTCCATTTAAGCTTCATAGTATCCATGTTGGACTGAAAGAGCTGTTATTTTTATCCCCTTTTGAATAAGAAAAAAATTTAGTCTTAGAGGGAGTCAGAACATCCAGCCCAATTTTCCTAGCAGTGCCCAAGGCAGACATCAGTAACTGATCAAAGAACTGTTTCCCAAGAAGCTCAGATTAAGCCTTAGAATCCTTCTGTCAGCTGACCTCCAGGCAGCCACTATCAGTTGATAGAAGATGACATGAAAAGTAAAACCTATTTGACATCCTGGACCCAAGTGACCTACCCAAGGTCATAGGACTACTTCATGGTAAAGCCAAGTCACACATCTCTTCTTTCTGTGCTTTCTTTATGAGGTAGAAAGCTTTTACCCCTGTGAGGTAAGTTTGCCTTTTCCACAGCCAAAAGCTATGGCCACTTGGGAAATTTTACATCCTTTCATACAGCTGCCAAACCCCATTCATGCTCACTATTTTAGAAGGCGTAAGACATTACAGAGAGTTCCTAGAAACTTTGAAATTACGTATGTGGTTCACATCATATTTCTACCAGACTATGTTGCTCTAGATAATATGTAGCTGTCAGAATCTTTAAAACCTAATATTCTTTAATTTAAATATCTATTGAGCCCAAATAATTTCTGAGAGTGATAAATGCCAAGAAAAAGATGAAGCAGAATAAAGGGCTGAAGAATGACAGTGGGTGGGGATGAGGTGAGCAATTACAGATGTGGTGATCAGGTAAAGTCTCTCTAAGGAGGGGACATTGGAGCAGAAACTTGAATGAAGTGAGGAGTGTGCCATCTGAAGAGCTGGAAATAGCAAGAGGAAAGGCCTTCGAGAGGGAATAAGTTGTGCAAGATTGAGAAACAGCATGGGGAATGTGCTAGGAGATGTCAGAAAGGCCATGGTGAGGAGTTTCCATGGTATTCTGGGCATGATGGGAAGACTGTAGAATTTAAGGCAGGTAAGTCATAAAGCTGACTCAGTTTGGAAAGATCACACAACCAAATATTTATTTTTAAAGATTACCCTGAGAGTAGTGTGAACAATGTACTCAGCAGAAGGGGGAAAGAATGATGGTGAAGCAAGAAGTTGAGATCACTCACTGCAAAATTCCAGTTGAAGTTGTCTAAATCAGAAGTGAGAATGACAAGCCTGATGGCCAGTAATCCATAAACAGAGACTGATTGGGGGTCATTAGCTATGTAGGCTTGGGTCTTCCTAGAAGCAGACCTGTAGACAGGAGTACACATACAAGAGATTTATTGGGGGAAATGCCTGTGAAGGATAAAAAGGCATAAGCAGAGAAGACAGAGAGCCTTCAGACCATAGGGCAGGTCTGGCACTTGCACAGGAGAGGGGGGAAGGAAGATGGGACCAGAAGAGTCTCAGACTGCAGCACAGTTCCCAGAAAGGGTTAGCAGGGGGAATCCTCGTGCCAAAATTGCCACAGGAATGGCCCTGCCATGCTTAGTCATTTACCAACAACAGCCTGTGGGAAGCATGGTTTCAGCAGGGAATGGGGGCGGGGGTGTGGATCCAGAAGGATAGCAGCTGAGGTCATCAGTCAATTATGTTTCCCACAGCAGGAGATCTGAGCAGCTGATTTTCATGGCCACCATAGCAGCCAAGAACGTGGATGGGCCCATCCTCTCCTGCCTTCTCAGGGACTTAGCTCCTACATCTTCATCCTATCCATCTCTATTAAACAAGCTTTAGGAAGTTGCATCTTTAGAAAACCTTCTCTTGATCTCAAATCCTCCTCCAAATAATGCTTTCTCTTGTCCCCATACACATCCAATTTTCTACAAAGAGTGTTCCACCAAAGGTGCTTCTACTTTCTCGTCTCCATTCACTCTTCATTCCTCTCTTCTGCTCCTCCCATGGCACTGAGGCTTCTGTTAAAACCAGCAGCAACCTCCATCTTGCTAAATCCAATAGAGGCTGTAGTTCTCTTCTTACCTGATCTTGGCAGAAATTTGAAGAGGTTGATTATTCACTCCTTAAAATAGTTTCTCTTCGCTGATTTCTGTGATGTCGCACTTACAGTGTTTTCTTTCTGCTCCTCTTATTATCCCCTGCTGGCTCCGCACTCCTTCTAAACATTCTCACTATTTTCCTTCAGTCTGGAAGAGCCTATTGCCTTCCTGTGTGGTGGGAAGCTGCCTTTACATCACGTCCTTCATCCTTTTTCTCTGGGGCTTAAAGTAAAAACTCTGTGCTCAGTCCTCCAATTTTACCTCCTAGGAAATCACAAATCCTTTCTTCTCGCCACAAAATCTGTCCCTTGCAAATGAAAAGGATTTGTTTTTCCTACCCTTATTTAAAAAGTAACCTATTTTGAGAACAAGGCTAAGCCTTTGTTCTAAGCTTTGTCTGCCCTTCTCTGAAGCAGTGGAATGCCTCATTTTCAACGGTGGAGAGTCCTAGGACAAACCAAATTGCTGAGAATGAAATATCTCAGCACCAAACTGTCCATCAAGCATATCCACCTGTATATCTCAGAAGTATAACAAAATATTACATGCTTAAAACTTGTGATCCTCTCCACATCCAAATCTGTACTGTCTCTAATCTCCCTCCACAAAGAGAATGGTTCCTGTGCTCATTCAGTTGCTCAGGTCATGAATCTGGGAAACAGATTCAAGTTTCCCTCTCATCCATCACCTCCAGTGGAGAACCAGATCTTGCCCATTCTGCTGCCTCCACCCCCAATTTTCTCTCCCCTGTGTTCACTTCTCTCCACCTCCACTGTACCGCCCAACTCTTAGCCACCATTATATCTTCTCTGGATTACTGAAATAACCTTCCAACTGGTCTCCCTCCTTCCCTTCTTGCTTCTTTCTAATCCTGTCCCCACACAGTAGCTGAATGATCAGACAAAGCCCATCAGGTCATGTGAGCGCCCTACTCTATATTCTTTTTTTTTTTTTTTTTTTTTTTTTTTTTGCGGTACACGGGTCTCTCTCTTGTGGCCTCTCCCGTTGCGGAGCACGGGCTCCGGACGCGCAGGCTCAGCGGCCATGGCTCACGGGCCCAGCCGCTCCACGGCATGCAGGACCCTCCCGGACTGGGGCACGAACCCATGTCCCCTGCATCAGCAGGCGGACTCCCAACCACTGCGCCACCAGGGAAGCCCCTATATTCTTTTAATGTTTTCCCAGTGCACTTGCAATAAAATACAAAATGCTTGTCGTGACCTTCAAAGCTTCACATGTTCTGTCTGCTGCCTCCATCTCTAGACTCACAGCATGCTGCTTTTTCCCCAGGCTCCAACACAGGTGTTCCCATGGTATCTGAATGCTCCAAGTGCTTTCCTTTCTCTGAGACTTCACATATGTTAATCCTTTGTCTTCCCAACACCCATCCTTTGCCTTCTATTCAACATCCTACCTCAGATTCCTTAAAGGGGATTTTCCTGAACTTTTCAATCCAAATTAAATCCCTAAGTTACACTCAAGGCACCCATTTCTTTTCCTTCATGGCAATGATTGTCATCTGTAATTTAAAGTCATTTATGAGGTTTACCTATTAAATGCTTGCAGCCCCACTAGACTTAAGGCAGGGACCATGTCATTGCTCATCAACTATCACAATCCCTAGCACATAGTAGGGACTCATTATTTGCTAAATTAAAAAATGGTCTCATATAGGTAGAATTATAAAGGAAGAAGGAAGAAGATGGAACCTTAGAGAAAAGAGGTCATGTAAAGAGGAGGCAAAGGAAGAGGAGCCAGAAAAGAAACAAGAAAGATCAGGAAAGAAGTAGAATCAGAAGAAAAAAGAATTTGTGATTTTAAAAGAATTACATGTTAGAAAACTGGGCAAGAGTTTTTAACTATACGTCCCAGACAGAAAATACCAAATGTTGGTGAGGAACAACTGGAGTTATCACACATTACTGATACAAGTGTAAAATGGTACATGAACTGTTTGGCAATATCAGAGCTGAGCATATGCATACTTACTGTACAAGCAATTCTACTCCCAAGTTTATGCCCAAAGGAAGTATGTGCATATGTGCACCCATAAAAACATGTACAAGAATGTTTATTGCAGCACTATTTATTATAGTTAAAAATTAGAACAACCCAAATGCCCATCAACAGTAAAACAAACAAATAGTAATATATTCATACAATGGAATATCATATAACAATGAAAATGAATTAATTATACTACACACAATGACTTGGATGCATCTCACAAACTTATTGTTGTGCAAAAGTAGTTAGACATAAAAGAGTATATAGGATATGATTCTATTTGTTTAAAATTCAAAACTAGGCAAAACTAATTTACAGTGTTAGAACTCAAAATAGTGGTTGCCTTTGGGGAGAGTGTAAAGTGATGGGGCACAAGTGGGGTTTTGGGGAGCTGGTAGTTTCTGTTTCTTGATCTGGGTTTAGTTTGTGAATATTCACTGAACTGTACACTCATGATTTGTGCATCCTATGTTTCCTATACTTCAATAAAAGTTTACTTAAAAAGACAACTTGGTAGTCTTCTGTTTAAATTGCTTAGCAGCTTAGCAGTGCCTAAAATAGATTATCACTGAATCTTTTCAGGAAATGGAAGTGTTGGTGTGTATGCCTCTGCGTGTGTATGTATGTGTGGGTGTTGAACATTGAATATTCTTCAGAAATGCAGTCAGGTGAAAGGAAACATCAAATTTATTATGCTTTCTTAAATAACTTGGCTTATGTGCCATAGTGTTTCCATAAAAGATTCTCTATTCAATGAGAGTCAATCTACTTGTGTTGTCAAAAGGATCTTAGGTAACCCCAACCCCATGCCACGTCTATCAGATTTCATTTTACCCTCTCCTTTTATTCAGTAAATCATTCAATCACTGAGCATTTTCTCTACACCAATCCCAGTGAGACGTGGTGGGGATTCAGAGAAAACACTATATATATGCCCTTCTTATCTCTATTCTTAGGGCCTGAGGAATTTATCAGGGATGCTTGACAAGAGTGTCTAAGCCTCAGGAACAGGGGCAAGACTGTGAGGTTTTCACCTAGAATAGCTGGAAATTATATAATCAAAGGGACAAGGGAAGCCACAGTCCACTGGGAGAGAGAAATGGTACAAAGAATCACAGATGGTAGGCAAGCTGACCTCAGGTAACAGACACTAAAGAGATCAGGCACAGGTCAGGAAGTAGATGTAAAGATGTCCCAAGAGAACAGCAGAGAATCAAGAGTGGCAGTAGGTGGGGTCCATATCCAGTGCATCGATAAGGGGTGCATGGTCTCTCAAAATTTAAAAACAATGTGAAACTGATTAAAAGTCTAGCTGCCTTTTGTTATTACTACACATCAGCAATCCTAAAAAAAATGTTTGTAAAATACTCCAGCCTCTGAATGTTCACTACAGTAGTGTTTATAACAGTGAACAATTGGAAGCAGCCTACATGTCCCTCACCTGAAGAATGGAGGAATGGGTCATGGTATATTCATACAGGGCAGTGGAAGCAGATGACCCAGCACTCCATATATCAACCTGGGAAACTCCAAAACATAATGTTACTAGTTGCAGAAGTCTACATAGTCTAATGCCATTTACACAAAGTTTTAAAACACATAAAATGAGAGTTACAAAACTCTCATGTGGATCCGGGTTGCAAAAGTACACAGAGTGCGTGGGCATGACCAGCACTAGGAAGGGCAGTGACCCCTGGAAGTAGGGAGGGAGGAAAGCAACCAGAAAGAATACACAGGACATATATTTGTAATTTTTTTTTAAGCTCAGAAGTGGAAACCACAGTGCATAATTTTTACTGTCTGTTCTTTTTCAACATGTCAGAAATATTTCATAATACAAATAAAATTTTGAAACACACACACACACACACAAAATGGTCCTGCCTGCCAGGGATGACTGTGCCTGCCTGACCCTTAATACACTAGTACAGGTGAATGATTCACAAAAAAGCTGACATATGTGAAGGTATCCAGAGCCCACTGCTATTGGTGGCAAGAGGTGGGCATGGGACCAGGTTAAAAAAAAATCTGGTTTTCTCAGAAAGAGGCTTTAGCGGTGTGTTATCTGAAGACAAGATGACATGTTCTTAACACTGATGTAGGGTAAAAAGGTTAACATCTAAGTAAAAACCTTCCCAGAACCACCACATCCAGACCTTATACATAGGCAGGCAGGCAGGGATGACTCAACTCTCAACAGCTCTGAGTCTGGGAAACAGCATACCTGTTAGAACCAGGTGCCATGACATTTTGGAATATGTGTTGGTAAGGTTCTCCATGTTAAGTAGCTTTACAAGTTGTTATTAGAATCACGTTAGTGCAGCACTAGAGCAAACATCCCACGTCCACAGATGATTCTTTCCAAGAAACCTATTGGTTTGCTTTTCTTCTCTTTTCCTTCTGAATAGCAGCTGACAGACCCAAGGGGAGCTGGCCCGGGCCTTTGATGCCAGTGCCAATTGAACAATAGCCCTGCTTGTGGCAGTCATCCTCTTTGTTCAGCCAGGAGAATGCTGAAGCTGTTGCTCTGGATCCTGTGTATGTGGGTGGCCAGAGCAAGGTGCATTTGGCAGCCAGATGTAGATTCTGGGTGGTATGAGCTGACTGTCCACATAGCTAAAGCTTGGGACTTGGCTGGAACTCCCCTGACCAGTGCAATCAGAGAGACCAGATGGACTCGCCTCCTGGTCCTTTGAAGATGGTGTCCTTTATTTAGCTAAAGGGAAGAGACAGCCAACCATCTGACCTGGAAAGCATTCTTGGGCAGCCCAGTTCCTTTTGTGCACATCTAAAAGAAAGGGAAAGTGCGCTGTTGAAAGGAAATTTGGGGAGAGCCTTTGCAAGCCACTGAGGAGCTTGTAAAATCACACTTAACAAATGGGCACCAGAGGTTCTATTAACCAGTGGGAACTTCCCATTTATTTTCCTGGGGCAGCTCCACTTAGAAAGCAGATGACACTACAGGGAATTTGTCACCCTTTCTAGGGGTTTCCTTGCTAGTGCTGCTATAGTGCTGCTAGTGCTGCTCTGGCTACTACTGACACCAGAGCCATTTCTAGCCACTGGAGTTGCTCTTCACTTTAGACCACCCTCCTTAGGAGGACAATCTGGACATAAGTGGTAGGCTGGGGTGCAGGGGCTTTGCTTGCTACGCCCTTGTTTGTGCCGCTCTCTGGTGGAGGTACTGAGATCACAGTCTCATGGGGATCCAGTTTTGATCAAGGTGGACTGTAGCATAGAGCTCCATCCCTGCCTACACCAGGTCCTGGGATTCCTCTAAAATGTAATCCATTGGGCTAGGCCCTCTACTTAAAAAATCCATTTGGAATCAACTAACCACCTTATGTTTTGAGCTCTGTCCCTCTAATCCAGTTTCCACACCATAGCTTCATACACTCTCTGGCTAACATCCTTCAGATAGTCTACCTAGTTGGATGAGTGTTTCATCCCTTACCACAAACTCTTTGCCCATAGAGCCTTCTCTATTATCCTGCTCATCTGACACTTGTTGGAGTTGAGGTTTGTGTCTGGGAGCACAGGACCACTATGCACAGTTGTATAAGTTGTTCACTGCACAAAGTCTTCCAGCCAAGATGGTGAATGGGGACTGAAATACCATTAATGGGTCCTATGGACTTATACTATCTCCATTTCATCAGTACCTACTGAGTGCAAGTGCCAGTGTTTGACACCTTTTTTTCCACTTGATTAAATAAACACACCTCTTTTTTAGAAGAGCTGTTAGTCTCTCAATTCCAACCTCATAGTTCTAGTGGAAGCTGGCAATCTTATTACCTAGTACCCAAACACCTGGCCTCAGGAGTGGCTGCATGACACAAGGTGGGACGGAGTCTTTTTGATGCGTATGTAAATGGAATTACTTATTTAATTTCATTTTTAATTGTTCATTGCTATTGTATAGAATAAAACTAATGTTTTTTTTTATACTGCTCTTGTACCATGTAACCTTGCTGAATGCCTTTATTAGTCTCAGTAATTCAGGATTCCTTAGGAATTTCTATATAAAAAAATCATATGTGCAAAGAGAGAGAGTTTTACTTTTTTCTTTCCAGTCTGAATGCATTTTATTTATTTTTCTTGCTTAATTGTCCTGGCTAGAACCTCCAGTATAATGTTGAATATAGGTGGTAAGAGCAGACGTCCATGTCTTGTTCCTGATCTTAGGGTGAAAATTTTCATACTCGCACCATTAAATATGATGTAAGCTGTGAGTTTTTGTATTTTATGCACTGTATCAGGTTGTGGAAGTTCCCTTTGATTCCTAGTTTTTTAAGTGTTTTTATCATGAAGGGGTGTTGGAATTTTTTCAAAAGTTTATTCTGGGTCTATTGAGATGACTGTATAGTTTTTGTCTTTTATTCTGTAAAATGGTATATTACAACGGCTGATTTTTGAACTTTAAACCAACCCTTCATTCCTGGGACAAATCCCACTTGGTCATGATGCATAATCACTTTTATATGTTGCTAGACTTGGTTTTCTAGTGTCTTATTGAGGATTTCTGTGTTTATACTTATGAGAGATAGAGGCCTGTAGTTTTCTTTAATTGCGGTGGCTTTGCTTGTTTTGGGGTAACATTAATACTGGCTTCATAGAATGAGTTAGGAAGTGTTCCCTTCTCTCCCATATTTAGAAAAAGTTTGTGAAGATTGGTATTAATTATTCTTTGTATGTTTGGTAGAATGCATCTTGAAACCAAGCCCAGGCTTTTCTTTGTGGAAAGTTTTAAATTACTAATCTAATCTCTTTATTTGTGATAGGTCTATTCAGATTTTCTAATTCTTGAGTCAATTTTGGTAGGTTGTATTATCCTAGAAATTTGTTTATTTCATCTAAGTTATCTAACTTTGTTGGTATATAGTTGTCCATAGTAGTCCCTATAATCTTTTTTATTTCTCTAAGGTAGTGATCTCACCCCTTTCATTCCTGATTTTAGTAATTTGAGTCTTTTTTTTTTTCTTAGTCACTCTAGCTAAAGGTTTGTCAAATTTGTTGGTCTTTTTAAAGAATCAGCTTTTGGTTTTGTTGATTTTCTCTACTGTTTTTCTATTCTCTATTTCATTAATTTCTACTTTGGTCTTTATTATTTCCTTCCTACTGCTTGCTTTAGGTTTGTTTTTCTTTTTCCATTGTCTTAAGATAGAAAGTTAGATTAGTGTTTTGAGATTGTCCTTCTTTTTAAATATAGGTATTTACAGCTATAAGTTTACCTCTAAGCACTGCTTTATCTATAACCAACAAGTTTTGGTGTGTTGTGTCTTCATTTTCATTTTCTCAAAGTGTTTTCTAATTAGCTTTGTGACTTTCTCTTTATTTAGGAGTGTGTTGTTTAATTTCCACATATTTTTGAACTTCCCAAATTTCTTTCTGTTACTAGTGTTACCATTGTAACACTAGTAATTTTATTCCATTGTAATTGAAGAACATACTTTGCATAATCCCAATCCTTTTAAACTTACTGATATGTATATGATCTGTATCACAGGATGTTCTATGTTCTATGTGCTCTTGAGAAGAACATATATTTTGCTGTCGTTGTGTGGAGTGTTCTATAGATATCTCTCATCTCTATTTTGTTTATAGTGTTATTCAAGTTCTTTATTTCCTTGTTGAGCTTCTGCCTAGTTGTTCTATCCATTATTGAAAGTGGGGTATTGAAGTCTCCAAATACAATTATTGAATTTTCTATTTCTCTCTTCAGTTCTGTCAGGTTTTTGCTTCATGTATTTTGGGGCTATGTTTTTAGATGCATTTATGTTTATAATTGTTAAATCTTCCGGATGGATCAACGCTTTTATCATTATAAAATTTCCCTCCTTATCTCTAGCAACATTATTGTTTTAAAGTCTATGGTATCTGATACTAGTGTAAACCACCACCCCCCCAGCTTTCTTATAGTTACTATGTGCATGATATATCTTTTGCCATCCTTTTACTTTCAATCTATTTGCATCTTTGAGTACAAAGTGTGTGTCCTGTAGACAGAATATAGTTGGATCTTGTTTTTTATCCAGTATGTCAATTTCTGCCTCTTAATATGATTATTTAATCAATTCACATTTAATGTTATTATTGATACAGTTGGATTTACCTCTGCCATTTGACTTTTTGTTTTCTATATGCCTCATGTAATTTTTGCTCTTCTGTCCTCCTTTACTCTTTTCTTTTGCATTAATTATTTTCTATGGAACATTTAAACTCCTTTTAATGATTCTTTCACTATATATAGTTTAGTATTTCTTAGTGGTTTCTCAGTGGCTTACTATATACATCTTAACTTATCAGAATCTACTTCAGATTAATTTCAGTGAGATATAAAAATGTTCCCTCTCTATAGCTCTATTCCCTCCTCCACCTTTTTTTTTTGCTACAATTGATATACATATTACATCTATATATGTAACAAATCCAACAATACATTTCTATAAGTATTATGTTACATAATTTTATGTCTGTTAAAGAAGATGAGAGAAGAAATGAGAACAAGTATTTATAGAGTTATATTAACCTTCTTATTTGCCATTTCTGATTTTCTTGGCTTGTTTCATGTGCATTCAAGAAACCATCTGGTGTTGTTTCTTACTCCTATACAGCTTTGCTCCCACTTGTGTCTTTTGTGCTGTTACTGTCAAATATATTACACTTTTATACGTTATCAGCCCAAGAATATCACATACATATTGTTTTATGCAATTGCTTTTTAAATCAATCAAGAGAAGAAAGGAGAAAATATGCATTTATATTCTCTTTTATAATTACATAATTACCTTTATTGGTGTTCCTATTGTGTGTGTGTGGATTTGAACTACTGCTTGGGTCACTTGCTTTCAGCCTTTGACTTTCAGAATTTTCTTTAGTATTTCCTGTAAGAGAGATCTGAGAGCAATAAATTCTCCTGGTTTTTGTTTATTTGCAAATGTCTTTATTTCACCTTCATTTTTGAAAGATAATCTTGCTGGATGTCAGATTCTTGGTTGACATTTTTTTTTTCTTTGAGCACTTTGAATATGTCATCCCATTTCCTTCTGTACACGATGGTTTCTGATGAGTCAACTATTAATATTGGATTTCCCTTGAAATGAGTAGTTTTCTCTTGCTTATTTCAAGATTTTCTCTTTGTCTTTGTCTTTACACATGCCTGGTGTAGAGCTTCCACCCTGTAAGTGGAGGTTTGGTGGAGGAAGAAGCCCCCAGACCTCTTAGTTGCTCTTTCCTGGATTAGAGTTTCTGCAACATAGAGCTGGAGGGATGAGAAATGCTAGTGGCCTGCCCTCCTGGGGAGGCGCAATAGTCCTCAGCTGGGATGATGCTCTTGGCTCACCCACTCAGAGTGGAGCTTCTGTCACTTTGAGTTGGGGGGTAGGGAGTGGGGGCAGGGAGAGGAAGCAAGTCCTGACTCAAATGTCACAGACTCTCACTGCTCTTATTGCAACTTTGTAGATTTTCTTGAATAAATATTTCTTCATTTGCTGTGTGCCTTTAGAACAATTTCAAGATAATTCAAGTTATTGTTTGTTAATAATTTTCACCCATTATGGATGTTTCACTGGGGAAAGGACCAGCAGAGCTCCTCAGACTGCCATTCTGGAAGTTCACTCCAGAATACACTGTTTTAAAAAGCTACATAGCTTTATATACTTCTTTTTCCACTTGACTTAATAATCCCCTATATTATTACAAGCTCTCCATAAATATCATTTCTAATTATTGCACAATAGTCCATCAAGTCAGATATACCAAACTTCAATAAACTTTTTATTAGAACAGTTTTAGATTTACAGAAAAATAGGAAGATAATACAGATTTTGATATATGCTATACCCAGTTTTACCTCTGTTGTCTACAATTTACTTTTTGTTTCCTTCTAATTTTTCACCATTTTAAGTAATGCCATGGTGAACATCTTTGTGCATAAGTATTTTTATATTTTAGGTTATTTACATGAGGTAGATTTTTACAGAGGTTTCATTACCTGCTCAAAGCATTTTAGAACATACTTGACTCTCTAAGATTAAAGTCCCAGGCTTGGGTCTATTATCACAATTCTGCTTAGCATCAGAGTAGTAATTACATTATGATTTCTAGGTTGGTTCAAGTAAAAGGTGTACCTCTTAAGCATAGCCACTAGCAAAAGATGATCATGAAACTAATAGTTTGCAAGAACTGACTGAGGTCCTAAGTATGAGGTGATCTTTACACCCCCAGGAACACTTGTTCAAATCTAACTATGCCAGTCACCCTTACTGATAAGCCTAATCACGATTAAATATATAAGAGGGCAATTAGCCTTTTCAATTTGACCATAAGATAGAGAATCAAACAAAAGTTACTTATATTTGGTTGTATGTGGTAGAAAGTTGGTCAGACCAGTCATTCTCAAAGTGTGGTCCCCAGACCAGTAGAATCACTGGTCTAGAGAGACCAGATATATGAGGTAAACTTCAAGATAACCATTTGGGAGTTATCTGATATAGGAAAAAGAGGTAATAAATCACTAAAGTGATAAAACCACTTTTTGGTATTCAGGCCAGGCTGACTGTGGACGGAGGGAGATTGCTTGGGCCCAGTGCACATAGCAGGCAAGCTCAGTATTCTCTCTGAACTGGGATTTGAGAGCAAGGTCTTGGTACAGCCTGCTCCTCTCCTGCCATGAGTAATTCCCAAGATGTAGAGAAGGGGCAAATTAGAAGGCTCCTGGAACTCTTGAAGGCTACAGAGGCTACCATACCACCTGAGTAGCCATTGGCCAATGGCCCACAGTGAGTGAACAGGGAACCGTGGTCACACAGGCTGGAAGAGTCATCCTCAGAGAGGGCATAACTGTTTCTGAGGCTCTGCAGAAAAGCTGCACCAGTATGCTTTCTTTCACCCACCCCAGTGGTGATGAGAGCATGAGTGTCATGATAACAAAAACAGGGCTTAGTTTGCATGCCTTGTATTCATTTAAAAAATCTTATAAAATCTGGGGAATTATAAATGCTTCAGAGCATAAGGGACAAAGCCAAACCCTAGCAAGCTGAGGGGTTCTCCTAGAGTTCATGAGCTCTGACTTCTTCCTTACCCCAGTCCCTTGGAGTAAGTGATTGGCTATGGGGCAGGTAGAATATAGATGAGGCTGAAGCACAGAAACCCATGGAATGGCCCCAAATCCTTCCCCCAGTCCTATGTGCTGGAGGTTGAGGCAGGGAATGGGGAAGAGAGGAGGAATGGAATTAATATCCAGATCTAAAGGAAATGGGTGGTAAAAAGAGACCTTGTCACCTGGAGGAAGACAAGGTTGGCCAGGGCCAGAGGGCGATTTGGTCCCCTTCTCTAGTTAAAGGAGGGCTGACTGTCTGATCTATGACTGAGGGGCAAGGAGGGAAGAACGTGCATCTCTAGAAGACCTCAAGTATAAGAACCCCACTCCTAGGTGGGCAAAGTGGAAACATTAGATCTGAAAGGTACAGTTCCTACTTCTGCTCCAGAACTTCATAATTGTTAGGAACTACCCAAAAAAGAGGGAAAAGACCCACATTTTTATTGTAACCCCAAGTGCTTGCCAGGTCTTACCAATCTGAGGTACAAAGAATGTTACTGCAGCAGATAATCCCAAATTTATCTAGTGCCAAGTCCCCACCTGCATAATTGTCAGACCTCTGACCCTGTTGGCATTTCCCCTCCCTGCTATCCCCCTGGAGTGCCCAGAAGGTCTTCCAGTTGCTTCTGCAGGAGCCTGGCCCACCACCTGAGCCCTGCTCCAAACTGTGACCTCAGCCTTCCATTCGGGCCAAGAGCTCTGGCAGCCTGCTCACGGCCGCCCACAAGGAAAACTGTTCTGGGACACCCTGTTATTCTACCAGAAGAAGCAAATATCTCTTTGTCACTTGTCTTGTTTGGTCTGGGGACTGGATGAAATTAAGATATCCAGGCAAAAGAGCAATCTGGAGTTCAGAGACCAGACAGGTCAGTTTGTACTGCATTTTTATGGGCACAAATACATACTATGGAAACTGGCATTTCTAATCATTGCCTCTGATAAATAGCAGTATGCTACAGTGCTCTGTGGTTTCATCATGGCTTTAAAATTAAGACACACAATATAACTTGCACATGCAATTTTTCAATTTTTTTCCTTAATCTTCGTGGATTGTCAGAGATGATAATGATTGTTGTTCACTTGGCTAGCTCTGGCCTGGCAGAAGCCTGCAGAAGGAAACAGCCTAACAGCAACATTAGCCCTTTACAGTGGGTTCAACAAGCACCGCCTCTGGCTGAGGCCAGGGTATGAGGGGATCATCATAGAGGGGCTGCTTTTGGGAAACTTGCCCATATTCCTAGAAAGAGAACATTTCAACCAACAGATTGATCAAATCCCATGGTGGTATTGGTTAACTTTTTTTTATATTAATTTATTTTTTGCTTTTTAAAACTCTACTGAAAATTTTTTTTTGCTCAAATAGTAATGCATAATTGTTTAAGCAAATCAAATAATTCAGAGGCATGTAATAGTCTCTCCCTTTTTCCCTTCAGTGCCACCATTTTGAGTTTGTCATTTTCCCTACATACATTTAAATACATCTAAACAGGGGCTTCCCTGGTAACGCAGTGGTTAAGACTCTGCCTGCCAATGCAGGGGGCATGGGCTCGAGCCCAGGTCCGGGAAGATCCCACATGCCGCGGAGCAACTAAGCCCGTGTGTCACAACTGTTGAGCCTGTGCTCTAGAGCCCGCGAGTCACAGCTACTGAGCCCACGTGCAGCAACTACAGAAACCCGCACACTTTAGGGCCCGTGTGCCGCAACTACTGAGCCTGTGTGTTGCAACTACTGACGCCTGCTCGCCTAGAGCCTCTGCTCCGCAACAAGGAAAGCCACTGTGATGAGAAGCCCACACACCACAACGAAGAGTAGCCCCTGCTCACCACAACTAGAGAAATCCCACGCACAGCAATGAAGACCCAACACAGCCAAATAAATAAATAAAATTATTTTTAAAAAAGAAAATATTGCCTTTATCTTCTTGCGATGCTGTTTTCTGATTTCCCTGCCACTGCTTTGAAGAGTCAGTATTTGAAAAAAGAAAAACAGAAAGAAATGGTTAACCTCTTCATTGGCCTTCAGCGTGGTGGCTCCAATGAGCTGTCATGAATAGCTTTCCATAACAAATGGGATTATAGTCCTCTTCATCATTCACCCTTTTCACCCCAGTACAGTAGCAATGCTGAGACCTTCAGGGATCACATCAACCAAATCCCAAGGTAGAGATATTTAAATTCAAAAATCCACACTCACTTGGACCTGTTCTTTCCTGGCTACCGTGGTGCATTTGGGCTTTGCATCTAACTCCTTGAAAATTTATTTTAAAGTAAATGGAGTCTTGTTTTGAGAGTGAAAAGTTATTTTAACATGCATCCCAGATAGCATGGCCGCAAATGGAGTATAAATGCATCAGGATCCCCACTTGAGATTTTCGTTTTAGCCCAGTGCATTCAAAGCAATAATCTACATTGTGCCAAGCCAAGTAGTGAGTGACTATGCTAGGAGGATTAAAGGATTATTTTTTTTTAATCCACTGGAACCCAAGCCATAGTCCCTCTATCAGTAACATTAATAACTATAGTGGACTAAATTCAGATACCTCTTTTCTTCAAGATTCTGAAAACGTTTTTTGCCAAATGTAACTTACCAAATCACAGATTGATTTTTAGAGCTGGAAAGATCCTTAGAGATCAACCAGACAAACTTCTTATTTAAAGATGATGTTTGAGGCCCAGGGAAGACAGATGACTTGGTCCAGGTCTCTCACATCCACTTACTGACAGAGCAAAACTCAAACCCAGGCGGTCAGATTCTTAGCCTGGGGTGCTTCCTCCCACACTCTTGCTATCCAAAGTATGGTCTGTGGACTTACCACGTGGCATCACCAAGGAGCTTGTCAGAAAAGCAGAATCTCAGGCTCCACCCCAGATCTGCTGAATCAGAATCTGCATTTTAACAAGAGCCCTTCTCCAGTGTCTGTGTGCACATTAAAATCTGAGAAGCCCTGCTTTACATCTCACTGCCACTGCCCACAGCTCCATGACCTTTGCATTTGACATCAGACCATTTTCTGGAGATGCCCAAGAAAGTGCAGTAAAATAAGTACAATAATCCTGTGGAAAGAGCACTCCTTGAGAAAAAGGTTATAGTGACATCTGACCACAGCAATGAAAGAAAAAGATCAGAAGAGGATTCCTCTGGTGTTTTTGCAGCGAACTTAACCTGCACACTTGGAAAAACAGGGTCCTTGCTCTGAACAAGCTTACAAGATAAGAGAAATCTAGGGCCCAGGGAGCAAATATAGCATTGAATTCTAAATCAGGATGCAGAGCGTTTAGGGAAAACTTCCTGTGGGACACTCCTAATTCATCCTCCTCCCTGGTGCCAGAGAGAAACTTCTAAACTGCAACGTTGACCGACTCTTGTCCTTCAGTGACCCACTGCTGCCTGCAGGGTAAAGTCCAAAGTCCCCTGAGTTGTTCCTGTGCTTCCTCTTTAGCCTCATCACCCTCTTTGCACATCACCCCTTCTTCACACCAAGAACACTGGGCTGCTTGCAGTTCCCTAGTCTGCCATGTCTTCGTTCATCTTGGAGCCTTTGCAAGACACTCCTGCATAATGCATCCTCCCTTATCCCTTCATATGGCTAATTGTTGCTCATCCTTATGGTCTCTGACAACGTGCCACCAAGAAACATTCTTCAAATTTTGGTTAGGTGCTCCTCCTCTGCACTCCCATTATGCCCTGAGTTATGGACTAAACGTTTGTGTCCTCCCAAAATTGGTATGTTGAAGCTTTAATCCCCCAGTGTGATGGTATTTAGAGGTGGGTCCTTTGGGAGGTAATTAGGTCTAAATGAGGTCATGAGAGTAGGGCCCCCATGATGGAATCAGTACCTTTATAAGAAAAGGAAGAGGCACCAAAGCTCTGTCTCTGCCATGTGAGGACACAGCAAGAAGGCAGCTGTCTGCAAGTCAGGAAACAGACTCTTACCAGAAACCAAAGAATCAGGCTCTCACCAGGAACCAAGTCTGTCAGCACCTTGATCTTGGACTTCCCAGCCTCCAGAACCCTGAGAAATAAATGTCTGTTGTTTAAGCCAGCTTGTCTCTGGTATTTTGTTATAGCAGCCTGAGCAGGGTAAGATACTCTGTGTCCCCCACTGTCGTGCTGGCTGGTTACTCCTCATTTGTCTGTCCTGCAAACAGCAGGCCCCTTGAGGTCCGGGAGCATGTTTCTCATTGTCCATCCCCAGGACATTGGGCTCGGCACATAAAACACATTCCATAAATGCTTGTTGAATGAAAAAGAAGAGTGTGTGAATAGATTTGTGCTTGCAGGAGATGGAATTTGAGCTGATCCCTGAAAGACAGATTTTAATAGCTATGGAGAGGAGGAAAGGCATGAATAGAAGCACAGGAACAAGGATGGTTATGAGCGTATGAATGAGTGCACGGAGAGAATTAGGGAAGTGAGAAGGATGGGGAAGTTTTGTCTCAGACAGTGGTGAGAGAAAATGGGGTTTGGGGTCAAGCAAAGGAATTTGATTTTCTACTGTTACTGCTGTCAATTCCTCCCTCTCCCCGCCACCCACAGAAGCATGCAGGGATCTTAGTTCCTGGACCAGGGGTTGAACCTGTGCCCCCTGAAGTGGAAGCATGGAGTCTTAACCACTGGACTCCTTAACCAGGGAAGTCCCACTGCTGTCAATTTTTTGAATGTTTTTATTAAATTATAATATAGATACAATAAAGTACATATATCTTGAGATTATAGCTTGATGAATTTTTACGTACATACACTGTTACGGGCTGAATTGCGTCCTCCCCCCCCATTCATACGTTTGCGTCCTAAACCTCCAGTACCTCCAAATATGATTGTATTTGGAGACAAGGTCTTTAAAGAGATATTTACATTAATATGAGGCCATTAAGATGGGCCTTGGGGCTTCCCTGGTGGCGCAGTGGTTGAGAGTCCGCCTGCCGATGCAGGGGAAGCGGGTTCGTGCCCCGGTCTGGGAGGATCCCACATGCCGCGGAGCGGCTGGGCCCGTGAGCCATGGCCGCTGAGCCTGCGCGTCCGGAGCCTGTGCTCCGCAATGGGAGAGGCCACAACAGTGAGAGGCCCGCGTACCACAAAAAAAAAAAAAAAAAAAAAAGATGGGCCTTGTGTCCTTATAAGCAAAGGAGATTAGGAAACAGACACACATAAAGGGACCATGTAAAGACACACAGAGAAGATGGCCATCTATAAGCCAAGGAGAGAGGTCTCAGAAGGAACCACCTCAACTGGCACCTTGATCTCAGACTTCTAGGCCCAGACTCTGAAAATATAAACTTCTGTTGTCTAAGCCCCCCAGTCTATGGTATTTGTTACAGCAGCTCCAGCAGGCAAATACACTCACTGTGGGTGCACCATCCAGACCCAGATACAAAACATTCCAGCACCCCCAAAAATTTGAATTTGACTGCAGTGACTGAAGTCATTTTTGGTCCCTAAGCAGGTGACTCACCAAAGCAAAATGGAATTTTAGGAAGATTAGCAAAGTGATTGGATGAATGGCAGTAGGGGTGGTGGGGATGAGTAGGGGAGAAAAGAGGGGAAAGGGGCATGGTTCACAATCTCTTGCTAAAGTCAAGGAATTGGTGAGAGGATAATGGTGAAGGAAACGAAAGTGCATTTTAAAGGAATGGGAAAATAGCAGTGATGAACAAGAGGGAGGAATCAAAGAAGACTCTGAAGTGTTTGTCTAGGAGACTAAAGTGAGGAAGTATCGAAGACAAATATTGGCTATTTGGAGAAGGGAGTCGGTTGGAGTGGGAAATGCCACACTGGGTTTCAGTCACGCTGGGTTTGAGGGGATGTCAGCATATTAAAGTGGGTATGACATATCCAGAGGTGGAAATATAAGGCAGGAGCCCAAAGCAAGTGAGGATAAGAGTATGGATGTGACTAGGGTCAGAGAAGTGGACTGTGTGTGGAGAGAAGGGAAGAAAGGCAAGAATGAATGCTAACAAAATAATGAAATAATAATAACTAACATGATTATGTGCTTACTTCCCGAAAGGTGTGCCTTTTACATATTTAATCGTCACAACAATCCTGGAAGGAACATTCTGTCATTATCATGCCTGTTTGACCAAGGAGGAAACTGAGGCACAGAGAGATTAATTCACTTGTTTGAAGTCACACAGCTCATCAGTGGTAGATATGGTTTCAAGCCCAGGTACCCTGACACCAGTTCACTCAAGTGAGTGTGCTTAGAGGAAAGGGGAGCCAGCAGCAGAGGAGACCATCTGAGCTCCTTTTTATCCCCCAGTCTCCAAATAAACTGGCCCAGTGCTATTCTATTCTGTAGTTTAAAATTCCTCAAGCTGTGGTGTTGATGTTTTTAGAAATGAACAAGTCTTTGCCATCAGTAAGTTCTTCCCAATGCCTAACCTCAAACACCCTGGTTGCACTTTAATAAAGGATGCTGCCTTCCCTCTCTGTTCTGCTGCCTGTGGAGTTTGGATCAGCTGCCTGTCTTTATTATTATCTTGCATCCTTGAAGACAGTATATTTATTAGCATTTATTCAAATTATTTAAAAATGTGAACTTCTCACACTTTTCCTGAACTCTGGCCCTTGAGTCCAAGCTCCTCCTCTGTGGTCTCTTTTCTCCCGGACAGCTCAGGTTTCGTCATCAATCTGGCACATGGAGCCCCAGTATAGCTCATAGTCCCCGCAGGTCTAGGGGAAGACAAGATTACATTTCCACAAATGTGCTTCCATGCATATTTTGCAATTTCAGAGCTGTCCATAAGCCTGAAGAAATATCTTATACTGAAGCAAATAAAAGACGTTGACAGGTGCAAAACTCTGAACCACCAGAATTTAGCCAAAAGGATTTCTAGGCCATTCTCTTCAAACAAATTTCTTTCCTCTCCTATTGTGCTCCAGATTTCATCTCTCTGTGTGTTATTTTTTAAATCTTTTCCTGATAATTGTGCATTTATAAAATAACACTTCATGTACACCCGGCAAACATGCAAACTGTTTTATAATTAAAGAGATTCCTATTCCCCAAAATCTAGCATATGTAGTTAAAACACATGATTTGCTCAGTGTTTTAATGGAATATGTGGCTAAAGGGCCAGAGCCCTACTCGGAATCACCAGCTGAAATGATGCTCAGAGCATTAACTATTATGTTTGTAGTCTTACATTGCCTTTATCATGTTATATTTATTTTTGACCAAGAAAAATCCATTCCTCCTAGCAGAATTCTTTGGAAAGACGGAAAAGAGCCATTGGGGAAACAAAATGCTAAATCTGGAAACATTCTAGATTCCTATTTGTTGGGTTTTCCCCCACCAAGTCATCTGAGAGATATTTCTTGTTCCATAGCAGGTATCTGGCCACAAACATCATAACCTAATTAATCATTGTGGCTATTTATAAGTATGACTTGCATATAGAATGTTAATTATAATCATATCAACAATTACTGTTAACAAGAATGAATTGCACATATATTGAGCTTTATGATTTACAAAATAATTTAACTTGTTTAACTATTTTATTTTTATTTATTTATTTTTTATAAATTTATTTATTTTTGGCTGCGCTGGGTCTGTTGCTGCACGCAGGCTTTCTCGAGTTGCAGTGAGCAGGGGCTACTCTTCGTTGCAGTGCGCGGGCTTCTCATTACGGTGGCTTCTCTTGTTGCGGAGCTCGGGCTCTAGGTGACTGGGCTTCAGTAGTTGTGGCACACAGACTCAGTGTTGTGGCTCGCGGGCTCTAGAGCGCAGGCTCAGTAGTTGTGGCACACGGGCTTAGTTGCTCTGTGGCATGTGGGATCTTCCCGGACCAGGGCTCGAACCTGTGTCCCCTACATTGGCAGGCGGATTCTCGACCACTGTGCCACCAGGGAAATCCATGTTTAACTACTTTAGATTTCCCCAATGACCCTGAGATAGACAAGGTAGATTTTACTTTATTTTACTTTTAAATTTATTTATTTTTTTCTTCATTGGGTCTTCATTGCTGCGCATGGGATTTCTCTAGTTGCGGTGAGCGGGGCCTACTCTTTGTTATGTTGCATGGGCTTCTCATTGTGGTGGCTTCTCTTCTTGTGGAGCACAGGCTCTAGGCACGCACGCAGACTTTGGTAGTTGTGGCTTGTGGGCTCTAGAGCACAGGCTCAGTAGTTGTGGCACACGGGAGTAGTTGCTCTGCGGCATGTGGGATCTTCCCAGACCAGGGCTTGAACCCATGTCGCCTGACTTGGTAGGCGGATTCCTAACTACTGCGCCACCAGAGAAGTCCCAGCAAGGTAGATTTTTGTATTCCCATTTTATAGGTAAGAACATGGAAGCACAGAAAGAGATGAAGTGAGTTTCCACATGATATATAGTTGGAGAGATAAAGCTTTGTAGGTCACATTTGCTTATAGATTGACAGGAGAATGAATATAATCTCAAGTTATGATTTATTTACAGAGTTTAAGCACTTAAACTATCTATACCCAGTGAGTATCTATGTAGCCAAGCAAATAATCTCAAGACCCAGCTAGCCATTTCCTATCTTGTAGATTATATCAGCTGAGAAACTGTCCATCACATCTATCTAAAGAGTCCAAATTTGAGACATGTAATTCTCTGGTAAGTTTCAGTTTTGAGGCTAAAAGTTCTCAAACTTTCAGAACATGATACCAGGCCAATTTTGCCTCATTTAGATGGTGGGGTAAAATGTTTTTAATGTATTCCTTCCATGATAAAAGTGGGGGGGCTTCCCTGGTGGCGCAGTGGTTGAGAGTCCGCCTGCCGATGCAGGGGACACGGGCTCGTGCCCCGGTCCGGGAAGATCCCACATGCCGCGGAGCGGCTGGGCCCGGGAGCCATGGCCGCTGAGCCTGCGCGTCCGGAGCCTATGCTCCGCAACGGGAGAGGCCACAACAGTGAGAGGCCCCCATACCGCAAAAAAAAAAAAAAAAAAAAAAAAAAGTGGGTGACACATTTCCTTCATTAACATCAATAATTCACATTAACATTTGGATAGCACCTTAGTTTGTCAAAGCATATTCACTTATAGCATTTGATTCTGCCTGAGACCCTATGACCCAGGTTGGGTTCATAGTAACATTCTCATTTTCCAGACAAGAAGACCAAGGTACAGTTAATAAAATAGTCAAGTATTTAAGGCATGCCTTCTATGTGGTGGAGACTACACTAAGTGATGGGGTGATAACAATACTGATAAAAAGTACATGCAAAATCCCGCCTCAATGTTTTCAGTCTAGTGCAGAGGGTAGACAATGAAATAATCACACCAACAAATGTAAAATTTGAACTGAATGTAATAGTGCTTTCATCCACATATTCCATCAAAACATTGTATAAGCCATGTGTTTTAAAAAACATGTAAGGTGAGGGAGCTTCAAGATGGCGGAAGAGTAAGACGTGGAGATCACCTTCCTCCCCACAAATACATCAGAAATACATCTACATGTGGAACAACTCCTACAGAACACCTACTGAACGCTGGCAGAAGACCTCAGACCTCCCAAAAGTCAAGAAACTCCCCATGTACCTGGGTAGGGCAAAAGAAAAAAACAGAGACGAAAGAATAGGGACGGGACCTGAACCAGTGGGAGGGAGCTGTGAAGGAGGAAAGGTTTTCACACACTAGGAAGCACCTTCGAGGGCAGAGACTACGGGTGGCGGAGGGGGGAAGCTTCGGAGCCGCGGAGGAGAGCACAGCCACAGGGGTGCGGAGGGTAAAGCGGAGAGATTCCCGCACAGAGGATCGGGGCCAACCAGCCCTCATCAGCCCGAGAAGCTTGTCTTCTCACCCGCCGGGGCGGGCGGGGGCTGGGAGCTAAGGTTCGGGCTTCGAGGTCGGATCCCAGGGAGAGGACTGGGGTTGGCGGCGTGAACACAGCCTGAAGGGGGCTAGTGCGCCACAGCTGGCCAGGAGGGAGTCCTGGAAAAGGTCTGCACATGCCGAAGAGGCAAGACTTTTTCTTGCCTCTTTGTTTCCTGGTGCGCGAGGAGAGGGGATTAAGAGTGCTGCTTAAAGGACCTCCAGAGACGGGCGCGAGCCGCAGCTAACAGCGCGGACCCCAGAGACAGGCATGAGATGCTAAGGCTGCTGCTGCCGCCACCAAGAAGCCCGTTTGCAAGCCCAGGTCACTCTCCACACCTCCCCTCCTGAGAGCCTGTGCAGCCCGCCACTGCCAGGGTCCCGTGATCCAGGGACAACTTCCCCAGGAGAAAGCATGGCGCACCTCAGGCTGGTGCAACGTCACTCTGGCCTCTGCCGCTGCAGGCTCGCCCCGCATCCGTACCCCTCCCTCCCCCGGCCTCAGTGAGCCAGAGCCCCCGAATCAGCTGCTCCTTTAAACCCGTCCTGTCTGAGCGAAGAACAGACGCCCTCAGGCTACCCACACGCAGAGGTGGGGCCAAATCCAAAGCTGAACCCCAGGAGCTCTTCGAACAAAGAAGAGAAAGGGAAATCTCTCCCAGCAGCCTCAGGAGCAGCGGATTAAATCTCCACAATCAACTTGATGTATCCTGCATCTGAGAAATACCTGAATAGACAACAAATCATCCCAAATTGAGGAGGTGGACTTTGGGAGCAATGATATATATATATTTTTTTTTCCCTTTTTCTCTTTTTATGAGTGTGTATGTGTAGGCTTCTGTGTGTGATTTTGTCTGTATAGCTTTGATTTTACCATTTGTTCTAGGGTTCCGTCTGTCCAGTTTTTTTGTTTGTTTTTGTTTTTTAAGTATAGTTTTTAGCATTTGTTATCATTGGTTGATTTGTTTTTTGGTTTGGTTGCTCTCCTTTCTTTTTAAAATTTTTTTATTAAACAATTTTTTAATAATTTTTTATTTTAATAACTTTATTCTGTTTTATTTTACTTTATTTTATTTTATCTTCTTCCTTCCTTCCTTTCTTTCTTTCTTTCTTTCTTTCTTTCCTTTCATCCCTCCCTTTTATTCTGAGCTGTGTGGATGACAGGCTCTTGGTGCTCCAGCCAGGCGTCAGGGCTGTGCCTCTGAGGTGTGAGAGCCAAGTTCAGGACACTAGTCCACAAGAGACCTTCCAGCCCCATGTAATATGAAACGGTGAAAATCTCCCAGAGATCTCAATCTCAGTGCCAAGACTCAGTTCCACTCAATGACCAGCAAGCTGCAATGCTGGACACCCTATGCCAAACAACTAGCAAGACAGGAACACAACCCCATCCATTAGCAGAGAGGCTGCCTAAAATAATAATAAGGCCACAGACACCCGAAAACACACCACCAAACGTGGACCTGCCCATCAGAAAGACAAGGTCCAGCCTCATCTACCAGAACACAGGCACTAGTCCCCTCCACCAGGAAGCCTACACAACCCACTGAACCAACCTTAGCCACTGGGGACAGACACCAAAAACAACTGTAACTATGTACCTGCAGCCTGCAAAAAGGAGACCCCAAACACAGTAAGATAAGCAAAATGAGAAGACAGAAAAACACAAAGCAGGAGAAGGAGCAAGATAAAAACCCACCAGACCTAACAAATGAAGAGGAAATAGGCAGTCTACCTGAAAAAGAATTCAGAATAATGATAGTAAAGATGATCCAAAATCTTGGAAATAGAATGGAGAAAATACAAGAAACGTTTAACACGGACCTAGAAGAACTAAAGAGCAAACAAACAGTGATGAACAACACAATAAATGAAATTAAAAATTCTCTAGAAGGGATCAATAACAGAATAACTGAGGCAGAAGAACGGAAAAGTGACCTGGAAGATAAAATAGTGGAAATAACTACTGCAGAGCAGAATAAAGAGAAAAGAATGAAAAGAATTGAGGACAGTCTCAGAGACCTCTGGAACAACATTAAATGCATCAACATTTGAATTATAGGGGTTCCAGAAGAAGAAGAGAAAAAGAAAGGGACTGAGAAAATATTTGAAGAGATTATAGTTGAAAACGTCCCTAATATGGGAAAGGAAATAGTTAATCAAGTCCAGGAAGCACAGAGAGTCCCATACAGGATAAATCCAAGGAGAAACATGCCAAGACACATATTCATCAAACTATCAAAAATTAAATACAAAGAAAAAATATTAAAAGCAGCAAGGGAAAAACAACAAATAACATATAAGGGAATCCCCATAAGGTTAACAGCTGATCTTTCAGCAGAAACTCTGCAAGCCAGAAGGGAGTGGCAGGACATATTTCAAGTGATGAAGGAGAAAAACCTACAACCAAGATTACCCTACCCAGCAAGGATCTCATTCAGATTTGATGGAGAAATTAAAACCTTTACAGACAAGCAAAAGCTGAGAGAATTCAGCACCACCAAACCAGCTTTATAACAAATGCTAAAGGAACTTCTCTAGGCAGGAAACACAAGAGAAGGAAAACACCTACAATAACAAACCCAAAACAATTAAGAAAATGGTAATAAGAATATATATATCGATAATTACCTTAAATGTAAATGGATTAAATGCTCCAACCAAAAGACATAGACTGGCTGAATGGATACAGAAACAAGATCCGTATATATGCTCTCTACAAGAGACCCATCTCAGACCTAGGCACACATACAGACTGAAAGTGAGGGGATGGAAAAAGATATTCCATGCAAGTGGAAATCAAAAGAAAGCTGGAGTAGAATTCTCATATCACACAAAATAGACTTTAAAACAAAGACTATTAGAAGAGACAAAGAAAGACACTACATAATGATCAAGGGATCAATCCAAGAAGAAGATATAACAATTGTAAATATTTAAGCACCCAGCATAGGAGCAACTCAATACATAAGGCAAAGGCTAACAGCCATAAAAGGGGAAATCGACTGTAACACAATCATAGTAGTGGACTTTAACACCCCACTTTCACCAATGGACAGATCATCCAAAATGAAATAAATAAGGAAACACAAGCTTTAAATGATATATTAAAAAAGATGGACTTAATTGATATTTATAGGACATTCCATCCAAAAAAAACAGAATACACATTCTTCTCAAGTGCTCATGGAACATTCTCCAGGATAGATCATATCTTGGGTCACAAATCAAGCCTTAGTAAATTTAAGAAAATTGAAATCGTATCAAGTATCTTTTCCGAACACAACGCTATGAGACTAGATATCAATTACAGGAAAAAATCTGTAAAAAATACAAACAACACATGGAGGCTAAACAATACACTTCTTAATAACCAAGAGATCACTGAAGAAATCAAAGAGGAAATCAAAAAAATACCTAGAAACAAATGATAATTAAAACACGACGACCCAAAACCTATGGGTTACAGCAAAAGCAGTTCTAAGAGGGAAGTTTATAGCAATACAATCCTACCTTAAGAAACAAGAAACATCTCAAATAAACAACCTAACCTTACACCTAAAGCAATTAGAGAAAGCAGAACAAAAAAACCCCAAAGTTAGCAGAAGGAAAGAAATCATAAAGATCAGATCAGAAATAAATGAAAAAGAAATGAAGGAAACGATAGCAAAGATCAATAAAACTAAAAGCTGGTTCTTTGAGAAGATAAACAAAATTGATAAATCATTAGCCAGACTCATCAAGAAAAAGAGGGAGAAGACTCAAATCAATAGAATCAGAAATGAAAAAGGAGAGGTAACGACTGACAGATTACTACAAGCAACTATATGCCAATAAAATGGACAACCTGGAAGAAATGGACAAATTCTTAGAAATGCACAAGCTTCCAAGACTGAACCAGGAAGAAATAGAAAATATGAACAGACCAATCACAAGCACTGAAATTGAAACTGTAATTAAAAATCTTCCAACAAACAGAATCCCAGGACCAGATGGCTTCACAGACGAATTCTATCAAACATTTAGAGAAGAGCTAACACCTATCCTTCTCAAACTCTTCCAAAATATAGCAGAGGGAGGAACACTCCCAAACTCATTCTACGAGGCCACCATCACCCTGATACCAAAACCAGACAAAGATGTCACAAAGAAAGAAAACTACAGGCCAATATCACTGATGAACATAGATTCAAAAATCCTCAACAAAATACTAGCAAACAGAATCCAACAGCACATTAAAAGGATCATACACCATGATCAAGTGGGGTTTATCCCAGGAATGCAAGGATTCTTCAATATATGCAAATCAATCAATGTGATACACCATATTAACAAGTTGAAGGAAAAAAACCATATGATCTCAATAGATGCAGAGAAAGCTTTCAACCAAATTCAACACTCATTTATGATAAAAACCCTCCAGAAAGTAGGCATAGAGAGAACTTTATTCAACATAATAAAGGCCATATATGCCAAACCCACGGCCTACATCATCCTCAATGGTGAAAAGCTGAAACCATTTCCACTAAGATCAGGAACAAGACAAGGTTGCCCACACTCACCACTATTATTCAACATAGTTTTGGAAGTTGTCGCCACAGCAATTAGAGGAGAAAAAGAAATAAAAGGAATCCAAATCAGAAAAGAGGAAGTAAAGCTGTCACTGTTTGCAGATGACATGATACTATACATAGAGAATCCTAAAGATGCTACCAGAAAACTACTAGAGCTAATCAATGAATTTGGTAAAGTAGCAGGATACAAAATTAATGCACAGAAATCTCTGGCATTCCTATACACTAATGATGATAAATCTGAAAGAGAAATTAAGGAAACACTCCCATTTACCATTGCAACGAAAAGAATAAAATACCTAGGAATAAACCTACCTAAGGAGACAAAAGGCCTTTATGCAGAAAACTATAAGACACTGATGAAAGAAATTAAAGATGATACAAATAGATGGAGAGATATACCATGCTCTTGGATTGGAAGAACCAACATTGTGAAAATGACTATACTACCCAAAGCAATCTACAGATTCAGTGCAATCCCTATCAAACTACCAATGGCATTTTTCACAGAACTAGAACAAAAAATTTCACAATTTGTATGGAAACACAAAAGACCCCGAATAGCCAAAGCAGTCTTGAGAAAGAAAAACCGAGCTGGAGGAATCAGGCTCCCTGACTTCAGACTGTACTACAAAGTTACAGTAATCAAGACAGTATGGTACTGGCACAAAAACAGACATATAGATCAATGGAACAGGATATAAAGCCCGGGGATAAACCCACGCACATCTGGTCACCTTATCTTTGATAAAGGAGGCAAGAATATACAGTGGAGAAAAGACAGCCACTTCATTAAGTGGTGCTGGGTAAATTGGACAGCTACATGTAAAAGAATGAAATTAGAACACTCCCTAACACCATACACAGAAATAAACTCAAAATGGATTAAAGACCTAAATGTAAGGCCAGACACTATCAAACTCTTACAGGAAGACATAGGCAGAACACTATGACATAAATCACAGCAAGATCCTTTTTGACCCACCTCCTAGAGAAATGGAAATAAAAAGAAAAATAAACAAGTGGGACCTAATTAAACTTAAAAGCTTTCGCATAGCAAAGGTAACCATAAACAAGATGAGAAGGCAACCCTCAGAATGGGAGAATATATATGCAAATGAAGCAACTGACAGAGGATTAATCTCCAAAATTTACAAGCAGCTCATGCAGCTCAATCTCAAAAAAACAAACAACCCAATCCAAAAATCGGCAGAAGACCTAAATAGACATTTCTCCAAAGAAGATATACAGATTGCCAGCAAACACATGAAAGAATGTTCATCATTAATCATTAGAGAAATGCAAATCAAAACTACAGTGAGGTACCATCTCACACCAGTCAGAATGGCCATCATCAAAAAATCTACAAACAATAAATGCTGGAGAGGGTGTGGAGAAAAGGGAACCCTCTTGCACTGTTGGTGGGAATGTAAATTGATACAGCCACTATGGAGAACAGTATGGAGGTTCCTTAAAAAACTACAAATAGAACTACCATACGACCCAGCAATCCCACTACTGGGCATATACCCTGAGAAAACCATAATTCCAGAAGAACCATGTACCAAAATGTTCATTGCAGCTCTGTTTACAATAGCCAGGACATGGAAGCAACCTACATGTCCATCAACAGATGAATGGATAAAGATGTGGCACATATATACAAAGGACTATTACTCTGCCATAAAAAGAAACAAAACTGAGTTATTTGTAGGAGGTGGTTGGACCTTGAGTCTGTCACACAGAGTGAAGTAAGTCAGAAAGAGAAAAACAAATACTGTATGCTAACACATGTATATGGAATCTTAAAAAAAAAAAAAATGGTCATGATGAACCTAGGGGCTAGATGGGAATAAAGACACAGACCTACTAGAGAATGGACTTGAGGATACGGGCAGGGGGAAGGGTAAGCTGTGACAAAGTGAGAGAGTGGCATGGACATATATACACTACCAAATGTAAAATAGATAGCTAGTGGGAAGCAGCCGCATAACACAGGGAGATCAGCTCGGTGCTTTGTGACCACCTAGAGGGGTGGGATAGGGAGGGTGGGAGGGAAGGAGACGCAAGAGGGAAGAGATATGGGAACATATGTATATGTATAACTGATTCACTTTGTTATAAAGCAGAAACTAACACACCATTGTAAAGCAATTATACTCCAATAAAGATGTTTAAAAACAAACAAAATAAAATGTAAGGTTTTAAAAAACATGTCAGGTTTTTATGAAAAGGAGAAGACTATATTAGTCTGGGAAACTAGAATATGGGGATATGCCTTTTTTTTTTTTTTTTTTTTGCCACGTTGCACAGCTTGCAGGATTTTAGTTCCCAGACCAGGGATTGAACCTGGGCCCACAGCAGTGAAACTGCGAAGTCCTAACCACTGGACCACCAGAGAGTTCCAGGGACTTGGCCTTTTCAGGGAGACCCAGCACAGCTTTCCTGGGGAAGTAAAATGATCGAGGGTATAGGGGATAAGTAAATGGAAAGAGAAGAGATTGATTTTGGAGGCAGAGAAAAAAGCCCTGTAATGGGAAGAAGCTCAACATGACAATTGGAGGTCAATGTGATGGGCTGACAGAGCATGGAAGACTGCAACTCAGTGCAAAGCTGAAAAGATTGCTTCTATGTGAAAGGTTGTAAACTTTCATTCTAATGACAATGAGAAGGCATAAAAGATCTTTAAGTATGGGGAAAGGGGCACAATTTGGTCTGTGGTTTGGAAAGATTATTCCAGATATGATGTAGAGAACACATTGAAGGGAGCCATTGAATAGTCAGATGACTATTTCAGATGTCCAAGTGAAGGAGGGTGGACCATGGATTGAAGTTGGAGAGAAGATGGATTTGAGAGATATTTAATAGGTAACTTTGATGGGACTAGATGGTAGGTTGAATATGGGGATGAGTATGAAGAAGTCAAAGGTGACCCCAACATTCCAGGTTTGTGCAAATGGGTCATGGTTGTACAATGGAGAATACTAGAAGTGCAGACTTGTGGCATGGAGATCATGAGTTTGGTTTGGGATGATCATAAGACATCCAAGAAGGGACTTCCCTGGTGGCGCAGTGGTGGAGAGTCCGCCTGCCGATGCAGGGGACACGGGTTCGGGCCCCAGTCTGGGAAGATCCCACATGCCGTGGAGCGGCTGGGCCCGTGAGCCATGGCCGCTGAGCCTGCGCATCCGGAGCCTGTGCTCCACAACGGGAGAGGCCACAACAGTGAGAGGCCCCCGTACCGCAAAAAAAAAAAAAAAAAAAAAAAAAAAAAAAAAGACATCCAAGAAGAGCTCCAAGAAGAGTTGATTTATGGAGGTGAAACAGAGGTCTGGGCTAGGGATACAAATTTGTGAGTCATTCTCATGTAGGTGATATTTAGAGCCATAGATGTGGATGAGACAAGATCACCCAGAGAGAGATTATGAAGTGAGAAGAAGAGGGTCCTAGAAAGAGCCTTGGGAAATTCCAACATTTAATGGCCAGAGAGAAGAAGGTGTGTCTATAAAGGAGAACACGAGTTGCCTGCAATCCAGGAGGAAACCAGGAAGACCTGGTTTAATGGTACATAAACAGATTTTGAAGAATAGGGGAACTGTTGAGTCAAGTGGTACAGGGAGGTTAAGTAGTATAAGAATTGAAAAACACATCCATTGGATTTAGCAATATGGAGGTCACTGGTGACCTTAGGAGTGGGAATCAGAAGCCAGATTGCAATGGATTGAAGAGAGTGGGAGATGAGGCTATGGAGACTATGAGCTAGGCAGCAATTTCAGAGTCGGTTTTGAAGCACACTTAGGCTCTAAGGCACATGTAATTAAAAATATAACAATAAAGCAAGCCAGTTTTTAGTTTGAATTTGAAAATATGGAAATAAGCAAAGTTCAAATTTGCTTTGCAGTTTGTCTCACCTTCCTCTTCTGCTACCCTCTCCTCTAAGCATTCAAGATGCTCTCAGGACTTCCCACTCCAGCTTGACTTTCCAGGCTGACCCCATGTCCTCTGGCCCGTTGGCTCCCTGCCTGCACTACTTAGCACCCCCAACCTGCTTTTAGAAAGCTGTCATACTGGGGAAGGACCTGGTAAACCAATTCTTACCAAGTGTGTAGTAACACTCTGGGCTAGGGGTTTGCTTTTTCACTGGGGACAATTCCATAACAAGTCTGAGGGTCTGGGCATACAGTTTAGGATGGGCAGGTATAAACTAAGGGACTCTGATAAGGAGATCATATGGTGGAGTGGAAGTAGCACCAACATGCTAGATAATCTCAAATAAGTCATTTCATCTCTCTGGACCCCCCCTGTTTTTCATTTGTCAAATCTGGTATTGGATTATATCTCCCAGCCCTTCCAGTCCTGCCATTGTTGGTCTCTGCAGTAAACCCAGACCCAGTTCATGACATGCTCCTTAGGAAGGGGAAGAAGGGAGAGAATGGATGGAGAGAGACAGAGAGAGAGAGACAGAGAGGGAGAGAGGGAGAGAGGGAGAGAGGGAGAGAGAGAGAGAGAGAGAGAGAAAGAGGAGAGAGGCATTTCTCCTGCCTAGAGAGAGAGAGAGGGAGGGAGGGAGGGAGAGAAGGAGGGAGGGAGAGAGAGAGAAAGAGAGAGAGAGAAAAGAAAGAGAGGAGAGAGGCATTTCTCCTGCCTAGAGAGAGAGAGAGAGAGGGAGGGAGGGAGAGAGGGAGGGAGGGAGAGAAGGAGGGAGGGAGAGAGAGAGAAAGAGAGAGGAGAGAGACAGGCATTTCTCCTGCCTCTAGGAAGAGGGTTTAAAGTTAGGTTAAGCTAGAACAGAATCAACTGAGGTGTGTAAATCAGATCGCGTTCTAAGTGCTCCGAGAAGCTGCTATTTTTTTTTTTTTTTTTTTTTTTGCAGTACGCGGGCTTCTCACTGTTGTGGCCTCTCCCATTGCGGAGCACAGGCTCCGGACGCGCAGGCTCAGTGGCCATGGCTCACAGGCCCAGCCGCTCTGCAGCATGTGGGATCTTCCCGGACCGGGGCACAAACCCGTGTCCCCTGCATCGGCAGGCGGACTCTCAACCACTGCGCCACCAGGGAAGCCCGAAGCTGCTATTTTTTAAAAGAGAACTCCTGAAGGCAATCTTCAGTACAGTGAGGAGTCCTTTTGTAGAAGGCATAAATGCCCCTGTCTTTATCCCTTTTTAATCACCTAAATGTTCATCTATCCGGTTTCCATAAGCCACCAGGTACATTCGTGCTTAATAACAACATGCAGTAAAGAAATGGTTGAGATGCTCCGATAAAGATTAATGCTTGACTTCCTCTTTCAATTCTTTCCTATACTGCATTTCACGTTGAAAACCACTTTTCCCCTTGCACTGTAGCTTTTGAAATATTCCTTATGAAGTCACTTTATGCAGTAGATAGTGAAGAAGATGTGCTGTTATCAGGAACGGGATGTGACGTGCATCCAAAAAACCTCCCCTAATGAAGAACCGTAGTCTGGAAACTGACGGATGGTGTGTGACAGGTGAGCAGCTCTGTGTCTGAGCTGTAGTTTGGGGAAAGGGATTCCAGTAAGCTGTATGAGTGAGGCCTCTGTGTTTCTGTCCTTGTTGGCTTCCCCTCCCAAAGCAGGCTAACAGTCTGGCCTCCATTTAGAGTCACCACTTCGTTCATTTGGAGAAGACAAGCTGTCCAAGTTAATCCATTAGTTAGCCTTCTGCATTAACACAAAACACACGGTGCTCCATGCTTCATTAGTACAGACAAGGTGTTCCAGTCACTGTGTCCCTGCATAGAGCATACTGTGGTGGCTGCCCCCAAATGAATGCCTTTATGCTCTGTACATTTCCTAACACACCGCCTCAGTCTGTGGCCATTCTCTTCACTCGACGAACCTGGACAAAGCCTTCTGATCTCCTGCCAGCAGCCACTTCTGTGTTGATTAATACTTCCATCCCTCTCTGCGCCAGGCCAAACCAAGCTGGGCTTGCCTCCTCTAGTGTTTGCTGCCCATCCAGAAGAACAAGAGAACTGCAGCTGGACAGATCTGTCGGCCCAGGGCCGGCCCTAGAGACGAGATGATTAGGGAAGATAATGATGAATGAAGGACTCACAGGTGAAAAATGACTTCTTTGGAATCCTTATTGATCGGCCAGCTGAGGGCTTTTTCATGTGGAACCTAACTTTGACATCTCAAATTGAACCTGACTCTTGAATAGCTCATGCAATTTTAGACCTGGCAGTAATTTTAGATGGAATCTAGGGCTTTGCCTAGATGGGGAAACCGAGGCCCTGAGCATGAAAATGACTTACCGAAAATAACACAGAGGGTCAATGGCAAAGTCAGGGCTGGGACTGAGGTCTGATACTCAGGTCACTACCACTGGCTCCAGGACCATTTTCTTATGCAGGACCCAGGTTCTGTCAATAAGCTAATGTATCCCTGCTGGTATAAAAGACAAGATCAGCCCACACTGGTCTAATCTGGACCTTGGCTCCAAAAGGGGTAGTAAAAACAAAAATGGAGGGGCTTCCCTGGTGGCGCAGTGGTTGGGAGTCCGCAGGCCGATGCGGGGGGCACGGGTTCGTGCCCTGGTCAGGGAAGATCCCACATGCCGCGGAGCGTCTGGGCCCGTGAGCCGTGGCCGCTGGTCCTGCGCGTCCGGAGCCTGTGCTCTGCAACGGGAGCGGCCACGGCAGTGAGAGGCCTGCGTACCAAAAGAAAAGAAAACAAAAACAAAAACAAAAAAAATGGACAGAAGGGGGCATAGTGCTTTGGGAGGGAGGAACCAATCTGATAAGGAGTAGCCAAGAAAACTGCTACTGCTACTAATATATGAGGGGCTGGAGGAAGGCACAAGATGGTGCTGAAAATGCATAGTCTCCTTTTGGAGAGAGCTGTCTTTCCCAAGAAGCATTTCACTCTGTGATGTATTTACTCCATGAAGTGAAGAATCTGAGGATGGAATGAAGAAGCTCTACCAAGTAGGCCCTGGCAGTCAGAGGCAATGGGGAATGGTAACTTCTCTTAACAGGCAATCCAGGGGTAGGACCTGGATTGGGGAGAAACACAAATTGCCTGAAAGTACAGCAGGGCATGCCCCCCCCACAGAGTATGAGAGATCCAGATTCCCCAATTCAAATGCAAACCACACTGGGAGCCCCTACCAGCCCCATCTCAGTGATCAGTTAACACGTTGGCATGCATTATCACTGCATGGGTTTGTAGCCTGCAAGTAAATGGATGGTCATGGTCAAGGCTGGGCAAAGACCCACTCTGCCTGCTTCACACAGTATAGCTGTACATAGCTGTGCACATGCTCACATAGCACATATGCTTCACATAGCTGTGCATAACTCCACAGATTGTGGAGCTCTGGTCCATGGAAAACAAAGCATCACTTATCATCCCATTCTCAGTAAAGGTTCTTGGATCCCCTTGTTAATGAGAAAGGAGAATCATTAGAGCCACACAACAAACAGTCACATTACTCATACATACCTTCAAAACAGTGTACACAATTTGCCAAGTACTGTGCTAAGCACTAGGCTGCAAAAGTGACTAAGGTATAGCCCTGCCTGAGCTGGACACATCTAGTGGGGAAGACAGATGTCCACACAGCTAACTCTAATGAAATGGGATAAGGGCTATACAAAAAGAAGGGAAATGAACTAAAATTTGCTACTAAGCTACTACGACCCAGTAACTTTCATCCATTCCTTCATTAGCTCATTCACCAGACATTTATTAAATGTCTGTAGAAGCTGTGCTAAGAATACAAAGATGAATAGAAAAGATCTTTGCCCTTGAAGGAATCACATATTACAAGGGAAAGATAAATGGATAAACAATAAGTTAAAAAAATGTTACAGTTGCTAGTTCAAGTCTGTGCATGCATAAAAGATGTTCAAAGGAGTCGATTTTTAAGCATCTCAAAGTGTCTCAGGTTTTATATAAAAGGGTACATACTATTTGAGTCCATTTATATGAAGTTCTAGAACAAGGAAAACTAATCTACTATGAAAAAATCAGAACAGTGGTTGCCTTTGAGTGGGGTGGGTGGAACTTCCCTTGACTAGGGGTTGGGTTATACAGTTATATGCATTTTTCAAAACTCATTGAGTGGTACACAAGATTTGTGCATTTCATTGCTTGTAGGTTTACCTAAAAAAGAACTCTAAGCAAATATTGAATTCTAGATAATGATATACATGATGAAGTATTTGGGGGGGGAGGTGTACCAATATCTACAACTTACTTTGAATTGTATCCAAAAATAAGACAGAAGGATAGAAGAATGCATAGATGAATGGAGATGTGTTAAAGCAAACGTAGTAAAATGTCAGTTGTAGAATTTAGGTAGTAAGTATGCGGCTGTACACTGTACAATGCTTTCAATTTTTCTGAAAGTTTGAAAAATTTCAAAATAAAATATTAGTGGGGAAAAATGAGTCTTGAGAGTAAAATAGGCATCCCCCAGGCAAACAGGATGAGAAGGGGCTAAGCTAAACCCATTTCCAATTTTCTAACCCTCATCTGCCTTTCCGCCTCCTCTACAGAGCCTAGAATAGCTAAATATTTACTTATCTCCTCGCCACTTTGGGTACTTGTGTGGCACAGTTCTGACCAATGAAGCATTAAGTGAACTCTGCTGGTTCTTCTGGGAAAGCTTTTGTTTAGTGGGTGCTGCCCCTTCCTGACTTGAACACAAACATGATACCTGGAGCTGTAGCAGCCTCTTGCAACCATGAAGGCAAATCTAAAAGAATAAGACTCCTGTCCTGACTTTACTGAGCAGTGGAACCAGTGTCAGCAGCAGCCCATCTCCAGACTTCCTGCTGTATTTAAAAAAAAAAAAAAGAATGGACTTGAGGACACGGGGAGGGGGAAGGGGAAGCTGGGACGAAGTGAGAGAGTGGCATGGACATATATACACTACCAAACGTAAAATAGATAGCTAGTGGGAAGCAGCCTCATAGCACAGGGAGATCAGCTCAGTACTTTATGACCACCTAGAGGGGTGGGACAGGGAGGGTGGGAGGGAGACACAAGAGGGAGGGGATATAGGGATATATGTATACATATAGCTGATTCACTTTGTTATACAGCAGAAACTAACACACCACTGTAAAGCAATTATACTCCAATAAAGATGTTAAAAAAAAAAAAGAAATCCTTGTTTGTTTTAGTCACTGTTGCTCACGTTTTCTGTTACTTGCAGCTGAAACATTATGAGCACAAAAGTGTAAAACAGCCTGGTTTTCAGGTAATTACAAGCAATCTGATGGCTGGATCCAGAGTTTGGGGAGGAAAATGTGGAGTAGAAGATGTAGCTATAGAGTTTGGAATAGGCCAGACCCTAGAGGACTCAACGCAATACTAAAGACTTTGGATTCTCTGAAGGTAGTAGAGCATGGGGGTAATGTGATCAGATTGCCTTTTAGAGCAGTGGTTCTCAAACTTTTATGAATATTAGAATCATCTGGAGTTAAAAGTGCAGATTCCCAAGCCCCACGTCCAGAGATTCTGATCATCAGAGATGTTGTTGGTGCCCTGCCCATATCCTCTCTTTTATCAGCAGCTTCTGTGACCAGTTCCATACACACAGACAGCTTCCTGTCTCAATACCTCTGTGATTCTCTGACTGATGGCTTTCTCTGGTCACAGAAGCATGCTGTGTGCACCCACGAGAGGCAGGCCAGAAGTGTCAGGGAGTTAATGCTCCCAAGGGCAACCTTTGACCAATGAGGAATGGGAGCTGGTGGATAAATACTCCAACTTCCTCTCTTACGGGTGGGAAAATTCTGCAGTGTGTGCCTAGCAGCCTCTCAGGTCCCCTTGGGGATGAGTTCCACTTGCCCACAGTGATAACTCTCACTGATACACTTTTTACTGGTTTTTCTTTCCTTCCCTGTCTCCCTTCCCCAGACCCCCACCAGTACACTGCTGGGATCACCTCTCAAATAAACATCTGGCACCCAAATCCTTGTCTAAGGTTCTGCTTTTGCCAGAACCCAAACTAGGACGCTGATTCAGAAACCCAGGGTGGGGCCTGGGAATGTGCATTTTAACCATCACCCCTCTCTAAGTATTCAGATAGTACTGAATCTCAGTCCCTCTACCACAAGTAACTTTCCCTGTTGCCACTGGCAGACGGATTTGTAGATTAGAGTGAAATTCTTTGGTGGCAAGCAGATTTTTCAGTTGAATTGAGACCAAGAGATTAAGCAGATTCTCTAGCTAATTCAGTTAATCTGTGAAAAGTTTCCAAACATAAGCATTTTCAAAGATAAGAGCTAACTGCAAGGGCCCCAGATCAGCTTATGACATTGAAAGAGGTAATCAGGAGATTGTCAAAACCCCACTACATAAATAAATAAGAACAAATAAAGAATCCGCACTGTTCCTTACCTCATAACACCCAGAATAATTTTTCGTCTGAATTTATCTTTTACTGAAAAAAGAGAGGAAAACTAGATCTTGTCAGCTGAAGCAATAATTTTATTGTGTTTAGGGGCCAGGTAAAAGTTGTCTCCTGTTGTTTTAACATTCCCTTACTAAGAAAGAGATGGGTCAAATATTTTGATACCATTTTTTGTCCTCAAATAAGGCTCCTGGGAGGAGGAGCTTGTGGAGAACAAGTGGATGCAAGAGACGCCAGATCGGGTTGTTGGGTTCCTCTGATGAGGCCATTTCACCAGCCACGAGCATCAGCTTCCTCTTCAAAAGCTCAGGTAAGGTGACCAAAACAGGAAAGGTGGTGTCCCCTTATGGTATGCTGTGGCTCATGAATTTTATTTATTTATTTATTTAGCTGCACTGGGTCTTAGTTGCAGCATGCGGGATCTTTAGTTGTGGCATGCATGCGGGATCTTTAGTTGTGGCATGCATGCGGGATCTAGTTCCCTGACCAGGGATCGAACCTGGGTCCCCTGCATTGGGAGTGTGGAGTCTTACCCACTGGACCACAAGGGAAGTCCCTGTGGCTCATGAATTTTAAAAAAGCATCATTTAAAGCTGTTTCCAAGTACTGTTCCAAGGGGTCAGTTATTCCCACAAAGGGAACTTTTAGACTTGCCTGAAATACCAGCACCTCATTAGTGATGGTGGGCAGCCATGCCATTCCCTGTACCTCCACGCTGCCCCAGCTTTGCTTTTGGTAGGGCATCCCGGTCTCTGTGCCTTTTTTGTCAGGTGGAATCACAGCACCATTCCCTGCTGTTGTTATCAAAGGTTAGGCCTGGGCCTCCCTGGTGGCGCAGTGGTTGAGAGTCCGCCTGCTGATGCAGGGGATACGGGTTCGTGCCCCGGTCTGGGAGGATCCCATATGCCGCGGAGCGGCTGGGCCCGTGAGCCATGGCCGCTGAGCCTGCGCATCCGGAGCCTGTGCTCCGCAACGGGAGAGGCCACAACAGTGAGAGGCCCGCGTACCGCAAAAAAAAAAAAAAAAAAAAAGGTTAGGCCTAATGCCATTGATGACAGACAGGTTGTTAGAGAGCCTTCCCATCAAAATCTTTAAGAGTTAGACAGTTCTCTTCAACTCTATCTGCTGATATCATTTCACTGGCTCTTCTGGGGGAAATGAATATGCAAGCTGTCAGAAAAGTAAGTATGGGCAAAACTTCGGACTGATAGAAGATAAAAGAGAAATGCAAAAATACCACTGGATCAGCTTTTCTTTAATCTTAACAAAAGGGACGTAGGGAGAGTCTGCATTTCTACACCTTGGGTTAGTATTCACTTGCTGTCTTTTTCTGTAGTTGAAGAGTGAGTTTTCACTCCAAGGAAACATGCAATGCCGCCTAAAAGTCTCAAGGAAAGCTTAGAAAGAGAGTATTTTGGCACAACAGGAAGATAGGAACAATTTTACCCATACCCTGAGTTACAAGGAAAAGGTTACTTTTTTCACTAAATCACTTTTATTGCTCGCCAATCACAAACAACTCTTAGAAAGCCTATAAGTCTATGCACATGCATTTCTGGGTAATACAGAGATTCCACGAGGTAGGGGGCACAGTCTCAGCCCTGGAGAAATTCAGTGTCCTAGAAGAGAAATGACAAGATTCTAAAAGATAAATAACAATCTGAGCATGCATATGCTATGTGATGAATGGCAACAGTGTGAGTCAATATTATTACAAGGTTCACATAGGTATCTCTTACTACGGGGTTCACATAGGTATCTCTTAATAATAGGACAGACATCCCCTTCCTTAGGGTATGTTATTTATTGTGGGAGTGCAGGGAAGGTAGGAATGTAATTGCTTAGAGTAATTTTGATGTTTGCACATAAAAGCATAATGATATTATTGATCCTGAATACAAACTATCAGGAGAAGCAGTTGTGAAACCTGGTGGGACTTCACACCTGGCAGCCTGGTTTCCCTACTCATCAAGAAGCCGAGGAAAGAACCCGAAAGTACCTGTGGCTCTCAGGATGTGGCAGTGACCTGGGGTGCTTACCAAATGGAATTAGTACTAGAAGATGAAGAAAGTTTGAGGACAGTATACAGCAGCATCAAATAGGAAGGAGATTGCTGCTTTTATCCCCAGCCATTAAAGTGCTTCACAAAACAATATTAGAAGCTGCATTTTATAAATTACACCATCATAGGAGATTGTGAATTGGCAAAAAAAAAAAAAAAGAAAAGAAAAATTTACCTTTTTTTTTGAGAAGCCTATTCATTGTGAAATTCAGGAGCTATTATTTGGTCCCCAAATAATTGTCCACATTACAGCAATGAATACTTTATTTGTTTACTATGGTTATAAGAGCAATGTCAGATTTCTTAAAAGTTTTGATTAAAGTGTTTTAAAACACTGAAAATAACAAAAACATCTCCCAGAAAACAATGAGTTTCTTCCTGTTAGCTGTTGAATCATTTACTCCCATATCTGAATAATAACAGCACATGAAAGCCAGCAGTGGTAATTAAATGATTTGTGAACATAGGTTAACAAATTAGTGCATTATGATGTCATTGTCTAATTAGAGTAAAAATGCTAGTCTTACCTAAAAGACTGACAAAATAGTAAAACAAGAAGGAACAGGTAGGGCTTCCCTGGTGGTGCAGTGGTTGAGAGTCCGCCTGTTGATGCAGGGGACACGGGTTTGTGACCTGGTCCGGGAGGATCCCATATGCCGCGGAGCGGCTGGGCCTGTGAGCCATGGCCGCTGAGCCTGCGCATCCAGAGCCTGTGCTCTGCAACGGGAGAGGCCACAACAGTGAGAGGCCCGTGTACCGCAAAAAAAAAAAAAAAAAAAAAGAAGGAACAGGTAAAAAGTATCATGCAAAATATTAGAACGTATGTAATGTCATTTTTCTGCTTACTACATGAGAGGGGTTATGAGCGTCTTTCAGATCTTACATATCCAAGCTATGCACACCTTGGATTAGTTATGTTTTCAGGGTGAATGGGAAGCTGTCTACACGACCTCAAATAACTGAATTGTTTGTAGTTTTCATATGACAACCACCAGCAGCCCTGGCCTGTGAAGACACTTAAGGGAAAGTTCCTTTGAATTCCCCTTTATGTATCAACAAGATTTAAAAAGAAAAAAAAAAAAAACTCAGAGGAAATAAGGAATATTCGTCTCTCACTCTTATTATAAAGAATTTTCAATTTATCAACCATTTATTCAACACATATTTACTAGGCACCTACTATATGTCCAGCAAAGCATTAGCTTTTTGAGGGGCATGAAGATGCATGAAACAGACTTCTCTCAAAGTTTTTTTTCAGTTAGAGAAATAAGGCATACAGGTTATAAGGTCATAAACATTAGGTAGAGGCAAAGTGCTGTAGAATTTCAGGAGAGGGATTGATAACTTCCACCTGGGGAAATCAAGATGCAGTGTCAAGAGCTTGGTCTTAACTGATGGGAAGTGATGGGGGGCGAAAGGCTTTGCAGACAGAGCAAATGGCAAGCACAAAGGCACATGTAATTTACTATTTATTCTGCCACCAGTTGGGAAGTTTAATCCTAATTACATCCCAGAAAAGAAGCCAATTCTGTGCTTATTTCTACTGGCAATGGAAGTGTTGGGCAGCTGAAAAAATTTACCCTCACAACAGCCAGTAAGTTAGTGACCCAGCAGGGGTTTGGAGGCTCCAGAATTCTTTTAATCCCCAGTGATCATTTAAACAACTGAGCCCCCTAAATATATACAAATCTTGTATTTGAACAGATTTGGAAAAATAAAGAGGCCTGTGAAACGCACACACCACTCTTTCAAGTCTTTGAGCAATACTTGCAATATTGTAGGACACTTTGGGTCCTAGCGATAGCTTTTGGCAGCAGGGAAAGTCCTCCATCCCACCTTTGTTGGTGTTCACTCCACTGACATGTCCTCCTTGCAGCCTTGGGAAACAGCCTCAAATGGCTGGCTAAACACACAGTAAGGATATGTTGAAGGAAGTTTCCTGCTTTCCCTATTAGTTGCAAGAATTGTGTGTATAAGTGTAAATGTTATAGCAAAGATCAAGCTGGTTATTAATCCAAGTCAGGGCAAAGAGGAAGAAACTATCAGCAAAGAGAAGTGATTTCTTTTTAGGCTTTTGCTTTGAAGGCTAGAATTTGTTTAATTAAATGAGACCTTCTGCCCTGTTACTGACACGAGGACCTTTTCACTTCACACTAGGGACCTCAGGGCAAGTGAGCCATTAACACTGTCTCAAAGCCTAAGCCTGCCATCATTTCCGTTATCCTTGCTCATTCACACCTTGTCTTCTGGCCACTGTTCATCTCTTAAACCTAATATCATCAGCCAGTTTTTCTTTTTAACTTTTACCAAAAAAATAAAAAATAAAATTTAGGCACACCTTTAGAAGAGTGTATTTTCTGACATGAGTTACGTAGTAAAGAGAGATATGAAGACCTTGGAGGTGATTCAAATGGGAGCCATGATGGCTGAAAGTTTGTAAAATAAAAAAGTTTCTTTCGTGTGAAAGAAACTGGCTTAGGAAGACTGGAAGGGAAAAACAGGCATGATCCGACACTGTTCTTCAGAGGTAAGGAGTGTCTAGAGCAGACGTGGCTGTTAGCTCCCATCACTGTAATTGCTGCTTTTATAGCTTGCTGATGCGATCTGGCTTGTAGGGCCTCACAAGGTGTCCCCCAGAAATCAAACACTCATTTGGGAAGGCGGGACCTTACTTTGGTGAAAGAACTATTGTCATTATTGCAGGCAGGAGTGGTAGACTCCCGGCCCTGCTCAATCACCAGCTTGCTGTGGGAGATCTTGTGAAGGTCATTGAATTTACCCAGTCTTCAATTCTTGCCTCTCTACGATGAGAATATTGGACTAAATGAGCTCTAAAAAGAGAGACCGTATAATTTATTATAAAAAAAGGGGACGTTTTTGCTAGGACAAACTGTCCGGTCAAACTGGACAATATGTCTGCATGACAAACCAGCACGCATGGGCACCATCTCAGAAGTGCCCTTGCATGCTGGAGTCTGTGATTCCCAAGGCCGTCCTCTAAGAGCGACCCCAAAACTTCCAATGACACTCTCAAATTCAAAGGGAAAACAAACACAGTACTGTGGTAAAAAAAACAACAAAAAAAACAGCTACTTTGGAAAAAATATTTTAAATGCAATTTCACTGTTGCTGTAGAAGTAAGAGGCAGAAACAACCTCATGCCAGAAATTAAGAATCACTCGAAACAATTTGTTTAGGAAGGGGTATTGAATTCTCTCCCAGAATCTTCTGAGACTAAAAAAAATACAAAGAGAAAGATATATTCTATCATCTACCAATCTAATCTGTACATAAATTTGGCTGAAATCAAGGTAAAATTTCTCTAATAAGCAAAAATAAACTAAAATATTGTCAAAGAACAAAGCAAGACTAATTAGCCCAAACTACGGTGAATTAGGAATTTTAAACTCATTTTCAAAATGTTTTCTATTAAATTTCTAGTCTATAACATAAATTCTGTTACTATTAATTCTGACACAACTTTTAAAAACTTCAGCCTAAGACAATCTAAGATTCTCTAGACTGAGAATCTAGAACACACACATTCCATAACACAAGCACTCAGAATGTGTGCTTTCAGCATCTTTAAATTCCAGAGATTGAATGTGGTAGAGGGATTGGTTTATGGTTGGTCTGGGAGTTAGCTTTTGGGATTTTTGCCATTTCACCACCCACGGAACATTTTAAACTGGAAAGTTTAATGATTTATCTTTTGTACAGGTTTCTTTTCTGACAATATTATTGTTGGAATAAAAGACCTCGTTTGAAAAGAAAGTCTGACAGCATTCTGAGCATCTCAGGTTAAGGAAGAACATTCTAAGGACCATTAGTTTCCAGCATTGAAACAGACCCACTTGTAAGAAGGGAAGTCCCCATCACCTGAAGTATTTCTGTGGATGCTGGGTGGCCGTCCCTTAGGGCCACAATGGAGACAATGTTTCATTGGATGAGAGGCTGGGTGAGGTGGCCTCTGACGTACTGGCCACTTCTAAGACTTGCCAGTTTTGTGATCCTAGGGTTCCTAGGATTCTGGCTCTGAATCAGTAGCTAAAATATCACCTAACACTGTTCCCTGGAACAGTGCACTTAACACACTAGCATCTTCCCATAGAAAACTAACAAACACCCTCGGTGTCCTACGTGCGCTGATATTAAATCGCTTTCGTTATGCTTGGCCCAGAATGAGGCTCAGTTTCATTTTGACTAAAGCAACTTTAATGCATCTGGGAGAAACAAAAATCTCTAATAACACACCTCAGGTCTATGAAAAGAACCCATTCCTACATAGCCAGTCCATAGTGAGAGAGGAGCACTTCGGTACACAAAAAATCTACTGCAGTCATTTCATACTTGGTGAAAAGCCAGAGGAAGTAAAATCAGACCTGGATTGAGTTCAACACCTGAGTCAGTGGTGCAGTGTGGACAAATGATGAGAGTTTCCATTCATTTACATTGGCAGATTTCCAAGGCTGCTCCACATCTGTACAGTTCAGCCTCCATGGGCGGGCAGCAGGGCAGAAAACATGCAACATTGTGGTGCCACTTCTGTGGCAATGAACAGGGCTGCTGCTGACCGGACTCAGCACTGGTTGCAGCAAACTCCATAACTCAGGGAAAAACCCTAGAACTTCAGTAGGAAGAGGAAGCAACACACAGGAGGATGAAGGGGTGAGCTAGAAATGATTCATCAGTATTAGGGGGTGTTAGATGGGGTTTGCCAAAGAAATTAGCTTTACAAAGATAACCTTGAAAGAGTACTCTTTTCCTTTACAAGGCTGGGCACATTATGAATTAAGAAATTCATAATGTATGCTGTTTTAAAACATACATTGAATGTTTGGATTGATATGAATGCCAGTAATTTTCCTCTTTGGTCAGGAAATAAATATATTTTTCTACATGACCTTTGACATCTCTAGGAATGGTCTTCCTACAAATGTTGAAAGTAAAGGAAAACGGGACTTAACTGTTCTCTTTGAGTCTTATCTCTGAAATGGACTAAGTCAGTTTGTAGTCACCTAAAATGTGCCTGGAAAAACTAACCAAATAAAAGATAGGTAACAAATTAACTCTGTAAGAATGAAGTGTACTGAACAGATAGATTAATTCAAGGCCAAGTACAAGTATTCTGATTTGCAGGCTTTTGTGGGACTTGTGGGAAGACGTAAAGTAGCCATCATCAGAGGCCCTTACTCACAGCGGCTGTGTTCTTTGCAGATATATGGTAGGGCCATTGCCCAAAGCATTTTGGCCCTGGTAGTAGAGAGAGTGAATCCAAAGTCCTAAATAAGCAGCTGACCTTCAATGTGGCCTTAGGTAAATCATTTCACCTTCTAATCCTTGTCTACAAAACTGAGATAATAAAATCTATTTAACTTGGTTTCCATGGTAATTAAATTTCACAATTCATCTAAGTATTTGAAAAATTTAATGAGTATATAAAATGTACCAGGCACAAAGTAAGGATCTAAGTAGACATTTCTCCAAAGATATACAAATGTCCAATAAGCACTTGAAAGATATTCAATATCATTAGCCATCAGGGAAATGCAAACCAAAACCACAATCAGATACCATGACACATCCACTAGATTGGCTATAAACAAAAAGGTAATAAAAAGTACTGGTGAAGATGTGGAGAAATGGGAACCTTCATACACTGCTAGTGGGAATGTAAAATGATGCAGCTGCTTTGCAAAGAAGTCTGGTAGTTCCTCAAAAGGTTAAACAGAGTTATCATAGGAATTAGCAATTCCACTCCTAAGTATACACCCAAGAGAAATGAAAACATATACCTGCAAAAAAACTTATATGAGTATTCATAGAAGCATTATTCATAATAGCCAGAAAGCAGAAATAACTCAAATGTCCATTATCTAATGAATGGATCAAAAAAATGTGGTATATCCCTATAATGGAATATTATCTGGCAATGAAAAGGAATGAACTATTGGTACATGTTACAATATGGATGAACCTTGAAAACGTTGTACTAAATGAAAGAAACCAGTCACAAAAGACCACATATTATATGATTCCATTTATATGTTCAAAATAATCGTCAGTAGAGACAGAAACTAGATTAGTAGTTGGTTGGGGCTGGAAGGGAGATGGGGAAGGAGTTTGGGAGGTGACAGCTAAGGAGTATGGGGTTTCTTTTATGGAGTGATGAAATTGTTCTAAAATTGACTGTGGTGATGGTTGCACAACTCTGTGAATATATGAAAAGCCACTGAATCATACACTTTATTTTTTATTTTTATATTTTAAGATTTATTTATTTATTCGGCCACATTGGGTCTTAGTTGCGGCACACGGGATCTTCATTGAGGCACATGGGATCTTACATTGCGGCACGCGGGCTCTTTGTTGTGGCGTGCGGGCTTCTCTGTAACTGTGACATGCGGGTTGTCCCTCTCTAGTTGTGGTACACAGGTTCCAGAGCGTGTGGGCTCTGTAGTTTGTGGCACCTGGGCTCTAGTTGAGGTGCATGAGCTCAGTAGTTGTGGCACACAGGCTTAGTTGACCCGGTGTGGTTGGGGATCTTAGTGCTCTGACCAGGGATCGAACCCGCATCCCTTGCCTTATAAGGCGGATTCTTTACCACTATACCACCAGGGAAGTCCCTGAATCATACACTTTAAGTGGGTGAACTGTATGGTATGTGAATTATGTCTCAATAAAGTTTTTTTTAAAAAAGGGATGTGCCAGGGCTTCCCTGGTGGCGCAGTGGTTGAGAGTCCGCCTGCCGATGCAGGGGACACGGGTTCGTGCCCCGGTCCGGGAAGATCCCACATGCCGCGGAGCGGCTGGGCCCGTGAGCCATGGCTGCTGGGCCTGCGCGTCCGGAGTCTGTGCTCCGCAACGGGAGAGGCCACAACAATGAGAGGCCCACGTACCACCAAAAAAAAAAAAAAAAAAAAAAAAAAAGGGATGTGCCAGGCAATTTGCTAGGCACTCTATATATAATGAATGTGAAATGCACATGATGTGTGCTTAATAAGTACAATGCAAACACATAATGCCTCATTTGCTTTGAGTAGAGGGGAAAAAGAACTTTTAAAAGAATACAAGTGCATGTGAAATATAAAAGCCTAAATTAATGTGCTAATTAGGAATAAAATAACCATAACTAAGACCTATCAACACGAAGTATCATACTGGGATATCATTAAACTGTACTTGAGTGTACAGTGAGGTAAAGACTTTAGCAGCAATCATCTTTGGTAATACACTGTTGAGTCATAGTGTTATTTAAACAGAGAGCAAAGGCCATTATAAACTACACCTGAGAATCAAAGACAAAGCGATAAAAAGACCGTTTATTGCTAGAAAAGAGATCCGAAGAGGAAATTATGCCTCTCTGTACCATCCTGGCTATTGTATTCTGAATGTACGTGATTCCCCAACTTCCCATCTCCAGCACACAGTCACCCTTAATACAGGAAAATAAAAGTCTTGCCTTTTCCCATCTTGGCATTTATTTTTTTTAAGAGGAAGCATATTTATTTATTTATTTATAATTTTTAATGTATTTTTTTAGATTTATTTTTATTTATTTTATTTATTTTTGGCTGCATTGGGTCTTAGTTGCGGCACACGGGATCTTCGTTGAGGCATGTGGGATCTTTCGTTGCAGCATGCGGGCCTCTCTCTAGTGGCACGTGGATTTTCTCTCCAGTTGTGGTGTGCAGGCTCCAGGGTGCGTGGGCTCTGTAGTTGTGGCGTGCAGGTTCCTGAGTGCATGGGCTCTGTAGTTTGTGGCACACAGGCTCTCTAGCTGAGGCGTGTGAGCTCAGTAGTTGTGGCACGCAGGCTTAGTTGCCCCGAGACATGTAGGATCTTAGTTCCCTGACCAGGGATCGATCCCACGTCCCCTGCATTGTAGGGCAGATTCTTTACCACTGGACCACCAGGGAAATCCCCATCTTGGCATTTAAATGAACAAAAAAAACATTGCAAACTTCCCTAGTCCTTGACCTTTCTCATTTTCTGTTAGCCCCAAGAGGCTATCATTTTACAGGCTAAAAGCTAACGCAGGGCTTCCCTGGTGGCGCAGTGGTTGAGAGTCCGCCTGCCGATGCAGGGGACACGGGTTCGTGACCCCGTCCGAGAGGATCCCACATGCCACAGAGCGGTTGGGCCCATGAGCCATGGTCGCTGAGCCTGCGCGTCCGGAGCCTGTGCTCCGCAACGGGAGAGGCCACAACAGTGAGAGGCCCGTGTATCGAAAAAAAAAAAAAAAAGCTAACGCAAACCTCAGAATTATTGATGGGCATGGGTTCCGTGGAAGAAGTCACCATCCATATCCTGCTCAAGCAAGGCATGAACAGCTGGGGAAAGATGCTAACACCTATCTGAGCTTTCAGTGGCCCAAGATCTTAACGTTCTTGTCTAGGCTTGACAGTACAGATAGAGTAAGACATTCTGGGGTAGCATATTAACACAAGCAAAGGCAGATTTGCAGAATGTTTCAAGTGGCAGTCATGTATCTTAGAATGGGTAGTTCTGGAGGAAAAAGCTGGTGCTGTCCTGACACCAGTAAGGACCAAAACTCTGGTGGAAAACATGTGTGGGTGCATGAAAAGTTTTCTTCAAAATGATAGGGTCCAAAAAGAGAGATCACTGTGTGGAGGAGACCCAACAACAAGAAAAAAAGAGTCGAGGATAAAGATAAGAAAGGAAGGGAGGGAAGAAAGTGAGGATGGAGAAAGAGTACAATAGAGTCTGTTGGTGTATTTAAAAATCGCCAGAGAGAGAAATGTTAACTTTAACCACCAAAGAGAAAAAGAACCTCTTTCAGGTATGCCCCTTTCATAAAATGAGATGATGGCAGGAGAAAGTGAAATATCTTAAAAATGAATATATGTTAAAAAAAATAAGGTGGTTAGCAGAGGACAGAGATGTCATTTCAAAGTACTAAAGAGACAATGAGTGGACATAAGATTATTCATATGGATGTGACAAGGGGATTGGACTTGTGTGCCCGGAAGAAGGCCATGACAAGGACTGATGCGCAGCAGTGGGAACACAAGGAGGACAAGAGTGAACCATGCAATAAAAACGGAGGCCGGGCTTCCCTGGTGGTGCAGTGGTTGAGAGTCCGCCTGCCGATGCAGGGGACACAGGTTCATGCCCCCATCCGGGAAGATCCCACATGCCGCGGGGCGGCTGGGCCCGTGAGCCATGGCCGCTGGGCCTGCGCGTCCGGAGCCTGTGCTCCGCGACGGGAGAGGCCACAGCAGTGAGAGGCCCACGTACCGCAAAAAAAAAAAAAAAAAAAAAAAGAGGCCAAAATTGACTGCACAATGAATTTAGCTAAAGGAGAACAGTCCAGAAGACAGTCAAATCAGATTCAATGACAAGAGTAAGAAAGAGAAGAGTAACTACAGTGCACCCCACACAGAAGCAGATTTGAGTGAAATTCCAAAGCATTTACTGAAAGACTTACCTGATTTTGAAAAAATGTAAAGCATAAATATTCAGCTGGGAAGAGCAAGAACTTGGAAATAGAATACAAAGTCTAAGCCTGAAAAACAAAAAAGTCAGTTTGCCATTTACAAGTAAGTTTGTGTTCCTTCTTTTTGTTCACTAATTGTTTTCTTTGTTTGGCTTTGTAACTGGGAAATACTTTCCCACAGCAGCAGTGTGCTAAGTGGTGGATAAATTCCAAAAGTGGCCCACAAAGTTCTGTTTAACTATTAAAACTCTACCTTCACAGTAATTCTGCTAGAATCAGCCTTAGTTCTGAGTCCTGAGATAAAGGAGTGATAAGGTACAAGAAAGAGGAAGAAAAACAAGGAAAGGAAGCGATGAGGAAGAGAAAAAAAAGAAGAGGAACAAGAAGGGAAAGAAAGATGATGGGAGGTTTTCTTTTTTCTTGGACACAGAGTTTCAAATCCTGACTTTAGTCCTGATGTCTCTGCTAGGTATTAGGAAGCTGTCAAACTCATGGTCAACTGTATGGTATCTATGATTAACAGCTCTTAATTTTCCTGGGAAGAGATCATTGGAGTTTTTAAAAATGTGGAAGAAGGTATTTGGTAGCAAGTTTCCTCTAGGACAATTAGTTCTTCTAACCATTCCTATTTCTCACAGCCTCACCCCTCCTTTGCTTCTCTGAAGGATTCAGTGTTTTGACTTAGAGCTTCTGATGAGTTTTGGTGTACAGGAATAGGGTAGTTGTTTGTAGATATGAAATTTATGAGATGGGAATTAACTGCATAGAAAAAAAAAACCTGGTTTCTTCAACTTTATATGGAGAATTGCTATTATAAAGTATAGATGAAGTATAAATAGACTATTTAAATCTCTTAATATGGGGAGGTACTCAAAATCTAGCACATTCCAAAGCACTTTATCAATGGGTGAAAAATTGTGTGATTACTCAGATTTATAAGGGATGTAATAATTTAAGAATGTAGATAAATGACATATTTAGAAAAAAACATGGAGAGTCAATTTGGAAATTAAGGTAAGGAAAGAGGCAATTGAAAAGACATTAAAAATAACAAAAATGGTCAGAATTAAATATGACATTTGCATAAGCAAGACAAGATTAGTCAAGCTATGGAGAAGAATTAGTCTTAGAAAGAACAGAATGAAAATGAAAAGACTGTACAAATAGCCCACTGATTAGATAATTTGAAAGACAATTGTTAAATTGTAAAAAAGAACAAAAGATGACTGAGACTGAAGAAAACCTTCAAAAGGACACAAAAATTGTTTAAGTTGTAAAGGTATGTGTTACATTTGTAAGATAAATAAATCTGTGAGAGGATTGGAAGGGGAGACTTTAAAATGTAATTGGCCATTAAAAGGCCTTATTGGTGACCCTTCAGGGGGAAAAAAAAAATCTCCCAAAGGACAATGAACTATCTATCATAATGGTGTGTTTTAGTTGAATTTTGGGTTTTTTTTGTTTTTTAGTTGAAAAAAATTTTTTCTTTTAATGTACTGCCTCCACTGGGGTCATTGCCTCTAAATCGTATAAGCAAAGAAAATAACGACAGATGAAAAAGTTTGCTTAGTAATGTTGCTTATTTTTAGCTGTCCAGAAGTTACTTTTATTCACCTTATTTCCTAAGAAGCTCAGCAATTACCATATTTATCTTATTTATTTATCTTAATTATCTTATTTATCATTTAACAACATTTAATTGAATACTTTGTTACATGTAATTGCTAGATGCCTGCTCTCAGAAAACCGAGCTGAGGATGTAGTCAACAAAACCAGGTTCAAGCCCCAGCTCTGTCACTTACAAATAACGTTAAGTAATTGAACCACTGTTCCCTCATCTTTTTATAAAATAAAGGTCTTGAACTAGAAGAAATTATATGAACTCTTAATCCCTTCTAGGTATGTTTATTATTTTCTAAAAGACAAATTAATGTTTAGCTTAATCTTTATGTTGTAAGTTATTGCAATCTTCAGGATGGTTTTATATGTGTAAATTTTCACTAAGATTTATTGACAGACTAAAATAATCCAAAATTTATAGAAACAGTAGGTGAGAAGAAAAAGAATAAATGGATTAGGGCTTCAAGGGCAATATTTCTGCCATTATATGGAGAAAATATTTAGATATCATTAAAAAAATTTAAACCCAGAAATTACATAAATAACATGCAATTGTTGTGTTAACAATTAAGATGTAAGTACAGATAGTCCCTGACTCACTATGGTTCAAGTTTTGATTTTTCAACTTTATGGTGGTACAAAGGTGATACGCATTTAGTAGAAAGCATACTTCGGATTTTGAATTTTGATCTCCTGGGCTAGTGATATGTGGTCCCATACCTCTCGTGATGCTGGGCAGTGATAGCGAGCCACACAATCACCAGGGTAAACAACCGACTTTACAACCATTCTGTACTCACATAACCATTCGGTTTTTCACTTTCAGTACAGTATTCAATAAACTACATGAGATATTCAACACTTTATTATAAAATGTGCTTTGTGTTAGATGATTTTCCCCAGCTATAGGCTAATGTAAGTGTTCTGAGCACGTTTAAGGTAGGCTAGGCTGAGCTAGGATGTTTGGTAGGTTAGGTGTATTAAATGAATTTTTGACTTAACGATATTTTCAACTTACAATGGGTTTATTGGGTCACAATCCCACTGTAAGTCAAGGAAGATCTGTATATGTTAGTATATTAATATATTAATAATAGCTAATTAATATTAATAAATTGTATTATTCATAGCTAACAAAATGCATAAATGTGTCAAATGTGATGTAATTTTCATAATAACACTATGTGATTTTCGCTATTATTATCTTTACAGATAAATGTAAGATAATTTACTCTGAGGCTTGGAGATGTTTAATAACTTATTCAGGATCTCACAGACTGCGTGTTAGGGTCCAGAGCCTTTTACTGCCCAAGATGGGATACTACTGTATACACTATTTGTAACTTACTTTTCAAATTTATCATGTCTTCACTGTGGTTCTCTGTTTATAAATTTACTTCAACAGCTTCATTTCTAAGGATTACATGATATTCCATTGTATAAATGTACTATAATTTATTTAAACATTCTCCCATTTGGGGGCATTTAGTTCATTTCCAATTTTTTACTCCTTGTAGGTGAATCTTTGCACATTATCTTTAAATATTCCTCAGAATAAATTTTTAGATACAGAATAACTGGGCCAAAAGCCATGAGTATTTTTAAGACTTTTTGTATTAACCAACCATGTATTTTACGTTCTTTATTTTTTCTTAATAAATTTATTTATTTATTTTATTTTTGGCTCTGTTGGGTCTTCATTGCTGCACACGGGCTTTCCAGCATGCGGAATCTTCCTGGGCCAGGGTTCGAACCCATGTCTCCTGCATTGGCAGGCAAATTCTTTTTTTTTTTTTTTTAAGAAACTGCCTTTTATTTATTTATTTATTTATTTATTATTTATTTATGGTTGCGTTGGGTCTTCGTTTCTGTGCAAGGGCTTTCTCTAGTTGCGGCAAGCGGGGGTCGCTCTTCATCGCAGTGTGCGGGCCTTTCACTGTCACGGCCTCTCTTGTTGCAGGGCACAGGCTCCAGACACGCAGGCTCAGTACTTGTGGCTCACGGGCCTAGTTGCTCCGCGGCATGTGGGATCTTCCCAGACCAGGGCTCGAACCCGTGTCTCCTGCATTGGCAGGCAGATTCTCAACCACTGAGCTACCAGGGAAGCCCGGCAGGCGGATTCTTAACCACTAAGCCATCAGAGAAGTCCCTGACCAGTGTTTTTAAAAACTCCGGATAGTCAGAATAGAGCTTACCTGGGGCAGGACTCGGGTTGGGATTTGAATGAGGGTATGAATGGCAGGAGGAATCCTCCTTGGATGCTGGAAATAATTTTTTTAATGTTTATTTATTTATTTGGCTGCGTCGGGTCTTGGTTGCAGCACGTGGGATCTTTGTTGCTGCCTGCGGGATCTTTGTTGCAGCATGCAGGATCTTGTAAGTTGCAGCATGTGGGATCTTTTAGTTACGGCATGTGGGATCTAGTTACCTGACCAGGAATCAAACTCGGGGCCTCTGCTTTGGGAGCACGGAGTCTTAGCCACTGGACCACCAGGGAAGTCCTGGGTACTGGAAATATTGTATATCTAGATCTAGATGGTGGTTACATGCATATATATACATGTATAAAAGTTCATCTAGCTGTACATTTAAGATCTGTGTACTTTACAGTATGTATGTCATACAGTATGTATGACAATACAGTGTGTATTGTCAAACAATCTCAGATTCTTGGCATTATGTAAACCAGACATCTAGGGTCAACTGGGGTTTCATTTTATTCCCAGATATTTTTATATGCTTTTGCTGTCATTTAAACTTACTACATATAGGCAGTAAACACATAAACACAATAAGTCAAACTCTGGCAAGCTGACAGACTTTTTTTTTTCTTCTAAGTTTAGATGAAGCCCCCATTTTCAATCCCTAACAGCTGGATATTTAGGTAGCCTCCAATTTTTTGCATTTTCCTTGTACATAAATTTTTGTGTGTATCTTTAATTGTTAACTGAAAATAAATTTCCAGAAAGCTGGCTTCCGAAGAGGGGATGGCATGAAAACCCTGTGCCAACAGTATTCTAGAAGTTAAATGGGGCACATGTCTCAAAAGAATAAGATTTTGATTAAACACTGTTTAAACCACTTGGACCACCTTAGAATAAAAGACTCAGATTGTAGCATTTTTCTTATCCTTAAAAAAATATTGGAGTTTGGAGTAACCCAAGAGAGAATAGTGAAATATTCTACTTTTCCTAAGCATACCCAGATCTAATTTCTCTCTCTAGAAACTCACTCTCAGTCTTTAAATTTTGAAAGACAGAACATAAGATTTGGTGACTTTTCCAAAATCTTAGATACGTTAAAAAAAATGTTGATCTAACTTTTGATAAAGCATGCATCTCTCATTATTAGCTTTGTTAAGATACAAAAATCAAGATCCAAGCTCTTTGTGATTTGGACTATATTGTACAGGCAGTATTTTCATATTGCTGAGTAATTACTTGGTTGCAGGTGTGTTTACTTTGACATTACGTAGATCTGCTTTCATTCTGCCCTTCAAACACCCATTCCTTTCTGTTTTCTAGAACATATATTGTGGTTGGCAGCAGCAAGTGAAACCTCAGCCTCCATCTGCATTTCTCTTAGCACAATAGTGTAGACATTTGTTTGTGAACACAATAGGATGGAATCCAGTTCATCTGTTAACAACTTAGTGATGTTCTAAGCTTTTACTTCCAAGTTGTAGACCCTAACATGACTTCAGGTCTTGGCTGAGATTCAGAGTTTCAACATATACAGACAGATACAGACTTTCTCTTCCCCCTACCATGCTGGGCTGTTACCAGCAGTTTCTGGGGCATGAAAAACATCCGAACTGGCAAACTTCAGAAAAAGCAGGCATTTTTTTTTTTCCAGGAATAGTTTGCTTTATTGTGACAAAAGGCCAACCTGTTCCCCTGTTTAAAATATGCAGTGGAGTTATTTTAGCTTCTGAAATTTTCATTGCTGAGTAAGAATATATACTGAGAAAAAGGAAAAGAAAAAAGAGTTCTATCAACTCTTCTAAGCTTAGTAATTTTGTGGTGCTCTGAAGCTTTCAACATTGGTCTGGATCCTTGCAACCTTCACCTAGATAAGTGCTTAGGCTGCTAGTAGTCAGACTTATACCTCTCTTCTCCTGTAATCATCCTGGTAGGAAAGGATTCTTCTCTGCAGAAACTAAACAGCCCCAGAAAAAAAGATCTACAGATACTAGCATTTATAGGTCCATCAGTGACAAAGCCAGCTTGAAGACTCATCCCCTTGTGATGAAGCTCTCCAGGCACCAATCTTCTCTGGAACCTGGTATTTCCAATTAGCTTATTATTGCCATATTCTTTAGTATGAACAGATAGCCAAAGAACCAGACATGGAGGAAAGCCTCTGATATGAAAGACAGAGACCAAACAATGCAGGTTGGGGTGCGGGGATGGGGGATAAGGAAATGGAAATAAAAGTTTCAGGGAGTAGAAAGAAAACAATGATTAACAAAAGTGTTAGGGAGAGGAACCGATATAATATATGCATAAAATACGAATGAGATGCCTTAAAAATGGGACAGAGAACAAGAAATAGTTCTTGAAGGGGACTTCCCTGGTGGTCCAATAGTTAAGACTCTGCACTCCCAATTCGGGGGGGCCCAGGTTCGATCCCTGGTTGGGGAACTAGATCCCGCATGCGTGCCGCAGCTGCAACTAAGAAGTCCACCTGCCGCAATGAAGATCCCGCAGGCCACAGCTAAGACCCAGCGCAGCCAAAAAACATAATAAATAAATAAATATTAAAAGAAAAGAAAGAAATAGTTCTTGGAAATTAAAAGTTAGGAAGCAAGTTCAACAGAAGGGTTTGAAGACAGAGTTGAAGAAATCTCCCAGAAAGTAAGACAAAGAGATGGAGGATATGAGAGAAAAGATAGAACAATAAGAGGATCATTTCAGGAGGTTCAATTCAGAAGATCAGTGGTTGCCAGGGTTGGAGGGGAGGGGGAAGGGGAGATGAATAGGCAGAGCAGAGAGGAATTTTAGGGCAGTGAAAATATTCCATTTTGATACCGTAATGATGGATACATGTCATTCATTATATGTTTGTCCAGACCCATAGAATGTACAACACCAAGAGTGAACCCTAATGTAAACTGTGGACTTCAGATGATTATGATGTGTCAATGTAGGTTCATCGGTTGTAACAAATGAACCACTCTCCAGTGCAGGGGATACAGGTTCAATCCCTGGTTCAGGAAGATCCCACATGCTGCAGAGCAAACTAAGCCCATGTGGCACAACTACTGAGCCTGCGCTCTACAGCCCGTGAGCCACAACTACTGAGACCTGCGTGCCACAACTACTGAAGCCCGCGCGCCTAGAGCCCGTGCTTCACAACAAGAGAAGCCAGTGCTCTGCGATAAGAGAAGCCACTGCAATGAGAAGCCCGCACACTGCTACAAAGACCCAACACAGCCAAAAATAAAATAAGTAAAAAAAAAAAAAACCACTCTTGTGGGGATGTTGATAACCGGGGAGGCTATGCATGTGTAAGCACAGGAGGTATATGGGAAATCTCTGTACCTTCCCCTTAATTTTGCTGTAAACCTGAAACTGTTCTTTAAAAAAAAGTATTTAAAAAAAAGCCTAAAAAGAGACTTCCCTGGCGGTCCAGTGGTTAAGACGCCGCGCTCCCAGTGCAGGGGGCATGGGTTCGATCCCTGGTCAGGGAACTAGGATTCCCGCATGCTGCACAGTGCGGCCAAAAAAAATAAATAAAATAAAATAAAACAGAGGCACTCTGGGTAGCACGTACCATCACCAAAAAAAATCTTTAAAAAATAAAAAGCCTAAAAAATACGTTACAGGGAGGAAAACCAGATCCTATATAATGGGTTGGAAATCCCAATGGCATCAGACTTCTCCATAATGAAACTGGAAGCTTAGAGCAAATGAAGCAATGCCTCAATATCCTGAAGGGAAATGATTTGCATCCCAGAATTTTGTTCCCAGGTAAACTACCAATCAAATGTGAGGATAGGATAAAGACGTTTTTAGCCATTAGAGAATTTAAAATAGTTCCACCAATATTCCCTACTGGAATACAAAGAGTTACCATATGATTCAGCAACTCCACGTCTAGAAATATACCAAAATAACTGAAAGCAGAGACTCAGATACTTGTACACCGATGTTCATAGCAGTATTGTTCCCAGTAACCAAAAATGGAAACAACCTAAGTGTCTATCAACAGATAAATGGATAAACAAAATGTGGTATATACATCCAATGGGATATTTTTGTCTTAAAAACGAATGAAATTTTGATATACGCTATAACATGGATAAACCCTGAAAACATTGTGCTAAGTCAAACAAGTCAGACACATAAGGTAAGTATGTATGATTCCACTTATATGAGGTACATAAAATAGGCAAATTCGTAGAGACAGAAAGTAGAGTAGAGGTTATCAGGGACTGTGGGAAAGAGAGGGAATGAGGAATTATTGTTTAATGGGTACAGAATTTCCGTTTGGGATGATGAAAAAGTTCTGGAAATGGATAGTGGTGACAATTACACAACGTTGTGAATGTACTTAATGTCACTGAATTACACGTAAAAATGGTTAAAATGGTCAATTTTTTGTTACATATATTTTACCACATTGTAAAAGGGTTGTAAAAGGAAGACAGTGTTGCCATAGTAATCTACTTGGCATTACCAGATCTTTGGGGTTTTTAAAAGTAGTCAGAAATTCAGATTGGTATAGGATATCTCTTGAGTTTTAATTTGTAATTTTTTAATAACACTGTGTGAGTCAGACAAAAATAATTCCACAGTCATTTAGGCTCAGTTGAGACTTCTACGGAGATATATCGGGCTGGCCAAAAAGTTCGTTCGGATTCTTGTACGATGCTATGGAAAACCTGAATGAACTTTTTGGCCAACCCAATACTAGCAGGTTATTTATGATGTGGCAGAAAGACTGGGATTGAAGAATTCCAGATTCTACTCACTGCTTTAAATTACTTTATAGCTCGTTGGTTGTGTTTTCCTTATCTGTAAAATGGTATCAGTGATAGCTGCTATCTCATTCAAAAGTGTTGGGGTAGACACTACACTGTCATATAGTACAGTCAGCTTCTTCAAAGATGTCATACATGATCCTCACATCTGATGTCATTGTGTGAGTAAACTGATAAAGTGTCTTCAGTCTTTTGCTTAAAAACAGAAAGCTATTTTCTCACCCCATCCAGAGAGAGAGTGTTCTGAGTTGGGGGTGGGGGTGGTGTCAGATTACTGAACAAAAATCGGGATGTCAGATTTCATGGGCTTGTTCTAGTATTTAAAATGTTTTTTATTAAGCAATAAGAATCGTGCTTTACGCTCGTTATTTGGTAAGATGCTTAGATAACTAGAAAGCATTTCTAAGCTCTAATGAAATACAATCTTCTCAAACTCACTGAGCCCCAGTTTCTTCATCTGTAAAATGAGGATATGCTCTACCTTGTCTACTTGGCAGGGTTGTTTTGAGAATTCCATGAGGTCCTTTCATTCACCTCTTCATTTGGTAAATATTCACTGTGAGCTTACAAACTATGTTGAATGCTAGGAATGTAATGCTCAGCAAGAGACATGATCCATACCTTCCTGAAGCTTTCAGTTATGTGGGATCGATTACATATGTTAAAGCACAGAGAACAGTGCCTGGCACATTAGTAGAAGTCAGTACATATTAGTTTCCTAACTGTTATGGTCAATTTTATGTGTTATTTTGACTGGGATATGGGGTGCCCAGATATTTGGCTAAAGATTATTTCTGGGTGTGTCTGTGAGGTTGTTTCCAGATGAGATTAGCATTTGAGTCAGTAGACTGAGTAAAGCAGATGGCTCTCCCCAGTGTGGATGGGCATCATTCAATCCATTGAGGGCCTGACTACTGAGCTGAGACATTAGTCTTCTTCTGCTCTTTGACTGGGACTTATGTCCTTGGAGCTCTTGGTTCTCAGGTCTTCAGACTCGAACTGGAACTTAAACCATTAGCCCTCTGGTTCTTGGTCCTTCAGACTTGGGACTAGAATTTATACCATTGGTTCTCCTGGTTCTCGGGCCTTCAGACTCAGACTGGAACTACACCACTGGCTTTCCTGAGTCTCAAGCTTATAAATGGGAGATTGTGGGACTTCTCAGCCTCCATAATTGCATGAGCCAATTCCTTCTAATAAATCTCTTTACCTATATGCATATGAATTTGAGCATCTAGTGGGCCACTTTTGGTTAGCAGAACTGGATATAGATTTGCATTGGTTCTCCTATTGGTTCTGTTTCTCTGGAGAACCCTGATTAATACACTTCCCTTAAAGTAAGGACCCTCAAATTTACCCATGCATATCCAGGTCAGTGCCCTGAAATCAAGAAGATGGACCTCAGCTGCAACCTGGTTCCTTATTTTGTAGGGTCATATTGCCAATAGTTATGGCAATCCTAAGCCATTGCTACTCATTCTGTAAGTATAGGAGTCATTCTTCTGCCCTATAATATAAAACTCCAGTGAGAGAGCAAGTCATCCAAATTATATTCCCCAGAGAGCAAGGAAATGCAGTTTTATGTCCAGAGCAGGGAGGATTCAAAAGTTTACCAAAGTCTTAGGAACTTAAATTGTAGGCAGGGATAATATTGCTGTTCATCACTGTCTACTTATTTTCTATTTAGAGTTTTATCGTCCTAGTAGAGGGGGTTGGTTTAATAGAGTGTCAGGGGAAATGTCTAGTGAGTGTATTGATTGAATGTATGATGATAAATGTGGGCAACTTATCTCCTAATCTTCCTCTAGGTTTGCCTAGAATAAAATTATTTTTAATATAGCCAAGAACGTCTTTTTTCCTGGCCTTGGGATTCTAAGGCCATACATATGCCTAAATAACTTTTTTCCCCAGAAAGAGTAAGAATTTGTAGATTGGCTCCAGGTGGAAGATCTTTCCGTACATGGTACGTTATGCCTAAATGTTAAGTTTCATCATTTCAGCTAGGAACAATTAAGTTATGCTAGGATACTACTTAAGGAAGGAAACAAAGAAATACATACACTGTTCACATATCAAATACGTTCACATTTTACAGAGAAGATGGTCATAATACCTCAAGGGGGAAAAGCCAGGATTTTCATTGCCAAGAGCAAGAAAAGTTTTCTGAGGCACGTCACACACTGTGTGCAAAATAGAAGCAACCTGAAGAGATAGGAGGAATAAGGCTGTATAACAAAGCAAATTAATTTATGCCAGATTCCATTTTCTAATATGCAATATTTCTGAAAAAAGTTTTACAGAAGACAGCATTCTTATTATTGTACATCTCCTCCCTTTTGCTTGCTCAAGACAAATGAAATGCTGAAAAGGTTATTACTCTGATGCTGTAACAGAAAGTGTACTTCTGTCATGTCCAGAGTGACTAATAATGTTCAGGCCAATCCATTACTCCATTCAAATAATAGGGTTTACTTGCTTTTAAGGTCAGTTGGGCTATAATGTTGTTATTGTCCTTTCTTCTGCTCTGTAGTCTCATTTTCACAGAGGATTGGTAGAAAAATAGAGGGGATATTGGTTACCACTTGTTCATGGGCATAATGCCACTGGCACCCTTTCCCTGTGGTCCTGCATCTTCTTGCTAATGACAGACGTGCATGCAACAGGGGTTTTAAAGGGGTGCGATATTTGTGTTTCAATATGGAATTGATAGCAACAACAACAATAACAACAGAAATTGACTCCTGGGTATTTTTTCTTCAAGTTAGAAACTACAGTGAGAATACTTAAAGAACATTTGTAACTCAAGAAAACTTGGGGAGCTTGAAATAAAAACATCATAGGTTATATTAAGCAGAGTGGTAGAAGAAGGTTTTTAACCAGAATTTAACTAAATTTCTAATAATTTTATTTATTTATTTAAAAAATATTTATTTATTTGGTTGCACTGGGTCTTAGTTGCAGCTTCCTGGCTCTTTAGTTGCGGCACGTGAGCTCCTTCGTTGTGGCATGTGAACTCTTAGCTGTGGCATGCATGTCGTATCTAGTTCCCTGACCAGGGATCAAACCAGGGCCCCCTGCATTGCGAGTGCAGAGTCTTTAACCACTGTGCCACTAGGGAAGTCCCTCTAATAATTTTAAATTCCACTAAATAGTTAAACCACATCTCAAAAACTGTAATAAAAAATTCATTCAAACCTTTGAAAACAAAGACTCATTCCTCTCCAGTTGCCTTAGGTTAGCCTGTATTTCTGTCCTGTCACTTTTATGTAAGGAAACATATGGCCTCAAACTTTGCTTTCTGGCAATAATAATTTCCTATTGTAGGTTTGTCTTTAGTTAGTTTCCAAAAATCTTACATGCTTAAGGTTTTGGAGCCATGTAAATTTCTGCTCTGTAGTCTCACTTACACAGAGGGTTGGTAGAAAAAGAGGGATTGGGCAGTTCTCATTCACAAAAGAAATACAAACTTTTTGTTAAACTGAAATTGTTTGGGAAATTCTAAACTGACTGTTGTTGTTGCTGTTTATTTTGTGGAAATAACTAAATGAGGAAGCTTAAGATAGTAAATAAAACACAGGACTCCTGAGTTCTAAGTCCAACTCTATCACTATGTTGCTGTGTGACACTGGCCAAGGTATGATCCCTCTCTGGGCCTCTGTTTACTTGTAAATTGGGTATCTTTAACTATAGCATCTCTAATGATATATAATATATAATTATGTATAAATGGAATGTGATATAAATGTATATATGTATATATGTATATAAATACATCTCCTGAAACAAGTGTACAAAGCAATGTAGTCTATAGAGCAATGTCCTACTAGCCCACTGGGCTAATCCTTCCTCATTTTACAGTCACACTTGGGCCAACACATTTGGAGTCCTTTGCAGTTTCTTGTAGGCGTGAAGAAAAGCATTTTTCTATAATATATTAACTTCTGAATTTCTTTTTCCTAAAAACACAAGGTTTTGGCTTAATATGTTTCCCCCAGCTTTTTATTTTATAACATTTCAAACCTTCAGAAAAGCTGCAGGAATATTCAAAAAAGAGCGATATACCCTTCACTTAGATTTACCAGTTGTTAACATTTTGCCACATTTGCTTTCTTTTTTTTTTTTCTCTTTCTCTTCTCCCTTCTTGGATATATAGACACTGCTGAACCATTTGAGAATTTATTGTAGACATCATGACACTTCATCCCCAAATACTGTAGCATATATCTCCTAAGAAAAAGAACATTCTCCTACATAACCACAAGATAATTCCCTGAGAAATTTAACAATGATTCAATACTGTTATCTAAAATAGACTCTGTATTCAAATTTCCCCAATCATCCCAATAGTGTCCTATGTAGTTTATTGATATTTTGTAGTCTAGCATCCAATCAAGGATCATCTGTTGCATTCAATTGTCCCTCTCTTTACTCTCTCTTGTTCTATTGATACAATTCCTCAGCCTTTTTTGTTTGCTTGCTTTTCGTGATATTGACTTTTTTTTTTTTTAATAGCTGTGACACATGCTTGTGGAATCTTAGTTCCCAGACTAGGGATTGAACCCGCGCCCTACCAGGTAATTCCCAATATTGACATTTTTGAAGTGTTCAGGCCAGTCATTTTGCAGAATGTCCCTCACTTTAGATTTGTCTAGCTGTGTCCTAATGATCAGTTTCAGGTTAAATATTTTTGGAAGGAATAGTGTGTAAGTACTCTTGTGCCCTCAGTGCATCACATCATAGGTGTGTGATATCATACTTGGTGCTGCAGGGTGTGATCATTTGGTTGAGGTGGTAGCCACCAAATGTTTGCAATGTTAAAATTCTATTTCCCCATATAATTAGTAAGTGATTTCAGGAATGACACTGAGACTTTGTGGATATCCTGTTTCTCAAAGGTTTTGGCATCCATCATCAATGGTGACTGTAAGGTTATTATGTTTTGATTGTCCACTATAAAGGTGAATTGGGATAATCAACAGATTTCTGGAAGAATGGAAGAAAGAGAATGGACTTGACCAGAGATAAGCCCGGGCATGTGTGTGTGTGTGTGTGTGTGTGTGTGTGTGTGTGTGTGTGTGATGAAGGTGCTGAGGTAGAGAGACTTTGACATGCTGTTAGCTAAGGTTGGGATGCCTAACGTGGGGAATCCAAGAAAAGTTAACTTTTGTTGGGTGTTGAGCAGAACATACTCTTTCTGTCTTTGCAATTTCTCTACAGTGTAAGACCTAGAGCTTGACAATAATGGGTACATACAGTATGATAATGAATAAAATCTGTGTGTGGCTTTTTTTATGGTGAGTTACAGCGTCCCTTCTTCTTTCTTTTTCCTTTTTTCTCTTATTCTTGCCCTGTTATATTTTTGGTTGTATCACTATACACTATATTTCTGTTAGATAAGATTAAGGTATTATTAATGGGAAATGCATTAGAAATTAATAATAGAGGAGAAGCAAAAGTTTGCAGTAGATTTTGCAGGTGGTGAAGTGCTTGATTTCATGTGATCAAGCAAGAGTAACAAAGAATCTGAGCACACCTCTGTTTTTGTCTTGAAGAATCGTACCACAATATGTCCATATTTGTTTTTTTATGTTTCTTTGATTTATTGGAGTTAATTTTCAACAAAAGCAGAATTCTATACTAATGTGTAGTACTAGTTATTAGTGATAGGGAGAACAAACCAAATTTTGTGATAAAGAGAACTCATTCTGTACAAAAGAGCAAAAATAAATAATAATAATAGTCATGATGATGATCAAGAATGTTAATGAGCTTCTGGAAATAAGATCCTGGAAAGCAAAGGTATTCTAATAATAGTACAGTAACTGGAACCAAGAACATGGAAGGTGAATTGTGCCTGAGATTACATTTTAAGTGGCAATAATAATCTGGCATAGGAAATGAGGAAGTAAAACCATGAAACAATAGATTCCATGTATTCAAGCAACAGAAATTAAGAAGTCTGAGAAAAGACTTTTTTGCCTTGCAAAATTATACCAGCATATGTCCTCTTTCATTATCTTCAGATTTCTCTAATTTATCAGACGATTCGAACCCAAAGCAGGGAGAACAATGTTTTACTATGATATCAGTGTTTTAGGAAAAAAGAGCCAGGAATTTGAAAAGTACTTGCTTTTTGCAAGTACAAAGATGTCATTGTTGCTGCTCCTGGGCTTCTAGAATAACTGCGTGATTGTTAATTATGAAAATAGATAATAGTAGTGGATACAATTTGTCTTCCAACAGGAGTGCTATGCCACTAAAGCACGCATAATAGAGATTACAAGAACAACCAACAAAGTGCAGGATATTAGGACGACTTACTTTTAAGCTGCAATACAGCCAAAATATACTGTTAAGAACTCAGAATTGTCTCATGAGTGAATAATGAAATAGCCATGTTTTATTAGCTTTCTTTAAAACTATATACAAGTTGAACAACGTGTTTTTTTGTTTGTTTGTTTGTTTGTTTGTTTTGCGGTACGCGGGCCTCTCACTGTTGTGGCCTCTCCCGTTGCGGAGCACAGGCTCCGGACGCTCAGGCTCAGCGGCCGTGGCTCACGGGCCCAGCCGCCCCGCGGCATGTGGGATCTTCCCGGACGGGGGCATGAACCTGTGTCCCCTGCATCGGTAGGCAGACTCTCAACCACTGCGCCGCCAGGGAAGCCCTGAACAATGTTTTAGAGCACTTTTTTTAAAAAACACTTTTGCAATTTCCTGAAGCCATGATTTCTTTTTTTCTTTGAGCCACAGTGGTTAATCTGATTTTGGTATTTCAGTAATTACGTAAATTAATGTAGGCTGAGAGTAATTTCATTTGTTGAAATGGATACCAGGTGAATATGTAATTAGTGGAAGGTTGTCTCTTTAAGACTTTGTGTGCAATTTTCCAAGATTAGCCACAGTATGGAAGAAGAGTAGAGTGTTAAATTGTAATAATTTCTGGTCAGTGACCAAACTAGTATCCAGTTTATTTCCTGAAAATTGAAGTAAAATGACAATTTCCTCCCTTCTCCTACCAATCAAAGATACATTATAGGGTGAACAACCATCCCAGTTGCGCAGGTCCCAGTTTTAGCACTGAATGTCTTCTATCTAGGGAAACCCTTTGGTTCCAAGCAAACCAGGACAGTCAGTCATGCTAGTACACACATCTCACTCAAAAAGAAATATTATACTTACACAGGTTTATTTATTATTATAAATTTAACATATAAAAAAGCAATTTAAAAATAAATTTCCATTCATATTGCCACTAAAATAAAGCAACTATATATGTAGTTTTGTTCCTTCTAAACTTTATATAGACAATATATAATTTAATAATTAAAAAAGCAATTGTAGTCACAAGGTATGTACGGTTCTATGTCACTGATTAACAAATACATATCCTCAAAAAACCATATGTATAATTTTAATGAATCCATAAACTTGTAACATATTTCCATGTTATATTACTTAATTACCCTTTATTGCAGGACATTTATGTTGTTTTCCTGTTTTTTCCCTATTACAAATGATAATGCTAATAATATCTTTATATAATATTCCTCTTTTAAATTTAAGAAATAATACTTTGGGGGAAAACATACCTATGGTAGAATCATATTGACAACTTATAAACAGTTCAAATTATAAATATTTTCTTCTGCTAGCTAGTTTCTCATCAGCTAACCTGCTATTGAAATAACTATTTCATGAAAATTCTTGGTAATATGAGCCCATTCTAGAAACTGGCTAATATTCTTTATTTGGATAGTTGAAACAATGTGTTTGTTTGTTCTGAAGCTCAATAAATTTTCATCGCAAATGAAAATGTCGTTTCCTCTTTTTAGGATCTTTCCAAAGAATTAATGGCACTTGAAGAAAAATGAGATCACTGGGTAATCATAATCGTAGAGAAACATGTACTGTGTTCCAAAATTGACAGAGGCATTGAGGAACACAGAAATACTACCAACTCATTTTTGAGGACAGATGCTTGGTAGGAGCCAATTTTTATACTAAGTCTGACCAATGAACTCTCCCTTGATGCTTCCTTCCTTTTAGGATTTCTGAAGGAGAAGTATGAAAATCTAAAAATTCAAGTCCTCTTCTGTACTATAATTAAAAGACAACAGCCTGAGCCTCAACTCAAATACAGAAAGAATAAGTTATCAAATCAGTTACCATTTATTGGGCACCTGCCGATCCTTATCCTCTAGAGTTTATCAAGTGATAGGAAAAAGTCACGAGATGTGTATATAATAACAAAGTAATAGAAGAGTGTGGTAAGTTTTGTAACGGTGGTGTGGAAAAAGGGGTCGTGTCTCTTTGTGCACCTACGTATTTATAATGACAAAAACTGTAAACAACCTAAATGTCTGTAGACAAGATACAAATAGATATGTTATGGAATAATCATATACCGGAACATTAGGCAACAGTGAAAATGAATGCATAGGAACTATATGTATCAACACCAATAACTCTCACAAATAAAACATCAAATATAAAAAACAAGTTTTAAAAGAATAGATTTAGGTTGATATCATTTATGTAAATTTTGAAACATGCAAAAGAATGCTATATGTTGTTTAGGGATACTTCCAGTGAAGCAAAAATATAGAGAAATGCATGCAATGGTAAGCATGGAATTCAAGATAATGATCCTCTATGGGGAGGGTGGGGAAGGGTGGAGAGGCTAAGGAGTGGAGAGTGAGGAGGACTCAGTACCAAAGGAGATACATAGGAGGGCTCAAGTTTTTTGGAAATGTTTTATTTCTTAAGCTTTGGGAGAGTACATGATTGTTCATTATATTATTTTGAAATATATAATAATACATTGAAATATACATAAATTAAAGTGCCACATAGGGAGAGAAGAGGCTGTTGATTCTGAATGGAAGTAGCAATCTGCATAAACTTTTTGGATGAGTTGGTGTTGATGGATAAATTGGTCTCGATGAATGAGTAGACATTCAGTAAGTCCAGATGGCAGGAGAGGAGATTCTGGGGTGATGGACTAGCATGGGCAAAGGCATGGAAATGTTCTGGGTAAGAGCTAGCTTAGGATGCATAGAAATATATATGCTGGAATAAAGGAGGTTAATACTGTAACTGGGACCAGATGGTGAAAGACCTTGAACAGAACTGAAATGTAAAATAATTTACTAGGCTTTATAAATAGGAGCTTATAATTAGGTCTGGGTTATAATTTATTATATTCTTCATGTAATTCCAAAGGATTGTTAATTTCTTCAACCAGGATGTTATCTGAATCTGATCCTTTTAGGTCTATACTGCTCCTCAAATAAAAATAAAATCATGAACCATCACAAGTCATCTACCAAATCCAATAGAGAAATTGATCCTCAACCTTATAATCAGTAATAAATACGGAGATCTCCCATTGGTAGCATTAAGGAGTCATTTAAAGGGACTTCCCTGGTGGCGCAGTGGTTGAGAGTCTGCCTGCCAATGCAGGGGACACAGGTTCGTGCCCCGGTCCGGGAAGATCCCACAGGCTGCAGAGCGGCTGGGCCCGTGAGCCATGGCCATTGAGCCTGCGTGTCTGGAGCCTGTGCTCCGCAACGGGAGAGGCCACAACAGTGAGAGGCCCGCGTACCGCAAAAAAAAAAAAAAAAAAAAAAAAGTCATTTACAGTTTTTTCTTATGATTATCCATCAATTTCCCCACCTGACCATGTCAATGACCCTTTAAGTATCAATAGAAAGGATTGCCCTGAAAGGAATAGGAAGACTAATTGGTTTTGTGAAAATCTAAAGCTTGTTAAATTTGCCAGAACTACCTTTTCATGTGATCATCATTTGGTCACCAGCAGGTATCTTTCATTGGCTCCATATGGCAGAGTCTGAAGAATATGGGTTGATCAATGTGTCATTCATCAGGGGCACCTGCAGAGATGATGAAAGATTGTATTATTGTACGATATTATAAAAGCAGCACAACATACAGCAAATTGAACTACGTGTTTCCTCCCCCACTTTCTTTGTACATTAAAACTGCAGTTTGAAAAACAACTTCCAGTGCAGAAAAAAATTAAAACAGCAGGTGATAATCAGTGCAGACTTACAACAATGTTACTGCTGATGGGCTACCTGTCAGTTAAAGCAAGCTATCACATCTCCCCAGGAATATTTACTATAAAAAATGACTTACGAATGTTAGAGAGGGACATTAATGTGTTAGTCTCCTTATTTGTTCATTTGGAAATGGCATAAAGATAGGTACATTAGCCAGCTCATTTCTACCTTGGTCTCAGGGCAGACACACACACAAAGTACATAACTGAAAGTTATAAATGACCAAAACATAAACCTTAGTGTCTCAAGTTAAAAATCAATTTTCCTAATAAATTAAATTCAAACATTATATACCAATATGTAATATCAAGAAGGATGTATTAATAATTGCTGTGTTGGCAGAGTGCAAAGTGCAAGACTTAGAGGGCTGTAAAAATTTAGTAATTTAGAAAATCTGATACCCAAAATAGCTACCACTGCATGGAAGGCTCAGAGTTTAGTTCAGTTGTTGAGCTATAATAGTATTCTCTGCCTAGTCAAGGTTGAATGTTCAAGATGTAGTTTGAGTATTAATCATTGATTCGAATAAAAGATTGCACAACTGGAGAGGCTCTCCTGGGTTAAGTAGTTTATTCCTTAATACAGACATAAGTTTTTTCCTTTGTGTATTCCAGAACCACTTGAGTGTCTTCCCTACTAAACAAGCAACCTTTTTTGGAATTTTTTTTTAGCTTTTCTCTCTATCAACTACAAACTTTTAGCTAAGAATTCACCTAAGCTTCTGCTGATATGAATTATGAATTCATTCAAGCTGCCCATTTCAAGTTTAAGCTTTATCTTTTGTTCTGCCCAGTAAGAAATCTGATGATATGCTATGCTTTAGTTTGGTTTACTTACAGTATTCCATTGGATAGTCACACTGTATGGTATTGTGTGAATAAACCAGAGCTTTCTTATCCATTTTACTGTTGATGAGCATTTTGGTAGTGACATCAATACATGAAAAAAATGAAGTATTATATAGGTACTCATATGTACACAAACAATACCCCCACATAGCATTACATTTTTTTGTTGTTGAAGTGTAATATACATACAGAGAAATGTAATTTGATGAAGTTTTACACACTGAGCACACATGAGCAGCCAGTACCAAGCCCAGGAAACAGAACATGACCAACTCTCCAGAAGCCCTATTTATGGTTCCTCCCAGTCATTAGCTCCCTTCAAGGGTAACTACTATCCTAACTTCTGATAGAACAAAAGAGTTTTGCCTCTTTTTGTACAATACATACTCTTGTGTGTCTCACTTCTTTTACTTAGCATCATATTTATGAGATTCATATATAATACTGCATTTAGAAGCAGATTGTTCGGGCTTCCCTGGTGGTGCAGTGGTTAAGAATCCACCTGCCAATGCAGGGGACACGGGTTCGAGCCCTGGTGGGAAGATCCCACATGCTGTGGAGCAACTAAGCCTGTGTGCCACAGCTACTGAGCCTGCGCTCTAGAGTCCACGAGCCACAACTACTGAGCCTGCATGCCACAACTACTGAAGCCCAGGCGCCTAGAGCCTGTGCTCCGCAACAAGAGAAGCCACCACAATGAGAAGCCTGCGCACCGTAACGAAGAGTAGCCCCCACTCGCCGCAACCAGAGAAAGCCCGTGCACAGCAACGAAGACCCAACATAGCCAAAAATAAATTAATTAATTAAAAAAAAAGCAGATTGTTCATTCTTAGTGATGTATAGTGTTCTGTTATATGAATATATCACCAATTATTTATCTACTGTCAATGAACATTCTGATTGTTTTCCAGTTTGGGGGTTATTATAAATAGTGTTGCTCTGAGCTGTTAATAGATATCTTTTGGTATATATTTGATATTAGTATATTCCTAGGAAAGGAATTTCTGGGCCAAAGTATTTTCATATGTTTACCTTTAAGATATATTGCAGTTTTCCAAAGCGGTTGTACCATATATATAGCACTTGATTGCTTGAGGAATCATTCTGAAGAAGGCATTTCAGCATAACAATTATAAGAACAACTTTTGGAGTCACTCAGGCCAAATTCAGCTTACCACAAAACAGCTATGGCAAGTATGCTTAAACTTCTTACACCTCAGTTTACTTACCTGTAAAACAGATATAATAAAACCTTTTTCAAGATTTATGAGAATTAAATGAGATATTTATTTTAATGCAACTAAGAACAATGCCTGGCACATAGTAAGTGCTTATTATATGGTGTCTGTTAATCATTAGCTCTTACAACATAGACAGTATGGAGAATCAGAAACAAATATGGGCAATATAATCCAGAAACAATTTTAATTCACTGATGGAAGAAAATTGAGACTCTGACCCAAAAGGCATTACCAATTCCAGTGAGCATTACACTTGCACCCTGAAAAAAAATCATTTAAACATTATCCCAAAATGCATTTGCAAACTACTCTTGCCAGAGGCAAGGTTCTTGGATGCAGTGCATTACCATCCATTTTTTTTCCCTATCAGACATTACTCTTTAAAGACAGGACTGCCAAGGGCTACTCTGGAAAGTCACTAATATTATACTTTTTATTATATTTGCCAATTTCACACCTTCCTCAACCCAACCCCCAAAGTTGTTGAAAAGTGACTGAAAGTACGTTAGTTGCTAGTTTTCCTTGAAACTTATCAGTATTTATGTTCCACATTCTTAAAAATACTAAAAATAAGCCCAGATCCTTGCTTTAAATTACAAAGACCTTGCCTTTTTTTTTTTTTTTTCTTTTGTAGGAATGAGCTTGATAACCTCAGAGTAGGTTTCAGCAGCTGCTGGGACAATGCCTAAGAAGTTACACTGTGTACAGAGGTACTGTTTTAGTTAATGGCTCCAGGGGCAGCAGGCTCAGTTATCTTAGGCAGGTAATTTTGGAAGGTGGCACCGTGTTCCTAATAAATTGCATCAGATCCCATCTATCAGTTACTAGTTTCAAGAAATACAGTACTCAATCTACTTGAAAATATGTGTTTTGAGAAGGCCAGTGGTAGACCTGAAAAGGGACTTTCTGAACATATTGAAACTCTTTGACTTACAGATGAGAAAACTAATCATTTAACAGTCTTGCCTAAGGTCAAATGGTTTGTTCCCTGGACACTTAGAAAGCTTGAGTCTCATTCACGGTTCAGTGGTTGCTACTCTTCGCTCTTGTTTCTCGGCGTCCACCATCCTCCTATCCGGTCCCGTTCCCTACCTCAACTTCAGAAAGATCCAGACCTGGCATCCGGAAATGGGGACACTGAACAACTGTGCCTTAAGGGAATGACCAACCATTAAATTGTCGTAAGTGCAAGATGAGTGAGGTTTGCATGCTAGAACATTAAGATCTAAGAAGGAAGACCTTCTCTGTTTTATGGACCACTGTATTCCCAGCAAAGTGCTTGGTACATAACAGGCTCTAATAATTGTTAAATGAAGAAATGATTGAATGAATATTAGGTATGTCAGGTTGTCACGTCCTTTTTCTTTTCTACCTCCTTCCAGTTGTACTAACAAAACGTGCAGATTTAGATTCAAAGAGGAGAAATCATGTACAAAGCGCCCAGTACGGTGCCTGATTCATTGTGGGCAATTAAAAAACGTCCGTTCATTTTCCTTTTCTTCCAAGTGTAGGGTACTGGGGGTAAGGGGTGATGTGGCATGTTGTTTATGTGCCTGGACATAAACTGACGTGGGTAACTAACAGGCTGGTGGAAAGGGTTGTCGGCGTTTTTCTGATCCGTATCAGAAATTCCAGTGCCCCGAAAATGTACAGCTTTTTTACCCAGAGAGGCTGGTCGCGTTTATCTATTCTGGGCTGCAGTCAACTCTTTTAATACAACTTTTTATAAGCATCAGCTACTTTGCGGCGGGAGGAGGGGCAGTAACAGGAAAAGCAGGGAACCCCCCTCTCCCCAGATAAAGGAAGCCCTGTGTGGCAGGGTCTGTGTTTTGCGGGTCTAACGAGTCCTCGGTCTGCGGCGGTCCCCGCCCCCGCCAGCCCCGCCTCCTCGCCCTAGGCCGCTGCAGCCGAGGTTCAAGTTCGGCACCCGGACGCGCGCTCGGTGCTCCGAAGCCTCCCGCGCCTCTGAAGGGCCCTCGCTCGAAGGCTAGGAGGACTCAGAGGTCATTAGGGTGCGGGGTCACTCGGCCACGCGTTGTGCTACCACGTGGCAGAAAAGTTTCCAACTCTGCCGTGGGGCTTCCCAGTGCCCCCCAGCGGAGCAGAGGCCCGCGCTTTGGCACCCGCTCCGTTTTCTGTCGCCTGCAGTCGCGCCCCATCTCGGGGAACCCCCGCCCCCTCTACCCCGGTATCCTTCTCTGAATCCCCTCCTTCCCTCGCTGCGAAGGTCGCCCCAGGAAAATACCCTGGGGGGTGGCCTCTGGAGAAGGCGGCCGGGGCGCCTCCAGCTGGCCTGGGGTAGGGGGGTCCAAGGACAAGTGTCCCGAGGAGGGCGCGGAGGAGGGCGCGGAGGAGGGCGCGGAGCTGGGCGCGCGGAGTAGACAGGCGACAGCGGCCCGCACTTGACCCCGGTGCGACTGGCGGGAACATTCCGCGGCTCCCACACTCCCGCGCGCCAACTCTGTCGGGTCGCAGCTGACCCCACGCGGGCTGCACCCTCCACGCCCCCACCCGCCCTCGCTCCCCATTCCTGGCTCCCCTCCGCCCCCAGTGCGCAGGCCCGACCGCCCCAGCGCGCATGCCCTGGGCTCGCGAGCGCGGCCAGCCCCCAGCCTTTTGCTTTCTACACACTCTACAACTGGGGAGGGGGCGGGGTGGAGGGAGCCCGGCCGGCCACGTGATCCAGCCGGCCGGGGCCGCGGGGGCGGGAGCGCGCGCCGAGCGAGGCGCGGGGAGGGCGGTGCGCGTGCGCGCGGCGCGCGCGGGCGGGCACGGGGCTGGGCTGAGGCGGGCGGCGGCGGCGGTGGGCCGGCCGCGGAGGGGGAGGAGCGGGAGCTGAGCGAGGCAGGCGGGCGGAGGATGGGGCCGTGCCCGGGCTCCGGCTGCAGCCGCCGGGGGACACGCCGTGCACCCTCCGGCTCGGGGCTCTCGCGGCGGCGGCGGTGGCAGCGTTAGCGGCGGCGGTGAGAGCGGCGTTCCTGGCGCTTCCTGGCCGCGCTTCTCCCTCAGGCTGGGCGAAGAGAAGAGGCGGCGGCGGCGGCACACCGGTGTCTCTCCCGCTGGAGATTTCTTTCTGCTTTCCTCGTCGACTGACTCACCCCCTCCCTTTTTTGAGGAAGGGTGACCTCTTCTCTGGGACTGGAAAAAATATTTTTTTGAGGAGGGGGGGTGGGTGGCAGTCTCAGGGGCTGCTGCTTCTCTTCTTTCATCTCCTCCTCCTCCCCCCTCCAAGCCCGAAAAGCAAACCCCACAACTGCTCCAGCATCCTCCTTCCCTTCCTCCACCTCCCTTCTCCACCTCTTCCAGTTTCGCCCTCTCCCCTCCTAATTATTTCATTATTATGCTTCCCTCTCTGGGGGGTCTCGTCCCTCTCAGGTCGCTTGGAAGCCTTGGCCTCCCCTGGATGCATTTCTTAAAAATTTTGGAGCCAGGGAGTGAGTTTTCTCTGAGGCGTGTGTGAGAGGCGTCGGGGGTGTTTTCCTGCGCGAGGGGCGGGTGAAGTTCATTGCCCCCACTTTCCCGCGACCTTTTCGGGCCCGATTTGGAGTCGAGGGGGGGCAGGCGTTTTCGGGGGGCGGGGGGCGCGGCGGAGAATGGCCTCGGGGCGGGCTCCCCGGAGCCTCCTAGTCTCTTGATCAAAGCATTCCGCTATTCTGATTTATTGCCTGCTTGGTGAGTTTTTTTTTTTTTTTTTTTTCCCCTCTAAAGGAGACCTGTGTGTTCAGCCATTACTTTGCTCGGCGCTGCTCACAGGAATCTCCGACCCTCGGTGCTGTGGGCAGCCCCGCACTTGGGCTCCTCGCCTCTCGCCCTCGCTCCCGTCCCTCCTCCCTCTCTCCGCCCCTTCCCCCTTTTCTTTCTCCGCTCTTTCTTCCCCTCTCTCCCTTCTTTCGGCCGCCGTCTCCCCCGCGCCCTCCTCGGGGCGGAGGGAAGCCGAGAAGGGGGAGGGAGGGATTGGTGTCAATTTTTTTGTGCGGCCGCGGCCGGAGCCTGTGGCGGGCAGGCGGCTAGCGGGGAGACCCCGGCGAAGCAGAGCCATGGATGGCCCGACGCGGGGCCATGGACTCCGCAAAAAGCGGCGGTCGCGGTCTCAGCGAGACCGGGAGAGGCGCTCCCGGGGCGGACTGGGGGCCGGCGCGGCCGGCGGCGGCGGGGCCGGCCGGACCCGGGCGCCCTCGTTCGCCTCGTCGTCGGGCTCCGACAAGGAAGACAATGGGAAGCCCCCGTCCTCCGCCCCGTCCCGGCCCAGACCCCCGCGGAGGAAGCGGAGAGAGTCCACCTCAGCCGAAGAGGACATCATTGATGGATTTGCCATGACCAGCTTTGTCACTTTTGAAGCGCTGGAGGTAAGGGGGACCCCCTCCCCCCGGTTTCCCTTTATAGGCACGACCCCCGCCCCCCGCCGCCGGCTGCGCCCGGCTCTGGTGCCTCCCCCGCCGCGCTCTGGTCGGTCTGGCTGTCTGTCTGTCTAGGCTGAGGTCTTATTGTTGGTGGTGGGGGGGAGCTGGGGGCGCGGGCAGACAGGCAGCAGGAGGGAATCGACAAGCCGTGCCTGGTCTCCAGGTTTCCTCGTTCTCTCTCGCCTTCCCCCTGCGCCCCCTTCCCGCACCCCCTCCACAGCAGATGGGCAGAAAGAAAGGGGTTCAGGCATCACAACAATGCGCCCCCCTCCACGGAGAGCTCTGCCCCTACTCCTTCCTCCTCTCCCTCCCCAATCATGGCTTCTTGGCTGGTGGAAGTCTCTGCTGGGTTTGGGGCGCCTGTGGACGGTTCTCTGTGTGCTTTCTACAGAGCCATATGTCCCTGTGTGTGTGTTTGTATAGACCTTTCCTGGGTGTCCTCGGGACCAGAGACTGATGGGGTTTTGTGGTTCTTTGCCCCCCTTCCCCTTTTTTTCTTTTCATTTCTTTTTTCTTTCTTTCCTTTTTTTTTTTTTTTTTTTTTGGTGAAGCTGGGGAAGGGGGCGTTTTCTCCTGGTTGGGAGAAAGGGAGGAGGGGAGGGAAGAGAGGAAAGGATGGAATATCTTTCTGTATTCCGTACAGGGCTCTATTACAGAAAGGGTTAATTGTAATATTATCTATACACATACATATGCACATGTGTGTGTACATGAGCAATTCGGTTAAAGGACAGAAAAATGTACACTAGAGAGGACTGGTGGGAGGAAAGAATAAAATCCTAGCTGGTATCTGAAGGGCTTGTCACCCAATTGTCCCTCTCCTTTTCCTTTTTTTTTTTGTGTGTGTGTTTTCTTTTTTTTTATCTTTCTGATTGGCTTTGTGTGTGTGTATATCTCTGTGTGTCTTTCTTTATTCTTTGGGCACCTGCAGCATTGATTTCCAAATGCACATTTTTCTGCCAGCTAAAGGGCTCCTTGGGGGTGGTGATGGGGGGCAGGTAGGAGGAGATTGTCCAGGGGTCAGAGGGAAACTCTCTTTACCTGGATGGATCTGATTTGGTGCTGGCATGGGTCACTGGCCTGTATAAAGGTAACCCCCTTTTTTCTCCTCCACCCCCAACACGCCACACATACAGAGCGCTTTGAGACTCTGCAGAGTTGGTCCGGCTTTCTTAAGAACAAAACCAAGATAGGAGTTGGTTTCTAGCCTTTTCTGCACCTGGTGTGATGGTCTGAGGTTCCTGGAAGAAACTTTTCCTTTTCCCTTTGGTTTTTGCTGTTATTATGGTATTGTTTGCAATGCTCAAATGCAAGCTTTGTTAATGACAGCTTAAGTCTCACATGCGGTAACTGTACAGGTTTAGAGGTTTAGACGGCTGGTTCTGTGTGTGTGTTTGGGTGTCAAGTTTAAATATTTTTTAAAAGGAAGCCTTCCTGTTAGGGTTGTTCTTTTCTGTTTAAACTGCTTTTTGGTTGGGCTGCTGGTGGTGATGGTGGTGGATGGTGGCTAGTGGTTGGGGAGGAAGGGAGGGTGGTGGTATTGGTGGCCATAGATTCTGATGTTAGTGATTGAATCAGTTGTCCTTGGGTTCTAGAACTGGTGATTTATTGGCTAAAATGGATCTTATGGAGTTCTTTTGAGTGTTGAGGCTCACCACTTGTTAGGATAATTCTAACTGTGGCTTCAACTTTGCCAAGGTGGGAGGGTACTGTACAGTGTGACCTCTTTCTCTCTGTCTCTCTGCTTCTCTTTTGCTTTAAAATAGGAATTGAAATGTCAATACGTGTCCTAGTACATGAATTAGAAAACGCTGCCTAGGGTTTGGTTGCTATCAGTGGTTGGTTTAGGACAGTATTTGTAAGAGCTGCTTATAAGTGGTTTTGCTTCCTGCATGGTTATCCTGCTCTGCTATGTGGCCCTTCTCAGTAAGTAAGCAAGAGGGGCCTCCAGATTCCCATGAACATTTTTGAAGGCCAAGTAAAGATAAATATAACTTATGCAGTTGTTTTTGATTGTTCTACTTTTAATAAATATTTGACTGGGCTTGTGATGTATATGTCTATCCATCTGGCTTTTGAGAGAAAATGTGCCCATTCTAGTTTCTTTTGGGTGTAAAAACATTTTTAATTTTTAAAGGCCAAGTTTGAAATGTACCATTAATACCATTCCTTTCCTTGCTGTGATTATTTTTCTGCTACTTTTCTAGATTCAAAACCCAGGTTACTTTGGTTAGCTGAGTATTACAGTACCTTCATATCTGAATATCATTTGAATATCTTTTTGTGGGTATAAAGGTCTGACTTTTTAAAAAGTTTCTTTAAAACTTTATAGAAAAATTTAAACATATACAGAAGTAGAGAGAACAGTATAGCAATCTCCAATGTACTGACACACCACCACCAGGTTCAACAGTTGCCAACTCATGTCTCATCTTTAGGCCATCTACTCATTCTCTCCTCCCAGATGTGATGTGAGATGTGATGTGAGAAAATTGGTATATATTTCTAAGTGGTAATGACTCAAAAAAAACCAAAAAACAAACCCACCCAAAAAACCCACCCAAACCCATAGTACCATTATCACACCCAGGTTAATTAACAACAGTTCCCTAATATCATCAAATATCCTGTCAGTGTTCACATTTAGGCATCCTAATTTTTGTAGGAAAGCTGTAAATACACTTCTGAGGTTAAAAACACACAGTGGGGAATAAAAATCATCATGTATGTCTGGTTCTCTGGGAAAAGGTAGAACTGTCTGCTGCTTATCACATTTGTGTCCATGCTGGATGGTCAGACATATGTGTGTGGTGATCATTAAAATAAAACCTCTGGTGTCCCACTGTACTCAGTTTGGAAGATTTACTGAACTGTCACTAAGAAATGTGAGAGCTTATTAGGAAGCAGACAACTAAACTATGAACTTGGACAGAAATGTATGTTACAGGAGTGCTTGTAAATGTTAAGAATTATTAGAGATTCTAAGAGTTATCCTAAATACATACTGTGTTTTTGTGTGTAGAAATGAAATCACTTGTCACCACGTGTCATCAAGGTTGCTGCTAGTGTGGTACTGTGATTAGAAACCAGAAATATTGGCTTGCACAGCTTGGCTTTTAAGCTTATGTGGGTTCAGAGCAGTAGCTAGCTAACTGTGGAGTGTATACTTTGGGTGTTAATGGGCACATCATTTGACTCCTATGGTTTTGTCTAGAGTAGCTCATTTTGACTTCCCTTTTAAGAAGGGGCTCCTAACTCATAATGAAATGTCCTGATAAAATTGTTCCAGACTAACTGTGGTTTTACTTACAGTACTGGAGGAAAAATAAGAAATTTGTCTAATGAGAATCTACATTTTTATGTTGATTTATTTTTCACTACTGTTGGTTCTTATTTAAAATGAAAGCTTTGGATGGGGTTTGAGAAGTCCCACACTTTATATGCAGTGAAACTGGCAGAGGTAGTTTCGTATTCTGCAGGGACACTTGTCTTGAGTAATTGTGCCCTGAAGTTCAAGTATGTGATTGTTAAGAGCCTCATGATAGAAGATAAGAGGGTAAGTGAGGAGGCGAAAGTTGAACATGGTGTTCTTTTCATTATGCATTTGAGAAGCAGAATTACCATTTGGTATGGTATTGTTTATTTGAATATTCTTTGAATACAAGTGAATATCCCCAGATATCAAGCCTCATTAAAAAGTGGTTTCCAGCAAACGAAGTATAAATGGGAATGTTGGGGTTCTAGTACTGTCAGCATACCCTGATGTGCCAGATAATATTACCTTTCTGTCGTTATTTGCATTTCTTTCTGTGTAGTCTTGATTAAGAAGCCATGTGAGCACTATGACTGAAAATCTGCAAATCCATTATTTTTCCCCTCACTCGGCTGCTATGTACTGGGTTCTTAGGGCAGCCTCCTTTTGTACAACTGACCAAGGGAAGCAAAGATGAAATTGTGGGATTAGCAGGTAGGAGGCTAGTTGGAGCTTTGCAGGCTTGTGAAAATGAAGGAAGACTCAGTTCTGGTGGGTGGAGGATCAAACTAAGACTTTCATGTGGTCTTCATTTCCTATGTGTTTCAGGGCTTACGTGCACATTGGTAGTGTAAATAGGCTGTACAGAATTTGATGTGCTTGTAACGTGCCAGGTTTGTAGGCTGTAATAATTTACTATGGTCAAATCTCACTTATTCCGTTGTTTAAAAAGCATTAATCGTTTTCCTTGTATCAGTCAGCAAATATTCATGGAGTGTTTGATATGTGCAAAGTACTAGAAAGAGTACAGACACCTAAAATATATATAGTGTCTTGAAGGAGTGTGCAGTTTAGTTGAAAAATTAAGTCCAGCACCTATAAAATGATTTTGAAACAGGCGCTTGAATGCCTAATACCAACTAGGTGCAATAGGCTTTCAGAGAAGGGATAGTGAGATAGGCTGAAGTGTTTGAGAAGGCTTCCTGGAGAATATGGGGCCTAGAAGGTTGAAGTGATTTGGATAGACACGGAGGGAGTGTGGTGGGGTGGGCATTCTAAAAAGAGGGAATGGTGAAGAAGGCACAGAAACAAGATGGGTGATTAGGTTTTGCGGGCAAGGGAGTGCTGGTAGAAATGAGAACAAAATTGTGTAAGAAAGAGTGCTTGTTTGGGAGTCGGGAGACCAGTGGAGACCCACACTCCAGGCTTGGCTGTCCTAACCAGTTGAGTGACCTTGGGAAGGCATTCTTTAAAAGCCTCATTTTCTTTTTCCACAAGTTGAGAGGTTTAGAGTAGTTTTAGAGCAAAGGTACCCAAGCTGGAACGGGACATAGTTCTGTGGATGTTCATAGGTTGTGTTCCAGACCAAAAAAATGTGATCTACTCTCAGATAGTTTTGGAACTTGATGGGCTAGACAAAATTAAATGGGTGACTTGTTCTGCCCAGGTTAGAAGTCTTTTGTAATGTGTATATGAGTTTTGAATATTAGAGAAGCAGAAGTGATGTGCCTTATTTCCTAATTTATATGACCACAGGGCACTTTCATTCTTGGCATTATAATTCATAATCTATAATCCAGTATGGGAAATGCTGGAAAAGATTTCAATGGTCCCTTCCAGATCTTGGCACTTGATAGTCTCTGAGTCTAGGGTGAGTGGGCTGATGATAGACAACTTGGAAAACCAGGCACAGAAGTTTGGAGTCAGAGTAGAGGCTGCTGCTTAAGTAGGAGTGGCAAGGGGAGTGTGAGATGTAAATAATGATGATTAGTCCACTTTTCCTTCTGCTCCCTTTTCCTGCCTGGTGTCAGCCCTTCATTGATTGTTAGCAACCCCACACATGAGGTGAATATTGGTGAGTGATCTCATTAATAGTTCTTTCATTGTGATAGCAGCCCAATTCTGATGCTACCAAGCTGCCTTCCAGCCAGAGTTGAGTTTTATCCTATCTTGGTTCCTTCTGGTTTCCTGTAATGCTGATTTTTAGCAAGCTGGGAACGAAGGCTGGATGAGAAAGGAGGTTGACACTGATGTTAAAATAAAGGTTTCAGATTATCTGCCTTTTGCTCGCTTATGTATGATGTGTTCATTCAAGAAAGGTCAGAACCCTTCATCTGCTGTTACACAGCCAGTGAAAGCTATGGAGCTATGTTTTTGTTACATTTTTCGCTTTCTATCTTGGGAAGTTTGGGATGGGACTGTGGAGTAAATGGGTCAGTTCCAGCATTTCACTTCAGACAATTTGCATAGCTTTAGGATCTGAGGAGTTCCTAAGTGGTGAGAAAGTCTACAGAAAAAAAAAAAAAAGGACTGTGAACGTGCTTGGTTATGAATTCAAGTATATTACTATGCTTACTGAATTTCGGTATTTCACTGAACAAGGCAGAGCATCACTCCAGGAGTATTTATGGGAGATGAGGTCGAAGATGGCGATATGGTGATTCCACATGCCTTGCGTTAGTTGTTGAGATGAACCACTTTAGATCTTTTTTGGAAGTAGGCAGGGTATACATGAATCAGTAAGTTTAAAAACTGAGTCACAAAGTTAGTGATTACCCTTTGATCCTTTTTGAGTGTTTTCCTCTAGCTTTCACCATTGAAAAAGGGTTAAAAAAGACAGGGCATTCAATATGATTCCAGGAGATTCAAGGAGCATTGAGGGTGTTAAAGAGATTCTAACTATACAACAGTTCTATATGCTGTCAAAAAAAAATGGTGATTATTTAGTTTGAGAGAATGTGAGGATTAGAAATAAGGTCCCCAAGCCAAAAAAATAAGAGTTGAGGGCAGCTGTTAAAGAATAATTTAGGTTCCACTTGCTAAATTTGGAAGCCTCTGGACATAAGGTCAGTTGTACTTTTTGATGGAGGGAGTGTGTGTGTGTGCACACATGCAGAGGGTTGATAGTGGGTTAGTGTTTTTACATTTTATTTTACCCCTATGCTGTAATATACTAATATATTAAGTGTAGCCTAACTTTGTAGAAGTGCCTCATACTATTTCTTTTTTTTCTCAAGAAACAACACTTTTTTCAAGGTTAGGATTAAACCCAACATTTTGTTGATATAGGACAAAGACCTTGGTAATGGGATAGCAGCTATTCATTTGAGAAAGTTCTGGAAAAAAATCAGATTGAAAAACTCTCAAATAATTGAAGTTTGGAAGAGCAGGAAGGGAATTAATTTGGCGAAACCCAAGACAGGAGAGCATCAAAACCAATTTAGGGACATTTAGCTGGGTCAGAACAGTTTTTCTTATATAATGTGTGCCTGTTCAATGAATAGATGAATGCAGAATTTTTTTTTTTTTTCTAGAAGTGGGGCACAGAATTTAAGGCTGGTGAGGCCCTAAATTTGCGTTTCTTCTTCCAGATCTGAACTGTGTTCTTACTTCATTTCTTCTAACAAGCCTGCAGGGTAGGGGGTATGCAGTCAGTACTTATCTTGTAAGGTCACAAAGAATAGATCCTTTTTATGCTGTTAGTGACTGAAGAGGGGAGGGGTGGATTTAACTTAGTCTGGCTTCCTTTGCTTGCTTAGGAAGAGACTAGGCAAGTACAGGCTTCTCTGTGTCATTCCTTTTCAGTCTCTGATTCCATCTTTTGCAAGGGGACTTGTAACCTGAAATCATTTGTATTGCTGCCGTCTTTCTAGGTTTTTATTTCATATACTAGTGCATGTGTCAGTCTTATCCTAGGATCCAGTAGACTCCCCACCACCCACTGCCCACCTACCTCCTTCTCTCCCTCCCTCCCAACTTCCTTCCCCCTTTCCTCTTCTCTTCCTTTACTGAGATAGAGTTATCAAAATGATGAATTTTGAAAGGCAATGGATTTAGGAAGTTCTGAATGAAATGCAGAACTTTGAATTACAAACCTTATTATTTGAACATTGACAGTCTGTTTGAGGGACTCTGAAGGTAGCACCATGAGGATAAATTGCTTGCCTCAGTTTTCTGGGCTGTTATCAGCTCATCATTCTGATTTCTCATTCATTTGTGAGCTCTGGTTAGAGTTTGCCTGAATAAATACCACAAATGACCAAGTACATACATATATTTTGTCATTTTGGCTTGCCACTATACCATGTAGTGCCATATCTCTGGGCCCTGGAAAACCCAAGTGCACGGAGATATGGCATTTGGACACAAGTAAAATGGAGTCACAAGAGGAGAAGGGAAAGCCCACAGTTTGTAAGTAAAGGAAAATGGCTAATGCAGGTTGGGATTCATTTTTGACAGAAAGCCTTCAAATTGCAAGTACTGTGTGATTGTTATTAACTGAAGCATTTTGAAATGACCTGGGTTAGATACAGAAACACAGCCTGTGAAGACAAAATGCGACACTGGGTTATATGGGTGAAATGTGATACCTTTAGACTGAATCTGGGACAGGATTTAAGTCAATGCCAGGGTCAAGTTGTGATGATTCCTGAGGGATGTCAGGGATGTTGTTTTCCTTGTCTCCACACCTACCTTCCCGTGTAGCACAACCCACCAACTTCATTTTACATTTCTGCAAAGTTTCTCATGGCAGTGATATTTTAGAGCTTGAAAAGAGGAATTAAGAGAGTCTAGTTTTGCAGTGATTTCTCGATAGTTATAGTGAAGTAGACTTTTTTTTTTTTTGGTTGTTTGCTAGGGTCTCTGTGCAGTTATGCTTACTGGCTAAAGGTTGCTGGCTAAAGGTGATTTAGTGAATAGTTTTCCATAGTTAGAAACTAAGTAAGAAAAAAAAAAACCTAAGGAAATAAAGATGTAGATGGAACAGTAGTTGAACATTAGAATATCACTTGTTTTCCAGCCACATACTAGAAATTCCAGTGTTCCACCAATTCTCTCTGTACATGTTCAGTTGGCAAAAATGATGAAGATCCTGGATTGTGCTGTTCTAAGAAATGATCTTATATAGTTCAAGTGAAATCATACTTTCACTGGGGCAAAAGGGGAAACAAGCATTTGGTATTGTGTGTTGCTACATATTACAAAGTTTGCTCCTTTCTCATTTGTTAGGCTGATCAGTTTGATTATATGTGAAAATTACAGTTTTGAGTTTAATGTGCATAGCTACATCTTCAGGGGGTGTTACCCTAAAGTTAGGACCTCAACTTTTTCAGAGCAGTCTTTTGATCCATGTCAGTTCAGCTATTGTTGGTTGATGTGCTTTCTAAGCCAGAGCGACATTAGAGGCACAGTTGTTGTCTTTAGAAATGCTGTAGTTCGTCCTCTCATTTTGCAAATGAAAACACAGCCTAGAGGGGTTAATTGTCCTGCTTAAGATCACACTGGGAGTTAGAGGCTCTCAGTGTTATCCAGTGAAACTAGGAGACTGCTTTTCCTCAGTACTTGGATTCCTAAGGATTGGAAACATTGGAAGGTAAAAAATAATAATAATAATAATAACTGCAAATGAGGATGATCAACCATGATTGTAAAGATTCCCATTTTTCCCAAGAAATGTTCTGATTATTACCCAGTATCTTTCCCCCAGTGTACAATTGGCCTTTCTCTGCAGGTCCATTAGTCTTTTTTAACACCCCCTCCCCTCCATAATGAGGATGTAAGAGAAAAAATAAATATTAGGGTGATGATGTGAGGGTTTCTTATCCTTGAATAACCGATGGAAAGATAAAATAATTATTTGAATGTAAGATGATCTTAATGTGGCCGCTTAAAATTTTAACGTAATTTTTTTGGGTAGAATATTTTTCTTCAGCCTGGCAATTCAGAGAGACTCAGAGCAACTTACTAAAGTTGGTAGCAGAACATTTGAAACAAGTGAACTTTGGAATATGGTTGAGTTGAAGACTCAACCAAACTTTTCTTCTGAAGAAGAAAGACTCAAAATATTAAATCCACATGATGTGTTGGCTAAGCCATCTTGCCTGTTTATTGCTGAACCAGAAAATTTATAACAACTGTTTGTCATGTGTATATATTTATAGCCATTCATACAATGAAAAGAAGTTTTCATGAGATTGTAATAACATATCAAGATGGATGTAATTAAAACAGAAGCAGATTGACACCCTGAATTAAATGCAAACCATAAACCAGGATACCTGAGCATTGGTACCTTACATATTTGCTGCAGGGGGCAGTCAGCCAAATATGCAAATAAAAAGACATTGATGAATTTCCCTGGGTGTGTATGTTGTGGTTGCAGAGAACCCAACTATTTTATTAATCTTTTATCAAGCATTGTTTAGATTGCAGCAACAATGGAATGTATTAATTTGGCAGACCAAATAGCTTAGGACCAGAACGTAGGAAATAACAAGGGGAACACATGATTGATATACTGTCCTATAAATAACACATGCAACTGACAGAGAGAGGGTCTGAGTAATCTTTAGATCTGTGCTTAATGTCACTGATGCACTTGTTAAACCAGGATGTTTGAGTTGAACTTCAGTCAGAGAGGCTGCCTCCCATTTAAAATGCAGGTCTATCTCTAGTTATACCCTGGACTGATGTGTTGACAAAATTGGTGTAAATCGAATTTTTGTAAATTGGGTGAATGCACCAGGGGAATCTTACTGTGAAAAAATATGACTAAAAAAGAAAATCAAGTATGGTACTCTTCCTTTCTGCATAGGAGCTTGGATTTTGTTAGAGTGAGTCTCTTTAGGTGGGCATTGCTTTTCCTGAGACACTTTTCTGCATGTGTTCCCCGTGCTCCTGGAAGAAAGTGACTGTGAGATTTGCATTTTCTGTACAGGTTTCATACCTTACTTGGTCGGTGCTTCCAGGAATAATTGGTGGTGATTTGAATAAGCCCACATCATTCAGATTTCAGAGGTTGGTTTTCAAGTGCGTGCTAAGGAGGGCTTGCAGCTATGAATATGGAGTATGATTTCCATATCTGTTCCATTGGGAAGTCCAGGCGTGTCATAACCACTTCAGAGCCATGATTGTATGGAGACACCCTAGCTATAATTTTTCTATATGATAGTTCACTTTTAAAATTGTAAAGATGCCAAGTGCAGGACTGTATTGTTATTAGGGAAGTCGGTGACATCTGTTATATCTTGTTAACCAGGGGAGGAAAATGCTTTAATCAGAACATCTAATTATGCCCTCTCAACTGATGAAAGATCTTTTGCTAAATTTTTGGAATTGGCCTTAATGGAAGAAGCTGGCCTCTACAGGAACTGTGAAGTAAATTTACTGTTTATTTGAAAAATACTTATCGCTAACCGTGGTGACATAAGGGTATTTTAATTTTATCAAATTGCTCTTGTGCTGTGTGTTGAAGATAGGTATTTTCAGAAGTTGTTTAAGCCAGCATGAAGTTTTTGTTTTTGTCCTCCCTCTCACCCTCATAGCATGTGAGGCCCCAGAGGCAGTTTGTACTTACAGATGTGAGCCTAGGAAGATACTTGGTGGCTAACAGCCACCTGGAGAGGGAGCAAATGATAATTACAGGTGAGAAGCTGGGGGATAATTCAGCCTGTGTGCTGGGAGGTGTGATTTCATACCTGAGTGTTAAAACCTTCCCTGTTAGACAGTTGTGTTGTTTTAAAATTAGTTTTATTAGTCTAATATAGAAGTGGCCCAGATTGTTCCAGGTCATCTTCAGTTGAAGGAATATAACTGTTTTTAAGCACTGAATATATAGTGTGATTCCAGAAATATTTCCTGTGTTTAAAAGTAGCTTCATGTAATACCTGAAAGTACCAAAAACTGTGTTTAATTCAGCATATCTACAACACTTCTCGCTTCCTTGATCGCTTTATAAAAATTGTTAAATTTTTTGGCAATGTATTTTGGATCATGCATACTTTAAACTTGTCCAGTAAAGCCATCCTTTATCTGTATTTCAACCCAGAACTAATTTTATCTGCAGCAATTCTGTTTCCAGAATCACAGATAACAACAATAGCAATAGTAGTAGTAATAATAATAATAAACTTACTGATAATGCTGACCTCAGAGCAATGCTTTATTTCTTAAGTTTCAGAGTATTTCGTCTTTTTGAAATGATTTTCCCATGGATTAAGATCTTGGGGAAAGCCTAAGGGAGTTTTTGAAGTGTTGACCGTGACACAGTGTACTCCGTGTTTTATTTGGGATCTGGTGGGAAGTTCAAATGCTGTTAATTTTTTCTTGGTCTGTTATATGCTCTGTCATGGCTTGTTGTGTATAACTTGGGAATATGACTGGAACCTTGGAAAAGAGAGAGCCAGAGTTATCTTCCTATATTTCTAATGTATTGTTTCATTTCCCTCTATTCTCTAACTTTAGCCTCTGTACTCTCCCTACATATATCCTTCTTGAGGTATTTGAGGCTCTCAGAATTGTTGCTTCCTTTACTCAGTAATCCATGTGTAGTAGGTACTCAGTCAGTGTTTATTTAGGGTTGATCTATTTCCACAAAAATTCTATGAAAAGAAACTTCAGGAGAGGGAGCTACTACTTACTTAGTACTTACTCTGTGCCAGGCATTGTGCTTGGAATTTTGCATTCATCGTCTCATTAGAGCTACGCTGTGGAAAAAATGAATGATATCCCTGATTTATAGTCGAAGACACTGAGGCTCAGAGAAGTTAAGTCAACTTGCAGAAGGTCAGTATGAGAGGCAGGAAATGCAGCGGTTTCTGCCTGACCTGAAAGCTCGAGCTCCTCATCCCTTTCTGCTCTTCTTTTAATACAGATTCATTTTGTGACAGAGTCCTAAATGGGTCTCTGGTAGGCTACATTTGTTTGTTCCTTGTTGCTGCTGAAAATTGTCTTGGTTACAAGGGATTTTCTAGGTATAATAATAGGATTTAGGGAGGGGAGAGTACCTCACCATCTTTTGGGAATTTCTTTATTTTGTTTTTAAAAGCTGGAGTTTACCATAGGTGGCTGCCACTCATACAGTACATCTGTAGCATGTTTGTTGTTGGTTTGATTTTTTTTTTCTTTTTCTTTCTCTCTGTCCCTTTCACTGTTTTTCCCTGTATTAAAATCTGACCTTTTTCCTGGTCACACAGATCGGGTAGATTTTAAGCCTTTGTCAAAGGCAAGTGCTCAGGCTGGTAATATTGAGGGTAACTGTGTACTGAATCCTTTCACATACTTAATGTTGCTGATTTCTTACAACAGCCCCTAGAACAGAAGTGTAGAATTGGAGAAGGGACTGGTACCCTCTCAACAGGGTATTGTGGGTATAAGCTTATTTTCTACTATAAATTCCTAAGTATTTTGCTTGATTTTAAACTATTCTAAGAAGTAGCACTTCTCTTGGCAATCTATTCCACAGTAAAACAGACCTTACTGGTAGATTTTTGTTTTTGTTTTTTAACTAATAGGTACTGCATTCTTTCTGGTGAAAGAATGTACTAAGATATCTTTATCTTGAAGGTACCAATGACAAATAGTACATTATTTCCTCTGTCATTGTTTCATTATTCTAAGCACATTTGCAAATTGTTCTCACCCATACCCCACTCCACCCTGTAGAGGTTTGTCTTTGCTACAAAAGAGTATGTGGTCTCTTCTCTCAAAAGAGAATGTGACTGTTAGATTTGCTTCTTATGGAAATCCCAACTGTGATTAGAGTACCGTACATTCTTTTTTTTTTTTTAATATAAACTTATTTATTTATTTATTGACTGCGTTGGGTCTTTGTTGCTGTGTGCGGGCTTTTTCTAGTTGCAGCGAGCAGGGGCTACTCTTTGTTGTGGTGCGCAGGCTTCGCATTGCAGTGGCTTTTCTCTTGTTGTGGAGCATGGGCTCTAGGTGCGTGGGTTTCAGTATTTGTGGCACGTGGGCTTCAGTAGTTGGGCGCACGGGCTTAGTTGCTCCATGGCAGGTGGGATCTTCCCAGACTAGGGCTCGCACCCATGTCCCCTGCATTGGAAGGAGGATTCTTAACCGCTGTGCCACCAGGGAAGTCCCAAGTACCGTACAGTCTTGAGAAGCCCCCTTTTCATCTCCTCTGGGCCAAATTGGGCCTCCACACAGTTCATCTTCTAAGACTTGGGGATTCAGACCTGACTGATGACCAGCCCTTAAGGAGTGGTATAACACACACACGCACACGTGCAGTACCCTCCCTGGGTGTGACATTTCAAAAGATTTCTGGGTGAAAATATGAAGATAGTCAAAGTAAATACTTCTGTGAAAAGTCTTTTTGGAGAGAGGAGGCAGTTTCTTCTCAGAACCATTATGCTTGATGCTCTGAGACCTGCAGTCTTGCCCCTCTCTCTCCAACTACAGTTGAGCACGGTTATCCTTTTGCACATCCAAAATGGAAATACAGCAGATTTCAGTTTTTAGCAGTTTATGATTGTAGGGGAGACCCAAGTCAAAGCATGTCCTTTGAAATTTAACTATAACTATAAAACTCTAGTGTCATAGGCACCATACCTTTAAGTTCAGAGTTTTAAAAGCAATCCCTTATACCTGAATTTTATATATTTGTACAATATGAGTTCTGTATCACTCTCGGGCCTGTCCCAGATTGTGAACACTAGGTAGGATCTGTGTATTTTAAACTTTTCCTTGTGTTGTTCCTTGCCTCTCGGGTGGTTTATAATACCCCTGTTGTGATGTTTTCTATTAGGTTAGGTACAGACGGGTGTCCATTTCACTTCAGGGCAGTGGGTGCCCTCTGTTTACTGTTTTCAGATGAACATTACTGTAGCATCGTGTTGTAGATTTCTACATGAGCTGCCCATATTTCATCTGTACTCTTATTTCATTTAATATGGTGTCCCTGGGATTAAGGACAGAGAAATATGTACGCTCAGGCTGATTTTGAAATTACATTGTTGAAGTAAAGCCCATATGGCCATTGTAAAATGGTTAGTACTGCATATAATTGCCTTCCCAGTGATGTGCTTTGTCATTACTTCCATCTTCCAAGAAGCACTCCTGTAGCATGCTGACAGCAATGGCGTCATTAGAAAACATATGGACATGCAAAGGCATTAAATTGTCTTTAGCTTAAGGATTAGATTACAGTGTTAGAGGATGGGTCACCACGCTTTCAGTCGATAACTCTTGCTTAGTTCAGCACTGCTAGGCTGGATGATAGAGATTTGCAAAGGTCCTATTTACTTGTTAGCTGAGTATATTTCATATCTTTCCTGCAATTTTGAGGAAGTCTTTGAGCTGTGCATAAGATCTTATCACAATATTGTAGTCAGCTGGCTTTTCTGGGGTTTTGCTCACAACTGTTCATGCCTTGTACAGAGTTCTTTTCTAGGACATGATACTCCCTCAACCTATGTTTCCCTGAATGTAAGTCCAAAGCTGGCTAAGGCAGGAGGTCATTTAGATGTAAAAAGAGCCTACGTAGTGGAGTCAGGAAGTCACCAGGTGGCCCAAATTTATATCCTCCATTGTATAACATCTGTCTCCACGTGGGTCCACCACCCTTCTTCCTTACCCCCTTAGAAGCAGTGAGATTTTTGCAGCCTAGAGGCTTAGCAGTAGGTCCCAGAAGCTCAGAGACGATGTAACAGGGCATGGAAAGAGATCCCAACCTGCCCCCTGCCCCCCATAGTAGGACATGCCTACTATTTGGTTGTAGATTCCAGCAGTTCTGGAACATGGTATGGTTTGAATTTTTAGGGTACTTTATGCAGCTGCCAGTGAATAATAAGTGAAATCACAGAATGGAAAGTCATTTATCAAATTTAATGTTTCTCTTTGGAGTCTCACAGAAATAACATGGACTTGAAGACTTTCTGAGTAGTAAGTGACTTTGGACATCATTTGGGCAGTGGTTTTTGGGGCACCTCAGGGGACACTTGAGTCAGTGGAGGGGAGGCCCTGACCTCATTCGACCAGAGCTCCACCTTTACCTGTTTTATATATTATGTATTAAGAGTGAGGTTCTCTTTGGGAAGAAAAAGGTATCTGAAGTCGTCTGTTCTTTCATTCAAGAAATATTTATCAATTGCTTCTGTGAGCCAGGCAGGCACTGTTGTAGACACAGGGGATGCTGTAGTGAATAAGAGAAATAGATATCTGCTCTAACGGGGTTTATATTCTAGCAGGGGTGGATGACATGCTGTAAATCATAAACAGATACATAATGTGTTGAGTAGTGACAGGGTTTTTAAAAGCAGGTTAAAGATATGATAGTGAGAATCTGGTATGTGTGTGCAGATGTGCAATTTTATAGAGGTGGTTTTAGATGAGGCCTCTTCGAGGAGGTGATATTTGAGCAGAAACCTGAAGGAAGTGAGGGAGCAAGCAATGTGGATAGCCAGGGGCAGAGCATTCAACCAGAGCAAAGAGCAAGGGTGAAGGCTTGGAGGAAGGAGTGGCTTGGTGTGTGAGTAACTGTAGGAGGTGATGGTGGCTAGAATAGAGTGAGTGAGGAGGAGAGGGGCCGAGATGGGGGAGGCGCCCGTAGGAACTCTGACTTTTAAACCCAAGTGACTTGAGAAGTTAAAAAACAGTGAGAACGACTGTCTAAAGCCCTCATTTCCCAACCGATAAAGTCTTTGAACTTCCCCAAGATCACTTAGCTGGTATTAAAACAAGACCCAATCTAAAACTCACATGTTATATCCCTTTATGGGAGCCTCCCATTGTACCTCACTGCCATCACTCCAGGCCTTAGGAGCTATGGGGCATCTTTTTTTGGAGACCAGAGTATTTGTGTCTCCTCTCCTGTTTATATGGATATGGTTCTTCCAAAAGACATGCTTCAAGAATATACAGAATTCCAATGCTTAATCACCACAAATTGGAAACAAGCTCTGTTCTTCAGTGCCAGAAGTCACCACCATTTGGGTGATTATTTTAATAACAGCAACAACAGTGATAATGATGGCTAACACTTATCGAGGGCTAACTGCATGTGATCATCATTTTACCCAGAGCATTCTCATGTTTAACCCTCACAACAGCCCTGTGAAGTAGGTAACATTATTATCCTCACTTTAGAGATGACAAAACTGAGGTTCAGAGAAGTTAAATAACTTCCCCAGATTGTAGAGCCAGAATTTGAGCCCAGACTGTGTGATTTTAGGGCCTGCACTGCCTCTTTCATGAGGAGGAGGGTGGGTGGGCTTGTCACTGGATAAACATTCAGTGGAATATGCTCTCCCCACCCCATTTTAAAAAGATGGTTCTAGAGCTGAGCCCTAGGAGTAATACTGTCTTGTTGCAACCCGCTTTGGTGTTTGATTATATAAAGGATTTCTCAGCCCGTCTGGCTTAGTCCTGGCAACTCTGCTGATCTTAGGTGGATTGTTGGTTAAGCAGATACCTTTTGGTCTTTCTGAACTGAATTTGAGTGGGACATTTTTCAAGAACTGTACTGTGAAGTATGTTACAGAATGCAGACCAGTGTTTTCAAGTCAGCAGACCCAACTGAATTGGTCTTGATTTTTTTTCTCCCCAGCGGAGTAGAAGCCCCAGACGTTGTCAGTTCCAGCACTCCCTAGAATGTGCTTTTTAGTACTTGTGCTTTTTGAGGAGCGTTTTATGGTGAGCTTGCTTTAAAATATATTTGTGTAAAAAAGGCATGTATATGTATATATAGGACTATGAAATATTTTATAACTATGGAATAGTATAAAGCATAACATGACCAACATCCATGGACCCACCACCAGCTTTAACAGAGCTTAGCACTTTCTTAAAATTGGGCTAATTTTAGTGTGTATTGTCTGAGGAGGAAGCGAGTCAACTGTAAGCCTTAGAGCAGGGGATTCTCAAACGTAGCTGCACATTAGAATCCCCTGGGGAATTTTAAAAAGTCCCCATACCCATGGGAGGGTGGAGGGAGCCCCCACCCCATCATCAGAACTTTTAAAAGCTCCCCAGGGGATTGTGTTGTGCAGTCAGGATAGAGACCTTCTGTTTGAAGGAGGGTGTGTCAGTTTTTCTTCCCTGGGTTTTCTCAGATGCCCAGTACCAAGCCATGTGTTTAATGAACTGTACTCCTAGCCTTTTTTTTTTTTTTTTTCATTTTCTCTGTCGAACTTTTTAATGTGTTCTGCTTTCCAAGATTTTGAAGGGTAATGTCCTGGGTTGCTCCTCTCCTGATGCTGTCTTCCTCCCATCCATAACTGAGAAAAGCTGGGGATACATTTACTTATTTATTACAAAGCCTTTTAGAGACTAGGAAGGAGGCATTAGAAAGGGGACTGAGAAATTCAAAGGTGCTTCTGTTGGAAGTGTTTGGGATTAGCTGAAAGTTGTTATAAAATTAACATAGAAGTCATTGGGGACAGCTGATTTCATGTGGAAACCCATGCATCTTTACAGGAAGGCTCTGAGCTGTTGGGTGGCACTTGAGGGCTTTTTTGGCCTGAGACACAGCTTTATCAGTAAGATGTGGGGTAAGATGTACCCGTAAGATGTGTGTGACCACCAGAGTGGCCAATTCTCTGTGGATACATCTGAGACTGTGACACCTTTCAGAAGTACTGTCAATCTTGATTATTTGGGGCCTGATTTTCTCCTGTGGGTCTTAGTTCCCTGGGGTACCCACACCCCTTCTGCCCACGTATCCATTTAATAAACGGTTACAGAGTTTCTTCTCTATGCCAGGCAGTGTTGTAGGCACTGGGTGGGCGGGTAAACAGAACCCCTAGCTTCAAGGAATGACATTCTGGGTGTTATATTCTGGTGTCATATTGTTGTTTGGTGTGTCTAACAGAGAAAAAGGTGCGGTGGGGCTGTAATCCTCCCCTAGAAAAGCACTAGAGGAGCCATTAGGCAAAACGTTTTTGCCTCATTTTGCTTAAATTAAGTGTTTTGGTTCTGAGGATTTTGATTATAGATGCTTTCATGAATGTATTTCTTCAAAAGAGGTTAAGCATTGGGGCATTAAAGTTTGCAGGGACTTTCGGAATCAGTTGGATTTTATCTTACTAGTTATATCAGCTTAACATCATGGGGACGAAATAGATGTACAGCTTAAGGTTCAAGCTTAGAGAAGATGCTGGAGAAATAATGATACTCAGTTCTCTTTCTACTTCAAGTAGAATCCCCTAATCCACCTACATGCTCATAAATTTGAGGGAAAGGAAAGCAGAAATGGAAAGTTTATTTCTAGGGCTCTATACTGGGCCAGGCTATCAGGTTACTTTCACTGGGAAGACTTAATCAGAAGTGCAGCTTAAATCTGTCACAGTTTTCACAGCAGTCAGGGAATTAGGCACTGATGAAGACCACTGGATCCCCAAATAGAGGGAACACGTTAGAGATTGTTTGGAGTCAGTTAATAAAATAGATCGTGAGAAGAAAATGTCAAGTTTGAGTGAAAAACGTACTGAAAAAGAAATCTTACAGCTTTTGGGTTATGTGGAGGAAGAAAACAGTGGTTGATATGATTTCCTTGCTGGATCATCATCTTCATCAGATATAATTGTTGACTAAAGAGGGAAAAACTAAATTCCATCATACAAAGAAGTCTTTATATCTGTGAGATCTTTAAAGAGAATCATCTAAAAATAATAAAAAAGCAAGTATATGTTGTTTTCATCAGCTTTTGGATTGCTAAAGTAGACTTTGACTTCAGTGTGTGAAGCGGGTGGGTGGGAAATGAGATTTTTTTGTTACTGTTGTTCAGAGGATGAAACACTTTCTCTTTCTAGCTTAGGCTTTGCTGGTGGGTTTAGACATCTGTGGGTCCTCGGGGACTGTGTGTGCAGGTGAATAGAGATTCCAGTACTTGTGTACCTGCCCAAATCAACAGGTTTGGGAATAAGGGCAGGGACTTCTGAGGGTTCATGGAAGTGAACCAGAGTTTTGCACCAAAACTCATGTAGAGATACAAGATGTTTTGCTTCTCCTTTGATTAGAAAGGGCATGAAGGTACTTAATAGTTTTTCAACTTTAACTCCACCATTAGCTCAGTATTGATGTATTCGATAATTATAATGAGAACTAGCATTTACTGAGTGCTTGCTATGTGTCAGGTATTCTGATTTCTTAATTCGTGTAATCCTCACACAGTGGTCCCTTGAGGTAGGTGCTGCTGTGATCTCTATTTTGTAGGAGAGGAAACATCTACAGAGTTTACACCTAAGATCACATGACATGTAAGTGGTCAGCCTCATACATTCTGGCCTCAGAGCCTGACTTGAACCATTGCACCATAGAACTTAAATCAGTGCTTCTTAAGAGTTTGATTCTGATCTTGTTTTAATGGGGCTTTCGACCCTTCCTTAATCCCTCCTTACTTCTGTACATGTTTTCAGAGGTGATAATATACTCCTTAGGCTGTCACCTTATTACAGATGAGAAAACAGATCTAGAAAATTATGTTTTGTAACCACTCAGTAGGACCTACTGAGTTAGTGGTAGGACAGTGATGTGGAACCCAAGTTTCCTAATATATAGGTCACCGCTTTTCCCACTGCACTGTATTGGTTCCATTAACATTTTTTTAAACTGAACTAAATAAAAATTTATAAATTTAATTTGTGTCATTCCTGTGGAAGAACTAAATTAAAATAGCTAAGGACTGTGTGATTTTACCCTAGGGAGGAGGGTGGTAGGCATTTTGGAAACTAAAGTTTGCCTGTGGGGTTATCTGACCTACTCCTGAGGACATCTTTCTAGTCTTTGGTAGGTTTACTTAAAAGTGGAAAGTATTTAGAGTATAAGAGCCATCCTCAGACTTGGGTTTTGCATGATTTGAAGATTCCTGGAAGGGCAAGTTTTTTTTTTTTTTTTAGATTTAAATTGGTTGTGTGTTCCCCTGGAGGTTAAAGTTAAAAAGACATGAATGGGGCGGGGTGGGGAAGGGCTTACATGCAAGCCTTCCAGAGCTACATTTCCCTGTCTGGCAAGTAAGACTTTAAAAGAGGGTGGAAAGAACCACCTTGATTCTTGGTGTTTGGCTTTTTGTTTTTGTTTGTTTTTTCTTTTGGTCCTGTGATTCCTTTTGTTGTAACCTCTTTCCTTGGCTAATGCTTTGTTTAAAAACAAGTGCTCTGGTATTCTAAAACAAATTATCCAGCAAGCTCCCTGATTGTGCTCTCAGATAAAAGATCCCAGGGTAGTGCTCTTTCTGTCTTTGAATTGCAGTTGCCTGTGCATACCCAAAAGCAAAGTTCAGTTTACTGCAGAGCTTCCAGCCCAGATTAATGTGGTTATCTAAAAGTAGAGAATATAAATTTGAAAGGGGAAATGTGGATTGTGCTTAACCCTTCAAAGGCCTCTAATGGGAACCTGCTGTAATGGGTAGTAGAGTTTTGTCTGGGGTGAGAGACTGCAGGCTCCAGTTTTTCTTTGAGTGTTTTGCTAAATGACTTTGGTTGTGTCATTAACGTCTGGAAATCTTAAACTCTCAACGACACATTAAGGACAGAATAGGGGGCAGGCTCCCAGACTGTGCTGTGGAAAAAGCACATGTTCAGATTTTGCCAGTGACCCTGAATCCCATGTGGCCACAGACTAGTAATTTGATTTCACAGTTTCTGTTCTTAAATTTGCAGGATGAGGTTCCTAGTAGGAGTAATTTAGTGATGATAACATATCAGCTTCCTTTTAGGGGAAGTATTGTAATTGTGAGAAAAATATTCATGAAAGCCTTTGCCAAGTATTTTTTGTATTTGGTAAGAGCACCCTTTCAGTTATCAAAGCTTCTGCAAAACTTTTCCAAATAATTACACTTGGTCACCCATGTTGGTTTAGAGAATCTGGATTGGATGGTTTCAGATGGTTGCAACTCACAAATTATTGCCTTGTGTGGTGGTTTCCAAACCCAGTTGCACATCTGTACCCCCGGGGAGCTTGTTAAAAATACAGATTCCTGGGCCCTATCCCTGAGCTCCTAAAAGTTAATCCCTGCTCTGTAGCTCTGGTACATTTGTATTTTCACAGGCTTCCCAGGAGTTCCTTTACAACAAAGTCTGGTACAGAAATTTTGGAATCACTATTATAGAAAATACTCGAGTCATTTCTTGGGTTGGCAATAATGGTGGTGGTTTAAAATAATTAATTTCTATGCTACCAAACCCTTTCTGAAAATAAAACATTCATGCATGTTTGGTTTTAAAACTGTACATATTGTAATAGATAGCTAGTGGGAAGCAGCCGCATAGCACAGGGAGATCAGCTCTGTGCTTTGTGACCACCTAGAGGGGTGGGATAGGGAGGGTGGGAGGGAGACGCAAGAGGGAGGAGATATGGGGATATATGTATATGCATAGCTGATACACTTTGTTATAAAGCAGAAACTAACACACCATTGAAAAGCAATTATACTCCAATAAAGATGTTTGAAAACAAACAAAACAAAACCAAAAAAACTGTACATATTGTGAAATAGAACACATCCTGAAATAAGTGTAGTTTATAGCTCAGTGAATTCTCACAAAGTGAATACTCAAGTAACCAGGACCCAGGTAAAGAAATAGAACATTGCACAAAATATCTGAATTTTATTACATCTTCCTCTTCCACCCCTTCTCCTCAAATCCCAAGAAACTAGGAATGTAAGTAAAGGTTGATAAAACAGTACAGTAAGGTACAAGTGTCAAAACTATTCTGCCTTTCTGTACTAGATGGCTCTTAATCGTTATCGTTTCTGTAAATTTCTGGTGATGTTAAATTAAGTTTGTATTGTTTATGTTTTGATTCAGCCTTAAATCAGTTCCTGACAATGCCTGTGTGTTAATGCTCACAGCATACATCAAGATTAAGCTCAAAGATGATGTATCTTTTCTGAAATTTAATTCACTGAAAATATTCTCATGATAGTTTTGAAAAACGTGTAAGGACAGATTACCAGCTCTGGCAGTTATGACTTTGGTAAACAAATGAGTCTTGTTATTACTGCCAGGGTAGCCTAGTAAACCTGTCTCAGTAGCCAAAATGTCTTTATCTTGGTACATGAGGAAACGTAGCTTCTTGGTTAAAAAAATAAAACAAGTTCTGCCCTCCTCTCTATCCACCCCAGAATAATCTCTCCTCTGATCAATTCCATTCAGAGCATTTAAAGCCAAAGGTAATGAAGTTTCCCTGAGGGTTTTTCTTTTCTTTTTCTTTCTTCTGTTTCCCTTTTATTTTGACACTGAAGAATCATTAGATTCTTAGTGGGAGGAATCCTAGCTGTATTAAACAGCAGGCTTGCTTGTTTTCTTTGGAAGGAGATGCTTATGGTAAAGGGACTGGAGCAAGCCCAGCACCAGAGCTGTGCTAGGGTGAAGGAAGAGAGCTGTGGCAGCTGCACATCTGTACTTCCCTGGCAAGCAAGGTAGGCACGTGGGCTCTGTGCACACACAACTGCCCCCTTCCCTGTTCCTGCCCCCCCCCATCTTGGTTATCTCCAGTATCAACTGAGCAGGTGACAAGACTCCAATCACCCTGCTCTGGACAGCTTTCCATCTTTTCAAAAGTACACCAGAGCAGGGGTCCCCAACCCCCGGACCGCTACCGGTCCGCGGCCTGTTAGGAGCCGGGCGGCGACAGCTGGAGGTGAGCTGCGAGCTATGGAGCGAAGCTTCATCTGCAGCTCCCCATGGTTCACATTTCCGCCTGAAGCATCGCTGGCGTTACCACCCGAACCATCCCCCCGCCCCGTCCGTGGAAAAATCGTCTTCCACAAAACCTGTCCCTGGTGCCAAAAAGGTTGGGGACCACTGCCCCAGAGGCTTGTTTTGTTACAGTACACTGATTAAATAAATATTCCTGTGTGCACAAAGGAACTGAAATCTGTTACGGCACTCTGCAGTTATCTGTCCATTAGTAGCAAAGGAACTATTGCCCGTTTTTCTACTCCCCCCCCTCCTTTTTATTCTCTGCACCACCAAGATTCTGAGAGGTGCAAGTAACAGATAAATTATCTGAGCTGTGCTTTCAGGCGCGTGTGAAGCAGGAGGGTGGTGTTGTGCACTTTGGTGCCGCATGCTGTTGGGGCAGTGCCCAAGGTGTGTGGTTAGTAGAAGAGCTTGAGTGATTTAGATTAGAAGACACCTTCTTGCTTTGGGGTTGTTGGACCTTTGTCTCTCTCCTTCAACTCTTAGCAGAAGTGGATTTAGGAAGGTCTTTCAAATTAGCTTGCCTCTGTTACAGGAAAGGGTGCTTCTGGCACTGAAGTGGTTCTATGTGTCTGGTGTCAGACGTGGAAGCCACAGAACCTCTGTGAGACTTGGTCCCACTGTGTTTATTTATTTACAGGTTCCCTTCAAAAGGCAGTGGCCGGGGCCTCCCTGGTGGCGCAGTGGTTGAGAGTCCGCCTGCCGATGCAGGGGATACGGGTTCGTGCCCCGGTCTGGGAGGATCCCATATGCCGCGGAGCGGCTGGGCCCGTGAGCCATGGCTGCTGAGCCTGCGCGTCCGGAGCCTGTGCTCCGCAGCGGGAGAGGCCACAACAGTGAGAGGCCCGTGTACCACAAAAAAAAAAAAACAAACAAAAAAAAAAGGCAGTGGCCGGAGGGACCCTCACCATTAGGGCAGGTAGCCATAGTGGACAGTGGAATGACAGGAATTCTAGCCTTGGTGGTGCTGGTGGGTTTCCTTTCTTTTTTTTGGATGGGGGTGTAGTTGGTTAGCATGAATGCATGTAGATTAAAAAAAAATGACTGATTTAGAAAGTGTTATTTGTAACCCTTTATGTGTAAACTGTCAAACACCTCCATAATAAGGAATGATTTGTGTGCTAAGTGTGAAATGATGAATACTTTCCTGTTCACACAGGGCATTAAAAAAAGGGTCTGGGACAGGGAGGGAGGAGGGAAGGAGGAGAAAGACTGCGAATGGAACATAGGAAATTAAGCTTGTGGAGAAAACACTGTGCATATTATTTTGGTGTGAAGGAAGTGTCATGCAGAGAGAGTGTGACCAAAGGGAGGTGTTGAAATGTTAGCAACTCCTAACATCTACCGCTAAGAGGGGGACCCCTTTGACGGAAATGAGATGGGTGCCCTTGTGTAGATGGGACTTCAAAAAATGTGAGGAGGCTTGTAACTGTAAGCAGGGAAAACTGTTGGAGTGGGTAAAGTGAAATCTCTTAGTGTCTCTTCCATCTGACTGTGGGTAATTAGTTGGAAATGACATTAACCTGAGCTTAATTGTAATTTTGCATAGTAACAACATACCAGCTGTTCACTGTATTCTTTCCTGGTGGTGCGATTTAATTATTTTTTGCTATCTTTTAAGCTCTAATTTTCTGTTGTGTTTTCGTTTAACCCCTCCTTGCTGCCATGTCCGCAACCCCCGCAGTTTAGCAGTAGTGTCATTTCTGCTGCTTTGGTGCCCACTCCGTGCTGAGGGTTTGGGATGATCTTGGTTTTGCTAATCAGTTGGCTTTTTAAAAGGACACGTTAGAAAGTTACCGAGATGAAACATGGGTGATTGCTAACCTTGATGTGTTTTAGGCTCCTCCAAAAGATTTTAGCTCATGACTTAAATAATATGGATAATTCCAGGCCTATCCAAGGTGCTCAAAATATCAAGTGAACAAGCCGAAAGAGAAGTTAATTACTGAACAGTGATTGCTCTGATATAACCAATTATGGGTCATTAAATGTTTATTACCTTTTATATGTTCCTTTCCCCCATAAGGGCAGTTTCTTTTTTGAGTCATTAAAACAGAAATGGGATTAAAAAAAATTCTGCTTAAAAAATTTCCACAAGACTGAAGTATTAAAAAAGGTCTTGTGTGATCTGACAGCTGAATAGCCTGTTTTTCTTTGGTCTGTTGAATTAGTAATTAATGAAATGTATTGCCTGAGCAGAGAAAATAAGATTAGTTTTGCTTAGAAAGAAAACAAAAGCAAAACATTAACACTTAAATGCAGGTTAATATTAAAGTGCAATGTAAGACGTATAAAAAGATGCCGTGTCCCCACACGTGCGTAACCTCCATTATCAACATCCCCCACTGAAGTGGCATATTTGTTATAACTGGTGAACCTACACTGACACAGTATTGTCACTCAAAGTACACAGTTTACTTTAAGGTTGACTTTTGGTGTTGAACATTCTATGGGTTTGGACAAATGTATAATGACAGGTTTCAACCACTATAGTATTACACAGAGTACTTTCACTGCCCTAAAAATGCTCTGTGCCCCGCCTCTTCAACCCTCCCTCCCTCCTAACCCCTGGCAACCACTGATCTTTTTAACCTTCTCCATAGTTTTGCCTTTTCCAGAATGTCATATAGTTGGAATCATGCAGCATGTAGCCTTTTCAGGCTGGCTTCTTTCACTTAGCAACATGCATTTAAGATTCCTCCATGTCTTTTCAGGCTTAATAGCTCATTTCTGTGTGATACAGAACTCCTTAATCATAACCGTTAGGGGCAAACAAGGAAAAAATTACCAATTGTACAAAACCCCGAGGAATAAATTCAGAAATATTAAGCTCAAAAAAAAAGTATAAAAAGAGTGGAACTCCTTGAATGATCAGATTGTCAATGGTAACACTCATTTAATTAATTCATTCATCACTTTCTTGAGCACCAACATTATGTTTAGGAGGACTGAGGTTATATAAATACAGAGGGGGCAAGGGACCCTGTCTGCATAGAGCCTCTGGGTTAGCAGAGCAGTTAAACCAAATGCTTTAGTAACCATTACTGAAATGTCAAAACAGTAGTGTTAATAGGCAGAGGTACATTTCTGTGGGGCAGGGGTGGCAGTTATGAAGAGAGAATTTACTTTTGGAGGCCGCGGTATCCTGTGGATTGAGAGCAGCGGGAGGGTGGTTATGAAGAGAAATCTTGCTCTTGGAGGTCATGGTGTCCTGTGAATTAATAGCAGGTTCTTTGGAGCCCCATCACTTGGGTTCACATCCCAGTTTTGCCATTTACCAGCTCCGTGCTCTTTTACTTCAGTTTCCTCATCTGTAAAATGGAAAATGGTAACGCAGGGTTGTTGTGAGGATTAAACAAGTTAAGTGCTTGTGACAGTGTCTCGCATGTATTGAACATCTTAGGTGGTAGTGTCATTTTTGTGGGATAATGCAACAGAGAATTCTTTCTTAAGGGAAATGGCAATTTAATTGGATGCTGAGGAACAGAAAGATGTTTCAGGCATTTCTTGTATTGTCATGTGTAACCACATACTTAATTTATAATGCCTAGAGTAATGTGTGCTTATGTAACACCATTGTCAAAAGATTACAAAGGGCATTTACAACCGTTTATTCTCAGAACAGCCCTCTGAAGCAAGAAGACTGTTTATGCACATTCTGCTGAGGTGTGAAAGGCTGCAGAGAGCACGGCACTGCCAGCGACTGTTCTTTAATTGAGGTGTGCGTGGAGCCTGGCTTTATTGTGGGTAAATTAGACCAGTGGAAAGAGGGAACTTTTAAAACTTTTTTGTTTAAAAAATTGTTTATGGGGGACAACTATGTTGTGATAAATAAATTACAAAGATGTTTTCTGTAGTCTTTAAGCAATAGTGAAACTTTGTTTATTCCTAAAAGTACCAGATCGCAGACAGTTGAATTTAGAGGAAGTTTATAATAATGATGATCATAATGAGTATTTGTTGAGCACTTACTATGTTCCAGGCGCTGTTGATCGTCATAACTCTGAGGTTGTTACTCTTATTATCCTCATTTTACAGATGAGGAAGCCGAGGCACTGAGATGCCCAGTAGTCTCCCTGCAGTCATGTAGCAGGGTAGATCTAGGGCCTGAGCTCTTATTCAGATATGCTTTAAGCTGTATAAAGCATTTCATTTTGTTTTGTATGTTTTATAACAGCCCTTTGAGAAAGGTCTGTTATCTCCATATTATAAGGAGAGAGAGAAGTAGTCTATGAGAAGCTAATGGGGCATCATGGTGAATTTAGTTTGGAATGAAAAATTGGAGGTGGCTATTTTATGCTCTTGCGTTATTCCAAGCAAGGCACTTTACTTCTGGGCCTTGGGATCTATAAAATGAGAAGATGACATTCTGTCCCATTGACTCACACAATATTATAATTTGGGGGGAAATTTGAATCTGTACAACTCTGAGTCTATGCAATTCTTGTGTAGTTTGGACTCAGACTTATATGTGAGTCTTGGGCCCACCATTTACAGATGTATTGATTTACCTAATTTGTCTGAACGTGTCTTATTATTTGTAACATGGCACTCTAGTTCTGCCTCTGCTCAGGTAATATAATAATATTGTAAGGTAATAATATACCTAGCTCTGAATCTACAGTAGGTAAGTGGGATTCTTATTAATTGGTATAAAACCAGGGATCGTACAGGAAGCTGGGCCTGGGCAGGAACTCCAGCCTCTTGACTCCCCTGGGTCCTAGTTTTCTCCAGCATATATGCCATGCTGCTGGGGATGAGGAAGAGGTTATCATAATGAGATGTGCCCTGACTTAATAGAAACTACAGTCTTGATTCTTCCTCTAGGCTCATCAGGTTGCCATGTGTGTGAAATGTAGTGACTCCAGTAAGGAATTTGTTGTTTTCATGAAGTACGGCCGTGAATGGTAGACTGTGAGCAACATGGGCAGGGGGCCTGCTATCTGCAGTTTATCCTGTGCAGGGGGCTGGGATACCTGGCCCTAGAACAGGATCTAGCATCATTTATAGTGTGAAGGAAGGAAGGAATGAACGATCTCATTGAGCTGTAGAAAATAGGAATGAGAAGGGGAGTAGGGTTTTTAAAATTTCACTTTTGTAGGAAAGAGGAAATTGAGGCACCTGATGGGGCAGGTTAAGCCTAGTCTCTTAATCACCAGGTCTTACAAGTGGACATAATTTATACCCTTGAAGGTATTGCATGGCAGTGCCCTTCTGTTAAGATTTATTGTGGAACAAAATTTTATTCAGGTCAAGAATTTCTTCTAAATTAGAGCATATTCATTCCTCTTTTGTGGTTTCAGTCTGTGGAGTTGAAACTTGTCAGGAAGGTTTAGCAAAGCTGTGCTTCTAATGATGTGGAGTTCTCACTGGCAGCTGTGCTAAATAAACCTCTTGCTGTAAACTAGCCATGAGTAAACGTCTGGTTGTGAATCATAGCATGACCTTTCAGGGAAAACAAAACAAACAAACTACCAAACACACTAATCAGATTTTTTTTTTTTTTTAGTATCAGGGTTGTAAACTCCGACACTTAACAGTTTGTCAGGCCCACTTGGAGCAGTTAGACAACTTCCTTTCTCTATTTCTGTTTGTGCAACACATGGATGTGTATATCCTTTAACAGCGTATTAAGAAAAAATTTTAAAGCCTTTCTTCCACATCTCTGGTTTCCTAATCATGGAACTTTATACAAATGCAGATGCTGAGTGTCACTCAAGACCTACTGTATCTGAATCTCTCAGAGGGTGGGACCCAGGAATCTCTTCTGAAGAGCACCCAGAGAGATTGTGTGATTAATGAGAGTTGGAAACCACTAAGAGAACTACGATATTGTATTTTTCATCCATCCATCTATTCTTATCCATTTATCCATGTCTTGAGTAGATGAGAATTGGTTACTCATGGGACAATGGTTTTCTTAAGAACTGGGCATAGAAACCAGCATTAGAACGTAATCCTTGCCCCATGGGGTCCACAGTCTGGCTTAAAAGTTTTTAACTTCGGGTCGAGCTTTAAAGGATTCACAAATGTCCCAAACGTCATGGGCAGAAGATTTTGTGTACACACGTTTTTCTAGCTTTCATCAGATTCTCTAAGGGGTCAGTGACCCATAAAAGGTTAAGAACCAAGGTCTAGAGCTTGTACAACTGTTCTGAAAACAGTGGCAGAGGGCAGTGTTTCTGTTGCCACCTACAATGTTTTTGACCTTTTCAGAGGCAATAGCAGTTTGAGAATTGCACCTGTTTTCTGCCCCATTTAAAATATTTAAAAAGAAGAGAATAGTGTAGCACCTGGGTTGTGGTCAGAACAAGATGAAGGGTTATTGAAAGTAACTATTTGGTGAACTGCCTCAAATTTAATGTCAAGTTGCTGCTTACGGTAAAACAGCCCAATGGTCAGTCTGATGGAAGACCCTTTTAAACCAGCATAGCATAGGCAAGGTCCACTTGTTTTCTTACAGTATGTAATTAGCTGAATTATAGATAACAATTTTCACGCCATGGATATACATAAAGACTGTCTTATTTTTGTTACATTCGATCCCCAGCATGTCCACTGAATTGCTTAATTCCAAAATAACATTACCAGCTGTACTGCTGGCTCATCCTTCCTTAGCTCCTAAAATCCCCAAGTAACACTGTTCATCACAGAACAGAATTTGATATTAGAGAGGTCCATCTTGAACTGCTGCAGAAGTTTTACTTAGCAAAAATACTAGCACCCCTTATGTGTAATATTCTTATCTCTAAGGATAACTTTGTAATTCAGTTTTAATTAAGGTCTTCCCTTCTCTTTTTGTGGCTTCATATGTTTCTTTGGGGAACAAAAATTCTTCAAATATTGTAGCTCTGGTGATGCTACATTTTAGGGTTGGATAGTTTTGGAAGAAGAGGGCAGTCAATGGAATTACATGTTATTAATGGGTAAAATTCCTTGTCCATTTATTTGGAAATTGTTCTTTTGGGGGCTAGGAGGGAGTTAGAGGCCTACTTCATTGTCACTGAAGTCTTATAAAGTCTTTTTAGGCTCTTCAAATGTCTGTATTACTTATTTTGAACTTGTGTATGTATTACCTTGCATTATTCATTATTCTCTTAAAAAATAGTGACTATTTTATCTAAGTAGATTTTAACTTACTGGATGGTGATTATGTCTTCTAGGTCTTTATAGTCTTGCCATTATTTAGCATACTGAGTCATAATAGACACTCAGTAGATATTTGATTAATTGGATGTGTTGATTACCTTTGAGTCTTGGATCCCCAAGAGACCAGAAAATGGACTAAATCTGGAGTTAGAACTTGATACATGCTTTGGAAGTTAGGAATGTAAAAATGGATTGTCAGATCTGTCCCTTAGGCTTATTCAATATTCTCTTATTATTTTTTATGTTCACATACAGCTGAATCAGTTCATATTCTGTAGTTCTTTAAAATCTTAAGTATATAGAATTCCACAGTTATAAAGAGAATTTTGTGGTAGAACCCCAACAGTTTTCATTTAAATATTAAATGAAGTGAAACTTCAGAGAGTTTCATAATAACTAACTTATTAGTTATTGCTTTTAAAATGAAAGATCTCACCACAGACTTGATCACTAAAAGATACCTGCTAATCAAATAGATATCACCCTTAACCTGTCCTAATCAAATACAGTCTTATCAGCTCTATTTGGGTGGAGGAACTATTGAAGGCATTTAATGAATGAATGACTGTCATCAGTTATCTCGAAAATCGGGATTTGTAGGCTTGAGGGAGAGGGGTCGGACTGGGAAGGGGTTTATCACAAACCAAACTGTGTGAGAAGAGGATCTGGGAATGTTTCTCTTGTAGAAAAGGTGGTTGACTTAAAGTATTTACAGAGTTGGTTTCAGGAAGAGGGATTTAGATCCAAGTGGTCCCATTGGAGGCACAATTTGGCATTCTCTATGAAGAGAACAGATTTGTAATAGTGCTTTCTGGGGTCTTGAGTTTAGCTGTTGAAGGCATTCAAACAGGCTCGCTTATCTCTCACCTGGATTATCGTAGTGGGGGGTTAGCACCAGGAATTAGTGACCTTTGAGGTCTCCCCATCCCAAAGATACTATAATTATATGATTTTCTAGCCAAAGTGTTCTGAGTAAATCTAGTCATGGTTCAAAGTCCAGATCTGCTCCCTGTAAATTCTTTTTCTTTTTAAAGGACTTGTTGTTGGATGCTGTTTACTTAGTATTTAATCTCATGGCCATCAAGTGTATTGAACTGGAACAAAACCAAGTTTATCCCATCTTCCTGGTATCTAGGTCTCTTCTCGTAGTCTGAGCTCTTAAAAGTAAGGTCATTTAAAAGTAGCATCTTTGGGCCTCCCTGGTGGCGCAGTGGTTGAGAGTCCGCCTGCCGATGCAGGGGATACGGGTTCGTGCCCCGGTCTGGGAGGATCCCATATGCCGCGGAGCGGCTGGGCCCGTGAGCCATGGCTGCTGAGCCTGCGCATCCGGAGCCTGTGCTCCGCAACGGGAGAGGCCACAACAGTGAGAGGCCCGCGTACCACAAAAAAAAAAAAATAATAAAAAAAAAAAATAAAAGTAGCATCTTTGCTTCCTTATTGCCTGTGTGTTTGCAAATCAAAATGTGAATTAAGTTCGGTCATTTGGAATATACAGGTTTTCATTTCAAGTCACTTAAGTGACATCTTTAAGAAAGATGGTCGTGCTTTACTTACTGTAGGGCTCCCCCACCTCTTTCCTTAAAAAACAAACAAAAAAAACCTCCAGTTTTCAGGCTGAAAAGGTATTTTGTGATGGCTGAAAATATGTCTGAGAGTAATAATATGGTCTCTAAACACAATTAGATCTGGACTGGTGAGGCATTATTACAGTAAATGGATATTTTGTAAATATTAGTTTTTTTGGGGAAAAAAGCAGGGGGTGGTGGTGTGCAGGTGGGGTCAATCTTACCAGGAAAGCTGAAATGAATTCTTCAGCCCTGAAGAACCAGAGGGCACTGTGGTTTAATGTTCTGGCCCTAATTCAGCATCCCGTCTCTTAAGACACTTGGCTCCGATTCTTTCGTCTCAGAACCGAAGTCTTAAGGATTAAGAGAAGAGAGAATGGAAATGCATCATTTTCCCTGCCAAAGGAGGTACTTAAACTGGGAAAGAAGGAGGGGACTTTAACAAATCAAGCCTTGGCAAGGAAATCTGTCATGAATCAGCAATGACTTGGAAAGCCTCTGTCGCTGTATTTTACAAAACTAAGCATTTGCCACTACCAACATTTGTCTCTTGCTTACCTTTAGGATCAGCTTCAGGTTGCTCTATGGAGGGAACAAATTCTTTTTTTTTTTGCCCATTTTGACAACATTAGATAATTAATTTACAACTAGCTCAATTAGACTCTGGCCCATACAGTGTGTGCATGGCCTTTTAAAGAGCCTTTGTTTTGACGCTAATTGAACTGGTTGTAGCAGAGACAGCCAAACAATTTACATTTATCTTTGGCAGGACACAAGGGCTCTCTCTTGGTATGGACAGCTGCATATTCTGTTTCTTCTACCAAGTGTGGTACTAAAATGCTGTGTGCTTATTTTAAATTTCTAATTAAGAAAACTTTGAAAATGACAGAAGCATATATTCTTGTAGACAAATTGGAAGATTTAGGTAGATAAACAAGAAAGAAAATAAAGATCACACATAATCTTATTGCCACCAAGAGAACCATTCATAATCTGGTATTTGTCTTTCTCTACTTTTCCCCCTTATAAGGGAATGCATGCATCTGTGCATATACACTTTTTAATATGTTCTGTTTTTACAAATATGTAACCACACCGTACAAACTGAATTGTAATCCACTTTTTTCCTACTTAATAAGTTGGAAACATCTTATCATTTCATAAAATGTTGTTCTGCAGCATTTTAAATGGCTGCATGGTATTGCATTGTGTGGATGTACCAAAAAGTATTCAACCAGTCTACTCTTATTGGACACTTAAGCTCATTTCACGTTTTTGATATTATAACCAGCATTGTGATGCATATTCTTGTTACTAAATCTTAAAGTTCTTAATAATTTGTAGCAGTTAAATTCCTAGATACTGAGTTACTTGGACAGGGGCATATATGTTTTAAAATTTTTTGGTGTGTATGTAGTCAAATTGTGCTTCTCGAAGGTTGTACCATTTTTCACGTTCACTCGTACTGTATGAGAGCTTTATTATGCTTATTCTTGGTATTCAGGAGAACAGTATAGAAAGTATTTACTCGGAGGTGGGTTAAATCCTGATCAGTGATTTTACCGTTGCTGCTAAAATTTATCTCAGCCTTATAAATCTTCTGTTCCCAGTATCAGGTGAAAGAAGCCAGCCAGCTACCTCATATAGTCCAAGAGAGTATTGCTTGTTTTAGTAATGGTATTATGCTATTTTGTTTTGAAAAAGTAGAGACTAAATAAGTAAGTAGGTGCTTCATTAAGACAGAAGTGGTTTGTTTTTCCTCAGGGAATATTCTGAAACAATATTTTTCATATGAGTAAGGACCAACCTAAAGAAATAGACTAAAATCAAAATAAGAAGTGGATAGCTTTGCTCAGTACATGAGAAAATATTTACCTTCTTGAGGTGGCAAAGCCCATGGACGTGTTGCCTGTCTAACCCATGACTAGAGGAGCAGGATAAACTCTGGCATCTCCATCACGGGTAGCCTTGGAGAAGCCATCACAATACATTGTCTAAATTTCTGTTAGAGTAACTACTGGTTTGTTTTATAGTCTCCTTGTCTAGACTGGAAGGCTAGAATTCACAACAGCTGATATTGAATCTTACTTTCTGTATTTGTAATACCTGAATGTTGGACATGTAGTTAGACAAACAGCAGGTATTCGTTGTTAATTGGATGAATAAATGAATAGGCTAGATATACAGGAGAGTTGAAATTAAAGAAAAAGATCTTTCAGATCATCCGGGGCTCCCCCCGCCCCCACCCAGTTTTATAGCTGATGAAACTGAGGCTTAGAAAGATTAAGTGACATCTTGCTCAAGAGCAAGTTAATGATCCAAGCAGAAGTTGGAGTTCTCTTATCACTCTGTACTTCTCATATTCTTATAGTGCTAGGATTGTGTGTTTTTCTCAAGGTGGTACTTGGTATGATTGTATTTAAAATCAATAGTAAATTCTCATTTCATACATTGTACAGCTTCCCTGACTCCTTTTTTTTTTTTTTTTTTTTTTTTTTTTTTTTTTTTTTTTGCATTACGTGGGCTTCTCACTGCTGTGGCCTCTCCCGCCGCGGAGCACAGGCTCCGGACGCGCAGGCCCAGCAGCCATGGCTCACGGGCCCAAGCCGCTCCGCGGCATGTGGGATCCTCCCAGACCGGGGCACGAACCCGTGTCCCCTGCATCGGCAGGCGGACTCCCAACCACTGCGCCACCAGGGAAGCCCCCCTGACTCCTTTTGCTTCACTAGGGAGATCAGCCTCAGTTTTTGTTAAAATTCAGCACACCCTTAAGTCACATTTCTTTTTTTCCTTTCTCTCTTTCTTTAATATTCTCACTTCTCCAATTTCATTCTTAGTAGACATTTTAATTTACTCCCAGCAGTATTGCCATCTGGATGTTAAAATGCATTGAATTGACCTCTTACCTGGAGATCGGAGTGAAGGTCTCACCTGACCCAAGGATTTAGCCAGGAATTGAGGCAGGTAAAACAAAGTCTTCTCCCAAGGCCCAGGTGCTGCTGGTCTGCCAACCTGTACTTTGATTCACGGATGGGGTGCAGATGTGCCTTGTTTTAATGTTAGAAAGCAGCTTCTGAATAGTTTCTGTTTGAAACTTTTCAGTTTGCCAGTGCAAAATAATGTCTGCAGCAAAAGTTCATTTTAGGGTAAACCAGGAGTAAAGGGGGATTAAAGAGAGTTCTTTTTTTTTTTACTTTTCTGTGTTTTAATTTTTTCCTGTGACTTTAGCCTTTTCCCCTTCTTAGTGAATTATTATAGAGTTTTATTAAAATTGTAAGTTCTGGAAATTAGACACCATGGTAGTTAGAGCAGCACGGGATACGGTACTCTTAGGTTCCATAGTATTTCAGAGTACATCTCTTTATTGTATGTTAAATGATAGGGAAGTATAATAAAATGTACCTTGAGAGTACTTATCTGTTTTATGTCCTGTAACATTCAGTACTTGATGCAAATGTAGCAGATCTTGACTCAAAAAGGGACAAAGCTGGTTATAGCTCAAGAGACGGATGGCAGGTTCCTTGTTGATGGCATAAGTTCAGCAAAGTCATACAATTTGAGACCTAAGGGGCCTTTATATTATCTAGTCCAACTCTTTATTTTACATATGGGGAAAGAATTAGCCACTGGTCCAGGGTCATTCAACAGGTAGAGAGAGGCTGCAGGCTGAACCTAGGACTGAATGCCAACTCTACTGTTCTTCATTTTCTGATCATAGTTGAAGCATTTAGTCTAATCTCTCCTTAAAAGAGCACACTATTTGATGTTTCATTGACTTGAAACCTGTTGTGATGCCTACGGGCACCCAAAGGCTACCCTGTTGTTCATTTTTCCTGGTTGCCTAAGTCATTCCATGCTTCTCTGAGGGTGGGCTTGGACATGACTGTAATAAACGGTGTGTTGAGACAGCTTAGAGAAATGTCTCTGATGAAATGAATTCTTACTTTTCTAAGAAAGCAGTGAAAAGACTGCAAGGGGACTGCTATTCCCTAAAACCATTGACTGTGGATGGAGAGAAGCCCCACATGGCAGATGGTCACAGCCCTTGGCAGCTGCATTGCTGTCTTTGTCCTCTCTTGCAGCCTTAGATATGTGGGAGCCTATGGTTCTTAATCCTAACCTGTATTCCTCGATTCAGTGTATGATCTTGGTCAAGCACCTCACCTCTTCTGCCTCAGTTTTCTCTTAGGAGATTCAAGGGGGCTACAGTGGATGATTTCTGAGGCACCTTCTGGGTCTTGAATAATTATTCTGAAAATGATTATCTATATAGAAGTTTATCCACATGATCAAATAACCAAACATGTATTTCTAACAGTCTGTTTTATTACTGTTTTGATTTGTTTTCATGGGATTTTGGAAAATGTCTACAGACTTTACCGTGATCAAGCTGCTAGCAATTATTTAACAGAACACCCAGCAGGTGCTCGGGGGCTATGAAAGAAATAGTGTCCAGCCTCAAGGAGACCAGAAAGATTTCTTTATCTCCCAAGCTGGGGATGGAGGACATTCTTCTCTTCCAGTGGATTTAAGCTCCATGAGTGCAGGGCCTTTGTCCTTCTTTTATAGTGCAGGGCTCAGTAAATATTGGTTGTATGAATGAAGCAATGAATCCACTTGTCAGTCTTGCTTATATTTACTGAAGATGTCCCACTGAGATTTGTTGTTTTCTTCAACCTGTAAGTGCTGTTAACTTGAATTAATTCCCAGAAAGTATTCCCCACCTTCTATAGAAAAATGAGACCAAGATGCTCTGAGGCTAAATGAAAAAACCCCATAAATGCCACATTCCTTTCTTGGAAATTCACTTTACTATCAGCATATTGAAAGCATTGAGATGTCTGCCTTAAAATAACTTTGTTCAACCCGACATTTCCCAAACTGATTTGAACTCAGAGCCCTAGCCATTCCACACCCCCCATGGAGTAGTTGTTAACATCTTGCAGAACTTTGACCTTGAAAGAGAAAGGTTGGTATAGAGAGTAGTAATAGGAAATAAACAGAAGCAGCAACATTAGTAAAGAATAATTAATACAACATATGACAGAGTATATATGTTAAGCATTGCTTCTGGCAGTCCTGTGTGAAGTTGTGGTAGACCTGTAGGGTTTTTTTTTTTCTTTTTTAATTTTCTTCTAAAAATGACTGTTTGTGCCTCATTGGAGATTTAAGGTTTGGTGGTAGAGAGATTAAAGGAAGTTGCAAATGATCTAATAGCTATTTTATAGTTAGGGAAGTTGAATGGTGGAGTTTTAACTTGTGTCAAGGGCTTCCCTGCCAGGTACTGCAGGGAAATGATGATGAAAGGAGTCTGTGTCTGCTCCTTTAGGAGCTGGCTGTCAGTGAAGGAGACAGACATGTAAACAAATTATAGCAATAACGTGCTCAGATGTGTAACGAACAGAAAATAGGACAGAGGAAGGAATGGTATTTTTTCCCTCCAATTTAGAACAGGGTTGCTGTTCATACAATAAGCCAAAAGCAAACTAACCGGAACCCCCATAGGTCTCCCAGACAAAATTCTCATACATCAAGACTCAGATGACTAGGCTTCTTTATGCTTTCCCTGATCCAGCATAATTGCATCATCTGTGGTCCCATCAGAGCCTTGTTTACACCTCTGTCATTGGCCTTATTACAGTTGTATGTGAACAACTTCAGGGCACAGCAGGGTCACCTTTGTCCCTGTATCTCCAGGGCCTGCAGCATCTACCAATACCCACAGTGCATGTTGGCTGTTTTGTTTAGACTTGGGGCAAGGCATTAGGGCTGTGTTATTTACTCACTTTAAGTAAATTTAGTAAATAAAAATAAGTTTTATACAAAATATAGACTGGGAAGGTAGGAGTAGTATTAAGAGTATGGCTCCTTCCCATAGCATTTTTTCCCTGAACACCTACATATGACTTAAATTTTAAGAATTCAGTAACATTTTTGTAGGAACTCAACAATTCCACATCATGAAGTGTTTTTATTTCACATGAGTGTTTTGTAATCATTAGTTTTTGTAGGACCTTTCTCTTACACCCTGTACTTCATCTGGAATATCCTAGAATAAGTTCAGCTTGATATTCTGTTCCCCGCCAGTGGTTGTGTTTGAGGCCTAAGGTCAAGGTGTTGATTGATGACATTTCCCTTTAAAGTTATTTGTATCCACCTGCAATATGGGGGCAGAGTGACTCCCAGTATGGTGCAATGGAAATAAGTGACATGGTTTTGAAGTTCATTTTCTTTGTGACCTTGGGCGAGTTACTTAACTTTCCAATAACTGAGGAGGTTGGATCAGAATTAGCACAGTTGCTTCTAATGTTGACATTCCATGATTCTCTGGGGAGGATTCACTTCCATGGAAGGTTTAAAAGTGGATACATTTTTAGGTTAAATGGCTTTGCTCGGTTACTTTTTTTGCCCCTTAACCCATATAGGAGCCTTAAGGCTGCTTGTCATGGAATAAAACCAAATTACCTGGAACTCTCAAAGACTGCAATTCTGATCCTATTTTTTATTTTAAGGGGAAGAAAAAACTGACAGTAAAACAAGCTTGTCTATGTCCATGAATCAGGAAAGATCCATCCCATTTTTCTACATACACAGTACACATAGCCATATTGAGTGAGGTGCTGCAAAGTCTTAACTGAAAATGAAATTGGTTGCATTTTTCATCCTAAATCTAGGAAGAATTGTAGTTGATAGATACATTTTGAGTACTTTCATCTAGAGTTAAGGAGTTGCCTTGGGGAGGGACTTGCCTGGCAGTCCAGTGGTTAAGACTCTGAGCCCCGACTGCAGGCGGCAGGGGTTTGATCCCTGGTGGAGGAGCTAAGATCCTGCGTGGCGCTGCCAAAAAAGAAAGTTGCCTTGTAAGAAGTTAAGAAGTTGGCTCCCAGCTTTATGATGAAGATGATACTGGGTATCCTTGGATATGTCACTGAACCTTTCAGAATTTCAGTATCCTCAATGGTTAGATTTGATATCTTTCTGATTACTAACCGCTCTGTGACTAGATAATTCTAGGCATTTATTTCAGGCTCCTTCCTGTTCATTTCCTTGAAAGATAACGCTATCGCCATCCCGCCCCCCACATAATCCCAGACAGTTGTTGATTTGTGAGGGAGAGGAATATTTTAAAACACTTCAAGTGGTACATTCAAGAAAATTATATTAGTTACCTATTGGTATATAACAATATTACCAATATTACCGCAAAGTTAAGTTTTTTATGGCTTAAAATAACATATTTATTATTAATCTCACAGTTTCTGTGGGTCAGGAGTCTGGCACAGCTTAGCTGAGTCCTTTGCAAGGCTGCAGTCCAGATGTTGCCCAGGGCTGGAGTCTCATCTGGATGCTCGCCTGGGGAAGGATCCACTACCGAGCTCGCTCAGGTTGTTGGTGGAATTCATTTCCTTGCAGCTGTAGGACTGAGGGCCTTATTTCCTTGCTGGTTTGGGGCTCCCTCTGCTCCTAGAGGCCGCCCACAGTTCTTGTCATGTGAGGTTCCCCTCCACATGACTGCTTGTTTCCTCATAGCCAACAGGAGAGAGCAAGGCAGATGCTACCATCTTTTGTAATGTTATTACATAATCATGTACACATGATCATGTACTTCTGTCATCTTTGCTGTATCCTACAGGTTAGAAGCAAGTCACAGGCCCCTCTCATACTCAAGGAGAGAGGCTCATACGTGGGCATGAACTGGTGTAGGTGAGGATCGACCACCTTAGGAGTCTCTCAGCCACACATGTGAAAGACAGAAACCATATTTAAACTTTTTTGTTTGTATTGTGGATCTGTGCGTAAACATCTTATTTGATAGTACAGCCATAGTTATCAATAAACATTGATTAAGAATCCTGTTCAGGGGCTTCCCTGGTGGCGCAGTGGTTGGGAGTCCGCCTGCCGATGCAGGGGACACGGGTTCGTGCCCCGGTCCAGGAGGATCCCACATGCCGCGGAGCGGCTGGGCCCGTGAGCCATGGCCGCTGAGCCTGCGCGTCCTGAGCCTGTGCTCCACAACGGGAGAGGCCACAACAGTGAGAGGCCCGCGTACCACAAAAAAAAAAAAAGAATCCTGTTCAGTTAAAGCTTTGGGCCCACTGTGTTTTTGTACCATGCCCTTGTTTTTCTGAGTCCACAGATACTGGTAAAGGCAAGGTTTGAGGCTTCTTCATTCTTCTGCCTTCCTGCCTGGCACTGTACCTGTAGGTGTTAGGTGCTAAGTGCTGGTTGAAGGATTGTAGAAGCATTGAATTAATTTGAAGAAGGTCTCTGTCATAGACTGAATTATTCTCCCGCCCCCAAATTCGTATGTTGAAGCCCTAACCCCCCCCCCACAATGGGATGATGTTTGGAGGTGGGGCCTTTGGGAAGCCCTAGGTGAGATTATGAGGGTGGGGCCCTCATGATGGGATTAGTGCCCTGATAAGAAGAGGCACCAGAGAGCTTGCTAGCTCTTTCTCTTTACCATGTAAGAACACAGGGAGAAAGTGGCTGTCTATAAGCCAGGAAGAGAGCTCTCACCAGAAACTGACCATGCTGGCACCTTGATCTTAGACTTCCAGCCTCCAAAACTGTGGGAAAATAAATGTCTGTTGTTTAAGCCACCCAGTCTGTGCTGTTTACTTATGGTAGCCCAGGCTGACCTACCCCACCCTCTGTTCTCAGTGTAACAAAAGATAGATGTCTAAGTACAAAGGTTGCAGGATGGCAGTGACCCCCTGGCAGCCAGTGAGCCAGGGAGAGTGGTGTTTAATTGCAGTCATTGCATTCTTTACTGAGTTTTCCTCACAAGTATTTGTAGAGAGCCCCTAGACTTTTTTTTTTTTTTTTTTTTTTTCTGGGCAAAATGATGATCTAAAACATACTGTCTTTGGTTTTTCAGTGTTGGACTGCCAAACAGGAACACTTAGTGAAGACAAATGTTGCTCTTGAAAAGTCTTGTTGGTGGGAACTTACATAGTGAATTCTTAATTTCTTCTTTTGGAGTCTTAACTTTAAAAAATTCATTTGTTTGTTCATTCATTGGTTCATTCATAGGTTGAGATGCAGAGGGCTCAGTACCCTTTCCCTAGTTTTCTACCTTTCTGACTTTATTAAACTTACTTTATCGCTCTAGGTTCCCCCTTTGTAAAATTGGGATATTCACATCTGTCTAAAAAGAATGAAATAATTACATAAAGCTCCAAGCATGTAATAGGCGCTCACTGAATGACAGTTTGACTAACTGTGGAGGAATGATTAACATGTTACAATTATTTATTCAGTTTCATTCATCATACCAGCAATGGCATGGTATAATATATTAGAGATCTCAGTGAGTAAGAGGATTGGGGTGGGAAAGGAACCAAGAAAATCTCACCATCTTCCTTCTGCTTGAAAACAGATTTTTAATTCTTGAACAGGGTGGTTTTTTTTTGAGTATTTTTAAGCCACACAACACTTACTTGTTTTTGATAATAGTAGTCAAAATTATCAAGCAGTGAGAGTCTTTTTTTGATGTGGTACTTAGTTGTAAGGGGAGGAATCACAAGTGATTTAGAGGGAGGACCTTAGAATTTGAGAAATCCACCCCTTTCATTTTCTAGATTAGGAGGCAGAGTGCGTCATGTGGTGACATGCAGTCCTATGGAAAAGAAGAAATAGGAGTCATACATCTTATCTTTTATACAGACTCAGCATTTTCAGTAATTCTGTTGAAACAAACACTAAAGAAATTTAAACCCACCGAGGTCAGCCTGACCCCACAGGGCATGCTGCATCTCTCTGCACTGAAGAGATTGAATAGCTGCTTTAGGAGTCAGGTGTCAAACTCCCTCAGTGATCAAAATTCAGCTCCTGAGTTAAAGGTGGATTGTATTGGTGTTTTGGGGGCTGCGGGAAGGGAGCAGTGGAAAAGAGACTTCTATCCTGGGGCTCCTGCTGTTCCCTTAGGGGATTTAGGGCCTGTAAAAACACTTTGAGGTCTCTGAATGGCAACACATAAATAGCAGTGACCCTTAATTGAAAGGGAGGAGACCAAGTGGACCAGAGGTCAAGACTTTACAGTGATGACTAGTGGCCTGGGGGTGCCAGCTGAAATGGTCTGGATTTTTTTTTTTTTTTTTTCTCTTCCAGCTCTTGCCCTTCCCCCTTCCTGGGCTTGGAGATCCAGGAAGGAAGGAGGAGGGACCATTAACTAAACTAAGATGTGATGTGGATGGTCCCTGGGTGGACTGGAATTTCAGAGGAGAGGAAAGCCCCCAAGCCTTTTTTAAACTAGTGTATAACAACCTGACTGCTACCAGCAGTTTGCCAATTACCCAATTATGACCCAAATTTGCACATTTAAAAAAAGTAGTCTGCTACTATTCTTCCTTATACGAGGATTTTAGTCACTGTACATCTTGTGTCTTTAAATAATGTATTAGGAACATTTTCAAGTCTGTAAGTGCTTTTTTAATGAGAGTGTGAAGATTTTAATGGGACTAGATTGCTTTTCATGACATTTCAGAGTGACTTAATTGTAACAATGTTGAGAGGCTATATTTTAAAGTTTGCTAAGTATGTCTGCTGTGGATCATAGTCAGACACTTAAAAGGACGGATGGATGGATAGTGGAATCAGATAGCTTTTTCCTCACTACTCCAAATATTAGCTCTTTTCAAATACTGTTACAACAAACCAGGTACAGGTCAGGGCTCTCTTAACCCTTTTAATTTTAAAATAGGATCAGAGGCTAATAACTGAGGCTAGTGGGGATAGTTTGAGACAAATTCTTTAAAACTTACTAGGGCAATGATGTTTGTCCAATGGCATTTGCTATCTCTTTTTACAGAGCCAAGAGGCTAGGCTATCTTTGTTCACACTCCCTGATAGTCCCTGAGCTCTCTTCTCTGTTTGCTTAAAAAAGTACCTGTCTTATGTCTCATTTTATCTGAAAATTTAGCAAGTGTTTCTAAAATATTGTCACTACCAAATAACAGTTTACTTTTTAATGATAAGAATTTCAGACCCTTTGTGAAACTCAAATTTTTTCCTACCTTCATAACAATGGGATTATTCAGATTATTCAGAGGTCTTTTCCTGCACAAATGTTCTTAGGATTCTAGAACTTGTGGCAGGTTTCTCAAAATTAGATCATATGGTCAGACAGTTTCAATACCACTCTTAGGAGGGGTTTGGATTAGTTTCCTAGGACTGGGATTGCCTAACAAAGTACCACTTTATTAAACTGGGTGTTTAAAGCAACAGAAATATATTCCCTCACCGTGCTGGAGGCATGCAGTCTGAGATCAAGGTCTCAACAGGGCCATGTTCCCTCTGAAACCTGTCAGGGAATCCTTCTTTGCCCCTTCCTAGCTTCTGGTGTTTTGTCGGCAGTCTTTGGAGTTCCTTGGTCTGCAGCTGCTTAACACTGATCTCTGCCTTCGTCATCACATGATGCTCTCCCTGTGTGTCTCTGTCTTCCTTTAAGGACACCAGACATATTGGATTTGGGGCCCACCCTATTCCAGTATGACCTAATCTTAACTAATTACACCTGCAATGAACCTACTTCCAAATAAGGTCACATTCTGAGGTACTAAGAATTTCAACATATCTTTTTTTCAGGGGATACAATTCAGCCTGTAACATGATTCTACTTTAAAAGCACCCAGGAGATTCTGATGCAGCCTCCACAGGATCCCAAAACATGGTTCCTGGCATGTCTGCACAGACAGAATTCATCAGGAGCACTAAAGCAATTATATATATCTATGTATGTGTGTGTGTATATATATATATATATATATATATATATATACACACACATATATACGTACATATATATGTGTGTGTGTGTGTGTGTGTATATACACACACACACATATATACATATACATATATATATATATATATATATATATATATATATATATATATATATATATATATGGTTTAAAGAAGAAAAATAAGCCCCCAAATCATGTACTCACCACCCAGCAGAAAAAATAAAACCTTACCAATAACCTTTGAAGGCCTTGGAAAGCCTCAGGGGTTTCTTTAAAATGCAGATTCTCCTCTGAGGGGTTAGGTCAGAGACATTCCGAGGGACATGAATTAGAATTTAGTAACTTTTTTTAACCACAAGGTGTGTTTTAAGTTGGTCTAGAAAATTTAACTTTGGAGTGGGATGGATTTTTCTTTTTTCCTACTACAGAATAGAAAAGCTGCACAGTGTGGTGGAAATGTCATTAGCTCCTCTTCTGTTTGGGATGGTTTCCTGAAAAAAAAAAAACTCACCTATAATTTTCTGAATTAGTTTAGATCTGTGGCTTAGAGAGACTTACAGTGGTGCACACTTAATTTTGTGGGAGGAAGGTGTGTATGTGTGAAGGTAAGGGATCTATTATTGATTATGTTTGTTACATTCTTGTCTTTCTCCTGGGAATTTTGTGACGATTTATATCTGCTAGATAATTTTAAGTTTGTAAAATGCCTTGAGTTCCTTGGGGGAAGTGTTACATAAATGTAAAGAAATTATGCAGCACCTGAATTTGGTTGTTCATCCTTTTTTTAGTGTGTTTTAATTAAGAACTTAGCACTATTTAAGTTGGATGGGTGGGGAAAGGCCTTAATCACTCAAACATGGTTAAATAAGTAGGTAGGAGCAGCATTTAGGCTGGAACTCAAGAAGGAATAAATGAACAGGACCTCTTCTGGATATCAGTCATTTTCTATGTCACTTGCTGAGCTGAGCTGTAGGTTAATGTCTCCTCCCATGTTTACATGGTGCTCTTAGAGAATCAGGCCCCCACAACCCCCCTTTTAAAACTTATTTACATACTTTCAGATTCCTTAGACCTTTCTAGTTTTCTGGAGTGAAGTGGAAACCTTCATTTTTTTTGGGGGGGCGCTGCGTTGGGTCGTTGCTGCATGTGGGCTTTTCTCTAGTTGCAGCGATTGGGGGCTACTCTTCATCGCAGTGTGCAGGCCTCTCATTGCGGTGGCTTCTCTTGTTGCGGAGCACGGGCTCTAGGTGCGCGGGCTCAGTAGTTGTGGCATGCGGGCTCAGTTGTGGCGCACAACTGAGTTGTGGCTTAGTTGTTCCGTGGCACGTGGAATCTTCTTGGACCAGGCATCGATCCCATGTGCCCTGCATTGGCAGGCGAATTCTTAACCACGGCGCCACCAGGGAAGCCCCTGGAAACCTTTTTTTTTTAAAAAAAGAGTTTGTCTCACTCTCTAGGTACTCAGGGAGCAAGAAGGCACCTGACAAACCATGTTGACTTCTGGTACCCTGTGCCTCTGTGGCCCAAGCAGCTGGCTTCCAAACTACCTCCTTCTGCCTGTTACACAGAGCTTTGTGTTCGAGTGGGTAACACCTTCCCAGGACCACTGAAGAGTGGGGAAGGGAAACAGTTGCCAACACCCTACAGTCCAGTCATGCCTCTTTGGTTTGCTGTGTTGTCACAGTCTCACCTGTATGTTTGTTTTTTGCCTTGTTGCTCTGTGAACAAAGAATCACCTCATCCTCCTTTCTGTGGCTGACCCCAGACTTGTAACCTTTCTCATTCATTCACCATGTCTATTAAGCACCTACTACGTGCTAAGTAGTAGGCACTTGTGAATTACACAGAGTTCTTGATGCTGTGGAGCTGTCTAGTGGAGGACACAAACATCAAAAAAAAGAAAAGTCAAAACCAGTAGCCAAATAGGTATAATTAGATGAAGGGTAAAAAGGACAATCACAGGCTCTTAGAGTATATAACAAGGGAACCTAGCCTCTCTAGGGTGTTTTAAAGAATGACACTTCAGCAAAATCTGGAATGATCACTGGAAATTAGCAGGGAAGGAGGAAGAACAGGAAACATTGTCTTCTAAGAAGTATACCGTGAAATTGTTGTTTCTCTTCCTTTCTCTCTGCCCTTTTCCTTCCCCACATAGTCTTATGGCACAATTTCAACCGTCCAAAGTGAGCCAGTTGCTTTGCTACTTGGATGGTTGGAGGTTGGGGGCTTCAGGAAGGGGGTGGGAGTTAAAGCTGAATATAAATTAGACAGTAAGTAGTTTTTCTTTATTGGTATGGTTAACCCATTAAATTGGGCTCTTGGCATACTGTTTCTCTAAATTGTGCTCTGGTGACCTTTTTGGAATCCCAGTGCTGTCCTGCAGACCCTTGCTGTATGTCTGGGGTGGGTTAAGGGCTTGGGAAAGATACACGTGCCAAAGGAAGTCCTTTTCGGCACTCTTTCTATCTGTAAGAGGTAACAAAGCTTTAAGGTGTTTTACTTCTTAGGTATAATTTTTCAAACTTCCAACATCAAAATCACCAGGAGCCTTAGCAGTAGAACTCCTGGCTGTTGTCAAGCATTCTATTGAAAGCCACTGCCATGATGGCATGGATCACCAGTGGGTCATTCCAAGCGTACAGATGAGGACTTTCATTGTTTCTTATCACCAGTACCAGCTCTGTAATTTGCAGAGTGCAAAGTGAATATGCAGAACCCCTCATTAAAAAATTATGAACAGCTTAAAGAGGGCAACAGCAGAGCATTAACCAAGCGTGGGGCCCTCCTGAGCGCAGGTCCCTGGAAGGCTGTGCAGGCTGCAAGCCCATGAGGCTGGCCCTGTGCACCACTTATGTTTTCCTTCATAAAGTGAACTGCTTATTGCCCCCTGTGTACCACAGTGTTTGTTGCCTTTGTCCCTTGGGTCTCCCTGTATGAAATGCTGTTTTTCATCTCTTCTCTCTCACCTGGGCTCACCTCAGTTTTTGCATGCTCTTGTTAGAATCCTGTGCAAGTTGCCACTGCAAGTCTGTGTCCTTTGAGGGCATGCTGCTCTTCATCCTTGTATCCCCTGCCATTAGCTGAGGCTCTGCCACTGCTTCCTCATAAGTTTGCTGAATAAAATACTTTAACCTGAATACTTTTTTAAAAACTTAATTAGGTTACGGACCCCTGGGAATGCAGATCTAGTTCAGAGCGAGGTGTTGCCCTGGCAGAGGTGTTGCGTGAGTGGCCTGGGCTGCCTGAGCACGACTGGGGTGAGGCAGCGTGCAGGACTGGGTGGGAGACAAACTCAGGACATCTCTGGCAAGTTGTGTATCCTGCGTGGTTGACACCTTTGGTGGCTGTTACCCTCCCTCTGATGGTCAAGATTTCCTATCTGCATCTCTCGTTAACCTCTGAGTTCCAGGAAATGACAGCTTTTCCTAAGCCATTTAAGTTCAAATGTGCTGTTAGCAGAAACTGAGGAAGTGTTTCTTGTGGTAGAAAGGGGACCATTTGCTCAGTGGTTACAGTTTGAAACTAGACATTCCTGGATTGTTTGAGTGAGTATGTTCTGGAGAATTCCCCAAAGCTGGATGCACATGGTAAGTGAAGTTGTGGCTCTGTAGGCTGAGAATCAGGCCGTGCTTACTACACTTAAAAGGACTATTCCTGCCTTGAGGTAACCAGAGGTAGCTATGAATTTGGGCAAGAGGTCTATGAAACCTCTTCATCTCACAGATGCACAAGCAGCTGGAAGTTTGGAGAAGTTAGAGAGCATGTTCAAGGGTGATTCAGATATTTGGTGCCTGAGCTGGCACTGGAATCTGTGATTCCTACTCCTCTTGAGGCCTCAGTAAATATTTGTTCAAAGATTATTTTATTCTTTCTTTGAAGATTATCGTCTGGCCTTGACCTGATGGAGTTAATGGAATGAAATATGTACTTCCCCTTTGAAATTGTTTTGAGGAGTTAAAGTGAACAGATTGTCTAAAACAGTGCTGTCCAGTTGAAATATGTGAGCCACACATGCAATTTAAAAGTCTTTAGTACCCACATTAAAAAGTAGAAAGTGGTGAAATTAATTTTAATAACTTAACCCAATATATCAGATATTTTTAATCATTTCAATATGTATGCATATATGTATATATCGATATATCCTATATATATCAATATAGAAATATTGAGATACTTAGTTTCTTTTTTCCCAGTGTAGCTACTGTACATTCCTGACAGTGCAGGTCTAAAATATACTAGCTTAGGGACTGACCTGGTGGCACAGCGGTTAAGAATCCACCTGCCAATGCAGGGGACACGGGTTCGATTCCTGATCCGGGAAGATCCCACATGCCTCGGAGCAACTAAGCCCCTGTGCCACAACTACTGAATCTGCACTCTAGAGCCCACGAGCCACAGTGACTGAGCCTGCGCACCTAAAGCCTGTGCTCTGCAACAAGAGAAGCCACTGCAATGAGAAGCCCCGTGCACCACAACGAAGAGTAGCCCCTGCTCACCACAACTAGAGAAAGCCCGTGAGCAGCAATGAAGACCCAATGCAGCCAAATAAAAAATTAAAATAAATAAATAAATGAATAAAATATACTAGCTTATACATTTCATTTTTATTTTTTCTTCTTTTTTAGGATACTTTAACCCATACTAGTTAGCATATGAGCTTGTTACTGGTGTAATGATACACCTGGGGAAACAAGGATTTGGGACGTAGACTAACTTGTTAGTTTTAGCCTGACAGTTGGAGCAGGTCAGGTGAACGCAGAATGCTCCAACATGGATTTGCTGTAGATCTGTCTTTGTGCTGGGCATCTGGAGGTAGTGCTTGCAGCCTCTTAGGGGACAGAAACCACCTTGTATGGAGACATGTGCTGTCAGTCAAGGAGAATCTCTCTGCTGTTGAGTCAGCCTAGGCTTTGATCTCCTGTCTGCACAGAGAGCTTGCTGCTGAGTTAGATTTTTGCTCCTCTGGAAATAAGAAGGAAAATGTGGGTTTTTTGAGTAAGGTTACTGGTCAACATGTGAAAATCTTCCTCGGGCCATTTAATTAAAATCTGAACATGAAGTAGATCATACAATCATTAGCCTAGATATTGATAGATCATTGAAACTAGCAAATTAAGATATCAAAAGTCCCACACACATGTCATCAGGTCTGCCCTGATTTCTAGATAAAGGCTAGTATATATATGGTTTGTGGGGTGTGATTTGAGTGGAAGTTTTTCCTTCTTTTTTAGATCACTGCTCAAACTCTACTGACAGAATACAGGGAGACAGCCTTGATTAGATTAGACCAGATTGGATTAAATCAAATGGTTAAAGCCTTTGGAGCCGCTAGCTTGTAGGAGACACCATAATGGCCTTCATAGCGTCCCTAAATCCTATTAGGTAAGTTAATCTTATTGAAGAATTTAGGTCTGCATAAATCAGCATTGCCCTTATACTCTCTCTGGTGGTCTCTGGCTCTTCAGGTGAGCTGACAGTAAGTTTCTTGGAATAGGTTGGTTATGTTGGTTTGGGGCAAGTTATTCTAAACAACTTGAAAGTAGATACCTGCCGTTGATAGAGAGAATATTCCCTGTAGAAAAATAGTCTGTCTCCTGGCTGCTCTTTGGCATGGTGGCTGTTAGTGTCTGTGCCAGGGATGTTTTTAGCCCTGGTTTTGGGGAAAGAAAGTCAGCAGAGATGTGTGTAAATAGTTGTAAGATCAGCTGCTGTGTCATTGTGGCAGGTGTGGGGGTGGGTTGATTGATGGGTGGGAGCTTTATTTTTAAGCTTTGTGGAATCATCTCTTATAGCCTGTGTCCATTTTAGAGGTTGTTACGAAGAATCATGTGCTGAGTATATAGCATGTACTAAATGTTGGGCATTAAAGAATCTTGGAACTTGGAAGCTGGAGGCATCTTCGTCTGAGATTTTTCAGGGTGTGCTTGTAGTTTTGTTATAAGTTCGAGTTGGCTCTTGCCTGTTTCTACAGATGCAGTGACCATATTTTTCTGAAGCAAAACATCCTTTTTGTCACAGGATTTATTTCCAATTTGTGAATATATGGACAGGCAAAGTTTTATTACAAAGGCACGTAAATTGTGTCAAATATTATTATAGATTTACTGTCTTTTGGAAAAAGAAAAAGGTACAAGAAATTGGGGCTCTCCAGCTCTGAATGTATGCTTTACTGCATCCACAGTGAGGTACTGGTGGAACTGTGGGGGAAAAAAAAGTAAATTAGACTTATATCTTTGCTAAAGGTGGTTTGGTTAGACATGGATAACTTTAAGACCCACAAGTGATTATTACATACTGAATTGGCCTCCAGAGTTGAAGGAAAATTTTTTCTAGGCATCTTTAAAAATAAGTTGCATAGTGCCTCAGCTAGGAGCTGAGCGACCACCATTGAGATCCTCTGAGTTAACTGGTTCGCAAGCAGAATGTGAGGCATCTGATGTTGCGTCTGGCTACTCAGTGAATAACCATGAGAAGATTCCTGTATCCAAGGGGCTGAGGAGAGACTCTGACATGGGGACTTGCACTGTTGTCATGGAGTAGGGACTTCTTCTTGATAGAGCCTAGGGGACTTGTTAGCTCTGGGCTCTGCCTGTTCTTAGGCCAAGAAGTGAGTTAAGCTCAGTTTTTTGTTTTCTGTTTTTTAATACAGCAGGTTTTTATTAGTTATCCATTTTATACATATTAGTGTATACATGTCAATCCCAATCTCACAATTCATTCCCCCACCACCACCACCCCTACCCCCTGCTTTCCCCTGTTGGTGTCCACACGTTTGTTCTCTACATCTGTGTCTCTATTTTTATTTAACCTTTCTGGTGAGGCAGCCCCTGTATCTGTGTCCTGTCCTCAAAGACTAAAGAGAATTTCAGGTGGGGGCCAGACATGAGTCTGAAGAACAGTTATGATGGATGAATGGTTTTGATTTGCTTTTAAGAAGAAGAGTGCAGCTAGCCCTCTTTGGATGAAGATAATATCTCTATCCAGCCCTCCTCTGTATTAAGTGTACGGTGTTCTCTTCCTGTATAGCACTTGTATTTTCAAGAGCCGGGGTCATTGACAGAACACTTCTCACTCTTGAGTTTCAGAGCATAGCAGAGTATACACGTCTGAAGCCAGAAATGTAATTTTCTCTAAGTGTACTAAGTATTACTTTAATTCTCCTTATAGTGAATGCACATGCTCGCACAATTGTGGGTTTTTTATGCTCCTTGAGGAGGACTAGCCCCCTTTTTACTTTTATTGATTCTTGATCGCGTAGTTCTCAGGGTTACCTTTGTTAGGAAGCAGCCGCTGGAAGAATGTGTGCTCGTTTTGTCCTTGTGACCTTTACTCCTGTGCCCCTCTGACCCAAGGCTCACCCTGCCTGCCCTCTCTGCGTCAGCCCAGCTTTGTTCTTCTGGGCTTCTTGTTCTTACTCTATGAAGGATACATCCTTGCTTCTCTCCATCTCAACTTAGTGTCCATGTCTGTTGAGGCAGTTCTAGATGGGAAGAGGTTAGGGAGGGAATTTGAACAAGGAGAAAGATTGGATCTGATTAGGAGAAATTTATATAACTTCTGAATTCAGTGCTAATCGTTTTCAGATGCTCTGGTATCACAGTATACTTTGGTCTGGAGACCTTTGAGAACTGCTTTTAATAGCCATCAGACAGCCCTGCCTGCTTTTTCTCCCTGTCCCATCTCTGCTTTTCCCGCCCAGTTTGCCTGGAAGAGCACACCAAATCTTTATAAACTCACTCATTCTCCTCTTTTAAAGGGCTTCTTGATTTGCTTCCCACATCAGCTGCTCCCAATCTTGCTTGGGCTAGCTCCCAATCTTTCTGAGTCCCTTTGGGAAGTAGGAGAAGCCATCCTCCTCTCCATAGTTTACAGACCCTTCCATGTCTTGCCCCAGAGCCTTACAGAAAGCTATAATAATGCCTAAAGCTTATTTATGTACTTAAAATGTGCCTAACATTGTGACGAGCCCTTTACATGGATTATCTCTTATAACCAAGTCAGCCTGATAAAGTATATGTGCTATCACCGTCTTCACTTTACATATGGGAAATTGATGCCTGGAGAGTTCAGTAATATGCCACCATGTCCACAGCTGGAATCAAGTGATGGAATCAAGATTCAAACCAGGTAGCCCAATCCCAGGGCTCACGTCCAACTCCTCAGGGAAAGGTTGGGAGTTCACAGCCAGGAGAGCTGTGCTCGTGGCAGCTTTTTAAAAGCTGAGATACCTGTTACACAAACCTAAACACTTAATGGTCTTTGTATTTTCAGTTCACTCAGTAAGCCCGGTGTTCTGGATTGATCTTTGATGATGGCAACTATGTGTTGTAAAAAACCAGAAAGAGGGACTTCCCTGGTGGTATTGTGGTTAAGAATCTGCCTGCCAGTGCAGGGGACATGTGTTCGAGCCCTGGTCCTGGAAGATCCCACATGCCTTGGAGCAACTAAGCCCGTGCGCCACAACTACTGGGCCTGTGCTCTAGAGCCCAGGTGCCACAACTACTGAGCCCACGTGCCACTACTGAAGCCTGCTCGCCTAGAGTCTGTGGTCTGCAACAGGAGAAGCCACTGCAATGAGAAGCCCGCGCACCACAATGAAGAGTAGTCCCTGCTAGCCACAACTAGAGAAAGCCCGTGTGCAGCAACACAGACCCAGGGCAGCCAAAAATAAATAAATAAATAAATTTATTAAAAGAAAAAAACAGAAAGAAAAATGTTAGAGGTGGGCTTTTTCAGCTGTAGTCCCCCTTGGCTGTGCAATCAAATAACAGGACTCCTGATGAAGAAATAAGGCCCTAAGTGCTCTTGCTTTGGAAAGGTTAGTTAATTGGTAGAGGTTGTGTTTCTGTGGTTAATTTGTGTTCCTGTCTTAGTCACACGTGAATGTTCACAGGCATCGGGTGTGTCATTCAGCAGTCCCATAAAACAAGGAGCTCTTCAGCCTGCACCAGTTGGTGCACCTGAATAACAATAGGGAAGCTTGTTGACCGTTTGGCACTTCACAGCCCAGTAATTAGAAACTGTAAAACAATAATACAGACATGAAGCAAATCCTCCAGTTAATGAAAAAAATCTACACTCCTGCTTTGTGGCTGAGTGCAGAATCACAACTGGCTGCTTATACAACAGAGCAAACACTTCAGGATTTTGGCAGCTGTTTTATACATATAAAAAGCTCTAGGCTCTACATTAATTTGGGGACCGTCATATTTAAAGAAAAATGAAAACAACAGTTGCCTGGCTTTCTTGTTTTTTATAAATTTACTGCGGTGATTCTCAAATCATGGTCCCTAAACTAGAAGTATCAGCATTATCTGGGAACTTGTTGGAAATGCAGATTTTTTTGGGTCCCACCTACTGAATCAGAAATTGTGGGGGTGGAGCTCAGCAGTTTATGCTTTAACAAGTCCTCCAGGTGATTCTGATGCACTCTACAGTGTGAGAAACACTGGGGAGTGGGTAGAGGATTTGGGGCATGGGCAGTGGGTCCCCTTTTGGGCCACCCAAAGGTGAGCCCTAGGCTTTTGACCAGAGGTTGGACAGCTGGCCTGAGAATGTATGAAGGCCCCCTGCTCTCAGGATGGTGGGAGGAGGTGTCTCAGGGAAGGAGCTATGCCTTTTTGGGGACCTGGTTGGGAGAGAGGGCTTTGACTGTGGCTTATTACCAACTTGTAAGGAACCATTTCAGTATTTCATTTACCATCTGGGCTGTGCTGGTGCAGTCAGCTCCGACAGACCCAGATTTACTGGACAGAGAAGAGATATGGTGACAGAAACAAAGACCATCTTATTTCTCAGGCCGAGCCTTCGAAGTGCTGCTGATGCCAAGTACTCATCCTCGCAAAGAACTGTCATTAAAAATGGAAGGTTAAGATGGGAGTGGGGTGGTGACAGGACAGATTCCTTCTTTTCTCTGTACGTCCGCTCTCTCTTCCCTATTTCATGTCTCTGCCTCCAGCTATCTTGGCGGATGGGATTTGTTTAATAATTTTCTTGGGGCCTCCTGACAAATGGCCCCTCTGCCACTTCCTGACTGTGTGGTGACCGCAGCAGGGACACAGGGTCATTTCAGAGCCATTAGAAGTCCGTGCACAGCTGACCACTGTATCTCTTGGAAAGGCCTCTTGGGAAATAAGAGCTTGCCACCAGTGTGAAATGAGTTCTTGACTGGTGTTACCACAAAGGCTCGGGTTCCTAACACTCAGTGAACAGCTTGGTTGACTGTCTGTTGGGGACAAAACCTGATAAAAACAGAAACACCCAGCCTGCAGTTTCTGGGTGTTTATCCAGATTTTAAAATTTTGCTCACATTTTAAAATTTTTTTATCTTGCTCACATTTTTACTGCCTTTTAGATCATTGAGTTTTCTTATTCCTTAAAAAAAAAAAAGGGCATAGGACTTGTTGGTCAATGAATGTATGCTAGTCTTTGATTTAATCACCATCAGCACAGGAAAGCAGCAGGGATAGAGAGGTGAATGAGACATATCCCCTGTCCTCCCTGACCTCCAGACTGATTTCTGGGGGAGGAAACTGACCAAGAAAAGAACCACCCAGATCTTGGGTTAACTTTATTCCTTCTGTGTTCTCAAGTGGGAGAACTTGTTTGAATTCCTGAATTTGATGTTGGTTCACAAGTCCAACATGAGGCTTTTTTTTTTCTTCTCCTGGGGGGAGAAAAAAATTATATTACCAAAGTTACTTCAAATAAAGGAACCTTCAAAGCCTGATGCAATCTGATATTAAGATACCAGAATACAGAAGCCTACTGTCACATTAAAGCAAGGTCTTGGTTATTCCCTGAAATCTTGGGTCACTGAGACATCCAAGGAAGGAAGCTAGTTGCCAACACATCTGGAATTCTGGTGGAAACTGTGAATGCCTGGACCATTCATCATTGTGAAGGCTTGTTTTGTATTTATTCTGAGGGATCTGTGGCCTGTCGACTCTTAGGAGGTGGTAGTTGTTGATTTTTCTTTCCTGCGACATTCAAGGCTCATAGAGAAGCCAGAGGCTCACACTGGAGTGTCTGCTTTCCTGGAAGTCAGAAAAGATGGTCCTTTCTGCCAGATGAGTGGGTGGGGTGGGAGCCTTTAGCCCCTTGGATTGTCATGAGTGGTGTAGCCTTACTGTACTGGGACAGGAAGGCTGACCCATCATTCTCCCCAGCCTGCCTGCCCTTCATCTTGATTTAATTAAATACACAGCTGATGATGTCAGCCTGCCTCCTGGCTCCCTCAGCTTCCCCCTTGGAACAAAACATCCGGGCAGACAGTCGTAACCATTAAAGTCTCAAGACCCAAGCTTCGTTTGTTCTGAGGTAATTAAAATAAATCTGCCTAAACATCTCCAAATGCAGATAAAACCTAGTGCTGATTAGAGGTGACCCTCTAATAAACCTGATTTGATTAGGCAGAACCAGTGGGGTGCAGGCAAATATTTGAGACTCTGGCCAAGCTGATTATTCCATTGACCTTTCACTTGGGGGAAAAAAACCCATTTGATTCTTTCTATCCCAGAGTACTTGAAAACTATTACCTGTGACAACTAAAGGACTTTGGTGAAATAAACAGGCAAGACCTGTGGACTTGACCTTATGATTCTCAGTCAGCTACCACCTGGGACATGCTTGCTTCCTGGCAGATCAATGGAGAATGGATTTTGCCGGAGGTCCTGGCCTGGAACACTAATTAAAAAGGACGTTCTAAAATGCACCCAGGCATGTTCTGATAAAGTCGTAGCAGATGTGGGTGGTGAGGGTTTTTTTTAAAGTCACAGTTTCTTTGTTTATTAAGGTAACTTTTAACAATTTGTTACATACAGAAAAACCAACCTAGAACTGCTTTAGTGTTTATATCAAGACCTCATTGCCAATTTAGGAGAAATTTCCTTAATTGCTTTGTCTGCTGGCTCCTGTAATACTGGGCATACTTCTCTTACCATTTATCACATTGTGCTGTAATTGTTGGTTTACTTCTCTTGTTCTGTCTTAGAAAGCAGGAAAAATGTCTAATTCTTCTCTATGGCTGCCCAAATGCCCATTACACTGATACGGATACAGGGGTTGGCAAATTATGGCTTTTAGGCCAAACCAGGCCACTGCCTGTACGGGAATGAACTAAGAATGATTTTTACATTTTTAAGTGGTTGAAAGAAATCAAAGGAAGAATATTTCATGACACATGAAAATTATGTGAAACTCACATTTCAGCATTCATAAATTTTATCGGAATACAGCCAGGTCCATTCTTTTACTTCAGTGGTCCGTCCCCAACCTTTCTGGCACCAGGGACCAGTTTCATGGAATACAGTTTTTCCACAGACCAGCGTGGAGGGGGGGATGGTTTCGGGATGATTCAAGTTCATTACATTTATTGTGCACTTTATCTCTATTATTATTACATTGTAATATATAATGAAATAATTATACAACTCACCATAATGCAGAATCAGTGGGAGCCCTGAGCTTGTTTTCCTGAAACTAGATGGTCCCATCTGGGGGTGGTGGGAGACAGTGACACGTGACATGTGTTGCTTATGTCCAGTCTACTCCGTAATCTCGTTTCGGTTGCTGTCACTGTAGAAAACCCTGCTTCACAAAGAAGGATGTTGGAAATGGAAGCAGGCTTTTCAGTGCTTTTGTGGCAATCTCAGGATATTCCGCCTTGACTTTAATCCAGAATGTATGGAGATTTGAAGTTGTCTCAAACATACTTTTAAGGCTACTGTCATTTGTGATCTCAAGCAGTTGATCCTCTTCTAGCACGGAAGTCTGTTCACCTGGCTTATTCACAAATGGGTTGCGGATCCATTCCTTCCCAGTTTGGGGGTCTTTTGTGGTTGGGAAGTAATGCTCAAACTCTTTTGAAAGCTGAGATAGGTGATCATGCACCAGCTGGGAGAAAGAAGACCCTGGCTTAGTGTCTTTCAAAATCTCTGCTAATGTTTGAAACATGTCAAAAATTCCAGTGTTCACTCATCGCCCCCATAATTCCAGTTTGGCTTTGAATACAGCCACTTTATCTGCCGACTTGAACACAGTTGTCATTCTCCCCTGAAGTGACAGATTGAGTTTGTTGAGCAGGTTGAATATGTCACACAAGTAAGCAAGTTTTGCAACCCATTCTGTGTACTGAAATGTGCTGCCAGAGGTGACTGTTTTTCTAAAAGAAATCTCTGGAGCAGCTCTCGTAACTCAGATACTCTGGCCAGTGATCTACCTTTAGAAAGCCATCTCACTTCTGTGTATAAGAGAAGACGTGTGTGCCCTGTGTCCATCTCCTCATAGAGCTGTGCAAACAGACATGAGTTAAGGGCTTGTACTTTAATGGGGTTGATAATTTTAATTACAGCCTGCAAAACGTTGTTAAGTTCAGGTGATATTTTTCTGCTAGCCAGCATTTCTCTATGGATGACACAGTGCGTAGACTCACATTCAGAAGTGACCTCTTTGACCTGAGCAGTGATACCAGAAAGCCGTCCAGTCGTCTGTGTGTATACTGACACAAAATGACCAATTCGGTTTTCCTGATATGTAATCATTCAAAGACTTGAATAGTTCTATAGCTGTGGTGTTGGTTGGCAACAAAAGTGCACATAACATATCCTCATGCATATCCTCCTGAAAAATACATCACACAGAAACAAGCATTGTGGGCTTCCCTGGTGGCGCAGTGGTTAAGAATCCGCCTGCCAATGCAGGGGACACGGGTTTGAGCCCTGGTCCGGGAAGATCCCACATGCCACGGAGCAACTAAGCCCGTGTGCCACAACTACTGAGCCTGCACTGTAGAGCCTGCGAGCCACAACTACTGATGCCCACGTGCCTAGAGCCCGTGCTCTGCAACAAGAGAAGCCACTGCAGTGAGAAACCCGTGCACCACAATGAAGAGTAGTCCCCGCTTATCGCAACTAGAGAAAGCCTGCGCTCAGCGACAAACCCAATGCAGCCAAAAAAAACCCAAACAAAAACCAAACAAAAAAAGCATTGTTGTCTTCTTGTCAACATCAGTAGACTTGTCAACCTGGATTGTGTACCATGGTGACTCATTAAGCATAACCACTGTGCCTCAGTATCCTCTGCTATTTCATCAATTCATCTAGGTATGGTGCTAGCTGAAAGAGGAGCATGTGCCACCTTTTGAACTGCAGCCTCTCATAAAAGTTCACGACACATGTCCTTAGCGGCAGGCAGGATCAACCCTTAATCAATAGAAAAGGGCTTCTTAGCTTTAGCAATGTGGTTAGCCACTAAGAATGATGCTCTCAGTGCAGACACATTTGATGAAGTGGTGGCCTTCAATAATTGCTTCTCTTTTTTTTTTTTTTTTTTTTTTTGCGGTACACGGGCCTCTCACTGTTGTGGCCTCTCCCATTGCGGAGCACAGGCTGCGGACGCGCAGGCCCAGCGGCCATGGCTCATGGGCCCAGCCGCTCCGCAGCATGTGGGATCTTCCTGGACCGGGGCACGAACCCCTGTCCCCTGCATCGGCAGGCAGACTCTCAACCACTGGGCCACCAGGGAAGCCCTGCTTCTCTTCTTTGTGCTCATGTTTTTTTTCTTTGGAAAACTCCAAAGGCTTGTCTTTTAATGCAGGGTGCTTGGTCTCCATGTGGCAAAGCAGTTTTAAAGGTTTTATGGCTTCGTTGGATAGCCGGTTGCTATATATTATGCAAAGTGGGCTTGGAGAATGAGAATTATCTGTTGCAATGAACCCATAATTTAAGTAGGACTCTTGGTATTTTCTTTTAAATGCAGCTTTCTTTTTGTGGGCGGTCTCAGAGTCTTCTGCTGCCTCATCATTGGGTCTTTCCCCCTTTTCAAAGAAGCTCTCCAGCAACGTTTGTTTTTTTACTCACTTTGTCTAGGGTTAGCTTGTGGGCTTCCCAAAACTGTGACTGAGACAAGTGCGCAGTGCGGGAAAGAGGTGTGGACGGAAGTGGTAAATAATATAATGGGTGGGCCACGCGTGGACTGAAATAAGTGTCGGATTCTGACTTAAAGCCTGCCACCAGATGCAGCTGTACCGTTGAAGTACATCAACTCGCCACTATAAAGCCTGCCACCAGGTGCAGCTTAATTATCACTTGTCACTCACTGATAGGGTTTTGATATGTCTGCAAGCAGCTGATTTATTATGGTATCTGTGCAGTCAGACCTCTCTGCTAATGATAATCTGTATTTACAGCCGCTCCCCAGCGCTAGCGTCACTGCCTCAGCTCCACCTCAGATCATCAGGCATTAGATTCTCATAAGGAGCATGCAGCCTAGATACCTCGCATGTGCAGTTCACAATAGGGTTGGCGCTCCTATGAGAATCTAATACTGCTGCTGATCTGACAGGAGGCGGAGCTCAGGCGGTAATGCGAGCAGTGAGGAGTGTCTGTAAATACAGATGAAGCTTTGCTTGCTCACCTGCCACTCACCTCCTGCTGTGTGGCCCAGTTCCTACCAGGCCATGAACTGGTACCGGTCCTTGGCCCAGGGGTTGGGGACCCCTGATTTACATTATTGTCTTTGGCTCCTTTGGTGCTACAATAGCAAAATTGAGTAGTTGCAGCAGAGACCCTATGTCCTGAAAAGCTTGAAATATTTACTATGTGGTATTTGACAGAAGTTTGCCCACCCCTTTCTTATTATATAGTGAGCATATCATAAATTCTTATTGTTTGAATTATTTCATATACAAACCTGAGTTTCCAGATAGGGCTATTCTGATCCTAAAAGTGTTCAGTGAATACTAAGTGAATGAATGACTGATTGAGCTGTTTCTCTTGTTATTCTTTTGTAACCTTAGGTTCAGGTGTTAGTGGTGCTGGTTCATTTCTGAGAGCTAGACAATTATATAGAACTTCTCTTCTGAGGAACTTAAAGAATTCTGGGTCTCCCTGGTGGCGCAGTGGTTAAGAATCTGCCTGCCAATGCAGGGGACACGGGTTCAAGCTCCGGTCCGGGAAGATCCCACATGCCACAGAGCAACTAAGCCCGTGCACAACAACTACTGAGCCTGTGCTCTAGAGCCCGTGAGCCACAACTACTGAGTCCGTGTGCCACAACCACTGAAGCCCGTGTGCCTAGAGCCCGTGCTCTGCAACAAGACAAGCCACCACAATGAGAAGTCTTTGCACCGCAGCAAAGAGTGGCGTAGCTCCCACTTGCCACAACTAGAGAAAGCCAGCCCACAGCAAAGAAGACCCAGTGCAGCCAAAAAAAAAAAAAAAAAAAAAAACCTGTTAATTTTTATTAACTTTCCAGGTTCTGAACCTGTTGTTTGGGATACAGAGACACCAAAAGGCACACAGAGGTTAAACTGACCAGGTCGTACAGTAAAGAAATGGCATGACTCTTCATGTATTTATCTTTTTCTCTCTTTGCTGAGGCCATTCCTTGTGATGAAAGAGAATTCATATAAGCCTGGGGATATTCATGAGCAAATTACTGCCCAGTACTATACAATGCATTCTTATAGACATCAGCACCTTTGTTTGTAGGCTCTTCACTTCATTACCAGGGAAACTCTTTAAAAAATAAACCTATGGCTTAAAAAGTAAACACTGCAAGAATGATAGCAGTTACCAAATGTAAACATTGTGGCCTTTGAGAACCACTGTGAAATTGTTTAGTGAATTAAATTTATTATGTTTTTGATATTCATATATCTACTTCCATTGACTGTTTAGGAATATGCTTCAGTAGGTAAAGTTTATTTTTAAGACACTCATGTTCTTAGGTAAAACAAAACAGCAACTGGCAAATATACAGTGACCTTGAAATCTGGAGTGTCTTTGAGAAAGTATCTTTAAAATGACCGGTGCCACAAATACAAGCCCATTCATATGCAGTAGAGTTGGAGCGCATTGGAGTATCCAGGAACAAAGTGAGAAATCTGTAACTTATAGAAAATTTCTGAATCGAAATATATAGTCTGCTGGAGTTTGAGGGAATGGAGGAATTTGGCATGAAGGAGAAGGAAGGAAGGTTAGGAGATACACAGAGTAAAGAAATGTGGGTAAAAGTGATCCTCGGAATCTGAGGAAGCAATGTTTTTCTCAAAACAATGCCACTGTACTCACTTTTTGGGTATCCACCATGGGACAGGTACCTTTTTATACAATTTTTCCAGCTTTACAACAGCCCTGCATAGTAGGGAGAATATCCCTATCTTATGGATGGGAAAGCTGAAGCTTAGGTTAATTGGCTTGCCTGAGGTTTTACAGTCAGTAGCCCACAGAGCCCAGTTTCAAACCCAAATCCGTCTGACTCCAGCCTTTATGTTGTTTCTACCGTCCCACTTCCCCCGTGCTTGTTTCCCAGAGATCTCATCATTGAAAAGATGCATAAATCCAGCCTGAAGCCATATCTCACTCACCACTTTGTGCAAATGAATCTCTTTTCCATTTCACCTGTTGTTTTCCTTTCCTTAGTAGGACATCTTTGATTTGTGAGCTTCCCACGCCCCTTTCCCTGTTAACCATTTTGATCAATATCAAGTTGATTTTGCTGCCTAAGGTAGAGGGACTTTAGGTAGGAGATTAAGCATTGTAAAAAAAACTTTTGTAAAACCAGTAACCTCCACCCAATTGAAAAGCTGTTCGGTTTGTCTTTGATGGTATGTTTTCCATCCTTTGGCCCTGGCACTCCAGGGGATTCTCAGAGGAAGGGTTGAGAAACAACATTCCAGGCTTAGAGTTCACATTCCGTGGGTTCTGTTGGAGGACTTCTTGGCAGCATTCAGAGAAGCCTATGTTTTCCTAATTTTCCATCCTGGGCCACCTGCTTAAACCCTTCCTGCTGTTTTCCTTTTGTACCTATGTGGTTGGCGCTCCTGGGGCTTTTTACCAAGGCTTTCATCATTTATACCACTGAGTTTTACCGGAGCCTTTGATTTTTTTTTTTTTTTTTTTTTTTTTTTTTGTGGTATGCGGGCCTCTCACTGTTGTGGCCTCTCCCGTTGCGGAGCACAGGCTCCGGACGCGCAGGCTCAGCAGCCATGGCTCACGGGCCCAGCCGCTCCGCGGCACATGGGATCCTCCCAGACCGGGGCACGAACCCGTATCCCCTGCATCGGCAGGCGGACTCTCAACCACTGCGCCACCAGGGAGGCCCAGGAGCCTTTGATTTTAAAAATTGATGTTTGACACAGTTACAGACTTTTATTTATTTATTTTTACTGTGTTCACTACTGAACCTTTTTGGACTTTATGGTGGCAGCCTCCAGGAGAGAAAAAATCAATCCAGGCAAATTCTAGGCAGAGGGCAGAGGGTGGGCTGTTGATGGAAACCTGTTTATTATTGATTTCTCAGGATGCAGATCTTAACTGTTGATAAATTTGGAATTTACTTATTTGAGAGGATGGTTCTGTAATGTCAATGAGAAGTTGATTTTGGAAAAGATGCTGACTTGGATGTGGCTGATGAGCCATTGCAAACAAATAGTGCATTTTCACCTTTCAACCTCGTTGCACAGAGAATCTAGAAAGCCCATAGCATTAGGAAGTGGGCAGCCTGCAAATCAAAGCAGTTGAACAGGGAGCAGCCCAGGAATGCCCCATGTCCTACATGGATGAGATTGGTAGAAACTCTGTTTCCCTGCCCATGTTAACATTTGTCTGTCTGCAGAGAATTCTGTGTATGCAGGTAGTGTTTTTGATCTCCAGAAAAAGTTGAGACTAAAGAGGAGTGAAGTGAAGACTGCGAGCCTGGAAGGATTGATTGGTGATGTACAAATGTTCAGAAAAGAACATTTCTTGAAGGTGAGCTTGTTTTATCAAAATATTGTGGAAATTCTAAAGAAAAGGAAATTGAGTCAAGTTAGTAAGAAATTTTAAAAGGGAAAAATCTGAAAGGGCTCAATTTGAAAACTGAAAGGTTTGTCTTTGCCACAGTGTTTCCTATTCTATAAACTAGGGTTTTGGGAGGTGAAGCAAAAATGTTTGAAACCTTTCCTTTCACCAGCTTCTACTGATTAGTTAGTTTACTCCCGTAAACACAGGTACTGTTTAGTACTGGTTAGTACCTCAGCCTTCTGGTGCTGGTAGTTTTTTTTTGTTTGTTTTTGTTTTTAATATCATATGACCTGCTTCTACAAATAAATTGTGAATAAACTTAACGAGGATAGCAACTGGTGTGATACTTTTTAAAATCTCTAGGGCCTAAGGTCCATGACCAAGGGGAAAAGAAACTACTTTCTTTAAAAACCCTGAAGCTCCCATTGTGTTTTCCTGGTTTTGCTAAAGGGAGTGTTCACGATATTGTAGGTTTGGACTGTAGACAAGCCTTGTCTAGAATTATGGACAAGGCTGTTCTTGCGAATGATAAAAACATGTTGCAGGGCTTCCCTGGTGGCGCAGTGGTTGAGAGTCCGCCTGCCGATGCAGGGGACGCAGGTTCGTGCCCCGGTCCGGGAAGCTCCCACATGCCGCGGAGCGGCTGGGCCTGGGAGCCATGGCCGCTGAGCCTGCGCGTCCGGAGCCTGTGCTCCGCAACGGGAGAGGCCACGGCAGTGAGAGGCCCGCGTACCGCAAAACAAACAAACAAACAAACAACAAAAAAAACCATGTTGCAGTGCTCCATGTATGTTTGTGTCTTCCATGTGGAAGATATTCTGGGCCACGCCATTTACTTATTACTTTTAATGGTGCTGCCCAGCCACTCTGTGACAGTGTTATTTTAACTTGAAATAGCATGAGGGTTAGGAGAAAGCACCTTGTGAATGTGAAGGGGGATTCTCCTGGGCACCTGTAATTGCAGTGATTTGAAATGCTTTCACAGATTTGTAGGAGAGGGTAATTTTTCTTCTTTATTTGCTCCTTTTATCTCGTTCTAAAGCCGGTATTACCTCCCTTCCCCCATATACTTCTTATTTCTTCCTTCCTTTCTCTCTCTTTTTTTTCTCCTTTAAAGAAACCCTTCCTATTAAGAATCAAAGGCATTTGGAGCTTCTTGGTTTTTTATTAAGAGTTTATTTGACTTTTTAGTACTGTGTAGGAGATGGGGAGAGTCAGGGCCGTTTTGTTGTAATTGCTTCCTGGAAGAGCGAACCATCTTATTACATGGGGGAGAGGTGTTCTTGGGCATTATTTTGCCTCCAGGTGTGTTCTGGGTATTGCTGGTGGTGGCAGTGACCTCTTCTTAGAGCAGGGTCCTCAACACTATTGACATTTTGGGCTGGATAACTCTTTGTTGTGTGTGAGGGAGTGTCTTGTGCATTGTTGGATGTTTAGCGGCATTTTTGGCCTCTGTATCAGTAGCACCCCCAAAGTATGACAACCACAGTGTCTCCAGACATGGCCAAATGTCTCTGGGGAGCACAGGATCACCCTGGTTGAGAATCCTGCCTTAGAAGAAAAGAAATGCCTTTGAAGCAGAGGGTGGCCATGAACCTCTTAGGGCTGGAGCTTCATTTAGATGCTTTGGTATATTAAAAACACCTCTCAGGGAATTCCCTGGTGGTCCAGTGGTTGGGACTCCATGTTTCCACTGATGGGGGCCCGGGTTTGATCCCTGCTGGAGGGACTAAAATCCCTCAAGCCACGTGGCGCAGCCAACAAAAACCAAAACGCCTCTCAAATATCAGTGATAAGGGCATATTTATATAGTTGAAATTCCTTTGTAATCCATAAATATCATTTTAGCTCTTAGCTTAAACTTCCTAGGGACTTCCCTGGTGGCACAGTGGTTAAGAATCTGCCTGCCAATGCAGAGGACACGGGTTCGAGCCCTGGTCCGGGAAGATTCCCCATGTCGCTGAGCAGCTAAGCCTGTGTGTCACAACTACTGAGCCTGCGCTCTAGAGCCCATGTGCCACAACTACTGAGCCCATGTGCTGTAACTACTGAAGCCCTCATGCCTAGAGCCCATGCTCCGCAGCAAGAGAAGCCACCGCAATGAGAAGCCTGCGCACCACAATGAAGAGTAGCCCCCACTCACCGCAACTAGAGAAAGCCTGCGTGCAGCAACGGAGACCCAACACAGCCAAAAACAAACAAACAAATAAAACAAATTAAAACAAACAAACAAAAAAACTTCCTAGCACTAGTAGTGTGATATGTTATGTTTTATTATTTTCAAAATGAGGGGGTTTGTAGTAAAATGTAGTAATGTCAGAGGTCTCTCTCAACCCTCATGTTTTATGATTTTAGTTATAAAACAAATCTTATGCAATTATAGAACTTAAGAGCTGAAAGTCTGTGACTGTTTAGTCCACTCCTGTTAGTTCTATCCAATGGGGTTTCCACAAATAGATCAGGCCACAAAAAATAGTTGCTTTTTACAAGTGGACATTATTAAATGCTCATATTTAGAGAATTTATCAGAACAGACTTTTATAAAAATGATTAATTTTTTACTGACTGATTGGAATTCAGGTGATTGACTGCCTGAATTTCAAATATGTCGGTTGTTTGCAATTAGGCTTTTAAATGTTGGTGTTTATTTTTATAATCTCATGCCCAGGCTGGTGTTTGTATTGCCAAATAGCTTTATGCTCTGCTACCTTGATGAGGGAGACTGACTTCTCAGAGTACTTTGGCTGATATATTGGGATTAAATTGTTAAGTCTTCTATTCCAACTGCTTTTTAAGCATAATGAGAGTAGAGAAATTTTTTCTTTTGGCCTGCATGAAAGGTGGTTAAGAGGGAAATCTAATACCTGTTATGGATTTATATGCCTCACATGTGATGTGCCCAACCAGAAATAACAAGATACATACCAGATGTGAAGGTTGCAGCTAATACAATTATGCTAGGGATCATTTTCACCATTTGAGGGCTAAAGTACATTTCTTCATCTCTAACAGGATTTAGTATAGTTGCTTACATTTGAATTGGGAGCTGAGATTAAGTACCTATGTATGCCTGTGCTTTTACTAGAAGTGTTGGGTACTGTGTAACTTTTGTATTTCTGGAGCTTGATAAACTATAAAGCTTAGAATATTCAGATTCATGGCCAGGCTTAGATGGATGGAGAGGTGAATTCTAGTGGAAGCTAACAGGTGAGTGTGCTTTTTTTTGGGCTCTTGCTTGGAAAACCATTCTGAAGGTGTCATCAGGCACAGTGCTGTTCTTAATTAAGCCTTATTGGAAATAAAAGGTCTCTTAACTTGTGCTAAAAAGGTAATTTTGCATTCATTAAATATTCAGCAGAAGGTTTGAACTGTGCTTACTTTGGCAAACAAGTAGATCCCAAAATGAATCAAACAAATTGTAATGTGGAACAAATTGAAATACTTGAGGATTTGTCTTAGATATTTAAACTCATATTTTATCCTCCATATTTATACCCTCAGAAAGCAAAGAATCCTTTGGAAATGGCAGTGAAAGTGCAGCATTATCTCAAACTGCAGTTATAGTTCTGGACCTGGTCCATGGGCCTATCTTTCCTTTTACTCCTGGCCTGTGTAGCCAAAAGAGAGTACTTAAGGTGTTTATTTCACTCTGGAAGATTTTTACAAAGAGCAGTTTTTAATGAAGCACTGCACATGGCATTATTATCATTTCTAACACAGAGAAATCATTTTCAATTTTGCTATCAAGGAAAAATGACAAATAGAGAATGCAAGAAAAACCAGATGGACTAACTGTACTAGGAGCTTAGTATGCATATTTTGTGTCACATATTAGCATTCATTAAGTCAAAAGGGAAAAAAATGAGTTTTGCCTACATGCATTAAACCAATAAGGCTGGCAGAGTTCCAAGCTAGCTCTTGTGGATTAATTGTTTTATAACTGTTTTAATTAAAATTGTTCAGTATATGATTAACCTAAAAGTTTTTTCACAAAACTGTTGAACAAATGAGACATTAATATTTTACATTAACCATGGTGATATTGCTGTGGTTTCCAGAGCGACTGCTTGTACAAGTGAACCATGGAAAGTGGTAGGTGGAAAGTGCTGTGTCTCATGCTATGACCAAGGAAACCTACAACCAGAGAATAACTTAGTGAAAGGACCAGTGTAATGGGGTTGTCTGTTACACTGAAAATTCCTTAGATGAGCATTTATGGAGTCAGCCTCCCCACTCCCTATCAGTTTAGAGCTAAGTGTCTGTCAAAAATTGTAATGTTGAGGAGGTTAACAGTGTAACATGGCAAGAATGAGTTTGTTATGTCTTTTCCTTCCACTCGGCTTCATCTTAGTGTTGGTGTACCACATGAGATCGTTAGATTTGAAGGGGTTGGCCAGTAGAAATTATTGACATTAAGTTCTGCAGTTTTAGTTTAGGAGATAGGTACAAATGTTGATTTTGGAATCAAAGGGAAGGTAGGAAAGGTTTGGATGACCCATCACTTTTATTTACTTGCCATTCTTAAGGTTGGCCCCAGGCTGACGTAAGAAAAACACATCTCATTTTGCAAATGGTAAAACTGAGGCCCAGTAAAATTTCACTATGTGTAACTGTGGCTCCTTCAATATACAGATCTGCATTTCTCTCACTCATTCCCCTCCCCATTTATGCTCCCATCTTAATGTATTTCAGTTCATTAAAAGATTGGGATGTCTTCTCGCCTCCTCTAAGCCTTTCACTCTGACTTCACTCTGTGGGTTCAGGTCATGGTACTATATAAATTCAAGGTGCTGGTGGTATTTGAACTCCGTAGGAGCATGTTTTAAAAGGTAAGATTCATACTACTCAGTGGAAATGATGATGACAAAACTCAGGTTGTCCTGACTGTCCAGAAAGTGATAAATTCTTTAGGGTCCTAGGCTGAGTTTACCTATTAGGTTCTATGACACTTGATACAAGATCATCTTTGCAGTCTTAGATCTGCAGAGTCTGGGATGCAGCATCTGAGCAACAGAAATATATCTGCCTTGCATGTACTTAGTCAGGACCATATGATGTTGTGATGTGTCCAGAGTTTAGCTGCAGCCCTGATTTGATTTCTTTGTTACCTTGTCCCGTTGTTTCTTCCTGGTACCATAATGTTCCCTGTGCTAGCCTTCTCTTCTGCTCTGTATAATCATTCTCCCTCCTAAATTCCTTCTGTTTAGCTTTTTAAGCACTAGCTTTTGAATAAATTATTCATATATTCAGTATATTTGAAGTAGTTAATAATCAGAGTATAATCATACATTTAATGGTTATATAATTGTCTGTACAAGTTGCCATATTTGACAGAAACCAGCTTTACACAAGTGATTTTCAAGATAAATGGTTTATCAGGCATGTTGCTATCTGTTCATTTCTTTAGGCTCTCTTGCGTTCTATCACTGTGTGATGTTAGATCATTAGAAATGCGCATACCTGGACCATATTATTTTGGTGCTTCAGAGAATTGCCATCATGGAGTTAGAGTGCTGTGTCCTTGGTAAATGGAGAGTAAGAGCACTCAATTTAAGAATTCCATATTCTGTGTTCAAAAACTATCTCTGTCTTTTGAAATACCGTAAAATGAATCTGATATCTTAATGTTTCACACACACACACATGCACATATACACTAACATATATATATATAGAGAGAGAACAAAAAAAAGAAGGGGGGGAGAAAGAGAGAGAGAGACTATATCTATCTATCTATCTGTCATCTTCTTTGACAATTCGGTGCAGTAAAAAATATCCTCTGACCGGCATCTGCATTCTTTTAACTTTCAAATGTTTATTGAATGAATGAATATTACGTAATTAGGTAAGAGTCCTTTTGCACGTTCTAGGAAATTCCAAACTTCATTCAGTAACCAATTTTAGATATCCCAAGTCCCTGGTGGTCAAGTACTATTACTCTTTTGCTTGGTAAGTACTGTTTTGCATTTACTTCCAACAGGTTTTTCTTTGGTTCGAAACAGTCTTGTGGGCCACGGTACATCTGTACTGGAGACATGCATAGTCACTTCACCATATTCCCCATGAAAAGGGAAACAATAAGAGGAGTCAAGCGTATGGTTTTCCTGCCCTGTAAGATCTGAAATTCTTGCTGTTAAGACAGTACATTCTAGCAAGAAAGAAATGCCCAAAGCAGGGCTTTTCAGGAGTACCAAAAGTAGGAATAGGAAGATAGTTGGGGTCTTACTACTTTCATTCTACCTCTTTTCTCCATTTCACTACCTTTATGATGTGTTCTCTGCTCCCGAGTCTCATTTCCAGTCCAGTAACAGTAATTACTGTTGAGGTAAACCTCCCAGCTATGAGGCCAGCTATCAGAGATGTCTGCAGCCTGCCTTCCACCTCTACCCCTCCATAAAAATTAGGCTTGTATTGCTCTTCATCAGCTATATGGCTACACTTCTCTCATTTGTTTTTCTGATGCAACAGCAGTCTTCCAAAAATACCACCAAGGCTAATAATCCTTTTGCTGTTCAATACATCTTTTGTCTGAGGCTTACTGTCGCAATTGATGGCATGCCAGCTGATGGCAAGCAACAAATGAATGTTTAAATAGTGTGTAATTCAACAGATGTGCCAATCCAGGTGATTTTCCCAACAGCAGCCACACAGTGAGTGGAAGGAGAGCAGTAACTGAGTGTACAGTGGGTTGTTCCAGATAGTCTCTGTTTTGGCTAGCTCATTCTTGGTGATTATAGATTGACGTATTTTGCCTCTGTTCAGTTTTTGTGGCTCTATTTTGCTACTTTATTTTGATAGATGTAGGCAGTGTGGCTTCCACTTGGGGATGTTTAAATTTCAAATCATGAAAAAAGTTATGATGATAGCACAGCTTTAGTAATTTCCAGTGATCATCACCAAATAATATTTTCTGGGAGTCCCAGGTGTATAAAACTCATCTTCTAAGTGCACAGCTAGTATACCACACCCTCTATGAAAGCATAGTGATTGTGACTGGCCCACTTTTAACATTACTCAAGGAACGAAGGGAACTGCCTATCCACTATTACTACACAGTACTTAAAATATACAGTCCAATACATCTTAGCACACAGCAGTCTTTGTGAAGATACCTTGTCAATCAAGATACGTAAATATCTTCTCTCTTTTCCATGAACCCAGCAGCCAATTTGCCTATATTATAGTTCCTTGTAAAACTGTTGTTAAATTACTTTGTGGCTAGTTATGTCACTTGGCTAGAAAAATGGTACTGGAATCATCAGCTTTAGTCCTATGCTGCCCATCTTTTGTAACTTATGGTCAGCCATATGTTTAGACCAGATGAGGTAGGATGTATGATTGGATACAAGTACATTCTTGGAAAATATATCAAAATCGTATTCTACTAAAAGTGTGAATTAGGTTTTTCCCCCCACATATCTTCATACCCAGAGCAAGAACCTGCCATTTTTTCCCCTGATCATACTACTACTAATAATAGTTTCTTGGTAGTCATGATTAACAGAAAAGGAGAGTGTGGGGGGTGGGGGGGTGGTAAAGGAGATTTGATCATCGAAGGACACATAAAGGGCCTTTAACGGACTGTAATGTTTTACTTAACCATGACTGTAGTTACAATAGTGTTCATGTTGTTATTATTTTAGAAAACATACATGTTTTATGTACTTTTTTAATATGTGTAATATGTTTCACTATGTATGTATATTTACTGGATAAAAAATGTGGAAACTACCCAAAAAGCACAAAGCAAAAGTGTTTTCTTTAATCCTTCCAGCAAGAGATAATCCCTTTTCTTTTTTGACATATATATTTTCAGTATTTTGGGGACAAATATATGTTAAAATATTCTGTCCACTCTCATGGCTTCAGATTTTAATAAAAGTATATACACATATGTGTATATGTATGTATATAAGCCTGACTTTTTGATTTATTATATTATAATATTTTGACATGAGGTTTCTGGAATTCTGTAGAATTAGTATTAATAGCTATATAGACTGCCATTGTTTGGATATATCATAGTTTAGTTACCCAGTCCTCTATTATTGACATTTAGGTTATTTCTGATACTTAAATCGTAGAAATAACATGTGTTTATCTTGTAGGTATTTGAAATTAAAGAGGCTAAATTGGACTCTTATTTAGTATGTAGACATTTCATAAAAGGTAAATTTTATTAGATGGGATGACTCTGGCTTCAAAAGCTACTTGGAAGCTGATTTTTTTTCCCTTTAAGGAAAACTGAAAAAAAATTCAGTTTTTTCCTTTTATGAAGTAGTGTGTATGCTGTGTTGTGTGTAAGTCAGAATGGCTCCAAAATCTTTACACTCTTTTATGGGCTGGGAAGTTATTTTATTAATTCACTTACTGAATAGCTATTGAATACCATCAGTATGCCAGATGCTTTGTGCAGCTCTGTGGATATAGAGATGGAGACCTGGTTTCTGCTTTCACAGTCAGGTGACATAATGAACAGTAGGGTTGGGTGTTGTCAGCCCATAGACTCTTGAGTTTATGGATCTGAAAATTTCTACTTGGATGACTTTGCTGTGATCTATATTATTAAACAGGTGACTTAGGAGCTTATGTACCAGCAAGGCTGCTACTTTATCCTCCTTGCCTAAACCCTTCATCCCTGAACTGTATGTTGTTCTTTCAGGTTGAACCCTGGAATTCAGACCTGAATAGGGCAGAATTGGAAATGACCTTTTCATTCACAGCATGAGTGTGACTGAGGATGGGCTACGCAGTAACTCCTCTCTGGTATTACTAAGGCTTTTCCAGCTCTAAAATTCTGTGATTTTCTGATAGTTGGGCCTCTGGAGCTCCTAACACGGAATCTTTTCTCAAATGTTAAATTTGTTGTAGAAGGAGACAAAAATTAGATACCTCCTTTTTGAGATACCAGCTGAATTTTGGAGTACAAATACTGACTCAAGAATGAAAGAAAGGAGAAGAGTACATTTGCCCATCTCAGGAAGTCAGACGGGAATTGAGAGTATGCCTGTGTTCATCTTCTGTAAACAAAACCAGTAATGGAATGATAATTTTTTTTTCCCTTCCTACCTCATCCTTCCAAAATAAAAAACAAACCCATAGTTTTAGGGTTTCTACTTGGAGAGACATATCTGTGGCTTGAGGCTTCAAGTTAGGAATATGATGGCACAGAAAAACCTGTGGGGCCCCAGAAACATCTAGAATCATTCATGATCGGACCAAAATAAAATAAAATTTATTTTTTAGGTAATATATTGGGTCCTGGAAGTATGGTGGATGTAAATTCTTTAGCTAGAAAAATATAAAAGGAAGAGTTTGTGGACAGGTGTGTTCTCCCTCTGTTAAACTCTAGAGCATAATTAATTAAGCAGTGTGGCTGTACATTTCTTACTTGTTTTACTTGTACTATCTTCTGCATGTGTCCCAGCACTCATTAGCCTTGGACAAATCACTTAAGAAGTCTGTTTTCTTCACCTGTAGAATGGGGTACTAACACTTGCCCAGCCTATTTTATAACGTGGTTAAAATGATCAAGTAAGAAAGCATATATGAAAGTGCTCACTATAAGTTGATACTTAGGTATCAAAAAAAAAGGAATGAATGGGAGTAGCACAGAATGCTTACCTCTTTGGCCACTGTGTGTGTATGTTGACCTCTGCCACTTGGATTTGGCAGCCTACTATGCAAGTGTGTAAGTTTGAGATTGATCTCAGGGTTTTGGTTGATGATGATGAATAATATGGCCATGAATAGATAAAGTTCTGAAGATATCCTTTAGGATAACTAGATTTGTCCCCCTCCCTGAAGGTTGCTGGTCATTTGGGTGAAGCATCAGTTTGTGTAGGGAATACTAGTTATTAAGATATTTTGTTCTATTTTATTTAACTTTTGGTGTCATTCAGAAAAAGCTTTGAGCTGGCTTACCAAAACATGTACAGTTCAGCAGGATTAAAATAAGATAAGGAAATTGGGGCAAAGAGAAAATGTGTAGAGAAAATACAATAAAACCATGTTAAGGCTAATGGGCAGATTCACACAGGATAGGGTAGGGTCTTATGCAATAGGTAGAGGTGGCTTCCCAGGGAGCAGAACAAAGAGGAAAACATTTTGCAACTTTATCAAGAAATCTCCTCAGTGGAGAGGATGAGGGCATGAACTCTGCCCTTCTAAGTGCACAATAGTGATTTGTGAAACAATTGTTTTTATTCTCTTTCTCAGTGCATATTAATAACACAGTGACAAAGCATGATTCAGGGAGAGTAACCATAAGGGTCAAGATCATGTATTCCATGTAGGAGGCTCTGAAGGGCTGGCTTGAGCCAAGGAGGACATTTAGAACATGTCAAGGAGGAGATGAGCTGCCCGTCCTCAGGCAGTCCTCCACAAATATTCTTTATCCCAGCTGGGAGCTGGCATCCCTCTCTGAATGGTTTCCAGTGATGTTGTGGCACACTTCGTTGGCCAGGATCCCAGAGACCCAGGGATGGAGATGCCTGTCTTGTCTTGAGAGTTAAGGGTCTTCATAAGCTGTTGGCATTTCCTTCTTTTTCTCGTTTCCGGCATGTCTGTTGTAAGGATCAGACATGTGAATTGAAGTCGTTCATTGCTGGAAAAGGCAGCTAAATGCCAGTTGTGATTTTGGGGCTCTGGCTATGCTGGGAACCACTGGAAATTTGTGGACTGTCAATAACTCATTTTATTTTAGCCATTGGGTGACCATTCAGTGGCTGTTAATTCCATTTATAGCTCATGGTGACTGAATTCAAACCCATCATGTTTCTAGAGTTTGTTCCTGGAATCAAATCATTGGTAAATGCTTTCATTAGAGAATTCAGCTTGAACCCTTTGCCTGTTTTTCTGTTTCCCTGTTGTTACTAGCTCTAGATACTCTGAAAGAAAAAGGAAAAAAAAATCCTCAGAAGGACTGTGTGTTTTTAGAAACAGGGATTGTATTCTGTGCTTTACTGGGACACAGAAGGAGACTGTCTGGTTAAGACAAGAGATTGTGGCACTAAAAAAGGAAATTGGCAGGCCTGTCCTTGGTACTTCTAGTAAGAAAAGAAAGGGAAAGACGGGCTGGCTGGGGATTATATTAAAGGAAACCCTAATCCTCACCTGACCCTACATTCCCTGAACCTAGAAGGGTGGTGTTCCTACGTAGCAGTCATTTTGGGGATCTAAAGACCAATTTGTTTGGCTTTCTGTATTTAGGGTCCTAATGAAGAGATGGAAGCCTCTTAAGGCACAATCATGGCTGTTCTGGCATATTGCTTTCTTCACTTTGCCAGAGCCAGCCCTGTCAATATCTATCGCAAAGTTTGTGTCCATATATGTTGCTTGTGACAAGAGGAAAGATTCTCATTAAGAATTTGGCCCTATTGGTGGGAATGTAAATTGATACAGCCACTATGGAGAACAGTATGGACGTTCCTTAAAAAACTACAAATAGAACTACCATATGACCCAGCAATCCCACTACTGGGCATATACCCTGAGAAAACCATAATTCAAAAAGAGTCATGTACCACAATGTTCATTGCAGCCCTATTTACAATAGCCAGGACATGGAAGCAACCTAAGTGTCCATCAACAGATAAATGGATAAAGAAGATGTGGCACATATATACAATGGAATATTACTCAGCCGTAAAAAGAAACGAAATTGAGTTATTTGTAGTGAGGTGGATGGACCTAGAAACTGTCATACAGAGTGAAGTAACTCAAAAAGAGAAAAACAAATACTGTATGCTAACACATATATATGGAATCTAAAAAAAAAAAAAAGGTTCTGATGAACCTAGGGGCAGGACAGGAATAAAGATGCAGACACAGAGAATGGATTTGAGGACATGGGGAGGGGGAAGGGTAAGCTGGGACGAAGTGAGAGAGTGGCATGGACATATATACACTACCAAATGTAAAATAAATAGCTAGTAGGAAGCAGCCTCATAGCACAGGGAGATCAGCTCAGTGCTTTGTGTCCACCTAGAGGGGTGGGATAGGGAGGGTGGGAGGGAGACCCAAGAGGGAGGGGATATGGGGATATATGTATATGTATAGCTGATTCACTTTGTTATACAGCAGAAACTAACACAACATTGTAAAGCAATTATATTCCAATAAAGATGTTTAAAAAAAAAAGAAAAGAATTTGGCCCTAAAATTGGTCAGAATAAGGCTATGTTTGTATTTCTGCCCATAAGCCTGCCTGCCTTGTAGGTAGGAAGTCCTTTTTATAATTATAGGGTAACTGCTCCAGCTAATACGTTAACTGGGGTTTGATGTGGGTTAGTTACTCCAGAAGTCACATCAACTATTTGACATCAGTTTACATTCCAGTATGTGCTCCTCGGGCAAAAAGGGGGTTAATAATGGACTGTTAATGCCAAGAATGAGAATCTGATTTCAAAAACCTAGAAACCAGAAATAAGAAGGGTTTAGTGGTTTTGTTTTGTTTAGAGCATACTTTTTCTTCATAGATGTTTTAAGTACCAAAGTAGTTCATATTTTTCCTAAATATGAAATGTTTTCAACATATTGCAAATATGTAATTTATACGTTTACCATCAGAGCAAAATAGGACCAGGAAATTGTACTCCTAAATAGAGAATCAAAGGCATACTTGGAGAGTGGCAATGGTCATCCATTTGTGTGTTGGACATGGCTGAGAAGAGAACCATTTTAATCAGCTCATTTTTATTTATTGAGTAAAAGGAACCAAGTAACAGTGGAGGGCATAATGGAACCAGGTATTCAGCTGTGTGGTAAGGGTGAGAGCTATTTTATCTCAGTTCCTCTGGTGTGGCCCCCTTGCTTTGATCACAGGTCAGTTGGCTAGAGAAAGAATAGTTGAGCTGAATGCTCTGTTGAGGCTGAGAGGGACAAGAATGGGCATCAGGACAGAGGATGTCTGTGGGGACAGACGCTGACGGTTGTGCACAGCGTCCTGTACGTTTGGGCTCCCAGGTTGCATTTGTTATTATGTTTGTCTTGGTGTCTTTAACCCTGAGTGACAGTTAACAATGGTGCAGATCTTTAATAGAGGAGAAACTGGTCTGACCAGTTCTCTTTTCTTGATAATGCTTTCACATTTGCAACAAGGTAGAGGAAGAGAGGCCTTGCTTCTCTATTCTGGGAACCTTACCAAATCTAATAAGGAGTCCCTGGTAGCAGTAACCCCTTTTAAGTAGCCCAAGTGTGAGACTCTGATCTTTTTTGTGTATGTGGCCTAGTTCCTGGATGAGAAGCCAGCTCTGATGTTAAGACTTTATAGAATCGCATAAACCTTAAGTTCTGATGTTTGTTTTTAGTGTTGCTTTTTTTAAAAATTAAAGAAAAAAAATTTGAAAGGAAACATTCTAACCATGTACTATACTCTGCCTATAGGGCCAGTGAAACTTACTAAGACTTTTAACAGATTGACATAGACACTTAATTCTCTCTAGGACTCTGTCTTTCTCTTTCAAACAGAATCCTGTACTTTGATCATTTACCAGGGTGTTTTTTTTGTTGAGTTTTGACTCTTGAATCCACAGCCACATGATGAGTATATTTGTATGTGCATATATTCACATCTCATGATGATCTGCATCATCTTGGCGGATCTTTAAGAAAGTTTGAGGAGTAAATTTTTATAGTTTTTATTTTATGCTTTTGCAGACCTTGGGAGAAGGTGTGAGGTGGAGGTGGATGGGAAGACTGAAAGGGAGGCTAAAACCTGCATACCTAAGAAGTTGAGTCAGCAACTCCTGAACCTACGGTTGCAGGGTTCAGAAACAGCTCCAGTTATTTTGAAGGATACCATATCATTCTAAAAATAAGAAATTATTTGCAGCCACATCAATGAGTGACATACTCTGCAGCGTTTTAGAAGGGAAATGAGACACAGGGAAATCAAAGAAACCCGTTATACACCCTTAAGTATAGCCCTGGGATTACCCAGGGTGGCTTTCATAGAAATCGAAACCCACATCCTGGGATGTTAGCAACCCTGGATAAACTCTTTCCCTCCCCTTCCTTGAGATTATTTTCCTCTAATTCTTTATGCATTTAGAGAATTGCTGAGGAAAGTCCATGTTCTTCCTTTTTGAAAATGCAGATGTTTTTAGAAATGACCACACTCTAAACTGAGCTCTGAGCCTCCTCTTGTAATTTTTCAGGCTGTGGTCTGGGTGAAGATAGAACGATGGAGGTCTCATACCAGAATTTGGTTGAAGTCAGCTACGTCAGGGTATCTTGACTTACATAAGTCTTACAGTCCAAGTTTTAGATTGGTAAGACCCTTTTATGTCCCTGTAGCCATCAACCCATTTTGGGAGGAAAACCTGAAAATAAAGAAGGACTTATTTCATTATTCTGTAAGAATCTCATTTCTCTTTTTAATTAATTAATTATTATTATTTTTTTTACTAAACAAGCTTTCTTTTTTTTTTTAAAATCTAAGTTCTTATTCACTCCTGAAACACTGTTTTCCTACTATGCTTTGTATATAGCAGCAGATTTTCACTTGATATGAAAAGTAAGTCCATTGGTTTTCACATGTAGATGCTTTTCAAGAACACTTCTCACCATCCTTTTTAACAATAAAAAATCATTGGCAGTTTTGGTGCCTGTTTATGGAGATTCCTTGAGAATTATCAATGGATAGAAAATTCCCCTAGGCAGATAGAAAATGTGGTCTACTTGGACATCTTATTAAGTGGAGCTTTTTGCATATAAGGGCTTCTGAAGATGTTTAGGCTGTCAGAGCTGGAAGAGTTTAGAGGGCCTGAAAACCACTCTTTCTTTATAAATAAGGAGAGCCCAAAGCCCAGAGAAGTGAGTTGCCTGAGGTTGAGAGTTAGTTAGTGGCCCCCACTGGTCTCTGAGCTGCTCATCACACTACCTTGACTAACAGTGGTAACCGGTACATCCAACAGAGATATAAGGCCCAAGTTTTCTAGTCTTCTGAATCTTCAACAGAAAGCTAAATTGTATTATTAAAGTTCACGCTAAGTGTCTTTTATTACATTATGATTGTTTGAAAATTGTGTACTGTTGTAAAACCAGACTACTTGACTAGAAAACCCAGCATTAACCTAGCCTTTACCAAGTAGTAGTGAATATATTGCTGTATATAGAGGTAGAAAGAGAAAGTTGTTTATTTGACGAGTCAAGAGAAAAGATGGTATCTTGCCCTCAGCAAGAGGCCCCACATGGATGAAAGGAGAAATTGAGACTAGTTACTGTGGTTAAGGAAATGGTAATGCTCAGATGCTGATCTAATCGAGTTTTGAGTTTTGTTTGCAAAACCACCAATTTTTATTTTGGTGCTTTTCAGATATTCTTACAGCCTTCCTGGGGAGATTTATTTTTTGGAGACATTGCTCACATTGTTTACTCCTCTAGGTTAAGTGTAGTAGGCCATCTGTTGTTAATTTTGTAGTTGTATTAAATTCCATTCTTTGCCTGGCTTGTAAGCACCAAAAGCAAACTTAGACAGAAGCAGAATCATTTGCAAGTCATGTAGCTTTGTGCTGAATGGTGGTTTTTATAAGTGCAGTTTTCAGATGGGCTGAGATTCTATGCTGTTTGGGGACAAGTAATTTAAACCTGGGGATCTTTGCCAGTTCTCTGGAAGAGCTCTCTCTGAGATGCTGGGCAGTTGTTATTCCAAAGCAAGCTCTTGGGGTAAAGCTGGCAGTGATATTGATAAATTGCTTTTAAGATGCTTGGAGCTGAAGGACAATGATTTTGTAATACTCTTTCAAGTTCTCAGGATGACCTCTGAAATCTGGAACAGCTAATCTGAAAGGCCAATATTCTTCAGGGCAGGCACAGGAAAAGCTTGTCCTCTCCTTGATCCTCGTGCGAGAGTTTCTTGGAGAAGCCAGGCCTATGGGTCTTGGCAGCCGGGCAGAGACATTGAGAGCAGTACTTCTGGCATTTTCAGTCTCCACTGAGGCTTTAAAGAACGTTTCAAGGAGAACTGAGAATCATCCCTCAGCTGTCAATAGCCTCCTGAATTGGCTTCTAGGTGTTGTACATGGGACCACTGTGTGCAAAAGCACAATTTATATTTTATCTGGGTCTCAGCATCAAGTTGCTCTTTTTCCAATAGTTTTATGGTAAGTGGTGGTTTCTCTGATAGGATTTCCATTGCGAGTTGAACAAAAGAAGATGACAAAATGGGGTTATTACCTAACCAAATTGCCTCGTGTACAGACAAGCTGAACTGGTACTTTGCCTGGAGTTGGCCTGGAGTTTTCAGAAACTCAATTGCTGCCTTTATAAGGCTGTGCCTGGGGTTGTATTTCCAACCTCTCTCAACTTTTGTTCCTGTGGAAGGGAGGAAGTGGAGCTGTGACAGATATATTGCCAGATAGCACACAATAGCACACAAAACGAGAAAGACATGGCGTGAGCCATTCACGGAGACAGATTTACACTCTGTGCTGCCCTCAAACCATAGATCCATCTATTTCAAAGAAACAACCTGCCCACTGTATTATATTTCAGACAGGGACACAGCTTGGAAGAGGGATGCTGACTCCTTCTGTTTAGTTTTGCCAACAATGCTGCATATTTTGCAGTAGTCAATTACTTTTGTGGGGATGGGAAAGTTTATTTGGCAAAGGAAAGCCTGTCTCTAGATGTGAAGCTGAAGAAGGGAGATATCGGGAAAGTTTTGGCCATGCTGTTGCCTTAGTGAAGTGTATATGTGTAGTTTTGCTGGTTTTTGTTACTATTTGACCAATTGTATTATCAGGCATTGGGGGTATTACACCTATTCCACAACAAGAAAAACAAAGCTAGAGAGATTGTGATTGACCCAAGGCCAGAGTGTTTGACATTCATAGTTTCTTTTTGGTTCTTTCCATAGGCCTGTTTCCTAGAGATATGGCAGAATTAACATGTGTCAGTTTGTTTCATTAATGTTACATGGTGATAACATTGCATAGTAGTAAATAGCCTGAGTTCTGGAATCTGTCTGCCAGGGTTCACATCCAGGCTCAACCATGCCCTCACTACACGATCCCTGTGCCTCAGTTACCTTACCATTAAAATAGGTATTTCAGGTCTTACCTTATAAGGCAGCTCTGAGAGTTAAATTGAGTCAATACATGAAAGACATTTAGAACTAAGTATTTTATAATCTTAGCTATTACATTTTTGAAATGTGTGTTGATTTCATGGCAGATATGTGTGCTACCTGGTAGATTGTTCTATAAACATTTCAAATATAAAAAATAACTCTGCATGCATTAAATTTTACTTTCCAGATTGGCAGTTTTAAGGAATGAAAAAATATTTTGGTAATGGTCCAAATTTGGAAGAAATCAGGGAAAGAGAGGACAGTGTGTGTGTAGTTTTACAGCTGTACATGGTGGGCTTGTAAAATATGTACAGTTGACCATTGAACAACACAGGTTTGATATGCACTAATCCACTTATACAGGGATTTTTTTCAATAGTAAAGTATACTACAGTGCTACATGATTCAAGGTTGGTTAATTCCACAGGTGTAGAACTCTGGATATGGAGGAAGCAAGGATAGGAGGGGCCATGGATACAGAGGGCCGACTGTAAGTTTTACTTGGATTTTCCACTGTATAGGGTTGGGCACCCCTAACTCCTGCGTTGTTCAGTGGTCAGCTGTAATTGTGTATCTTCTGTTGGTAATAATTTATTCTGGGGAGGAGAAGCAAATGTTGATTACATACCTCCTCTCCTATGAGGTAGATTATTTTTGTTTTTGATTTGATTTATTTTGACTGAATGAGACAGTTGTTTGTCCTCAGTTGAATGAATCTAGAGATATGAGAAAATGTTTTTACTTTTGTGACACGCAAGGACCTTTGAATGAAATCAGTCACCTTTTCTTGAATAAACCAGTTTCATTTTTTTAAACCTTGTGTATTTTTTTTTTTACATAGATATTACTTTTTTTTTTTTTTTTTTTTTTTTGCGGTACGCAGGCCTCTCACTGTTGTGGCCTCTCCCGTTGCGGAGCACAGGCTCCGGACGCGCAGGCTCAGCGGCCATGGCTCACGGGCCTAGCCACTCCGTGGCATGTGGGATCCTCCTGGACCGGGGCACGAACCTGTGTCCCCTGCATCAGCAGGCGGACTCTCAACCACTGCGCCACCAGGGAAGCCCTAGATATTACATTTTTAAGTCAGATATTTTTTTGGGTATCATTGTTTCCTGTTATATTGGAAAAATAAAATTGCACAAGTGTGTTATTCTCAGAATGAAGTGGGTTCAGGCATGTTGCCTTACACTAGTAGGAATCCCTTAGTAGTTTTTCTTCAGCAGACATTCATTGATTCAAGTCATTCATTGATTGATTTGTGAATACCTAAGTAGAATTGTATAGGTAGGGGATTTTCAGAGTTAGCTTTTGAGCATTTATAGCATTTTGTCCACATGGCAAATATACTATGTGAGTTCAAATAAAGTCTGGTATGAATTTACTTTAAACAGCTGCATTAGGTGAATAATTCCAGGCCTGTGTTTTGTTTGTTTGTTTGTTTATTTGTTTTGTGGTCACACTTTTTTTAATTATTAAAGTTTTTCTATATTGTGGTGAAAAACACATTACATTTATATCTTAAACATTTTTAAGTGTACAGTTCAGTAGTGTTAAGTGTAGTCACATTGTTGTGAAACAGAACTTTTTCATCTTGCTTGTCTGAAACTCTATGCCCATTAAACAATAACTCTCCCTTTCTCCCTTCCCGCAGCCCCCAGTAACCCTCATTCTATTTTCTGTTTTTGTGAATTTGACTACTTTAGATACCCCATCTAAGTGGAATCATAACAGTATTTGTCTTTTTGTGACTGGCTTATTTCACTTACATAATGTCCTCTAGATTCATCCATGTTGTAGCATGTAACAGGATTTCCTTCCTTTTTAAGGCTAAATAATCTTCCATTTTATTTATATACCACATTTTGTTTATCCATTCATCCTTCTATGGATGTTTGGATTGCTTCCACCTCTTGGCTGTTGTGAATAGTGTGCTGCTGTGAATATGGGTGTGCAAATATCTCGAATCCATGCTTTCAGTTCTTTTGGATGTATACTCATAAGTGAGATTGCTGGATCATATGGTGTATCTATTTTTAATTTTTTGAGGAATTTCCATACTGTTTTCTATAGTGGTTGCACCATTTTACAGTCTTACCCACAGTACACAAGTATTTGCCAGGTCTGTCTTTTAAATAGCGCTACCCTGACTGACAGAGTGGTTTGTGGAGAACAGGGTAGCTGTGCAAGTTAGGATAGCCAATTTCAAGCTTGATCAGGTCCTTGGAATCAGCCTCCTAAGTACTGGGTAATCATCCTTGTTAAGGTCATGCTGCTGGACCAAGGCCTGTAGATTGGCACTGAACTGTGCACGGAATTGGCCTGGGTGTTGGGAGACTTACTCTGCAGTTGCTGTGAGTGATCTCAGGCAAACCACTGTAGTGCTCTGCTCCCCACCATTGTCATCTGTAAGACGAGCGGGTTGCACTTCTGCCTTAATTTACCTGTTCCAGAGTCTTACTGGCCATTGTAGAACCCAAGCATCTAGGGAAGATATTATGTGTAGCTTTTTGTAATTATTTGACAGATCAGATTTCTCTTAGCACCAATTTGGATTCTGTTTTTCTTTGTTAAACATATATTTTTCTTACTCTTGTATTGCCCCAGACACTAAGCGATGTGGAGGGAAACCTTGACGATTAAGAGTGCTGGCAGCCATCAGAATGTCTGGGTGAAAAATCCTTGCTCTTCCATTTACTAGGTGTAGGACCTTGGACAATTTAATGAACTACTATGCCTCAGTTACTCCATGTGAAATGGAGATAATAATACCTGTGTCCAATTCTTGTGAGGTTTAGGCAAATCAGTGCATGTAAGGTGCTTTGCATGGTACTAACACATAGTAAGCACTCAATAAGTGTAAAGTCTCATCGTCATATAATATCCTAGTTACAATGTGGAAAATGAGTGAGGCCATCTTCCATTAGAACTCCACATTTACACTTCCTGAGGATATTGCTTCCTTACAATGTTTTCTCTGAGGTGGGAAGAGTATACCTATTGTACAGCTGGAGACGCCGAATGGCAGAGATTATGCTTTATTTGACTGGGATTAAAACTTCAATTTCATGATTGCAGCCCTTCTTTGCCTGGCATACTGTCTCAGACTTACTGACTGTAAGGCCTCATGAGAATGGGTTTTCACGTTAGAATCTGGTAAGAGCTCTTTCTGTGCTCTTCACCTTTTTATTAGCAGTCAGCCTTCCAGGCTGACCTGAGGTAGGATCATTTTGGTTTCTCTGCAGACCAAGATCTACCTGCTTGATCCTGGCAGTTAGGAAAACATTGGATGTCTGCATCCTTTTAGAAATATAACTTGGTACTAATACTAGCTTCTTTAGTACTAATTAGTACAGTCACTTCAGAAATCTGATTTACGTACTTAAAACTTGGCCAGTCTATTCAAAGGTGGGTAGATCTTGCATATGTCTGCCTTCTCGTGGGTAGCAGCAGTGCTGCTGTTACTCTCCTGTTACAGTTCTGTTAATATAGAGGCAGAGAGGGGAAGACCTATGGAGGGAAAACAAAGCCTCTGCTTGAAGAGTCCCCAACTTGTGTTCAACGGATGATGAGGGACATGTTGGAACTTCACTAGGGCTCAGTTTTCCCAACTATAACATAAAGGGTCTGAGCCAGGGGATGTTTCAGGGCTTTTCAAGTTACGAGAGTCAGACATCTTGAGATTGGAAAAAGCCCCGTGGGTTCTTATGGCATAATAGATACTGACTTGGGTCCTTGGACCCTTTAATCAATAGAAATTGGTAAGAGGCCAGATTAGAAATTCAGGCAAGGCTTTTTTTTTTTTTTTTGTGGTGTGCGGGCCTCTCACTGTTGTGGCCTCTCCCGTTGCGGAGCACAGGCTCCGGGCGCGCAGGTTCAGCGGCCATGGCTCACGGGCCCAACCGCTCTGCGGCATTTGGGATCTTTCTGGACTGGGGCACGAACCCGTGTCCCCTGCATCAGCAGGCAGACTCTCAACCACTGTGCCACCAGGGAAGCCCCAGGCAAGGCTTTAAACTGGGACTTGTGCTGCAGCACTAGAGAGCAAAAACAAGTAACAGGTACCCTTGCCCACTCCCGAGGTTGGGGGGAGCTGGTTTCTTAAATGGGGTGAGGGTAAGGGTGGATCAGTGGGTTGTGCAGGAGGTGTAGCTTTGGTGGTCTGCCCACCCCCTTGGTGGCGCTGTGTGCAGCGATCATGCGCAGTACCCTGCTTTTGCTCTCCGTAACTCAGAAATGGCTGTTGGTTTGTGGCCTTTTTGTATTTTATTGTTGATAATTGCCCCAACTGGACATGCATGCAGTTATTTTTACTCCCTTATAGTTTCTTTGTATTCTGTTGCTCAAGGAGACCGTTGTCCAGGTGCAAGCACTCTGGTAAAGGGTCCCAGGTCCCAGCCCTATCTCATTATGAAGACACTCTGAGAAGTATTTTTATTGTGTGTTTTGGGAAGGAGGAGGCATGAGGAGGTTAATGGGTGGGCATTTGGGGAGAAACTGGAAAAAGGAGAGACCAAGGAGTTCTGATGATCTGAAATGAGCTACCCCTTCTGGAGTGCTTGAGTGGCAGTTGTACCCTGGGGCGGTCTCAAGCCCTTCTCTGAAATGGCAGCCCCATCAGACCAAGGGAGTCTTTTTTTTTTTTTTTTGCTGTATGTGGGCCTCGCGCTGTTGTGGCCTCTCCCGTTGCGGAGCAAGGCTCCGGACGCGCAGGCTCAACGTCCATGGCTCACGGGCCCAGCCGCTCCACGGCATGTGGGATCCTCCCGGACTGGGGCACGAACCCGTGTCCCCTGCATCGGCAGGCGGACTCTCAACCACTGCGCCACCAGGGAAGCCCAGAAGGGAGTCTTTAATGATGTCTCTGCTGTGGCCCCAGTAGGGCCAAGGCTTGCTGCCCTGGTTCATAGCTGAGATGGAAGGATTGATGGGTCGGTGCCCCTCTTCTGTTTTTTTGCTAGCACTGTCTTCGTACCCTGTTGCCATTTATGTTTTTTGATGAATGATTAATTAGAAAAATAATCATTTGTAAATTGTGAGTGAACTAGACATTTGGCCCTGACTGTAGGGAAATGGCGCCTCTGAGCCGGGTGTAGCTTGCAGCCAGTACATCAGAGAAACAGTATTCCCAGACCAGTGATGAATTTACATGAAGTTCCTTTGCAGCATGTTAATGACTGTTACAGCCGAGTAACTAGTGAAAAATAATAGCAAATGGGAAGAGTAAATATTTAATGCCTCTATATCATTTTTAGATTGCTGTAAAATATGCATTTTGATTTAGGAGGGAAATGAGGGAATCTTGGACATTAAGAGTCAATGTAAGCTTGTCTGAGTTACATTCTGTTTCCTTTTCTTTCTTTGTACTTAGGTAAATTAAAAAGATAAAGTGAGTTGTTGCTGAGGCGGATTTCACTAGGGAAGTGGTTTTTCTGTTAAGTTTCAGGTTACAAGATGCTTCTTTCCTGGCAGTTTGAATCTATATGTCCGGTCAACATCATTGATTAAATGCCTGGTGTGTACAGAGGCCCATACTGTCTTTAAAATATAGCTTTCATCATGTTACTTTCCTGCTTTAAAACTTCAGTGACTCCTCACTGCTTCTAGGATGAAAGCTGGACTCTATAGCCTAGCTTTTAGTGCCTGTGTGCTGTGACCCCAGCCTGCTTTCCTGCCTTACTCCCTAAGAGAACTCCATGCGGACTCTTTGCTTAATCCAGAGTGCTTGACTCCTTATCCTTGTAACACACCAGAGGCGTTCTCACCATTGCACCTCTGCTCAGATCATTCTGGGGCAGAAATGACCTTTTGTTCTTCTATGCCTATCTAAAGCCTACCCTTCCTCCAAGGTCCAGTTCTAGAAGTTTCTCTGACTTCCCTGACTAGATAGAGAAAAATAGAGAAATAGAAAAATGAAAGTGGGTCACAATTCTCTGTCCTCTCCAGTTTGCCACCTCTGTACTTTAGGGAATTCAGAATGAGTCCTTTCCTCCACTTCTTTCTTGCCCATCTTCTAATTCTAGACAAGCTAAGCTATTTGTCCAGGTGGGCAGGTTGTTAACAACAGAAATTTCTGAGGATTAAAATTGAATTTAGTAGGGAAACTGGCCTCAGGGATAGTGCCGTGTTTACTGAGATCAGGGAGTTTTGATGCGGTTTAGCAAGAGGTTGCGCTGCTTTCTTCTGAGGCCACACTGGTAGAAGTAAGGTACCAGAGAAAGGGTCCAGGCCTTATTACTCCATTGTTAAAATTGCCTTGGAGTGTTGAGTTCAGAGTCAGATAAATGATAATATTCAGGAAAATGATCAGGATGGTGAGGCGGGCCTGAAAACATCAAGGCTGGGTGGATAGAAGAGAACAAGGGAGGCTGTGTCCTCTGTTTTCAAATATTCAGAAGGCTGTCTTCAGGAAGAGAGGTAATTAGACTTCACATATGGACCTATGAGTTGAGAACAAAGACTATTGGGGGCTAGGTTATAGGAGGACGGATTTCAGATCAATATAAGAAATACTTTTCTCATACTGTTGTGAAAAAATGAAATTGAGACAGTAGCTTTCCCAGGTGTGAAGTAATGTGAACATAGGAGACGGTATTCTAATCTTAAAGATATGTGGCCTTATAGTGACGGAACCACAGGTACCAGAATGGAAGATTAGAATAGGTCATTTTCTCCTCTAGAGTAAAACCATAGGGTTTTGGAGAAGGATTCAGTAGTGGAAAGAAACAAACCCCGCTGTGTCCAAAACTAGGAATAAATCCTGATGTGGATCAAGAAATAATAGGTACTGTTTTCTGAGCTGGTACTGAAATGATGATGAAAACAGTATGAAATCTAGAACTGGCAGTTATTAACACTGGATTCAAGGACCTTGAGAGTAGTATTTAAAAAGGAGAAGATCCTTGCAGAATTATCAGGGAGTCATAAGCAGTTTCAACATTAACCTTTATCTCTTTGGAAAGTTTTAAAAGATCTATTGTTTTAAAAATAATAATCATAGAAAAGTAAGACCACAAAATTGTCTTGGCACAAGTAATTTGGATTTATAAAGGCTAGTGTTTAATGGGGACAGAGATTCAGTTTAGGAAGGTGAAAAATTCGGGAGGTGGTAGATGGTAAGAATTGTAGAATAATGTGAATATACTTAGTGCCACTGAACTGTACAGTTAAGTATGGTTAAAATAGTATGTTTTATATTATGTGACTTTTACCACAATAAAAAGAATTAAACATGCCCCAGGATACAAATTTTAATGCATGTGTATATCTTTCTATATAGAACATCATACCTTTTGTCAGATTCTCAAAAGTGACTTTGACTCAGAAAACATTAAAATTACCCATCTGGAGTTGTGGTTCTCAAATTTTTGGATTTAATCCATGTAGGTGGGGCAGAAGTTCCTTACCTCACCTTTACCATCCAGCATCAAGATAAACAAATATTAGTATGAGCCATATATATATGATTTTATGAGTGATATATATATGATTTTATTTTATAAAGCAGTGTCCCATAAGCTTAAAAAATGTAATTTTGTTGTGCTTTCCTTGGTGCTAGATGGCAAATGATTTAAAGAGCGTAAAAATTACAGATGAATGTTTACTATACTAGCAATTTTTGGGGAAGTGGGCTTGTTGTATATATCTGCTTTAGCAGTAGGGGTTTAGATTATTCTTATTTTTAGCCACACCACATATGTATCTCAAGGTCTCATTATTGAAAATTACAGGACAAAAATATAAACATGTACCACTACACATTGAGATTAACCAGATAATCTTCAACAAGTCAAACTTCTAATGATAAAATTGAACTAAAAGTAATTTAAACCTGAAACGCAGGAATAGCAGTATTGCAAACTGTGACTGACTCAAGACAGCACTGATGCTACAGTGATAATAAATCATCTTTCCCGAGCACTTGAGAATTCTGAGTTCCAGTATTGGTGTGAGTGCCCAGTAGACGCTCTGCAGCGTTGTAGGGCAGCCCGAGTTTTTGGTAGACCAAAATTTAAGTTCTTTGTATACTCTGCTAACTTGCTGGTTTTAATTATTAATACAGATTTTTGGACCCCCCCCAACACTTACTAGGCAACTAGCAACTCTTGGTCATATTAAAAATGAGTATCTGTGTAATTGCATATTTACCTTTGAGAGCTAAAAAAAGATGTATAAATCAGTTACAGATCTCCTGTGGTTACTAGTAGTTACAGGACCCTACTTTAAGGAACACCAGTCTACCAGATTAATTTATGGTTGTAGATAAATGATACCAGACATTTTGAGAGAGGATTAATATCTAGGAGACTATCCAAATAATGGCCTTTCTTTTCTCATTTTGTTTAAAAATTAAAAAAAAAAACCACATCAGCCTAAATGCTTCTGATAACCAAATACCCTTTCTTTTTTTTTTTTTTTTTTTTGCGGTAGGCGGGCCTCTCACTGTTGTGGCCTCTCCCCTTGCGGAGCACAGGCTCCGGACGCGCAGGCTCAGCGGCCATGGCTCACGGGCCTAGCCGCTCTGCGGCATGTGGGATCTTCCCAGACCGGGGCACGAACCCGTGTCCCCTGCATCGGCAGGCGGACTCTCAACCACTGCGCCACCAGGGAAGCCCCCCTTTCTTTTTAAATACCCCTTTATTTACCAACCGCCTTACGCCTGGCCCTGGAGTAAGATCAACAGCTGTGTGTGAGTAATTTTTTCCCCCTCCCTTGCTGTGCTCCTCCTATCAAATTGAAATACCCTGGCACTTTCTTCCCTTTTTGAAAACACAAAAGAGGATTAGGCCATATAATGGACTATTTATGTGTCAAATTAAACGTTTTACTCCGAGGCTGTTTTTGAGTTATGTGAGTGGTAAAAATATGTATTAAGCTGCCAAGCCTTTTAAAAAATGCATATTATTTAGCTGATAGCCTGTAACAGTCTGATGGACCCGTAATGGTGTTTTGAGTAAATAAGCATTTGAACAATTATGAAAGTTACGTTTACATGTGTATTAAACAGCCGTGTAGGGAGTGACCAAAAGTTATTACCAGTTGACAGCTGCTGTCTGGTGACCAATTTGAAATGAATTGGTGGATTCCCTTCAGTGTGGAGTGAACAGGTTTCCCTGTCAGGGGAGCAGGCTGTGTAATCATCAGTGTGCGTGTGGGGCCCCAGCCCTGGAGGCCTGCATGTTGGTCAAATGAGGCACTGGAATAAAATGTCTTAACTCCATAGTGAGCTGCTCCTTAGATTTACAAGTATGGTCTATTTTATTTCATTTTATGTCTTGAAATTTATAAATATGTTCACAGAATACAGGCTGTGCAAAACAAAATATTCTGTTCTTGGGAAGAGGGACCATGTATGTTTCCTTGGCATCTACTTTCTAGGGCATGTGTCCCTGTCAATAATAAATATTTTTATATTCACGTCTAAATTGTATACATATTTACACATATAAAGCTTACACAAAAAATAGGAGTTTAAAGGATTGAGATAAAAGATAAATGTACATAGCTGAGCTGATTTTACTTTTGTACTTGAGTGAATCCCCTTTGCACATACCCTGGGATAAGCACACCTTGCGTTGGAGACCAAGGCTGGTATCTTGATACCTTTACGTCGTGGAAAGGGCACCATGGATCACAGAGCTGTGACTTGGGCATGGCATTCATAAACTTGGGCAAGTCTTTTAATTACCTTAAGCCCCAGTTTCCTCATTTGTAAAATATAGATAACTACCTGTGAGGTTGTCATAAAGATTACTGATAGTAAACATTATATGTCCGCTTAAGCACTTGCCAGAAGCCACCTCATCTCTCCCTGACTCTTTCTAAAATAGCTCCTTCCTCTCCAATCACTCTTAATCCCTACTCTGCTTTACTTCTATTAAAACAGCTTTTCGCCATATGAGTTAATACTGTTTAAGTCTTCACTGGATGGGAAGCTTTGTGAGGAGAGAGACTTTTCTTTCCTTGTTCACTGCTGTATCCACAGCTCCTAGAAGAGTGCATGACACACAGTAGATGCTTAGTAAATATTATATGAAAATGGAATGTTGGTCACTTAATAAGTTGATTAATAGAGGCCATTATTTCTTTCATTGAGTGCCCTGCGCATAGTTGGTGCTCTAGGATAGGAGTAGTAATTCTCTGTGTGTGATTTGCTCTCAGTGGGATCCAAGGCAGGAGGTATTTTTCCTGCAGAATGGATTTTTTTGGTCTATTACAGCCAGCTGTTTATCAGAGGGAGGTGAGACGTGAAGTCTGTAGCCCTGGCTCTGAGCCAAGTGCACTGACCCCCGTGTGGTTCTGATGCATCACCTTGGCCTCATTAGCAACCTTCTGTGGCCCACCATGCCATCCAGCCGAGAACTTCACAGGGCCAGGGGTGACGGGCCATGTGGATTTGCCTCAGGGAGGGCAGTGACATTGCCGTGTCAGGTCTGTATAGAGGACAAACATAATTTCTTACGTGGTTGCAGGGAGCAGTGGAGGGGAAAGAACCACACCTTTGGGAGACACTTTTCTTGGCTGCTCTTTGAAATGAGTTGTTACAGAAACACCTGTTATTTTGAAGGCCTATCATTTTTAAGGTCACACTTTTGATAGGGCTATGAAATAAAGGCATATGGGGCGTTTTCCAGTGTTGCTCTGGGAACATATTCATGTGGTGATTTAATAGGAGGGACGAATGAATATGAGGTTGGGGAGTCTTTACATGTATGAACAATTACATATGCAGTTCAGTAGCCTACAAGCATTAAAAACATAGCATTTATTGATTCCTTATATCTTTCAGCTTGGTTCTTATCTGTGATCTCTTCAGTTGATATGGATTTGTGCTCAACTTTCCTAAAAGGGGAGATGGGGAAATATTTTCTGGGATCAGCTGATACATTGCTCTGAATCTGACTGTTTTACAGGGTTATGGTAGATCTCAGTCTGGGTTGTGTTGTAGGTGAAGGATGGGGGCGTTTTCTTTATCCTCTTCTGGCCCACATCCTCTAACAGGCTACTTATTAAGGGCATTCTGGGCTGTACAGAGTGAGCTAAGAATGTGATCTCATCACATTAGCCCTATTTTCCAGGCTTGAAAAATAAATTAAAAAAAATAATCGTCTTAAATAAATATAAAAATAAATATAATAACCTCCAGAACCCCTGGAGGTTCTACCATTCAAGAGCTTAGTGGGGAATGCACTACCCGAAAGACCTCTTTTTGAAGATGATCTCCTTTAATTAATTTAAAAACATCGGTACCCTCCTCATTTTAACTTAAGGAAAGGATCTCTCTTTTTTTTATGGTATTTTAAAGAGTCATGGTAGATGGAAATGATGGGGAAATTGTTGCAACATGCAAAGAGGTTTGGAGTTGTGTAGATCTCAATACAAATCCTGACTCAGCCAGTAATTATCTATGCTGTCTTGTAAAGCTAGATAAACTGTGAGCCTTAGTTTATTCATCTGCAAAATGGGAGATATTTATTTCATACACTTGTGAAGACTTGATGAACAAGAGGATGTGAAAACATCTGTCACTGCCTGGCATATTTTTGACATTCAGTAAATCTTAGCAGCCCATTTCCACCTTTTTGGGGGTAAAGCCACAGGAAGTTTTGGTAAATAATTGAAGTACTTGGTGCTAAAGGAAAATTTACCTCATGCTGTGACTTTTTTTTTTTTTTTTGTACAAGCATGGGATTCTAGAAATAAAAAGAGGGTAATTTTTTTTCCCTTGCCCATATGGGTTAGTAATGCTTTTCTTGGCTTTCGACAATAACAAAAAAGACTAATTTGTTGCCTCTGGAGTGTGTGTATGTGTGTGTGTGTGATTTTTAACTGTTTTTGTAATTCATTGCTTATCTCAGGGACTGGAACCTTTCTTCTTACCCTCAAGATTCCTGCAATTTCATGTGCTAATCCAGCTGGAATTTGTATTGCATAGAACAAGAGAGTGTTGAAGTTAGAGGAGAATCTCCAGATGTAATCTCTCAGAAGAAGAAAAAGGCAAAACTTAGAGAATTGGGGACTTGTTGTGTAGCTAGTTAGTGACAAAGCTGGAGTTGCAGCAGATCTGATTTCCACAACATTGCTCTAGCACTGTGGTTCTCAAAGTATTTAACGCACCAGCAGCATAACCTGGGAACCTGTTGGAAACGCAAATTCTTGCACTGACCCACCGAACCAGAAACTTTAATAAGCCTCCAGGGTGATTCTGATGCTGCTAAAGTTTGGGAATGACTACTGTAGTCTTTACACTATTTGGCAGGGATATTTGCTGAGTTTCATGGGCAATGTGAGGTCTTCATTTTACCTTTCAGATGTCTCCTCCTGCTGTTTGGTGTCCCCTCTAAAAGCAATTCCAACTTTGGTGTTGGTTTCCTTAGATTTGCATGTGATTGTTGCTGGGGCACTTCTGTGAAACTGATATTTGTTGCCATCCTTTCTTAGCATCTGCCAAGGGTGTCTGAGCTGGGCTGATTTCCTTCCAAGACAGACCCAGGTTAGGGTAGAGAATTTTTTCCAGAGCATCAGCAGGGTAATTTGGCTCGTTGTTGACATGTCATTGATGTCTGAAAAAATGACTCCTCCCTCTTTCAACACTCTGAATGTCCTTTCCCACATATCTAGATGTGCTTTATAGGAACACTAGCAGATAACCTGGAATTCTCACCATAACCATGTAAAGAGGGAATGAAGTCTTGCCTGAATGTCTTTTAGTTGCTTCAACTGGAGATAAATGCAAAGTGACCTCCATTCTGTCCAAGCAGGCTGACTTTCTTGTCACTTTGTGTAACATTAGTTTCCTAATGTGTTTCCGTCTGTTTGTAAAAAGGATTTTTTTTCCTAGTGTCTTAGCTGTTGGCTGGACTTCTACATTTCATTGGTAAAATATGTATGTCTGTGCTGTGAGTGGAGAAGGATAGGTTAATAAAAAACACTGAACCAGTGTGGCATATGCAGTTAATTAACACTACCAGAAAAGCTGGCTCACGGTTATGTGTAAACTTTTATTTCCAAACATCCAGAAATTGTTCAGAGTTATCTTACTCACTTATTCTGAGGGGTAGGTTAGGAAGCTGTATGAAGCTGTATGGGCAGAAACTTTTGGACAGCCATTCTCAAACTTTACTTTGCATTAGAGTCTCCTGGAGGGCTTATTAAAATGCATATTGCTAGACCTCATCCGCACTTTATGGTCCAGCAGGTCACAGTGGGGTCTGAGAATTTGTATTTCTAACAAGTTCTCAGGTGGTGCTGATGCTTCTGGTCCAGGGACCTCACTGAGAGTCACTGCTTTAGGATGTGGATGTCTTGCTCCTCTTTGCCAAGGGAAAGGGAACTGAATTGCAGGGGCTCCCTTTTCTTTCCGCAGAAGCGTTGCCTCTTTTAAGCAAACATTAAAACAAGATTTATACACTGCATCCATGGTGTCATGCACTGAGCTAGGTGCACTGGGAATAAATAAAGTGGTCTCTGCTCTTGGGAAGCTCACTGTTTAGAGAGGGGATTAACATAAGAAAACAGCGGTCAGGATCTAATATGACAAGTGCTGCCCTGGAGATGTCAAGGACAGATTCTTTAGATATGCTGTGAGGACTGGCCTAAGCTTTCCTCAGACTATCTCAGCATTATATCTATGGGTGTAAGCAAAACAAAGCATCTTGTTAACTCTCAGATCAGCTTTCTCTCTTCTTTGATTTCTTGGGCATCCCAAACTGTGTATTCAGAACCTTCAGAGTTGGCATTGTCAGCTCGTCGCCCCAGCTTTTGTGGAAGGGTCCCTCCTCCTTTCCCTTTTTCATTTACATTTTATAATTACAGTTTCGGACACTGTCCACTGTAGCAGGAGGATTTGTAACAAGATCAAGTTAAGTGATCTTGGTTGAACTAATGTATGAGACAGCTTCAAAAATTCATGAGGTACCAGAGGAACTTTCTGTAGCTGGATCAGCATGCAGCGTTTCCCTTCACCTCTTCAAGCAGATCAGACATTTTGTGACAGTGCAGCAGTTTGAAGTAGAGCCTTCCGGGTTGTGGCCCTGCTCATTAAGACACTAAGACAGACCTGAGGAGAAAGAGCAAGGAGAGTGGGTTGTTACTTTCAGCTGCCCTTGTTTCCCTAATTTTGAGCAGTGACTTTGGGTTAACTGGTAAAAACTGGTAACTCCAGTTATGCATAGAACTAGTGTCTAGGGCAAATTTTTCTCCCCAGGTGATCTCCTATGGTGCTATTGGTGTTATTAAGGCGTATCTTGATCTATTAATAATGGTCCCATAATTTTAAGCACAGTGAAGCAAGAGGGGTGTGTGTGTGTGTGTGTGTGTGTGTGTGTGTGTAAGAAATGGAGTGACATGGTTAGTTATTAGTACGTTCCCTACCATCTCCCTGTGAAAAGCTTCTCTAGACAGGAACAAAGGATGTAGCTAAATTCAGTGACAGGTTACAGTGCTTCCCCCATTTTATTGATTGTTCATTTCTAGTCTCTGACCTTATTTACTACTTATTGATCTAATAGAAAAGCAAATAACTTTCCCTAGATAGCACTTAGGTGAGCTGGGCTTTGATGACGTGTCTCCCAAAGGGTTTTAAAAAAAAGTACTTACCAGGACTTCCCTGGTGGTCCAGTGGTAAAGAATCCGCCTTCCAATGCAGGGGACGCGGGTTTGATCCCTGGTCTGGGAGCTAAGGTCCCACATGCCGCAAGGCAACTAAGCCCATGCGCCACAACGAGTGAGCTTACGCATGCCACAACTAGAGAAAAGCCCGCGTGCGGCAATGAAGAGCTTACGTGCGGCAACGAAAGATTGCGCATTGCAACGAAAGATCCCGCATGCCACAACTAAGACCTGATGCAGCCAAAATAAATAAATAAATAAATAAATAAACAAATGAAAAATATTTTTTAGAAAAGTACTTACCTACTGAGTGGCAGCCTCTATACCATCTAATGTACATATACACCTAATCTGTGAGCTTGGGGGCCCTTTCTTGGTTGGGTCACTGATGTCACAGGCTGACCCTGTCATTTTGGCTCCTCTTCTGTAAGATCCTACACGTGCTGTGGACTGCTGTAATGGCCTTGCAGTGCACACAGTCTTGGAGTCAACACAGGGAGCATATGTGAGATCCCACTGGGGATGATGTGTTGCTGAGTCAGTTCTGGTCAGTGTCTGCCAACATGTCAAATTTTCACACTAAAGAAAGCCAGAACCACTCTATTGTTATAAATTTTATTTTGAGATCTCAATTTGTGCTTTTGAGCTCCAGTTTGCTTCCAAATAAGTTCTAAGTTTATTTAAATTTTATTTTTGGGTCTTTGTTGCTGAACGTGGGCTTTCTTTAGTTGTGGCGAGCGGGGGCCACTCTTTGTTGTGGTGCGCGTGCTTCTCATTGCGGTGGCTTTTCTTGTTGCGGAGCACGGGCTCTAGGCATGCGGGCTTTAGTAGTTGCAGTGCACAGGCTCAGTAGTTGTGGCTCACGGACTTAGTTGCTCCGCAGCATGTGTGATCTTCCCGGACCAGGGCTCGAACCCGTGTTCCCTGCCTTGGCAGGCGGATTCTTAACCACTGCGCCACCAGGGAAGCCCAAGTTCTGAGTTTTTAATTGCTAAAAATGCTTAATTCTTTGCTATATGTGCTTGCGGGGGGGAAGTTAGGATTTGAATTAGGTATATATATGGTAAGGAAACAGTGGCATGGATAATCTAACACAGGAGGTAAGATAGATTCCCTGATGTCATAGATGACTCTATATTACATTCTTTTTATGTTTACATTTTCACATTTATACTTAGGTGAGGTATGTTGTGGGAAGCAATGGAAATAGAACTTGGGGAATGGGCACTGATAATCTGTGAATAATATAATCCACACAGAGATAAAACCAGATCCCTTTTTGTGGGATTGATGGATGATTTTACTGGTTTCTTTTTCTTATCATTGTTTATTTCTGAGTAGGTAATACATTCATATGATTCAAAAACTAAACTATGTAAAAAAGTATATAGAGAAATGTCTCACTCTTATCCCTGGACCCATATGCCCTATTCCCCAGCCTCCCATAACTACCTTATTAGTTTCTTATGTATCCTCCATAATTTCTCAAAGCAAATAGAAATACATTTGAATGTATGTCATATAATAGTCAGATATTATAAACACAGTTCTGCATTTTGCTCTTTTGTGATTATCAGTGTATCTTGGAGATCATTCCCATCTAAGTACAGAGAGAGCTTCCTAATACTTTTTAAAAGCTGCATAGTGTTTCATTGTATGGTTGTGCCGTAATTTATTTAACCAGTTTCGACACTTAGGTTATTTCCTATCTTTTGCGATTACAAGTGATGCTGCAGTGAATAATTTTGATCACATGACATTTCATCCATGGGTGTATGTATATCTGAAGGATAAACTCCCAGAAGTGAAATTTTTAGTCGAAGTATAATATATGTGCATTTGTAATTTTTATAGTTATTGCTAGTAGAGGTTGTACCAATTTATATTCCACCCGTTTAAGAGTAGGGATTTCCCCGCAACCTTGTTAACTGGGTGTGTTGTTAAACTTCTTAATTTTTGCCAATCTCTTAGGAGAAAATTGGTATCTCAAAGTGGTTTCAATTTACATCTCTTACTATGAGTAATAGTAAGCATTACTATTACCAAGCATCTCATTACTGAGCATCTTTTACTATATTGAAGACCTAATAGTACTTCATTTTCTGTGAATAGTCCAGTCATATTCCTTGCTTGCTTTTCTGTTGGGTTTTTTTTTTTTTTAAGTTTTAAGAATAAACTATTTTGGAAAAGTTGCAAAGATTACTGAGATTTTTTTTCTTTCCTTATGCCATTATTAGCTGTGTTAGTTATTTTAGATGGTTTCAGGACATACAGGTCTTCTGAAATTCTGGGTCTTGTCATAGGTATGTCAGGCCAAAGAAGGATGCAAATCTAATTCATGACTCTCAGCTGCCTCTGGGGATTTTCCATCTGGAGTGACAGGTTTGGGAGATTCTAGCCTCCATTGTGGGACATATAATTCAGAGCCTATCTTCCATTCTTCTTCTTTTACTACTATCAATTATTAACTACAAAGGTTATTGAAGTGAAAACCTTGCCTGGAGTTTGTGTTTCTCGAGATTTACTTCCAATTATAAATGTGGTTTTCAAGTGACTGAATCTTTCATAGACTAGGTTTCAAGCACAGTAAATATTTGGTCGTCCCCCTCCACCCCATCACACGCTAATTGAGAGAATGAGCATCTGTAATTTTTCTGGAACGCAGTGCTGTCATTTTGTCCTGTTAATTGGTTCAAAGAGTAAGGAGCTAAAATGTGGAGGCAGAGGTGCTTTTCCCAGTTGGAGACGTGCCTTGAGTCTTTGTGTCCCGGAAGGGTCTGCCTCACCTGCAAGTTAAAAGCGTTGGCTTCAAAATAAGACCTCCTGGATTCAGGTTCCTGCTTGGCCAGTGCTAGCTGTATCTCCTCAGACACATGTTTGTGCTTTACTCTCTCCATTTATAAAATAGAGATAATGATAGTACCTGCTTCATTGAGTGAATGTGAGGATTAAGGTTCATAATATGTGTGAAGTGCTTATTGGCACTGGCCTGGGACATTGTAAGTTGCCAGTAAATAGTGACTTAAAAGGGACAGTGATTTCAGAGCCCATGGGATAAAGTAGCAGTTGTGTTGCATTTGACTTTCGTTAATTAGCTTTTCTTCCTGCTCTGTCCTTTTACCTAGAGAGGAGTTTAACCTACTAACTGAAATGTGACTCACGTAGAGGGTATCTGAGTATTAGTGAGTGCCAGACTCTAAACAAGATGAGATGTGACATGCTGCCCAGGGTCCTCAGGGAGCTCGCAGTCTGACAGGAATCTGAGCACAGACACCTCTAAACGCAAAGCTGACTGTCACCACCCTGGGGAAGCAGAGAGAACATAAAGTTACTCTCCTTTTACTGTGGTGCCTAGGATATGTGTCTTCAAGAGGGCACCATTTGAGCTGAGAACCGTTAGTAGGTGAAGCAGGGTTATGAGGGAACCTGGGCATTGATGATAAATAACCTTTCTGTAGGGTTTTGCAGTTTGGGAAACATTTAATATATTTCATCTTACCTCAATTAAGCCTCATAAAATAGCTGAGTTTACTGCTGAGGAAATTGAGGGTTACTTAGGTTACGTGATTTGCGCAAGGTCAGACAGCTCCTTGGTGTTGTTGGGGTTTGACTACAGGTCTCCCGACTCTGAATTTCCAGATGTTTTCCCCTGGTCTCTTGAGTGAAAGGACAGACACCAGCAAGGGGGTGCTAAGAAGAGAATGTCAGCAAAGGAGGCGCTTGGAATAGCTCCTAAGTGTCCCTGAGTTTAGATCAGACCCTTCTAGGACATCAGAGCTAGAAGGAGGCCTGAGAGCAGCCAGCCTCTTGCTGTGACTGATGAAGATGGCAGTGTGCTTGTGAGGGACTTACAGGGACCCATACGGTGCTGGCAGGCAGCTTTATGGAGAGGGCAGAGAGTTCCCCATGGATGTTCCTGGGTGGTCTTCGGGGGTTGATTAATTGCTGGCATGGAGGGAGTTCATTATAGGAAAGGTAGGTAAAGTTAGAGAGGGGAGGACCTGTAACTTAAGAGGCAGGCAGTGTCCCTGGGATATTTTCCTGAGCAGCACAAAAAAAGGGCTGTAGTTTAGTATTCAGATGTGGTTCCAGTTGTCCAAGGACAAGGAGAAAGAGGCAAAGGCAGAGAGAAAGGGAAGGGAAATGAGTGGATGATTTGAAAAAAGGTCCGTGAGTGATCTTTGTGAAAGACACATCCTCAGTGTCTGTGGGGCAGGCATCCGAAACGCTGGGGACTTGGTACATGGGAAAATGTCTTTAGCAGTTCTCTGACCTGAAGTGCTCTGGGCTGCCTTGGGTGTGTGTAAACTTTTGTCGTGGTGTGGGGGGGCACAGTGGCCACTATATGTTATTTCTCAGGATCGCATTTGGGGTAATTTCTACTTTGGATAGGAGGTTATTCTAGGCAGAGCTGGTGTGGACCAGCAACATCAACACCCCCTTGAAGTCTTGTTAGAAATGAAGATTTGGGGACCCCCTACCCCAGAGCTTACAAAATCAGAATCTCCAGGGGGTAGGGTTCAAGAACGTGTATTTTAACAAGATCCCCAGGTCATTTGTCTGCATGTTACATTTTTGGAAGCATTGCTATCGTCTAGAGGCCTTCCAAGGTCCTCCTTAGGGTTCTTTGCTGCTGCAGTTAACATGTCATTCACTAAACTTCTATTGAATTTTTGTTGTGTAGGCACAACACAAGGTAGACTCCAGTGTGGATCCTGCCTCTCCCAGAACATACGGTCTAGATGAAGAGATAGGATTGTTTACAAATAACTAGTATAAAGACAGAAACTGTTAAAGGCCTGTAAAGGAGGCACAAAGAACACCTATGGCCATGTGGAGGGTGGACATGTTTCTGTGGGTGTGTGCAGGGTAGGTGGTGTGCAAAGGAGGGAAGCTTTACCTTGGACCAGGACTCCTGGGTAATTCTAATCAGTGGTCTTATGCTTCGTTGCAAGCCTGATGGTGGCTTGACTTTGGCCAAAATATGGCCATACCAGTGTGTGGACAGAGGCCTGTCTGAAAACTGTTCAGCCTGCCCCATCACATCACATGACCGGGTCTGCTCTTGGTGATCTGATAAATGCTTTAAAAATTGTCGGGATTATGTAGATGACTCATGGAAGGACATCCCCGGCATCTGCTTTTGGATCTCCTCTCACCTGCACCGCCTCAAAAGCCTGCATATCCACCATTCTGTAAAGGAAAAAATTGATTTGTCACTGAATTTCCATGCCTCAGCCTGGGAGAAATGTAAATGTTGTACTGGCCTTTAGTACTCTGCCTCCAAGCCTAGATTTAGAGCTGATCATTATACTTTCAGAGTAGGTTAGGTATGAAAATAGCAGCAGCTTGAAGAGTCAGAGGAAGCTGTTTGCTCTTATCTGAGGGTTTGGTCAGGGTGGAAGTACGAATATTAATACATTCCAGTTAAACAATAAAATAACTCCCAAGGGAGAGGAACTATAAACTTTAGTAAATATCAGAGATGTTAAATGCTAAAAATAAAAGCTCTCTGCAGCTGTTTGGCTCTTTAAAGAGAGAGTTTATTGGTCAGGATTTCTGGTCTGTTTGGTCATGCTGTGCTACCCCCCCCCCCTTTTTTTCCCTGTGTGCATGTATGTAAATTCATTAGAATATAAATTAGTGAATTAAATAGTACAGTGTTTCTAGAGTGTGCAATAGTAACCCGGCGAGCTAATTTAATTAAATCCTTTGTCATTTTCTTTGAGAAACAAGTTTCATCTTGGGACATCACTGTGTCCTGGCTGTTTTACTTCTAAAATGTACCTTGACTCTATCCTCTCCTTTCTGTCCACCTTTTCTCTGGCCCAGAAACTTGGATTGAATCATCACCCGGGCTTCATTCTCTCTTCCCCAGTTGTTTCACTGTGCTGTCACCACTGGAGATTTCTTTCAGAAATCCCATACTTTGCACATTGCAACTAGAGTCTAAAAAACCTTCAGAGGCTTCCTGTTGTTCATAGGACATACCGTTTTCCAAACTCCTTAATATGCTATATGAGCCTCTTTACAGTCTGGCTCCAAAATACTGTTCCAGGTTCCTTTCGAAAGGCTTATTCTTCCCTATTGCCCAGCCCACAGAACTATCTACTGTTTCCAAGTACAAACAAAATATAACCACTAGCAGCCCTACATTGGTAGGGATGACTCTAGGTTTTTGACAGCCGTTATCTGATTACAGTGTTAAATTTAGCATCAAAGAGTTCTGTCATTTGTATAGGTCATGCACCTTGTTAAGTGTTAGAGCTGGGATTTGCATTCAGATATTTTGATATTCTAACTTCCCGTTCCTGTTTTTATGTTTCTGTGCCTTTGCTTATATGTTTTCTATGCCTAAAATGTTCTCCTCTTCCCTTTTTTCTTGTAAGACCTGGAAACTTATGTGTTAGGCTTTCCTAACAAGGTGCTTCCATAGGTCTTTTTACCTATCTCAATTAAGCTGGATTATATAATTATTACTGGAAGTAATAGTAACCTAGTACTAGTAGAAGGAGCTGGTCCTAAATCTCAATTTATCTTCATTTCCCCTACAAATATTAGCTGCCTAATAAGTATTATAGAATGAATGCATGAATGGATGACTGGGTAGATTGATGGTCTAGTCTGGGTCCTTTTGTGATTTGAGTAGAGTATCCCTTGGCTAAGTTCAAGGCTTCTATGTTCAAGAATTGCTATGTGGGAAGAATGCATGTCATTTCAGCTATATCAGATTATAGCCAGGGATGGCCCAACAAGCAAGGATTAAATACCAGTGAGTTGTTGATCTTTTATTTAGATCTAAGTGGAAATTTAGCTGAAGAATTTGGAATGAGTCTGTTCATGGAAATTATTTATTTTTTAAGAGTTGATTTTCTGATTTGTAGTAGTTTGCTAGGGCTGCCGTCACAAAGTACTAGAGACTGGGTGGCTTAAACAACAGAAATTTATTTTCTCAAGTTTTGGAGGCTAGAAGTCCCAGATCAAGGTGTCAGCAGGGTTGGTTTCTTCTGAGGCCTCTCTTCTTGGCTTGCAGGTGGCTTCTTTCTTACTGTGTCTTCACGTGGTCTTTTCTCTGTGCGCGTGTTACGTCTGAATGTTTTCTTCTTATAAGGACACCAGCTATATTGTATTAATAAGAAATCGTTTTAACTTAATTACCTCTTTAAAGACCTTATCTCCAAATATGATCACATTCTGAAGTACTAAGAGTTAGGACTCCAACAAATGAATTTTGGGGAAACACCATTCAACCTGTGACAGTGTATAAAGGAAATTCCTTTACTCCACCCCTCCCCTCTCAGCCTTTTCCTTTTGTTTCCTTTTGGCAATTTTGTTTCATCAGAGGGCAGTCAAGAGGAGAAGTAAAGATAGAGAAAAATGAATTTATTTTGGGTGGATTTCAGGAAATAGCTTGTGGGGGGAATGGCTCAGGCTGTTGGTGAAAATGAAATTTGGACACTGCCTAAGTACATTTGTATTGTCTTGGCACATTCTGGTCTGGTTTTCTGGACAGATGAAAGCTGACTGTGTGGTGGAGGTCTAGTCTGTTACTAAATGAAAAGGGAAATTGATAATCTTGCAGTTTATTTTGCCCACCTGGAAAAGTGAGAACTCTATCCTTACCTTTCAGCCCTTCTTCCTAGAAGTAGCTCAGGGACTTGGTGAGCACACTGAGGGCAGGCCCAGGACAGGATAGCCTTGTACCCTCTGCCATGGCTGATGCCCTACGTGGAACTGGCAGATGTTTACAAAATATATGTCAAATCGAATTACTGAACTTGCTTGGCTCAAATACTTTGTTTTTCCCCAGACCTTTTGTGAGGAGTTTTTCTCTATCCTTGTTTAATTCCTACCCTTGTCTCCAGTTGTCAACTGTGGCTTATGCCTTTTCTTCCCATTCTCTTTGTAATTATCAAGTAATTTATTAAATAGAGACAAGCTTAACTAGACATTAAATAATTGCAGGTGTGCAGCTGAATTGAGCTGCTGTCCTTTAGGACTCACAGCTGTTTGTGTTGTACTGTGTGATGAGATTTCACCTTACCTTGTTTCGTTATGTGATATCTTGCATATAGTAAAAGAAAAGAATGTTTATTAGAAGCTTCTGCCCTAAGCAGTATATAAAGGCTGGTATGTTCCCAGGAAACCAATATAAAGATACCGGGAGGCCAGGTCTGGAGCCTTTGCAACCTCTGATACTTCTCCTTTCCTGGGATTTTTTCATTTTTGTTGAATTTTTCTTGATAGGGAACACCTGGTTTGCTCCTGCATTTCCAACATGACCAGTCGTTATATTTTAAAAGTATTTCTTTTGCTCTTTAACGTTAACTGTTAAAGCAAGATTTCTTTCATTTCTTCCTAAGAGATCAGTGGTATGTCCAAGAGGTTGGCTCCTTCTGTGTTTTAATTATCAGACCCTATCTGCATGCTTTTTACACAAATTTGCCCCATCAGAAAGAGTTGTAGCTTGTATAATTGTGAATTTTAGTCCTGTGTTACGTTGTAGTGCCACCAGTTTGCTTTCCTTGACTGGTTTCACATAACAATTGCTAGAGGTAGACACCAATTTTATAATACTTAGTTCAATGCAGAATTTAGAGTAAGCTGAAGGATTGTTTGGTTACACTATGCAGTAAACCCAATGGTTGCAATAACCAATATACATGGATCTACTCTTAAGGACGTAAGGAATGTCATGCGGCCACTTACCAGCTGTGTGACCTTGGGCATGCCACTTAAATGTCTTAATCCAAGTTTCTTCATCTAGGTAGTTGCAGGATTAAAGAAATTTGTATTTGATATTTGCATGTACACAGTATTTGCATGCAATATTTGCATGCACATAGTGTGCCAGGCACTATTCTGGTTGTTGGATACATTTGTGAAAAAAGCAGACCAAATCCCTACCCTGGTGGGGTTAACATCTGACTTTAGCTTTAACTGTCAACTAGACAGAATCCGCTTGGTAGGAGAACATGATAGCTAACATTTATGAAAAAAATTAATTGAAACATGTAACTAATAACACTGAGTTTATGTGGTACATTTAAACCCAATTTCTGTCTAGTTTAGTACGTCTGCCTTATAGAGCAGGTCTTAGAGAGAGCCCTTCCCCATAGAATAGCTGTCCATATTAACGGTCTTGGCTGTTTAAAAAAAAAAAAAATAGGTGCACAGTCTCTGCATCTATTATTTTGGGATTGTTGGTCTTGGGATGCTGACTGTGTAGCCTCCTTCTCTAGGTCTTTGCTTTATAGGTTGTTTCTAAGATTCCTGAAGGAGACCCAGAGAATGAGCTCTGAGTGACGCGTTTGATCCTTTAAATCTGTTTGTGAAAGCCCAGTTTGTTCAAGTCAAGTCTGAATGGCTCAGAGAGGACAGTGTGATGTTTAGCTTACCTAGCCCTGTCTTGTGTCACTGAATTGTTAATATCTGTAGAATCACAAGCAGAAAAAATATCCCAGAGCATCAGATTGATCAGTTCTCTTGTATTCTTTTTCATGGGCAACTGAAAGTAAAACCTTTTTGAGGAAAGCTCTTTCTCCTCTTTTTGTGTCTTTTTCTGGAACAGAAAGACAGCATTGTGATAGCATTTTGACTGTGGGATTCTGGAGTTCAGACATAGGAGGGTGTTAGTGACCAAACGTCACTTCCTTGGGGGCAGGGGTGGTGGTTGTCAGTGAGTCTAGAGCTGTATCTTGAGAAGAATGGGCAGCGGCTCCTGCAGGGACACAGAGATGTCAGGCACCCATCTCACAGTCCGCTGAATGCTGGATTCACAGCAGTTGGAGTATTTAAACCAGGGTTAACATATAGTGTGTGTTATTATGAGAGATATATGAGGTCAGAGTTAGGACCCCATCATGTGGTGGCAATTTGCATTCTTTATTTCCTGTATTTTCTTTTAGGGAGGGAATAAATAATATGTGATAATGAAGAAAGACATGTTTTTGTGGCTTTTTAAAAAATAGAATTTTGATTTAGGATATTTTATGTCATGGATGTTTTTTGAAGGACATGAAATTTGGTTGCTTATTTAGAAGCTTTTGAGAAAATTGGATCTCTGACACACAAGCAGGCCCACATTGAATTCCCTCCATTTATTGCTGCAAAGACATGAACATTTTTGTCAAAGCTGTGGGAGGGGTGTTACATGCTTGTTTATCAGAGCCACCAAAAGTAGCTCAGACATCCCTCACGACTCAGCTGATGCCCTTGCTGCCTGGTTGGGTATTTGTGTACTAGGACTTGCTTCCTTGCTGAAGACTAGGAACATGTCACAAAACCAGATTGCTATGGGGATTGTTGCAGTGAGCAGACTTAGCGAGATTGCACAAGGCTGGCTAGTGCCCAGGTTTAGACTACCTTGGAAGAATTGGCTTGAGGGCAGAGAAGAGAAGTTTGGATAACTCCTTTCTTCCTCTTGTGGCATTAACCCCTGTGAAACCAGACTCAGACGCTTTTGTTCTTTTTCCAGAACTAGGGTAGTATCGCTCATCTGGACTTAAACTAGTTCGCATTAATCACAGGAAGAGGCTTTGTGTGGGTGCCACGTGCAAATTGTTGAGCTGTTCAGGTGGAGTTAAATTTGACACCAGAGGAATGAGTTAGCCCCAGCAGGAGGTAACAGTGGGTTGAGGAGGTCTGCACTTCAACCAGAAATTTTCACTTCATAATTTTTTTAAAAAATTTTATTTATTTGTTTATTTGGTCGTGCCATGTGGCATGTGGGAATCTTAGTTCCCCAACCAGGGATCGAACCCGAACCCCCTGCAGTAGTCCTAACCACTGGACCACCAGGGAATTCCCCACTTCATAATATTTTTACTCTAACTTCTTGCTCTCAGTGTTGAGAAATGCCCATCTGGCCATTCAGATAGTTTGGGCAAGTTTTCACCCATGAGAGTGCTCTCCTTAAAGATGGTGAATTGACTCATTCATGGCTCTTTAAAAATAAGCACATTTCTGAAACCATCCATCCTAGTGTTCAGCAGTCCAGATAACAAGGTACTTTTGTTCTGAGTTTGCAAGCATTCACTGACTAAGGGTGGAAAGGGCAAAACCAGAGATTTTTCCTTCTGTTGAATCTTTTCACCATGAGGATGATTTTGTCCTTTAAATAAAATAAACCGGAACTCAATTTTATTAAGTGAGGAGTGTGGGAGAGATAGAAATGAGGCAAGGTGCTATCCCTGTTTCTTAGAAAACTCTCCTGATACTTTTTGAGCTGTGTCCATCGATCAAATTTGAGTCATTGCTTCAATAACATGACATAAAACATCTTCCTCCTTTTTAAAAGTATCTTCCCTTTAAAAATTTCTAAAAAATGCCAGAACCGGGCTTCCCTGGTGGCTCAGTGGTTGAGAGTCTGCCTGCCGATGCAGGGGACACGGGTTCGTGCCCCGGTCTGGGAAGATCCCACATGCCTCGGAGCGGCTGGGCCCGTGAGCCATGGCCACTGAGCCTGCGCGTCCAGAGCCTGTGCTCCGCAACGGGAGAGGCCACAACAGTGAGAGGCCCGTGTACCGCAAAAAAAAAAAAAAAAAGCCAGAACCTTCCCAAGTCAGCTTAATAAAACAACTCAAGTGTGAAGGGATCTGAAATTACTTTAAACAAAGCAAACGATTCTGATTCTCCTACTTGGGAGACATTTTCTTCTTGAAGGCCAGCCCTCTAAACTGTGGGAATATTCAAAGCAAAATCCAGTTAAAGTCCCCTAATTCCCATAAGTAATTTTTCTCTCTTTTTTTTTTTTTTTCCTACGATTTTCTTTTTTTTTTTAAATTGGGGTATAGTTGTTTTACAATGTTGTGTTAGTTTCTACTGTACAGCAAAGTAGAATTCCCTGTGCTACACAGCAGGTTCTTATTAGTTATGTATTTTATACATATCAGTGTATACATGTCCATCCCAATCTCCCAATTCATCCCACCACCACCACCACCATCCCCCACCCCCCACCCCCGTTTTCCCCCCTTGGTGTCCATACGTTTGTTTTCTACATCCGTGTCTCTAAATTATCCTTTTATATATCTTACTTGTATGCAGATTGCAAGTGAATATCACTGTGAGAGCTACAGTTTGTCAGGGTTTAGATCTTAATTAGCTCATGAGATTGCATCCTTTTGAAGCTGTATACCACAGGTTGTTGGCTAGTTTTCCAAAAGCAATTAAAATGCCCACTATTATAATTAAGCTTGTTACTGGTTGTATGTTCTAGTTATAAAATGTATTTGGCAATTAAAGAAACTGAGATTGGGGCTTTTGGCTGGACTCTTTGGGATGCAGTAAACTGGCTTCCACCTTAGTATCCTGTTAGGAGAGTCACTGATACAGGTACTTAAATGGTGGGTCATATCTTAGGTCCTTGAGTATTTATTGTTATTCCATAAATAAGAGCAACCTTAGGTTTTTACAAAAAAGCTGAAGTTAGGGAATGTGAGTTCCTGATTATGTCCTACTCTATATACAGGAGACAGAAATTTAAATTTCCAAATTACAGTCTTGTAGCTGAGAAGTCCTTTTAAAGAAGCATTGTCTTATCTTTAAGAAGGTAGCTTGACTGTGACAGTGAACAATTTAATCTGTTAAACTAACATCTCTTGCTCTGGTCAAATTTCTTGTCTGTTTGTTGAACCAGGAGTTTGGTGGAAATGTTCCAGGTACAAGATGCGGTTAATATCTGTTTCTGAACCACACAGCATGTAGAAGTTGGTAAGCGGTGTTTCCACCATCTCACAGTGAGATTAGTCTGAGCTGGCCCATGGGAGAGGCTGTGATTGTCAGGGCTGCCCTTGGTGGCAGATATAATTCTTAGTGGCTTTCTTTGCACAATGCTTGCCTTTTATTCTTTCTTTTCTTCTCTTGACTATTTTGGACTATTTCTTTGTTTCTCAACACCCAGAGTGGCATGGTGGATGAGACCATGGGACAAAAGAGTCATTTAGTGTACAGGTGGAAATCAGTACTTAAAAAATGAGGTTGAGGGCTTCCCTGGTGGTGCAGTGGTTGAGAGTCCGCCTGCCAATGCAGGAGACACAGGTTCGTGCCCAGGTCCGGGAAGATCCCACATGCCGCAGAGCGGCTGGGCCCGTGAGCCATGGCCGCTGAGCCTGCGCGTCCAGAGCCTGTGCTCCGCAACGGGAGAGGCCACAACAGTGAGAGGCCCGCATACCGCAGCATGTGGGATCCTCCCGGACCCGGGCACAAACCCGTGTTCCCTGCATCGGCAGGTGGACTCTCAACCACTGTGCCACCAGGGAAGCCCTTCTTGTGTATTTTATTTTGAAATCCATTTAGCACACATGGAGGAAAATGGACCTCTTAGTTTATGTGGTTCCATCTCTTTGCCTTGCCTGTTTGTGCCCCTCACCCCCCACCCCCATGCAATTAACATGAAAATGATGGTTTAAGAATGAGCTTAGAGCATTTAGCTGCTGGGCAGGGGGAATGCTTCACAGGATGTTAAAATCAGAGAGAAGGAGACAAGGGCAAGTGTTTTGTAATTACTGTTTGGTTTTGAGGAATAGTGGAAGGATTGAATCCTATTTTAAATGTACTTCTTTCCAGAGTTCCTTTAAGGTCTTGATTAATGATTTAAATTATTTTCTTTATTGTGCAGAAAGATTAGAACTATTAGAGATACATTTTTCTTGGGAAAAATACTGTTTGTGGTTCTTGGGATGTTAAGTCTATAATATATTAGTATAGAAGAAACTTGAAGTCTTGTGGGTCTAAGGACATTTGCTTTAATCCATATATACTAGCACTTCCTGTGCTTTCTTTTTTTTTTTTTCTTTTTTTTGTGGTTCGCGGGCCTCTCACTGTTGTGGCCTCTCCCCTTGCGGAGCACAGGCTCCGGACGCGCAGGCTCAGCGGCCATGGCTCACGGGCCCAGCCGCTCCGCGGCATGTGGGATCTTCCCAGACCGGGGCACGAACCCGTGTCCCCTGCATCGGCAGGCGGACTCTCAACCACTGCGCCACCAGGGAAGCCCAACTGTGCTTTCTTTGTATTAAGTTTTCCATAACTTATTTCTAGCCTTGTAAAAATAGAGGGAAGAAACCCCAAATTATTAGTTTGGTTTCTTTGAATTCTACAATTTTTCCCATGTACAGAACAAAGTAAAACCAGTGTTTGCTGCCATCCTACAACTGATGATTATTGTTTCTGAGGAAATGACTATCTGTAAAGTATACATTTGTGTGTAATATGTGGTATTTATTATGTGTGGTGTTTTATAGTTAAAATATAACATAATCATCCTTAAATAATACACATGAAATGAGATATGATGGTAAGATGAGATTGACTTAAAAATAAACAGAAAATAAACAGTAGAATCTCTATAAGCAGTCTGCCTTGTAGACCTAATCAGTCAGGCTTAACTTGTACTTCAGTTTCCTGCATAAAGTCATATTTAGCCTCCCAGTTCAGGATAATGCCCCTCCTTTGTGTGTCCATAGCACTCCGTATCTCTCTCATTGTGGTACTTCCACAATTGTTTATGTCTGATTCCTCCATTTGACTATAAACTATTAGAACATGAGCAGATATTATGCTTTTTATTTTTCATTTTATTTTACTTTTCCTCTTTGAATTCTTTAAAAAGAATCGAAATATAATCGATATACAATAAAGTTCACATATAAGTGTGTTAAGTTTTGACGTAGTGTATACCCATGAAACCATTCCATGGTTAGGCTAATGAACATATCTACCACCCCCCCAAAGTTTCCTCATGCCCCTTTGAAAAACTTCCTCCTGCCTTTCTCTATTCCCTGTCCTGAGGCAACCACTGCTCTGCTTTCTATCTCTATAGATTAATTGGCATTTCCAATAATTTTATGTGAATGGAATCTCATACAGTATTATTCTTTTCTTTAGTCTGGCTTTTTTCACTCAGTATAATTATTCTGTGATTTATTCACATAACAGTGGTTATCAATAGTTTCCTTTTTATTGCTGAATGCTATTTCATTCTTTGGATATAGCAAAGTTTGTGTATCCATTCATCTCTTTTGGGGCATTTAGATTATTTCCAGTTTTCTGCTATTATAAATAAAGCTGCTGTGACATACCAATCTTTGTATGAACATATGTTCTCATTTGTCTTAGGTAAATACTTAGGGATGGAATGTCTGGGTCACATGGCAGGTATATGTTTAAATTTATAAGGAGCTGCCCAACAGTTTTCTAAAGTGTTCGTACCACATTAGATTCCCATCAGTAGTGTGTGAGAGTTCCAGTTCCTCTGTATTCTTGCCAACACTTGGTATGGTCGATATTTTAAAACTTTTAACCATTCTAGTGGGCATGTAGTAGAAATCTCATTGTGGTTTAAGTTTGTATTTCCTTAATAACTAGGGATGTTGACCATCTTTTCATGTGCTTGCCATTCATATATCTTCCTTTGTAAAGCATATGTTCAAATCTTTGGTCTATTTTTTGAAAACTGGGTTGTTTGTTTTCTTCTTACTGAGTTTAAGAGTTCTTTACGTATTCAGAATTCAAGTCTTTTGTCAAATATATGATTTGCAGATATATTATCCCAGCCTATGGTTTGCCTTTTCATTCACATTAACTGTCTTTTGAAGAGCAGAATTTAAAATTTTGTTGAAGTGCAAATATCAATTTGTTCTTTTGTGGGTTATATTTCTGGTGTCATTGCTAAGAAATCTTTGCTTAACCATAGGTCACAAAGGTTTTCTTCTGGAAGTTTTGTACTGTTGGATTTTACATTTAAGCCCTTGATTCATTTTGAGGTAATTTTAGTGTATGGTGTGAAGTATGGATTGGAATTAATTTTTTTTCATATGGATACCCAGTTGTTACATCATTTGTTTAAAAGACTGTCCCTTCTCCCTGAATTAGCTTTGCACCTTTATAAAAAATTAGTTGTCTATATATGCGTGGATCTATTTTATTCTCTATTCTGTCTGTTCTATTAGGTCTATGTGTCTATCCCTTCTTCAGTATCACACTGTCTTGATTACTGTAGCTTTATATTAAAATCTAGTAGTATGAATTTCCCAGCTTTATTCTTTTTCAACCATTGTTTTGACTATTTAGTTCCTTTGTTTTTCCATATAAATTTTAGAATAATTTAATCTATAATTTTAAAAAATCCTCCTGGGATTTTGATTGAAATTTCACTAAATCTGTAAATTTCACTAAATTTGGGGAGAATTGTCCACTATGTTGAACCTTCTAATCTGTGATCATAGTATATCTCCCCATTTATTTTGATCTTTTGTGATTTCTTTCCATCAACGTGTTGCAGTATTTAGCATACTTGTCACATATATGTTTTATACTTATTCTTTCTACATAGCTTCAATTCAAAAGGTTCAGAGACTCCTCTTTGGTGCTGTTCTTGAGATACGTTTATATTATATCTTTCTAATAATAATTTCAGTTGTGTTAGTCTTCACCATTGCCTTAGTTTTCCTGAGGAAGCCAAATTTTATTTGGAGTCAAACATGCCACAGGAGGTCATTGACTACCTAGGTAACCTGCTTAGATTTAACATCAGTGAATGACTTTAAAGCAATTCATATAACTCCTTCTTTGGCTCATATAATTTTTCTTGAGGCATAAGCAAAAGTGGTTTCAGAAATGTTTAGAGCAGTTGTAATCCAACGGTGTTTGAAAGAAGAATTTTAAATGGCTGAAGAGCTGACCACTTTTTATGCTGGGTAGGTAGCAGCCCAGAGGACGTTGGTGGCTCTTGAAGCACTATCAATATTTCTTACCTGGAAAGCAATGAAGGACGTATTTTAGGTTGGGAATAGATAATTCATAGGCTAGTGGAGTGCCGTGTTCCAGTGGAAGGATTCCTTAGAGATCATCAGTTCACAAAAAGGGAAAGCGAAGCCTGAGGATCATACTATACTCTGAGACTTGGTGTCCTTGGAGGATCATACTATACTCAGTGAATTCTTCTTGAAATCCAGTCTGTTTCCATCAAAACCTGCAGAAACATAGCCCTTCCCACTCAGCAGATTATGTACGGTCAGGTTAGGCAGTCAAAATGGAGAGATAGGAATTGGTGTTGGGTTATTAGAGTCAGGGTGGTCATTGACCAGAGATGATGATGTGACCTGTAGGATCACTATGAGAACTTCCCATGAGGGACAAATGAGGACGATGATTGCTTACATAAACTAGTGCAGTTAACTTTGTGCCAGGCACTACTCTAAGTGATTTATGTTTATGAGCTCCTTTAATCTTAACAGCCTTGTGAGGTGTAGTTACTGTAATTATTCCATTTTGTGAGTGAACACAATGAGGCACAGAGGGATCAGGGATTTCTCTAGCGAGTGACAGAGGTGGGAGAGGAATCCGGGCAGTCTGGCTCTAGAGTATGCACGCCTGACCACTGCACTGTCGACAGACTGCCCAAGAACGTGTCTATTATGTGAGCCCATAGGGGAGTGATCCCCAAAAACCTCTCTGCCAGCCTTGGGGACCTTGAGTTTCAGTTGTGTTTTTTAAGTTTTAAAACAAGAGAGACTTCTGTTAGTGGTAAGATTTCGACTTTTCATTTCAGAAGTTCTGAATTTAAAGTTCTTTGGAACATATAGGTTTTCTAATATTAAGTATATGTGTGTATGTAAAAGTTTCACTTGTTTAAAAAGTCCCTTCTCTCCCTTAACTGCATACTATCTGTTTTAAATGTTTGTTTCCCAAGTTTTTTTTTTTCCTCTCTGAAGAGGACAGACTCAGGCTTATGTCAAAATGCAGTTGACTGTGCCTTAGATTTGGAATGTGCCAACAAAAGACTGTACAGCTATGTATACAGTTGGCTCTTGAACAATGTGGGGGTTAGGGCCACTGGCCCTCCCCACAGTCGAAAATCCACATAAAACTTACAGCTGGCTTTTTGTATCTGTAGTTCCCCTGCATTTGCAGTTCTGCATCTGCAGGTTGAACTAACTGGGGATTGTGCAGTACTGTAGTATTTACCATAGAAAAAACTCCACATTTAACTAGAACTGCACAGTTCAAAGCAGTGCTGTTCGAGGGTCAACTGTACTTATATGGGGCCAGATATAAGCACTCTTAAAGAATCCCAGTGACTAAAAGGACCAAGTACAGTATTGGGAGAAGAAGCTGTGGAACAGCTGCCTGCCTCCGGCCAACAAGGCGCTCCTGGGTGACGTTTGCCACCAGCTCCTTGGGTGTAGGCATTAGAGAGTATGAAAGCTGGCCTGATGGCTCTGTGTTTGTGGCTCCACTTGGAAACTTTACAGCATTTCAGCTGCTTGCTCCTGTGTAGGCACAGAACCGTAACTTAGCCATATAATGCTTGACTGTAACTCTGAGGGGAAATGAGGACAGGAAAGTTGAACAGCATTTTCCACTTGGTGGAGGATGGAGACCAGAAGGGAGGGATGGAAGGGAGTAGAATAAAAGTAAAAAGTGATGAGTTTAGATATATCTTGCTTGAGGTTTTCTGTTGTTGGGGGAGCCATACCCACCATAGCAGCATTTGTACTTTGGGAAGGGTGTGGAAGTAGATCTTCTGGAATGTAATCTGGACTGATTCCTTCTTGAATGGGGGAACATAGATGATTGTGTGGAAAGGCTCTCACTCTCCCTCTCAAATGTACCCACATATGCACACTGTTCTTGTTTTTGCTAAGTACAGAAGCTAAACAGAGGGCAGTTGGAAAGAGTTCATCCACTGTTTTAATCCTTGGGTGAGATTGTTAAATGATAGCCATGTTCTGGTTAGCACAAGAGTTTTTTTGTCCCTGGCAGCAAAGGAGGCCAAAGATGGTATTTGAACTTTGGCTCTTCAATTTAAGTCACTAAAAATTTATCGAGTGTGCCAGGTACGTGACATGAACATGAGATATGGCATCTAAAGGCTAATTGTTACAACAGTTTATGTTGGTCTGGATAGACTTCCACTTCTCATATAGATTTCTGTACTTCTCGTAAAAGACAAAGATTATCATTGATGAAAGATATTAGAGATTATCATTTTAAAAGTGTTCAGTAAATGTTACCCATTCTCTCTGAGAATGTATGGGCATATCAGGATCTTTGGTGGGTATGTTAGTTTCCTGTTTTGCCACTGTAACAAATTACCACAAAATTGGTGGCTTTAAACCACACAGATTTATTATCTTCAGTTTTGTAGGTTAGAAGTCCAACATGAGTCTCACTGGGCTTAAAATCAAGGTGTCAGCAGGACTGCATTCCTTCTGGAGGCTCTAGGGGAGGTTCTGTTACCTTGTCTTTTCCAGCTCCTAGCGCTTTCTTGCATTCCTTGGCGTGTGGTCCTGCCTTCATCTTCAAAGCCAGCGATAGCAGGTCGAGTCCTTCTCATGAAACCATCTCTCTGTTTTCCTACTTGCATAGTCACCTCTTCCTCTTCCTTTGAGATTACATTAGGCCTATGTGGACAAACCAGGGCAGTCCCTTTAAGATCAGCTGATCAGCATCCTTAATTCCATCTACAACCTTAATTCCCCTTTGCCATATAACATAATATATTCACAGATTCCAGGAATTAGGACGTTCAGCATCTTTGGGGAGCCATTATTTTACCCTTCACAGTAGAGGAGACTTTTTCAAAACTTTGCTCATTTCCCCCATCGAGTGAAATTATATGAGGCTCTCCCTCTCACCCTTTGCATAATGAATTGTTACCTGTGAATATGTGCTGTGTATGTGAGTGGTGGGAGGCTTGTCACTCATTACCTTAAAGCCTCACTCTTCATTGTGATAAAACCCCAGTCACCTAAACCTTTGATGATTAGTTTTGTAGAATCATAGTGTTGGAAGGAAGCTAGAGATCGTTGTAGCCAGCCTGCCCTGCAGGTGCTTACAGACACATTAGTACATCTTTTCCAAGTGGCTGTCCCACCTTTGCTGACATGGAATGGCCTGCTTTGGGAGGTCATGTCTTCTTTGAACAGCTCCATTTTTCTGTTAGAAAATTCCTGCTTTATATTGAGGGGAAGTCTCTCTCTGCAGGTTTCTATTGGTTCTTTTTTGTTTTACTCTCTGGGGTCATATTGAATAAATCTAATTTCCTCTCTCTTACTTGAAGCCCTTGAGATTTTTTTTAAGGACAGCTATCATATCCCCCAAGTATTCAAACTAAAAAACCTCAATTTCTTCAGTTGGATCTCATATGAAACTATTTGGAGGCTTCTTTCCATCCTGGTCCTTCTCCTGAATATTATACAACATGAAGAAGGGGAGACTGAAGGATGATTTAATAGGAGCCTTTAAATGCCGAGGGGATTGTTACACAGAGGAGGCTGGTAAGATCTCTGCCATCACCACGGAAACAAGAAATCACAGGCTTATGTTATGGCTAAAGAGATTTAGGTATCAGGAAACCTGTCTTAACCTTGTGGATTGAGATAGTGCAGCGGACTGCCAAGGGGAAGTTGAGGGATCTTTTGCCCTAGAAATCTATAATACAAGCCTTTAACCTCAGAATTCATTTATTTTGTATAAGAGACTTTGCTTTAGTTAAATGTTCTGCTTAAAGAACGTTCTTGTCATTGCTTGTCACCCATGCCTGATGCCTGGATTTCCCTCTTGCGTTGGCTCATTGGATGTAAGGCATCATCATGACTGCTGTTAATCACAGGGGGAAGGAATCTGGTTCAGGGCTTTATGAAGGAAGGGAAACAGTGGCGTAGCTCAGGATAATTAATAGCAAGTGGAGTGACAGTTTGATTCCCTGGTAGGGACCCTCGCATTGTTGAAGGAAAAAATCATTTTATTCGTTCATAGAGAGAGGCAGCTGTAATTCTGGTTGGATGGAATCCAATTAAAAGGAACTGACATGTAAATTGATGATCAGACAGTGTGAGCATAGAAAAAGTCCAAGAAGAGTTCTGTAAGAAGTGGCAGAGAACAGTGTAAGTAATTTGGCATGGTAATGTGTGTAAGAAAAATGGAAACATATGGGTTGGCTACCTGAACAACTATAAGTCTGGAATCTCAGCCAGGTGAGAGCAGGAGACTACTTGGTTTGATGGGTTTATAGCTACTGAACTTTTAGACATTTTGGTGTTGAAACATACATTTTAGGAATTATAGCCTTCCACGATAGAGTGATTATAAATCAACCCAAATTGGTAGTGGGTAAGTAAAATATTCCCAAGAATATATGATGGGAATCCAAGCCTGGCTCTTTGAAAGATCTCATTGTACAGATATACTTCACCTGACCTAATGATGTGTCCTCAAAGATTTGTGTGAAAATTGACTCCTAAATTTAGGATGAAATAGGACAGCTTGCCGTTTATAGTAATGCTATTATGAATCATTTTCTAAAGTGAAAAATCCATTTATAACCAAAGTCATGACCAGTTTATCCTTTGAGTAAATTCATAAGTCCACGTGTTAGGTTTGCTTAAACAAAGGTACTTTTCTTTGAAATGAAATAATTGTAGAGACACGTAGCAGTTAAGCTTTAGAGTAACAGAGGAAAAAATGGGCAGGATTTTTTAAGAAGTCAGTATATTGCTTTTTAGGGAGGAAAATTCTGCTTAAGAAGTCAGATAGCCTCTGCTGTTACAGTGGGAGAAGGAGAAGGCTGCCCGGTGTATTGCAGGGAGATTTATTAGGATCTTTTGGGAACTGCAGCAGAAAAGGCTATGAAATTTTTTGAAGAAGGAGGAAGGAAGTAGGACCACAGCATTTAGTAGACTTTATTCAGAAGAAAGCCAAAGAAGGTGAAATGGAGTTCACCCTGAGAAAGCTGTGGAAGATTGAGGAGCTAATAAGACGTAGCAGCAGCAGCAAGAAGAGACCAGGGTGTTGTGGGCAGAGTTTCCGCTCAGCAGGAGAGCATCCAGTTGTCACTCTGGTCGGCAGCAAGGGATGTTAACAAAGGAGATTCACAATGACCAGGGTCCAGTTTTTGTTGGTCCAGGTGTGAATAGTGTGCTTGCTGCATACGGTGTAAGCTCCAGGGGATCTTGCCCCCCTGCAGCCACTCTGCTTGGGTACTCCTACAGCTGTGTACTCCCTGCCCAGGGCTGTCACTTTTACTTTTCACTCTGCCCAAAATGCTCTAACCCTCAGGGGTCCTTCCCTCACTTGATTCAATTTTCTGATAGAAGCTCCCTTTTCAGGGAGACCTTTTCTGATAATCTAAAGCGAGCACTGTTTCTTCCCTTAGTCTGCTTTACTTTTCCTCTCAGCACTCATTTCCACCTCAAGCATAAGTTTATTTGTTAAATGTTTTTCCCTTTTCTCTCTAGTAGAAGTAAGTTCCATGAGAGTTGAGACCCAGTTTGTTTTGCTCACTGTATTCCCAGCACCTAATCCATACAAATTTGTGGAATGGGTTTTTAGGGAGTCTTTGTTATATGAGCTTGGAATGAGAAGAGGACTCAGTTGCTCTCCTACATTACATAATATGTTATATAATTAGAATAATCATGATGGGCTCAGCACAGAGTGCTGTGAGCTTTGAGAAATAAGCTGGGGATAGTCATCACAGAATTGGAGACTGGAGCTGGAGTGGTTTAGAGTTTTGTTTGGTGGTCAAGACAAGGGAAGCGTATTGTAGGCTGACAAAAGAGGGTAAATACAGTTGCAGAGGTTTAGAAATGAGTCTTGTCTTTGGAAGTCCTTCAGTGAGCTTGATGTGGCTGCTAGAGCACAGGTGCATGGTGAGCCTTGACACAGAGGAGTGCAAGGTATGGTTGGGAAGGACATTTTATACGTATGTCAAGATCTGATTGGGGAAGTTTTTGAGTTTGGACTTTACCTTTTGGGAAGTGGTGAGCCCAAAACTCTTTAATCAGTATCCAAAAGATACCCTGAAGGAGGGATTGGAAGAGGGAAGGGTGGAGAGGTAGGATGTAGAGCAGGGTTGATGTGATTTTTCCAATCTTGAGAAGCAGGAGAAAGTTTGGGATCCCCACGTTGAAGGACAAGAAAATGAAAAGCAATTTTCTTTGTTAACGGGTGCATGATGATATACTGTGTATAGGTAGTGGATAAAGGTTGAAGACTAGTAGCTCTTGTAACTTAGTTTTTCCAATAGGGGTAAAGCTGTGCCACTGGGACACAAGGAGAGGAGAAGGACATTTTGGTTCATAGAATAGAAAACTTTAACTGGGAAATGCCTTGGCAAATGGATAGGGATTCTTATTCTAGCTCGTGTGTTCTAGCAGCTGTGTAGCCTTGGACAATTCATTTACCTGCACTTCTGGTTCCCTTTCAAGGATGGGCTTTGTTGATATGCTTACATTGTTAATGTGCAGAACAAAGTATACAATTTTGGAAATTTTATGAAAATTCCTTTTATAAATATTGGGTAACATTAGGAGTCCTTTCCTTTTTTTTTTTTTTTTTTTTTTTAGATGTTGGGGGTAGGAGTTTATGAATTAATTTATTTATTTTTTGCTGTATTGGGTCTTCGCTTCTGTGTAAGGGCTTTCTCCGGTTGTGACAAGTGGGGGCCACTCTTCATCGCGGTGTGCGGGCCTCTCACCATCACGGCCTCTCTTGTTGCGGAGCACAGGCTCCAGACGCACAGGCTCAGTAGTTGTGGCTCACGGGCCCAGTTGCTCCGTGGCATGTGGGATCTTCCCAGACCAGGGCTCGAACCCGTGTCCCCTGCATTAGCAGGCGGACTCTCAACCACTGCGCCACCAGGGAAGCTCGTCCTTTCCTTTAATAGAAATAGACATGAAGAGTGTAGAACTTAAATATTCTCATCAACCTCCAAAAACAAACAAACAAACAAACATGGAGAAATAGATCTGGAATTGCTTTTTTCCTGGAATATGGTATTACCAAAGTGTCAGAGCCCCTCACACCCTGAGAAAACATGACCATTTCTAAGAGGTGACCTGCACAGTTTTTAAAGCAGACAGTAGAGGAATGACTTTTTGCTGCTCATATTCTCCATGTCAAAACACGTTCTGTGTCAGCAGTTGGTGAGAGCTACTGCAGAGCAGTGCAGAAGCAAAAGGAGGATTTGATCATGCTGGATGTACTCCTGCATATTAACCTGCAGGTCACAGCAGTTCTCGTTCCAAAGAGCTGTATACCAGGCAGTTGGACACTTTATCCTGGTTTTTACTCCTTTCATCATTCACAGCATCTCCTGTCGGGTACCCCCCACCCCCGTCACGTCAGCCTTGGTCATTTGCAGTAGTTGAATTGTGGTCTTCTGTGTATACAGAATGTTGTATAGGCTACATAGTTCTCTGAGATCTTTTAGGAAATTTGGAGAACTTTACATTTTAGAATGCTTTCTTCACTTTTATTTTGGGCTGTGTTGGGTCTTCATTGCTGCACGAGGGCTTTCTCTGGTTGCGGCGAGCGGGGGCTACTCTTCATTGCGGTGAGCAGACTTCTCATTGCGGTGACTTCTCTTGTTGCGGAGCACGGGCTCTAGACACGTGGGCTTCAGTAGTTGTAGCATGTGGGATCAGTAGTTGTGGCACGCGGGCCCTAGAGCTTGTGGGTTTCAGTAGTTGCGGTGTGTGGGCCCAGTAGTTGTGGCGCACAGGCTCTAGGATGCACGGACTTCAGTAGTTGTGGCACGCGGGCTCAGTAGTTGTGGCTCGTGGGCTCTAGAGTGCAGGCTCAGTAGTTGTGGCGCACGGGTTTAGTTGCTCCGTGGCATGTGGGATTTTCCCGGACCAGGGATTGAACCCACGTCCCCTGCATTGGCAGGCGGATTCTTAACCACTGCGCCACCAGGGAAGTCCTTTCTTCACTTTGAGAAGGGGGAAGGAGAGGAATGTTTTATAAGGATTGCTTTGAAATAGGTCCATTTTGAAGAGTTTTAACTTGGGCAAAGGACAGAATAGCTTAGTGTCTAATATTAAGTTCCTAGAGTCCTGGAACTAGGTCCCAATTCCAGCTTTTCCAGGTATTAGTTATGTGACCGTGGGAAAGTCACTTAGTTTCCCCGTCTGTAACATGGGGGATACACACCCTAGTCCAGTGGCCTCAATATGAAACAGCTCATTACACTCTAATGGTAGTTTAGTGAAATGGATGAGTAGTCTCAGTTTACCTCCACAGGCAGCCGCAGAAGTCAAGCCAAGCATCCTGGAGTATCTGGGAATCACCCGGAAAGAGGATGGAAGTCTGCAGCACAGTGGTAGGGGATGGTTGGGTGGGACCCAAGAGTAAACTACAGAAGCAATTGATCTTAGCAAGCAGGAAGGGGTCTCCAGGGAATTTCTGAGTGTCAGCAAGGGATCTTGGTAATGATGGGGAAAAGAAATCACTCAACTGGAGGAGTCAGACCACCTTGGACATCGCCCCTGAGCCTCCACCAACACTGTATGTCACATCCCCGTGGGTGAGTCATGTTTTCTTTCTGACCGTCAGTTTCTTTTTCTGTAAAATGATTAGATGATTTCTCAACTCCTTTTCTACTCTAGTGATTTCACCACTTCATTGGCTTTCAAGAACTGTGAGAGGCAGGAGTATCACAGAACAACGTGCCGTAGACCTTGGCCTGTGAAAATCTTTAGTTTTGTTTTTTTGTTGTTTCAAAGAAGTTTCTGTTCAAAAGACCATGAAACATTTCATCATTGGACTTTGAGGGAGTTGTCTCTTTAATCTCTCACGTTTCCTTTTATACCCTACAAATGATATCCACAGGACTGCTGTTGTCTTGTGCTCTCTGGATCAGCACTTTTGCAGAGAAATGAAAAAATTGCACTTTTAAAGGCACAGAAAGCAAAAACTGTAGCATCAGGATTCAAGGTTACAGGATTGGTTAACTTTCTCGTTTGTTTTGCTGAGCTGAATGAAAAAGATTTGATTGAATGTTACTGCTTATGGATAAATATTAATAACCACAAAAATTCCCCAGTGGTAATTTTTTTCCTTCTTTGCAAAGAATTTCAAATTATGATCTAGGACTGGGATTATTATTGTCAACTGGATATGAATGTGAGAAATGTGGAATAAGAGGATGAAGGACGTGGTCGGAAAGGAACAGCTTTCGGGGGTGAATGTCCAGAGAGGACATGTGTTCTGCACATGTGTAGCATTATTGTTCTTGTGTTCTTGATGTGTAGCATTATTTTGAATAGTGATTTGTTACGGTTCAGATATGTAAGTATCTGGCAACTGCCCCAGAGCTTTATAACATTAGTTAATAGAAATAGTATTAGAAAAAAAAGTCATCAAAAGTAGAATTTTTCTTCAAGATTTAAGAACTGAAGTGTTTTTAAACTTTGATATTCCGAAGCGAAGAATTTGTTAGGTTGGGTTTGAGAGTTCCTAGTAATACCCAAGTAGATCTTTACCACAGACTTAAAATACACTCATATGTAGTCACTGTTTTGGTTTGTTTGTTTTTGTTTTGTTCTCTATCCCAGCTGACTTTAGGGGAAAGGCAATGTGGTATTGGTATTAATTTATTTGTAAAATCAATAGCAATATATCAGACACTTGCTGTATACCAGGATTTACCACCATTAAGTAAGAGATGGCCCCTGCTGCTCTCACGGAATGCCCCGAGTAAGGTTCAAAAGTTCGAAAAGTAAGCATGATTATCTTGCAAATAGATGACTGTAAGAGTGTGTAGGTATGCTGTTATTTCCAGCAGATTGCCTACCACATAGCCTACATGTGCTGGAGATACTCATTAAGTACTTTGAGAGGATGGAAGAGGGGGCATTTGCAGCTTGGAAAAAGATCAGAAAAACCTTCATGAAGGAGGCGACATGACAGTGATGTTTCAAAGGACAGGAAAGAGTATGCATGTACATGGGCAGGGTTGACATTCCAGGGAGAGACTAGCATGAGGAGGTACCTGCCTCCTTTTCGAGTCCTGAAAGTAGCAAGTACATTGTTGCTGGAGGTCTGGGTTTGTCTTAAGGGCAGTGGCAAATGAAAGGCAGAGTGCAGGCTCTTTGAGGGCTGTTTGCTAAGATTCAAGGGGAAGATGTGCTGGGGAGTTGTATGCTGGGAATAGTTGGTAGCTCTCCCGGATTTCAGTGTTTCCTGAAGTAGATGTACACTGTGATGTAGAAGTACCAGGATCAGATCAGTTAATCAGTATCCAGTTAATGTACATGTACATGCAGAATTTGGGCAGCAAGGTGCAATATGTAGAGTGTTATATGAAAATACTGGATGCACACAGCTACAGTATTTGTTTGCACAAGAAATCATTGTGATGCAGGTTGATGGAGAGCTCAAATGAGGAAGGGGGTTAGGGAGAGATGTCAGATTAGCTTCCCCCCAACCCCACCTGCAGTGGTTCTCCATTTGGCTACAAATTATAATCACCTGGGGTTCTTAAAAAATTACTTAGGTACAATTTACATGTAGTAAAATGCGTAAGTCTTAAGTGTACAAATCAATGAATTTTGACAAATACACACACCCACATACCCTTCAAATTAGAGAATATAATCATCACCTGAAAAAGTTCTTTAGTCCACTTCTAATCAGTCCCTTCCCACCCCTCCCATAGGCAACCACTGTTGTGATTCCTATCATCATAACTTAGTTTTGCCTATTCTTGAGCTTCATAAAAATGGAATCGTATGGTATGTACTTTTGTGTGTCTGGCTTCTTTTGTTAAACATAATATTTTTGAGGTTCTATGTTGTTGCAGGAATCAGTTCCTTTATTGCTGAGTAGTCTTCTGTTGTGTTAGGTGTACCACTGTTTGTTTAATCATTTCCCTCTTGATGGACATTTGAGTTGTTTCAAATTTTTGACCATTATAAATAAAGCTCTGTTGTGCAAGGGTTGTTTTTGTTGTTGTTATTGTTTTGTGGACATAGGTCTTCATTTCTTTTGCATAGATTCCTAGGAGTGAAATTGTTGGGTCATAAGGTATGTAGGTGTATGTTTAACTTTATAAGAAACTGCCAAACAGTTTTCCAAAGTGGTTGTACCAGTTTACACTCCCACCAGTATTTCATGGGAGTTCTTGTTGCTCCGTATCCTCAAAAAAATTTAGTGTTGTTAGTCTTTTTAATTCTAGCCATTCTAGTGGGTATCAAATGGTAATCTCATTGTGGTTTGAATTTTCATTTTCCTGATGACTTAATGGTGTTCAACATGGTCTTCTTTTGTGAGGTGTTTGTTCAAGTTTTTTGACCATTTTAAATTGGGTTGTCTGTTTGTTATTGATTTATAGGAGTTCTTTATATAATCTGGTACAAGTCCCATGTCAGATATATGTAACATGAATATTTCTCCTAGTCTGTGGCTAGCCTTTTCAATTTCCTAATGACGTCTTTTGATGAGCAGAAAATTTAAATTTTGATTAAGTTTAGCCTATCTTATTTCCCCCTTGTATGTTTTGAGTCTTTTGTTTCCTCTCTAAGAAATCTTTACTTAGCCTAGGTTAAAATATTCTCCCTTGTTTTCTTCTTTACATTTATATGCATTTACATTTTGATTTATGTTCCATCTCAGATTTTTGTGTGTGGTGTGAGGTAAGAGTAAAGGTTCATTTTTTTCCCCTTACATTTATCCAGTTGTTCTAGCATTATTCTTTGGAAACACTTTGTTTTCACCATTGAATATCCTTGGTGACTTTATTGAAAATCAATTGCCTTTTTAAGTCTGTTTCTGCTTATGTCTATTCTAGACTGTTTATTCTGCTCCATTGATGTATTTGTCTATTCTTCTCCCGATACCACACTGTCTTGATTACTCTAGCTTTATGCTCTAGTAAGTACTGAAATGAAGTAGTGTGAATCCTCCTACTTCGTTCTTTTTCAAGATTGTTTTGACTATTCTAGGTTCTTTGCTTTTCATATAAAATTTTAGAATCAAATTGTCAAATTCTAAAAAAAACCACGTGGGGGTGCTTTATGAAAAAATCCAATAGTACCCAAGCCATAGTCCATGCCAATTAAATCAGAATCTTTTGGAAGTTGAATCCCAAGTATTTGTTAACACTCTCTAGGTTATTCCAAATGCAGCAGAGATTGAGTATTAATGTGCCAATGGGATTTTAGTATGGTACCCTAAAAAAGAAATTTGGTAGTAGATTACTGGGGTGGAATGCATGTGTAGGAGTTGAAGTGGGCCGCCAAATGGAAGAGATTGTCAGTGCTTATGGAAAGAGGGAGAGTTTGAATGGGAATGATGGAAGGGTAGTGAGAAACTATGTGGTCTTGGAAAGTTCTCTCTCCTGGGGGACATGCAGTCCCTTTGCTGAAGTGCTGTCTTGTGCAGCTACCATTCCTGATCACTCAGGATTTCCTCACCCTAAGCCAGCCACAAATGTAGCCTAAAACCAGAGGTTTGAAAGCTAAGGAACACTTTTGTTTGGTAAAGCATATAAACACATTATTTTATAGCGTAGCTTTCCCCTGGATTAGGGAAATGTTTGTGAAATCTGGATAATGATGAACTGGGTAGGCACTTTTTTTTTTTTTTAAAGCTTTTTGAAGGTTTTATGTCTTTTTAATAACATCTTTATGCAAACATTGATTCATCCATTCTTCCCATGGGTCGGTAGTTTTGTCAGAAGTGCTGCCTCCCTAAAAGGCTTTAAAGAAAAAAGGGACAAAAAGTTGCAGTCAAATAATGCTGTTCTTTGGGAACATATAAGCTATGTGGCCTGGTAGGTGTTTGCTTGTGGCTTTTTTTTTTTTTTTTAAACACGTTTTCCTACTTGAAGAGAGAGTTTGGAACTAGTCAGCTGAGTCCCTCTTTCTGAGATACAAGTTCCCTAAACAGCTGTAGAGAATTAATTTCAGTCAGAGCTAGCAGAGCTTTAATCTCAACTTTCTGCTCAGTGTTATGGAAAATCCTCTCTAGAAAATAACCAGTATCTACTTGCTATGGGATGTTAAAAAATTCAGATGAACATTGGATTTTTGAGTGTTTTCCTAGTAGAAACAGCATGGAAAATCCTTTAGTGAGCTAGATTTTACAGTGCACACAGAAAGCAAGGATTGACGATATATTTATATTTCTGTATGTGTGACATGTTGGCTGTACTATCTTCTTGTTTCTAATAGATTTCAAATATGCCATGTCCAACTCCAAACCTCATTTCTCTGTGAGGGGTGAGACATCTTAGGAAGAAAGAGCTTTAATATTATCAAACTTTTAACTCCTTTATAAATATATATGTATTCTCTTCAAGGCAGGGAAGCAGGTGGGCAAAGGGTGGGAGGAAAGCTGCTTTCCTTTTTCTATTTACCGTTATATTTAACAACACACACATATATTTCTTTTTTTAATGTTTCTGTAAAGAGGGAAAAACATTCACAGATTCTGCTTTAAGAAACCTTCCTCTATCCTGCCTTTTTAATACCTTTATTTCTAGGATTTGTCTGTAAGGCAAACGTCACTTTTGTAGTGGTAAAATCCTAACAAATAATCTTCTATTTTGTTTAATGTTTAAAAAGTCATTTCCTATGTTACTATATTATCTTCTTAATAATTTCATGACTGTGTAATAGTACATCAAATTGTGCCATTAATTTATGTTCTAATGTTGGACGTTTAAATTAATTTTGTGCTGTTATACCACAAAGAGCTTATTTTTACTATGTAGGATTCTCCTCAATTTCTTTGATAGATTCTCTGTTGTAGAATAACAACAGGGTGCCTTTTTGTTTTCAGGGTTTTTTCAGTGTATACTATCTTTACACTGTGTACTATTTTTATACTGTATACTGTAGTCATCAGTATAAAGTGTACTTGCCTAAAAATATAATCATTTACCTTTTTAGAGATAAAAAGGTACTGGATTTCTTTCATAACTGAATCCCTAAAAAGTTGTAATTCCCCTTTATTTTTGTGTACTAGTTTATTTTGTGTACTAGTTTGAGCCCCATTTATGTTTGCCTTTTACTGGTTTATGGATTGGAATTTTTTTTCTTAACTGATGTGAACTTTTAATGTTTTACGTGTGTGTGTGTGTGTGTGTGTGTGTATGTATATACATACATATATATTAACCCTTTGCAGTATTTATCATGAATATTTTATCTGGCTTGTTCCTTTTTATTTTAGTTTTTCATTATAATGGAGTTTATGAGGTTGAATTTTTTGTTTTCTTTTTTGACTTCTTCTGTGACCTTAAGATGAACAAACTAGTCATCCTTTCAAGATCTAACACCATTTTGTTTTTTACCTCCTAATATTTCTTATGGTTTAATTAAAAGGAGTTTCATGGGTCCGTCTGAGTTTGTGGTGATTTATGTACCATCTTCTTAACCTGCAGTGCAGTGAGGAAAGTTGGGTTAAATCAGGAGCTTGCGTTATTCACAAGTCTTGGGAGAGGAATAGAAACAGTCAGAATTCCTATCTCAGCTTCCTGTAGTGTCTACAAGTCTGTGTTTACTTACCTATAAAGCTGGGATGAGAATAACAAATCTACGGAGAATTTTTTTTAATGTACTTAAGCCTTCTCTTAAGCACTGTTAAGAATCTCAGGTAGAGGTGTTTAAAATACCAAATAGCTGTAACCTTTGATTAAATGTGTGTACCATCATTTCTTGGATTTTTCTCAATAGTCAGAGACCACGTGGGATCTTTGGAGTTTTTTTAAACTAACCCCGACTCTATAATCTGTGGACATTAGGGATCTGGATACAGAAAAACCTGCAAGTTGAGGACGTCCATCAGAAATATACAATATGTGCACCAGATCTGAGTACTTAGTGAGGACTTTGGGGACTATATAACAAAAATGACTTCAGAAAATAGAAACACTGGAGGCAGTACATATAGCAGTTTAGAAACATGGGCTTTGACAGAAAGACTTGTTTAACCCAACTGTACCACCTACTTACGTGACCTTGGATAAGTAATTTAACCTCTCTAACCTCAGTTTCCTCAGTTATAAAATGGGGATAATATTGATGAATCATTTAATTAAGTAAGAGAATGTATGTGAAATGCTCAACATGGTGCTTGACCCACAGCAAATGCCAAGTAAATTATAGCTGGTATTACTGCCTTTATTAACAGTTAACATTTAGGTAACATTTATGACCTATGGAGCCCTTTAACTTGCTGTTTCTCATTTGTGAATCTGGGTGCTTTATATAGAATGGATTTTTAAATGTTCCATGGACTTTTTATTTATTGCCTCAAGAGGTCATTTCCTTTCAGGTACCTGTACAGCTGTGTACACTGAGTTGGCATTTGTCATGTACCTTCATGCCAGTGTCTTCTTATCTAAATTAAACTCTAAAACCCTGTGTGAGTACAAAGGTTGTATCTTATTCAGCTGGGTTGTCCTTGTACACAGCACTGGGACACAGAGTCCAGACTCTTTGCTATTAGAGCTCTAGCTCTACAATTTATTATTCAAGTGACCTTAGGCAAGTCAGTCTCTTGCTTGCCAAGGCCACCCTTTCCTCATCTGTAAAATAGGTAACAAATGTGAGGATTACTTTAAGTGATGTGTTAAGAAGTGCTTTGCATAACAAATCGCAAATCCCCCACCCCCCACCCCGTAACTCACTGTGCCTAGCTCAGTAGTTGGTGCTTAGAAAGTATGTGCTCATTGGGGTTGGAGGCTGATATGAAGGCAGTGGACCCAGTTCTTAACTTCAGTATCAAGATATGTTCATTTAAAAAGTGAAACTTTTTTTGGGGGGGCCAGTCGTCATACAGGGTTCTATGGCAGACTCATTAATACCCTGGTACCTTGCCTTGAAGTGTTTGCTTCTTGATGTTGTGAAGTTTGGACATAGTTACACATAGGTTCTCAGAGCAGTTTCAGCGATTTAACCCTACCTTGAGGAAATAAACTTAATATATAACAAGTAAATATGGATTTCAGAGTATGTGGTCTCTGTGGTCAGTCTGGAGAGGTGCATATGAGGATATTCAATAAACACTGGGATGCTGGCTCTGTGGAAGACTCTTGGCTAAATCAGTCTAGTTTCCCATGGAATTTCTTTTCCTGGTTGACCACAGGTGTATTTCTATGTGTCCTGTGTGTTCTCAGTTTATTTTATTTTATTTTTTCCAATTTGATTTTCAGAAATGATGTTGCTGAGATTTTGGCTGTGGTCAATTTCAGTAGACAAGACCCAAACACTAAGTATCCATTTCTGTCTTGAATAAAAAGTAAAGTCTTGTTATAGAGAAAAAAAGCAAAAGTATTTAATAAAAAAAATTCTTTATTCATTTTGGAAAATGGTACCTTTGTTAATCCCCTAAGAGACAATTTATTATATTCTGACAGTATCATTGAATAGTCCAAGAAAGCATGATGCCTCAATTTAACTTTATTTTTCCTGGCACAGTTTTTGTTCTTAAGATTTGTGCCTGAAGGAAGAGGATGTTGTTTCTCATGGGGAGGGGAAGTGCCTAGTGGACAGAGAAAGGTGAAGAGTGTTATTTCCTTGAATATAGATTGGGGTTTAGTTTCCACTTAAGGATATTTCTGGGAAGAACAGAGCCAGTTCTACTTAGCAGCTTGGTTTTTGCTAATTATGGAGGGCAGGATATGTTTTCATCTAGTCTTCCATCAAGTCCTGTTTGTACTTTTGGGATATGGGGAGTCAGCTTTGACTCAGGTGAGGTGCACAGGTGACATGTGTCATTTCTATCCTAACATGGTAGAGATGAAAGGCTGCTTTCAGATAATAACTGTTGGGGGCTAGGGCACAGGAACCTTTGGCATTTTCCTCAGATTAGTCCGTGGCTGGCAAATTTGATGAAAGAACAGAGAGGGAACTGTTTTTATTAAGCTGTGATGTAATCCCTATGTGATTAACTCTTTATGGCTTTTTAAAAAATTAATTAATTTATTTTTGGCTGCGTTGGGTCTTCATTGCTGCACGTGGGTTTTATCTGGTTGTGGTGGGGGGGGGCTACTCTTCTTTGCGGTGCGCGGGCTTCTCATTGCAGTGGCTTCTCTTGTTGTGGAGCACGGACTCTAGGCATGCGGGCTTCAGTAGTTGTGGCACGCAGGCTCAGTAGTTGTGGCACGCAGTCTCTAGAGCACAGGCTCAGTAGTTGTGGTGCACGGGCTTAGTTGCTCTGCGGCATGTGGGATCTTCCCGGACCAGGGCTCAAACCCGTGTCCCCTGCATTGGCAGGCAGATTCTTAACCACTGCGCCACCAGGGAAGCCCCTTTATAGCCTTTTAAATACAGAAGAAATTTGCATTAGGATTTAATAACCAAGAGTCTTTGATTTTATGAAGTCTGAAAAAGTGATGACCAAATTGTCAATATTTTGGTCATATTCCACAAGTGTCCCCTCAATCCAGTTGGTAGAGAGAGGTTTGAATGTGGTGACCCTAGTGAAACCTTCCTTTGAGAAGGGAGTAGTCAAGTCAAGTCAAGTAATCAAGGCTACAGTCTGACAATATTTAAAAAAATATTTGGGTAGCAGAAGAGAGCACCCCATTGGGGTGGTTTTTAAAAGTTTTTAAAAAAAATTTAAAACAATATCCATGACTTTGTTACATTGTGTAAACAGCAAACAGTGTTAAAGATGAGCCTCAGGGATAAACCACCATTAGCATCCCCACTGTGGTGTATTGTCCTTTTCTTGCCCCAGTCAGCAAAGTGGTCCTAGACTTTGGCACCAGGGAGTCTCTCAACATTCTCGTTGTTAAAACACTTCCTGTGGTTTGTTTATCTTCGTTGGGGTTCCTTAGTAGCAAATCCCAAACCACTCACTTTTTCCCAATAGTATTAATGTTCTAAGAGGGGCTATACATTATATTAAAGTCAGGGTAGTTCTCCACGGGAATGCTGGTTTTTAAGTGAGACTTATTCAGCCTTTTTTTAGCTGGTGTTTCATTACCACCAAGGATTTATAATGCAATAGTTCTGAGGCAAAGCTGGTAAGAATGCCAGCTTCGCTAATATTTAAGTCATAAAATTCTGGATATTGGACAAGCTCTTAATTACTATGAATCCGTCTTTGTCTTAATAAAAGTTGGATTGTACCCACTAAAACAAGATGGCTGTGTTTGCATTAATCTCCAAATGTAGGTTAATACCTTTTTAAAAGCTGTCTCTTAGACAAGAGACTTGAAAATTAATTTCCCATTTTCAGCTTAAAATGAAGAGCTTTTCCATGTGGAGTTTGAAGGGCTGCCATTTTTCTGATGTAGATTCAAGTGCCAATAATAACTCTCAGTTCCCCTCCATTTTTTTTTTTTTTAAGGTTTAGGTAAGGGAAAAAGTCTCTTCTGGTGTTTGGAGACTTTTTCTTTTTTTTCTTAAATCTGCTTCAAAGTAAATTGAGTTCTGTTTTCTCCAAGGAGTTTGAATTGCTGGGGATGAGGCGCATGATGAAGAGCTAGATAGTGGGAATCCGATTTTAAGTCATGGCTGGAGAAATCTGGGTTTTACATATACCACTGTGACCAAGCTAGACATTTTAATATTTTTTTTTTTTGTCTGTAATGTCTAAGTACTTACATATTGGGAGGTTTCCCTGTAATGGTAGGTTCTTAACTGACTTCTTTGAGTGCAAGATAGAAAATTCTTTTTTTTTTTTTTTAAGCCTCCTTTTAAGCCTCCAGAGTACCTACTGCTATGCAACCACTTAGTACCACTAATTCCAGGATTCATTTCTGTGCTACAGATGGTCAGTGAGATTATAAGGGCTCTGAGAAGATTTTTATATAAATTGATGTCTTCTCAGTTGAGAGTCTCTGTCTGACACACTAATTTTTCTTCCCCACTTCCAATGCAGGAGTCTCCAATGTGCTATATTAACCTGGTTCTACTTTGATTATCAGTGGGGCTTGGGGCAGAGGGAACTAGTGACAGGTTTAAGGAGGAGAAGTAGAAACCCATATACTGTAATCAAATGAGAGGGAACAAGTCATAAAAATCTTCCTCTTATTAAAGGTACAGGTGTTAAAAGTATTGCTTTTCTGTATTTCAGTCTCTTCATTTTATAGATGTTTTTGTTTTTTTTTTTTGTTTCTTTTTGCGATACGCGGGCCTCTCACTGTTGTGGCCTCTCCCATTGCGAGCACAGGCTCCGGACGCGCAGGCTCAGCGGCCATGGCTCACGGGTCCAGCCGCTCCGTGGCACGTGGGATCCCCCCGGACCGGGGCACGAATCCGTATCCCCTGCATCGACAGGCGGACTCTCAACCACTGCGCCACCAGGGAAGCCCTATAGATGTTTTTATATAACAAAATATTTATGTAGTAAATGAGAACCATACACAGCTTATATTAACTCTACAGACTTCCAGGCATCTCCCCCCTGGAAATTCTGATTGATCAGGTCTGGGATAGGACCTAGAAATCTGATTCTTATGATCAAGCACATTTGATATTCAGACAACTCCATTTCTTCCTCCCAAAGCTCCAGGCTTCCATGGATAATTTGTAGAACACACTTTCCCTCTCTTTTGTCAAGTCTTTGATCCAGTATGATTTTGTGAGGGGATGTCTTAAATAGAACATTCTGCAAAAACTTTTATGTAGGACAATATCACTGCCAAAACAGACACTTCAGTATATAGTTTTTGTATCAATAATGATGGTAAAAGAATAAAGAGGCATCTGAATGGGCAGGTACCCCAAATCTGTCATTGTGAATGATGGAACTGGGGTGTCAGGCCTGAGGACAAAAGGAGGTAACCCAGGTGCTGTCTTCAAACACCTGCAGAGTTATCCTGTGGAGGAGGGCTTGCACTTCTGGTGGTCCCCCCAGAGCAGACTTGGGACTAACAAGTGGACGCTGAACATAAGAAATAAGTGTAATGGAGGAGACCAGTGGACCTGCAGCCTTCATGAAATACTGCTTTACCTTCTAATTATTTGTCGCCTGTGGAGCTATTATTTTCCCCCAAAGAAATCTGACTTAGACTGCCAGTTAATAAGAGAAGAATGGAGGTGCTCAAGTGGAAGCAGCCTGAGAGCCATGGGCAAATTAAGCCTCTCTTCTCCCTGAAGCTTGTAGGACACTTCAGTAGAAGCTTGGAGCTCACTGCAGTGTGGTGAGTCCTCTTCAGTGAAGGTGGCTGTGCAGGTGTCCCCGTCTCTGCCCCCACATGGTGTTTGCGAGCTCCGTAAGGTTCGCTGCTGTAGACAGCTGGCATAGGTCAGAGGGCAGGGCTTAGTGAAATGTTGCTTGCATGAAAGCTCTGGAGGAAATTTATATCTCACGTTCAGTGCTGAATGAGAAGATTTCTAAGCTCCTTTCTGACCCAGAAAGTTTATGGTATCTGCTTTGAAGATTAAGCCTCAGATCTCAGCATGAATGACCCAAGGATGTAAGCTCTGTGCGGGCAGGGACTTTGTTTTCTTTAGCGCTGCATTTCTAGTGCTTAGAACAACACCTGACATTAGTGGGTGCTCAGTGAATATTTGTTGAATACATGAATATAATGAAGAAAGTAAAAATTATCTAAGATGGTAAATTGTGACTCTCTCCCCTCCCCTGCCCCCACTCTTGTCCTGGAGAATTCTCATTTAACCACCCATCTATCTAGTGATCCATGCTCCTTCTTCCCTTTGGCCATCCATCCTCACTCCATGGCTCTCATCTCCTCCTTCCCAAAACATGTTTGGCAAAGGGGAATAAGGAGACCAAGGAAACTGTGGAAACCAAAGTCTTGTCAGAAAGAGAGTGAAATTCCCTAGGCACATGAATTGGGAAGCCTGTTGGCTGATGATTTGACTTGGGTATTTCCTGTGATTTTCAGTTGTTGTGGTATGTTCCTGTTCGCAGAGAGAAGTGAGAATTTGTTTTAGGTTTATGGCCTAGATTAATTGGGATATTTTGTGAAGCCTCTGAAGTGTTATCACTTTATCTTTATCCTTGCCCGCTATTATGCATGAAAAGCATTTGAATTATTTTAGAGAAGATGTAAATTTGCTTGTGTTATCCAGTGTCAGCTTAAAGCTGATTAGCATTTTGCATCACCTTTGCAGCTTATAAATCATCCACTTCCCTTTTCAGTGAGCAGGCCGTAAGTCAGCAAGGAAGCACCTGTGGCAGGCCCAGCCACCTCTTGTCTTGTGATTTAGAGAACACTCTAGACTTTTTGTGGGTCCCTCTGTGGCCTGGTCTCTGGTAAGGCTTTTCCTACATGGGAAATGAGTAAAAACTTTGGGTGGACTTTTCCCAGGGAGGTTCTGAGGATTCATCTGGACAGGAAAGATCACACAGTTACAGTTCATGAGCCTGGTCCAGCCACAAGTATGGCTCTTTGACCTATTTGGTGTTTAAAAATTTGGAAGCAGTTGCCAACATTTAAAAATTAGGAAATTTCATATAAAAATCCAGATTTGTGGTTATTCTTGGAAAATCTGAGGGTCTGGCAGACGCTGAGTTCCAGTTGGTGCTGAGAGCAGGTGTGCACCAGAGAAGGGTAGCTATCCTCAGTTTTTGTATATGGGCTGAGCCAGCTTTACTCAAGGCCCTATGTTATAGATACGTGAATTTGTGACACCCTGCTATAATGTGTGTTTTTTTTTAAATAATACCAATTTTAACTTGGTTGACTAACAATTAGAGGCCAACATTTATTGAGCTGTTACCAAGTATTAATACCAGGCACTGTGCTAAGTGTTTATGTATATATGTTTGTTTATGTAGTCCTCACAATTATTCTACTTTTATACATGAAGAAATTAAGGCAGAGAGAGGTTAAATAACTTGTTCAAAGTCACCCAGCTTGTTCAGGGTCACCTGTCTCCTAACACTGGCCTGCTCCTCAAACCCATGTCCTTTGAGGAACAGTGGGTATCAGTTGAGAAGCTGGTGACAGTGACACACTTCCTGAATCCCCAACCTGCACTTGGGAGAAGGAGCCTGCCCTGCTCCAGGCATAGTTACAGGGGAGTGTTTGAAAGGCAGCCCCTTATACAGTCCTACTGATTTCTTTCAGCCTCTTGTTTTCATCATCCATCCTGTTGTTCTAGGGTGCTTGTTTGTCATGTATCAAAGCCCTGTTATAGTGAACCCAAACAAGTCATTGACATTTAAAATTAAATTGCACCAGGTATTGTCAATAGCTACACTGCTCATTGACAGTGCATTGCTAATTACATTGAGAGAACATCCTAACTGGGTATATTATGCCAAATCAAATTGGAAACATTGGCTCTCTACCAGCAAATTCATTTTGACGTGCAGAAAGTTTGGGAATTCACAGATCTCTCACCAGTCTCAAAATACTGCGTTTATGGAAACTAATGATTTTTTGCTAAAGCTTTCTTGCAGCAAAGGGGAATTCTGATCTCTCCACTGCTAAGCCGGTGGCGGGGGTGGGGGTGGGGAAGCCGTGCCTTTGAAAGGGAGAGACCTACAGATTTGGGATGGGGTACATTTCAGTGCAGGGGGGTGGGGGGTTAGCTGTTGGGTTCCTTATCTGTATATCTAAGCCACATACTTAGATCCAGCTTTTTTTTCTTCTTCCTCCTCTTCCCCTTTTTCGTTCCTTTCTCCATCCTTCTCCTACCCTCTCCTCTATATGTGGAAAGAGAGGGAGGGAGGGAGGGAGAGAGAGTGCACACACACACACACACCAACTCTAGGCACTGTTCCTAGTGCTTGACGTGATTTAATTCATTTGATTCCCACCATAACCCTGCGGGACTGATATGCTACAGATAAAGAAACTGAGGCAGAGAGAGAGTAAAACATTTGTTCAAAGTCACATGGTTAGGCTACTCTTCCTGGAGCGCAGAAGTAGGCTGCCCTGAGGCCAATGGTTCCACCTCCTGGCTCATGTCCCTTGTGCTCTGAGGGTAAACATTTAAGCTTACGTGTCTCTGGACCTAGGAGTTCCTTTGGGGGCCTTGCAAGTAGCAGTTTAGTTGGCAGGGCAAATTAAGTATGCGGGGTATGCTGTGCTGAACCCAGGGAAGGAGGGAGGGAATCTAGTCTTTGCTTGTGTTATACATGCTTATTGGTTTGTGGCAGGAGTGATTGACGCCAGAATCAAAACGACGTAAAGCAGCTTCCCTCAAGAAGCACTACTCTAACGGTTTTTTTCCTCTTTGTTGCCCCAGGTCCCTTGTGAATAGGATTTAGCTGTGATTCAGCTGCTGCTGTTCTTTTGGTAATCAGTGTGGAGGGGGGAGATGAGGGCTGCTATTAATGGCTTCTTATTTCACATTCTCCTAATCAGATATCCCGCAGTTATTAATGTGCATGCAGGATGCTCTCTGGTGTCCCTGGATGGTTTTGTTAGGTGTACTGGACTGTTAAGCTTTCTAAGATGGAATGTTTTATTAGGTTCTGGCCTGGGGGTTGAATGGCTGGAGGTTTTTTAAAAAATGCACTAAGAGAAAGAAATATGTGTAAAACCAAGCTTATGATCTTGGTGGGGGAGGGGAGCGGTACCATGCAGGGTATGTGGGTGGGTGGGACAGCAGTTCAGCAACATCACTTCCCTCTCCTATAGCCCTGAAAACCTTACCTTGGTAATACCCTTCAGATATTAAATGTGAAATAACTGAGAACTATTTACTAGGCAGCTAAATGCAAATTCTCTCCCCCATTAGTTTTAATTAGGATGAAATCATACATTTAAATAACCACTTCTTCTAATAACTGAACTTCTTATTCACTCTGAACCCAGGCAAATGCCTCTTTCTGTATGAACGGCCCACCTCTGAGTCATTCCACACCTGCATGTTGACACAGCCAGGTTCCTGATGTGGGTGCACAGATCTGGGATTTCAGAGCGTGACTGGCACGGAGAATCTTGGGTATACAGCTTTCTGCACTCTACCTTGGGGACAGACAGGATAGTCCAACCAGAGAATAAAGAGTTTGCAAGTTCAAAACAAAACAACCACCTAAGCCAGATTCTACTTGGTTTCTATCTTACTATTTCTTTAAGTGTTTAAAGGGGTACATTTTAAAAAATCCTCCACCCATTTCTTCCATTTAAACAAATGTTATTAAGAACAGTAATAAGCAGTTGAATTGAAAGAATTAGATCTTTGAGGCTTTTACTATCAGATTTGTTCTAATTCTTTAGTTTTTCCTTGATGTAGTTAGTGTATGTGGTCTGTTTTGAGAGAGTGTGGAGATGTGATGATGTGTAGAATGGTGGCTGTTGTGTGTGCATGTGTGTGTCGGGGGTGGTTGGGGGAGGGTTGGATCTTCTGTTTGGAGGATCAGAAATAAATAAGCAGCTTGGCTTCAACCCCTCAGTGGCATAACCAGCTAATGAATGAGAGGACTGCTAAACTCCCAGTTGTCTTCCTGGCTTGGAAGACTTAATAAAGTCTGACTACCTTTCGCGGGCCAGTGATAGGAGAAAATCAACAGAAGACATGTAGTTTATAGCAACCTGAAATGTGCCAGAGACATGACTAGCTGCCTTTTTGGCCCTGGAGAGGTGTGGCTGGCCCTGCTTGCATCCTCCAGGAATGGGAATTGTGCCAGACACCAGCTAGACAAGACCAGCTGCTTCTTCGATGTTTTGTGGACATGATTGGCTGTAGCTTTTGATCAGGACATTGTTCCTAATGAAGTCTGACCGGCATCATTTAGACAGGAATGAATGACAGCTGATGTGCAGGATTTTCCTTGATTGGCAGCAATTGGAACTAGTAACCAGAGGAGGTGGGGGGAGAGAAACCAGCTCTGATTGACAAGAGCTTATCTTTATTTAATCTACTTCCAAAGCCCTGCAGTTGAAATATTAGGCAATTGAAAGAAAGGAAAATACAACTGTGAAACATAATTAAAGAATCTTGACATACTTTAAAATGTGTTCACTAGGAGAGCTATGAAGAGAGTCCAGGTGTGAGGTTAGCGCTGCTCCTGTGGTGTGAGAAAGAGAGGGTTTTCACATAGGGATCGTTAATTTGTATCCAAAATTAAAAATAGTGGTGGGCTTTGAATAGTTCTAGCTGTAAAAAATTCTGGTTCTATTTACCATTCCTCTGACTTGCCAACCTGCTTGGAAAAGTTTCCTGTGCAGAGGCCAAAAATGGGTACAGTATTAAGGGTGGTCATTTCTCATCAAGTTGTTCCACTGAGGACTTGAATCTTTAACGTTTATGATTTTTTTTTTTTTTTTTTTTGCGGTACACAGGCCTCTCACTGTTGTGGCCTCTCCCGTTGCGCGGCACAGGCTCCGGACGCGCAGGCTTAGCGGCCATGGCTCACGGGCCCAGCCGCTCCACGGCATGTGGGATCTTCCCGGACCGGGGCACAAACCCGCGTCCCCTGCATCGGCAGGCAGACTCTCAACCACTGCGCCACCAGGGAAGCCCCTGTTCATGTGTTTTGAGAAAAGATGACAAGCAGGAATCTTAGGCTTGTTTTCTGAGGACTTGTGTGTGATTCCCTGAGAGCTAATTGCATGTAGTGTGCTGGTAATGTTTTACAAGTGGGTTGGGAGCTTGGCATCCTGGTTCAAATCCTGACACCACCATTTACCCCTTGTTTGTATTACTCCATTTCACCATCCCCTCCTATTTGGTTTTTAAGATATACATTTGTACTCTTTTAGTAGCTCCCCTTGAAATGAAACCACATATACTCTAAATTTAAAGTTCATCTATACCTTAATCCCTTTGGACAATGCGGGTGAACAACCTTTAAGTCTGATCGCCTTCCTCCCTGCAACTAAGTCTGATATTTTAGTTTTACCTTTTTTTAAACATACAAATGAGATGTTATTATCTTTTTACAGATGGTGTTTTAGATTTACTTGTATGGCTACCAATTTCTTGGTTTACAATTTCTTTAATTTCCTTTAGTGAGTGTCTACTAGTAGTAAATGCTCTTTTTTAGTTATCTAGGATGTCTTTATTTTGCCCTGTATTTCGAGAGGAACTTTGTCTGGGTACATGATTCTAGGTGGAAAGTTGTTTTTCTCTTTCTACCTTGTAGGACTGTTGTGAAGATTACCTGAATTCATATCTGAAGCCCCTGGCACCATGCCTGGCATGTTTGCTTGTTAAATAACAGTGGCTATTACATTCTCAGAAAAATGTTGGAACAAATTTGAGACAATTTAGGTTTAGTTGGAATGTCCATACTTTTATGCTTTTTTTTCCTGTCATTTCCTTAAAACTTTGATTTCACTAAGATTTGGATGGGAGTGGATTTAATAAGCAACATTACTAGCTTAGAAGATAGACAAAGTTTGATTCAACTGTGGTTTCTGTCACTGGCTAGTTGTATGTACCCTTTGCAGGTTATCTTACCTAAGACTTGTTTTTTTTGCATATAAAATGCTTATCATAATACTCTTTCTCAGGGTCACTATGGAAATTGCATGAGAATACATTTAAAACTCTTAGTGAAGCCTCACATAGTAGGGAGTTGTTTATGTTAATTACTAGTTTCTTGTGAACCACTTTTATGATTTTTACGTACAGATGTTATCAACTTTTCTTTTTCCGCCCTGCCCCTCTTTTCATTTCCTATTTTCCAAATCCCTGAGAAGAAGGAGTGTCTTTTGCACAACTGACTTTCTCTTCTGCTGACTAGAAAGGCCTTCTGCAGACTGATGGCTCTGGCTTGGAGGCAGCACTTTTATACTTACTTGTCCTTAGGTGGGAAAATAGCTTTCCAGGCTTAGTATCTATACTACTTTGCTACCTGTAAGACTTTCTTTCACTTCCAAAAATTGTATGCTCTAGTTTTACTTGTGGCTTTGAACAAAGTACTTAACCACTCAGTGCCTCCGTTTCCTCATCTGTGATATGGAAATAATAATAATTCCTTTCCCATAGGATTGTTGTGAGGACTAGATGAATTGATACATGTAAAGATTTTAAGTGTCTGGCACAAAGGAAGTGCCAATACTTTAGCTTTCATCATTGTCATTGTTAATAGCCAGGACTGCCTTCTGTGCCGTACTGTTGGCTTTTGGATAAAAAAATTGTGTGTCTGCTATAGCTTTGTCCTTTACCTGTTTAATCCCCAGTGCATGTGTATTCGCTTCCATGTAACACTTACCTCATTTGTTCCTTAATAACATTGTCATAGGTTAGGTAGGACGTGTTTTTTTCAACTTTATTTTCACATACAATAAAATCCACCCATTTTAAGTATACAGTGCTGTGAGTTTAGAATTGAATCACTACCATAATCAAGACATAAAACATTTCTATTGCACCCCAGATTCCCCTCTTTCCCACTTAATTTTCCATTCTTACACCTGGGTCCAGGCAACCACTGATCTGCTTTCTGTCATCATAGATTAAGGTTCACTTTAGTTTTTATATCAATGGAGTTATATTTTTTGTATTCTTATATCTGGCTTTTTTCGCTCGTGGTAATTATTTTTGAGCTTGATCACGTTATTGGTGTGGTCTAGTCCTTTATTGTTGTGTGGTATCCCATTGTATGGGTGTACTGTAATGTTCTTAGCCATTCTCCTGTTGATGGACTTTTGGGTTGTTTCCATTTTGAGGCTATTATGAATAAAGCTGCTGTGAACATTTATGTACAGTTCTTTGTGTAGATACATTTTCATCTCTCTGGAGTAAATATTTAGGAGTAGCGTTTACTGATATGAAGGTCTTAGAGGTCACACAACCAGAAAGGCACCATGCCTGGATTAGCATTTAATTATTCATCTACTGACTTCTCTTCAGGATCCATTCCATTGGACCAGTGATTTTCACACTTGTAGAGCGCCAGGACTCTTTCACATGAAATACTGCTCAAAATACCCATTAAAAAACCAGACTAAAGTGATGTAGACAGGTTCCTCGGAAAGTTCAGATAGTCCTTTTTTGGCTGTTAACCTGCTAAGCACCCACGCTCTTCTCGTTGAACCCCTTTGCAAAGTGCTGCACCACTTTGGCTACTTCTTGAGAGCAGAGTCTGGGGCCCCTTGAGGTTCAGTCCTTAAACATCTCTTCTTCTCTTTGTAGTCCCATCACCTTAGTTGTTTCAGAACTGGTCACTGAGCACTTTACCTCTGCATTTTGGTGTTCTAGAAGCAAGAAACTCTCACTTTTTACAAATACAAAACAAACCAAAACACCCCATGCATGCACAGTGCATAAGTTAGGCTGTACAACTGGTAAGATTAGAAACATTACCACTTGCCGTTGCTGTCAGTCAGTGCTGGTTATGTATCTCCTTGATTCAAAGGGCTCTTCAGGGAATGTAGGGTCAGATAGGTCCATTCAAGCTTTTAGGCTGTTTACCTTTGTCACCCGATACTATTTACAGATGGAGCAGATGCCAGTATATTCCATTGCCCTATTCTGAGGCAGTGAAGTCTCATCTTACGTTATCAGAGCCTGGGTTATGAAATTTGAAATGCGCTTTTCCTCCCTTGCACTGTTACAACTGCATCAAAGCATTTTAATCAACCTGCTTTCATTGAAGTGTACAATTTTTCTTCTCATTACATCTGCAAGCTCTCAAGTTTACAGACACGATCTCCTTGGCTAGACTAATATTACTTGGTCATTCTTGCATGCAAATTTAAAATTTAATATCTTGCTGCAGGTCTGTTGAGTTTTATGCAAATTCCAATATAGATTATATTTTGGAGCTGTAAATTAGAAATTACATTCAAGGGGGGAAGTAATATATGTGTGGGCTTAGAAAAAGTAACCTTGCAGTTTACATGGTACATGGCATTTCTTCCGAAGAAATGGGATTTTGAGTATTCTGTGTGGGTTTAGAAGTTGTGTTGTCCAATTGTGTTACTGGTAATAAAAAGATAAAAACAATGCCAGTTCTTGCATCAACATATTTTTAAATTTTTATTATTATTTTTTTACCTTTTTATTTTATACCAGAGTATAGCTGATTAACAGTGTGATAGTTTCAGGGGCACAGCAAAGGAACTCAGCCATACATATACATGTATCCATTCTCCCCCAGATTCCCCTCCCATCCAGGCTGCCATGTAACATGAGCAGAGTTCCCTGTGCTATACAGTAGGTCCTTGTTAGCTATCCATTTTAAATATAGCAGTGTGTACATGTCCATCCCAAACTCCCTAACTATCCCTTCCCCCCATTCTTCCCCCGCCGCCCCCGGTAACTATAAGTTAACTATAAGTTCGTTTTCTAAGTCTGTGAGTCTGTTTCTGTTTTGTAAATAAATTCATTTGTATAATTTCTTTTCAGATTCTGCATATAAGGGATATCATACCATATTTCCCTTTCTCTGTCTGACATACTTCACTCAGTATGACAATCTCTGGGTCCATCCATGTTGCATCAACGTTTTTTAAAATGACATTTGGCTATTTGGGATAGCCATTTGGGATTAACTGGGTTCTCCCACTTATTTTTTCATTGAACATACGGTTATGGATGCATACTAGGTACCTGGTTTTCCTCTTGGCTTCGATGATACATCAACAAACAAAACAGTGTGTGCCCTTATGAAAGTTACCTTCTACTTGGGAGAAACAAGTCACAAGCAGATAAGTAAATATTTGTTATATCTGATGGTGATACATTCTGTGGAGAAAAATAATGCAGGGTTTGGGAATAAGTGAGTGCTGGGAGCGGGTGTGGGGTCAGGGAAGACCCCCTAAAGTGACGTTAATGCAAAGACTTGACGAGGAAAGGAGGTGAGCTATGCGATTTTTCTTAGGAGAATGACAGGAAGAGAGACTGCTAAGTACAAGTGTCTCAAGTGAGTACTTCCTGCCGTGTTTGAGGAGCAGCAAGGATGCAGTTGTGGTTGGAGCAGAGTGGGAGGTAGAAGTGGAACAGAGAGAGAGAGAGAGACAGGAGGAGGATCCAGGGAGTGGTTGGTAGCGGAATGGGCGGGGCGGTGTCATGGATCATATAGGGCCTTGTAAGTACTGTGAGGACTTTGGCTTTTGCTGAGTGAGATGGAGAGTTGTACTGGGAAGTATTAAGTAGGCAGTGACTACTGTGTTGAGAATGGAATTTATGGAGGCAAACACAAACCTTCAGATGATGGAGATGCGACACCAACTTCAGCCATTGCAAGTCTGTACCTTCGGAGCTGACTGCAGAGGGCTGGTGGCCAAAAAGAAGCTAGAATTGGATAGAAGAACCTGGCATTGTTGGCATTTTTGTGTTTGAGCATCCTGAAGATTCTTTGCCTGTGGCAGAAGCCTAAGCATCTATACTGTTGGTGCCAAGCAACCTGTGTTTTAACAAGTCCTTCAGGTGACTGCGATGCACTTGTTAAAACACAGAATGCTGGGTTCCCCCCCCACCCCCAGAGTTTCTGATTCAGGAGGATGAGGTGGGGCCCAAGAATTTGCATGCTTTATACCTTCTTGTTCCTAAGTGATGCCAGTGCTGCTGGTTCAAGGACCACACTTTGAGATCCATTGCTCTAGTGAATAGGAATTGATAAATCATCTGCAAAGTTAACTTTCTGCACTGCACTTCTGCCTTGAAAAATAATGGGTTGAAGCCTTGGCTCTGAGCCAAACTGCCTGGGTTTGAATCCCAGCTTGTTATTGTGTTGTGACCTTGGACAGGGCATTTAGAATGGTTCCTTGCACATAGTAAGTTCTCAGTGAATGCTGGATATTATAATATGGCATATAAGTATAAAATGATGTGGTGGAAACAAAACACGAATAATTTGCCAAATATAGGCTCTGGAGTAAGCATTATAAACACTATCTTGTTTTGTTTTCAGGATGAACTGCAATGTACAGTCACCCCTTGATATCCACGGGGGATTGTTTCCAGGTCCCCCCTCAGATACCAGAATCCACGAGTGCTCAAGTCCCTTATATAAAATGGCATAATATAGTCGGCCATTTGTACCTGTGGATTCTGCATTTGTGTATACTGAGGGCCACCTGTATTAATACTTTTGTTTTATACACACAGAAGTGACTTACTCATAATCATGCAACTAGTAAGTAAGCAAAGATGGGTTTCAAATTCAGGTGTCTCTGGCTTCATAGCCTGAGAGTTACCACTGTGTGTGCTGCCTGTCAGCACTGGATTGGCTCTCACACAGACTCAGGTTCAAATCTGAGGCCCCCCCCATTTAATATATGTGTGTGTGTGTGAGAGAGAGACAGGCAGACACAGAGAGATTTAGATAGAAGGACAGAAAACAAGAGATAGTATTTGCGTTACTTTTCTAGATCTCTGTTAGGCCACATTTTCCTAACGTAAAATTGGGATAAAGCATGTAGACTTAACAGGGTTTCTGTACTAAGTAGAGTATAGATGGATTATCATTGTTAGTTGTTTTCTTTCCTAATTAAACTTCAGAGCCAAATCCAATCTAGATGGAATGTGTTTCTCAGATTTTTCTTTATAGTTCCTTATAAGAATGGGTTTTTCCTAATATGAACTTTGAATTTTTGAATTTTGTGGACAGGATTCTTGTCATCAAGATCTCAGCTTGGGAGGAAGAGATCGTTTTCCCTTTAAAAACATCCTTTTCTGCTTGGGGTTCTAGTGTCGTCATCTCAGGAAGTTCACACACTGTTAGGAATAAAGCTTTCCCAGATAAGGCATCTGTGTAGAAGAATTAAGTAGGTGGGAAAGTAGGTGTGTGGAGAGACCACATGTCTAATTTTTAAAAGAGCTAGTGTCTCATGGTGGTTTGCAGAAATTAAAAGTATTACATAAAAGTGGCAAATAACAGTAATCGTTACTGTCATAAAATCCCAGTCCATGGATCAGTTGTATGAAACCTGGTCATAAACTTGCAAAAGCCATTGATTGACAACTAGCTGTCACAAAGCTCTGAACTTTACTTCTTTCTGTTGTAGCAGTAACTGGTGAAGCCCTTGGTCCCTAGGGATTGAAAGAGAAAATTTATATTCAGAAGATACATAGACAATTATAAGGAGCTCTTATTGACTGCAGGGGAAAGAGAAACGGATAGCTATTAAAATAAAAGTATGGCATTTGGGCCAAACAGGCAGCCCCATCTGTCCTGAGAGTCCCCAAGGCTAGCACTGGATATAGAGTGAGTCAGGTTCTTAGAGAAAATTGTGTTGTTGAAAACAAGGGTCCCCAGGCCTCGGACTGCTACCGGTCCGCAGCCTGTTAGGAGCCGGGCTGCAGAGCAGGAGGTGAGCGGGGGGCGAGCGGGTGCAGCTTCCTCTGCTGCTCCCCGTCGCCCGCATTACCGCCTGGACCATCAACCCCCGCCCCCGCCCCATGGAAAAATTGTCTCCCACGAAACTGGTCCCTGGTGCCCGAAAGTTTGGGGACCACTGGTCAAAAGGAACAAGCTTGGTCTTGGAATCTTTTTTAGAGTAGATGGAAATATGAGTGTATCAGAAAGCTCTTGTGACAAGTTTTGTTTCAGAAAAACATTTTGCTTAGGGGTAAGTATAAGTTATCTAGGAAAAAAATCACTGATACGGCATAAATACCTTGTTTCTCAGTGATGTGATTGTGTGACCAGGGAGGCGTGGGGTGAGGAGGGAAGAGCATGAGCCTTGATGACCATCACCTGTCTAGAAGCAGGCTCACCTTAGATGTCTCTGAGCCCCAGATTACCCTCCTGTAAACTGGGAATACTGAAGAGTTGGTGGTTAGGATTAAATGAGTGGCATATACAGTGTACCTAGTCCAGTGCTTGATTAAATAGTGATGAGGCTGGTAGATTTTAGGCATCTAAAGATCAATGAGGGTGATTCGGAATGCATTTCCTATTTATTGACCCGAATTCCTGTGGGACACCCCCCCCCACAGAACTTTATGAGATCTAATTCACACACAATGCATTTCACCTATTTAAGGTATGCAGTTCAGTGGCTTTTACTGTATTTACAGATATGTGTAGCCATCACCACAGTTTTGGAACATTTTCATCACCTCAGAAAGAAACCTGCATCCTTTAGCTGTCACTGCCCTACTCCTTCATCCTTTCCCTGCCTATTTCTTACAGGCTCCAATCTTCCTACTTATCTTTTTTTTCAGTTGTGGACTATGCCAGTTTGCCTGTTGCTGGATCATGTGATTGAAATTCTCTGAATTTTTCTGCAAATAACTAATTTAGCTTTTCCCCCTCTAAAGTATTTGTTTCTCTGGATGTTGAGGCAGCTGCTGCAGCCAACACAAGGGCTCACCATTTTGCACTTTGTGGCCGTTCATATGGCAGCTTTATTCAAAACCGCTCCTGTGCTGCTTAAGTTATTTGTCTTACACAAAAACAGTTCTCCCTGGCTTGCGGCTTCTCTGCTGCCACGTTGACAAATGTTGCTTCTAGTGAAATACACAAAAATAAATAACAGCAAGGGAGAAGGGAGCATAGAGCTAAGTGAATTCATTTTACTTCTTGAGTGCCATTCTCATTTGTTTTAAAAACCACCCCGGCATTGCAGGCTGGAAAGGAGGAGGCAGAGGGAACCGCAGGAAAAGAATGGGCCACATCTGATTCTCTTTTTAAATAAATTTATCTGTCTATCTATCTATTTATTTATTTATTTATGGCTGTGTTGGGTCTTCGTTGTGGTGTGCGGGCTTCTCATTGCAGTGGCTTCTCTCATTGTGGAGCACGGGCTCTAGGCACACGGGCTTCAGTACTTGCAGTACGTGGGCTCAGTAGTTGTGGCTTGCAGGCTCTAGAGCTCAGGCTTAGTAGTTGTGGTGCATGGGCTTAGGTGCTGTGCAGCATGTGGGATCTTCCCAGACCAGGGATCGAACCTGTGTCCCCTGCATTGGGAGGCGGATTCTTTTTTTTTTTTTTTGCGGTACGCCGGCCTCTCACTGTTGTGGCCTCTCCCGTTGCGGAGCACAGGCTCCGGACGCGCAGGCTCAGCGGCCGTGGCTCATGGGTCTAGCCGCTCCGTGGCATGTGGGATCCTCCCGGACGGGGGCACAAACCCGTGTCCCATGCATCGGCAGGCGGACTCTCAACCACTGCGCCACCAGGGAAGTCCTGTATCTGATTCTTTGAAGGGACTGGTTGAACAGGCAAGTTGAGGGGTATCTGGAATGTAGGGCCTGGGGATAAGGAGGAGTTTACCTTCTTAAGGTAATCAGAATACCTTGCAGATATTCAGATCGTGACAGTAACCCCCATTTGGGTAGTCTTCAGAGTACACTTAGTGCATTCAGTTGTTTTCTCATTCTGTTTACGATGAGCCTCACGTTTAAGACTTGCTGACTCAGTAGTGAATGATTGTAGTTAGTTTGTGTGTGATGGTTTGGTAGGGTGTGTGGGCAACTGGGAAGATTGAAGGTGTGAGGCTTTTGGAGTTCTCAGTGTTCAGACTGAAGGTCTGACCTAAGTGAGGAGACAGGGGATGCTAACAAGTATTGATTGCCTGTTATGAGCCAGGTGTTTCCACAGGCATCATCTCATCGAATAGTCACAAAGGTTGGTGGTCTTATCTCCATTTTATAGATTAGGGAGAACAGAGTTTTATGGAATTAAGATAATTATTTGTCAGCGGTCACCCAGAAACTAGGGAGTGAAACAGATGGAAACTCATTGCTTCCAGTCTTCATAACCTGTTCCTGTTCCATTGTAATAATAAGCAATAAAAGGTGTGGAAGGAAAAAAATGGGAGGGGCATTGGAAAATTAGAAGCAGGGATAATAATAGCAAGTGGTGCAGACCAAAATGTTTTGTTTAGAAAAATAAGTCACACATCTTTTTTGAGAGTTTTTATTAAGTAAAAATCTCCAAAATGAAGTAATTTTCAAGTGCACATGAAGCTTTCTTTGAGGTGGGTAGGGTAAAAATGATCACTTGACCAACTATGATTGACTAGAAAAAACATTTCCCTGAACTTTCATAAATTGTCTTAGTAAGCATATGGTGAGGCGGTGGCTGATAAATAATAGCCCAGTTGGTCACGTAAGGTGTGGGAGGTTTGCTTAGCCAAAAGTCAGCTTTCACTCTGGGTCTTGCAGATTGATTCCTGCCCATTTGTTAAGTGACTGTCAATGCTCTTTATCTCCTAAATACTCTGTTATTTTTGTTGTTGTTGTTGTTGGTCTATTTCTGATAAGGGCTGCCTCTGGAGAGGAGACATGGAGAAACAAGAGTGGTGTGAAAGAGACTTACTTTTCCTTATATTCTGTGTACCTTTTGAATTTTTTTCCCATGTATTATTCTGTATGATAGAAGGGTGGGGAAGGGTGTATAGGCAAACAGAAGGAAAGAAGTTGGGTGAAAGGAATGGAGTATTAGTCCGAACTTCAGATCTTTACTCATTAGTGGTTGAACCTGAAGGATTTTTTCTCAACATATAAACTTCTTCAGCCACATAGAAATCGACATAAAACAGGTGCTTGCATATTGCCAGGTACTGTCAGGAGGAAGGAAGTACAGTGTAGTGTTCAGGATTACAAGAGTCTGGAACCCAGACTTCCTAGGTTTGAACACTGTCTCTGGCACTTAGTGACCTGTTGTGACCTTGGACCTTACTTAACCTTTCTGTGTCTTGGGTTCTTTGTTTTTAAAATGGTGATTATAATAATACTTCTTTCATGGAGTTGCAAGGATTAAATGTCTTACTTAATCCACATAAAGTTTTTATAACAGTGCTCAGCACTCAGTACTCATTGGAAATTAAATGACTGTGGTCATCACAGGTGCTGATTTGCCTCATTACTTCTCTGCCCCTCTTTTCATTGTATGTCCAAATTCCCCCTACTCAGTTGCTCAAACGGTGCTCCTGTGCTGGCTAAGGAGCGCTTTCCCTGTGTTTAGCTGGTCTGGCACTGGCTCCTTGGAGTGCTATTTTCTAGCAAGAGCAGGATGTTTGGACCCGGGAGAGTGAGCAGGCTGGGTTGGGTCCTGACTGTCTTCAGCGGTGTTCAGTCTTTTGGTGGGAGGAAACACGGCTTGTCAGAACACAGCTTTGGCTTGCCCAGGTTTCCTGTTGTACAGATGGGGTCTGGAGTCTCTCTGGACCCCTTGTCATGGATCCAAGCCAAGGCTTTTGCTTGCTGAGCCAGGAATAATACAGGAATTAGTCTTTTTCTTCTTTATACTAAGCACTAATCAATCTGTAGCTAACTCTGTATCTAATTTCTGAACCAGATGCCATGAATAACTGCCCCTGAATGTGTTTGCCAATAAAAGGATAAGTTTAAGGCTTTTAATCAATGCTGCTTACACTCAGTATTTAAGGTCAGAGTCTTGTGTGAGACTTATTTTAATCAGGATAATTGTTGGGTTAAAAAATGAATGTTTTTTTTGAGATTATGACACTTGTGGGTTCTATAGTGAATTAATCTTCAAGAGGATGGAAAATTGTCAATTTCATAAGAGTTCTCGTGCTCTCTAGTCCTTCAGGTCTCTTATGGAAAAATATGACTTTGGGAGGAAAGCATTCTTTATCAAAGGGAAAAGAGATAAGAGACTAATATAAATTTCTAAGGAGTCACTGATGGCGGGAGCAGAAAGGAAATTAGAAATGAAGCTGAGTATTTTGGATCTGCAGTGAACTGCAGAGCTGTGGGCTATGGCTAGGCTATGGCTGCTGTTTGTATTTAGGTAATATGAACTTGTAATTGTGTGTCTGCAGCATACCTTTCTCAAAGGAAGCCATGCTTCTTGACCCATGACTGTATTGCCTAGAGTTTAGAAATACCTAAGGTTTAGATATTGGCTCCATTGAATGGCCTAGGGCAAGTTAGTTCACCTCTTGGACCCTCAGTTTTTATAATTATAAAATGGGGATGGTAATAGCACTTCACAATTGGAAAAATACAGTGTGATCACATAACATGAGAATGGGAAGAGTAGTGCCTGGCACATAAGAAGTGATGAAAGGGGGGTTTCCTTCCACTTCTTTGCAGGGCTTGCCTGGCTTGCTCTCACACATTTTGTCTGGGGTGCGTCTGGATACATGTAACATGGAAATTTTCCTACCTTGTGCCAGTGAGTTGGAAATTGTTCCTGTTGACCTGGTTTTTGTGCTCAGTGAAAGGGATGAGAGGAGTGAGTCAGGAAGTTGCCAAGTTCTGGAGAGGCTCAGTGGTAATTCTCTTCGTCAGTGGCTCCCTGGCTCGACAGTTCTGAGTGTAGAAGGATTGGTGGATTTGGAGAACTAGGCTCTGCTTCTTTGGCTATGGGGAAGTTAGTTCGTCTTTCTAAAGTTGTTTCCTCTTCCATAAAATGGGGATGCCCATAACTTGGGATCTGTGAGGGTTCAATATGGGTGATGGTTGTGAAAGACCTTTATAAGTGGCAGGGAAGTCCAGAACTGCATGGTGGTGATATTTTCATCATTGAGTTGGCAACAGTGCTTATCCAAAAGTCAGTTCTGGTGTTTTGCCAAATGTTAAATGCTCAGGAAATACCCTCTAACTCAAGGAAGATCTGTCTCCACTCCACAGCTGGAGGAGCTTGTATGCAGAAGGCAAGACAGCTGGGCTCCCAGGATTTCTGGGAGAGCTGGCAGTCCTCCCTTAGCTCTGGCTCTCAGACCTGCAAGCCAGTAATGGGGGATTGTAATTAAGCTGGTGATGAACAGTGTCACAGTATAGGCCTTTGCCTGCCACAGGTTGGTTTCTGCTGTTCACTTGCTGTCTAACAATGGCCTGTTCTCCTGTGCTTCAGCTGTGACATCCTTTCTCAATGACCTTTAGGAAGACAGAGCTGGATCTGTCTTGCTTCTTGCTGCCTACGTGCTGTTGTGTGCAGAGTACCCTTGCTGTCCTTTCCTTCTTCTGGCGACTTCACAGGTGACTAAACCGGAAGGGGAGGCTACGGAAAGTCAGACTGCCAAGCACCTCTCTCCCTGCCTCTCCCGCTCCAGACCCCAGCACTGTGTGAGGAGAGGCACTCATCTGGCAGAAAGGTGGGGATAACTATCCAGTACATGGAGAGGCCCCAAGAGATTATGATGAGCACAGAGCAGGTTAGGAGGAGCAGCAATGGACAGTTTGGACGTGGGGATTAAAGTCAGCTAGTGCCAGTTAGTGGAAGGTCTTTTCTTTCTCTATGAGGCTTTTGATTTCAACTCTGTAGGATGTAGGGATTTGTTGGAGGATGTTAAGTAGCAGGGGATGATAGTATGAGGTCATACTTGCTCATGGCAAGATGGATGATGAAGGATGGATGGTGATGGGACTGCAAATAGGAACACAGAAGACAGTTGCAGTATTTCAGGTGGGATGTCGTGTGGGGCTTGCCTGTCTAGGGCATTGCCATTGTGGGTGTCAAGGAGAAGTTGCACGAGGTTTTGTTGGTGCAAAGGAAACTGACATTTCAGTGCCTGCTTTGTACCAGGAACTTCCAGTACTTTACATACATTAGCTCATCTGATTCTAACAATAGCAGTGAGAGAAAGGTGGTTTTGTTTTGTTTGTTTGCCATTTTGCAGATAAAGAAACTGAGGTTTATAGGATATGTAGCTTGTCTGAGGTTCCTGGCAGCTGGTAAGTTGTAGAGTAGGGATTTTAACTTGATTCCATCAAACTCAAAAGTCCTTTCTCTTCCCACTACACCACACTGTGGCCCTCAGGACACAGCCCTCATGTAGTGGTTTTGCATTAGCAAATAACTTTGCAAGGACCAGTCTATTAATAGTGATCTCTTTCAACATTCCTATGAGGTGAGGGAACACAGTTAATTGTTCAGCTGAGGGATTAGAGCCATTGGGAGGTTAAGTGACTTGACAAGGTCATCTATCAAGTGGTTTTGGGGAGAGCAGGAAGAGGTGAGGTTTGGAGCAGACCATTTGGAGACTGTAGTCTTACAGAAAACAAGAATTTGTCAGCCCAATTTTATAAATCCAATATTTCTTTTAGTTCACAGATTAGGAAAACCATAGTGGAGATGGTATGCAAGGCAAGTGCCTGAGGCCAAGATGGCACAAAGCATGGTGGTATCTTGGGGTTACTTTATAATCAAACTCTCTCCTGTCGCATAGTCTTTAAATCAACAACCACCACCCCACCCCCTCCCAAACTAATAATCTTTATTAAGCATGGAAATTGGAGTAAGGGTGAAGAAACTTGTCTCTTAAAAAGATCTCAATAATAAATTATTTCCTTTGCTGTAAGAATTGTTTTGCTGAGCTTAATAATTGGGAGAATTCTCACTTTAACCCAGCTTCTTTTTTTTCATTTGACTTTATGTGTTTGACTTTATTATTGGTTGCCATGGGGATACTTAGGGTGACACAAAGAGCAACATTATGATGAGAGCCATGGGAAACCCTTGTTAATTATATTGTGCCTCCATTCCTTGTCTGTCATTTTCTCTTTATTATCATTATTATTACTAATTTATTTTTTATTTTTTGAGAGATGAATGCATCGGGTATAGTGGGGCCTGAGAATGAGTCTAGAGCTTTGCCTTTTACTTGGCTGGACACTTTGGGCATGTGGGATCAAGAAATAGATCACTATGTATCTTGTAATAGGAGTTGGAGGAACTGCATTTGGGAAGAGGGAGTAAAGGCCAGGGATTGGAAAGATGCTGAACTACAAACCTGAATGATTTCACATTTTGTTAACGGTTATCCCTTGATGCATGCACTTTCATGATTTAACCCAGCCTTGCAAACAGAGACCATACTTTGGCCAACCCTCAGCCTTCTAGTGCTTTCTCTCCAGAAGTAACAGAGTAAATATATAACATTGGCTTGTACATGTGTGGCTGGTAGCTGTAGGTAGTGAGGTGATCACCTGCCCCATTGAAACCTTGTCTGTGTAAGATGCTGGTGAAGTGATCTGGTTTCTGTAGCCTGGGTGCCGAGTATGGGGGAGAAGGAAGTGACAGTCATTTACAGTGTCATGTTTAGTCTTTTGCAGATGTGCTTACAGTTTTAACAAAGGCAGAGAAGAAATTATAGGGTGGGAAAGAAATGCCTACAGACAGCCTGCTAAAGCCTAGGAAGGAGGAAACTAGTATTTGTGTTTTAGGAGTGCTAAGCCCTTGCTTACATATCAGCAAGCAAAATATTGGCATTCACTTCTGACTTGAGGAAGGCATCTCAGAAGTCAATAGAAGGAAATGCCTAAACACAGGCCTTACTCAGAAAGAGGAGAGCCGTGGAAATGCTCAGGATTATCTCATAAAAGCTCTTTGCGTATTTGAAGCCTGTAATGAAATCAACCTTGTTCTCTAGGCCAGACAACTCCAGTTGTTTTTCTTACCTTTTTTCACTGTATCTTTTCTCATCTCTTTTATGCTTTTGTCACCTTTCTCTGTTTCTTCATCTTAAATAATACCAGTCAAAATTGAACTTTGTGCCCTAATACAGGACTGATTTGCTAGTGACTGCTAGTTTTGATCAGAAAACAGTAGATGAGGAGTGATGTCAATGGTGAGGATGCTGAAATCTTTTTCTTTGCCTAGTCTCATTTTCTGCTCCTTCACCTGTGCATAGTGTTGGTGCCTGGAACATGGTGGGCATATAAAGTGAACGTCTGCTGAATGAGTGAAAGGATATATACCCAGTTCTTTGCTTTAAAAGTCAATATTTACTCTGGGGCAATTTAAAAAGAAAAAACACCTCATTTTGTTTTTCATTATGAACACCAGAATCATTGGCTTGAATTGCCACAGCAGAGCATTATGCAGCTTGTACAAAGACATAAGACTTTCCCCAAAGAAGACAATTCCTCTCTCTCCTCTCGATTAGTCCTTCAATCCTTTCCTTGCTTCTTCTCTCCCTCCTTCCTGGCTTCCCTTCTTTCCTCACTCATTTATCCATTCAGTTCATTCAGCAAAGGCTTTTTCAACCTCTGCTGTGAGCCAGGCATTATTTTAAGGGCTGGGGATATTATTAGAAACAAATAAAGTTCCTGCTCTCATGAAGCTTATATTTCAGTGGATTAAGGAATATGATTGACCAGAAGAAGTAATCCTTGTTGGTGACAAGGCTTTCAGGGAAGTGAAAGGTTGGTGGTTGTGTGGGTGATAGAATTAATGTCTGCTCTTTTGTCAGAGACTTGCTGGCAAGATAGGTTGTGATTCCACTTTCCTTTCTATTTACATCACCATCTGAGTCCCTATATAGCATTTTACATGACATGCAAGATTCCATTTGGGCAGGGTTTTGTCAGTTATCATTTATATATCCTTTCTTGAAATTGGATTAGATCTCTGATTTATTTGGAGAGAGAAATGGGTAATACACAGTATGTTTCTGCTGAATATCTGTTTTGCTATGAATCTGACACAGTAGTGTATACCTTATTTTTATTCCAGTGTGTTTTATTTAACATTCCATTATTCAGAGATTGGTGGGTTTTTTCTTCTTACCTTTCCTTCTACACTGTTTCATTCCAGTTTATTAAAAAACAATCTAATTAATATTCTTAATGCCCCCCCCCCATAAGTTTCAACAATTTGAACGCAAAGTACACAAATCAACCCTATGAACTAAAACCCAAGCTGGTGACATTCATTTGTTCATTCATTCAGCAGATGTACAAAGCAAAAGAAGATACATGTTTCCTCTCCACAAATTTCACAGTCCAAGAGGACAGTGAAATAAAGAAACTTAAATTAGAATTCTCTGGGGTAAATATGCCAACAGAATTCTGAATAAATATCAGTGAGCATTTAAGACATAAGTAACTAAGTCAGCCTGGCTTGTCAGAGAAGGTATGACAGAGGAGGTGATCTTTGATCTGGATCTTGAAGGGTGAGGATGTGTTTGCCTCTCAGGACCAGCTGAGAGATAGCTAGATTTCACTGGTCTTGCTGTAATCACTGAGGCGTTGATACCCAGCATGGCTTTCTCTCCAAGTACTGGACTTGGGGATGGTGGTCTCTTTGCAAATACAGCCTGGGTTTTGTTTGTCTCTGAAACAAGGTTGACATCAGGACTGCTTCTTTATTTTGTTACTGCTGTTGTTCATCAGGTGGATTCAGGTGGATAGGTCTTCAGTTTTCATGGTGCTGCATTCCAACATTTGGGGTAGGTTACTTTACTGCATGTTAACTTTCTGACTTGGGCATAGTTATTAAGTGTATCAGGAACTAGCTGTCGGCCCTTCTCCTGCCCTCCTTCTGCTCAGGTAATCTGGAGTAAACATAAGAAACAAATCTCTGTTGTCACCATGTTTGATTCCCAACTCAGAACCTGTGGAATGGCCAGGATGCCATCCAGTGAAAATGTATCGGGGAAGCCAGAGCGCAAAGGGTTTCTTTTAAGAGTTTAGAAAAGCTCACTGACATTATTTATTACTTGCTGAAAGGCCCAGTGAATTTGCCAGTCTCCTTCTTGTTCTAAAAATTGCCTTCAGTTGTTGACGTTGTGGAGTTTTTCTTTTAACCCCCACCTGAGGTCTTTCAGGGGAGACAGCTGGTGAGAGAGTAGGCCTTCCTGCTTTTTGTGTCCCCAGGTAAGAGATGATGATCAACAGCATTATATCCTGTGTAGGAAGTGGGCTTGCCTAGATCATTTCAGCCCAGCAACCCATCCTCATTATTACTAATGCCCGAGTTATGGCCTGGTTTCTCTTTGTGTTAGGAAAAAAAAAAAAGGGAAAGTATAGGTGTGAGTGAGGAGGATGATAGTTATAGTGGTAGGATCATACCGAATATGCAGTAAGCACCTTGCAAGTGTTTGCTTATTTAATCCATATGACAACCCTAGGAGGTAGATCTCTTCTGTTGATAAGCACAGAGAGTTAGTCTGCGTAAAGTCACACAGCTGTCTGCCTTGGGAGCCCACACACTTGACTGCTGTGACTGAGCCAGATGCCTTGATGATGTGTGACTAGTCGTCAGACATCTGGTGTCACCCCTGACCGCTGTGTGCTGGGGAGTCAGATCTCATTGGTGTCTGTCAGCAGGTGTTCTTTGGAGTGAGACCCTTCTTTTTGTGACTCGGTTACAGCTTTTAAAGACTCTATCTTTAATATGTTTTTAACCTCCTCCGCCCCCCCCCCGCCCCGCCCCACCCCTGAGTATAAAGGACCCATTTCAAAGATTGAAAACCTTTTGGAAGCTGAACCTGACTCCCAGGTCTTCATGTTTTCAGTTTTTATAGTCCTTGAAGGGTTCCTTTTGCCTTTCCATCATAGAGAGGATCCCATACAAATAGAGGCTTTAATTTTTGCTTGCATTTTCCCATTTTGTGTTTTGACTTCTGGCCTAAAAAACGAAAGAAAAAAATGTTTAATATTAAATTGAAAATGAAAACCACGTCTTTCTCCATGAACTTAACTCTGTTGCATCATGTGATATAAACTCAAGCAATAAAGCCCTGCCCAAAATACAAGTGTCACGTGCTATAAAAAACACAGATAAACATAAAAACTTACAAGAATTGTTTCATTGGAGGTGAATTTTTTAAGTGAAGATTTGTTTTATAGTGAAAACAGAGAACAGTTATTCCAGACCATAGAGAGAGGCTCGTTTAATATATTTAAATTGGTCTCTTATAAATCACTGCTTTCTACAGAGGCTGAATGGAAGGCAGAGAAACCTAACTCCTTTATGCAAAGAGCTGCTGTCCATTTAAAATAATCACAAGTGATGGTAAAGCATCTCCAACGTAATGTTGCATACCAATGGGAAAGTAGGTTTTGATATTAAAAAAACTCAAGTTCCACGCTTCTAGCTGTAGTTATTTGGCTTAGTATATAAGGCACTTATCACATAAGATGGTTGCCAATAGACTTGAAGGCAGGTAGATTTTCCCAGTGGTCTGCTAACTTCTTATTCAGTCTTGGCCAACCACTAATACAATGCTGAGAGTTGCTTTCTATTTTCCCCCCTCTAGCTTGGGTCTGTTTGGTGTACTGGAGTCTATGGATCAGAAAGTCTGTAGCTTGCAAGCTACAGATAAATGCTTCCTTCTGCTGCCTAGAAATGGCCCTGGACTGACAGTTTGTTGTCCTGCCCTGAGAGGGAATAGGTTCCAGATCTGGTCTTTAGCCTAGACTTGTTGGGATCCTCTGTGCCATCCCAGAGTGGTGTGTTGCTAGATAAATGTAACATCCACCAACTTTGTCAGATAATGTGTCTGGCCTAGCTGCTGTGCTGTGATTGGAATCGAAACATATGGCTTGTTACTAGGGCAGTGACTGGCTGTGGGGAACATGGATGTCTGTTGTTTTTCATCGCTTATTGATTTAGTGAGTTAGAATGCCTTTCCTTTGGTGCTAGCATTAAATAGTTCAGTCCTGTTAGCCATTTTGTAAGATTGTCTTCATGTGTGATTTGTGTATGTTTCCTTGATCTGGGGGGTACAGGGTCAAGGACTTAGGGGAAGGGATAATTGTTTACAGAAAAAGTGGAGGGGCATGGATTTGAGATCAAATAGGAGGTTGGGGAATGTAGGCTTCCTCTGAATATTGAGGAAATTCTTTAATCCCGATTAACTTTGGAAAGTCCCTTCTTTGCTCTCACAGTAGGGAATTTGGCTGGGTGAGCTAATACTTGGAATCGGAACCAGGAGTTGTGGGTTAAATTTCTCCCTGGCAAAGACCAATATTTGGGGCTTTCTTCTACTTGTGTCCTGCTGCCTCTCATTGGGTCTTTTCAAACTGTATACAATAAAGACTGTCTTGATAAATAGTTTGGTTGTGTTTTGGGTCGTTATTAAAGGTTGGCTGAAGCTGTTTTTTATTCTTTCAGCACACTTTTTCAGTACCTACTATGTGCCAGACGCTGTTCTTGGTCCTGGGATTTATTGATATACAAGAGCAACAAAATCTTTAGTCTTACAGAGTTTGTATTCTAGTGGACTGTTATGTTACAGTGCTCATTATTTGAGAGGACCAAGGTGTTAGCTGTTGCTGCTGTGGCACGCTGGCATGGATTGAGAGAATAGACTGAGGTTCAAGTCCTAGTAACTGTCCTGACTTGCTGAGTTTCTCTGAGCCTCAGTTTTCCCACCTGTAAAATAAGGAAATTGAATATTCTTTTTATTATCAATAAATCATATTGAATGATTTATAGGGTCTTTTCCCACTTGTGTAGTTTATGATACTGGTTCCTCTGAATATTTTAGCCTTTAATCTGAGCTGGGCTTGTAGCCGGTGACCAGTGTTCACATGTTAATTTTGTGTGTGTGTGTGTGGTACGCGGGCCTCTCACTGTTGTGGCCTCTCCCGTTGTGGAGCACAGGCTCCGGACGCGCAGGCTCAGCGGCCATGGCTCATGGGCCCAGCCGCTCCACGGCATGTGGGATCTTCCCGGACCAGGGCACGAACGCATGTCCCCTGCATTGGCAGGCAGACTCTCAACCAGTGTGCCACCAGGGAAGCCCCACATGTTAATTTTAAAAAGAGTTTTTATTACTCAGCCATAAAAAGGAACAAAATAGTGCCATTTGCAGAGACATGGATGGACCTAGAGATTGTCATACAGAGTGAAGTAAGTCCGAAAAATACCATATAATACTGATTATATGTGGAATCTAGAAAAATGGTACAGATGAACATATTTGCAAAGCAGAAATAGAGTCACAGATGTAGAAAACAAACTTACGGTTACCAGTGGGGGAAGGGGAGGTGGGATGAATTGGGAGATTGGGATTGACATATATACACTACTATGTACAACATAGATAACTAATGAGAACCTGCTGTATAGTACAGGGAACTCTACTAAGTGCTCTGTGGTGACCTAAATGGGAAGGAAATCTAAAAAAGAGTGGATATATGTATATGTATAACTGATTCACTTTGCTGTACAGCAGAAACTAACACAACATTGTAAAGCAACCAATAAAGGTTAATAAAAAACCCAAAATTTAAAAAAAGTCTTTAGACTAAGGAAGAAGATAATTGTTTCTGGAGAGTTGATATTTCTACACATGGTCATGAAATTTTTTTTTTAAATGTAGTGAATTTATAGATTTTCCAAAGCACATTATTCCAGGACATTTTCATTCTTATCACAGTGAACATCTAAGACAACGTTTATTTTTTAAAGTCTTGTGACATACAGGCTCTTGGCAGTATATTCACTGCTGCAGCTACAGTGATGGGAGCCTGGCTTTTGAAATAATGGTAAAAGAATGCCATGGGACAGAATTTTTAAAATATCAAGAAAACTGAGTTGCTTCCCAGATTTTAAAAAGAAAAGGAAAAAACAATAAGGGAATCTTCATTTATTCTGGAAACATATATGTCCTGACATAAAGTCTGAGTTTCCCTTGTGTCCTATGAACTGGTTGGTTGCAGGTGAGGAGAATTGCCTTTTCTTACACGTGCCTCGGAAACACTCATCATTGTGTAAGAAATAACTTTTTTGTTTGTGTGAAAGCATAATATAGAACCCATTCTGCCATGCACCTCCAATATAAAGCTCAGGGATGCAGGCCTGTTAATCAAGCGGAAATATGGGAAGTGAGAAATGAAACATAAGTCTTATTTCACACCTCTAAATGATTGACTGCAAAGAATGAACTTAAAAATAATAATGCAACCTTCTTCTTGGCATCACACCTTTTAATAAGACGGTTTAAAAATATTTAAGGTGAACCTTCATCAGGATGCTTTTAATTGCTTCAGCATAATTTAGCAGTATCTTGAGGTGATGCCCCCACTGTGCCCAGGATCCTGGAGGAAGATGCCTGGGGGGCACTGTCACTCACTGGTACATTGAGGATGATTTGGTGGAACCCGTTCAGGTTTGGGGACCTCATTTTCCTCTCAAATGCATGCTGTGAGGGTAGAAGGCATGGCAGCAGCAGCTAATATGAGTATGATTTACATCTGTTTTTAAGTTGCTGTTCTTGTAAGAACAGGAACATAAGGCATCCTTCTTATATCTACCTTTGTAACAGTATCTCCTCATCCTTCTAGGTCCATTTCAAATGCCTTCATCTCTGTTACGTCTTTCCTTACCACCCCCAACTGGCTATGATCTCTCTCCCTTATATTTCAGACAGATTAGACTGAGACGGTGAGTTTTTATCCCAGACTGACCACTTAAAGGCTGTTTGATCTTGGGCAGATTACTTTGCCCTTCTGTATCTTCATTTCCTCATCTGTAAAGTGGAGATAATAAAAGCACCTACCTCTTAGGGTCATGGTGATTCTTAAATGAGTTAGTATAGGTGATACACTTAGAACAGTGTCTTGCATTGTGCTGCTGCTATTTTATCAACATTATTATTTTACTTCCCTCTTGGTACATAGTTCATGTTCTCCTTTGCTACACTGATGTATTTAACTTCTCTGCCTTAAATTGTGCTGGGTTCCTTCCAGGCTGAGATTCCTTGTAACGCCTAGCATGATACCTTAGACATGGTAGGTACCCTGTGAGCCCTCTGGAGCGTTTCATACAGCATTTTGTTAAGAATTCAAAGCAGGGTGTATTCTCATTCTGAATTTTAAAACCTTGGAAGTGGTTGGGGACTGATCTTGTTTGTTTCTTAACTGCTGAAACTGTAGCACCAAAGCCAAACACTCACTCATGGTCACCCACTGGGTGGCCTGATAAGAAGGCTAGTCACTCAAGGCTATGGACTTCATCCTCTTCTTGCTGATATTACTAGCATAAATGAGTTGGCGTCTGATAATTCTCTGAGCAACTTAGGCCAGGTTAATACTGACCAGTAATTTCCTGAAGTGCCATGAAGTGGCGGGAACATGATTTATGTAACATGGGCTCCTGCTAGGATGAGCACTGGAAGACCAGCTGTGCTTCTGGAATTATGAATGCCTGTCAGAGGGGCTGCTTTTATTCCCAAGATCTCCCCCCTCCCCCCTTCTTCCCTTTAAACGATCAAGGGAGTCCCTATGGTGATGAATGGAGAAGTACAGGGCTGAACTGGCTTGTTGTGGATCTTTCCTCAGCAGTTCTTAGAGACAACTGTGATTGAGGACATTCTGGCTGGCTGACACCTAGGTTGACAGTACTGAATTAAAATATAGAAGTGATGAGTGTGGGGGGAAAGACCTTATAAAAAGAAGTGGTACTTGGCATTCCAGCCAGGTTAGATCTGCTTTTCTAAGGTAGGCACTTTGGCACATGTAAAACTTGTATGACTTCAGCATGCAGAAGATTGCACTTCACTTATCAGCCAAACCCTATTCACATTAGGAGAGTGTTGCTAGTGTGGTAAGTATGTGGCTGTGTTGTGTTCTGAAGCCAGTGTCCAAAAGCTGATGAGTTCTTTGACTTTGGGCTCTGGAAGAACAAACAGCTCCTTGAGTTTAAACTTGTCAAGTAAAAAAGCAGCTTTGGTCCTAAGGCTGTGGCTTTAAGGTCACTTACTTACATTTGGGCCTGTGGAACAAGGTCCAGGACAGATGATGGATTCATTTTCCTCCACAGACTCAGCAAGGTCTCCCTGCCCCTCTCTCCAGGCTGCCCACGTAAGTGTATTAATAATGCCTCTGAGAGATTTTAAAAATACCTCAGAGGAATCTGGAGAGGATAGAAGGACCTCCTTGATAGTTTAGGAATGTTGATCTTATCTCTTGATTGGTTGCATGTTGTTTTGGTTTCTGCTCAGGCCAGAATCTTGTTGCTGGTTATGTTGGCTTTTCTCTACACCTTCCCCCTACCCCCATCCACACCTTTCCCCCATAGTCTGCATCATATGGGAAATGCTTTAGTTGGGTTTCAAAAAGTTTTGGGTTGTATGTGTGCAGTCCAACCAGCTAGTTGGTTTTTAAAAAATTGTGGTAAAATACACATAAGATAAAATTTACTGTCTTACTTACTTTTTTTTTTGCGGTACGTGGGCCTCTCACTGTTGTGGCCTCTCCCGTTGCGGGGCACAGCCTCCGGACCCGCAGGCTCAGCGGCCATGGCTCACGGGCCCAGCCGCTCCGCAGCATGTGGGATCTTCCCGGACCGGGGCACGAACCCGTGTCCCCTGCATAGGCAGGTGGACTCTCAACCACTGCGCCACCAGGGAAGTCCTGTCTTACCTACTTGTAAATGCAAAGTTCAATAGTGTGACATTAACCCTGTTGTGCAGCCAATCTCTAAAACTCCTTTCATCTTGCAAACCTAAAACTCTATGCCCATTAAATAACAACTTCCCATTCTCTCCTCCCCCAAACTCCTGGCAACCACCATTCTACTTTATGTTTCCATGAATTTCACTATGCTAGGTACTCATATAAGTGGAATCAAAGTATTTGTCTTTTTGAGACTGGCTTATTTTACTTAGGATGATGTCCTCAAGGTTCATCTAAGTTTTAGTGTGTGTCAGGATTTCCCTTCCTTTTTAAGGCTGAATAATATTCCATTATATGTACATATCACATTGTGCCTATTCACTCATCCATCTATGGACACTTGGGTTGCTTCTACCTCTTAGCTATTGTAAATAACGCTGCTATGAACATGGGTGTGAAATATCTCTTCAAGATTCCTCTTTCAGTTTTTTTTGGATATATACCCAGAAGTAGAATTGCCGGCTCATGTAATTCTATTTTTAATTTTTTGAGGAACAGCCATACTGTTTTCCATAAGCAGCTAGATCTTTAAGAAGTGCATTTAAATTAGCTTTCTCAGGCTTTGATCTCCATAGTGCCTTGAGTTGTCCCTGAATGGATGAGTTTCTTAGTCTCCTGCCCTAGCACACCTGAACTTTGACACACTGTTCACGGCTCACTTTGGTTCTTGCAGGTTGGTGCTTCTCATTAGATTAGACCCAGAGGACAACCTTCCCAGGCTCCAGGGCAGAATAATGGAGAAGCAAGTTGAATCTTAGAAAGCCTGAGCTCAGATGCTCACCTGCTGCCATGCTTCTCACACTTGTGCTCAGATAAGAGTTGGGTTGACATGACAGTCTCCCACAGAGTTTGATGGTGCAGCGCCAGATGTGTTCTTCCCAAACCTCTCTTCTGCCTTTGGGCTTGCATCATTGGAAAAGCGTGTGAAGCAATAATCCACTCGAACACCCTACTAGTGTATACTTGAGGGAGGATTGAAGACTTGATTAAGAAATGAGTTGCCTGTGGGTTACAGTGCTAAACAGTTGTGTGTGTATGTGGGCAGTAGGGAATGAGGGATGAGGTGGGAGAGAAAATCCATAGATACTTCTACACCCCACTGATTGCAGTAGTTAGGCTGTATGGTTCAGCGTCATCTCCCCTGTACATGAGCCCTTCTGTACTAAGGCCCCTTAGGCATGCAACACTATTAAGGAGCAAAATAGGGGTCACTTGCCATTTCTCTTCCATCAGCGCAGAACCTGCCAGGTCTTTCTGGTGGCTTGTGGACATGATCATTAGCTGACTTCAGCAGGTGCATTTCCTCAAAGGCCTTAGCCAGTAAGCTGAGGTCTACATTTCAGATCATTAGGGGTTCTACCTACTTTGAGGCACACATTGTGCCTGCTGCCTCATAATCCTTTTCTGTCCATATCTTCCAAGACCAGTTGAAGTATCACTTTGTGAAACTTTCTCAGACCCTCCCCCAGGACAAGTTAGTTACTTCCTCTTCTGTGCCCCACTTTGAGGTTATTGTCATCTTTGCACCTGACCAGTTGTATTGTTATTAGCTGTGACACTGTCTCCTGCCAGAGAGAGACTTTATCTTCCTCTGTGCAAGTGCCATATATACATATATATATATATATATATATATATATATATATATTTTTTTTTTTTTTTTTTTTTTTTTTGCGGTATGCGGGCCTCTTACTGTTGTGGCCTCTCCCGTTGTGGAGCACAGGCTCCGGACGCGCAGGCTCAGCGGCCATGGCTCACGGGCCCAGCCGCTCCGCGGCGTGTGGGATCTTCCCGGACCGGGGCACGAACCCGTGTCCCCTGCATCGGCAGGCGGACTCTCAACCACTGCGCCACCAGGGAAGCCTGCAAGTGCCATATTTTAGTCCTGTCTGTCTCTCCCAGGACCTTGCGCCGTGTTTGGTATATTGCTGTGTCTGTGGCAATTGTCTGGTAAATACTTGATTTGTCCACAAGTGACTGATGCAGTGTGGGATAGAGTAAATTAGTAGTTTTAATCATGACCGTCTCCCCACATAGCTGTTTGACCACATCCAAACTACTCACCGTCTCATGCCAGATTGTAGAAACTGAAAGAAAAATGAGCCTAGGTTAACAAAAAATATTAAGCACTTATCATGTGCTAGGTATCTTGCTAAGCACTTTACTCATGTTACCTCATTTAATTGTTTCAATGACCCAGTGGAGTACGTTTCCATTTTTTAGTGAATGAAATAGACACCGAGAAGCATGGTTATCTGCTAAGTTCAAATCCAGGTAGTCCAGCCTCTGAGCATATATTTTGTTCTGCATGACATTAGTGAACTAATGGTCTAGTCACAGACTTAGGACACATTTGGCACCACCAGCTCTGGACCTGCAAGCTGTGGGGTGTAGATTGAGCAGGAACATCTAGGGGGACACTGAGTCGTTGCACAGAAGAGCCAGGTTTCAGTTAGTAATGGGAATGGAGGGGAGTGATCAGTGTGGAAGTTGGGCCGTAGAGAAGGTTGTATACCATTGGAAAGGGGCTCAGGAGACACAGTTGCCTGAGTAGGAAGGACGGGAGCTGAGGGAGAATGGTCCCAGAGGAGGAAACATGAGGATGAGGTGAATGACGTGGCTACAGGAGATAGGTTCCTGAAAGGAGGGGCCTAGGTTTTAGGCAGCCTTCAAGGAGGCCAGGGAAGTGTGGCCTGATGGGATTAACTAGTCTCAGGGCTCTAGATGGAGTGAGGGCCATCTGTGCGGACTGGGCCTTGGGTGTCCAAACCATGAAACATGTGAGGCAGAGTGTGGGCACATGTGTTCACTTACATTTCTTCCCCCATCCTGTGCAGCGAAGCAGAGCACAAAGGAAAAATTAACGAACATCCCAAGTCTCTCCACACATAGATCAAAACATATTGATGTTGTCTTGCAACTCTGATAATTTCATGGAACTGTATGAAGCTTAAAATTGATACATAGGCATCCCCCTGATTAACATTAAGTGCTGCTGTCAGTCTGACATAGCTGGATAAACCAATATTGAATAATCTATTAAATATGTCACACTTGAACAAGGAGTGTAAATCATATTATTTCAGCTGTAATTAGGTGGGAGATAAAATCACAAATAGACGAGTTTAGTGAATATTTCTCAGTGTGTACACAGCGTCACTGGAATTTCTTTCCTTGCTCCATGGGGACAAAGAAGTTGACTGCTTTCCAAGTATTGACTGCTGTCCAGGAAGTGGGAGGTTGAGGGGTGACTTATGTAATGTTCACAGAGTGGGTTTCATTTATAAATTCAGTGAGATTGGCTGCAATCTTCCTGCAGTTAATGGCGATGGAAATGCACCATTCTGCATTTAGCTGGAAATAGGTCTCCAACTTGGAGACCTAATTGTTCCTCAGGTTATTATATGTTTATGCCTTTATTTCTGCTTCCCCTGCTTTCCTGGGAGCTGCCTGTTGCCTTTACTGTCTGGGAATGAATGATGCAAACCAGAGCTAGTGGGTGAACAGGGTGGTGTGCCACTCAGTCCTTCGTTGCTCCTCTTCCCCAACCCGCAGAGTGAGCTCGATTATTGAGAATAAATGAGGGACAGAAGCCAAGGTGGAAAAGATAAGGCGATTGTGTTAGGAGGGTCCAAATGAACCAACCTGTAGCTAAGAAATGGAGATAATTCTAGTCCTTCCTTCACAGGGTTGTTGTGAAGAATAGAACACACGTTAAACCTTCAGAACAGTGCTACCACATAGCAAGGGTTTCAGTACTTATCAATGGCTTTCATTATTATAAGAAAAATAGTTGGTTTTTGTGTTGGATAGTCAGGATGGTATGAACGTGGAATTCAGGAGCATAAAAAGGTATCTGACTAGAATGGTTGTGTCTCCTTCCACAAATGGTTGGTGTAGTGTAACAGGATAGAAAGTGTTAGTTCTCATTTGGGGCTGCTAACATGTCAGAGCATGTTATAAGCAATGTATAGCGGTCATCTCTTATTGAGAGGCTATGGTTTTCTTTTTTGCCTTTTGGGGGATTGGTTTCTCAAATACTAGTTTGGTCCATTTCTGGTGATCCTGTTAATGAAGCAAAACATCTTTTACACTTTTACATTATAAGTGAGGACCTTAGAACTTTGTGTGGGTGTTATGGTCATTCAGCAGACATTTAACAAACTCCTGTAATGTCCTAGGTATATATGTGTGAATATTTTTATAGGAAGTGTTTGCTTAAAGTTTGCTACATGTGGGATGCTATCCTCAGCCCTCAGTTCACAGGGATTTCCATAAAGGCAAGTGGAGGAGCTGAAGTGGGCTCATTCCTGGCTGCCTGAGGCAGGTTTTGAGGTGCTAGCCTCTTAGCTCCATTGGAGCCAGTAGTTCTGGCTTGAGCCAGCTGGACTTGGGGGCCTGAGCTGAATGGCGTGTAGTGTGTAGGCTGAGCTACATGGAGTTAGAGGCAGTTAGAATGCTGCAAACAAGACCTTTGTGGGGGTCTTGTTTCAGAGAGAGTGCTTTATAAAGCAAGGATTCCCAGAGACCTACAAGAGAACAACAGAAGGCAGACATTTCCCCCTCCAGGGCAATTACTCGGCTCTGATTTTTCTCATTACTTTGCATAAAAATTTTCTTTTATTCCCTGCCCCCCCACCCCCGCCACTCTCTCCGTCTGTCTCTCTCTCTTTGTCTCTCTCTCTCTCTCTCTCTCTCTCTCTCTCTCTCTCTCGCTTGCTCAGCTGTACTTAGAAGGACTTAATGGCACCATTTTTAGTTAGATGATAAATGTAAAACTGATCTGCTCATGAACACTGATTAGTTGTACTTCAAAAAAAATAAGTTCACATAAGGCAGGAACAGGTTGCTCCTTGAAGGAGCTAATGGCCCGTTGGTTTTAGAGTGGATCACAGAAGGAAATGTGGCTTCACCTGCTGGCCTCTCCATCCAAGGAGATGAGTGTTCTGTGTTGGAGAACTGTGGGGGAGGACTCAGAACCATCGAGGAAGGAAGAACTAAGGATGGCTAGTCCTGCAGTCATGCTGACCACAGTGTGCTCATGGCTTTTGAACATTGATGTGTAAATTCCCCTGAAATCTGCGAAAGCACCAGAGATCTTTGTACCCATAGGGTTTTTGTTGTTGTTGATAATTTGCCTTTCTGTTCTATGACCTTTTTTCAAGATCAGTTGTTTCTATAGCATTAGCATGTACCTAAAATGTGACACTTAAGTATGTAGATTTGAAGTTCCAAACCCAAAATTGCTTGGGTTTAACACTTAGTCAAAACCATGCATTGAGTGCTCCTGGGTCCCAGGCATTGTGTTGAGCACAGGGCGTGCGGAAGTGAGTGAGCGCTGTTTCTGCTGTCACGGGTTTAGTTCACAGTCTGGTGTGGAGTAGATGGTCTCAGTGCAGCAGCAGCAGGGACATAAGGCATGCTGGTAGCATAGGAGCTGCAGCATTAATTCTCTGAGGGAGGCGGGGAGGGTGTCTAGGAGGACTTCACGGTCAGGGTGGGTTTGGAGGACAGTGCGAAGTTTGCCAAACAGACAAGAAGGCACATCGCCAGGGCAGAAGGACATTGGTGTCTCTGGAGGCGTAGGAGCTGGGAATCCAATCCAGAGGTTGGGATTTTTTGTTTCATTTCTACCTCATACATGTTTGCTGTGTGACCTAATTTTTTACTGAGAGGGGAGAGAAATGGGGACCCCCATGTCTCCCTCCCTTTTGTTTGGCATAGGGAGCAGGACTGGATCCAAACTTGGGAGCTTTTGCCCGAACTCCAGATAACTGAGGCTTAGAGAGCCTGAGGTTTACACAAATCAGGTAAGTCAGGTCGAGGTTCAGCTCAGACATTCACATTGGTCCAGTGCCATTTCTGCTGCCCTACGTCCAAGTTGTTACTCTGTGGTTTCTGTGTTGTTGGATTTATTCCTTTTCTCATGCGTTCAATAAATGTTTCCTGAGTTGGTTATAAACAACTGTACAGTCTGACAGAGGTATAAGGGTCTTCCTGTCAGGGAACTTACAGTCTTAAAGTGGGAATTAACTTTGAAAATATAGGCTGATTCAGATTATAAAAAGCTGGACGAAGGAGTTAGGACTTAATGATTTATACCTCTCAACCTAAAGAGGATGCCAATGAGTTTCTGAATTTGAGCCCAAGGTAAATACTTGTTGGTTCCTTGACTTTACTTACTACTGTAGAATAATGCTTTAGTGTGTTTGAATAAATTTTAAAAATACATGCGTAAAGGTAGGCCTTGCATTGTGTGAGAGTAGAGTATGTAGGATTGTGGACTCTTGACAGCCAAACAGCCTGGTTTTGAATCCTACCTTCACTATATGAGCTGTGTAACCTTGGGCAATTTGCTTGAAGTCAGATTGTCTCATCCCTTACATGGAAAATGATGATGAAAATAATATCCACATAAACTTATTGTTAGGATTAAATGAGCTAATGTAAATAAAGTGGTAGGTAAGGTGCCTGATACATTAGCAAACACTTTGTAGGGATTAACTATAATTGGGGAGTTGCCTGGTTGAGCCTCTCAGCTGGTTTGATTTTTCTTTGATGCTCTAGAACATTGTGACAGTTCCTCAACTTGGTGGTGCATCAGAATCATCCAGAGAGCATTTTAGAATTCACAGCCCGCAGATTTCCAGCTCCACCAAGATGAAGTAGCCCCTTTCCTCCTAGATCCTCCCCCTTAATCTAACAGCATCGGACATAACACAGAAGCAGTCATAGTCTCTGAAAGATAGAAAGAAGAGAGCAGGCTGCTTACAACTTGGGGACTTGAGGAATGACATGGTGGTGAGTCCCTTGGGTTTGCTTATTGACTCCCATGTATCTTGGACAGAGTACTGCAAAAACTTCCAATTCGTAATCACCAGGAGGCACAGACCAAAAAAGCTCTAAGAAAAGCCTGTTTCCCCTAGCCAAAGGGCTGGGAATAAAAAGGCGAATTAACAACAGGAAACCTTTTTGGCAAAACCCTCCCTACTGCAGCCAGACACGGAAGGAAAAAACTACACTCTACACCACCACACCCCACCAACCCTCTGTTTCAGTCCATCTTCCCCCTGTGCCCCATGGAAGCAGGCGGTGCAGTTCCATTCCTACGTGGGGTGGTGTCGGCAGAACGAGCAGGGTGCTGATCTTCCACTCCCCTCTGTGGGGAGCTAGGCAGTGCTCTGAGGCAGTGCCAGGGAAGTATGAGTGGGGTCCAGCTCTAAGCTGAGCTTCCACTCCTACGCTACAGCAACAGGCTTCTCCCTCCCTGGTGGCAGTGGGGCTTAGGAGAATCTGATCTCACACCCTCTCTCTCTCTCTCTCTTTTAAATAGATCTTTATTAGAGTATAATTGCTTCACAATACCATGTTAGTTTCTGTTGTACAACGAAGTGAATCAACCATATGCATACATATATCCCCTCCCTCTTGACCCTCCCTCCCACCTTCCCTATCCCACCTCTCTAGGTCATCACAAAGCACGGAGCTGATCTCCCCGTGCTATGAGGCTGCTTTCCACTAGCTATCTGTTTTACATTCAGCAGTGTATATATGTTGATGCTATTCTCACTTTGCCCCAGCTTCCCCGCCCCCCGCCGCCGTGTCCTCAAGTCCATTCTCTATGTGTGCGTCTTTATTCCTGCCCACTAGGTTCATCAATACCTTTTTTTTTTTTTTTTTTTTAGATTCCATATATATTGATCTCACACCCTCTCTTGAGGTAATGAAGCAGTGCCCCATCTTCACTTGGAAGATGTCAGCAGGGTCGAGTGAGGAGCTGAATCACCCCTCCCCCTCTGCCTGCAACAGGCAGGGTGACTCAGTGCTCTTCCTTGCTGGGTGGTAGTGTTGGCAGGCCCAGGAGGAGGCATACTCGCCTAGCCCTCACGTTGCCCTTCAGCAGGAGACTGCCTACTAAATAAAGGTGTCCAGGATACAAGGAAAATCACAGCTTGGATAAGAACAGCCAATAACAGATTCTAACACTGAGATGAATCCAGTGTTGCAATCTAAAAGAATTTCAAAGCAGCCGTCATAAAAATGCTTCAACAAGCAATTATTATTAGTTTTTTAAGCAAATGGAAAAAAAGGGAAATCTCAGCAAAAATCCATGGGACCAACATGAGAGAACTTTTTGGGGTGATAGAAATATTGTATAACTTGGTTGTCATGTATACCTTTGTTAGACTCATCAAACTGTGTACTTAGAGTGGGTGCATTTTATTCTAAATAAATTGCATTATAGTAAAGTTGATTTACAGTAGTACATGGGGCCAGTCTTCATCCCTGGAGATTTGTTCAGTAGGTGTAAGATGAAGTCCACCAATTTTTTAAAAATTAGTGCCCCAGGTGATTCTGATGCTGCTAGTGGCTCTTGGGAACTCCTGATCTCTCCAGAGTAATCTAGACTAGTTGTGAATTCTTCAGAATATCAATCTGTTAACAATCTGTGCAAACAGAAACTTGTTCTGGTAAATTATGAATTACCAGATAAGTACTTGCAGAATAAACAGAATGCATAATTAGAAACCATTAAGCATATTATCCCCACATGGAAATAATTTTTTGTATGTTTTTTGTTGGGTAATGTTGTAAAGAATGTTACATGGCATCCTTAGAAGCTGTAACTTGTCATGCTGGGTCATAAAGAAACTGCACTGTGGTGTGTTTGCTTTTTCTCCTATTTGGCCACACCTTTCTCTCCATTCCTTTTCAGATCATTTTCTCCTTGTTGGCTAATGACAGGATGGATTCCACATCTGCTTGTGTGAGCTACTGCCGCCTTGACAGTCGTGGTTTTCATCAGTACCTCCCTGGCGGGGGTGGTGCTTTCTGTCAACATCCTGCTCTTAACAGAGGCTAGGAAATGATTCCTAATCCAGTCATTAGAGCTTTTAAGCCTCTCCCATCGGCCTTACTTTAACTCAGTGACTCTCCCATTGCCTCCTAGGCTGGATTTTCTAATCCTGCCAGGGAAACCTATGGGTTCTCCCTGACTTAAGGGGCACTTCCAACTCAGGCCTTCTTCCCCCTTTACTCTGCCTGGTACACCTATATGTGTGCAAAGTGGCTAAGGCTGGATGTGAGGGGTGACGGAGCTGTACTTGGGGATGCTTTCCTCCCAGGGCACCCCTTTCAAAGCAGCTGGGTCATTTGTCCATAGCGGAACTAGTCAAAGCTGCGTCAGGGGGTTGGCTGCCTGCATCTCCTGCCTGGACCAGGTGAACTTCCAACACTCCTCTCTGGGTGCTAGAAGGAAATTCGTTTTTGTTTTTTGTTTTTTAATCTGTTAACAGATTTAAAGCAAACGGTGTCTGGGTGTCAGTGTGTTATTCCTCATAGCTTTTCTGTTTTGACACTGTACCCTTGGAAGCACCCTGGGTCTGGTGTCTTTGCTTTAAATAATAGATGCCTGAGATTGGCTGTTGGTAGGACACCCTCTCTCTGAGTTCATTCACGATGGGGTTCTCTTGTTCTCACCAGAGCTGAATCTGGTCTGTGGGTCATTCTCCTGGTGTCCAGCCTTCCTAAGTACTCATTGCTTACTTAGCTGGTCTTCATTTTTATTGTGTGTTTTTGTATGTGTCATGGTTACAGTCATCAGATGACTAATGTCAGAGGAGGTCAGACACAGTTACAGCTTCTAATCATGTTGATCTTTTGGTAAGGGAATTATTTGTGGGGAAAAAATACACATTAGGAATCTTCAGTGTGCATTAGAGGGGATAACACTTGAAAAATGTGCACATGATAGCTGTCTCCAAATATTTATGTGGATTGTGGTTTCTAAGAGGGATTAGTTAGCTTTTTCTTTCCTAATGTAGAACCAGGACCAGTAATAGGAAGGAGTAGAGAAACATGTTATGGCCCTGTTTCAAGAAGAGCATTCTGTCTGACAAGGCTTTCCAAAATGTAAATAGTAAGTGTTACGTCACTGGAGGTATTCAAGGAAGGTCTGGGTATGGTAGAGAAGGTGTGGATATTGGGAAACTTCTAAGCGTATTTTCAAATTTCATCCTCTCTTGTTCTTTAAAAAAAATATAATCCATGAATGCAACTGTGGAACCATTCCTGGCTAAACGTTTAACTTGCTTGCTTGTTCAGTAAACCTAGATGTTAGTAGCAAGGAGTCTCATTGTTGCCTCAGGCAGCCCTGGAACTGCAATGGCAGGACCATGTGTGTGTCTCTTCCTGCCTTTCCTTTGAGATGCCTACATTGGTAGTACCCTTCCCCACTGTGGTCTGTTTTTATCATGCGTCACGTGCACTGCCTTTTCCAGCATCTCTGCTACTTGACCTACTGGAGAAAGCCAGGTAACTGACCATGAATTTTTCTGGGATTGAGGCAGGCAGCTTCTTCAGGAGTGGGCCCCCATTCCCATTCCAAATGAGGCCTCTTGCACTGAGGCCAAAAATAAACTGGGAAAGTAGTTGTTTGATTAAGAACCATAACCTCTCCCTTCACCTCTTGCCTTCACTTGCCCTTCTGTGGTTAAAACAACTCAAGAGTGTTTGGAGGAATAATAAAGGTACAGTCTCTGAAGAGAACTTCAGAGATGTGTGTCTCACTTTAGCTCATGGGCATTTCTAGGTGACCCCAGCAAGTGTGGCTACTAGTGAAGCAGGGAAGGTTGCTAGTATGTAAACGTTTCAGTTTGGGGGATTTTTCTCCCTGCCCCATGCCATTTTCTAATTGGCCACTCAGGGGTTTCTAGTCCCAAATACTTTTGTGGTTGTGTTTTGGTATGTGTGTATGTAGTGTTAGTAGTCACTTATTGGAATAGTTGTGTTTATTTCAAATTGTATTATGTGTCTTTCTAAAAGATGTTTGTTAGTTGATAGTTCAGTGAAGATATTTTGGTTTGATTGAAACTGTTGCTCCCAGGTCATGGTAGAAGCAGCTAGCATTTCTTTTTTTTTTTTTTTTTTTTTTGCGGTATGCGGGCCTCTCACTGTTGGGGCCTCTCCCGTTGCGGAACACAGGCTCCGGATGCGCAAGCTCAGCGGCCATGACTCACGGGCCAAGCCGCTCCGCGGCATGTGGGATCTTCCCGGACCGGGGCACGAACCCGTGTCCCCTGCATCGGCAGGCGGACGTTCAACCACTGCGCCATCAGGGAAGCCCGCAGCTAGCATTTCTTGAGCAATCCCTGTGAACATTTCCCTTTTATGTAGACCGTAACATGACATTTTCCTGGGTTTTAGAATAAAGCCCTATGGGTACTACCGCAAGGCCTTTGAGGTTTGATCCCTAAGACATACTTGTATCCTTAATGATTCTCAGCACAGCGTTTTGTGTTCAGTAGGGGATCAATAAGTGTTGAATTTTGTTGAATATAAAATTGCTTTCAAATGATTTTTGTTTCTTTCTTTTACAAAGAATACTTTAGAGAAAATTTTCCACTTCAGGTTAATTGCTTCTAACCCTTTTTTGTAACACTCCATGAAAGAAAGAGGATTTTGGATAGTTTGGGGAAGGCTGACCTCTGTGGGCTGGAGGGCATTTGCATTTTATCAGGTTTCTGGAGACAGATCATTCATGCTAGTTAGTGTTGGTTTTGTTCGCTTTTTAAATTTAAGTATAGTTGATTTACAATATTGCAGTTTTAGCCAATAAATATTAATGAAGCATCTACTGTGTGAAGCACATACTGGCTACAGATACATAGAAATAAATAGAAAATAATAGTTTTTGCCATTGAGGATCTTATCATCTAGTTGGAAATGCAACATCTAAATACACTAAAAATTAATTAAGAGTAAAGGAATTCTTTAGGATTCTTGGATTGTTTAATGTAGTGGTTCTCCAACGTTACTGTGCCTCAGAATCACCTGCAGGGCTTGTTAAAATACAGATGGGACTTCCCTGGTGGTGCAGTGGTTAAGAATCTGCCTGCCAACACAGGGGACATGGGTTCGATCCCTGCTCCAGGAAGATCCCGCATGCCACAGAGCAACTAAGCCCGTGCGCCACAACTGCTGAGCCTGTGCTCTAGAGCCCGTGCTCCACAACAAGAGAGAAGCCAAAGCCTGCGTGCAGCAACTAAGACCCAATGCAGCCATAAATAAATAAATATCTAGATAGATAGATAAATAAATACTGCTGGGCCCCACCCCCAGATTTTCTGACTCATTTGGCCTAGGTCCTGAGAATTTGCATTTCTAGTCAGTTCACAGTTGATGCTGGTGGTGTTGGTCCAGAGACCACACTTGGAGAAGTGCTGGTGTGATGTAGTGGTTCTCAGCCTGGGCTGTACAGTAGAATCACCTGGGAAGTTTAAAACATCCATGTCACACTAGACTAATTAAATCAGAATCACTGTGGGGTGGGACCCGGGTCTTTTTCTTTTCTTTTCTTTTCTTTTTAATTCCCCAGATGGTTGTAATGTGTAGTCAAGTTTGTGACTTACTGGTCTAACACATATTGGGGATGTAGAACTTCAGGATTCAGAAACAGAGGATGTTACCATGGCTGTAGGAGTATGGACAGATAATTGGAATTATTTAGCCTAATCTTAAAGAATGATAAGTGAAAACAAAGGGATGATTTCTGTTCTTATAAAGGCAATGCTGTGAACAAGTCCAGCCTGTTTTCTATCAATTTTTTGAGACAGGCTGATGAGCTTGTGAGCTCTTAGGAATAGCATGGATTCCCATCCAGCAAGGGGTCAGTGAGTAGGACAGAGGGAGGGGCTTGTCACCACCATCAAAAACAAGCATTCACTGACCACCCTCTTTTCTTCCTGATTTAGACAGAAATCTGTATTTACCCAAACAAGCTTGTATGTCTGTGTATCTGGAGTGAGGTGTGGACGTGGGCTGTGGAATAGTGATAGTGAAACTTTGAAAAATGACTTTGCCATTTTTACATTTCATCTCTATAAGCTTCTGTTTATTCATGTATAAAATAAAGGACTACACATAGTTGTCAGTAGTCAATGTATGTGAATACTAGTACAATATTAGGAACATTGTTCTGTTCATCATGAGACCCCCCAGAGTCTAGCAATGGGCATGGTGCATAGTGTCTGCTCATTAAATCCATGTTAGTTGAATGAATCATAAAGGTGGACTTTCATATCAAGTACCCATGCATTAGCAAGGACAGGGAGAGCTTGTTCCTGAGAAACTTTACAAATAAATGTTGCCACCTTGCATTTCCCGGCTTGGGCAGGAAATCTGTTAAAATAAAGGAATGCAAATGCAACAAGTAAAGCTGGAAATATATTGTCTTAATGAGTCCTAGTCATAGCTACTTATGATCTAAAGAAGTCGTTCCTTTTCAGTTCCAACTGATATTTAGCCACATCGAATTTTAGATGTTATTTTTAAATTTTATTTTTAACTTTATTCAGTTAAATTGATTATAAAATAACTTGGACTATAAGAATAAGCCTGTGTTTAATTTCTTGGAACTACTAGAGCTTTTGTTATAATAAATTTCATAGGGCTCAAGAAGTTATAAAATTAACAACTAGAGATTTGGTGCTTGTTAAAATCTTGACATCTTCTATTAAGGCCCATTGGAATGATGTACAGTGAAACAGCTGTCCTGTGTTGGTGATAGGGCTCTTATCCATCCCCAGGTCCTGGGAAGCATGATGCAATTCTGGTCTAACTGCAGCGTCTGGATTTTTGGCCCAGGGCAAAGAGGAGGAGGGAAGGTAAAGAAACCTGATCAGACCATTTGATGCTAATTTCACAGGTGGCTGGTCACTGTGTGCCTGGCTGTTGTTATTTATAGAGCTCTAAGTAGATGTATCTACACTTAGGGACCTGAAAGGAAGGTTTGCATAAGGGGGTAGTGGTAAAAGCGCAGAAGTGGAATCTAGGGACAAATGGTCATTGGTGAGTGTCATTGCCGGAGTTAAATGGGATCATTAGTGGCTGTCATGGTTTCCACTAGCACCTCATTGCCTTTCCTGAATCCTTTTGAAAACAAGCAACAAACCTGACTGAAACAACCATGGATAGTCAGTCTCTCCCTTATTTTTAATTAGGGTTGATAGGATTTTAATCAGGTTGACTCATACTGACTTCAGCCACAATTTAAAGAGCTATCCACAAAGCTATAAATTAAATAATTAGAAATATATTTCTAGAGCCAAAAGGACTTGATCATTTTGAAACCATGCAACTCAGATGGGACTTGAACCCAGGTCTTTTAACTGAGAGCACACACCTGGTCTCAGGACTTAATGAAGTTCAGGTTCTTTATGTCTCATCGCAGAAAGAATTCAGTGAGAGACAAAGTGATAGGTAAGAAGTGGATTTATTTAGAGAGAAACACACTCCAGAGACAGAGTGTGGGCCATCCTAGAAGGTGAGAGGCCCCGAAATATGGTGTGGTTAGTTTTTATGGGCTGGGTAATTTCATAGGCTAATGAGTAGGAGGATTATTCCAACTATTTCAGGGAAGGGGCAGGGATTTCAAGGAATTGGGCACCGCCCACTTTTTGGCCTTTTATGGTTAGCCTCAGAACTGTCATGGTGCTGGTGGGTGTGTCATTTAGCATATGCTAATGAATTAGGCTCAAGGTCCACTGGAAGTTGAATCTTCCGCCATCTTGGACCTAGTTGGTTCTAACCAATTTTTGTCATGTCCTATGGCTATGTCATTCTTTTAAAGGTTGTGCCTTGCCCCCTTGCCTGCTGTTTCAATTTTCCTTCTACTCCCTCTCCTGTTCCCCACGTTACCAATGGAAAAACTGAGATCTAGCAGGGTTACATACCAGCTGAATTTCACAGTGGTGAACCTGGGGCTGGAATCTGGATCTCAAATCTCCTCAGTTTAGCTCTACTTCCATCATATTAGTCCTCTAATTAAAGTACACTTCTCTTTCTTTAAATTCAGGACTTTGTCTTCACAGCCCAGATGAAGGTTATCCTTTGTTATGGTATTTTCTCCGAATTACTTTGAGAGTTGAAAACATGCTTCTGTTATTTTCATTTCTTAAAATGAAAAATAGTATTAAAAATTCCTTCTACTGATAATACATCTGCCTACCACCACCAGTTTTTAACAATGGCAGTGCCTCCTTGGAGAGAGGGGGGCCCTTTGCGGGTGCGGGGACTAGCCAGAGCAGGAAGCAGCAACAGCAGCCGGCTTGGTTAGCTGCTGCGAGTGGGCTGGAGGCACCAGCACATAACACCTGGAGGTATTGGGTTCTGTGAATCACAGCTTGGCCTTGGCATCAGCCCTGGAGACCAGCTCTCCTAAGGGGAACTCTTTTCTGCCCTACCCTCAGTGGCCTGTTGGCAGAGGCCTAGAATAATTGTTTGTTTAAAGTTTTACTAGCTAATTATTCTGCACAGAACTGACAGGCATCTCTGTTAGACTATTTCCAGTCTCTTGGAGGCACTTCACCACATGACTTGTGATCTAACCTCAGTGTAGACTGCAGAGGCTGGGTTTTGTTTGTTTGTTCTTCTCTCCTTCCCTTCCCACTTGTTTTAAAGGCCACACACTAAGCTCTGGAGAGGGAGCTGCCTGTGGGCTGAGAATTGGCTGCCTCACTCAGGCCGGCCGTGTGTGGCTGCTGGAACAAGTACCTTTGGGTCAGTCATTCTCAGGTTACCGTACACTGGCGTGAAGGCCTGTGCTCTGTGTTGGACACTGACCGTGGGCTTTGTAGCAGAAAGGCTCGTTAGTTCTCCATCTGTAAGTGGAGGCGAGGAGGTTAGCTCACTGTTTCTAAACCTTCAGAATGGATGCTGTCTCTTTGGGTTAGGTTAATATGTCTGAGAAGGGGCCAGGTTTTAGAACCTTGCATTGTACTGAATGATCAGTAGGGTCTCTTCCAGTGCTCATGGTTTTTCATGGTTCCTCCAGAAGAAGAATTTCAGGCCACAGGGAATTTATTTGTAGCACAGTCAATTCTCAATTACCTGTCCTGTAAATGTTTTCTATTCCAGAGACCTTTCTCCAGTGAGTTCCCAGGTTATATTCCAAGCTCCCTATTTGGTATGCACCCAGGGACTGAAAGACAATTTTCTTCTTGATTCTAGGAAAAGCTAACTGAGAGGGAAATCTACCATTAAGGAAAAAAAAAAAAAAAAAAGAGAGAGAGAAAGAAAAGAAGTCATACCTTATGTTACAACCAAATATAAGTAGCTTTTAGAGAGCATCCTTTATTGGGAAGAAACAGTGTGTTATGTTGCCTTGTCATTGGGAAGTTGATGAGGGTTAACTATATTTTAGCTCTCACTCTTGTGCCTTGCAAGAGTAATTCCCTTTTCTGAAAGGCTTTGTTGAGTCACTAAGAATTATTTAAATGGACTTTAAGTATTTAGCTTAGTAATGAGATTCCAGTTGTATGGGTTTGTTGTGTATTAGCAGTGGCTTGATGTTGTCTCCCCTGCTCTGGGTCTTACCTCTTACCCATACCCAAGTCCCTGGTCCACGTGCTATGGTGCTCCCTTGGCATGTCCAGTCCTGCCACGTGTGCAGAATAAGCCCTTTGACCCTCTTAAGGGGGTGCTGGTCATCTTTTTTTTGCTTCACTTATCTTGCTTGTCATCTCCAAACCTGCTGTGGCTTGAAGTACTGCTGCCCTGATGGCTCTCTTCTTTGCCTCATTGAGGATCTGTTTGAGATACATGTCATTCTTTGGAGATGAGAACATTCACTTTAGTGGGGGGATGACTTTAACCTGGGGCTGGTAGGAGTCGGTTCAGAAGGGATCAGACTCGTGGTGGTTTTAGGAGGTGTTTCCACTCCGGTCCTTGTAACCACAGGGTTTGTACTGAGCTGGACACTGGCCATTTAAGTAGATGCTTCCTCTCCAATTACAGAGTGGCTCCCAGCTGGCAGATTTCTCACTGGGATTCAGTTTTCTTGGCTGCTGTTGTTTGTTGTGTTCACACTGAGTTTCGCGGCATCCTTCCAGGCTCTTGAGTCTTTTCCAAGCAGGAGAGATAGCAGAATGCTCTGCCCTCCCCTTCTTTTCTCCTTTTGGATATTCCATGGCTATTAGGGAAGGGCTTCCTGTGAAATAAAATGAAGGCAAAGGAAAGTAGCATGCCTGTGGCATAAAAATGCTGTTAGCAAGCTTGAGGCATATCAGAGAGATTGGTCCTGAGAGTAACATTTACTGCCTTTCTGCTTTTGAACTTTTTTTTTTTTTCCTTTGCCTGTTTCTGAGGTCTGGGATTTATCCTGAATTTACGAATGGACTGTTTTTGATCATTTGAATAGGTATCACCATTCAGCAGGGAATACATGTGCAGACTGAGATGTTTCTTAAAGTCAATTTGTAGTATTAAGTCATGTGAAATGATTTCTTTAGTTGGTAATGCATTTCTACTTTAAATTCTCTGCCTGGATTTATGCATTCATCTCCTGTTTTACCAGGTGATTTGCTTTTATTATGCTGCTATGACAGCCCCCTCCCACCTTTAGCTACCACCCCCAAACACTTGAGCATGTTTTCCAGTGTGAGTAGGCATTGAGCTACCCCAGATGACATGAAGTGCCACCCATACAAGATTAGAAACAAGGAGAGCCTGGATTCCAGCAAAATCTCCCTGCCTGCTTGATCAAGCAATTGCAGGAAAGATTACATGGCCCTTTAACATTGGTTTTGGAGAGACTCAGTTAGATGGATGGAGTCCCGGTGGGAAATCAGTAATCAGCTGCCAGCTGGAAATATCTCAAATCATGGAATGATCTTTTCTCTCACAGCCTGGAGTACTCAGCCAGAGGAGAGCCCAGCCGCTCTTTTTCAAGGTCCAGTTGTCTCTTTGAAGAGGAGAAGAGGGGATAGAGGAAGCTGTCTTCAGCTATGCTGGAGCACCTCAGTTCAGAGGCTTTTGGTTTGCTTTGCCCCTTTGCCTTTTGCCTTTTCCCACTTGGGGTTTGCTGTTGTTTTTCCTTTAGGGTGTGAGAGGCTTCCAACCCTGGGCAGGCTCTGAAGGAGTGGCATCAGGGAAATGTGTTTTGATTTCACATAATCTCCTTTCGTTAAGAGGAGATGAGCAGCTGGTTGACCCAGAACAATGCCAAGGGGAGCTGGGGAGTTGTTACTTGTAAGTGTAGAGGAAGAAAGGAACAGATACTGGGAGGCAGTGCATGATGTACAGCTGATGCCTTCAGAGAATAGGGGCTTGTCTTTCTGTGATTCTCTCATAACCATGGAGGAGGTAGTGGGAGGAGGCATGTGTCTTCTTGGGTTGAACTCCAGTGCAGAAGTCAACATTCTGCTCATTTAATTCACTAATTCATTAATTTCACAAATATTTTTTGTGTTGCTACTGTGTGCTAGGCACTCTTCTAGGTGCTAAGGATACAGTGATAAATAAACAAACAAACATAAAAGGGCTTTGTCCTCATGATATTTAAATTCTAGTGAGGTATGGTGGTGAAAATGCATTTGTAATGATGATAGTATAAGAAATAGTACGAAAGAAAAAAAAATGGGATAGGGAGCTATTTTAATAAGTGTGGTCATGGGAGGCCTCCTTAAAAATGACCACAAAATAAAGAAATAAATAACCATTAGAGAAAACAGTTTCTATTACCATAAATATTTTAAACACTTCAATTTTAAATGATTTTTTTTTCTCAAAAGTTTTGAGGGTTTTCCAAAGACATATCTTCCCTTCTTATCTCTGGATATTCAGCTTTGGTTAGCTGGATTAGAGTTCATCATTACAGTTGGTTTTAGTGTAGATTGAGTTAAGACAGTCTTAGATTTTAGTGTAGATTGTGTTAAGACAGTCTTAGAAAGTACACAAAGGGTGTACTTTGCATGAAATTTTTCTGTATGATTGAGAGGCTCCTTCCCACTCCAAATGGCTGTTCAGCAGAGTTTGTTGCTGTTTTTTTTTTTTTTTTTTTTTTTTACATGGTAGTAAGTAACTTTTGGGAATCTGAAATATTAAAGTCCCCTCCACAAACCTGACATGAATGATAAACAGTACATAAACAAAGAATCCCTTCTTCAGAGCAGAATGCCAACAGCTGTAGACCTAACTCAGTGGCTGTCTGACAACACAACCCAGGGCAGCGGCTTTTCACTGTCAGGAGGGTGGAATGGTGTGATGTATTCTGTGGACTGTCCTGAATAACAGGACTTATGTTTTCTGCCAGTTCCTTTGAAAGGACTGTGTTGTATGAAAAGAGACCCTTCATTTGTCATAACCCCACTGTGTGCTGGGCTCTTTGCTATTGGATCACACCTGACTACATCAATTCCACAAGACACCCTATCACAGTGGTTTCTAAAACAGCATTTCTTAACCCATTAGTGGGTAACAACCAGCATTTTTTTAAAAAGTGGAATCAGATGGTATCAGAGTATATCACACTTAGTAACCTTTGTTTCAGATGTTTGAAGTCAACTCTTTCTAGCTTTTCCACATTTGATCTAGAACATGACAATTTTGTTACAGGACTTTTCATCTCTGATGATTTTCTAAGATTTTGGAGTTCACAGAGACACTGACTTGCCCCTGAGCATTGTTTTAAAATCAGATTACCAGTTCCAAGTTTGACTGGTTTCTCAAAATATCTCTACATGGTCTATTTCCGGAGAAGGGAAAAGAAAGGTGAATCTAGTTACTTGTCTTTATTAACAGACAAGGAAAATCTAGAAGCTCTTTTCCTCTTACAGAAAGACAGCCTAGTTTTATCCAAGAAGAGAAACTAACTGGAAGCAGTAGCAGGCTCTCTCTCTTCATCATTCAAGAAAATTTTGTGTTGGTGAGACCAGTGTTGATGTAGTGAGTGGGTAGACATAGCAGGAGGAATCTGCCACCTTGTGTAAAATGTTTTGGTTTTCACTAATCAGGCATACTTTTGGATAGACTTAATTAACATTTGTTCTAGTAAGTACTGTTACAACATTTGCCACCAGTCCTACCCACTTCCCCAGCCTCCTGGGAAAGAGGTGGAAATTTCATGATGTTTAGGCAGCTATTTTGGCCTTAAAGGACAGACTTTTCAGAAAGACATTATTTTCGCTGGCATTTCTTCCCTCTTGCCTGTAGTCACTTTTGAATGAATTCCTGATTGGTTCAGCTAGACTTTTTCTTTTTTGCACAGAAGAAATTGACCTCGTTGAAGATGCCAGCAGTGAAAACCTGCTACCTGCTCCCTTATCTTCCTCTCTGTACTACTTTGTTACCCCACCCCACTCGAGCCCCCAGTAAAAAGTGACCTTTTGGCCCAGGGCCCTATCTGAGTGTTTTGTGTGGCAGAGCTGTCTCTGGCTGACTCCCAGGATTGTTAATGACTTCCTTCTCTGTCTCTAAATAATTGCTTGAAAAGACAGCTGTGGAGAGACATTGCCCCCAGCTTGCAGGCTTATTAATTCCAGCCATATGGAAGAGGGTGCAAAGAAAGAAGGTGGAAGTTACTTTGCCAAGAGTAGCAAGTGGAGGGAAACAGAGATACAAGCTTTAGGGGAGAGCAGCACCACCACATTGCAGACTAGACTTGGAGTTTGTGAGGTGTGAGTAGATTTTAGTCTAAAGAAACTTCATGAAATCCCAAATAGAGGGAAGCAAACTAAGAAGTAGTTACTCTATATCTAAATTCCTTACAGTAGGGTTCCTCTGGTATTGTTTGAATATAACGGTAGCCTGTAGGATACTTGTGTTTTTTTGTGCACCTCTTCAAGAACAGAAGCATGCAAGTAGTGTGCACAGTCCGAGGAACAAAGAGGGAAGACATCCAAGAGATTCCCTAAATGTCAGCCTTCATGGACTTGACCATTATTCATAACTTCTGCATTTGTCTGTTTCCACATTGGCCTTTGAAACAAGTTTCAAAAAAGATATTCTATACCTTGCTACTTAAAAAAAAAACAAAAAAAAAGGGGAAAAAAAGGAATAGTTAGTCAAAACTTGCATAGACAGGAGAATCAAATACAGGTAGGAAGTAGATACTCCAGTTAGCTGTTCAGCTCAGCTCTAATACTTCTAGCACTCAGGGTTATAAAGGAAACAAGATAGGGCACTTGATTTTTATTTTTCAAGAACAGGAAACATATCAGGTTTCAAAGGAGATGCAAACTCTTTCCTAAAACCAAGTTATAAAATAAGTTTATGCAAGTCTTTAGACAAAGGGCATTAAAGAAATGAATGTATAATGCAGCAACAAAGGTTTCCAAGAAGATGCAGGACTCTTCTTGTGAGTGACTTTTTGGTGTCTACTCCACAAACATCAAGGGTGTGGCCATTAAGGCCACTTTCACAGAGTGCAGCTAAGCGTTTTAAGTTTCCTGTGATGCACTTTTTTTGCCTGAAAAATAGACTAGGTGGGTAATTTCCATTAAAGCTGTGGTTTTCAAACTTTGATGCACCTTAGGATTACTTGAGGCACTTTAAAAAGTATCTGTGCCCTGGCTGCATCCCAGACCAATTAAATCAGAGCCTTTGATGGTGGACCCCAGGCATCAGTATTTTGTAAAACTGATTCCAAAGGTTAACCTAGTTTGAGAACCAGTGCATTAGATGATCTTTACTTAATGTTAATTCCTTCAGATGAATTTTTCAAGTAGTTACGTCCTAGAATGCCATTATTCCATGTTGTTGATTTAAGGAAGTCCATATAGTTTCTATTAACATTCTCTTAGGAACATTGAAACTTGTATTTATGCTGGGACCAAGGGCCACTACACCTTTCTTCTTCATAACCAGAACCAGAGTATTCATCAAGAAGCTATGTAGCATCAGCCTTAGCTGACCTTATCCTGGCTGTTGGAGAATATAGGACCTTAGATGAAGTATAGGGTAAACTTTTACACAAATTATTTCTGGCTCTGGAAAGGCTGTTGTCTTGGGAGAATGCCAGCATCTCTCCAAGTGAGATAAGGAGAGACATGTATTCCCTAGTTCCTTTTGAAGTTAAAAACATTGTTACATTTAATATCTGAACTCTCTGACCCTTAAAAAGGTAATATGATAGACAGTGGGTATTTGTTTAAAATAATCAATTCTTCTTTTAATTTTGAACTTGGAATAACTGAATATATCTCAAAGGGTTGAAACATCAGAGAATCATTGTTTTTATGTAATCTGGATTTTATCACAGTCCAAATAATGCCTCTTTGGGATAACAGAAAGTGTGTATGTGTGTGTGTGTGTGTGTGTGCGTGCGTGCGCGCGCCCACGTGCACGCATGCATGTGTGAGAGAATGAGAAAGAGATTGACTGTGAATGAGAATTATTTTGAATTGAATCATAGTGAAGCATATAGCGGGAATCATACAATAATAGTATTCTGGTTAAGAGCCACTTGATTTTTTTGGCCTCGGGCAAGCCATAACCTCTGCTCCTCACTTTTCTCACCTGGAAAATTATAATTCCTGCCTCTTAGGCTTATTTTGAAGGTTAAATGAAATAGTTCATAAAGCACTTAGGATGGTGCCTAGCACATCGTCAGTACTATTTAGGTGTTTATTAGAGCATAGTATCAACTTGTCCCACTAAGAATATTCTAAAACTGCTTTATTGTGTAAAGGCTTTTAATGGAGATGCTTTAACATCCCTAAATTACGTTTCTTTTGCTTGCTCAGGAGGTTCTTTCTAACCTAAATTCTTTATGCTGTGCTACTGAGTATCATGTAGGATTGCTTGTCCCCTGAGACCTCACTGAGTGAGTTCCGTCCTCAGATAACTGAAATGCAGTTATTCCCTCCCTAGCCTTAATTCCTATATTCTAACTCTCCAGTTGGCTTCTGGGCTCCACTTATCTGAACCCACCCCAGTTCTTCCATGTGTTGAGCAGAGATGTGCTTGGGACTGATTATGATGGGAGGATGACCTCATAGCTTCTGATGCCATCTTCCAATGTATATAACTCAGCCCTAAGCATGCTTTTTAAAAATAATGGCCCTAAATTGCTAACATTTTGTCATCGGCTCAGACTCCTGAATCTTTTTCTGCTCCCGGGACTGAATGGGATCAGCTGGAGCGAGATGCCTTTGTGCAGCCCTGCATTTACTGTGCCTGAGGGGCCTCCAGTAGCGCTGTGTGTGCCCGCTGAGTAACGTGGGTGATGACTACAGCGACAGTGCTGCTATTGTGTCCAGAGCTTTGGGGCTGTAATTTCATAATGAAATGGAAAAACATGAGATTAAAAACCTGAATCTAGCACAGTAATTATATTTAAGTATCACAAATCATCTCTCTGTATTTAGTTTGGTGTTTGAGATTTGGCCTCTCTTTGTGGAATACAGTCACGTTGTTTCATACATCTGCAAAATGGAAGGCTTCTAATTTATGGCTAAAATGTGGGAATTGCTTTCTCTTAATGGGAAGGTGACGAGAATGGTATTAAATTTGAAGGAGCTGGTTTGCTTCATTGACTAGAGTCAAGAAGGGAGGTTGGGGGACTTCCCTGGTGGCGCAGTGGATAGGACTCCACACTCCTAGTGCAGGGGGCCTGGGTTCGATCCCTGGTCAGGGAACTAGATCCCACATGCATGCCACAACTAAGGAGCTCACATGCTGCAACTAAGGCCTGGTGCAACCAAAAAAAACAAAACAAAAAAAAACAAAAAAAAAAAGAAGGGAGGTTGTAGAACAACTGCCAAGGTAAAGATATGTTTGGGTCTTTTCATGGTTTAATTCCCAGCTACTTAGATGTGACTACAGGCTCTCTCTTTAGAGGTTAACTGACATAGGCTGGCCTGGGAAATTCTCCAGGCCTTCAGCAAGCAGTGCAGTTGCAGACGTATAAATACCTTGTGTGAGTCTGAGTTTCTGTAAGGATGAAAGACTTACCTCCAGTTCGTTTCCCACAGGTAGGTTAGTGCGCTGGCTGTGCCTGGTCTGTTCACTACTGGGCACCTTACATGTACCTGCAGGCTCTTTAGTTTGGATGAGCCCTGGTGGAATGGGAGGGTGGGGAAGGTGTAGGTGGTGGCAGCTGGCAGGTGTTCCTGGGTGGTGAAGAACGGTGAGTTAGGCTCGGGGCTATTCCTTAATATGAAGTTAGAGGGGAAGGTGATTTAAGACTAATGATATCTCCATCTCCTTGATTTCTAGGAAATATCAGATGTAAAATGATCATAGAAGGAAGCTGTGAAAGGGATAATTATTATTGTCAGTCATTTACTGATTATCTACTATGAGACAAGCACTTTTTGTTACCATCTTTAAACTTTGCAGTAGACACTGCTATAAGGGCATTTCTGTCCTTATAATACCTCCCACCACCAAGTAATTTCTGTTGATAGAGGCACTACAGATTATCCCTGCTTCCCCAAATCTTTCCTCTCAGATTCTCTGTGATTCTGCAAGGCCAAGTACCTGGAGGATCTGAACTGCTTTGGGCCACTGTTTGTTGATGCAAGTGTGGGCTACCAGTCACCAGCATTGGAATCATCTGGGGAGCTTGCTGTACCTCCTAGCCTTCATCAACACGCCCTAGCCAGGAATATTCTGGTTCAGTCAGTTAGGGGTGAGAGGGTTTGAGGTCTAAGAATTTGGATTTTGAACAGCCACCCAAGGGATTCTTTTTTACAATAAATCTTGAGAATCACTGCCTTAGGGCTCTCTCTCCCAGGAGCAGGCTATTCCAAAGGATTTGTTATGTTGAAATTTGCTCTGTGGAACATGGGCCTATTTTTCAGTCCCCTGCCCCTTGGTATCAATATCTTGGGTGAAAATGCCTGCTTTGGTGGATTCCATTTCTTCTGGATGTAAGGAAGGCTGGGCTTCTTTGCAACGTTACCCACCCTCAGGGGTTGCAGAGGGAGAGGAGGGAGGCCTGCTAGGGGAGAGGTGGACTGTCTCCAGCACTGAACTTGTCACCATCTAGGGCCTATGGTAGTTTCTGTTTCCACTGGAAATTCATTGAACATTCTAGCACTATTTATGTTTTTGGTGTAATATATAAAAACAGCAATTCAGGGGACTTCCCCGGTGGTTCAGTGGTAAAGAATCTGCCTTCCAGTGCAGGGGACGCGGGTTCGATCCCTGGTCGGGGAACTAAGATCCCACATGCCGTGGGGCAACTAAGCCCTTGCACTAAAACTACCGAGCCCGTATGCCTCAACTAGAGAGACCATCCGTCCTGGAGCCCGCACGCCACAACTACAGAACCCACGTACTCTGGAGCCCGTGCGTCACAACTAGAGAGAGAAAACCTACACGCCACAACTAGAGAGAAGCCTGCGCGCTGCAATGAAAGATCCCGCATGCTGCAACGAAGATCTCAGGTGCTGCAACTAAGACCTGACGCAGCCAGAAAAAAAAAAACCCACGGCAATTCAATGAAATTGAGCAAAGATTTATTGAGTAGCTGCAGAGGCTAAAGTGTCATGCCAAGGGGGACGGCATATGTAAGTAAAACAGTTTCCAGCCTTCATCCAAGGGGCTGTGTTCTAATGCTGTCCTCAGTCCTGACTCACAACTGTGGCGGTCTGAGCCTGTCCTGTGATAGGGGCTTCTACAGAGGGAAGTCAAAACAAAGTGCTCCGGGAATGCCGGGGTGAAAACAGTTCATCCCAGTTAGGCAAAAGGCTTCTTTGGGGAAGTGGTCCAGGGAAGTGGCTTTCAACCTTGCCTGTGTTTTAGAATAACCAGGGAGAATTTTTTAAAAATCTTAATATCGACGCCGTACCCCACAGCAATCAAATCAGAATTTTTGGAGTTTGATCACAGGCATCAGTATTTTTTAAGGCTCCCTACATGAGTTTCCTGTGCAGCCAAGGCTGAGAGCCCCTGATATAGAAAGAAGGGCAAATCAGCTGTCATTGGGATGAGGGATAGGTAGAGATGGAAAAGGCATTCCAAACGTGAACAGAGGCCTAGAGGCAGCAAAGTGAAAGCTCTAGCTGGAGAATGCTGCTCAGTGGGGTGTGATTGGAGCACGGGACTCCTGGAGTGAGTGGGGAGGGAAATTATGCTAATTAGGTAGGGTTGGATTAAAGTGTTCTGCCGAGGAATTGGGAGACATCATGTCTTTGCACTGTGCTTGGAACTCCCACTCACCTCCTGTTAACATGCAGGATGAGGCCCTGGGCACTTGTTGCTGCCCCAGGTACCGGTTGGTCAGGGCAGGTAACATGAGGCATGCTCAGTTAGTTACCTTTGCAAGGTTTTTTGCCTTAGACCATACATCTCAAGCTCGTGCCAGGCGTAGCACTTTCTCTTGGCGTCTGTTGTTTGCCATTTTTCTTTTATAAAAGCAAACTGAAGGTAACTTGGGGTCAGTGTGGTAGGAAGGTACTGATGTTAGGCAAGAACATGGCAATATTTTTCGTCTTTTTGCTGAGTTCCTGTGAGCATGTTGTGGGAGAGTTGCTGGGCATACTGGGGGCAGATGTTTGCAAGTAAAAGCGTGTGTGTTTCTGTGTTCTTGCAGCTGCATTCATTTTGTGCCCAATTCCACTGAGGCCTGGTACTTTATCTGCTTATTGCTGTTTCTGGGAAGTTAATTTGCAGGTGCTATAAATATGCATGGTTCATATACTTCATTTATTCTTTCTCCCTCGAAGCCTCTCCTCTTCATTAGGCACTTTGCATTTGTCTGTTTGGTGCCTGTATTTTTTATGCCACTATTTTGATAGTAACATTACAGGTAAAGCCACTCAATTACGTAAGACTCTTTCTGTGCTTTGGGCAGGTGCATCTGTGCAGCCCAAGGGGAGGTCCATGTTTCAAGGTTTTGTTTCTTGTTACAGGTAGAAAAACCAGGAGAGTTCAAGAGAGAGCTCATTTTCTTTCATTATTAGCGAGGAGACTATGCATTCACAAACAAAAACCTTAAAATAGTTCATAAAATAGTGCCACTCATGTACCCACCCTTCCATTCATCTGTTGACCCTCCCTGCCATCCACCTATCCATTTAGAGAAGGTAGTACAATATAGTAGTTGAGAATAACAGACTCTGGAGCCAGTCTGCTTGAGTTGAAATGGTGGCTCCTCCACTTGTTTAATCTTTCTCTGTCATCTTTAAAATGGATATCGTAACAATCTCATAGAGTTGTGTTGATTAAGGGATTAATGTACATAAAGTGCTTAGAAAGTGCCTGGGCATAGGGAAGTTCTAAGTTTGCTGCTGCTGTTATTATTATGGTTGCTGTTATTAATCATGGCAAATAAAATGTATTGGCAGATGAATTTGGTCCATTGGCTTCCAGTTTTGTGATCTTAGAATTTATAGAGGAAAAAAGTTTGGAAAGGGAGTTTGGGCTGGATCATGGAGGGCCTTGATTCCAGATTTTAAGATCTGTAAACAGTGAGAAGGCCTTCCGGTTTTGGTCTTGGTAAGAGACGTCCATCAGAAAGTTATTCTCACACCTTTGCACAAAATAAATCATTTGCAGAATTAAAACAATTAGGGGGCTATCTTAATGGTCCAAGGTACAATAAAACGAATGAGAGTAGTGACAACAGAAATTGAGACTTGGCAGTGGGACACGAAAGGTTCTTTCTATGGTTAGATTCTCTTGTACTTGGCTTGAGAAGGGAAGATGGTAAATTAATTAAGAACCAAAAATTTTGGTGCATTGATGCCCTCCATCTCCACCCTTGATGAGATGGGAGATTGTTATGTACGTATCATTACTGGTTATTGGAGGCAGAGGGGCTAGTGTCATTCTGTTCTGTGCTTTTACATGGCTCATTATCAACAGGACGCAATTAGCTCTTGAAGGGTGCCTGCCTGTTCTCCTCTCCACCTAATTACTGTGTGGAGCTTGGGTTCATGCACAAAGTTACCTTGATTACACAATAAGTTTATGGAGCTGTAAATGTTCGTACACTATTTGGAGAAGGCCCTTCAGACTTTAACATTCAGGGCTGCTGTGGGTGGGCTGAGAACAGCCGTGATGGATATGTTTTCCAGATTCCATGGTGTGACGCCTTAGGGTTTTCTATCCCTGTTCAAGTCTTCTCTTCTTCCACAATCGATAGACAATGCAGTGAAAAGATGTAACCTAACTGAAGATAGATGGAGTGCACCAGAAGTTGAAAATAGGGAAGAGACTGCACAGTCCTGCAGTCTGTCCCAGAATCAGACATTTTTGTGGCGTGATCTGGAAGAAGAAAAACATTTATGGCCAAACCTCACTAAATTGAACAATTGTGGGGATGGTGCAGACAGATTTGTGGGGTAGTTGGAAAGAAATGCAGTTCTATTATTTTTAGTTATAGACTGGTAACTTGAGCAAGGGCAATGAGGTATTGCCTAGCAGTACTTTTTTTGTTGGGGGGATTGGCCTTCATGTATAATTTGGAATATCAGTCATTAATATTAAATATCTTTGATTACTTTCCTCTCTTTGATGGTGTGATCATGTCTGTATGATCTCATTTATGCTCTCATTTGCCCTGATAGCAGACTCTTTATGTTTGCAGTAAAACTTCTTTCAGCCTAACTTGAGTCTAGATTGCCCTAGAGCTTTTAATTAACTACGGTACGTCTGAATGTGGAGGGTGTTTATTGAGAGGATGCAGTGGAACCACATGGTGGAGAGTGCGTAGCGAACAGATACGAGTTCCTTTACTCCCTCTTTCCACTTTGAATGAGGGAGTGGCTAAGTGGCTAAGTTTCAAGTTTTGGGATACTGCTTTCTTACCTCCACCCCTAGAGAGTAACCTTGGAGGGGAGATGTTCTGGGACCTAGGGATGGTTGTGAGTGGGAGGTGGGGAGGAGTATTACCCAGAGCCCAGGTGTCCCTGCCGTCTTGTCTAGAACTCAGTGGTTCTCAAACTGCCATGTGCCTGAGAATCATCCTTCCCCTGTCTCCCCAAGGGATGGGGTCAGACTTCACAGATCTTGAGGTGCTACTCTCTTGCAGAGATTTAAGTATACAAATCCTGAATCCAAACCTGGACTGCTGTGCTCCCCCAGTGCCCACTCAGCAGTCCTGGGCTGGTAGGAAGGCAGATGTTTCCTCAGCAGAGATGTGAAGCTCTTGCCTTCTTTTTTTGTCCTTTTAAATTCACACTGAAGAGTGTATTAGATATGCAGCAAAGCAGGAAGGAAGACTGACCTTGCCTGTCTCCAGAGTCTCAGGGAGATAAAGGAAGTGCCTGACTTGGAGGCAGCTGGAGATGTGTGGTGTTCCAGAAGGCCTCAGCTCTCAAATGGGCTCTTGGCAGCCTCACCGGTAATCACAGTGTGATCGCTACTGGGCTTCCTTATTTAAGATGCTCTTAAATTTTCTTTTCTAACAGTATAAGGTTATGTCTTCACCAGCTCCTCAAATTAAAAAAAAAAGAAACAGAGGGAGGCAAAACAAATCCCAGAACATTTTTTCCCTCTTTCTAAAGGTTGCAAACATAAATCATATTTAGAACAATGAATGGAACTTATTTTTTATCTTCAGAAAGCTGGGCCTCTGGCATCTTAAAAAGTCTCTTTATTTTAGAAAGGAAGGAGACTGGTAAAGCGGAAGGGCTACGCTCCCGGGATCAGGAGACTCGGCTTTGCCACCAGCTGCCTGGGGCTACTTGGCCAGAACCGGTCTCCACTTTGAGCCATTTTCCCTCTCTATAAAATGTGGGGGGCCATCAAGCTATTTCAGTGAGAATGCTTTATGATTCTAGTGATGGACTCAATGCCTGCATCATAGACAGTTTGTAAATTTTGTCACCCTATTTCGAATTTGTGAGGTATAGTGTCTACCATCTATCCTTGTTGCACTCGGGGTGTCTCTTCACTAGTGTTTCATAAAATTGTGGTGAGTTAGTGCTGGGGGGACCTTATGAGAACAGGTGGTTCACCCTGTGTTCATTTTACACATGAGACACATGGATACCCCAACTTGCTTTCCCTAAGGTTGGGGCATCATTTGGGGTCTTTTCACCTTTCTCTTTGGTGTGTTTTAAGACGTTGTGGTGCCCCCTCACCAAGGTGTTTTCTTTCAATTCCATATTCCTTCCATTTTCCCTGGGACACTGGAGTATTCAGTTGCAGTTTTGGGCAAAAGTACTCCTGTGGCCTCCAATGTTTTAAAAATTATAAACTCCTTGTAAGAAGAATTTGATTGTATTTGAAGAATTTGATCATATCATACTAATATATTTACACACTTTACAGATGTAGTAGGTTATACAATATATGTTAGAAATTACATAAGAATGGTATGAGAAATAATTATAAATAGAAGCTCTGATTTTTTCCCAGTGCCCCAGTATATCAATTTATACCTTCCATGGAGTGTGAACTTGCTTTGAGGACCACTGATCCCACACCATGGTGGGCTTAGACTTTAGACTGCCAGCTATGCAATATCCTGTGGCACTTGTCAAAAATACTAATTCTGGTACCTCAACCCAGACCATTGAATGAGAACATCTCCTGGTAGGACCTGGGAGTCTGCATTTTCAGCCAGTTCTCCTGGTGCCCCTGAGCCAGTTTTGGCAACCACTGTTAGAGACAAGCAGAAGATATATCATTTGTAGTACCTATAAACTGCATAATCGTACATGGAATTTCTCAGAACCCCTTCAGGATTCTCTAGGTGCTTTTTTGGTTTGTAACTCCAAATATTTGCTATTGTACCTCAGTCTTTTTCTCATTAGAAATCTAAATATTATTGAAAAGCTAAAGATAATGAAAAATTAGACAATCAACCTTTACCAAAGTAGATTTAAGGGTTGTTTTTAATAATTTATGTTTCTATAACTATATGTTTGAAAGGACATTTCAGTATCCTGGTTATTGAGCATGTACTCTCAAACATTCAAATAAAATCAGTGTCAGATAAACATGTAACAGGAAATTTGTTTCTAACTATACACTCCAGGTCAGCCTGCTCCCAGCTGCCTTGTGGATGTCAGGGTTATCTGTTCCTGTATCAGCTTTGGGAAAGCTCCCACACAAAGTTCTAAGTAGCAAGAGTGCAGGCCATTTGAGAAAATGTGATAATTAAGATTCAGCAGCTAGACTAAGGCTGAATGAATAGAAATCAGAGCAGCAGTTGAGCTGGTGGGAGTGAGTAAGCCATAATTATATCTGGGGTCACCAGATATATCCCTGGTGTAGAATTCCAAAGCAGCCCCTCCTTTTGCTGTCTTCTCCTACCCTGAGATTTGGCCAGTTATCCCTAACCAGATTTGATCAGGCACACCGCTGGGGTGAGATTGTGAAGCTACTTTTGTCCACATATTGTGATTTGGTATTTAAAAAAAAAAGTTCACTTCCCTGCCAGCCTCAGTGCAGTCTTTTAGCCTCTCTTGCAGTAAGTGTGCCAAAGGTCAGGAATTCTGTCAGTTTGATTCGGCTCTGCTGCCCTGATAGCAGCTAGTGCAGGCCTTGGGACATAGAGCCTCCGGACATGAACTGATGCAAGTATCAGTGATTCAGAAGATCCCACATGGTGGAGTCTCTGCCCACTTATTCAGCCACAAACAGGTCTTGTAGCTCTCCTGGCTCCTCCCTGCACTTTTCCTGGAAAGGGCTCTGTTGTTTCTGAGCCTTCCCATTTGTTTCTACTCTCTCTGTCTGAAGTACTTCCAACCCCCTCACCTTTTTGCTTGGCCAATTCCTACTTACCTTTTACATAAATAGTTACAATTGACACTTCTTTTGGTCTTCCTAAACTAGGATACGTATCCCGCTGTGTGCTTCCATGGTCCCCTCACTTCCCCTAGAATAACTATTATCATAGTTTTTGGTTCTTACTTACTAATTGTTATCCCCTAGACTAGAGTCTGCTCCACCAGGACAAGAATTCTAGTCTTCTTGCTCATCATTGTTTCCTCATTGCAAAGTGTAAGGTATGTGACATGGTAGGTTATCAATCAACATTTCTTGACTGAATAAAGTAAGTACATAATAAAACAATATATGTCAGTTAATGGGGTTATTGGTAAGGATATACTTGTCAATTTCAATAGTGGTAATTAACACTGCTAGGTTTAACTGCTGGGTTTTATGAGAAAGAATGATTAAAAGTAAATAGAAGGGAAATGGAACTTATGACCAAAAGGTTTTATGTGCCTGTTGATGCCTACTGCTGGGCAAAACTTTCTACAAATAAAGCAAAGTCCCTTGATGGACGTAATTTACATACTATAAAATATAAAAAAATTAAAGACATTACTATGCAATATGGTGTTTACTATACTATGTACAATCTGTAAAAAAAAAGAACTTAGGTGTCAGTACCAACATGCATTCATTCATTTATTCATTCACTCAGCAGGTTTATTCTTTGTATATGTGCCAGACACTATTCTAGATGCTTAGGACCCAATGGTGAACAAAACGTACAATATCTATCCCAAAGGAACATACATTCTAACGGTGGAGACAGTCATTAAAGAAAGTAAATAAATAATCTAGACTATTAGAAGCTGGTAAGTGCCATGGAGAAAAAGGAAGGAGGAAAGAGACTCAGGAAGTGCTACCGTGTGTTTTGGGGGTGGTGGTGGATGCAATTTTAGATTCAATGACCAAGACAAGTGTCACTGAGAAGATAGCTCTTGAGTAATGATCTGAAATGGGGTGAGGAAGTGAGCTGGGCAGGTATCTGCGAGAGAAGAGAGGTGCAGAGGCCGCGAGGTGAGATGGTATGCTTGGCTCTTTGGAATGTGCTCACCATCCTTCATGTTTATTACATTAACCAGACCAGCATGTTGGGATCAAAGTGAACTGTTTATCAGAATCTGTATATGTTTCCTGTCTTTGGACAGCTGCCCTAGCTAATCCTTAGCTTGAATATGTACTTTAAGGGTAGTGGATTTATTTCTTTTTACAAAGTTTGTTTGATAGAAAAGGCCCTACAGAAACCTTTCTTTTTCCTTTTGTGGGTCAGAATTCCTGCTTTATTATCTGTGCTTACCCTCCAAGCTCTAGTCTGTGTCGGAACCACCTCTCTGAGAGCTTGTATTCCTTGAGGGCAGGGTACATTTCTTGTTTAACCAGTTTACACAAGTCTTATCACGCTGTCCCCTGCATGGGGACCTGATAAGTTATTTTGGCTGATAATGGAAGGGCTTTTCTGTCTACTTCTGTCCCCCCTTGATGGCTTCCTTATCTGTTCTCCTGTAGCGCTGTGAACTCATTTCATTACTTAATGAAATTTTATCTTATGTTATTGCTTATTTTGTGCAGCTGTCTTATCTGTCCAACTAGAGAAGAACTTACATTTTCTTTCTCAACCTTGGAGTGCTGGCTCGTAGTGGGTATGCTATGTATGTACATCACTGGTTGCTGTTGGTCAAAGTGCTTGTCCCTTTTGGATGAGTGAGCCAGTATCTTACTTTTGCAGTGTTTTATTTTTATTTTTTGGTTTACAGTCTATATCTTGAGTTCAGTTCTACTTAGGACTTGGCCTGGGTACACTGCTGGAGAGCCCAGGGGAATAGTATAGTTATTAAGGGAGAAATCCTTTGTGAATTCTTAAATCTTCCAATGTAAGGATTTTTGGTTTATAGTGGTTTTCTGCAGATTGACAGTTCTTCCGAGAACCTCTGTTGACTGTTCATGACAGACACCTTGTAAATTAATCGTTCTTTTAAATTTCATTGACATTTTCTTTCTCTCTTGGTGGTCATTTCCTCAAAAATATTTGCTCACTCCAAGGCAATTACTATAATGCCTAATAAAAGAGAATGAAAAAGCCAGGTTCAGCTGTGGGTGCTGGTCTGGGCAGTTTCTAGCTCCTCCCACAATGGTGGGCAGTAATCAGATCTGTGTCTCAGCAGAATTATAAATGACTGCATTTTATGGCTCTCCTTAGGAATTGCTTTGCTTGGAATACTGTAGTTGAAACTGCTGATGTACTGTGCACTGTTTTCTATCGGCAGTCTACTGTGACTGGCACCAACTGGAGATAACTCTTGAATAAATACTGCCACTTATTACATGTGGTCGCTAGTCCCCCTCAGCAGACTGTGCATGTGACTTTGAGGCGGTCATCCAGGAGCCCCTGATGTCCACCAGTGTATCAGCACTCACTGGATATGCTTCCTTATATAGTGACTTTTTGGATTGCTTTTCTGGAAACCTCTGTGTCCCAATCCTCATCTGTTTCCTCTGCCCATACACGAAAGTCCGTATAGTTGTTGATAGTTATGGAAAATACAACCTGAAGACTTGCCGTCAAAAAATAAATCCCTGTCTGCCCATGCCAGTCAGTACCACCTGTAAGCTAGTTAAACTCAGCATCTCACAGGTGTTCCTAGGGAGGAACACAGTGTCACACACTCGTTTCTTTGGGGCTATTAACATTTTTCAGAGCTCTTTAAATTTCATTTTCCAGTGACACCATATTAAACAGGGAAATAGGAGGGAAGGAAATGGGAGTTTTGCTGATGGATGGACCTGGCAATCATAATGCATACACACGGGGACACACACACACAGACCCCTGTAGTTTACTCCAGGTGGAGTGTCACAGCAGTGTGGCAGGTGTCTTCTGTGGGGAGTTAGAGCTTTCAGTCCTCATCATATGAAACTTCCCATACCTTTGATGTTGCCTTAGAGCTCATTTTTGATTTGTGCAGCATGTCAGAGAATTACCTGACTTGGTTCCTGGTATGGCTCTGAAATGCTGAGTTTAGGGTGGATTTGAAGTGTCACTTTGGTCCTTACTTTGCAAAAGTCAGTGAAGAGTTGCCATGATAATTAATCCTATAATGCCTTTAATGAAGATTTAAATTATCATTCTCCTGATCTATTAGTTTTATTCCTTGTTGAGAGCCAAAATATAGGATCATGGGCTCACAGTTACATGGATGGTGACAGACCTGGGTTGTTGTTGAGAATTGCAGATTTTGTCGTCACATGTGTCATGTCTTGAGTTGTAGCATCTTTGGGTTCCATCAGCTTCACCTGGGAACTTGTTTGAAATGCAGATTTTCAAGGTCCCATCTTGATTTCCTGGGGGCGGGAGTGGGGGTGGGAGGAAGCCAGCAATCTGTGTCTTAATAAGCCCTCCCAAGATTTGGATGCACAGTCAAGTTTAAGAATCACTGAACCAGGGGGGCGTTGCTTTCCTTTTAGTCTCTTGAGCTTACAGCAGTTGATATTTTAGCTTTTATGTGAGGGAGGACAGTTATGTCTTCCTTTAAACTCTTCCTTGGTGCAGTTGATTGTCAGATGCAGAATGCTGACGTGAGGATGGATTGTGAATATGACCCACTGTGGCAGTGTTTACAGCCTCAGCCCAGTGCGCTGTGGACTTAATTAAGTAGCACCCTTGGTAATAGGTAGCTTCAAGGATGTTGTGAGGTTACATGGCAATACTTTCAAAACACACCAACTTTATGTTTGTGGCAAGTGCTTTGTCCAGTGTTGGCATTTTTGAAATCATCCTTTATCTCTGTCCCTGGCCCAGAAATTTCCTTGTGAGAACTATATTTACTTTAGACAGACTGCTATGGATAGTCAGAAGGAGGGGACAAACAATACAGAAAAGCAGACTTTCTTTGTATTTCTTGGCTGAGAAGAAAAAAATTCCAGTGAGGAGTTAAAGAGGCTTCATATCTTGAGTGAGGCAAATGATCACAGTAGGATGGTAGAGGAATAGAGTGCAACTGTAAGAAAATACCCAACTATATGCAGACAAGAAAATATGTGGGGGAAAAGAATATGAAAAAGAAACAATGCAAATTATTCTGCGTGAGTTTTGCAAATCTTTGTAAAGATGGAACCAAGCAACCTAGGGAATCAGGTAGGTAATCATCCTAAAAATTACAGTAGCGATGAACTCTTCCCTTCTGAGACAGGTACAGGAATCAGAGCCAACTTTTATTTCCCTTAGGAGATGTAGATGTGATGCCCCCAGTGAGCACTAAGTTAATATTGGATGATAGTATTCCAGCAACTGGGACAAAGATAGTTTTCTTTTTCCTGACTGATTCTAACCAAGGTCTTTTACTAGCTTCAGAACCACAGAAGAAAGACAAGAGTATGAGGATAAAATTCAGAAAATTTGCTTTTTCTTAGGATATTCATCTAAAGGTTTAACAGAAGATGCTGTTGGAATGGAATATAGTAATAGCTTATATTTGTTGCTTCCATGTATGAGGCATTGTTCTAAGGGTTTTACAAGTATTGCACCATTACTCCTTACACAGTGTTATGAGCTAGGTTCTATTATCTTCACTTTATAAGTTGAGGAAACTGAGGCACAGATAGAAGTTAGTTCACCCAAGGTCACACAGCTAGTAAATGGGATTTAAGCCCAAGCAGATTCATTCCAGAGCCCTTGCCTTGTACTGTCACACTCATCTGTGGGCTCCTTCTTTCTTATGATTTCAAGTAAAGAATTGTCATGGATTAGCTTTTTACTACAGTAAAAGTGCTTGTTTGTCAGACCCTTCATCATATTTGGCCCTAGGAAAATAAGTCTTTGACCTTATTTCGGGAGTTTTTTGTGTTTTTGTTTTTGTTTTGCATTTAACGTCTGATCAGGAAATATTTGTTGTGTAATATTATTACACCACTGAGTGTAGATTTTAGGTGGAAACTTAAAATATTTATAGCAAGTGGTGGCCAGCTTGCTCGTATGATGTTTAGTTTACTGGACCTCATGTTGCCTCCCTGAAGCTTAAATAATATAGTGGCTGCACAGGGGTATCATGGAAACGAAATGTCATAAGTGTAATGAGCTCAAATAAGATGAGCAGTGTCTAATGTGTTTTTTTAAAGTTGTTGTTTTCCTCCTTTTAACAAAGATGACACCAAGTTGGAAACATCTGGATTATGTCACTATGGGTATTTAATTATTTTTTATTATAAATCACCAAGATCAAGATTTAAAATGCTGATTTCTAGTTATATTAGTTATGTATGGCTATGTATAAAATTACCTCAAACTTTACCTACTTAAAAGAGCAAACATTTACTATCTCATAGTTTCTGTGGGTCAGGTATTCCTGAGTGGTTCTTGCTCAGGTACTTTCATGAGATTGTAGTAGATGTTGGTTGGGACTGGTATCACCTAAATGACTGGAGCTGGAGAACCCACTTTTAAGATGGCACACTCACATGGCTTTTGGCAGGAGGCCTCAGTTTCTTACCACATGGACTTCTCCAAAGTGACCTCTTGACATGACAGCTGGTTTTCCCAGAGTGGATGATTCAAGACAGAGACAAATGACCTAATCATGCAATTCATAACTGTCACTTCTGCCACATTCTTTTAGTCAGAAGGGAGTCACTAAATACAGCCTGCATTCAAGGGAATTAAGCTACCTTGTGAAGGGAGGAATATTAAAGAATTTGGGGACATATTTTAATCATCACACTAGGCATGACTCCATACCTACTAAATCAGACTCTCTGGGTATGGTAATTTGCATTTTTAACAGACTCCCCCAAACGATTTCTGTGCACACTTAGAGAACAACTAGGTAGGTGTTCAGGTGATATTTGTTGGGTGATTCAGTCTGGAAGTAAATGGATAGTATAATGTCACTATTCTGGTTTATTTAAGAAGCCAGATATATTTTTCATGTTAATGTTGTAAATTTAGTGTTCTAAATAGTTAAGGTGTATGCTTAGGCACTAAGTCTGGTACTTAACTAGGTAATATAGTGAACGACGTATTTCCTTAGATTTTACTTTATCTGAAAAGGCCTTTAGCTTTCATTCTGTCACTCAGATGAGCCCTCCTCTAATTTAGCCTGTGGTGTCTGAGCAGCTACCCTCATAGCCAGAGCAGGAACTTCAGCTCACAGTTATAAAGAAAGAAAGTATATGGCTACATAGGGCAAGGCAAAAGGGTATCCTGGGGTTTTTGTTTCAGGATCTAGGGAGCTGGGCAAAATGTCTGATGATCCTTATTGGCTCACTGGCTTCTGCAGCTGCATGCTTTCTGTTAGGAGAGAGAGGGGTACAAAACCAGGGGGTTGCAAAGAACAGTCAGATGGCTTCTGGAGCCCCTCTAACCTGGACTTCACTCCCTCTTAGATGTTAAAGGCTTTCAGTGGACAATCAGGCCCCCTTCTCCACCATAGCCATCATTTTCTTACCTTCCCATCAACATAAGTCCTCTGAATCCTTGCCTACAAGGAATGCAGCTAGTTATTTCAGAGTGGAGGATGCACATCATGGAAATACATGACTCCTCTTCAAATCTATACACCAACCACCCATCTTCTTCTCTCCCTGCCCCTAATGAAAGAAGGCAGATAAATACAGATGCTCAGAACCCTAGTCTCACATTTCATCTGAAATTCCTTGATTGGTAGAAGCACACAATTAGGGGATAAAAACCCCAGAGAGGAAATAACACAGCGATGCCTGTAAAGAGAGGCCTTTTCAGCATAAGTGAGCATTGCACCCAGCGTCTGTGATCACACAGTGGAACGGCCATATGATAGAGCTGACATGGCCCACTAGGTACAACAGATTGTTCTGCTTGTAACCAATCAATACTGCAATTAACAAATATTTATTGAACACCTAGGAAGCACCCTGGTTCACATGGCCCTCATCAGCTATTTTTAAGAGTAATGCAGAAGCTCCTAACCTGTCTGTCTGCCTTCAGGCTTGCCTCTGCCCCAGTTAAATCAGTTCTGTACATTGAAACCAGAGTGAATTTTCCTAAAATATACAAACTTGACCAGGTCATTGACCTACTTAAAATGCTGTGGTTGATGATCAGCATCCAGATAAAGCCCATACTCCCTAGCACAACTTAAGAGGTAAGTCATATTCTGGCTCCTGCCTGACTCTGCTTCCCCACTGCTGCTTCTCCATATACGTTCTAGCTTCCAGACACTCCCCACTCCACATGCCCCCAACATGCCTGCCTTTATGGTGCCGTATAAGAGTGGATTAGGTAGTGGCCTTAGAGCTCAGCTCAGTAGGCTTTGATTCAAGCCACAGCTCTGTGACTTACAAATTGTGTCATCTTGGACAAATTATACTAGACGTTTCTGAGCCTTTAGATTTGTTCCTCATCTACAGAAATAAATTACTAGCCTCACAAGATTCTTGTGAAGATTAACTATGATAATATTTAAAATGCTTAGTGCAGTGCCTGGCCCATAATTAAGGCTGAATAAATATTGCAGTTGCTGTTATCAATGATGTACGGAAGGCCCCTGGCACATAGTAGCTGTTTAATAGAGGAGAGGCCTTTTCCTCCCTGAACCTTGGTCTCTTCTCTGATCATAAGAAGCCCTAACTCTGACATTCGGAGTCTGATTTGGGGTGGGAGTGGCATTGGTGAAGATAGAGATACAGGTTTTTAAGAGACAGAGAGGAAGTCGGTGGAGGAATTGAGGAGCATAGATTTTAAAAGGATCATGCGTTTCCCCCTGATTTTTCCTCCAGTAGAATATGACTAATAACATCATTCCTTGAGGGGCAGGGAAAGACGGTGGTGAGCTGGGATTCGGAAGAAACTGACAGTCTGGCCTTTGGTCAGTCACTGCTTTCTGGCCTTTGTCAGATCATTTGTAAAATGGGTTTGCCATTAGAATTAACTCAGATATTGTGTTTAAAAGCTTTTTGAGGAATAGAAGGCATACTGTGAAATAAGGGGACAATATTATGCTGCCAGTCCTACAATTAACAGCATGTTTAAAATATGTTTTTGAAAGCAACATTTTTATATTTACATACAATTGATGCTGAAGCATGTATCCCCTAGAGATGGAAGTTGCTAGGTGGTTAGGGAGAGTCACACATCCTGGAAGTATCTCTCATGCTTCTCCTCATGCCTTCTGTATCTCTCCTTTGAGAAGAGCTCAACTTTTGCAGTGGTTTTCTGGCCACAGTGCTTTTACTCCACACCACTCTATTACTGTCATAAAAGAGAAATCTGAAGGGCCTCATGGGAAGAATACTTACCATGGACTCATGGAGTTGGGAAGAGTTGATTGAAACCTAGAACAGATAAAACTTGACCTAACGCTCAGTTTTCCAGTCTGTGATCTGGGGCTGATAATGGCCATGCTGCCATCACCGTGAGGTTTAAGAGGCACATGTGGATAGCTAGTGTGTGTCTGGGCATGTAATCGAGACATGACAATCTTTTCTTACTTGGGTGCCTGAAATGGTTCCCCAGTGTCCCCTGAATATCCAGCTCCAAAGTCATCAGTCAAGGAGGGGCCTCCAAAAATGGGCTCCAGGCTCCCCCTTTCTGATCTTATTTGTACCTTATTATCTCTAAGTCGTCCCTACCCCCACCCCCAATAATAATTATCCTCCAGACTGAAAGTCTTTCAGGTGATTTTTCTGTTACAGCCTTTTCCTTCTCCTGTGCCTTTGGCCTTGTTGTGCTGCTATTGGTGATATGTTTCCCAAGCCTGTGGGACATGAAGGTCCTGTTCACCTCATAACTTTTCCCAGTGCCACCCGTCCCTACCAGGTGGGATCAATCCTTCATTCCCTGTTCTTCCAATGCATGTTGTTTTACTTCTGTTACAGCTCTTATCACAGTCTGCCTAGTAGTCATTTCTGTGTTTCCCCATCTGGATTCAGAGCCCCTGGAGGGCAAAGACTGTTGTTTTATTTTGTGCTTTTTTTTCTCACCCCCACAGTGCCTGATGCAGTAGGGGTTTAGTAAATACTGCTTGAATCAATGCATGAATGAAATTGTCTCTCCTAGTCCTGTTTGCAATGCTGTAATGCAGACCAGGTGAATGTAGAATTTTGGCTTAGTGGATTTAGTTTAGCATAGGAAGTGAGTTTTCCAAGAAGCAATACTAGCTTTGAAAACAGAAATTGCCTTTAATCTTGTGGAAAACACATGCCAGCCCTCTCCATAGTAGTCTCAATTACAGGAGAGCACTGTGTTACTGTAAAAACACAAATAAATAAACCCATGACAATACAGTGTTTGGGAGATAAAACCACATAAAAGCCATCTTTCCCCAACTCTTCGGCATGATAATTAGGGTATTTCTGGGAGAAAGAATAAAAAGACACCAGCAAAGAACAAGTGATATTATGTTTAAAAACACTTCTTGCAATTGGCAAGGTGGGAGTAGGGGGTTATATTTTCCATTCAGCACAAATGTTCAGATACCTCCCAGCTTCTGCCAGACCCAATGCTATATTGATTGCACTGCATGATAAATTGGGCACTAGGGTTGCCAAAGATGCCAGGCGGTACCTGGAGGGCAGAAGGTGTCACCCAGAAGGTAGTGCTATGAAATTTATCTGTCATACTTTACCTGAACATGACATATTCTTCTAAGTGCTGGGTCTCCATTGGCTCAAGCACCCCCTCTGTGAATCCTTTGTTGTGGGCTACAGCTTTACACTGGATTTTGTTTACTGATGACTGTTTATTTGACTGTCTGCCTGTCTCTTTTTAACCCTAGGGTTCTGGATCCAGGTTCTTTTGAGAATAGAGTAAGAATGAATTTGTCAGCCACTGAGGGCTAAAACCAGACTGAACAGAACTTCTCATCAGCCACTTCTCATCACCTCCTTTTCCAGCAACCTGGGCTGAGCTGCCACCATCTTTCACCCATTGCAATATTGCAGTAGCCTCCCAGCTCTCACCTCTGCCTCCTGCAGAGTATTCTTCACCCAACAGCCAGAGTGGCCCTTTAAAATGTACTTTAGGTCATATCACTCCTCAGTTCAGAATCCTCCAACTAGTCTCCCATTTTACTGAGAATGTAATTCAAAGATTATACTTACTGTGGCCTCCAAGATACTGCATGGTCTGGAGCCTGCTATCTCCCACCTCATCTCCTGATGTCCCTTTCATTAATCCTCTCTGACCCTTGAGCTTTCGTGCTGTTCTTAAACCAAGCCAAGCCTTACCAGCCTCAGAGCCTTTGCACTATTGTTCTCTTAGCCCGGAACATTCTGTACTCGGATGTACATGTGGCTCATACCCTTACTTCATTCAGGTCTGCTTACGTGTCACCTTGTTGGGGAGGTCCAGTCCACCTGTGTCCCCGGTGCTAGAACAATGCCTGGCTTATGGCAAGCAAGTAGGAAGTCTTTGAACTGTGAGTAAGCATTGCCCAGCTATTCTAGCCAACTTGGAGAGAGAGCATATGGTCTGGGGGACAGTAGCTCTGGAGTCAGATGTCAGATCCACGCTGCTGGATTTGTTATCCTCCTCCATTTGATAGATGTTCCACCTTGGGAAAATTCTTTAACTTCTCTAAGCCTATGTTTCTCTACAAGATAAATGAGATTGTGCCTACTGCATGTGATCATTATAAAGAGTTAAGTTAGATAATGTTTGTAAAGTCCCTGGCATTGTGTCTGGTGCACATATTGGATGCTTCCTAATTATTATTTCTCACACATTCTACTTCCTAGTTGTAGACTCATGTTATATGGGATAAGGGGAGTGTCTAAAAATAGTTTGAATATGGTTTGTAATTTTCAAGTGTTCCTGCTTTATCTTCAGAGTTAGACACGTCTCAGACTCTGGGTGTTAGCTGGGGCAGCTCTGTGGGCATATCGGGGGATTTCGGTCAACAGAAAAAGGGAGAAGTCAGCAGCTGAGCCTAGGGGAGGTTCACAGTCCTGTTTGTGATTCAACAGGGACTGCATTTATGAAAATGGCAATTGAGTCCAAGGCAATTGAGACTTTGGGCTGTGCCAGCAAGTGTGGTATTTCCATTTACATCCTCAGAGTAAGTACAATTTCACCATTATTCCATTGAGGCTCTCCTTGCCAAGAAAAACCCATTGTAAATTTCTGGTTTAAAGATTCTGCAGTTTTAGGGAGTCATACTTTTTGTTGCTTTAACATTTTCTTGGCACCATAAATTTTAAGCCCCACTGGTCTACCTTGTAAATACTATACAAATGTTGTGAAAAGCTGAACCACGTCATTTGTTTTTCTACGTTCCTTATAGGAAATGGTGATGCTTCTGCCCCCACCCGCTGCTTCCCCTCGGTTTCTGCTCAGGCAGTTTGGAGTGAGAAAGTGAGAGTGAGAAAGAAGACAGATTGTCAGAAAAAGATAGGAAGAAGCTTTGCTTTGTGGACAGGGTTGAGCCAGGCAAGAGAGAAAAGTGTGTGGCTGGCAGGGTGTCTGCGTGACGTGGATCCATTGTGTGGATCCCTCCTGCTGGACCAGTGGCCAGCTCCTGGCCAGGCCACCCGGGTGAGGGCCTCTGAAGCAGAGAGCCCTGCACAGTCTGGAGCCTCTCTAGCCCAGCCTAGTGAATAGGACTCCAAAGAATAGGAGCCGTGTTCCCTTTGTCACCTACAGCCCTGCTTTCAAGACTGCACAGTGAATGTGCACTTGGGGGCTCAATTGGCACTTGGAAAAATCTGCAGGAACTTTGTGTGTGCTCAGTGTGTGCCCAGCAGCGTGGGGGGAGTGGAGCATGCACTCTGGAGATGTCTGGGGGCCAGTCCTTGCAGAGGAGGGGCTGCCCTCTTTATGCTGTTGGGTTTGCCGAGAATGTGCTGCCCTTGACAGTGTTGTGGCCAACAGGAAAAGCATTCATGGCATCTTAATGAAAGGCAGCAGTTCCTTTCTTCAAGAATAATAGGTATTCTTTTATGGAGCTAGCCCCTTTTTTAGAGATGGAGAGAGAAGCCAATTATATTTCAGTTAAAATTTATTTTTTTAAATAGTGATACCTCAGTTGCAAATTACCCTGGTTTTGCTGTAAAGACATTTACAACTAGTCTTCTGACATGGTTTTAAGCTGCCATGTTGTAGAATCTTCAAATAGTATGCCAAAATGTGATAAGGCATCAAAAACTTCCATATCCCATCTGTGTAGCTGATTGCCTTCCTCTGTAACTAGAAAATGGATATGTTTTCTGAAGGGGAATGGGTCTGTTTCCCTCACCCAGCATCTTGCACACAGTCTGACTTACCTCTTTTTATGGAAATTGGGGAGTTTTTTTTTCCTGTGGACTTGATAATATTTACATCCTTAAGAGGGAGTTTGATAGGGGACAGAGTTGTCAGGTTGAAAGGATCAGGTATTTGAAACACCAATCTAAAAGTCATCTTTGGGATGATAGATCTTCTTATCATAAAGAAACAAGGTCAGGACAAGTAGATTTTAGTGTGTTGGAGGAAATGCTCTGCTGTTTTGCCTCTTTTACAGACTGCTTTCTGATCTCTTTTTTTTTCTTTTAATGCTTAAATGAGACTTGGGATAATGAACTATACATTTCAGCTGTGCATATGTTCTACATATAGATGGCGAGAGACGACAGAGCCATCCCTGACTATTTTTCACCCTATTTACTCTAAGAGGCCCCTGTCAGTAAATGACTTCCTTTTGGAGGCAGTAATTTGTGTTTGGACTTGGGTGACTGTCAACCTGAGTCCAGCCAAGAGAGGTCATGCTATCTGCTTGCTGCAGTTTTCTAGTGGGAAGACAGGCCAAGCCTTTTGCCTCCTGAAATCCAAGTACTGCAGGGGATAGAAATGATGCCTAGGTTTGGGTATAGAGAGGCATTAGTTTCTGAGTAAAGCTGTTAACTTGGGCACAAGCTTTCTTCTTGGGAGACAGGTAATGTAGAACCAAAGATTTCTGACATCTGAGAGCTTTATTTTGCTGGTGTATCTCTAGAAGGGAGGAAGGAAACATTTTTTGGTCATCCATGGTTTCATGCACGGTGCTGGGTACTTTACCATATATTAATTTATTTAATTTCCATTCATTTCAGTGGAATTCAGTCATTTCATCAACTCCTGGCAATTAACATATCCAATCACATTCTGCCCTCCCCAGATGTGTTAGAAGTATATTAGCAGATTAAGTCAGTTTGGGATTAGTACTTTCCTTTATGTGTTAAACTCATTTATTCTGGCTAAGATTGGAATTTGGGACGGGATGGAACTGAAACTTACGTGGAGTGACATAGGTTGAGTGCCTGAAATGAAGGCTGGCTTCACGTAAGTGGCTTCTCCACCTTGTTATCCCCATCCTTTTGGTAGATAAAGAAAACAAGGGCCAGAGAGGTTATGAATCAGCTCTGGTCTCCTATCCAGTAAGTGATAGAGCCAGGATTCTAGGTTGGGACATCTGATTCCAAATCCACTGCTTCTTTACACTGCAGTTACCTTCCCGCTCAAAGTATGTCATTCACTCATTCATTCAGGAGGTGTTTGGTTGGCATGGACTTGGAAGCCAGACAGCTTTGTGACTGTCTGGTAACTTCCTCGGGTAACTTCCTCTGGACCTTCAGTTCCTTCATCAGTAAAATGATGAGTAATAGAAATAGAACCTATCTAGTAAGTGAAGTGCTTAAAATAGGTTGTTGTGAAGTGTTTCTAAATAGTAAATACTCAATAAATATTTGCCATTCCTCATCTTTTTCATCACCACCACCACCACCACCATCGTCATCTTCTTCATCATCATCATCATCAGAGGCTCACTCTGATCAATCACTAGGGAGACAAACTAGGATGCAGCTATGCTATTGCGAGTCACTAGTTCTGATGCGTGAAGCAAATATAAAAATACAAAACCAACGACTGTATGGTAAGTTGATAACTAAAATATGATCAGGGTGCTGGGGAAGCTTAGAGCAAGGAACGTTTATGGTTTTCATTGCCAAGCTCTCTAGCAGCTCATCCTTATAGCTTCCACCCACCCCTGACCCTTGGTAACATCCCTATCTTACTCATTTCTTGTTGAAGGACAGTATTTAGTGTACCAGGTTTTGTGGCTACTTTGTGTGAGAGAGGATATGTCTGGCTAAGCGATCATTTGGAGAAATAAGACGTGTACTTAACAGTTGGAGGACTATCAAGGACAAAATAGATCCTAGTACTCTGGTGTGCAGTGGTCTGTGTGAGTGCCCCAGGAAGTCAGATGTGAGTGGGTTCTTGTGGGTTGGTGAGTGAGGTGGACTTTTTGGGGAAAGTGGGCCTTGAGTTGGAGCTGAAAGAACTTAGAATAAGAGCTGCGAAAGGGTGGAGAGCCTGATTGGAGGTGGAGTTATGAGACTAAAAACACAGGCTGGCTTGGCTGGAGGGGGATAGTCCTGCCTTGGGATGTGGGTGGTCCCAGAGTCAGTTCCACGCCATTGCTGCAGGAGAACCTGCCTCTGGATCCCAAAAGGATAAACACAGCCTATCTCCACCCTCAGTGAAAAGCCATAATAGCAACTTTGTGTTCACGGTGATGTTTCTGGTCATTTGGCAGGAGATAAAACCCAGGGAGACCCACAGCACGGACACTAGGTCTGAGTGGGTCTGTGAGCACCAACCTAGATGCAGCCTCTTTGTTTGTGAGCTGTTTGCCTGCATTTAAATGCCATTTACATAAGGAACTGTCAAAGTTGAGTTGACCCATGATTATTCCTTGATGTATGTTGAAAAAAGAAAAGAAAAGAAAAGAAAACCCTGGCTAATGAGGAGCTGGGTTCCTTTTCTCCACTGATGACAGCTTCCTTTCTGATCTGATGGTCCGTCAGAAATGAAGGTGGTGTGTGACTGTGGGGTTATGTCCCCGCTGAAGCCGTCTTTCCCTCAGAGTTGTAATTGATGGGGAGACCTGTCACTTGTTATGCTGATGCTGTGCAGATTTTTGTGCAGCTGCCAGCCAAGAGAGTTTTAGGACATTATCTGATTGGGTGCAGCTTGTGGCAAAAGCGATAATAAATAGAGAGCTGGTGAGGGTAGATTTTGATTGACCCAAGATTGTATATTATTAAACTGAGTCTGCATGTACATGTCAGTTTATGAAGAACCAGACCCATAATCCAACTTAGGGCTGTGGCAGTTTGGGTTTATTAAATGTGCTTTATATCACTATTAATATTGAGAAGCAGAGAGGAATATCTGTAATCTTTTAATCTATGCAATAATGGTTTGGAGGGAGATTACCAGACACATTGGACTATTGTTTGCCTATAATTGTATTCAGAACTCTTCGAAGCATTGATTTGTTTCTGGCATACAGATTTGGCTCAACAGTCTCATAAAGCTCTTTTATAGTCCTCTTTGCTTTGGATTTTCCAAAAATAATTGGAGAATAATAATAATGTAGCTGGCAATAAAGAAGAGAGAGTAAGGTTGAAAGCAGATTTCTAGCCAAGTGGATAGCCATAAACATCTTCTGTGCTCATAAACACCTGGGTCTGTGACCTCTGTGTTTATATTTATCACCTCATGGGCTCTCTGCTTGGGGGTTATCACTTCAGTACCTTGTAAAATTTGATTGTATTTAGTAAGTAGATTCTGAGTTTTTGCTGAGTAGGGGAAACGTGTCCCTCTCCTTAGTTTTCCTTGGGAACAACCGATCTGCCAGCCGGAGCAGATCTTCCCAAGGACAGAAGCAGAGAGCTTGGTTCTAAGGAAACGGTACAGTGGGACCCAGCAAGGGCACCTTTTATACTGAATTAAGTGGCTTTTAATGGAAATGACTTTTGAATGGAAGGGAGTGGGGCACCACATCGAATAAACCCAAGCAGTGATGATGGGTTTTCCTTTTTAAGTAGAAATGAAAATTTTGATCCAAATCAAGGAAACTTTCTTGGCATTGTTGCCACCTTCTCATCCTTTCTTCCCATTTCCAAAACAGGCCTGGGGAAATGAGCCAGAGAAATGCTCTCCAAGTTCAGTTTCACTGACTTTAATAGGAAGGTATGATTAAGTGCTGCAGAGGCACAGTGAACTGCCTTCCATCTTCAGCCGTTCTTTAAATGTTTCTTCAGGAAATTCTAGGCACTCTGTCAACTTGAATCTTCCCCCTTATGCTGTTGCTTAATTGTTCCTAAAGGAAACAACTGGATCCCTGTGAACTGACAGATATGCTGGGTTGCTTACGTAAGCTATTAGTTGCCTGGTTCATGGTGCACACAGTGGGTAGCAGGCATATGGGGGAAGTTTCCAAGAAATCGGCATCTTCAGAGAGTTTTATTATAACTGAACTAGCTTTATTGTAACTAAAGTATGAGCCAGTCTTGAGGTGTATAGGACCCGTATTTTTCAAAGGAGACTATTCTATCTAAGACTTAGTTTCTTGTCCCACGAGGCTAATTGCTGCTGCATTTCATGGAGTTTATGAGGTGTGCTTTCCTCTGCCCTGCTCCAGTCAGACAGTACTGCTTGGAAGTAATATAAGCACAGGATTGATACAGAGCTGCTTCTGCAGTGGCACTCCTCAATGGATTGTGCTGCAGGAAGGAAGGAGAAACCTTACCACATGGCAGGAGAGAATGACATACAAAGGCAATCAGTCAATCAGTAGAGATATTTATCAATCACCTACTCTGTTCCGGGCTTTGTGGAACACAAAAGAAGTATGAGTTCCAGGCTTCAAAGGCACATTCTATCCAATTAGGGTAAGAGAAGTTTAGGTCAGTGTTTCTACAAGTGTAGACCAACAGCATCATCATCCTCTGGGAACTCGTTAGAAATTGCAGATTCACAGTTATCATCCTGTGATCACCAAAAGAATTAGAGACCCTGGAGGGTGGAGCCAGCAGTCTGTTTCACAAACCCTTGCAGATGATTCACATTTATGCTAAATGTCTGTGTTAGGTTGAGCACTTCCAGGGGAATAAATTAGTAAACAAGACACAAGGGAATTAAGGGTTGCTTGCTTGTAGGGTTCAGCAAAGGAGAGAATAAGGTACTTTCCAGCGGGATGCTAACCTGAACTGTCTATTAGGTGTGAAAGGGGTCAGAGGAGGGAGTGGGCAGTGGATCAACAAGGCAGTATTTCCTGGGCGAGGGAGTGTTGAGCCAGGTTTTGAGGAATGAATAGAGAGGGAAGGAGAGGAGCATAAATGAGTACACGTGTGATGGTGAAGGTTCTGTTCCTTCAAAGAGCTCAGTTAAGTGTAGGGAGAACACGGACTCTCAGACTCGAGCCAAGAAAAATAAATGTAAAGTCAAGTACAGAGTTTAGGCAGTTTTGTGAAGAAGAAAAAAATGTTCCTCACAAGTTGAATCCTAGTGTGAGTTCATCTCTTTCATCACCTCTGGCAGGGGTGCAGTTAATTGGGGCCAGGGATCTTGCACCTGGAGAGGCTTAATAAAATGAAGATCTCAAGAAGCTCTTATTTACCTAAGGCCACTGCTTTAAAAGTGGGAGGCCGATGGCTCTCGTGAAAAATAGGGGTGACTCTGTGTAAAAGGGATGAGGTGCCTGCATAGGTAAAGCTCCCAGTATTTTTAAGATGTTCTGTGTGTACTGGAGAGAGGGATCTGGAATTTAACATGGGGATGGGGGTGGATCCAGAGGAGTGGGAGTGTGTGAGGAAATATAAATTTAAGTCTAGTAAGTTTTTCCTTTTTTTTTTAAAGGCAGAAAGGAGGCACTGAAAGTTATGGCAAGTAACAAGATGAGAGATAATTTCACGAATCTAATTAGAGGGGAATCAATGACTAGAGGGAAGTAGATGGGTTAGGAGGCTATTGTAATCGCAAAAGTGAGAGATGATCAGCGTTTGAACTAGTGCAGCTCTAGAAAAATGGTGGTGTGAACAGCAGTAGGAGGTCATGGTAGTTGAACATGGAAGAGAAGAAGCAAAGGACCAGCCACCAGTGTCTTCCATGGGTAGTTTAATAAACTCCTTACAGCTGTCATTGGTGGATCTTAACCATTACCCTTTTAATGATATAGAGATCAATTTTTTGCAGAAGGTCCAAAGGCTGTGTAGCTAGGAAGTGGCACATTTAAGACCTGACTCAAATCTGTTTGCCTGAAAAGCCTATACCCTTTCTGCGTTAGATGCTAAACTCTGGCAAGTAGAATGATGCATTTTGTTTAGAATTGGGCAATTATTGATCTTGGCAGAAATCTTGACTGCTGGGAGGAGGTGTTAAGAGAAAGGGAAACAACAGCATAGGACATTAAAGTTCATTTGGCGAAAGTATATCTGAAAGTTTCAGCATGGGACAGGTAGTGTCTTGCCCCACCCAAAGGTAGGCACAAGGGCTGTGCTGTTTTCTTTGTTGACCAGTGGTCCAGAAATCAGAGTTGAGAATGGGTTCTTTGACCCAGTGTTGGCCTAGAGAATTCTTTGAATCCTGGTCCCAGCAGAACATACATATGGCTTCTACTCCTGTTGTGCTTTGCTGTGCAGGTTGCAATTTCAGAACATAGAGCTTTTCACGGTCCTACTTCAGCTCACTTTCTGCAAAGGACAAAAATAAGTCCAAAATGAAATACTAGGGAGAAGGGGAGAGAAAAGATTACAGCTGAACTAGGGACCTTGAGTTTTTAAATCCAAGCTATTTGCTTTTTATCTCCACTTGTTAGCATGCATATTGGTACTTAGCAATGTTAGGAAATAGATGAAATCATAAAAGTAAGTCATCATTTTATCTCCACACCTGAATCTCCTTTTCAGAAACTTATTCTCCTTCTCTGCCTTTTCTCACACCTTCTCAGGTGGGATGTGCTGCTACATCTGCCCTGTCCTGAGTAGAAGCTGCAGGGATACCTTGTTGGGTGTCACGTTACTCCTGGAAATTGGATTGTGCTGGACAGTAGTTGGCTTAGCAGTAGGATAAGGCCGCATGCCTCATTAAGTTTGAACTCTACTCTGTAGGTTCTTGTAGGGGCACGGGGAATTTGTTTAGATAAGGAGCCCTTGAAAGGAACCTGCTTGTTGAAGTTTATGTCAGCAGCAGCGATGAAAAGATGCCTAAACATATGTCCCACAGCAGCTAAAGTCCATCAGCATCGTCTATCAGCATATTGGTAGATTACCCCTGCTGTTAATACAAGTCGTCTCAGTTTACTGGCTTGTGTACTTAACTGTTGACTGCTGTTTTTGTTAGGGGAAACTAACACATCAGACTAATATTGCGGTGCCAGGCCGAGTGAGCAACAGGTTTCACTTACGTTGGGGCTCGCTTCAGCTCACGCTCGGCTCATGCCACATGAGCATATCGGCTCATGTCATGACATTGACTTTTATGTGCACATAAAAGGAAGCACTTGTTAAATATTAGAGTTTATGATTGCTAGGTGGAAAACAGGCAGGAAGTTCTCAGTTATACAGGGAAAACGGTAAGTGTTTCGTATGAAGTGACAAAGAGAAATGGGTATGGTGGGTATTGAGGTGATTTCGTTAGGAACTTTCAGAGGAATTGAGAATTATGTAGTATTCTGAAGAGGCAGGCTGACTTTAAATCCTAGCTGTGTGATTTTGACCCAGACCTTACTGCTCTTTGCCTTAATCTTTTCATCTGTAAAATAGGGATAAGACCTCATAGAGATACTGTGAGGATTTAGTGCTTAGCTTAGTCCCTAAATATAAATACTCAATATATCAGTCACTAATATTTATGACAGTTATATCATTAATTATCATTATTATCCTTTGTGGGAATTAGTACCTTTTTGTGGCAGAAGTATAAATTCTATAGCACCAGAAACCAGCACTGGCTTATTTTCTCCTTATCTTGGTTGGGCTGCATTGTCTCCACTTTCCATCAGCTCCATAATGCCTCAGTTCTGAGAACCCGCCTTGCTGGACAAGCCACTTGAGTGTCTCTGTTTCTTTTCTGTGAACATCTTCACCTTCCCCTTGGCTTTGGTGAGGCCATGGCAGGGGAGCAGTCAGATAAGGATGTGAACATTTGGCACATCCAGTGGCCATAGTTCTCGCTCTGGTTTGTCTTTGTAAGTGTAGGGTGGTTACTGGTGAAATAGAGCTTTGCAACTACTTATGTATCTGTGTGTGTGTTTTTTTTAAAATTAGTTAATTAATTGTTTATTTTGGCTGCATTGGGTCTTCGTTGCTGCACGCAAGCTTTCTCCAGTTGTGGCGAGCGGGGGCTACTCTGTTGTGGTGCGTGGGCTTCTCATTGCGGTGGCTTCTCTTGTTGCAGAGCATGGGCTCTAGGCACACGGGCTTCAGTAGCAGCATGCGGGCTCAGTAGTTGTGGCTCGCGGGCTCTAGAACACAGGCTCAGTAGTTGTGGCGCATGGGTTTAGTTGCTCCGTGGCATGTGGGATCTTCCCGGACCAGGGATCGAATGCATGTCCCCTGCATTTGCAGGCAGATTCTTAACCACTCTGGCATAAGGGAAGTCCCATGTATCTGTGGATTTTTTATTTCCTTTGGAGGGCAAGTGAAAGCTGCATCTATTTTGGAGATTGTGAAATAAGACTTTTAAAAATATTTATTTATTTATTTATTTTTGGCTGTGTTGGGTTTTCGTTTCTGTGCAAGCGCTTTCTCTAGTTGCGGCAAGCGGGGGCCACTCTTCATCGCGGTGTGCGGGCCTCTCACTTTCGCGGCCTCTCCTGTTGCGGAGCACAGGCTCCAGACGCGCAGGCTCAGCAGTTGTGGCTCACGGGCCCAGTTGTTCCACGGCATGTGGGATCCTCCCAGACCAGGGCTTGAACCCGTGTCCCCTGCATTGGCAGGCAGATTCTCCACCACTGCGCCACCAGGGAAGCCCCATGAAATAAGACTTTTAATGGCTAATCTAAAAAAAGTTTGGTGAGGTTGAGTTATAAGCAGAAAATACTTTTGCTACATTTTGGGTGCCTCCTTTTCACTGATGATTTTGTGTGGCTAGTAACTTAAATTCAGGAAATACGTTTACTGACGCATAATTTCCTGGGCTACTCTAGGGAGAAATTTCTCTCTTCATCCAGTAAATAGAGCTTTCTTTAGGTTTTAGGCAGTTATCTTTTTAATATTAATTTTTGTGATCCATATGAATGAGGCCACATGTCCATTAACAGTTTTAGACCTCTTCTGCTAAATGGATTACTGCCATCTGTCAATAAAGGGAAACTTTCCTGAGACAGAAGGACCTAAAACAGCAGTTCCCAACTAACTCTAGGGTCACATAAGAATCACTTGAGGAGCTTTTAAAAAATTCCAGTGACTGGGCCACTATTCCAGATATAAAGTTGCTCTAGCGTGGGGCCTGAACATTGGTGTTGTAAAAAAATTCTCTAGGTGATTCCAGTGTGTAACCAGATTGAACACTAATCTGAATGGAGTTCCTTTTGATGGAAGAACCAGTGGAATGAGAGCATTTCTAGTTTTTCTCAGCAGGAATTCTGTTGTCTTCCGTTGCAGTGCCCATTTTGACAATGGAGTGGTGCAGTTGTGCCTGGATTGCAGTTCAGAGGGCAGCAGTTGTGTCTTTGGTATCTGAATCCTCTGCAGGCAGCATAGCGCCAGGCGTATACTAGATGCTCACTACTGCCCTCCCTCCCTGCTTGTTTTGGATGACTAAAATGATGGAATTGAGTCCAGATTTACCAGCTGGTCATTTCCCCTTCTGTGGTCCATGAGGGAGTAGGTCCACAAGCATACACTTTTATTGTTCTAGGAGGGGGAACACTCCCAGCTTTGAAATGCTTTAGGCATAGAACTGATCTTTGATTAAGATCAGCAAAGGCTTGCTGTGTACAACATAAATTGTCAGGTAAAGGGGGAGGGTAGTACATGCAGGGCCATTTATTACCTCTTTAAGCACTCGTCCTTCCTTGTGCGGGTTCTGCACACCAGATGGAAACAAGTTCTCTGTTGCCCTATTTTACTCTCTCTCTTTTTTTTTTAATTTATTTTTGGCTGCGTTGGGTCTTCGTTGCTGTGCGCGGGCTTTCTCTAGTTGCAACGAGAGGGGATTACTCTTCATTGCAGTGCACGGGCTTCTCATTGCGGTGGCTTCTCTTGTTGCGGAGCACGGGCTCTAGGTGTGCGGGCTTCAGTAGTTATGGCGCACGGGCTTAGTTGCTCCATGGCATGTGGGATCTTCCCGGACCAGGGATGGAACCCATGTCCCCTGCATTGGCAGGCGGACTCTTAACCACTGCGCCACCAGGGAAGCCCCCTATTTTATTGTTAAATACAAAATAACTGTTCAGGGGAATCAGGAGCCTCTTTTTATTGTTTCTTCCTTTCTTTCTTCCTTTCTTTCTTTCTTTCTTTTTCTTTCTTTCTTTCTCTTTCTTTCCTTCCTTCCTTCCTTCCTCCCTCCCTCCCTCCCTTCCTTCCTTCCTTCCTTCCTTTCTCTCTCTCTTTCTTTCTTTTCCTTTTTAGATAGCCCAAATTGCATCAGGGCCTGCAGCTATAGTTATTCATAAAGGGAGAATTCTGTGAACACAGGGGACCATGGCCTGAGAGTTTGATAAACTGTTTACTTGTTTGGTTTGTAGATTGAGCAGTACCAAGCATATATTAAGTAGGAGTAGCCCCGTTGCAGTCAGATAGTGCTTCTAAGTGTTAATTTCTTATCTAGAAGGTTGTTTTAATCTCCCACAAGGCTGGATTCGCAGGGCAAGTAATTATTGTCTCCAATTTATGAATTAAAAAATTTAAGACTCAATGAGTTTTAAGTGACCCGCCTTAGGTGATGGAGCTGGACCTTGAATTTATGGCTTTTGACTATAAATCCCTTCAGTACACTGAGTTATGGGGAGGGCTTTTGCTTGGAAGTGTGACGAATGGTTCAAGGTTCTGTTTGTCCTAGTTTGAATCCTTCGTTTGCGTTTGTGTGTGCTTGCTTGCTCTGTGTGTGTGTGTGTGTGGTATGTGTGTATATGTGTGTTAATATTAAGTGTCTTGCCGTTTGTCTCTGCAGAATACAGTTGATAACTGGTAATGTACATTTGACATTTGATGTAGTGAAGAGAGTGTCATCTTTTATTAACAGTTGTGATTTTTTTTCTCACCAAGGAGCCTACTTTCATTTTTAATCTACTGTGAGTGTGAATATTCACATATAGTATTTTATTTGTAGGCAAATTATTTTTCCCAGCCTATGCTGTTTGCTTAAAATGATAATGTTGAAAAGTTTAATATATTCAGTTTTAGAAGGGGAAATTTTTCTGGGTGGTTTGGGGGTTGTTTTCATTCATCTGACAAATTATTGAGTGGCTACTGTGTGTCATGTGCTATTTACCTTTACTTCCCTCTTAAGGAAGGCTAGGATAAAAGTAAAACTGTACATACATTAAGGGAAAAAGAGTCAACACCCATTTTGCTTCAGCTCTGTCTTTGTCAGGCCAGCTGACTACTGAGCTTTATTGATTTCCTGACTTTTAGGAGAGAGTGTTTCCCCCAGTTACCTGATAGGCCCAGGGTGGGAAATGCTCTCCTTGGTCCCCAGCAGTATCTCATGGCGAGGTGGTTGTGGCTGCTGGGAATTTTGGGAGGAGCCACAGTTGGTGCTCCCTGGATTATGTACTCTGTCATTCCATCCTGCTGTTTTCTCTCTTCCTTTTTTCCACCCTCTTACAAGCAAAGCCTCTTTTTGTTTTCTGGTTCCTGCACCCCAGAGGGACGGTTAATTATGCTTGAATATAAGGTATGCAGTCAGGGTTGAAGATCTCAAATGCAGAAAAGTGGTTTTTGTACTCAAGAGCCGCCTTCCTTGTGCGTTAGTGCAGCACATTTGTCTCTATCAGGACAAACTTATTCTACAGAGATGGATCATAACCATTAGAAAGGAAACAAAAAGAAGGAGCTTCCCCCACCCCACCCCCTTGCCCCGGATTCTGAAGATGGCTGCAGTAGATGCTTCAGTAGAAGTTTGAAACATAAGGGGATGTGAGGACACCACATGAAGCTCTTCTTAGTTAGAACATGAGGACTTAAAAAGACGGGAAGAAAAGCACTCATTCCGTTTTAAGGGGAGTGAGCATTTGTCTTGTCATCTTGGTGAGGATAAACAAAGCTTATCTTTTTGGTTGGCACCAGAGGGGGCTTTTAAAGTCTCATGGGAGGAGAGAAGGGTTGTTCAGTCATTTATTTATCATACTTGAGTTGAGTCACTGAAATCCTTGGTGGAGTGTCTCAGGTTGCTCACTCCATGTGTCTGTGGCATGGTGCTCTTGCTTGCATATGCTTGTTCCTACTGAGGAAGCCCATGGCCTGGTTTCTTTCCTCTTCTGTTTTTCTATTTTGTTTTGTCACTTTTGTAGACAAAGGCATTCTGTAGTGATTCTTTTGTGGAAACTTCCGTGCCTCAAGTCATTTCACACAGCACAGATTGTAAATAAGCATTCCATGGAACTTGATCAGTGGGCTAGGGAAAAGGGTTGACATCTCTCTCTAAGGGATATCAACCCACATCTGTCAGCTCACCCCCCATCCTTGCTGGCAGAACCCCGATTTCACTTAGGTGTTTACTGTCCATGTGGACTTAAATTCAGGGGGTACATCTTGACTAGTCTAAGCTAATAATTGCACTCCTCTTGCCAGTTAAATGTCCAGGTCTCGCTAATTTGACATTATGGGAAATCTTGTATGGGTGCTTTCAGAAAGTTTCCTTCTGTTTGAGAAGAGGAGAAATGTATAGTTTCTATTTCTGGTTGTTGTCTGTGTGTGGCACCTTGATGTGGCAGCAGCCATCTTTGGTCCGTGAACTGACCTTGGAGCACAAACCAACAGCAGAGCTAAAAGAAAGATGGAAAGATGGTAGTTTGATGATATTGTTGAGCTGCTGAATTAACCAGCCTGGATTCATTCTACCTCAGGGCTTCTTGTTATGTGGAAGGAAAAAATTCTTATTTAAGTTATTTTGGTTGAGTTTTCTGTTTCCTACAGTCCAGTGTATTCTAACTGATAAAGTCTCTTACCCGTCCACATAGGATGGTTTGAGATAGAATTAGAAAATGGTGAAAATGCTTTTGCATGTGTACTACACACACGATTAACATAAACATCGTCAGTATTATAACATTCCATACTGTCTAGTGTTCCTGTACTTTGCACCTACATCATTTTTACTGGCACCTTTCTCCATAGCAAGGGAACAGGCCATCAGAATGAAAAGCAGCCATTTAAAGGCTGTTTTGGGGGTTTGCCAGCAGATTTTCAATAACAATTGACATGGCAAATAACTCCTAAAACTTAGTATGAGGCAAACATTCCTGATAGATTTGTGTTTCTTACTGTTGGAAAGTGACAGATAACATAACTTGATATATTTTCTTTTCCCCTTGTCTTATTTTCCTAAGAAGCTCCAGTCTAACTTAAATGCTTAGTGATACTTCATCCTAAATTCCAAGTATATCTTTCTTCTAGTTTTTGCTAGCTGATTTTATTTTAACAAATTGGGAATCTGTATCACATCCTAATTGGAAGTAGCTAACCACCTTTGATTCCATTATTACTGAGGAAACGTTTCTGATTTGTTAAAAATGAGGGTTCCAAATAATGGAGCATATTTATTTGAGTGCATTCATCCATTCAGTACACATTTATTAAGCTGTTACTAAAAGCCAGCCAGGCAGTTGAATATTTTTCTTTGGTTTGGGTATAGGGCACAAATAACGAAAGCACTAGGAACTCAGAACTGTGGGTAACAGAGCATTACGTTAGGGGAAAGTCATTTTTCATTGCTGGTCCAGGGGAGAGTTTTAAAGCTGACGTAGAAGTATTGATTTTAGGAATGCCAATGATTTTCCTCTCCTTTTCCCATCTCTGAACTGAATGTAATCCCTTCAGAGGTTTTGAGAGTCCGAAAACCTTTATCATAGTGAAAGGACAGGAAAAGACTTTCATAGAGATCACAGTACTGAAATCATTATTCAAGAGGAAAATTTTTAGGGTCAAGTAAATAGTTTATTTATATATTATGATTCTCATCTCACTTTCCCCAACCATAAAAAGGGGAAAAAAGGTTGAAATTTATGTTTTTCATCCTTTTGCCATATGCTACTTTGAAAGGTTTTTTTCCTTCTTAGAAAGGCATGAAAACAATCTCCTTGACTTAATTTCAGTTACAATTAGGGGACAATTGTTCTGTGAGTTTTCTGCCCTGATAGAGGCTTGGGGCATCATCACTGGAAGTAAGGTGCCGAACTCCAGGATTACTGCATCTGGAGGACTCCAGAATCCAAACAACAACAACAAAGCAGTCTGAACAGCTTCTTGATTGGCTTATTACTGCTGCCAGTCCTGGTCTGGGATCACCTACTCTTTCTGGGCTGGATAATTTGATCTTCTCAGTAGATCAGAGTGTCTGAAGACCAAGTTTCTTTTGTCTGTTTTTTTTTTTTTTTTTGCAGTACACGGGCCTCTCACTGCTGTGGCCTCTCCCGTTGCGGAGCACAGGCTCCGGATGCACAGGCCCATCGGCCATGGCTTACGGGCCCAGCCGCTGCGCTGCATGTGGGATCTTCCCGGACCGGGGCACGAACCCGTGTTCCCTGCATCGGCAGGCGGACTCTCAACCACTGCGCCACCAGGGAAACCCTCTTTTGTCTTTTGAGTGTCACTGTAAGCCTTCTAGGAAGCCATAGCATATCTTCCCTAAGCCGGGACCCAACTAACCTCTCAGGATTGTTTTTTTTTTTTTGAGTTACTTAACAGTTTTGTGCCTTTGTCTTGGGCATCAGTCGGGGATCCCAGGTGGCTTAGCTTTAAAGAGAACTTGTACTAAGTGGCAAGGAAAAAATCACCCATATTGATACTGAAAAACAAATCTCAGGAGGCTTCCAGTTGTACCCTAAATCTTTTCTCTTAGGGTGTTGAGAGAGTGAGGTGTAGAGTCTGAAAGTAAAAATCCTTACATCACTTTACTCCATAATTGAAAAGTACTTGGCTTTGGCCCTCGACATGGTTTAAATAATGATAGATTTAAGTGATGCTTTGTAAATGACTTAATTTTCAGGGTTTTAACTCATTTGCTAAATTGGCTCAGCAGCCGTAAGCAGCATTAGTGTTCTGTGCAACATTTTCAAAAGATTGTTTGAGCCTGTGGTAATCCCTTAGGTAGCCATTGTGCTAAAATTCTGAGAAGGACCTCCAGGTGCCTGAAATACGTGCCTTTCTTTTTTCAGAGGAAGTCATGTGTTGAGGTTGTAAGATCTGGATCTGGATTTAACTTATGTAAAGTTTTAGACCTTTCTTTTGTTTTTTTTTCATTTAAAATAGCAACAGTGTTTTTTTCCTCTGTTCATGTACTGGGAAGTGTAGGTTAAAGCGTCAGTTGAATGGTGGTTTTGAATATGGCAGTGGGTTCCCTGGAGCTATGTGTGTACCTGTTGGTAGTTCTAGAAGAGTTTCAGTCACTGCTGTATATCCCCCGTCACAAGGAAGATCCTGACGACCTCAGTAGCATGTCCCAAGCATCCGATAGCCTCAGAGAACACAGCTGACCCACTCACTAGCCAAAGGCTGGGTATTGTGGACTGCCCTGTCTTTCTCTCTGCTGGGTCACCTGGTGTTGGATAGCAGGGAGACTTTAATGTGAAGGACCTTTTCACCTACTCACATTGCCTCTCATGTTGCTCCCACAGAAGGCTAATAAATTTTCCGTGATGTAACTCGATAAATCAACAACGAGCTAAGAGGAGAATGGCAGAGAGCTACTTAGGAAATCCAGTCCTTGGTTTTACTCAGAGATCGTTGAAGAATTTGGCTTTGTAGGGCAGAAACAACAAACACCTGCTCCTCCCAGCAAAGACAGCGTCATTAACTATAAACTGCCTCCCATTCCCTGAAGGCAAATCGATAGACGTCAAAAAGCAGTTTTGAGGAAGCCGTCTTGGTGACAGTAAATACTCATTAGTTGGCCGTGCTGTGAGATGTTGCCTGGAAGTGTTTAAGATTCAGAGAGTAGATAATTTCCCTCCTGGATGTCCACAAGGAGCTCATGGGATGCTTTATTGAAAAGTCAGAAATCAGGTATTACTGTGCCTCAGTAGTTCTCAAACTTCAGCTTGCAACAGAATTACCCAGAGGGTTTATTGCCACACCGGTGGCTGGATTCCACCCCTAACAATTTGGTAGGTGTGGAATAGGGCCTGAGAATCTGAAATACTAACAAGTTCTCAAGTGATGCCCAGGCTGCTGGTGAGGGAACCATCTATTGAGAACCAGTGTTCTCTCTGATCCCCTGTCTCTTTCTGCTCATCTCATTTCCATGCAGCAGGTATAAAATCGAGCACCCCCAAAGCATTCACCCTCACTGTTGACCTGATTATTATATTCATAATTATAATTAGATTTTGACCTTATAACAGGTCAGTCATATTTGAACTTCACATTAATTGTAAATCCGTATTATCTGAATTCTTGATCCTGAAAAATCTTGCTTGAACTTGAAATCTGTCCTAGAACATCTTTGGAAAATTCCAGATTCCCGGTTCATGTATTACACTCCATGGTAATTACATTAAAAAAAATTACAAAAGATTACATCCACACTCAGAATCATCTGGAAGCTTTAAAAAAAATAGTCATGCTTGGGCCCCATCCCAAACCGATTGAATCTCTGGAAGTGAGCACCAAGAAATACATAGTTTTGAAAGTTTCTCAAGAGATTCTAATGGGCAGCTGGGTTGAAAAACCTTGCTCTAGGCCCCGGGGAGAGAGGGGAGCAAGAGAGCTCCAGTGAATCCTTTACACTTGCTTTTACCTGCTGCTCTGCCTTCTTTTCACTGTTAAACAAATTATCCCATCATTATACTGTATCACACCCCTACTGCACCCTTCTTTTCAGGTTGGCTAGCCTCATCACATTGTATGTCATTTTCTCTGGACTTAGGACAACAGCCCAATAGACTGTTCACCCAAGTGTATGTAATGAAAGGCCTTTATTCTTCAGGTTCAAATTATTTTAAAATGAGGTTGTTTTGTTTGGGGTCTAGCCAGTCACCTCCTCGACACTCCAGTTTGAGCACCTGTTTTAGGCGGAGTTCCCTAGTCTGCCTTCCTCACCTGACTAAAGGAGCAGTCAGGCCATGTTAAAGCTTTCTGAGCCAACCCTTAATGCAGGAGGGAGGTTTAGGGAAGAGCCAGGCTCCCTCCCTCATTGTCAACAGAATGAATGTTGTCGAATCACTTGATCCCAGATCTGTGAAATAATACACAGGAGGAATTTCTGCTCTATTACTTTAATCTGATAAACTCTACTTGCTCTGGCGTGTTGGATTCTATGTGTGTTCCTCTGCTACCACCAGCATAATCCCAGCCTTATGTGTAGCAGCTAGCATGCAAATCAAAAACTCAAACCCAGCCTTGATGCAGACTTCAAACAAGAACTACTTTAGAAAGCTCTGTGATGATGCTAGGCACTTAACATTACTGCTGCTGGGCTCCTAAAAGGAGCCAGAAGTGGCAGATCCAGAGAATTCCGTAAAATTTCCTACTGAGCTTGGGCCTGAAGCAAGCGACTGTTGCAACCAAATAAAGCAAAACCAATTTAACTCTTGCTTTTCTTGTCTCCTTTTTCCTGTTCTCATTTTATAGATTATATTCTCACTTTCCTTTTCTCTTCCTTATTTATTTATTTTTTCCATCCATATCTTTTCTGTTTTTCTCTCTGCTCCATCCATCTCTCCCCTACCTCTTTGTTTTTGCTTTTCCTGTGTGTTTTCTCAGTTCCCACTTTTGGAGAGCCAGGAATCTTGTATAATTTGAGAATTAGCCAAACATTGGGGTATTTATCCAAAGTGAACCTTGGATGGTTTCCTTTAATCTTCAATCTTACTAATATCTAGGACCAGTTGGCTGGTGAGCAACCTATAAAGAGCACCTGTGCCCTTAGAAGTCATCAAAGGTGGTCAGAAACAAGGAAAAGAGAATTTAAATAATACCCGCAACCCATCTGGAGCCCAGGACATAGGAGATGCTGATACAAAGATGGCAAAATCCATAGCATGTCTGTGACAGTTTTCTTCTTTCATGCTCTTGGCAAGTATCATAAATAGATCTCAGAACTCTGATCTTCTGATTTTTCTTAACCCAGTACTCCAGGGCATATTGGCAACTAGACAAGATGAATCCTCTCATCCTTGTTAGTGGAAGTTTAGAGGGAATTTTTGGCGAGGGGAAAATGCTACAGAACTAAATCCCATCTTTTCAGAGTTCTTTTGATTCAGTGTTGAAGATTTGTGCCAAGAGACCCCCAAACCATCATAGATGTTGCAGCCCTTTTCTTTACTGACTTTTAAAATATATATATATATATATTTATTTGGCTATGCTGGGTCTTAGTTGTGGCACGTGGATCTTTGTTGCCACATGTGGGATCTTTTTAGTTGCAGCATGCTGGCTCTTAGTTGCGGCTTGCGGTATCTAGTTCCCTGACCAGGGACTGAACCTGGGCCCCCTACATTGGGAGCCGGGAGTCTTAACCGCTGGACCACCAAGGAAGTCCCTCTTTACTGACTTTTAACCCATACATGTGACAAGAGCAAAATTTCTAGAGATTGTGGTAGAGGAAGAATAATTTCAGTGAGTTTAAGAAAGGCTGAAGACTGATTTGGTGTGAATAGTGCATCATGTAAGGAATAGAGAGTTTCACTGCAGGTTGCTGGTTTTATTGGGAGGTCAGTGGTCGAGCAAATACTTTTCCTAGAATCATGTAGGGCACTTAAAGTGTTGAATGCTGTATATAACACCCCAGAGGTGAAGATGTACAGGTGGCAGTCTGATTATTGGAAAGAGGGTGAAGAGATTTGACAGTATGAGAATTTGGGCACATTTGAGCAGTAGCAGTTCATTGTCCTAGAACAGATTGCGTCCTGGCCATGATTTATTGATGTGCTTGATGGAAGGGCTCAACACGAGCCACTGTTTATCTGTTTTTTTTTCAGTCGACCATCACAAGGCCTTAAATAATTGTGTGTGTAAGAAATGTCAAAGTGACAGACTTGGGTTCAAAGGACTGTGCATTTTTACATATCCACCTCTTGCCCTTCTTTTTTTAAAATTGAATTGTACACTTTATTTAGTTAATTTATTTTTATTTTTGGCTGTTTTTGGGTCTTTGTTGCTGCGTGTGGGCTGTCTCTAGTTGCGGCGAGCGGGGGCTACTCTTCTATGCGGTGCACGGACTTCTCATTGCGGTGGCTTCTCTTGTTGCAGAGCACGGGCTCTAGGCGCACGGGCTTCAGTAGTTGTGACACGTGGATTCAGTAGTTGTGGCTCGCGGGATCTAGAGCTCAGGCTCAGTAGTTGTAGCACATGGGCTTAGTTGCTCCGCGGCATGTGGGATCTTCCCAGACCAGGGCTCGAACCTGTGTCCCCTGCATTGGCAGGCGGATTCTTAACCACTGCGCCACCAGGGAAATCTGCCCTTCTTTAACTTGAATGTTTTCGTCAAAACTAATATTTTCTCGTGTGTAATATAAACAGATTCATATGCACACTGGCTGAGAAAGTGTGCACAGTGTTATAGTTTTATGGATGGTGGCAACTGTGGTGTCTCTGTCATTGCCCCGTGCCTGTGTGTCTGGGAAGATGGCTGACCACATCTCTGAAACAATCAGCTGTGGCTAAGTTAACAGAAAATCGATACCTGGATATGGATCAACATATAGAATAAAGATACTGCATTCCAAAGAAATTATGTAAATTGAATTATTTAAACTGGATTTAGGGACAATTATTGTAAAGGTAATCTGTGGTAAATCGTTTTGAGGTGATTTTTTTCTCCCTCTTTTATATCCCCATTTGAAAGCCCTTAATTTAATCTGTGTGGATGAGGTGGATTCTTGTGGGGTTAAATCACTCCAGTTTATACCTGTTGAGGGTAAATTACCAAACTAAGCTCCTTAGGGGCAATGACAAAGAGCTTTGCCATAGGTGCTCAGGAAAGCTGCATCCACTTTCTGCACACATGAACTCTATTTCAATTAGTCCAAATACTTGGAATCCTAGAAAAAACTTAATAATGATGATATTAGCATTCACTCCTTGCTTCAAAGAAGTATTGAGCACTACGATGTGCCTGGCAGGGGAGGACTACAGTTTTAATAATGATACCTGTAGTTTCTGCTTTGCACGTAATAGGGGAGACCAGAAAACCAGTGAGTAGTGCACAGTAAACGTTAGGTGTCATTGCTCTTGTGAGTGTGATGGTTGCTCTAATGGGACCTTTTGAGATGCACCTGTAAGAGACTTTGACCATGCTTGAGATTGTTAAGGAAGGCATCATGAAAAAGAAAAAGTGGGGGGCTTCCCTGGTGGCGCAGTGGTTGAGAGTCCGCCTGCCAATGCAGGGGACACGGGTTCGTGCCCCGGTCCGGGAAGATCCCACATGCCGCGGAGCAGCTGGGCCCGTGAGCCATGGCCGCTGAGCCTGTGCATCCGGAGCCTGTGCTCTGCAACGGGAGAGGCCACAACAGTGAGAGGCCCGCGTACCGCAAAAAAAAAAAAAAAAGAAAAAGTGAAGGGTCAGTGCCTGGCCTGGAATGATGGCTAAGAGGACTAACCAGGCTCAGTTTTTTCATGTGAAAATGGGAATAATAATAATCCAGGTTCAGGGAATTGTTATGAGGATTCCATGAGACTATTGCACATGGATGGTGTGGTAGTTCTGGTAACTGAGAAGCCATCAGTGATGATAGCTGTTCCTATCTATCACTCATCTTTTGTTCTGTGTAACAACCCTTTGAAGAGAGGAGCACTTTTCTCTATTTTGAAAGATGCTCAGAGGGGTTAATTTGCCCAAGGTTATCCAGCTAGAACTTGGTAGGGCCAGGCTTTGAATCTAGATCTCTCTCTCCTGGTTACCTCTTGTTCCCTTTATGCTACTCTGGAGGCCCAGGATGATTCCAGCTGCTTCCTGCTTCATTATTCCCCTAAGTGCCCCACTGAGAGGAGTCTGCAATTTCTAGCTCCTCCTCTCCCTGCCTCCTGGTCGTGCCATGAGTCACTGCTGAGCCATTTGTGTCAGAGAAGGAAATGGGGGCTTGCTTATCACATGTAGCAATTTGCTGTGAGTTCTTGCTTATTTGCCAGGGACACCAGCAGAGGAGTGTTCATCAAGAGGCATCATGTTTGTCAAGGGACCACATGGTGTATTTTAAAAGCTCTTAGCTCTCTCTGGCATCGTTGATTGTGCTCTAGCAGAAGAAATAAAGCGACACAGCCTTTTATTAATATTATACATGTTTCCCATTAACTTTGACTGGTTAAATTTGCCATAAAATGGAAACTTGAAAACCAGCCTCCCTGGGATGTGTGGCTTCTCTTATGCTAGTTATGCTGAGGATCTTTATTGAACGGGGGGCTCAGATAGTCTCTGCCTGCAGCTAGGGCCCTGGACTAGATTTTCTCTTTTGCTTGTCTTTCTTGATGGCATGGATCGCCTTGTTTCGTGAAGCATGTTGATATGGATAAATGTTGAAATGGGGAACTGGTAGGTGACAGCTGGAGAACATATATACGAGCTCCCATATTCTGATCAAGCTTTGGTATGTTGTATGTTTGACAAAACTGGGTGGCCATTGCTTGGAGATGACATGAAGTTTGAGGAATTTGTAGCTCAGAATTTGGGATGATTCTTAGAGTTCATATACAGATGGTCTTTATTTTACAGGGGAAGAAACAGTTCTAAAGGGATGATGATGGTGATGGTGGTGGTGGTGGTGGTGGTGATGATATGACAATAGCAGTGAGAGCACTAACACTTTTTAAGCCAGATGCTCTCCAAGAAGCATTATGCGTTACCTTATTTGGTCCATACAGTGACTTGGGGTATGAGGCAGGTATTTTTATTATCTCCATTTTACAGATGAGGCAGAGAGGGGTTCAGTCATTTGCCCAAGTCACACAGCTGGCAAGTGGCAGAGCTGGAATTTGCACCCAGGCTGTCAAGCTCTGTCAGAACCTTTTATCTCAGTCTTTACACTGTAACACGTATATGAGTTGCCTCAAGTCATGAAGCTGTGTAGAAATCATCTCAGTCCCACATCCTGTTCTTTTGATGACTGAACTATATCAGTGATTCGTAAAATTTTTCTAGCTGTGGAACCCTTCCTTAAATAGAGAGATTATTAGATAGTATAACCAAATAAAAAAGCCAAAACCTAGCTGTTGTGGGTGAAGTGAGATAGGAGGGGACATTAACCATGTGTTCCATTTATTTAGCCCTTCCTGTGGCTTCTCAGAAATCCACGAGGCATACTTTTAAAACCCTGGCTTTAGTTAGGGACTTGAGCTTCAGTTTAATGTTTTTTTAGCCACAATTAAAATTATAACAGGGAACAGATATCTCTGGTCAGATCTGTCCCATTATCTCTGTTTCTATCTCCACTGGCAGCAAACTGAAGCTTTTGTAGCTGCATTATTATAGTTTTGCAGGGTCTCTGGGGGAATCGGAATCAGGTACGTGTTGGAAAAAGGCCTTCCTGATACTCTGAAGGGGGCATCAACCCCCTCACCTGCTGAAAATCTCTGGGCTGGAGTCAGCATTCTGGTCTGCATATCCAGTGGTCAGTGAATTGCTGATCTTTACTGCCCATCTCTTTGCTTGGACATCGTATAGTGCCCCAGGGTCATCATTCTGATCAGTACTTGTGTTGTCATTACCTGATTTTGGCTCTGTCTCACTCACTAGACTGTGACCTAGTCTTCTCTCTGTCTGCAGTGCTGAGCACTGTTTAGCAGTAGCTCACTAAATGTTGGTTGAGTTTTTTTCATCACTTTTTAGAGTTCCAGACTAGACATAGATAAGAGATCAAACACGTGACTATGACTTGACCCCAGAATATCTTCTATAGTACAACCTTATTTTCATCTGTTTCCAAATAATGGAATAAAAGGATAAAAGCTGGTTTAGTTGGGATGGTAGTTTGGTAAAAAAAAAAAAAAAAAAGTGACATCAGTCTGAGGCTCTTATCTGTTTTGAAAGTTATGGAAAAGCCAAAGATTTTGTTTTTAGACCTTTTTTCTCCCAGATTAAACAGTTTTTTCCTTTGTAAAGATAGTTGGGGGAAAAAGGTAGTATGAGAGTGTTGAGTATTCAGGAAAAGTAGGCCCCAAGCCAGGAGAATCACTTCAAGGTCTCAAGTCTATCCCTTATTGGTTCGCTAGTGGTCTAGTAGTCACCTACTTGCACTTGTCAGTGTTTTGGTAGGTGAAGGCAGTGTAGCAGGGGAGTGAAGTATATGGGGCTCAGGAGCTTGACAAGGGTGGAGGGAGGACTGGGAGCTAGAAAGAGGGGAGGGAATAAGAAATAGGAATCAGTCTATGCCAGCGGTTCCCAGAGTGTGATCCCTGGACCAACAGTTTTAGCATCACCCAGGTACTTGTTAGAAATGCAGATTCTCAGGTTCCACCCCAGAGGCACTGAGTCAGAAACTCTGGGCAGGTCCAGTATTATGTATTTTTGAAAACCGCTACTCTACTAACTCTTCCCCCCGTCCAATTTAAATCTTCCCAATTGTTGCTAGTTTTTTGTTGATCCCTATAATATACTTTGGGTATGTGTCAGTGAGTTGGTTGGTATTAAAGGAGGACTGTTGAGGAGAAGTAAAGAAATCTCCTTGTATTCCAAAGGCATTTCCCAGAACTAAATTACATGTGTTATTAGTGTCTTGCTTTTGTTCAGATTAAGCTCTGAAACAAAATTAAGATTCTCGTCAAGCCTTCAGCTTATTAATAGCTGTTTCATTTGTTTAGTTATAATGTAAAATGTCTGACATCTGTAGAGGAAGTGCTTCATAAAAATGCACACTTCTTAAGTGCTCTACCAGGAGACGCTCTGTGAAGCCCACAGGATGTTAAGATTAAGCAAATAAACGTAGTTTTGTTGAGCTCTCCTCAATGTAATGAGTGTGGTGGTTAAGAACACTGGACTCCACAGCTTGAAGGGGCTTCCCATTGGTCAAATTTCAGATACTTTGGACATTAAAAAGAATGACTGCAATAGAATATAAAACACTGAACAAATAAGAATCCATGAATCCACAGTGATGAGAGACAGAGAGAAATAGAGAAACTTGGCACCATTGGAAATGACTATTATGCCAACTCCTCATTCTCAAATTAAAGGAAAAGAATTAAACGTTCTCTTTGCCTTGTAATGAAAACCTGGAGTCCTTCTGTGATTGATAAGGGAAAGCTGTACTTTACAAAAGGATACTAGCAAATAAAGTGTACAAGGAAACATAGAATTAGAATATCAACGTTTGCAACCTGCAGTAAAATATTTGATTCAGGCAAGGGCCATCAATGGAAGGCAAAACCATTAAGTGAAAGGATGTTGGGGGACAGAATAATCTTGTGGCTTCGAAGAATACTTCACAGATCATTTGCAAAGGGGAAAATGTCTCTTCACAGTGGTGGTCACCACCTTAACTAAGTGGTCAAACGCAGCATCATGAATGGCAGGATAGCCTCCCGATGTCATGTAACATGAAGTACATAGCATCACCAAGGAAGAGTTTTGCCAAAAATGTTTAATCTGAATCTGATCATTTTTACAGAAAACACAAGGGGTAGAGAGTCAAATTAATTGACACTGTGGTAAAACAATCAGATGCATTTAAAATGTCAGACACTCTCAAGATAACTGGTCTGTCTGATTTCTTCAAAACAATCTCATGAAAAAAATTGAGTGCTGGTGGTATTATTCTATATTGTAAGAGACTGAGGAAACATTAACCAAATACAGTGCATAAACATTGATTGGATCTGGCTTGAAAATAATAATTGCTATAAAAGGTATTTGGGAAAATTTGAATATGGGCTGGTATCAGATCACATTAGGAGCTTATTGTTAGTGTCTTAAGTGTGATAATGGTATTTTGGTTGTGTTAGAAGAATGCATTTAGTCTTAGCAGATGCTTAAGTTTTCATCATGAAATTGTTATAATATCTACAAATTGCTTTCACACGGTTCCATCAGAAATAAAAGTGAGTATGTAGATTAAGCGAATTTGGCAAAATGTTAGCAATTTTGAATTGAAATAGTAGGCATATGAGTGTTCATTTCATATTTTCAGTACACTTGAAATATTTCTCAAATAAAAATGGGCTGCCTGTATTCAGATATCAACTATGTCACTTGCAAATGGTATAGCCTTGGATAAATTTTTTATTTAATGTTTCTCAAGGTCCATATCTGTAAATTGAGTGTAATATTAATACCACAAAGTGTTGTTGAGGTTATTGAGTGATACATTTAGCATACAAAACACATTGCTGTAGTACGTAGCATATAAGTGCCTTATACAAACTAAACGCTCAATAAATAGCAGTTTCTGTGATGATGGTGGTGACTATAAGAGTTAAATACCGTAGTTTAACATTACTGATTCAGCATAGAGAACAGTGGGATATGTTCTTAAACTTTTGCATGATAATTGGACTCATGAAAGCTGTGGATTCCCAGAAAATATTACATGTCATTTCCAAGATTTATAGCTCATCTGTGCATTCCTGTTTGAGAGTGCCTTATCTAGAATTTCTTATCTAGAAACCGAGGTGATATTTAAGAATACCTTATCTTGAAATCTGTTATTGTCTCAATATTATGCTTTAATTTGGAGAAAAATTCAGTGGATTTAGAGACATGCTTACAAAGAAGTGAATGAAATGCTGGTTTGAGAGAGTTTGGTTTTGTAACCAACATGTAATCAGATGAACATGTCCCAATTAGTTTGGTTGCCTTCAGAGATATCTTAGAACACTGTGTATGTATTGAGCCTGTTATTGCTCAGAGCATCCTTTTTAAGAATTTCCTTCAGAACCTCAAATTGAGTTAGTTTTTAGAAACACCCAAAGTTTGCTATAGCTTATTCTGATGTTATAAATTGAGTTATTAAAATGAGTAATTCATTTTTGATCTCAGAGGTGTGTGACAAGGAGGTAGTGGGATGTTTTTTGCCCCTTTCTGTGGCCTTACGATGCTGTTTGGAATTTCAAAGGAAGAGTTTAGTTTGCTCAAACTCTCCAACCCTAAACCATTGGTAATACCAATGAATATCCCTTATGTTACCTATTTGGGTGTCTTGGATATACTTTTACTGGGACCACGCTTTTAGTCAATGAACCTGAAGTTAAGTTTGAGCTTGTGATCCTATGGACTTGATTCTGGTGTTTTGCCTCAAAAGTGCATCACCAAAAACAGATGGCAGGAAATGGCAGGAAATCTTACTGTAGTGGCTGGCCCTCTGCTGGCTGCACGTCCTAGCTCAGGACTTCAGAAGTATAAAACTTCACTGATAGCCAGGCATAATGGTGAGGGTTTACTCAGAGCTAAGGTGAGGTGGAGTCCTGATTGTAGTTGTAGGCTGATAGTGGAGGATGTACCAGGTGGGGGTGGGATGGTGTCCAGGCAGAGTCTGGGCAAAGGGCTGTGTTTGGTACCCTGTCACACTCACAGGTGACTCTGGGCTGTTTCTCTGGGGTAAGGCGAGGTTGTATTTCAGTGGTAAGGTTGCAGGCCTGGAAGAGAGGCATTTTGAGTAACACTGTTGGACTACAAATTTTCCAATGAACCTGCAGGAAGTGGTCAGTAAATATCTTGTGAATTAGTGAAAGAAGGATATTAGATAAATGGTTTTAGGGGTCAACCAAAAGAAATGGGTTTCTCCGATCTCAGGACTCAGCAGAGGGGCATTCATACTTGAATGGAGAGTGGTGAGAATTTGGTAGTGTAGTAGAGCAGAGTAGTAGGTAGTAGAGTAGTGAGATATTGCTTAGGGGCTTGTTGCTAGGACAGAGTTCTTAACAACAAGTGTGTACAAGAGATCAAAATTGAGCAGGTCGGGGCTTCCCTGTTGGCGCAGTGGTTGGGAGTCTGCTTGCCGGTGTAGGGGGTGCTGGTTCATGCCCCGGTCCGGGAAGATCCCACATGCTGCAGAGCGGCTGGGCCCGTGAGCCATGGCCGCTGGGCCTGCGCGTCCGGAGCCTGTGCTCCACAACGGGAGAGGCCGCAGCAGTGGGAGGCCCACGTACCGCAAAAAAAAAAAAAAAAAAATTGAGCAGGTCTGTTGGAGAAGATCATAAATTCCATGAGGGCAGGAAACATACCTGTATCGTCCAGGGCTGAATACTTGATGTGGTGCCTAGTAGGTGTGCAATAATTATTTGTTGAATGAGTGTTGAGTAGATTAAGAAAAGAATGAAAGTGGATGATGATACAGTGTGTGATGTTTGTTGGCTGACCTAGTTGAAAAGTAACAGGTGGAAATGTTAATATTTTAGATTTCCTCAGAGGCTAGTTCCAAGATGTCTCCTTTATCAGTGAAGGAACTTTCTGATGATTTAGTTCAAATGATAATCAGTCGGAACAGCAGAACTGCGAAGTAAACCTGTGTGTCCATTAGATGAGGAAACAGATTCAGAGAATTGAAGTAATTTGCAAATAGGCCCACAACCAAGATTATAAGATCTCAACCTAGGTCTTTCAACTCTTGAATACAATCTTCCTTTTTACTTCCGTCATTCTTCCTTTTTACTTCCATCAGTCAATGCTAGAGAGGGTTTTGCTTTGGAAGTGGTTTATTAAATAGTATTATATTTTTGTATCATATTAGAGTGGTTAGTTATTAAGCATGAAGAAATAAATAGGGAAAATTCACATATTGGCCAATCCCTGTTGCTCTACTTGTTCTGCTAGTTATCATCTGGCTGCCTGAATAATGATGGTAAAATTGAATGAGTAAAACAATTTGTGATTTAAAAAAAAAACCCCTCCATTCTACTTAATGGGCTGCAGTTATTAGAAAGAAATAGAAACCCCAGTTCATCTTAATATAGGCTACTTATTTAGGAAAGGAGATATTTCAAATTAAATTAGCCTTTCCTTTGCATTGTATTGCTTGAGACAGTTTTCATTTTGCCCACCCAGCCCTTAAGTGACCATTGGTGTAAGGAAACCAATCTTACTGGTAACTGAATGAAAGAAATTAAGCAGACACATACAAACAAACCCAAAATGCATCTGAGAACGATGTGGTCTTCTAAGTTTAGGTCATTCATTGAGGCATTTGGCAGAGGTGGGTTCTGCAGATAAAACTGTCATGGTTTTCAGAAGTCATCCCAAGACAGTGGAGAGGAAACATGACAGACACTGGAAAGAGACCCTCTCTCAGATGATGAGTAATATATATTTTATACTCATATTAATATTTCATTGATGAGAAGGTCAAAATCTCCATTTAAATGGAAATATTTAAAAAGCAGAAGCATAATATTTGACTAAGTGAAACACTCAGGGTTTTTCAAGAACACAAGCTGTAGCCCTGGGACCTTAGCCCCAGCATTTGGGAATCTGAGTTCCCTCACTCCTCTTCCATTTGACCCTGAATTGTGTTACATACTACCTAACACCATGCCCTGTGAATATGGCCTCATTCAGTCCTGTAAAGTTATTTAAATCTCTAGAAACTCATTTTGCCCATCCTGTGAAATAGATATTTTGGGATTGTAGGAATAGGCAAAAAATGGATGCTTTCAGTTGTTAAGTAATGGAAATGCCCAACCAATGAAGTGTCTTGACAAAGAGTCAGGAATAAGGAGCTCCCAGGGTTGATTCAGAGAATCAAAGATCCAAGCTCTGGTTATCCTTTGTTTCCTTCAGCCATTCAGTGTGTTAGATTTCACTTTAGGCTTGTGACCTTATGGTTATAAGATGGCTGCCATGGTTCCAAGAGTAGTGTCTTCCCAGCATTCAAAAGAAGGAAGGATGCAGGAGCAAAATAATCTTCCTGGTTCATGTTCCTCTCTTAACAGGGAGGAAGATTTTCCTCAAAAGCCTGCATAAAGACTTGCCCTTGCATCTCATTGACCAGACTTCAGTCACATTATCAGCTTCCCACTGCCACCCACAAATAATTATAAGGAGACTGTCAAATAACCATGATTGTCTTAGAGCACTCATGCTTGATTCCCTGAGGCTGGGCACATTGCCTCCCTTGTAAACTCAGGGCTCTGTTATCAGCAAAGAAGAAAGGGGAAAGGGGTGTTGTCTGCCACACTGATACTCTTGCGTGATCTTCTGAGTGTGAAGTACAGGTGCACACCAGCCTGTTTCCTCTCGGTGTTTAGTGCTTCCTTGGTTTGTAAGTGGCCACAGTGACATGGATCAGAAGCAATCTGGAAAAGGAAAGTTAATAATTTTGGGCTACTCCTAGAGAAGTCACAGCAGGGAGGAGTGTTTGCAAATGAAGGGGAGGGTCCAGTTCTCTAGCTCTGCTGGTGAACTAGCACCACATAGGGTGGACCAGGGCTGACCCTGGACAGTGAGCCGAGTTCGTCCAGAGGTCCCACATTCATTCTTCTGTGTACCGTGTTCTTTTCCATTTTCCACCAAGACAATCAGAGACAGCTGCTGATGTAGGTGACACAACTACTGGGATTCAGAGGGCCGGGTTGTGGTTCTATTCGGACGCTAATTGTGGACAATTCCGTTCTGGAAGGGCACTTGAGATCAGAATAAATGACATGCAATTCCTGTTTTTAAGAGGCTCACAGTGAGAGCTTCACTTTTCTGGATCTTTGTTGCCTCATAACAGAATGAGGGCTTAGATCAAATGACCAGTTTCCTCCCTTCTCACTGCTAAGTTTTATGATTTCTTTCAAGTTGGTTTGGGCTTCATTTTTTTGTCAGTGACTTTTGTCAGTATGTTCTGCAGATGTTTTGCTTCCAGGCACACCGTTATTCACAAAGCTTGCCACTGTCAGGTGTGGTCTGAGAGTGCAGTGGAAAAACATAGCTGAACTCTATGATTATTCTGGATCATGCAGCTCTCATAATGGAAGCCATGATCACATTAGCCTTTTTGGCATTCTCATTACTCTGTGGCTTTTATTGGGTTTGCAGTCAGCTGCAATTCCAAGAACAGCATTTGGAAGGTGACTTTGCAGAGACTTGGGGCACTGGATTTTTCTTGTTGACTTCTTCCTTTTGTCAATTCCTTTTCCTTTAATTTTGTACCTGGCAGTGGCCCCAGAATCCATGATATTGATAATAAATATTAACATATTTTGAGCTCTCACTATGTACCAGGTACTATACTAAGTGCTTTACAGGTATTGTTTCATTTAATATCCAAAGCAACTTTCTGATTTAGACTTTATTAATTCCCGTGTTACAGATGAGGCATCAATATGGAGTGAAGCTAAGTAATTTGAGCAACATTGTATAGTTAGCTAGTGGTCAAGGCAGGACTAGAATCCAGGCAATTGGGTGGAAAGCTCAAGTTCTTAACATTGCAGTGAAACTTAAGGCAATTTTGTTTTTCACTTATTCCCCTAATTATCCCTGCCCCCACTCCCTTCTAACACTTGTATAGTTGCTTTGAAATATTATTACCTGTCTTATCATTCAGATTGACTTATTAGAATATACTATGTAGAGATGAAAAAGTTATAAAGTACTGTAACCATAGATCAAGAGTTTATTTGTTCATTCGTTTGGCTGTTCATTCATTCATTCTTTAATTCATGATTGACAGTCCCTGAGGTGTCGGACTGAGTGTTTGGGGTCTAGAGGGGATCGAGACCTAGTGTCCTGCCTTTGAGGAGTTCACAAAGCCATGTGGTAAAGGTGGGCTCCAGCAGGTTCCATTATTCCTTGTAGGTCATGGTAAAGACTGCATTTCATTGTAAATGTGATGAGTTCAGAGCATAACATCTACTTTGCTCTACTGTAGTCTCTAAAGCAGGGCTCATCTTTGAGCCTCAGCACCAGTACATCTCTGGGGGTCCACTTGGCCTTCCTCTTTCTGGACCTCTTTAGTGCCCCACTTTTTTCCTCCTTCAGATTGGTTTGTTGTTCAAAGGTTGGTGCCACTAGGAATGGGGAAACCTGTGAACTGACTTTGATACAAGGGAGTAAAAGACTAGAATCAAGCCCTTGCTCAGATCATGCTTTGGGAGGGGGGCAAGGGTAAAAAGCTGAGCAAGACACTTGAGCACAAGAGCAAGGAGTGAGCCACAGGTGAGGATGAGGACAGAGAAAGGGAAGCTGGAGGGTTCTGAACTTGCAAAGGCCTGACCCAGCACTTCATCTCTAGTGTTTGAAAATAGCTCTGTTCCTGCCGCCTTCCCACTCGAGTACCATGTGATCCTCTTCCCAATTTCTTCCCTCAGTTTCCTCCAAGGACCTGCCTCTTCCTACTAGATTTATTTTGGAGAACAGAAGTGGGGAAGGGGTTGGGGGGAAGCTTCTGATTCTGTAGAGAGAGAAACTGAGGTACAGGATAGAGAGAGCAGTCATCTGTACCTTGTCCATATTATAAGCCTTTAGGGACTGTCAGAGTCTTGTCATAGATCCCGTGGGTTGCTATAAGCTACAGGTGGCCTTGATTCCCTCACAGGCATGGGCTTCTGCCTCCTTCTTACCATACAGGGTCGGGTCTTTTTACCTGAGTATGGCAGCTCCCATTCAGGGGAAGCAGTTCCTTTAAACAGAAGGGAAGCCAATTGCAGTCTGTACTGCATTGCCCCTACCCGTAACCCCATTAAGGAGTTGTAAATAGTACTATAATGATGTCTCAGTCATTTGTTTTGATGTATCTGAGCTTTTAATAAATCAGCCACAGCTTGCTTAATAGGAATATGAGAGCAGAGCGTGTTGCTGCCAGCAGCTGCTAGTAAATTGTAAAGCATTCATCTGTTTTACAAGGGAATTAAATGTTTGTTCTCTTTTAAGGGCTTGTAACTAAACAAGGGGGTGGGGTGGGGGGATGCAGAGGGCTGCCTGATGCCCATGCCCTCCCAAGTGCAGTAACAGCTCCAGGTACCTGGGGGAAACACCTGTAACCAGAGCCATATGAATTACAGTGCCCCCAGCTAAACTCTGTCATTATAGGTCGCTACTCCATGTGCATCTCCAAAGCAATATTTATTTGATAACATTTTTCTTCCACTTCAAAGGATTCTGTGAAATACAAGTCCCATTTCCCCTGCCCTTTTTTTTTCAAGACTCTCTAGGGAAAGAGCGTTAGATAAACCATATATCCAGTATGACTGATGTTCAATTGTCTGCAAAATTGAGTTAGCTTATTTTATTTGACTTTTATGTTTACATTTGAAGTGGACTTTCCCCCCTCTTTTCAACAGCATTGGCTTTATTTATTGAGTCATTTTGAGAGAGAAAGCATCAGAGTCAGTGTTTTTGGTAGAGATAAAAATGCGGAAGCCAGGTAACCAGGATTCAAGCTGTTGGCTACTTATTTTGTGACCTTTGACAAATTGTGTAGGCTATTTGAATCTGTTTCCTTATTTTTTCTTATTTTTAAAGTTTTTAATAATTACAGATTAACAGGAAGTTGCAAAGATAGTATAGAAGAGATCCAGGATAACCTTCACTCAGTACAGTGTGTGTATTTAGTCCTATGTCCTTTTATGCCTGTGTAGATTTGTGTAACCACCGCTACAATCAAGCAAGATACAGAACTATTCCATCATCACAAAAGTCTCCCTAGTGGTGCCCCTTCATAATAACACTCTCATCCCCCACCTTATCTTCTGGTAAATCTGTTTTCCATTTCCATAATTTTGTTATTTCAAAAATGTTAGCTAAATGAAATCATACAGTGTATGACTTTTTGAGATTGTTTTTCTTTTCATTCAGCATAATGCCCTTGAGATTCATCCCCAATAGTTCACTCTTTTTTATTGCTAAGTAGTATTCCATTGTATGGATGTGCCAGTTTATTTAATCATTCACTTATGAGGGACATTTTAGTTATTTTCCATTTTGGGCTATTACAAATAAAGCTGCTTAAAACAGTTATTTATAGATTTTTGTGTGGACACAGGGTTTTGTTTCTATGCAATAAATGCCCAGATTTGCAATGGCTGGGTCATATGGTAAGTATATGATTAGTTTTTAAGAAATGCTCAACTTTTCCAGAGTGATTGTACCATTTTACATTCCCACCAGCAGTGTATGAGAGAATTCGTTTATCAGCCTCCTCTCCAAAATTTGGTATTGTTGTTAGCTGTTCTAATGGGTATATAATGATATTTCATCATGATTAATTTGTATTTCCCTAATGGCTAGTGATGTTGAACAACTTTTTATGTGCTTATTTGACATTTGTATTATCCTCTTTGGTGAAATGTCTATTCATGTCTTTTGCCTGCGTCTTATTTGTTTTTTTGCGGTTAAAGTTTTGAGTGTTCTTTAATAGTCTAGATATGAATACTTTGTCAGATTTGTAGTTCAGAAGTATTTTCTCCTAGTCTGGAGCTTGTCTTTTCATTCCTTAACAGGGTCCTTTGCAGGGCAAAGGTTTTTAATTTTGGTGAAATCAGTTTTATCAACTTTTTTCTTGTATGGATTATGCTTTTGCTGTCATGTCTAAGAACTTTTCACCAAATCCTAGGACCTGAAGATTTGCTCCTACGTGTTCTTCTTGAACTTTTATAGTTTTACATTTTCCATTTAAATCTGTAATTCATTTGAGTTCATTTTTATATAAGGTATGAGGTTTAGATCAAGGTTTGTTTGTTTGTTTTTGCCTTTGAGTATTCAATTGCTCCAGCACTATTTTTTAAAAAGACTTTCCTTTCTTCATATTGATAGAATTACTTTTGCGACTTTGTCAAAAATTAGTTGGTCACACTTGTGTCGTGTTGGGCTGTTTCTTGGTTCTCTATGCTGTTCCATTGATCCATGTGTCTAACGCCTTGCCAGTACCTCACAGTATTGATTACTGTAGCCTATATAATAAGTATAAAAGTGATTCCTTCCTCGTTATTCTTTTGCAAAATAGTTTTAGCTATTCTGGTTCCTTTTCTTTCCATATAAATTTTAGAATAATCCTGTCTATAGTTAGAAAAATCCTGCTGCAATTTTGTTAGGAAATATGTTAAACCTGTATACTAATGTTGGGGGGAATTGACATCTTTGCTATATATATACATTAAAAAAATTAATTAATTAATTAATTAATTTTTGGCTGCATTGGGTCTTCGTTGCTGCACGTGGGCTTTCTCTAGTTCCGGCGAGCGGGGACTACTCTTCATTGAAGTTGCGCAGGCTTCTCATTGCGGTGGCTTCTCTTGTTGCGGAGCACGGGCTCTAGGTGCATGGGCTTTAGTAGTTGTGGCACGTGGGCTTCAGTATTTGTGGCTTGTGGGCTCTAGAGCGCAGACTTCAGTAGTTGTGGTGTACGGGCTTAGTTGTTCCGCAGCATGTGGGATCTTCCCGGACCAGGGATCAAACCCGTGTCTCCTGCATTGGCAGGCAGATTCTTAACCACTGCTCCACCAGGGATGTCCAAACATCTTTGCTATATTGAGCCTTATATTAAATACCTGAACAGTGTGCCTCTCCATTTCTTCAGATCGTCTTTGATATCTATCAGCATGTTGTAGTTTTCAGCATATAAGTTCTGTACGTATGTTTTTAGATTTACAACTAAATATTTCATTTTCTGAGAGATTATGAATGACATTGTGATTTCAATTTTGGTTTCCATGTGTTTGTTGTTGATATATAGAAATATAATTTATTTTTTTCTGTTGATATCTTCAGCTTCCCAAACTCACTTATTAGTTCTAGAAGGTTTCTTTTGGTAGATTCCTTGGGATTTTATATGAAAACAATCATGTCATCTACAAATAGAGATGGTTTTGTTAATTCCTTTCTGATCTATATGTCATTTATTTCTTTTTCTAGCCTAACTGCACTGGCTAAAACGTCCAGTATTGTGTTGAAAAGCCGTAGTGAAAATAGACATCCTTGCCTTACTCCCAATTTAGGGGGTTGAGCATTCTTTTTTTCCCCACTAAGTATGACCGTAGCTGTTGTTATTTTTGTAGATGTTTTCTATCAAGTTGAGGAAATTTCCCTCCATTGGTTTTCATAAATGTGCACTGAATTTTGTCAGTTTTTTTGTATTGGTTGATATGATAATTTGATTCTTTTCCTTTAGTCTGTTAGTATGATGGCTTACATTGATTGATTTTCTACTATTGAACCAGCCTTGCATCCCTGGAATAAATTCCACTTGTTCATGATGTATAATTCTTTTTACATATTGGTAAATTTTATTTGCTTATATTTTGTTAAGGACTGTTGTGTCTGTATTCATGAAGCATAGTGGTCTGTGATTTTCCTTTTTCATACTATCTTTGTGTGGATTTGGCATCAGGGTGAAGCTAGCTTCATAAAATAAAATGGGAAGTGTTTACTTTCTGTCTTTTCTGATGTACGCATTTATTGTTATAAATTTTCCCTTAACACTGCTTTAGCTCCCACAGATTTGGTATGTTGTAATTTCATTTCCATTCAGTTCAGGGCATTAAAAATTTTGTTTTGACCCTTCTTCTTTGACCTATGGATTATTTACAAATGTGTTTTTTAGTTTCCAACTTATTGAGATTTTTTCCCCCTGTCTTTGTGTAATTTATTTCTGCTTTGCTTCCATTAAGGTCAGAGAATATGTGCTGTATGATTTCAGTTCTTTTAAACTTATGTTTTGTGTTATGGCCCAGGATATGGTCTACCTTGATATTTTTTTCTATGGTCACTTGAAAAAAATGTGTATTCTTCTTTGTTTAGTGAAGTGTTTTATAAATGCCAGTGAGATCCTGATGAGTGGTAGCGTTCAGTTCTTTTACTTCCTTGTGGATTTTCTGTCTAGTTGCTTTATCAATTTTTGAGAAAGGGATGTTTCATTCTCCAACTATAATTGTGTATTTGTATATTTCTCTTTTCAGTCCGTTCATTTTGTGTCACATTTTGAAACTCTGTTGTTTGGCACATACACATTTAAGATTATTACATTTTCTTGATGGATTGACTTATATATCATGTAATGTCCCTCTCTGTTCCTGTTAATTTTCTATGTTCTGAATTTTACTTTATTAGATATTAATTTAGACACTCTTGCTTTCTTTTGATTACTCTTTTCATGGTATATCTTTTTCATGTTTTCAGTTTCTACCTATCTTTATCATTCCAGTTGAACTGAATTTTTTGTGGATAGTATATAGCTGGGTCATTTAAAAAAAAATCCATTCTACCAATCTGTCTTTTAATTGGTGTATTTGCATTTAATGTTATTATTGATATGTTAGGCCTTAAGCCTTTTTTTTTTTTTTTGCGGTACGTGGGCCTCTCACTGTTGTGTCCTCTCCCGTTGCGGAGCACAGGCTCCGGACGCGCAGGCTCAGCGGCCATGGCTCATGGGCCCAGCTGCTCCGCGGCATGTGGGATCTTCCCGGACCTGGGCATGAACCCGCGTCCACTGCATTGGCAGGCGGACTCTCAACCACTGCGCCACCAGGGAAGCCCCAAGCCTGCCTATTAAAAAAAAAAATTTTTTTTTTAAATTTTCTGTTTCGTTGCCTCTGATATTTGTTTTTGTTTTCTTTTTTCTGGCTTCCTGAAAGCTACTTGAACATTTTTTTTAGGGTTCCAGGTTGATTTTCTAAATAGTGTTTTTGAGTATATTTCTTTGTATAGATTTTTTTAATAGTTGTACTGGGTATAATATTATACACATATAACTTATCACAGTCTATTAGTTTTGACGTTTTACCTGCTTATATTAAGTATAGAAACCTTCCCTTCTTTCACCATGTCCCATTTAAAAGATAATTATTTAAAATATTTTCTTTACATGAATTGAGAACCACATTAGACAGTGTTATGAGTTTTTTTAAAATAAATACATTTATTTATTTATATTTATTTATTTATGGCTGTGTTGGCTCTTCCTTGCTGCTCTTGGGCTTTCTCTAGTTATGGCAATCAGGGGGGGCTACTCTTCATTGCGGTGTGCGGGCTTTTCATTGCGGTGTTTTCTTTTGTTGCAGAGCACAGGCTCTAGGCACACGGGCTTCAGTAGTTGTGGCACGTGAGCTCAGTATTTGTGGTTCACGAGCTCTAGAGCGCAGGCTCAGTAGTTGTGGTGCACGGGCTTAGTTGCTCTGCGGCATGTGGGATCTTCCCAGACCAGGGAGTGAACCCGTGTCCCCTGCATTGGCAGGTGGATTCTTAACCACTGCACCACCAGGGAAGTCCCATATTTATCTACATTATTGCTCTTTCTGTTGACTTTTTCTTCCTTCCTGATGTTTTAAGATTTTCTGCTTTTATTTTCTTTTTGTGTAGAGAATTTACTTTTGTCATTCTTGAAGGGCACACCTGCTCATGAAAAATTACCTTACCTTTCCTTCATCTGACAATGTCTTGATTTCCTAAAGGATATTTTGCTGTGTATAGAATAATGGGATGATAGTTCTTTTCTTTCGGCCATTGAGAAATGTTGTGGCACTTCCTTCTGACCTTCAGGGTATCTGATGAGAAAAAAAAGATCTGTACTCAAAAATTTTTTTCCTACTGTAAATAATCCATCATTTCCCTCTGGATGCTTTCAGGATCTTTTCCTTTTGGTTTTTAGAAGTTGGACTATGATGTGTCAGTGTGAATTTCTTTGGGTTTATGCTATTTGGGGATGTCTCATATTCTTGAATCTGTAGATTTATGTCTTTTGACAAAGTTGGGAAATTCTTTGAAAAATTTTTTAGCCCCCCCATATTTTCTGTCTCTGGGACTAGAAGACAAGCATGTTAGATCTTTTGTTGTAGTCCTACATGTCCCTGAGGCTGTTTTCAACTTTTAATCTTTATAGTCTTATTTTATTACATATACTTCTAGTTTTTTTATTATTTGGAAAATATATTTAACATACAATTTACCATTTTAATCATTTTTGAGTGTACATTTCAATGACATTAAATATACTCACAGTATTGTGCAACTATCACTACCACCTATTTTCTGAACATTTTCATCACCCAAACAGAAACTCTGTACCTATCTATTAAGCAATAGTTCTCCTTCTCCCTTCTCCTCAGCCCCTGGTATCCTATATTAATCTACTTTCTGTTTCTGTGATTTACCTACTCTTGGTATTCTGTATAAGTGGAATCATGCAATATTTGTTCTTTTATGGCTGCCTTATTTCACTTGGCATGATGTTTTCAAAGTTCATTCCCTCATAGTGTGTATCAGACATGTATTCATTTTTAAAGTTGACTAATATTCTATTCTTTGTGTGAACTACCTTTTGTTTATCCATTCATCTTTTAATGGACACTTGGCTGGTTCTACCTTTTGGCTACTTTGAATAACACTGAAGAGAACATGATTATACAAATATTTGGTCACTTCCTTGCTTTCCTTTCTTTAAGGTATATATCTAAGAGTGGAATTGCTGGGTCATATGGTAATTCTTTGTTTAACTTTTTGAGTAACAGACAAACTTTGTTCTTTTTTTAGGCCTATTTTCTCTCTTTTGTTCAGATTGGGTAATTTTTACTGTTCTATCTTCCTGTTCATTGATTCTTTCTTTTGTCCTCTCCATTCTCTTGTTGAGCCTATCCTTTGACATTTTTGTTTTGCTTATTTTATTCTTCAGATCTAAAATTTCCATTTGGCTTTCTTTATATCTTCTCTTTATTTTTCAATACTTTCTACTTTCTCATTTGTTTTAAATGTGCTTATAATTTCACATGGAAGCACATGATGGCTGTTTGCAAATCCTTAGAAGATAATTCTAAAATCTTTGTCATCTCACTGTTAACATCTGTCAGTTGTCTTTTCTCATATAAGTTGATATTTTTTGGGGGTCTTTGTACGATGAGAGACTTTCTTATGAAACATGGCCATTTTAGGTATTATATTATGAGACTCAGGATCTTACTTAAATATTTTGTTTTAGCAGACCTTCTCTGGCATTGCTCAGGTAGGGGAAGTGGAGACCACCTTTGTTACTACTGGGTGTGGGTAAGAGTTCAGCCTCCTCATTTGGCTCTTGCTGATACCACTTTGGCTGGGGAAGGAAGGAGCATCTTGTTGCTGTTCCTACAGAGTCTCCACTGATACTTCAGGAGTAGGGATGTTGAAAATTTGATGAGCTGGTTGTGAAAAACCTGAATCTCCAGCAGGCCTCCTCTGACACCACCCCAGTGAGGGGGAGGGATGCCTGATTACCCCTGGGTGTGGAAGCCTGAACGTCACTGATACAGTAGAATGGGGGTAGTGGTAGCTTGTTACCACTGGGTGGAGGTGAATCTTGGCTTCCCAGGCAACATTTACACCACCCTGGTATTACCCTAGGGGATAAGAAGTAGAGGAGTTTGGGACACAGGTAGAAGTCTAGGATCTCCTAGCGTGGGTGGGGTTAGATCCACAGTTTTTCAGTGGAGTTTGGCTGTAGGAGAGCAGTTATCTCAAAGTTTTCTATTTTGCTAATCTGCATCTTTCATGGCATTTTAGCTAGAGACAGCAAGCTTTTCTTGGGGCTTCTTTTGTCTGTGCCTGTTGATGTCCCAGGTTCCCTGTTTCTCTAGTGCTCAGCCTGGAATTTATGAGACAAGAAGAAAACTTGTCACTTTGATATTCCTCATATCCCAAGTTGCCTAGCCATTCTGCCTCTTCTCTCACCTTCCTGAGTCATCTTATGTTTGTTTTATAGATTAATATCTAAGGCTTTTCACTGTACTTATCAGAAGTAATAGGGAAAAGTCCATCTATTGCATCTGGAACTATTTCTTTATTTTTAAAATATTAATCATAATTATTAATGTACCTACATGTCTATGTTACCATGATGTTTAAGTGAGATAAGAGTGAAAGAGGTTTAGATAATTAAATTCTGTTTGAACATCAGTTATTCCTAAGTGACATATGGAAGTCATCTTGTTCTAGAGCAAGAGTTACATGTTTTATGAGGTTCCCACAAAGGAATGAAAATTCATATATACTCTCTTTTTCTCCCTGACACCATCCTACCTACTTATCCTTTCCTCCCTCTCTAGAATATTACATAAAGAGATTTTACTCAAACTTGTGGTTTGCAGTTGGAATACCCTAATAACAATTGTTAAGTACTGTGAACCATTTATTAAGCACTTGTAATTGCCAGGCACTGTGCTAAGTGCCTTTCAGTGATTTTCTGAATTCATCCTATTAGATGCTGTTACTCTATTTTGCAGCTGTGGAAATAGAGGCTTAGAGAGGTCAAATAATTTGCTAAGCTCACTTAGGTAGTGAGTGGTAGAGCTGGGATCTGAATACAGGTCTTAGAGTTTAAAATTCATGCTCTTCTACATTCTACTTATTTTCTATAGTCTCTCTTGTACTTAATCATGCAACTATTTAGAGTTTTCTGTTCTGTTGGTGAGGGCCTAGTCAGAATTCTTAAACATCTTATTATTTTTGTTTGTTTCAATAAAAGGTAAAAGATACTACCTAGATTTTATCCAGTATTAATTTCTTAGAATGTCATAGTGGTTTTATCTGCAAGTGTGTTTGCACGTTTCTTAATGTTTCTGGCAAAATTTAAGATGTGATCAAGTGACTGTGTTCTCTCAATTGATTCATCTTTAGTGTCACTTTAATTTAATTTCTGAAAGATTAAGTAGTTATTTTTCTCACTTCTCCGTTTGAGAGTAAGTGATTCATTCAGCAATTATTTATTAAGTGACTACTTTGTGATAATCACTGTGCTAGGTGCTGGGGATATTCAGTAATGATGCGTTTCTTTATTCTTGAGATTGTTATGTGACTTTAATTTTATCTTTCCTAGGAATCTTTCAATTCACAAATCATCAGTAAGATTTTATCCTTTTTTAAATTTCTAGAGGGCGGTCTTATAGAGAGCATATGTGTTTGTGAGGAAGAGTTTGGTTTAATTTTTAGGAAGATACTGATACTCCTAAAATTATTTATGCCAGTGTCTACAGTGTATTTTTCAATGCAAATAGAGACTTTTTAGATGAATGCTTTGCTTCTCAAGCCCATGATTGTTTTGAGAATGTAAAAGATCTGTAGGAAAAAATCACTTTACCCCTAATGTTGAATGCTGAGAAAAAGGAAAATTCTGGTTAGGAACATTACTTATGATTCCCACAGTGTGTCTGGTATACCTAGTCTGTGTAAAATAAAGCTTCCAAAAAATAGAAGAAAATGGCTTCAAACATAAATTAAAGCTGCTTAAAATTCATGGGTAAGCTAAGTATTAATACTAAACTAACCTTGCTGTTGGGAAATTAATATTTTCTGTTTTATTGCAATGGAATCATGTAATTTTATTATTGGATAGGCCCTTATGCATTTGCCCAACCCACTCACTTTGGATATGAAACTTGAAACTGTAGAGGTGAGGTGATTTCTACTGCCTTTTTTGAAAGAGGCAGGACTGGAATTTGGCCTCCTAACCTGAAGTCCTGGACCCCTTTTAGTGTATCACCCGGAACACATATTAATCATATTTTATGTTGATATCTGATGGATGGTATGAATAATAGCAGTATTGATTTTCTTAAATTTTATCATTTCATACTAATCCTGTATATATCCAATGTTCTTCCTGCTCAGGATTTCAGTTTTCTCAACTCAGGATCATAGGCAAAGCACTTACCATAGTTCATCCCTTGTTGAACTCTGTAAACATTTACAGATTGCTTCATTGATCCACATTGCTTTGTTTCTTAGCTTTCTAGACTTCACATGTTGGTCATAGTCTATATAACAGCCATACTTACAATAAATGCCTTCAGGTAGGTGTATAATATTTTGTTTTGTTCTTCATGAAAAGGAAACTAAGGGACTGGGGATTATGACTCTTGCTGTGAGGACCCTGCTCCAGGCTCTCACCCTCTGCTTCTTCACTCTTATGAGCTTTGTCAACCAGCTTCTGTTTCAGGTCTTCAGGGATAGTGAGTCCTGGGGACCCTTGTTTGGCTCATTTCACTGTTGGATGGCTTTCATTAAAAAAAAAATATTTCCTTGGATTGAGACACAGTTAGCTTGCATGTAGCTTCTCCACTATGATTCTTCTGACTGGATGGAATAAATCAAATTTCTCTGTTTCCTGCCTAAATGTTCCAGGTTGTTTGAGCCATTCCTTACTTTGTAGGTTTTAGATAATTCACAATTCTATATGCTTCATTTCCTTGTTGTCCCCCGTAAAGTGAGCCCCAACCCTTAAATGGGTGCTTCAGGAATAGGTCAGGTCCCAAGGGGGCAAGCCAGACTCTCTTGTCCAAGGCTCAGTCTGGGGACTTCTTCCCTCAGCCTGGACCCCACCAGCGGGAAAGTGATCTCCAAGCCTGGCGCCTGGGGGCTGTGCTTTGAGAAGCATACTTTAAATAATACATTGCCTGTGTCCTCTCCTTGGTTTCTAGCTGATCTCTTGAATCCTTATTATTAACTATTAATGCCTTAACTGGTCATCTTGATTCCTGCTGTCCCTCTCCCTGTATTTCACCTCTGCACTGGTCACTCCTTTTTTGTACCATGTGGGAGATCTTCTAGACCCTTCGGTTTCCAGTTTTGATTGTCCTTCATCTTTTGCTCCCTCGTCTCATTACAGAGTTGGATGCACTAACTAGTTGCATGGCCTTGGACAAGTCGCTTAACTACTGCCAGCCTCAGTTTTCTCAATTTTGTAAAGAGTCATAGCACACCTCCTCATGTAAGAAATCAGTGAAATAACGTGTATGAGAATGCTTTTGTTTTTTGGTTTTTTTCTGTTTTGGCTCAGCTGTGTAAGTGCTAGCCCTGGAATTTTTCACAGGTTCCCTTGGTGGTTGTTGCCTTTGACTGGTAGTATATTGGGACATTTGTACACAGTGGACATGGACTAACAGGCATTTGAATGCTCACATTTTTTTGTTCTTCAGGGAACTGCTGTTTCCCTTTAAAAAGCTAGGACTTTGACAGCTTCAGAGGAAGGGATGCATGAGCTATTTTTTTTTCCTGTTAAATTAGTTCAGTGAGACTCTATGTGAATAGTAGTTCTTAAGTTCTTTGCTTAGATCCTTTTGCCCTAGGCACTTGGAGCGATGGATTTGTCGAGAATCAGACACGTGCAGTCTATTCAGAAGTCAGCCGACAAGGCTCCTCCTCTCCTCCCCCAAGCTGGGCAGCCCCTTTGGAACGTCTAATGAAACCCATGCTCGTGCATGCTGCATGAAAACAAAGCAGGCAGCCCTGGAATGAGCCCTACAAGGTACTATTACTATATGTTAGGCTTTATTTGCCTGTTTTGACAATGCTGGGCAAATGAGGGCTCTGCTGATGCAGCTGAATCACAGTGAGCTGTCTTTGTTGTCTAACTTCTCCCTCATGGGTCTTGGCATTAGTCCTGCCTGCCAAACACTCTTTGAGACAACAAAATAACAGAACATTGTCTTCTTGCTGATAATAGGGCAGGTTGTAATTGATTTACTTAGTACTTTGAAGGGTGGAAAGTAGGGTCTTGAGGAGCACCTGAAATTTTGTTTATTTATTGTCCTGGAGATATAGATCATTAGTTTATTATATGCAAGTTCACCTAGCAGACTCTGAGATGAAAGATGTAGTAGCTGAAATGGATTTGATTTTTAAGATAGCCATAGAAATGGTCTATATTACACAAATAACATAAGTGGATGTTTCTCAATAGCTGGAATTTAATTTGTACTTTCGGACTGCCATTTGATAAGACATTTCTCCTGGGTAATGAACAGCACCAGTGTCCTAAGGAATTTTTCTCTTTGTCTCTGACTAAGGGGAAATCAAGCTGCTAGCTGCAACAAGCTCAGGAGTGAATTCTTGGCCAGCCCCAGAGCTATACATTGCCTTGTGGACTGTTTGGTGGCACCTTGGACATTTTATTGATGCCATGAGCACAGCTGTTAGAGATTTGGGGTCTGATGAGCCATGCTCTGTTCTCCATTCACAGTCTCCTCCCCATCACCTTCTCATAGAGGAAGCCAAACAAGGATCTAGTGTGTTGATAGATCAGTGAAAATTTATTACTACTTCTGGGAAAGAAGCACAGAGTTGCATTTTCTGCATGTGGTTGGTCAAGAATATCATCTTTATATGTCAGGGTAGCAGAAGCTTTGTTTGTTGCTGCTGGTGTCAGGACAGTCACCTGAATATCAACTCATTGGGGTGTAGTTATCAATAATGGTAAAAGAAAAAATGTGAGGTTGGAGCTTAAAAATTCTAAGACTTAGTTGGTCTTGCACTGCTCTTCAAATTAAGTCAGAGCTGAAACTCCCCTATCCTGCTACTGAGATGGTCACTTCCTCTGGGCTTTCCTTGACTTTAGAAAGAAGTTGACTTGGTGACCTTCAAGGTCTTTTCTCTCTGACTTCCTGTTTAACTCCAAGGTAAGTGTTAACTCTTGTTTTAGTCATTAGTTTCAAATGCCTCCCCTGCTGAGCTTCTTTATGCTGAGAACAGAAAGGATGGAGTTGCACCTTCTCTTTCCTCCCTTCCCCTGTGGTGCTCTGATTATGTGTTGATGGGATGGTGGCCAGAAGGCCATGCAGCCTAGGAAGGAGGGAGAGAAGTGAAGGTACTAAATTAAAGCACTGTCAACACCAGGGGGAGAGCCCTTGAATTAAAAAGACTTCACAGAGTAGTTACCGGGTCTGCCTTACTCTTTGGAGTCAAGGGGGATTTGTCTTCATACCTACTATAAGCCTTATGTGGCCAGAGACTGAGTCTTAGATTAATTCTGTTCGCCCTGACAGTGCCTTATATAGAACTGGACATCAAGTAGGTATTAATTATTTCTGCTTTGCTTAACTTCTGGAAATCATTGCAGTTGTCAAGTGAACAGGACTATTAAATATTATATAGGAAGTGTTCATGCTTGTAGCATTTTCATCATTCCAAATACTGTGTTCATTGAAGCAGAGAACCTTGTCAAGACAGCCATTACCAACATTTACGGAATGAAAGCAAGAGCTATTAACTCCTGGATAAGAATTGAGGATATTGTGCTTTCAAAAGAAACAAAGGGAGTTTAAAAATATTTCAATGGGAAATCTCTTTAGACTTAAGTATTTTAAAAATAGAAGTAGAAATAAAGAAGTTAGTAGAGGGGAAAAGACAGTGTTGTAAGAGCTTTAGGTCATGGTCATATTAAGGTTCATTGTTAAGTTAAAACAAAAAAATTGTTACCTGCTATGTATCCTCTTTTGCAGGATAATTTTCTTTTATTGCATCCTGAAAACTGACCTGAGAATTTGATGAAATGTCAGACAAGCTGACAAACTGAGAGAGGCTATCGCAGTAACTAGTCCTTGTTCTTACACCCATATTCATCTATTTGTGGCTGTTGATTCTAGTCACCTCCATTCTCATCTTCATCCAAATAGAGGCATTAAAACTTAATCTTGTGTGGATGCCTGCTTTGTAGATTTAGGAGAACAAGAACATGTGAACATGCCTGGTTAGCCATCTAAAGAATTTGTCACCGGCTAGTTGATTTCAAGAGCCAGCCAGCTAGGTTGTGCAGGATACTTGTTACTGGATAGTTCTGCATCAAATACATGCTCTAAATGTTACTCTGTTAGATTTCTCTATTCCATTAAGCCTGTCAGGGCCAGAGTGGAAAAAAACAAAATCCTAGTGAAGTATCTAAACTTTAAACATAGAGTTTTCAGGCTAGAAATGACTCTGAGGGTCTAAGACAAGTGCTCTAAAATTCACATATTTCCTGAGGTTAGACAGGTAGCATAAGTGAATGAATTGGACAGGTGTAAGCAACAGGGAGCAATGGGGCGGGGACATTGAGAGGCTGCAGAGGCGTTCAAATTTTAGAGGACATTACTCCTACCTAGCCAACAGTTCTAAGGGCTGATTCAGCTGGCATTTGGGAGACCCTGGACCCTATGTTTCAGGTTACCTATCTTTTTTTCCAGTATGATGACCTGCATAAAGATAGTTAAAGGCACTTACCAAGGACAGACAGCTAGTGAGGGCCAGAGCCTGATGTTCTGAGTCTCAGTCTGATGGTCTTTCCACTGCATCATAGTGATATCTAAATGGTAAGGTGGGAGCACCCTGATTTAAATTAATTAAGATTTTTTTTCTGAACCATTTACTTTTTTAGAGAGGTGTAACTAACATATAATTACATGCACTGATATTAAAGGGTAGCTTGATAGATTTTTATATATGTATACCTTCATGTCTGTATACCACACAGATCACCCCTTTTCCACTCCTTACCCCCCTCCACCCTCTCCATGCACCATAATCACAATTCACCATGGAACCAAGGCAGTTCTACTTACAGAGCTGTCATTGGCTCTGTTCCTCCCCACTCCTCCCTCCTCACTACTTCCTGCTTTAGATTCAGTTGTAAAGCGCTATAGCAAACACAAGGGTGTACGTTGCTTACATTTTTTTCCCCACGTAAACCCAGCAGGATGTCTCCCTTCAGAGGGTTTTGGAGGTGCTGCTTCTTGCAGTGTCAACTGCTTTATACAACAGCACATTTAGGACACATGATATTAATTATTTGGAGGCCACTTTTCCTTTGGGAGAACTTCAGAAGTTATTTATTTCATGATTTTATTGAATCAGAGATCCATATTTAATTGCAGTGAGCCTAGTGCTCAAAACCTTGGTGATCGACGTACTGAAAATATAGCTAAGGCAACACCCAAAACAAAACCCACCTCACAGGCAATGCAGCTCATTTAAAAAAAAAAAAAAAAAAAAAAAAAAGCTGGTTCCCAGGCTGAAGCTGTTAAGCAGATTTTTATGCAGGGCTTCAAGTTACTAAAAAAGCAGGATTCAATATGTCCTTTCCTTTGATTTGTAGGAGAGGGTGAGAAGTAATGCTGTTGCTTTTCTCCCCCCTTCAGGGTTTTATCATATTCTGAAAGCAATGCTTGAAGGACCTATAAATGGATTTGGGCTGTCTCCTAGTGCAGGGATTAACATAGAATCACAGGAGTACTCTGCCTGGTGGTTGGGAAAATAAGGAGGATGCTGTTCTCTGTTTTGGACAGACATGGTGCTCCTTTCTCTAGTCTGCTGATGTTCCTTATAAAGCAGCCTGTCACTTTGAAAAATGCACACACTGTACCATCTTGCAGTTATAAAGGTTAAGTAAGCATCTTGAGCAGTGCCCCACTGCTTTTGTACTTTCCTTAATGTCAGCCGATAAAGGATTATTGAAAAAAGCTTGCAAGGAGATAAAAGGCTTGCAAGTTGAGGTTGAACAATTGAAATTTTCTGTTCCCAGTGTAGTAAATTACCAATGGCAGATTTAATGTTTGTTAATTATCAGAGCAAAGTACTAAGGATTGTTTTCTTTTGCCTAATTAATTACCTCATCTGGAGTGGAATGTTAATTCAGATAAATGATTATTTCTTAATACCTCTGAAGCTTTCCTTGGAGTCTCCTAGAATTACCAGTCCTGAAGTATGTGGGATAAGAGACCAACATGGCTGCTTTCCTAGCTTTTTCCCGTCTGAGAAGATGGCAGGATAACTCGTTTATCTTGACTGACCTGCTTTTCTGGGTGCTATTTAGGGGAACATGCCTTTGCTTCCTTGAATCATGTGCCTTACAATCAAGGTTTTTAGTTAGTTTCTCATGTGATTCTGAACTTAACACTGGACCTCTTTATTTATTTAAAATTTATTTTATTTATATTTATGTATTTATATTTGGCTGCGTTGGGTCTTGGTTGCTGTGCGCGGGCTTTCTCTAGTTGTGGTGAGTGGGGGCTACTCTTCGTTGCGGTGCGCGCGCTTCTCATTGCGGTGGCTTCTCTTGTTGCAGAGCACGGGCTCTAGGCACGCGGGCTTCAGTAGTTGTGACACGCGGGCTCAGTAGTTGTGGCACGCAGGCTCTAGAGCACAGGCTCAGTAGTTGTGGCGCATGGGCTTAGTTGCTCTGTGGCATGTGGGATCTTCCTGGAGCAGGGCTCGAACCCATGTCCCCTGCATTGGCAGGTGGATTCTTAACCACTGTGCCACAAGGGAAGTCCCCTGGACCTCTTTTTAAAAAAATCCTTTGGAGAAATTCATTCTGGGGTTCTGTGAACATTAAAGATGATGTCCTTTGGAAAGGACACTCTAGTTTCCTTCACTCACTTTTCATCTTCAAGTCACATTACCTCCTCATGTTTAATGTTGGGGAAAAGAAGTATCCTTTAGAATTCAGAATCCTAGAGACAGGTTTTTGTTCTCTCTTGGACCCAAGTTTTATCACTTCTAATAGCTAAAAGAATAATATTTTTTAAAAAGCTAAAAACATGACTCATATATAGATATAAAATGTTATACATGTCAGAGATTTTATTTAACTTATTATTAAATGAGGGAACAAGGCTGATGTTACACCAGGTAAAAAGAAGTCAAAGAATCACAAATTTATATGGAGTAATGTTGAAAAGAATGTTAGATGGACATAAAACTGACTTTTTTCAGGGGGAGGACAGGTGGTTCTCCTAGAGGATAGATATTATTTGCATCTCTTTAGACAGTTTATGGAGTTATGAAATAGCCTATTCATGACAGAAGTAGTGTCTCTGTAGGATGAGACTCCCTGGGGGCTTCAGTTTTCCCTGAAAGTAGGTCTGATGATCTCTGTTACCTATTTCAGGGCCAGAAATTTCCCTTGACACAGTTTGGCATGAGATTTTGGTCCAGTTCTGTAGAATGATACTGACTCTTCAAAGTAGATTAGAGATAAAAAAAAATGTGACTTATTTTACTTTCTAGAAGAGAGGTTAAATCACTGGTGAGAAGGACTGGTGCATCTAAGCCACTGCCCTGGTGAGCCCCAGCCTCATGTGACTGGTCACCTCTCACCATCTCCTCCTGATAGGTATTTATGAGCACTTTTTTCATAAAGATGTGAAAAGGCAGCAGGAGTCTAAGATTATCTGGAGGGCAAAGTCTGGAGCCTGGTATTAAATGGATAGTCCTGTTTTCTTCTGGTGTTGCCAAGCTGAGCTGTTTAGGATAATGCTTAGAAAAACACCTCTTGAGCCAGGAAGTTGTCTGATTAGTGAAGGGACTTCTAAGACACTCTGCTCAGACAGCACCCAGGTCTAGCACAAATATTCACCCGAGTCTTCCAAAAACATTAGAGCTCAGGAGGTGTGTGTGTGTTTATCTTGTGATAAACCATAGTGGAGAAGAATATGAAAAAGAATGTATGTATATATGTATGATGGAATCACTTTGCTGTATAGTAGAAATAAACACAACATTGTAAATCAACTAGAATAAAATAAATTTTTAAAAAATTAAGAAAAGAAAAAAAAGAGTCTAGATGAAGATTCTGCCTAATTACAGAATCTACTGCGGTAAGCCACAGCTGGATTGAGTAGTGTGGTAGCCTTGCCCAAGAGCTGGGAGGCTGTGTGCCCGCCCCTCCACACCAAGAAGTCCAGGGTATCGAGGGTGCGTTAAAATGAAGCCACAGAGACATAAAAAGCACCATAATACCACTAAGTCCAGCAGCCTCTGGAGGAGAGGCTGACCAAATAGTCTTCTGGCTTCTGCATTGTGTTTGGTGCTCTGGGTATCTCAGGCTTGCAATCTGCTGACCTGTGTCTCTGACTGACATTTGACTTGGACTGTGGTTCTTGATGCCAGGAAGTAGTGTTGGGATAGGAGTCTTTGTCCCAAGCAAAATAAATTACTGGTCCCACTAGATGTTAAGTTTTTTTTTTTTTCATTTTATTTTTTTTGGCTGTGTCTTGTCTTAGTTGTGGTATGAGGGATCTTCATTCTGGCACAGCGGTTCTTCGTTGCAGCACACGAGCTTCTCTCTAGTTGTGGCGTGAAGGTTTTCTCTCTTTAGTTGTGGTGCATGGGCTCTGTAATTTTGCGGCCGGCAGGCTCTCTCCTTGACGTGTGTGAGCTCAGTAGTGTGACGCCTGGCATGTGGGAACTTAGTTCCCCGACCAGGGATCGAAGCTGCGTCCTCCGCGTGGGAAGGTGGATTCTTTACAAATGGACCACCAGGGAAGTCCCAGACATTAAGTTTTTAAACCCAAATATGTCTTACTGCCTTCAAAACCAGGGTTTAGAGCATATCAAACTGGTGCCATGTCTCCAATAACTCTACTTTGTTCCAACATTGGGTAGATTACTGTGAGATTTTTAAATTCAAATACTCCCATATTCACTTCATTTACAAAATGACTGTAATAAAGCATACTGTTTCCTCTTCCCCCCCTTTTTTTTTTCCTTCCACAGTGCAGCCAAGTGAGAGCAAATCATTCACAGTCAATTTTTTGTTGCAGTTTTCCTTCATGCTGGAGAAGGGATGATGCCACTCTTCCTTGCTGTAGCCCTGTGCTGGGGTGTGGCTCCCTCGCCTTAATTTGTCATCTGAAAGCAATTTTGTTCAATTAAAGATTAGAATTAAATTTCAGTTGTAGAGCTTCTGTGCAGAGGAAATGATGCATTAATGAACACACAGATGTCATCTTGCAGCCATGCTGTTTGCAGAACAGTTTCTTCAGGATTCAAATAATAAAAGGGACCCGCAGCAGCAGGAGCATTGTTTACTCGTTGACATACTAAGTGGAGACTTCACAGCTATTTGCAAACCATTTATCATTCTGTATACTGAGAGGGAAAACATACTTTATGTAAAATATTTGAAATAATGACTCCTAAAATCAGATAACATGAGCCTTAATGCCAGGTGCCATGCAGTAAATTGCATAATGCTGTTGGGTTGGAACTGAAGCCATGATTTGTGATGATGCTAATGATCTATCCAAATAGATGGGAGTTGAGTATAAAGAGAGAATATTCCTAGAAAAAGATAAGGCGACTAGTGAATTAAAAGTATGGTAGGAGAGGGATTGTATCTCACTTATTGGAAGACCCATCTGCTCTTCTGTATACATTATGTAAGTTTCACTCTCTGTATTACAAATATCCCACAGGATGGATAGAAAGTTCATATATCTGCCTTCAACTATTTTTTTTTACTAACAGACATGAATGAACAGAAAGATTTATGTCTCATGTGTAGTATTTCAGGATGGTAGGCTTTTTTTTTTTTTTTTTTTAAGGGAATTGTATATTTAGACTGTGATATTCTCTGCACTGCTTTGCCTGATGACTGTGACTTCTAGGGAGGAGAAGGCAGCAAGTGGGGAGTGAGGGTTTGGGGAGGTGGAGAGGGTTTTCTGTGAGATAGCATTGGTTGGTATGGTCTCCAGACCTGGGCCACGCAATGCTCTTTGGCACTCATGGTTACTGTGCATATTTCCAGATGCTGCCCAGACCTGTGTCCAGGGTGTCCCAAGTCACTGTTAGGTTTTTTATATAATCTCTGTGCTGCACAGAATTTCTTAAATGTGTTTTGAATGCAGAGGGCTCTCAGTATCAGGTGGCATCCACCCTGGTCATTGATGTCGATATGGATGAAATCTCACTTGATACTTTTTAATCTCCTAGTTCAGGGACCTTTCTCATTCCTCTTCCTCTGTTACAAAAAGTCTCTGTAATGTTTGACAGGGGTTAATGGTTCCTTTCCTTGAAATGTTTTCTTTTCTGTGCCTTCTGTGACATCACATTTTTCTTTTTCCTTATCCATGTCTCATGCCAAGGCCATTTCTCTTCTGTTCTCATTTCCTTATCTAAACCCCTAGCTGTGCACACTGCCCTGAGTTCTATCTTACTGACTCTTCTCATTAGCACATCATCCATGATCAAAATGCCATTCATGTCCCAATTTTCATTTCCAGTCAGAATTTACCTTCCCAACTCCATATCTATGTGTCTGTATCTGGAAATTCCATTAGAATCCCAGTGTGTCTATGATAAAATGTACACACTCTCTTTTTTTTTTTTTTTTCGGTACGCGGGCCTCTCACTGTTGTGGCCTCTCCCGTTGCGGAGCACAGGCTCCGGACACGCAGGCTCAGCGGGCATGGCTCACGGGCCCAGCAGCTCCGTGGCATGTGGGATCTTCCCGGACCGGGGCACGAACCCGTGTCCCCTGCATTGGCAGGCAGACTCTCAACCACTACGCCACCAGGGAAGCCCCCACACTCTCTTGTCAACTCTCTTTCATTCTTTCTTTTCAGTAATGCCTACACCTACGTTTTCTGGTTAAATTTTTTTAGGTATTTGTAGCTTTCTCCTCCACACACACACTTTTTTTTTTTTAATTTTTTGCCTCTCATGAGTACTTCCTATTCCTTGTCACCTATAAGTCCTTTTTCCTTTTCACTTTTTTTTGCTACCTGCTTTGTTCAGGTGCTCATTACACGTCATCTGCACAGTTTCAGTAGCCTGATAATTGGTCTTGTGGTTCTGGTATCTCTTTCCCGCAAACCTTCCCGTAGTTGTCTGTTTGTCTGCTTATTTCAACATACTGTTCAAAAGCCTTCCATGGCTTCCTGTTGCCTGACAGATGAAGTTCAGATTTCCTAAGGCTGGTGATTAAGCAGCCCATTCCTTCCCTTAACAGCCCAGCTCTATCTTTTACTAACTTTCCCTCATAGGTGCTCATTCTGTTCTCCTTACTCCTTATTCTCCCATATCTGCCTTTCAAAATCTTGCCCTTGCTAAAGCCCAGCTCAGATGCCTCTTCCAGGAAACCTTCCATGATTACCCACTGGAGTGTACTCTCCTGCTTCAGGAGCAAATAGGTGCTACACTTCTATTAGGCCACCTGCCACATACTGCATGTATTCACTTAAGGATCTTATCGCCCTGCTGGGTTATAATTGCTGTGATAGCAGGGATCATCTTATTCCTTTTGTATTTTCAATAGAACTTGGTCTGTTAACTTTGGATTCAGTGTGTTGTTGGAAGTACTTGTTGGAAGAATAAGTTGTAGAGCAAGTCCTTTCACATAACAAGTGCTAGAGCATCTTTAGTTAGAGACACCTAGGTGAGATGAGGTTCTGGTATATATCTTACAGGCCTTTTCAGTCCTCTTGTCATAATATGTCGTACACCTGTGGTAAGACAAGGCTGGTTAGAAAGGGTAAGAGCACAGGATCTGGCTTCAACTATGACTGAGAACTAAGATAGGAGTATTTGCTTCCGTCCTCCCAGAGGTTTCCTGGTATAGCCTAGGATTGTGATTTGCTTAGAGGTGCCTTAATCTAGTCACATGTGTCTAATGTGTGTGTAGATCCTGGGTTAGCAGGCTGGGGGTCACGACTGCTGGCCTTTCTTCCAGGTGCTTGATGATTCACGTGGCAGGGTTATTGTCAGCCTGGAAAAGGGACCCATGTGTCGCTCAGTGATTCTTTAGCCAACTTGAGCAAGATAAGCCCCAGTGACAGGGGTCTTCTGCCAGGCTTAGCCTTCAGGATGTACTGCCAGGTTGTCTGGGGCCTGTTCTCGTCTGCCTTTAAAAGAGGACGAAGGAGCAGTGGGAGCTGCTTGATGGGCAGTATCCTTCCCTGTGCTTTGCTGTGGGCCGTCTTAGGTTGTCTGAGGATCAGGTGACATTTCTCTGCTGTTCAAGGAGACTCCTGACTCCCTGAGCTGATTGTTGAGCTCGAGCCTAGGAGGCAGGCAGGCCTTCAGGACTTGGTGGGAGATTGTAATCTGAGACCATTGTTCCTGGGCTGCCTGGCTGAGTTAATCTTTCACAGTTAAAAAAATGTTATAAAGAAGTAAATCCAAGTTTCTTGTATGCTAAGCAACCCCTAAAGTTTCCCTTGCTGTGGACAAATTAGAAAACAGTTTATGTGTAAAGTTCATAAGTCAGGTAGATGCTATACACCACTGAGCTATAAGCTTCTGCTGCCTGTTGGACTCATTCACTTATGCTAGTATTCACCTTGACCTTGTTGCTCCCTGAGAAGATGGTGCTCATTTTTGAGATGAGGACATTTGGCTCAAGTGGTAGGTGCATCAGATGTATCTACTTGTTGCGCGTGACATATCATAAAGCATGTATCAAAGATGAATGTTAAAGTTCTTGAGTAGAATTTTTCTTCATTTAAATTGTGACCGGTTCACATATTTAACACAATATCTTCCTGCATGAAGATCCTTAACACCAACGTTTGGATGATGAAGACAGTCAATTCTCGGTTGACTGTTTTTATCCAAGGCTGGGTTCACTCTGCCAACCAGCTTATGTGCAGGAACACAAGCTAATTATGAAGCTAAATCTTCCTCAAAGCACGTAAGACTACTCCAGGGCTTAATAATGAATGTGTGACGTTTGTTCCATGCTTTGCTTTTTACCATGCTGTGCACACATTCTGATTTGAATCTCACAACAACCTACAAGGGAGCTGTGATGCTTTGTCTTCCTATTTTGTAAGTGAGAAATTTGAGTTTCCAGTAGATGAAATTGCTGGTATAAGATCAAGCATGACTTAAAATTTGATCTTAGGCCTCTAGGCCATTGCTCTTTCCACTACCCATATTGACTTTTGAATATAAGTGATACGGGGATTAGGCAATTTAGGAGTAATTGCACCAGTGTTCTCCTCTGCTAGCTTGGAAAATGAAGAGCTGTCCTCATACCTATGCATTGTGCTGGAAGAGGTATTTACCTTTGGTTCAGCGCATGCCTATAATACACCTTGGTCCTTCTTGTGAGTCACAGTCACTGCCCCGGTACAACCACTCCTTCTGAATGAAGCAGATCAGCCACTACTGACATGTGAGTTTGAAGCAGTGTGCTGTTAATGCTTGAGTAGGAGCTGTTGGAACGTAGGGTTTTACCTATGAATTATCTAAGCAAAAGACTCTGGAAAATGACATTCTGAACAACTATTATTATGGAAGGCTGGCAAGAGAGACAGTTCCACCAGCTTTCATTAAACATATGTAACATGTTTTCGTGTGTACTATATAATGTAAAAGGCAAAAGGTCTGTTGAGTCTTACTCAAGAACCCGTTCTACCTTGATATCTTTGCTAGTCTTCCGCTTCTAAGCACTTCTAATTGCTGTCTCATTTTTGGATATATTTTTTAATTCTGACTTGAGTGTGACATTGCTTCCTTTATTTTGTAAAATTTCCCATTTGTGTGTATTTTTTTCCAAAAGGAGTATGAACTCTTTAGGTCCAAGTTCTTCTAACACCCTTGCCTCCTTTTTATGTTAAGCCAAATTCTGGTTCCAAGGGAAACTATGGTCTCCAAGGCTGTTAGGGTCTTCTCTTACTCCATCAGAGATGTAATGTGCTTACCTTGTATTCTGTTTGAATCTTACTGAACTCTTATGTTCATTGCATTCTGTGTTCTTGGGACATTGTGAATGTGTGCAAACAGAGCAGCAGAGAATGGCAGGCATGCCTATTATGTAAATTTCCTCTACTTGTGCATGTGTTCCACTGTCTCATCATACTTCACTTACCAAACACAAGTTCAAAGATAAGATTACAGAGCATTAGACCAAGAGATGAGCCTTTCTGAGTTCAGGGCCCTGGGTGATTGCACAGGTTGCTCACCCAGGAGGCTGGCCCTGAACTTAATAGATAAGAACGCATGGCAGAGACATATATGCCCATCCTAATGTTCTTTTTGTTTTCACATTGAGGAAAGCATGGATAAGCTCTTACTTTCTTTGTTTGAAGCTCAGGCTTCAGAAATAGGAAAGGTTAGAACATCAATCCATTGTACTGTTCGCCCCTTTATCTATAATTTGCTTAAATGTTTTCTTCCATCTACTTCCTTTCTTGTCATGTTGGGTATGCCCGTAATATATGTGTCAGATGTTATATCTGCATGTGAGCCTAAATTCTATTCTAAGCACCAAAATGAAAACAGAATGCTTCTGTGTTTAGTTTCGAACACATTTGGGATACTGGAGTATCTCAAACATCATTTTAAGGTAGGCTTTTAAAATTTTAGCCTCCCACACCAATTATATAACTCATTTGTCTTCTTTTGGCCTGTCATATCTGGTGGAAATCTGGGCTTCTTGTGCCTCTTGAGAAAATAGGTTCTTTTTTTTTTTAATTAAATGGTGGTGGATTAACATCCTGTGGTCCAGTGGCTGCTGGGAAGTAGAATTTGTAGAAGATACTGTTATGAGAATTGCTATTAAATTAGCAAAGAGCCCTCTTTGCTGTCTCAGATGAGAACCATGAAGTTGACTTACACATTCAGGGTGGCACTTGATATAATCTATATTCTCAAGAGACTCTCCTTTTACTAATCAAGAGGCTATCACCTGCTCATACTTTGAAGAGAAAGGATAAATGTTCCAGGACTTATAAATTCAGAGAAATAGCTTAAAAGAGTGTAGTGGTTTAACAGATATGTCTGGCTCTGGAATCAGACTGACTTCAGGTTGTCTGCGGCATAGAAACTGGAGAAATTTAGGCACATTTAAGGAACTTAAAAAAAAAAAGCCCCCAGGGGTTGGGATTTAGTTGCATTTGGGTGGGGGTCAGGCATTATTTGTGTGTGTGTGTGTGTGTGTGTTTAAAGTTTCTTAGAAGATTTAGTAAACAGCCAGAGTTGAGAATTACTTGCCTTAACATTTCTAAACCTCAATTTCCTCATCTGTATTGTGGGAGAAACAGAGTTCCTAATGTATAGGGTTGTCGTGAGTATTAGGTAAATGAGCACACCATCTGGCCAGTGGTAAGTATATAGTAAATGTGAGCTGCTATTATTATTACCACCCCTACTGAGTCTTCATTGAGTATGGAAGCTAAACAGGCATATATTTCTTAAGCTTAAAACATGTGCTGATTTGTTAGAAATGCTGCCGGGAATAGAAATGGTACCTGCCCTAAGGGAATGACCTGGGTGGGATTTGAATATCATGCACAGCTTCTTGCCTCCTGCCTCCCAGAGAGAGTGTGTCAGAGAATGGCTGGAACCACTTACTTTATATACAGAGTCATCCCTGGATTAAATACTTCTTTGAGGAAAAAGTTGATTTATTAGATGCTGGGGATATGGTAGCACATCAGGCCCAGTCTCTGCCTCAAGGGGTTCATAGACTGGTAAAGGTATGGAAAAGTAAATGGAAATTATAATACAAGAGGAATAAATGTTTTGTTAAGGATAATGGAGAACTTAAAGCTAAGTTGGAGATAGCCAAGCAGAGAGGGTTGAGTGAGCTAGGAGGAAATAATATTACTGGCAGAGGAAATTGTAGTTTTAAAGAGACTTAAAAGACTCTTGGCACAACTGGGGAACCGGGGAGGTGGGTGGAGTCCAGGAGATGGTGACAAGAAATGAGGTTAGAGCTGTAAGCAAGGGCCTAGGTAACTGAAGCCTGTGTGGACCAAAAGGAGTCCACAAAGGAGATTAGAATTGATCATGAATTGAAAGTTTCATGCAAGGAAGTGACGCATTTAGACTTGCACTTTAGAGGTGTCACCAGTCCTGCAGCAAGGTGAAAGACTCTAGACGTGGATACCAATTAGGATGTTGGTAACGGAAGTCCAGATGAGGAGGTCTGAATTCAGGTAGTGACAGTGGAGTCACAGAGAGGTAGACAGATGGCAGAGGGATTAAGAAGGTGGAACTGATAGGAGTCAGCCCAGGCCTTGTGTCTGTTGGATGGTGGGCATCTAGGATGGACGTTCTGCTTGTCTACCCTAAACTCATGATGCTTCCCCTTAAAACCTTGTCATGGCTCTCTATTGAGTATCATCTGCCCTAAACATTTTGTTTCATCTTTATCTCTTACTAGACTCTTCTGTGAATCCATTGTGATCAATGCTTTGCATAGTTATCCCTCCTCCTCTTTCCCCCAATCCGTCCTGGATGAGCTTTTTACTCTATCTGTTCTAAAACTGTTGCACTGAATGTCTAGGCATTTGGCAGTATATCAAGTAAATATATGCATTTGAAAGTCTAGGTCAGCTTTTCTCAAGCACTAGAGACACTCTTGGTGCTCACTCTAAGGCATTATTGTATATAAAGAATTAACTTCTCTCCTATGCATCTAAATGGTACTAGTTTGGTACTTTACTGAAGAGAATGACACTTCAATCATTTTTTTGTTCTGTGGATCAGAATAGAATTTGTTTCTTGCTCCTGCCCCAGTTAGATTGTAAACTTAGTGCTAAGGTTTCTGGCATTAATGTTGTTATTATTATTGCTAAATTGACTGTGATTGCCTTCATTAGATTATTAGCACAAAAGCCAAGGGGCTAAAAAGATTTATTATGCCCAGTTCTGGTTCTGTTTTTGTGTAGAGCTTGCGGGGTAGAAATGGCTTATAGGTTTCTGTGTGAGACAAATAGTTTGATAGATGTCCTGTAGTTCATGTCTAGAAAATGTTGGAGACTTTGGACTTATTTTAGCATATCTTAGGAAGCTCAGAACAGGTTACCCAGTTGAAACTTACAGAGAGAACAGCATTACTCTCCATCAGAGGTACAAACTTTAGGGCCCCAGGACTCTGGAATTGGGCCTCTTTTCAGTGATGGTAGCCTTCATGCACCCTGTGAACCAACCCGCTGTATGTACAGGAAGGGAAGAACATTGTGACCATTCTGCTCATTCCCATAGGAATGCCTAAGAGTACATCAGTGAACAGTTATTCACAACTAGGTGTTCACATTGACTGATAATTTCTGATTTCATATTGTTTTTTGGATGTATGTATAGGCTGACCTTCTGCCTTTTTGATACAGTCAAGAATTCACTTGATCAGTACTTTCTTGAAGTAACAGAAAGAGTTGTGATCCAAAATATTGAATTTTAAGCTTTAAAACTAATTTTTTCAGTGTTTATACAACACATTTCTATTGAGTGACTACCAAGAACCAGACATGGTATTGAGAGAGATTTGATGTGATGTAAGAGTCTTCTCCCTCAAGAGATTAATATTCTAGAACAAGCAGTGGTGATAACTAAGCCACCCAGTTGATCTGGAATTGCATAAAACTTTTACCACAAGCATTGAAATAAGGATTTATCCCCTTTCCAGTAAGCATCTAACCAGTATCCACAAGGCTGTTGCAGCTTCGAGCTTATCTAGTGAAATGGCAGGTCATGCAGACCTCTTTGACTTTGGGTGTTGCCATGACTGGATGAAGTTGGATTTATTTTATCTCCTGAGGAAAATGTGTTGGTGAGCAAGTATTACCACATCTTCCCTTGCTTTTCTGTTTCAACACAGTATCCTATTCAAAGAAGCAAATCCCTGATGTTTTGTTAAAAGAAATCTGTGGGCCAGATCACATAATACTTGGTGTGTTTGATGGCTGCCGGCTAATTAGCTTAGGACTTGCTCCCTAGAGGTGTAGTACCCCTCCAAGTCTTCATTGCATTGTTAATACCAAAAGATGATCCCCTGTCACTTTCTTCTTTTCTTTTCTTTTTTAAAATTGAGGTATAGTTGACATATAACATTATATTAGCTTCAGGTGTACAACAAAATGATTTGGTATTTGTATACATGATCACCACAGTAAGTCTAGGTAACATTTGTCACCATACATAGTTACAGAATTTTGTTGTTGTGGTGGTGAGAACTTTTAAGATCTATTCTCTTAGCAACTTTTAAATATGCAATATGGTATTATTAACAATACAGTTGACCCTTGAACAACATGGGGTTAAGGGCATCGACCCTCCACACAGTTGAAAATCCACCTATAACTTTATAGTTGGCTCTCCGTATCTGCGATTCCCCATCCGCAGATTCATCCAACTGCGTGCGGATTGTGTAGTTCTGTAGTACGTATTTAGTGAAAGAAGTCCACGTATAAGTGGACTTGCACAGTTCAAACCCATGTTGTTCAAGGGTTAATTGTAGTCACTAAATGTGGTTATTTCTTGTAGCTTAATGATTTATTTATTTGCCAAACACTGGGATTTAGTTTCTCAGAGCACGCTGCTCTACACAGGTATGTAAGCTGTGATTTGTAATGTCTATTTATTATATCAATAAATCACTTTTAAAGGAGTACAGGAAAAGGTACCATCAAGATGCTTGCTTCCCTCTGTGTAGTGTAAACCAGAAGTGTCCAAACTTTTTGGATTGTATACCCCTATTGGCAAAAATGTTTAGAATAAGCACCTCTGTTAAATATGTATACATATTCATATAAAAATTTTATGTACTACTGGACAGTGTATTTTAGAGATCATAAAACACACAAAATTAGAAATTATTAAAGAATGAGATGAAAAGCATTTACAAGTACACATTTTACTGTAGTCTTTATCCTGGTAGACATCTTACAGATCACTGATATAGACAGAAAGTGCTAAGGGTGCTTGGGGACATGGATGGAGAGGGAGTTATGGGCGAGTCATAACCAGTAAGTCATGGCAGGGCATGCGGGAAGACAGAGTTGCTACCATGGGGTTGGTGCAAGCAGTAGGGAGCCATGGGCTTCTTACAGGGCGTCCTGAGCTAGAAGTGGACTTGTAGAAGGCGAGTGGATGGGATAGAGGATGGGGGTGTGTTTGTGGAGAGAACGTGAAGAGACAGGCTAGGATCCCATTCTCACAGAGAAACTGAGGTGAGAAAGGCAAACAGAAGGGTGGTGGCAGGTAGGGTGGGGAACTGGTGAATATTTTGGAACTGCTGTGGAGCCAGCAACTTAAAAAAATTTTACTAGGGATACAGAGGTGCATTACATAATGATAAAAGATACAATTCTAAACTTACATGCATCTTATAGTATAGATTCAAAAGTACAGAGCAAAATTTGACAAAACTGGAAGGAAAAATTCACAAATCCACCGTCAGTATAGATGGCTTTAATAATATCTCATTAGTAATCAGCAGCTTACTTTTAATGATCAGACTGCTGAGGAGGAAGTGAGTCTTGAAGGCTGCAGGAGAACAGTGGTGTGTATCGGGGAAACTCAGGGTAGGGAGGCATGTGGGGAGAACTGGCCACATCCCAGAGCCTTATTATGCCCAGTTCCACTTCAGCTTTTTAAGGGCTCCAACAGTGTTTTCAGGAAATGGTTTATTTACTCCTTCCCCTTCTTCTTTCAGATTAAATAACAGGAACCAGTTTTCACCACTAGGGTCAAAGCTAAGTTATTAGGGGGCAGGAAATACTTTCCCAGTTCTGTTATCTACTTTCCAACTTTCTGCTCTATTACTCCTCTGTTGGAGGAGATAGATGTGTAGCTACTGCCTATGCAGCCCCTGTGAAAGTGATGGATCTGAGGCTTCCAGAGATCAATCTGGCACAAGAAGTAAAGAAGCAGCTGCATGGCTCTCTCTTAGAGGCAGAGTTTTCTTCCCTTGGACAGGATAGAGCTTTAATTGAATCCAAATCACATCTAATCCCATGAATGCTGGAGAGCAGTACATTTTTAACTAGAAGAGCATCAATTATTTATTAGCCATGATACTAATTTACCCTGAGTGTGTGTCTTAGAGCTGGCTGTTCATCCCTGTGTGGCCACTGATGTAATGCCATTGTGCTCCTGTACTCAACTAAGATCTCTGAATTTTCTAGCCTTGTGTTTTCCTGAAGCCATTATTTTTTTTTAATGTGTATTAAAATATTTACTTACTGATATCATCTTGCACTGCTCTGAAGAGAGGAGGAGAAGGTGGGGATTCCTGTTGCTGTGGCTCTTTTTTGCTTTTACACCTGAGGGCTATTTGGGAGGTCCTCTCTGGGGGAGCCTTCACTCAGCACTGGGCTCTGGGAAGTGGAGTGGGGCTTGCCAGCTGTACTTTGATGCTGCTGCTTTATCTGTTATTTGGTACTGTTGGGTTCCAGGATAAATCTCTGGATCTCACAGTTACAGATGTTTGAGACTTTGAACATCTGCCCCTAGAAAATGCCCGCAGGTTTTGGTGTCCCTTATAGCATCCCCCTCACCTCCTTGCCAGGTTAGTTGACCCTTCAACAACATGGGTTTGAAGTGTGCTGGTCTACTTACACATGGATTTCTTTCAGTGGTAAATAGCACAGTGCTACATGCCCCGATTGGTTGAATCTGCAGATGCGGAGCTGTGGATATGGAGGGCCGAGTGTAAATTATAAGATGATTTTTTACAGTGATAAGTGTAGGGCATCCCCAATTCCTGCTTTATTCAAGGGCAAACTGTATATTCATATTCTACCTGTTCGTAGAGTAGTAATTGTGATGATGGCTAACAGGGACTCGGCATCGCTTAAGTCCAGATACTCTTCTAAGCACTTCGTATGTATTAACTTATTTAACTCCCACCACAATCCTATGAGGTAAATACTATTGTTACCTCTAAGTTACAGGTGAGGAGAACATTAAATTACAAGTAGTAAGTATCAATAACTTGTCTGGTGAGCCTAGTACGGGCTATGGAGTGAAAAGCTGAACTGATACACATGCCTTGCCACTTAACCAATCACAGCCTTTAGTCTCTTCATCTGAAAATTGGTTATCAATGGTACCTGCTCACAGGATCTTGGAGGGTGTGCAATTCTGCACATAGTAAACTTTTAAAAAGCATCAGCCACCACCACGACCACCCACCATCACCACCACCCTCATCTGCATCATCATAATCACCTATCTGATCATATGAGATACTTCAAACCCCTAAGGCAGTCTCAAGGGATAATTTGCTTTGGACGTCAAAGAATTGTTGAGCTTTACTCCCTCCTTCCTTGAAAATACAATGGCAGGAAAGTTGGAAATGGTAAGTCTTCTTCCAAGCTGGAAGTCAGGTAGGACATTTTCAGATAGAAAGGTAATTTTTTTTTTCCCTGTTCTCTTCTCTCCTCCCCCATCTACCCCTGCTCACCTCTAGGGGGTAGGGATGAGGGTAGATGGACTGGAGGAGAGGGTGGTGAGAATGTTGGTAAAAGAAAAAAGTAACCACCAAACATGTGTGCAGAACCACTCCAGCATTTAATTAAGGCCTGCAGCCCTTTGTCAGCCAGAAACTCTTCCCATGGTGAGAGAGGCAGAGAACCTTGTCACTGTCTCTAGAATTATTTGTATAATTCAGCAGCTCTTTCCCTCAGATGCTTACCACACGGGGTTGGGGTATAAAGACGTATGAGTAGAATTGCTGAGGTTCAGACACTTGTGTTCACTGTTCAGCTGAGAGCCACTTAGGCTGTTCTTGTACAAATGCATTAGATTATGGTTAAGCAGCTTATGGACATAAAAACACATTAGAACTTTACAGCACTCTATAAATTATAGTTTTTGCAGCATTCACAGCCACAATGCTAGGTAATTACATTCATTAATCTACTACTAAGAGCACATAAAGTTGCCTCCCAAACGGTACTGTATGTGTCAGTGCTCAGCTGGGAAGAGAGCTTTCTTCCCCCTCCTTCTTTGTTCCATCTCCCCCTGTTCCATTAAGCCTTACGCAGGAAGGTTTTGGATGGTACATTGAGGGATTCCCTAACGGAGTCCAAGAAACCCATTTCTTTCCAGGTTAGGCTCCAGCAGGAAGCCTGGTAGGTAATCTTTTTATGTTGAACTACATCTAGTAGCTATTCTCAAGGCATATATTTTCTTTTTGGAAATGGACAGGTGTCTCATTTGGAAAACCAGCAGGGGTAAAGCAGTTGAAAAGAGATTTATGACGGAATCAGTAGCAAATGCTTTTTCATGACTTCTTTTTGCCTGTCTCTAGGAATGGTTTACATGGTGGTCTTTTTTAATTTTGGATGTATCATGAGTACAAAGGGTTGCTCTCTTCCCATGCCAAACCTGAAGTTTCCATCTTTCCATTCCATGTGTTGATGGGAAATGCATTTCTTTTCTTTCTTTCTTTTTCTGGCAACTTTTGCACTTCTCATAAATTATGGAAGGCAGATTTGGGAGAAAAAAGATGAAAATTTATGTGGTGTTATTATTCCAAAGAACAAATTGTATGTGTTTTTTTTTTTTGCATTATTTTACAGGTTAAATAGACCAAGTGATGTGCTTATTAAAAAAAAAAAAAAAAAAGGAATAGAGAGGTATGGAAAGGTTGAGTCCCAAACCACAGTGTAAATCCTGGGCAGTGCTCAGACTACATCCCAGGCTTCTGCATTCGGTTCCATGCATGTGTTATGATGGCATGAGTCTAGAGCCACACAGCTCTGCATTGAATCCTGGCGTTGCCTTCAAGCTTTGTGACCTTGGTCAAGTTAATTCATAGTAATAGAATAGCTAACTTTAGTATATTCCAGAAACTGTATTAGTTTATTAATTTGAGTAGCTACTTTGTAAGTTAGGTGCCATAATTAGCCCCCATTGTATAGAAATGAGAAAAACTGAAGCTTCACGGGGTGTTGTGATAATTAAAAGAGGTATTATAAATATAATATACAGTACCTCACTCTGTACACTGAAAGATACTCAGTACACACAGTCTTGAGGATATATGGAAAACAGGTCCCGCCATCTATCCTCCATTGCCAAATATAACCTTTTATAATGACTAACAGTTTCCCTTTGTAATGACTAAGAACTTGATTGCATTAGCTAGGAAGAGGAATTCCTCAGTTAGCATTTATTATCTACTTTATGCTAGGAAATATCCCAGGCACTTCCCACAGATTTTATTAAGCCTCATAACTCTATCCCTGTATTCGAGGAGTAGAAATGGAGGCCTAAACAGGCTGGAGATTTGCTAAAGGTCACAAAGCCACAAAGCGGCAACACCAGTGCTCAAACCCAGATCTAACTGCCACCAGAGAGGGCGCCTGCTTGTGTCAGTCCTAGATAGAGCAAAAAACACAAAGGAGGAAATGGGAAATGAATAAAGAGTATGGGCAGCAGTGAAGTGCAGTAGTTTTCTTAGAAGGAATTTTCTATTGTGGGAAATAATCAAAGAAAATGGTATGATAGGCTCTCTATCAATAAAAGAATTTGATGTAAGCAGCTTTGGCCTCATGTCCTTCAAAGCAGCCCCAGTTTTTAGGGTGGGGTGCAGAGTCCCTTTCTTCAGCAGGCAGGATGGCATTCTTGTTCCCTGAGGAACTGAGAAATATTTGGGACTACCCATAGCACTAAATGGTATTGTAACACTGGATAACTGCTGAGAAGAAAAATGGTTGCTCTGGTGTAAATCAGTGTGCCGACGAGGGAGTGACAGAATTGCAGGGTGTTATCAGCTTCAGCATCTTGTTTCCAACCCAGCTCTTCCCCCTCTTACAAAACAGCTGCCATATTGGATTACAGTTGAAATCACCAGAGCCTGCTGCTCATCAGGGCAGGGCTGATGCTATTTGTGGCATGGAGTGTACTAGCAATATGATAGCAACTGGACAAGCGAAAAAGGAAAGCCTCCCTCTGGCATGCTGCCATCCAAGGTATAGTTTAAACCACAGGCTCAATTTTTGCCCCATAACTGATTTCCCTACCAACCTATCTGCTTATGCACATACCCTCCCAACCTCACACAGCAGGCCTGGCCTTTATCATTTCAGGTCCTGCAGAGCTGTTCTCTCTCACTGTGGTACTGATGTCAGTTTTAACAGCCATCGTGTATATCGACACCTCCACTGATTGCAAGTGTATATGCTGTTTCCAGTTTGTATAGCCAGTGGTTACCTTTCACAGGCTATGAAGGGGATTTCACCTTTATGAATGTAATTTGCTGAGCTTATGGTGGCATCAGTAAGTCCTCCCAGATGTGGAAGGGTTGATTTTCCTACATCTAGATGACATTTTCCAGCCCCCTTTCCTCATGGGATCAAGGGCCAATGTCACACCACATGCTTCTGTGTGAGAGAAGTGAACGAAATTGTTTAAAGAGAAGGACGTTGTTTAAAGTATGTCTTGCAGACACAGTTTCTAAGATATATGCCTGTGAGGATGTACAGGTTTCCCCCACTATCTGAAAGTAGGGCATTCCTATGAAACCTTTCATAAGCCAAAATGGCATAAAGCCAAGAAGCAATTACCTTAGGACACAATCTTGCTAAAGGATACACAAAATAAATTGAGATAAAGCACAGATGCTTACAGACACAGTTCAAAGCTATGGTGACTTGATGCTAAGATGCTGAGTGTAGTTCCCAGGAAGGAGCTTGGTGGTGCCACTCTTTCTGCTTGGGGTGGATGCTGCCCTCTATAACACCTCTTTGCAAAACAGACACTGAATGCTATTTTTGCTTTAAACCTCTTTCCATAAAAGTGAAAATCCTCTTCGGATTTCTTTTGGTTAGGGAAGACAGATGCTGATACAGATTTTTTGTAAAAGTCAAGTGGTATATAGTGGACTTTGGAAAAGTGGGGGATACCTGTATGTGTGTGCCTTAGGCATGGGCAGAATGGGTATGTGTCAATACTTAGTAACTCAGAACTCTACTGAGTTAACTGTGGACAGCGCTTATAGAAAAATTAAAGTGCTGCTTCTTAAAAATGGGAGAACATTTTCAGAAGGGACTTTCAATGCTTTCAGCAAATCTCTTTGGCTTATGTTTTTATGTAGAAGTCATTTTCTCAAATCAGACATCCCAATTGCCTATTAGTAAACACGGAAAGCATAGATCATGAGTTAAAGTATCGACAGCATTTCAAGTGCTATGAGAGAACATTTAATTCAGTTTAATTTTGTGATAAATCTTGTGTTTAATCCTCTGGTTACTCTGTAATCATGTCTCTATTGATCTTTTCTGAATGACTGCCTGCAGTTTAATAAACTTTGCCATTAACCCAGAGCTTCTAAAGGGAGAGATTGATTCCATTATCAAATCTGATAGACCCAATAAGTACCTAAACATCACTAAGTCTATCTATAGGAAGCTTTGGTATAGAGACAAGCCTGTGGCTTGTTCAGCAAACTGAGTAAAAATGTGGACAACTTTGCATGACATAATTGCCTCAGAATCAGTATCCAAGTCTCTTATGCAAACTGACACTGCCTTTCATTTCTCCAGTCAATGTAGTAACCAGTGGAAAGGACAGTCTCCTTTCTTCCCTCAACTACAATTATAGTATGTAATTTTTTTCTTATTGCAGAAATAGCTTGAGAAGTTTATTTGGTCTGTGTCTCAGGTCAGTGGGTACACCTTAGATACTTTTCTGTGTTCTGGGAAAGCCTGCAGGATAGTTCATTTTATTTTTGCCCATATGATGCTAAAGGAAAGAAAATGCTTCTGGCTAAAACCTGAAGTAGAAGATGAGGGGTCGGTGATAGGAAAGAGAGTGGAAAGGGAGTGTGCATTCATAGGCTGGAACTGTGTGAACAAGCTCCCAGACTGGGAAGACTTTCCATGAAACGTGTGTACATGTCTCATTTAGTGACAGAGCATTTGCAATATACGCTAAACAAGAATTTGTTTTTTTGCACCTGTGGGTATTTATAGCTGCTGTCATTATCCATTAATATTTATTGAGCCACATAGGCAGAACATGTGGAATTCAGGGACTGGAGCATTTGTATAGCTTCTTATTTTTTTAAGGTCAGAAAGGTGTCATTCTCTGCCATTTTTTACCCCTGAAATAAAATGGTGAAAATTGTCAGTTTTAGAGAAAAGCCAAAGCTTTTATTTCTGTCTGGATTTTTATTGCTGATTTGAATCCTTCAGAAAGAGTTCAAACATTTGACGTCAGTGGCAAAGGCTTTCCCTGATTATGCTTTGGAGGGGAAATGGAGGTGAGTAGAGGATTTTATAATGAGACATACTAAACTATAATTTAAAATTTTCTTCAAACAAAAGGTCATAATCCTGACACTTACAAATAAGGCTGTAACGACTTGGTGTTAGGGAACGAGAATAGGATTAGAACCAAGGGACTCCAAGTTTGTTGACAATAGCTGACTGTCTGACTTTGGGATGTCATTTGTTTACCAAGCCTCAGTTTCCTAATTTAGAAAGTGAAAATGATGGTGCCTGCTATATAAGGTTATTAGGAAACCAAGTGAAATGATGATTTTACCTTGTAAACTCTCAACTCCCAGTTGCTATACTAATATTAGTGGTTATAAAAAGTCATAAATTAGTCCTTACTTTATATTCAGAAATTGTCTGACCTCTTATTCAATGTCTAGTTCTCAAATCAAAGTCAAGATGGGACAAAAGAACTCGAAGGGTGCTTTCACGTAAGAGAAATCTCACAGAGATATTTAAAGGTCTGGGAAATATGATCTGGAAGAAGAACGTCTACTGAATCAGTGAACTCTAAGCTACATTGGTTGAATGTTTTATATGTGCTAACTAGCCTCCCGGGATAATAATAACATCAGGGAGTTTAATGGAGCCTAAGAGATTATCTCATGGAGGACCCTACATGTATAGATATTGAAATAGGTTGGTCTATGCCCTTGGCAAGCCAATTAAAATTAGTTTGAGAAAGGCTGTAACAGTTGTTCGTGGAGTACAAGGAGGTGTGTACACACATGGGCATGTTGGTTCTCTGCATCACTGCTCTGTAAATGAAGGAATGCCTCCTCACTTCCAATGGGAAGTTGACTACAGTTTCTGGGAAGTTGGGAGAAAGTTAGAATTATTACTCAAGTAATAATTATTTCATAGTTCTCTAAACACCTATCTGAACCACTTGAAAAACTTGAGCCATAAAGGGATTGTCTGTCATCCACATACCCTTCCCAATATGCTGTATAAACTATTTATATTCAGGGCCCACATAATGTGAATTTTGCCAGAAGTTGCTTTCCCTGTTACTAATTATTACCAAACATTAAATTACCTTTTGTGAAATTGCTTCCTGTCTGCTGAGTGGACAGAATGTGCCTTTTGTGCGTGCGTGTGAGTGTGTGAGTGAGTACGTGTGAGAGAGAGGGATTGAGAGATTTTGTTCTACTAAATGAGCCTCTCCTAGAAGTGGTTACTTTTACCCATCCGCGACCTCCGTAGCCCTAAGTAAAGTCAAATATCAGGGTGCTCTCTGCTGCCTGTTAATGGAGGTTTGACTTCTTAAGAGCCAGAGCTAGAAGGACATATTAGTGGTCTTCCCTTTTGTCCCACTTGGTAAGATTCGGAGTCACATCAGGATTTTTCTTTTCTTATTCTCTTCTGGGGAAGATTAAAGGATCAGAACTGGTATAGCATGGCAGGAAAGAATGGAGGACTCTTCCATGGCTCAGAATCCCAGTCTTTATTTTGCTTTCTATTTCTCCTTTGGTTCATTATTTCACTCTGTTGGAAAACTGAAATGAAAGGATGCACTGCATCTTTCCTTAAGTAATTAAAGATTCATTGGTCACTTAAAATGAAGATGTGGTAGTATGTGGGTATCTGGGGAAGAGAAGAAATTGGGAACATTTTAAGGGAACAAAATAAAAGTCTGTACCTTATTACTAATCTGGATATGGAGAGGTCTCCACTGGCTAATCAGGGTCCTTGTCTCGAATATCTAGATGATAGTATCAACAACTCTTGATTTTTCTGTGAATAGAGAGGTATTGAGACTCAGTAAATGGTAATTTAGCCATGAAATCAAGCCACAAAGATGATGGCAAGACCTGACATTTTTCCCAATAAGTCTCCTTTATTGTTTTCTTTTCTCTTGGGTTGAATAAGGTAATTTATGTTATCTCTCAAGGATCTGTTCACTCCCTCTTAATACATAGGGGAATAGTAATGGCTTTACCAAGTATGTGGTGGGGGATAATGAGTTTGAAAGTTCTTGGTTAGAAATGTGAGGAAGGAGGAGGGAGGGACTAGTACGATTCTGCAGCCTCTAGAGTAAGAGGAGCATCCATGGTGTCCTCCTTTCTCTGATTCATTGGTTCAGAAGCAGCTCGCTGTGTGCCTCATTCTGTGTTCTCTGCTAGGAATTCAGGGATGATGAAGTTATAGCCACTCTCCCTGTGGAGCTAAACCTGAGTATTACAGGGAAGGCCCAATTACTAACTGTTTTGCTGCAATGTAATAAGTACATTAATTAACCCTTTCCCCATCTTTTGCATAGAATGCCTAGTCAAAAATGAGTAATGGCTAATTAAAAAGGGGTATCATTAGCACTACACATCCTCTCAAGTGTGTGTGTGACCTCAGTGAATTAGATTTGAGTGGATGAGAAAGCAGTAGAAATTTGCATCTGCTCGCCTCTCTCGAGGCAGCAAACCAGACTCCTGTCCTCCGAAAAGCCTGAGAATTGTGTGGTGGTCACTTTCTCTTCTGGCTTCCATTATGCTCTCTTCTGTTGTGTGGGTTCCCTTCCCCTTTTTTGGACTCACCCTTTGTGTACGTTATTGCCCTTAAGCCCTCGCTGATGAGATTTTCTGCCTCAGTCATGCTGTGCTCAGCTCTCAGAATGCTGCTGTTATGGAGGAGTTAATTTTTTTTAAGGTTTCCTTTTCGTCATGCTGTATTTCTCAGATTATCTGGAGGGACTGTAATCCAATTTTAGGAATCCTTCAGGGCTAAGAGCCTAAACTGTTTTAAGCAATAGCATCTGGTTGCCAGGGACTCAACCACTTTGAGCATGTTAAGGTCTAACAGCAGCCAACTCTCAATTATCTATGGGAATGGGAGACTGCTGGGACTTTTTCAATTCACAGAGTGCACAAAAATCTCCCTTAAGCTGATAGTTGTGATCTCATCCCATAACTTAGGAAAGCTTCTCAGCGGCCGGGTTTGAGGTTTTTTTTTTTTTTTTTTTGCTCCTCACTTCTGCCTCTGACGATGGCACCACACCTTTGATAGGTGTTTTCATATGCTGAATTTGTCTGTGCTTGTGCTCTCTCTTCTTTTTGAACCTTTTTTCCTCTCTCCATTTGGATTCCCTTGTGTCATATGCATCATTATGTATTACATATAGTATTTTAATAAGCTGCCTCTTTGTTTTTACATTTAGGAAAGGTAAAAATTTATCTATGTTTTCTTTCCTTTGCTCTTTGGTTAATGTGTTCACGAGAGAGGATGTGGCCAAACAGTAACCAAGGTACTTGAAGGAAAGATAGGAAAAACTCTACAAAAGGTTAGCCTCTGAATACCTGAGAGAGGTGAAGAAAAAAAAGGCACAGTGTGAACTCCACCTTATCGCTGACAGTGATGTGAAGACCGGGCACTGCTCCTCGGTCTGACTGAGACATTCACGTCCACAGCTGAGTTGTCTCCAGTGGAACGTTCACGGCCACATTATAGGCTAAAGCCAGCCCTTTCAGAATGTGGCCGTCCTGTTGCTTCAGGAATCTGAAAGATGAGGTCCTTTTGACGGACACCCAATGTCATCTAGTAATTGGTAATAACAATATGTCAGTTGTGCATGATGGCCAGGGTTGCCATTTAAAAAACAGCTCTATTGAGGTATAATTGACATACCAGTAAATTGCATGAATTAAAAGTGTAAAATTTTTAAAGTTTTGACACGTGTATACACCCATGAAACCATTGCCACAATCAAGCCATTGAAAATGCTCATCACCCCAGCAGTTTCCTCATGTCCTCATATAATCTCCTTTTCCTGTACCTCTAAGGGAACTATTGATTAGTTTACATTTCTGTCACTATTGATTATTTTACATTTCTTAGAATTTATTGTAAGTGGAATCATACAGAATCTATTCTTTTTTGTTTGATTTCTTTTACTCAGCATAATTGTTTTGAGATTTGTTCATGCTGTAGCATGCATAAATAGGTTATTCCTTTTTATTGCTGAGTAATAATATTCCATTGAATGGTTATATCACAGTTCATTCATCTGTTGATGTACACTTTTTTTTTCCAGTTTTAGGCTATAACAAAGCTGATATGAGCATTCATGGGCAAATCTTTATGTGGGCATGTGTTTTTATTTCCTTGGGGAAATACCTGAGAGTAGAATGGCTGGAGCATATGGTAGGTATACTTTGAACTTTTAAAGAAACAGCCAAACTATTTTTTCAAGTGGTGTACCATTTTACATTTCTACCAGGAGTATATGAAAATTCCTCAACATCCTTGCCCATACTTGAGATGGTCATGCTTTTTCATTTTAGCCATTCTAATATGTATGTAGCGGTTATAATTTGCACTTCCCTAATGATGACTGTTGCTAAGCATCTTTTCATGTGTTTATTTATCACCCATATATCTTCTTTAGTTAAGTATTGGTTTAAATTTTTTGTCTTTTAAAAAATTGGGTTATTTTCTTTTTATGTAGTTTTGAGAATTTAAAAGAATATATTCTAGATACAAAACTTTTATCAGATATACACTTTGGAAATACTTTTTCTGTTCTGTGGCTTGTATCTTCATTTTCTTAACAGTGTCTTTTGAAGAGCAGAAGTTTTCATTTTTGATGAGGTGTAATTTATCAAGTTGTTCTTTTATGGATTGTGCTTGTGGTATCTTATCTGAAAAATCTTTGCCTAACCCAGGGTTACAAAAGTTTTCTTCTAGGGCCTCCCTGGTGGCTCAGTGGTTGAGAGTCCGCCTGCCGATGCAGGGGATACGGGTTCGTGCCCCGGTCCGGGAGGATCCCATATGCCGCGGAGCGGCTGGGCCCGTGAGCCATGGCCGCTGAGCCTGCGCGTCCGGAGCCTGTGCTCCGCAACGGGAGAGGCCACAACAGTGAGAGGCCCGCATACCGCAAAAAAAAAAAAAAAAAAAAAAAAAGTTTTCTTCTAGACATTTTTTAGTTTTAGGTTTTACACCTAGGTTAATGATACATTTTGAGTTAATGTTCCTAATTAGATTGAGATATGGATCAAATTATACATATCTGTTTTTCATATGGATATCTACTTGTTCCATCAACATTTGTTAAAAAGATTATTATTTCTCCACAGAATTGTTTCTGCACTTTTGCTGAAAACCAGTTGTCCATATATCAATAGGTCTATTTCTGGACTCTCTATTCTGTTGATCTGTTTCTCTATTTTTATGACAATACAGGACTGCAATTTTAATCCAACGTGAAGTATAGCAATAGGAAGCACCTTACTTGCTTCTTGCCTAACCCACTTTAGAGTAATAGCTCACCAATTTGCACGAGTTCTGGGGTCCTTTCTTAGATAATCTAACAGGTGGCAAAAGGTCTGGCATATAGTAGGTATTTTGATTTTTGTTTTTAAAAGATGAAAACATGAGGGATTATTTTTTTGAAAGCCATATTGATTATTTTATTTGTGAATTCCTATAAGTCTCCTGTACTTACTAAAAAGTTTAGGTCCTGAAAGTCTGTTCATAAGTCCATTTGTTCAAAACTCCAAAGTGGGGGACCACTGTGAACATATCCATATAGAGTTAAGTTTTAAAAACGCTGTTATGTTTTGTTTCTCTAATTTTCACTCCTTATTATCACTGTAAACCCTTTTACTTCTTTTGCACTTAAGAGAAGTGTTGGAATCAGTGTTTGTAAAGCCATTCAAAAACAGATACAAATGCAATATAATAAACCAAGAAAGGACTTGACAGACTAAAATGACAGCACACAGCTGATAATGTCTTGTGATGGTAACAGAGAAACCACTTTTTCTTTTTCTCCGGGCTTCTTTGTTATTTTCTTTGCAAATCCCTAAGATCAAAGAACTAATAGAAGAGGTTCTGCTTAGGTTGCACCCCTCTTTCACACATGTACGTACACTTGGGCACATGCAGGGACACATATTTGTAAGTGATGGGCTGCCCTCACACTAGTTTGGCTGGAAAAATCAGATGGAGGCTCTCTTTCTAAAACCTATTTCATGCAAGGCAGGCGAATCGTGCCCTCATTTGCTGTTGTCTCTGGCTTCACCTCTAATCAGCAAATGGAGCTGTGCAGCCTACACAGGGTTCATCTGCAATTCGCTGCTCTCCCTTAGTTGGTGCAACACCGAACCATTTCATCTTGAACTTTAAGAGTGGCAGAGGAAGACTTTAGTGGAAGATTGTAATTTGGGAGAAAGGAAAGTCAAGAGCAAGATTGCCTATTTTGAAGAAAGGCTGGGTGTTGAAGGAGATTGCCTTGGTTAGTCGGTGTCTGAGCCTCCCTCTCAGCATATGCACTGCTGTGACCATGCCCTCCATCACCAATGACCTAAAAAATCACATAATTTTAACTATTCAAGAAACCTGTTCCCCACCTGTTGTACATAGCTTGTGCACTTACCCCCTCTATTGCCAGAAAATATGTCTAAATCTTTTTACCTCCCAGCTAGCCTTCTGTTGTTGGCTGGCTGGCTTCCTTACTTCTTCTGTGATTGTCCAGTGAATACCTTAAAGCATTTTTTCCAGATCTCTTCCTTATCCTCCTGCCCCCCTCCCTTGCTAGTGTGCTAAATGCTTCCCTTGCTGAGTATGGGGCATAGTCATCTTATTTTCAAAAACCACTGTAGATAGTTCTGATAGACATTAATTTTCTTTGGGAACCATGGTAATGACTCAACAGGCCTTTGAAAATTGCCGTTCATCAATCCTAAAAAGTTATTGTATAAACCAGACAATTTTTCTTCTTATATTGAAGCAGTACTTTATAGGCTGCCCAAGTTTCTTTATAGAAATTCTTAATAATAATTTGTTGGTGGATGGATATATGCACATATACACATGTATGTAATCATGTGTGCAACTCTTTAGAATGTTATAAGATGAGTAGTTTATAAGCTATTTGTCTTTGAGTCTCATTGCTTACAATGGACAGTTTTTGTCATTTCACCCCCAAGACAGCCATTGAGAAATTAAGTGATTATTTTACTTGATACACAGTAAACAGTCTGTATAGGTTTATAGAGGGAACAAACAAATAGCAGCCTGTTTTTTTCAGGAACTGTTCCAAAGGGTCTATGCAGTAATTTTATAAATAAAACTGTATCTTTGAAAGTATAAAGATACTCTCTAAAGATAATCTTTGAAAACCTCTTATGTAATAAAAACTTTTAAAAGACTACATTCTTTACCTCTTAAGCTACCACCTCCATACACATATTGATCCTCTCTTTCTTCCCCTCTTCCCCTCAGACAGCCTCCAGAGTTGAAAATCTCAATATTAATTGGAGCTGAGATGATTGTATTGCTGCTGCTAAGACTTCAGCAGATCTCTTACAAGCTAATGTCACGGCATGGGGTCCATTTGCTCTGTGTAGCTATTCTGTGGTTCAGTGAGAATGCCTTGATTAATATGCTACATGAAAATAAAATGGATTTGGAAAAAATTATACCATACTCTCATAAATATTAATTCACATTTGTATGGAATTGCACATAATTTTCAATGTACTTTGGAGCACCTTCAGTATGAAAAAAAGATTTGGTCTCCGAAGAGAATGGCATAATTTTTTTCTAAAAGCACAGCTGATACATTATTAAATATCATTTGTTTACTAACCCTATACTCTACATCCATATGATGTAGGGCAGTAGGTGGACAGTGTGACAAAGGTGTTTTTTTCAGCCTGTGGGGAATTTATGTATTACCCTTAGAAGTGGTACAATTTAATCATATTATATAGAAGCAGTCCACAGTGGGACTCACCTGGCTGCTTCTGCTAGTGTTGCCATTATACCTGAGTGTTTTTTCATGATAGCTGACTAAATTGGTTACATTTGAGGCCAAATTCTGAGCAGATGTCTGACATAGCTGACTGTGGTAGTGGACATTGGACAAAGCAATAAACATAGCAGATATTTGTTGAACATTTATCGAACATTTGTCATCTGTTAGGCATAGTGTGCAAGGTTCTGAGACTGGAATTAATGGCCATGTGTACTTGCTTTGATCTCATTTTGTCCTCTAAACACTTCCTCACCACATCTTCATTACCTTGGGAGACCTGCCTCTCCAGTGGCAGAGAGTAAATCATCTGCAGTGGAAGCAGCTAGAAGTTAGACCAGAAGCTACTCATTTGCCTTGTAGGATTATTATTTTTGATATATTCTTGCCCCAAAGATAAAGCCCTTCTCCTTTTCTGGGGCTTCTTGCTATTTGCTGTGATCCTTCCTGTGTGCCAGCAGTGCCTGCTTATTTGGGTTTCTTGGTTTCTTGCTTCTATCAGCATTTCTAGCTTGCTTCACTCACTCTGTGTTAGAGACAGCTTGAGATATTAAATCACTATTGTGGTTTATAGATTTGGATATTTTAGTTGTATTATTTATTTAGCAAGCATAATTTGACCATCTATTACTTGCCTGGCTCTGTAAGTGGAGCACTGGGGTTACTGATACTTAGTACCGACCTTATTCTTTCAAAGAATCATGCTACCAGCTGCCTCAGGGCTTTTGCACAAGCTGTTCTCTCTGCTCAGACTTTCAGATCTAGGTCAAATGGCAGTCATCTCCTCAGCAACAACCCCCTCCTCTGGACTAGACCATTTCCCCCAGTTTTAGCACCCTGTTAGCTTTCCTTTAGAGCAGTTAGTTCAGTTTGCAATTATATATTTGTGTGATTTGATTAGTATCTGTCCCCTAAATTCTAAGTTCCATGATGTGGGGATTTTTCTCCCACACGATTGTTTTCCCAGCACCTGCAGGATGGTGCTAATTTTGTACTTGGAATATACTGGGTGCACAAAAAACATTTGTTGAATGAGTGGAGACCTGAGAACAGTGCTTTGCATTACAGAATGGTCTCCCTGAACTGGCAGCCACTGGGAAGGGTTCTTGAACTAGAAAAGGGAGAGGAGTAGAAGGGTGGGCTTTTGAGGCCAAGGCAAAGCAGATGTAAAGGTCCAAGGTCCCCAAATAATGGCCGTGGCTGAATTGGGAAAGACATCAAAGAGCACCATGTGTGTCAAGTCGGGAGGGCTGAGGTATTAGGAAGAGGTAGAATAGATAGATAACTGCTCCAAGAATACTGGCTATGAAGGAGAGGAAAGAGAGAGTGGTTTTTTTTTTTTTTTTTTGTGGTACGCGGGCCTCTCACTATTGTGGCCTCTCCCATTGCGGGGCACAGGCTCCGGACGCGCAGGCTCAGTGGCCATGGCTCACGGGCCCAGCCGCTCTGCGGCATGTGGGATCCTCCCGGATTGGGGCACGAACCCGTGTCCTCTGCATCGGCAGACGGACTCTCAACCACTGCGCCACCAGGGAAGCCCGAGAGTGGTATTTTGAGAATGAGAAATGGATGAAGGGGAATGTTTGTTTTTGTTTTTACTTTATTTTTTATTTTATTTAAAAAATACATTATTTTATTTTGGGCTGCATTGGGTCTTAGTTGAAGCAAGCGGGATCTTTCATTGCAGCACGCATGCTCAGTAGTTGCGGTGTGTGGGCTCCAGAGCGCATGGGCTCTGTAGTTGCAGCACGTGGGCTCTCTAGTTGTGGCATGCGGGCTCAGTAGTTGCGGTGCGTGGGTTTAGTTGCCCCACGGCACGTGGGATCTTAGTTCCCTGACCAGGGGTCAAACCCGTGTCCCCTGCATTGGAAGGCAGATTCTTAACCACTGGACTGCTAGGGGAGCCCCTGGTTTTACTTTATTTTTAAATGTGTGTTTAGGACCACAGAAGCTGAGAAATTGTGTGCAGATGAGGCTCCAGGAAGGAACATTTTCAGTGTAAAGAGGAACATATCTATTCATTAACAAATGATTGAGTGTCAAATCATTTTAATGTTATTGCTTAATGTGTACATTTCTTAGGGTTCTAAGGACTTTCACATATATTGTATCAGGTCATATCTGAGTCCATTTGCATATGGGCTCAGAGTTGCAGTGACTTACTCCAAGTTTCATAATGAATAATGTCAGCGTCAGAGCTCAAACCCAGGCCTTTTGGTATCTCAGGATGTCCTGACCTGCCTCAAGGCACAGAACTCACCTATGTCATGTGGCCTGAAATGCTTGCCTGTAGTTCCTACAGGTGCTGCTCCCTATTCCAGAACATCCATGATCCTTCTCCCACCCTCCCCCATCCCGCAGCCACACACAGGAATAAATGAAAAGTTGCTGTTGATCTTGGTGATAATATGGTTGTTACATATTGCAAAGAAGATGAGAATTAAGGATGCTCAGAGGATCTTGTGGTAAAAATATAATGCATTAAGGAAACATTTTAATCATGTGAATTGACAGTTTCTTTCTTGCTGGCTCACATCCACCTGGCCCTGGTATGTTCAGTCTTGTGCTGATTTTTTTGATTTTTTGAATTGCGTATGCACTTAGTACTCCTTTTCTGAAACGTAATTGATGTACCATCTTGGGAAGTGAGCCTATTAAGCCTCCTCAGGGAATAGCATGCGCTGGACCTAGTGCAGAGCCAGATGGAAAGCTACTATCCCAGGCAGCAGTGAAAGCACTTTTAATGGACAGATACTTTGTGCTTTGTTGAGTTTTTTTTTCCCCAACAAGAATAGAAAGGATATATTTGTGGCATTAAGGAGTCAGAAAAATTGAGAGCCATGTTTCTTAGTTTTAGGTAGTCTCATACCCCACTTTCTTGCCTTTACTCCCTCCCTTCTAGTAACCCCATTTAGCCTCTGTTTTGGGTGTGACGCTAGCTACCTATGTAACCACCACTTTCCTTTCCTTCTCTTTTTTTCTACAGAAAGATGTAGCACTTAAGCCTCAGGAACGCGTGGAGAAACGCCAGACCCCTCTGACCAAGAAGAAACGGGAAGCACTTACCAACGGCTTGTCCTTTCATTCCAAGAAGAGCAGACTCAGCCACCCACACCACTACAGCTCAGACCGGGAAAATGACCGCAATCTCTGCCAGCACCTCGGGAAGAGAAAGAAAATGCCGAAGGGACTCAGACAGGTGAGGAAGCTTAGGGTTTGTTCATTCCTGTGGCTGCTCTTCCTCAGGTGCCTGCTTCTCTGTGGTTCTTCCTAACAGGTGGAGAAGATATTATCCTTGCTGGGTGCCGGAGGGCTGCCCTGCTGTGTGTTTGCTTCTAAAAGAATATACCAAACCAAGCTCATTGTTTTTATCACAGTTTGAAACTTTAGCACAGTACCCTTTCAGTCACATGTGCTCTGTGTAACAAAGCCTGTTGCTGGCGCTACTGGCGTTGAGGGCAGACTAACGGAAGTCTTGGTGATGGTCCAGGTAGACTGGCTGGCAGGGAGAGATCCTCTGAGGTAAAACAAAGGAAACAGGCAGATTTGTTCAAATACACTGCGTATCTCAAGGTTTTGAGGTGCTAAAAATGGTTATCTGCATGCAGGCAGTACCCTGCATAAGATTTATATTTTCCAGGGAAGCCCAAATACTGTGGCATGTGGGAGAGCACTGGAGGAAATGAGTTTGCCTTCTGGTTCTTCAGGTGTCCTCCACAGCCTATAATTCAGGACTGTCTTTGTGATCTGCTGATTGTATGAAAGTCTGGTAGTGGGGCTTACTGGGCTGTTTAATAATTAGGTTTCAATGATCCACAAGAAAATACAGCTCTTGGCATTTGGGGAGCCTTTCTGCCTGTGGAAATCCCCATGTGAGATAGATTAATAATGAGAAATGAAGCTGTTTATAGCAATTTTTCAGCACAAATCCGGAGGCTTTAGCACCTGCTGAGTTACCTGTGTCCTAGGTGTGTTTTGTTTGTTTTTAGAGGGACCGCTGGGTGGGATTGACTATCACTTGAAGGAAGCAGAGGAAGGGAGTGTGGCTCACAGAGCAGGTGCTGCTAATTAGAAGCTGAACAGGTAATTCCTAGTTTGCAGATGTTTCTCTGCAGAGGGAAGAGATCTAGGATCAGACAAAACAGTGGTTCTAAAACCTCACAGATCATTAGAATCATAACATGAGCCTTATTAAACACATATTCTAGCTCTACCCTAGAACCTGATGAACCAGAATCGCTAGGGGTTTAGGCACAGAAGTTTGTCATCTCAAATTTCCTATTTGATAATGGTCAAGCCAGTTTGGAAATTTTTCTTATAAAGAATCAAGAATATATTTTTGGTGATGAATTTCAGTTAAAAGATTGGAAAGATCAAAGTCCTTAATAAGATTTAGTGGGCAGTTTGGTGTCAGAGCGGAACTTGATGGGTAAACTTCTGAGAAAATACCTAGAATGGTGGATTTCAGCATGGACTCAGGAGGATCTCAGGGAAGTATCCCCAACTCTGACACACATGGTGGTTTTTCTTTGTCCTGAAATGAAATGCCAGGTTAGAGTTATAATGGATATTATTAACATTTATCTGATGCATAGCACGGTACAGTCGTTCAGTGTGGGAGTTCGTGTAGTATAATCTACAAGTTTCACAACAACCCTGGTTAGTAGATGGTATTATGGTTACTTTACAGATGGGAAAACTGGGGCTTAAAGAAATAAAGTGACTTGTCTGAGGCCACTTAACAGTGAGGTACAGAACTAGGGTTTAGACCCAGATTTCTCTGCCTTTCTCTGTTTTCCCTGTATATTCTGCTTCCCTTGTTTGAGATAAGGACTCCAAGTCGTGGGATGTAGGGAGTCTACAAGTATTTTTAGAAACTACATGAGTTGGTTTGGTTAGGGGGAGTGATTGTGGTCATAGAAATGGCCTATGAAAGCTCAAGAAGAAAACAGGACAACCTATCAAGTACAGAGAGCAGAGCTTGGAAAGTTGAAGGCAACCACATTTGGATGAAGATTAAAAAAAAAAAAACTTTTTGTTTTTTTTTGACAGCAAGTGGGGTGAGGGAGGAAGGGCTGGGTTCTATAAAAGATAGTTTTCCTGTGGTATTTGTGACTTCCAACTCATGCCTCTCCATGTGAGATATGCAGCAAAAGTGATTATTCCCGATGGAGAGAGGTTGCAGTGTAACCACTGCCTCTCCAACAGGGTGGGAGGAGGGCTTCTTACCCTTTCAGACAAGAAATCAATTTAATTCTGAGCTTACACACAGCTGTGGTTCCTCATCCTTGACTCTCTTACTCCCATACTTGATCTGACTTTTCTGTTCTCTGTCTTCAAAATCCTTCTTTCTACTCTGTCCTCTAGTGAAAGAGTTTATGATCTTACAAGGCAAGGACTTGTATGTCTCAAATTCGAGTAGCTTTTTGGTCTTAATTATCCATCTTCTGGTACTAATGGTATTTGAAATCAGAGCTATCCTTATTTCAGGGAAAATATTTGAAAAGCAATTAGTTTGACTTACTTTTTATGAATCATGGAGAAGGAAAGAATGAATCGTATCTTTGGTCTATATAGGAGTTTTAAAAATAAGTGGTGTTTTCTTATCTTCAGTGTTGATGCCAAAAAGTATACTATCCAGTGTTATTTTTTTTAGTAGGAAGGGAAACAGAAGTTGATAATTGAGGTAAAGCTGTAATACTTTCATTTATAATATTCCTAGCATCATATGTGTTATTATGAAACCCTGAACAAATCACTGTCTGTTGCTGCCCATCTGTAAAATGAGAGATTTGGATTAGAAGGTTTCTCAGTTCCATGATTCTTTAAGTTTTTGAATAACACAGATATATAGTGTTGCTGAGGTCTGTAAAGGAAGACCATAGTAGGTCTGAAAGTATTTAGTTTTGGAGTCTGTAACTGGTTGGCTCTGTGAAGACATTAAAGGAGAGTGAAGAAAAAAAAGCTCCAGCTGAGCTTGTACCCATCCTGATGAAGCAGTATATTTTGCCCATGCTCTTCTCCATTTCCATACTGTTAAAAGAAAGTGTTCTAAGTAGTAACCACCCCAATGGAACTTACTTGTTGGATTATGTTTTTAAGTATAAATACATACTGACCTAGAAGATGCTGAGCTGGCAACTGTCTTGTAAAATGGTTGCACTTTTTTATATGGAAAATTTGAATTTTCTTCTTAATTTCCAAAGGGGTTTTAAAAAATGAAGAAAGGAGTGTTATACAAAAGAGTACATGTCTTTCTGACTCCCCTATGCTTATGTTTGTCCTACACAGAACTGTTTGCCCACGATGTGAGTACTCAAACATTATGTTAAAAAGTTTTGGCTCTTACTAATAAGGAAATGGTAGGTTGTTTTTTGTTTGTTTGTTTGTTTTCCTACTTTGACTTGGGAGCGGGAAAATCAAAACAGAGGTTGATAGGTCCTCTGCATAAGGATCTTTACTCTCTACGTGGGAAACTACTGCAGAGCATATTGAAGTCATGTGCTGCCAAACCTTCCAACCGACCGAGCCTTAACTTCCGCAGAAGGGTTTTGGGAAAACTTGACTCCTCTGAGGACTTTGAGTTTAGTTTTCTTTCAGTATGTCTAACTTCTAGACCACAGAGGATGCTTTAAAAATTTAGTACTTTGTAGTTGAAAACACTGAGCAGAGGGTTTTTTTTTTTTTTTTTTTTTGCTGTACGTGGGCCTCTCACTGTTGTGGCCTCTCCCGTTGCGGAGCACAGGCTCCAGACGCGCAGGTTCAGCAGCCATGGCTCACGGGCTCAGCCGCTCCGCGGCATGTGGGATCCTCCCAGACTGGGGCACGAACCCGCGTCCCCCGCGTTGGCAGGCAGACTCCCAACCACTGCGCCACCAGGGGAGCCCGAGCAGAGGGGTTTTAAAAATAGAAAAGAGATGAGGAAAAGTTGATAACGGTTCAGAGAACTCTCAGATTTGGCTCTGAGTGGCTATTTCTAAACCTTCATTTAGTCCATTAGTCTGTCCCATCTTTCTCTAGTATGAACTGAACCAGAGGAAATAGGCTTAAGTGAGCTAGGAGGAATTTTTAGGTTATATGAACTCTTCTAACTAACAGACACAGGATGGATCATCAAAATAAATTCCGGAGTCTCCCTCCTAACTGAATTTTAAGTACCAAAAAGCCATTCATCTAAGGACAGAATTTCCCAGAGAGAGGCAACCTATTGAGATAGCTTCTAGCCATAGGAGAACACTATTTGGGAGGAAAATAAAGGAATTCGGGAATATTTCAGGAGCCCGGCAGTTAGACTCTAACCTTGTTGGTGAGAATGGCTTATGTGGGAATGCCTTACGTGGTTTAAAAATCTTTATACAAATTGATCTGGGTAGGTGTTGCTTGTAAGGAATGGAAATTTGCTCCTCTCTCTGAAAGTCTAGTATGGCGGAGTCAAACTTGGTGGAGGATTAATAGCTGACATTGTAGATATCAAAGATGTATACTGATTTCTAGGAAGAGGAGGGATTGATCCCAGTGCCAAGTCTTTAGAATTAGAGCTCTTGTTTTGTTTTGTTTTGTTTGCGGTACACGGGCCTCTCACTGTTGTGGCCTCTCCCGTTGCGGAGCACAGGCTCCGGACTCGCAGGCCCAGTGGCCAGGCTCACGGGCCCAGCTGCTCTGCGGCATGTGGGATCTTCCCGGACCGGGGCACGAACCCGTGTCCCCTGCATCGGCAGGCAGACTCTCAACCACTGCGCCACCAGGGAAGCCCAGAATTAGAGCTCTTGTTTAAAGCTTTTCGTGGTGGCTGTGTCTGCTTTGTGTATTGACATTGCATGTTCACCTTATTTGGAGTAAGTGGTTGTGTTGGTCAAGGGCCCAGGTGACTAAGCCACCAGCTGAGCTTGCACCCATCCTGATGAAGCAGTATATCTTGCCCGTGCTCTTCTCCTTTGAGAGCATTTACTACCAGAGGCGGATCCTTTATTTCAGTGGACTCACTCAGATTGTCGGAAGACTTCTTGGTGACATTTGTTACTAGTAGAAATTAATTTGTGGAGGAGGATTTATAATGGAAAACTTTGATTAAGCAGACCCAGTTCAAGTCACATTGCTGAAGACCTTCCAATTAGTTGTGGGTGGAAATCCAGGCTGAAATCACATAGGTATTTATCCAGTTTGACACTAGAGCCTACAGGTTTCTGGAAATCAGAGCATTTGAAACACTAATGTAATTAGGTGTTATACTTTAGTAATGAAAAGACATGCACTTTGCTAGGTGCTCTTTCATAAATACATTTGTTATAATGGTTAAATGACTGAAGGTATATTGAGCTGGTATCAAGAAATGTGAGCTGCAGTTAAATCGTTTTTACTTCATACTTCAGAGTTTCAAGTTTAATGTGTTACTTGGGATTTCATTTGCTTTTTAAAAATTGTGTAGTCATGAGAAGGTTACAAATTGAGGTATTAAAGAAAATTCTTTATTTTTCCTCCCGATGCATTTAAGTTGCACACTGCTTCTCTTCCTTTGCCAAAACTACAGAAATAAGAATAAAAACATATAAGGAAAGACTGGGAGCAGGAATGGGGAAGGAGATTGGCTTATAATTGCTCTTGGAATCTTGATTGACTTGAAATAAGGATAAGATGCCAGTTTTTAACATCTGGTTTTTGAGGAACCTCCAACCCAGGCCGATCTCTTTTCAGAATTAGATGTGTATTATATTGGAGGTATTTGTTTGGTATTTGGAAACCTGCGACTATTATAACAACAGATTATGTGAAGGTTTTTGGTGTCCCCCCACCCCCACCCTTGGGCTTTAGAAGCAGTGAGTTTATTTTTTGAGTTCTAGAATTTTTGTTTTGTATCTTCTTCTTTTTTTTTTTTAATGTTAGGGATAGGGTTTTTTGTTTTTTGTTTTTTTTGGCTGGAGCGGGGGCCACTCTTCATTGCGGTGCGTGGGCCTCTCACTGTCACGGCCTCTCTTGTTGCGGAGCACAGGCTCCAGACGCACAGGCTCAGCAGTTGTGGCTCACGGGCCCAGTTGCTCCACGGCATGTGGGATCCTCCCAGACTCAGGCTCGAACCCGTGTCCCCTACATTGGCAGGCAGACTCTCAACCACTGCGCCAACAGGGAAGCCCCTGTATTGTGTCTTTTGACCCCGTACATTGTTGTCTGGGATATATTCTGTTGGCCTTGCATGTTGGTAAGAGTGAGCATAAATATCACTTGACTTCTGTGAGACAGATGTTTGAAGTGAGGTGGCCAGTAATAAATTTTATCCCAAGTGATGTATATAACTCTTAATTAAAATTTAGTAAAAATTGACCAAAAAGAGGACATAGCACATTGACTACCATCTCATAAAATAAAACCCATAGAGAGAAAATAGGCTGAATTGGAAAAGGAACTGCAATTAAAAGAATGGACAGTAACTCAGCTCCAGTGGTCCTGAGACCTATAGAAATTGTTTAATAAAACAGTGACATTCACTAATCCCAAAGTAGGAATTTGTTGTATGTATGTGTGTGTGGAGTTTTATCAAGGGCCATTTAAATATACTAAATATACTATATATTCTTAGAGGAGTAAGATGGGCAGTGACAGAAATCATTCTCAACTCTACCTACTGTAAATTCCTACAATACTGGTGATTGAAGGGTGAGGCAGCATGTTTTTCTCTTTACAAGATTTAGACACTACACTTCGGATACTTGATGAAGGTAGACAGACTCCCTTTATTTATATTAAAACTGCATTCTGTGTTAATTTAATGGTAGCTTTTCCCTCTTCTGAAGATACAGTGTTGTCTGCATGTGGCCAGATCTTAGCTACAGAACGTGAAATAAGCCTCCATGTTTTCTGCATTCTAATCTCCACTTACAGCAGTCCCATCTCCACACAAGTCTGTACATGACAGGTAATGAGTGGGAGGTGGGAGTGGGTAGGTGGCTGTGTGGTTTGCAGTGGTGTCAGTTGGGGAGCTGAGCAGATGGTTGTGATAGCCACGTGTTGCGAGATTCCCGTGGGAGTTGATGGTGGTGACAGGCGACTCACAATGTGCTATTTACAGTTTGGGTTTACAGTCTTTCAGTGACATCTGAATGCTCTTTAGCAACTGCTTTCATTACTGCCTTTCGAGGAGCTGCTAATTGAAAATGAAATTGTGGGTGGGCTTTAAGGCAGGCCCAGGCAACTCTGTGTGGTAAATGTTACTTGAGAACTGTTGGATATTTTAAGGCCCAATTTGTTATTCTTCTTCCAAGAAGGAAAAGCTAAAGGTGCGTTTGAAGATTCGGTATGTGCACATAGGCAGAGCCGAATGTCTCATCCTGCCCAGAGAGCCAAATGTGGACTCACTGGGCTGGAAAACAAGCCATCTGCCCAGGGCTCACCTTTGTATGGTTTCCTTTAAATGTGTATAACCGTGTAAGGTTCTTATTTTAAACCTGCTAACATCTTGTAATTGCCGTGAGTTTTTTGTAGGACATCATCCTTCTTTCTGCCTCTGCTGTTTGTATAGTTACTGTGCAGGAGAAAATGATGATCTGATCTCTTGAATTTTGAGATATTATATTCAAGGTCTTGCATACAACTTTTCTTCCTATAAACCTTTTCCTATCATACAATTCTGTTGAAGGCATTTGGGGCCTCCAAGCACAATGAGGGAAGAGGAGGATGGAGGATTAGATTGAACTTTGTGGATGATGTTCTTGATTCTCTTACGGCTGCCTCCAGCTGCGGGATTGTCATTTGTACCTCATCTTCAGGGTTTGTTAGCTAAAGCATCAGTAGCATTTCTGAAATGGTAGCTTTTGTAAGTGTTTACATGTTGAATTGTTTTATTGCCCATACTCAAACTAGCTTTGCACGGAGAAATCTTGTGTTGAACAAGGAATGACCTCCCTCTTGGAAGTGCTGTTAGCTTTCTTTTTAATTAAATATGAAGATAGATACAACATTACTGCATTCTTTTTAGCTTTCCCTTGAACATTTCAGTGAATACTGTGAGACAAAACCATACTGAATTATATGCTTTGTTTGAGTAGGGCCGATATTGCTTTTAGAGAGTCCCTGAAGGGCTGAGGGGACCTTGATGACACACCCCTTGCTGTACTTAACCCTCAGTCCCATTAGACCTGCTTTGCCACAGGAACCCAACTGTTTTAATGTGCTTGAGTTACTGCTGGGTCCTAATGATGTTTAAAAGACCCTATTTGGGTATTCTAAATGAATTCTGGAGCATTTTGTCTCTTGATGCAAGCCGTGATGATTTTGTACCAAGCAATATAACAGAGTTCTTTCAGGAGCTCAGGGTCTTTTCACACCTAGAGGTGTGTGTCCTTATACTAGTGTTCACAAACACACACACAGGAGCAGAAACCAAAATGGCTCACACACTCGGGCCAAGTCCTGTCCGGGCCTGCCTGGTGTCTTTCAGGAGGCCCAGCAAGCTCTGCCATGGGACCTGTGGAAATACTTGACCTGCATTCATTGATCACAGCTCTGCAGAAGCTGCCACTTCTCCTGTGCCTCTGCCTACAGTGACGCCGTTATTGCTGGTCATTCTGTGACCACTGTGCACCTGCGATTGCTCAGGAAGCACTCACATCACCACATGTCTTGAAATCATGTAGTGCAAGGCTGGCCGGTCCTAATTGCTAGTAATGGTTCTGAGTGGCTGAGATTGGCTGTGATTAGATTGAGAAGCAATTAGCTGCATTTTATGGGTGGGAACATACAGAATAATGTTTCTCAAAGGGTGGTCTTCAGACCACCTATGTCAGAACAACCCTGGGGCTTTTATTAACATGCAGATTTCTAGACAGCACCTCTGACTGGTGGAGCCACAGTCCCTGGGATGGGGGTTACAGTGTGACACCAAGTTCCTTAAGCAACTCCAATGCAGGTGCTGCAAGAATCATACTTTTAGTAAACTGAATCGTGTTTTGTTTTGTTTTTTTAGAAAAGAGAAAGGGAACATTACTGTGCTATTTGCAAAACTTGTAACAAATCTTAAAGTTTTTAAGCCATATCCTGTTTGAAATAATTTTATCAATACTAGGACCATATTCTCGTTCTGTATATTTACTAATGGAATTCTTTTTCAAAATATTATTGGAAAAAAAAAAAGAAATGTTTCTTCCGAATACTATAGACATTACATTATAAAAAATGTTTTCAAAATGGCTGCTTTTTGGTAGCTTACTAGAATGTAGCCTCAGTAGAATAATTATGTTGTATTCTTCTCTCTTATATCCACAAGCTCCCTCAAAGAACACAGCTTTTTATACATCTGGTAACTGGAGTTTATTCATTACTCTTTCTTTTAGTTTCCTTTTTTTTTGGCTACACCATGCAGCATGCGGGATCTTAATTCCCTGACCAGCGATCAAACCTGTGCCCCCTGAAGTGGAAGTGCGTAGTCTTAACCACTGGACCGCCAGGGAAGTCCCTTTTAGGTTCCTCTTATTGCTTTCTTCTTTCAGCACCACAGTGGTATTTCGCTCTTAAGGTTTATAAATTTTATGAATCCTCCATATTATAAAAATTGGTGGTATTTGGTGGCAGTATTGGGGGGCAGGTGTGAATTAAATCTGAAAATACTGCCTAGGTATCAGTTGAGCCTAAAGACCATTAACTGTTCTTCATTAGTAAGAAAACTTCAATATAATAAAATTTTATACTTGAATTTCTGGTTTGGGTTCCACAAATTCAAAAGGAAATATTTTCCTTCTAAAACCAGACAGAACAAAAGCCCTCAGAAGAAATTTTAAGTAGCAAAATGTAGATTTAGGATTTAACAATTGCCTGAGGTGTGTCAACAGTGGGTAGCATTTGTTTTTAATGCATTGCTATGAGACCAGAAATACTGTTCCCCTGGAGATGAGTGCAAAATGATCTCCTGAACAGTTGCTAATGAAATTATCACACTGTATGAATAAGACTGTTGATAACAACTTCTGATGTAAAAAAATACTGTCATCAAATTTCTCTAAGAAATAATGTGGATGATGGGAAAAGCCCCTGCCTCTCAGGTGAAATATAAAGCTGGGTAATGGGCCCAGCTCACATTGCTAGAAGGCTGAATGGTACTTTCTGAAACTTAAGCAGCCCACTTGCATAATTTATCATCACCTGCCTCCTACCTCCTCGTATTAAAACTCTAAATTTATATTTCTCAAATGAATATGGCAGTGGGGAGGATTAGGGCGAGGCATTCGGGGGCTGTGATTATGTAGCTATGTGTGAAGGAGGATATATTGGGATCATGTAGGGAGTCTGTGCCAGCTGCCCCCTTGGTTCCCTAGGTAGAGTGAGGAGACAACTTGACATACCAGAATACTGAGAGAGAAGGATATGGAGTTTAAAAAAACTTTCCCTGATGATTCTGACCCCGCTCTTTTCTGCCTCCTCTTAAACCTGATGGCCCATCTTTCTTCTTCCTTTTCTATCTTGGAGCTTGTCTTCAGGCTAGACTTTCAGCTTTGGGGCTTTCATCTCACTCTCTCCTTCCCTTCAAATTCTCTTGCTTGCTTCTCCACCCAGTCAGGATTGCATGGGAAACCACTTAGATTTGCTCTTAAAGTTACAAAATGCCTTTGCCACCTGGTTCCTTGCTCCCTTGACCATGCTGGTCCTTTCCCCTCAACATTTATACTGATCATCTTACCTGGATTCTTAGCATAGTTCAGCATTGTTTTGCTCATTGCTATTTACTCTCTTGTTCAAAAAGTTTCAGTGACCCTCCATAGCCAGTGAAATAAAATCAAAGCCCCCTTAGTGTAGGACCTCCTGGATCCCAAGTTTGCTTCAAATACCTTTCCAGCCTCTTTCTGCTCTCCATAAACATCAAACCGTTGCTGCAGTTGCTGTTATTTGCAAGAGCCCTGTGTTTCCTCCACACTGCTAAGCCTGTGCTTATGCTGTTCCCTTCAATTGGGATGGCCTTCTTCAATAGTCATATTTATCTTCTTCAAATCTACTTCTTCCTTGGAGCTTCAAATCTACTTCTTCCTTGAAGCTTTTATCATCTTTTCTCTCCAAATTAATTGCATTTTCTTCAGAACTCCCATGATCCTCTGTTTATAACTAGGGTGACCCCAGAATTTATCACCTCATGTAGGACATTTCTGAGAGTGAAAGGGGGTACTATGAATAATTACCTTGGAACAATAAGCATAAATCAGGACTTCCTGGAAAATTAGGATTACACAGTCACTGTCTTTATAATTCACTTTGACCCTTTTCATTTTGTACCCTGTTTTAGAGTTGGTTGAATACACATCCTTCTCCCCACCTAAAGTCAAGCTTCCTGAGGACATTACTCTGTGACACAACAGGGGGCCCAGGCTTGTGCTGCATGTAGGAAGTAAAACCCTTGAAACCCGTTTCAAGGCTATCCCTGCCTGGAAAACCTGAGATACCTTTCGTGTTTCCCGTTTCTGTTGTCGAGCCCTTGCAATCCATTCTCCATACCAGCGTGAGCTTTTAAAAATATACATTTGATCATATTATTCCCAGATGTGAATTCACTCAGTGTCTTCAAATTAAAATTCAGATTCCTGTGGGCTCTAGTGCCTGGCTCTCCAGCGCTCTTTCTTCAGCTTCATGTCTTGCTCACTGGGTCCTGTCCCTCTGTCCTTCCTTCATTTCCTCCAACATGTCAAGCTCTCTCCCGCCTCAGGGAGCTTACACACGTTGTTCTCTCTGCCCAAAGTGCTCTTCCCACTGCTCTTTGCATCATGGGCTCCTTCTCGTCTTTTAGGCTTGAGCTGAAATGTCAACTTCTCAAAGAGGCTTTTCCTGACCATAATGTTCACTCCAGGGTCTCGCTTTAGTCCCTTCTCCTTTGCACCCACCTTTTTAGTTTCCTAACACTTAGCACAATTTATAGTTACAGACTTTTCCATTCTGTATCCTTCTTTCTGCCCCTTCTGCTAGACTCCAGGCTCTGCTGAGGCAAAGTACCATAGCCATTTTCTCCACCATAGTGTTTCTAGCACATTGCCTGGCACATAGAAGAAGGTGCTTCATAAATTAAGGTTGAATGATTGGAGGTTGGAATAATAATTATTTTTGCAATTGATGACATTGCTAATTGCACGCTATTGTTACATTCCAATGTTAATTGCTTACAGCAGAAAAAAAAGCCAATACAGTATGACCTTTGTTTTCCCTCTCTGGGGATATGACTGTAAAATGAGATACTGATGATCAGCAGATACACACCAGGTAAAGATTTAATCCAAGAAGTCACTGCCCTTCTGGTGGATGGCGTCTGCTGTTCTCCCATGGAATGTATCGGCAGTCTGTCGTTCCAGTGTCCTGCCCATCAGTATGGTGAAATTGCTACTGCAGCCAAGAAAAGCTGGCCCAGGGAAACTGCAGCATTCCATTTTTCAGAGATCATCCCAAAGAGACTAGACAAGCAGCAGAGACAGAGGGGATGGTGGGTGGGAGTGAGGTGGAATTTACTGAGTCCTCTTTTACATGCAAATATTTTGTGTGGGGTTCTCCTTTTTTACCATAAAAGTACAAACTATTTTTAGTATCAAAGCGTGAATAGCATGTCTTTGCACTGTAAAATTATTGTCCCACATGCCCTGTGTCTAAAATATTTTGACTTTAGAAAACAGTTTCATGTCATTTCCTTGTAAATTGGCCTAATTAATCCATTCTCCCCATAGTCGCTGTTTCGGCAAACATTGAGCATTCTTTGTGTGCACACCTTATATAAGAGACTCTGACATAACGGAAGGGATGTATAACCATGATAACTCTGCGCTTGATGCATTCACAGCTTAGTAGATCCATCCTGACCTCATGGAGAACTCTCAATGTAAGTGAGGCTGAGACTGGTGCATTAAGTGTAATTCAAAGGGAGACACGGTTGAGCATCTCTTAAAGAATGAATACCTTCAGACACGTGTACTAATGTCCTTTTCGTTTCTTTCCTGCCATGCCATTCCCCTCTGCCTTTTTAAGAAAATCATGAGAATAATGCTCTATCCTACTGAAGGCATCAGTAACTGTTAGGAACAGCGCTGTGTTGTTTATCAGTTCTCTTGGGTTCTTAGTTTTACAAATAAAGGCTTTGGCATTCTCACACTTTTACTTCAGGTGCAGTTTACTAGGAATTACCTGGCCCAGTAATTTTACTAAAATCTTAATGGCTTGCCAGTGTTTCCAGAAACTGCCATTGTTTTTGACAGACATGGATCACAAAAATAGGTGGTCCTATTCTAGATTATTTCTAAAAATAACCTAAATTATTCTAGAAAAATATTTTCTAGAAGTGGTTTTGCTGTGTTTATAAGCCCAGTTGTAACTTCTTACTCTTGGAACTCGGTATGGGAAAGTCATGTTTCCGTCAAAAGATGGAGCTTTTTATGCTAATCTGCACAAAACATAAACTCTCTCTCGTTTTCTGTCATTTCTGTTTACTGGAGGTAGACAGTTATTTTCAATGCAAGCAGAACTTCAAAAATTCTTAAATATTTAAAAGGAATATTTGTATAGGTATTTAGGTCTCAAATTTATAGGGAGAATACTGATGGGAGATTGTACAATTAGTGATCCCAGGAGTAGATTATGGAGCAGTTACAAATTTACTAGCAAGTTATTTTTTCTTCTAGAAGATAATTTGTAATTGCTTTTTGTTTTTGGAAACACTAGCTTTCTTGGAAAGTGTTAGAAATGGTGGTTTCCTGGTGAATTTCTCAAAAAACTATTCTATAAAGTTCACTCCCCCTCTCACACTACTCGCTTTCCCTTGGTGTCCATTCATTAAATATTTATTGACCATATACTCCTGTAGGCAGACATAATTTTAGCTGCATATAGCAAACAAAATGACAAAAGTCTCTGCCTTGGAGGAAGTTACATTCTGGTGGATTCAATCTTTTTAGCTGTAAATTCCATTTAAAGGTCCAACCCAGACCTTTCTTCTCAGCTTCCAGTTTCATAAATTCAGGTGCTTATCACTTTTTTTTTTCCCAACTGGATCATTCATAAGCATTTCAAATTCAGCATTTTTCACATTGAACTCTACAATAGTTGTCCTAAGTTTGCTCTTCCTCTTCAATTTCCTCACTTAGTTAATGTGCACAGCGTCTGCTAAACATCCAAGCCATAAATCTTCTCCTGCTAGAAACCTGGAAGTCATACTCTTTTCCCCTTCACTCCTCATATCCTCACATCCTCTAGATTTATGTCCTATGTATTTCTCATCAGTCCCTCTCCATTTACCACTTTCTACCCTGCCTGCCAGTGCATTGGTTCAGGTCCTCCTTCTCTTGGTTATATTAGTAGCTTCTTTCCTGGCTTCTCAGCCTCTAATCTCACCATTCTTCAGTCTGTCCTCCAAATTCCTTCTAATGTAATCGTGACAACATACAAATTAAATCATGTTACTTGCTTGAAGAGTCTTCATTGACTTGACTTTACTTACAGGCTGAACTAAAACTTCTTTGTATAAGTGTAGAACTGCACACATTTTTATGCCTTTAGGAATTCCCCCATCTTGCTCTTGGTGTGCTTCCTGACCCCAGTAGGTACCCTTATCACATCAGCCTTATCTATTTCCTAAAATGTCTTCTACCCCCCTCTCCCCCACAAATCAGAGTTCACTTTGCCTTAGTGAGTATGATGTGAGTTACATGTGAGATGCGCAGTCCTACGAAGTCAGAGATGGATGATTCCACTTGTTAGAATAATATATTTTGAAAGGACATTTTTTTTTTTTTTTTTTTTGCGGTATGTGGGCCTCTCACTGTTGTGGCCTCTCCCGTTGCGGAGCACAGGCTCCGGATGCACAGGCTCAGCAGCCATGGCTCACGGGCCCAGCCACTCCGCAGCATGTGGGATCTTCCCAGACCGGGGCATGAACCCGTGTCCCCTGCATCGGCAGGCGGACTCTCAACCACTGCGCCACCAGGGAAGCCCAAGGACATATTTTTAACCAAGAAAATTTTCAATTAGGTAGAATTTAATATGGTACAGGAGAAGTAAAATGAAAAATTTTAGAGGACCATGGGAACAAATTTTAAGGGGAATAGTCCAAAAACATTAAAAAGAAACTTTTTTTTCATGGTGGTCATTGCTGGGCACTTACATTGGGGTAGCAGTTGGAGATGACTGAAGACTTTTGTTAATGGAAGTGTTTTTCAGGCTTAGGAGTTATAAGTCAAGGACTGCCTTTGCTGAGCGCTCTTTGGGGGTTTTTCATCTCTAGAAGAGGAGACTGCTTCTCTGTGAGTGAATTCTTTAGGGGTTCAAACCAAGGAACACTAGACTTGATCTGAACCTTTTTATTCTTTTAAGTTAATGTTGAAATGAAAACTTTTATAGATACAAGGGCATTTCTGTTACCAATCAGGTATATAAACTTGGTGAGGATTTAAAAATGTGATCTATGTTGGCTTATTTTTAAATAAGGTACTTGAAAAAGTGACCACAAATATGCTAAAAGGTTTATTTGAAGTAAACACAGTATTATAGCTCCCCTGGCATAATTATTCCATATTTTGTCTTGGTGAGTCAGGGCACAAAGGAAGGATAATCACAGTGTTTGTAGAAAACAGCCCTTCGAGCTGGGCTCCTATGATTTTAACTTTGGCTCTTTTACTTGCTCCAGCTTCCACATTCTTTTTTTGTAAAGCTTTGGTAGAAATGCTATTTTTTTAAGGCAACTTATTGTCTTTATTATTTCTACCAAAGATTCCAGATCAGCATAGTTTTTAAGGTATTTTTATGTCATAGGTGAACTGTTGTAGCAGAATGAAGCAGTTATTTTAGAAAGCTGTGTTTTCCTACCCATTTCCACATTCCTTTTAAAAGGCTACTCTTGGAGGTAGAAATAAAACTGTTGATGAAAAGAGTGAGATAAGGAATAACTTCTCTCTTACACTCCTGAGGTGGGGTCCTTCACTATTCTTGTGTGTGTCAACCTAGTACATCTTCTTTCCTTGACAACCAGGTAAGAGACAACGTGTAAAATTGATTGGACTGTGATTCAGAGAGTGGGAAACAACCAAAAAGTGTATCAGAACACTTCTACGTTAGAGAGGCCCCTCCTACACTTTTTCTTTGTTGGTTTAGACAATATGAAATATTGTGTTGACATGTAGGTAATTGAGGACAAATTGTGGCTATTGATATGAGAAATGCTCTTTAGGTTTTTCTTTCAACAATTATGGGGATCTTCATTCAGGGCAGTGAAATTATTTCTCCTAGACGTTACATGCAGGCAGCTGGAAGAAGAGGAAGTTGTCTTCACATTGTCTTATGGCCGTGACTTTCAACTCACTTACCAAGATATTTTAAGCACTATAGCTAATTAGAAGGAAAGAGAGCAGTTTTGTTGTGAACATATTCAGTGAAGAATAGGATGTCAGTGTTTGCTGTTGTATTGTTCAGGCTGTATGAATGCTTTATCAGAGAAAGTACCTGGAAATCAGGAGTCTTGGGTTACAGGTTCTGTCTTGCTGTTGACACATTGTCCGTCCTTCACTGAGTTATTGACTGTCTTTGACCCTCAGTTTTTGTGATTGAACAGTAATGCAAATGGTGTATACTTCTAACTCTGGGAACCTGTAATATGTGTGAAGTTAGAAGTGCTGGAATACTTAAAATTTCCTTTTCCTTAAAAGTGTGAATAAGCAGATTTTAGAAATCATGAATTACCTGGACTTCGGTAGTATTAACATAGTTTAGATGAACCTGCACTTAAATATGTACTAAGTACAAAGAACAACACCTAAGAGTTTCTGCTTTGCAGTAATGACTTACTTTGGTAAAAATTATGATGTGCAGGGCTTCCCTGGTGGCGCAGCGGTTGAGAGTCCGCCTGCCGATGCAGGGGACACGGGTTCGTGCCCCGGTCCGGGAGGATCCCACATGTTGCGGAGCGGCTGGGCCCGTGAGCCATGGCCGCTGGGCCTGCGCGTCCGGAGCCTGTGCTCTGCAACGGGAGAGGCCACAACAGTGAGAGGCCCGCGTACCGCAAAAAAAAAAAAAAAAAAAAAAAAATTATGATGTGCATATGGTTATTAGACTACTATAGATCCCAGTGGGTACATTAGATTGAAAAACCTTAAACGGAATGGGCTCATGCATACTGTTTTTAGCAGATGATAAAAGCCTTTTGCTGAGAAGAGATTAATATGAAATGGTAAGACATCTTTGTTTAGGGGCCATACCTGTTGGCAGCTATCTGAGAATTGTAATTTTATATCTTTCAAATTGAAATCATGGAAATCTGTTTCTTATGGAATAATTCATAGTGAAGTAATGCAGTGAAATTATTTCTGAATTTTACTTTTTTAACCATTAATCCATATTCTTGGACACATCAGGTTTTAGTTTAGTTTTTAAAATTTTTCGGAATGTAAATTTTGGGCCACATGTATTGATTCTTCTGGTTTAGAAAATTCTTCCCTGTACCTCATTTATATAGAGGGAATGAAATTTGTAAGAAACAGTGTCACCTCACTGGGACTGCTCAACAGTCATTTGGCTGAAGTGGTCACTGTATTGGGTTTCCTTTCCTGCTCTTTTGCAAATGAGCTCTCTTCCTTCAGGAAATGGTTTATGTGCATTCCACATGTCCCAAACCCTGTTGTTATTATAGAGACATGAGAGGAATATAAGAGATGGATCTCTATTTTCCAGGGCTTCATCCTTGGGTTACCTAATTACTTTGAAACAGTTTAAAGTAAATAAACTGTGAAAAATACTCTTTGAAAAGTTGTTGAATGATAGATATGCTCTTAGTTTCTCACTAATCTCTCTTGTGGTTTTTCTACTGCCATATATTTTTCTTGGGAGAGTTTTCTTACAGCTGTATTTGTGATCTTGGGCTAGGATTTATGAGCTGCCACCATTAAGGTCTCCCTCTGGCTTTGTCATCAGAGATGGAGGGTTGTGTGTGGTTTGTTTTCTTATTGTTAATATGTGAGAATTTTTCCTAATAAAAATAAATGCATAAATGTTTTTCTTGACATTGTGTTTTTAGGATTGACTTATTAAGAGAAATGTGTCAATTGTGAAAATTTCTTCCTGAGATTAAAGGCAAAATTTCCAAAATAGTATGCATTTTGGTTGTCTGAAGAAATGTGTATCTTCTGATTTTAGCATTAGACTTGGGATTTTTTCTTAATTTAATTGTTATAACTAGGGCCAGTAGAAAAGTTAAATGAAACAAAAAACATTGTGGTGGGAAGTAGAAGGAGGAAATTCAGGACATGTAAGAAAATCTTCTTGGATCTTCCTGATGATTGTTAAGATTAGTGAATATTGACAACCCCAAGGATTTTTGAGTGGCACTCTGCAGGCTAGGCTGCCCTGCATTTGTAGAATTCAAGCACATCAAACTGCATCGTCTTTGGTTTTTTGACCTTCTGCACTTAGTCTGTGAAAAGCTTGGATCTCTGACTAAGCCAGCCTTGTGGTTAAATATAAACTATTACCAACTAGCTCTCTCCTCTTTGGGCTCCTAGAGAGATTCAGTGGGGCAGTTCAAATCTGTTTGCATTATTAATTCAGCTAGCATAAGCTAACCCTTTATTTCACTGTCCTTAAGGAATATGTATTTTAATCTGAGGACACAGGTAGAACGAATTGACCTAACTATTAACTCAGACTTCTCTAAGACTTTAGAAATTACCTATTTAAGCTGTGCCTCTTTCTTAGCACTTTTACTATACAGGCCCTGATATGCAATATTGACATATACAATAAGCATTAATATGGGAACAAAATGGCATTTCATGCTGTTACATAACCCATAACTGTTTCACTTCTCAGACTGATTTTTGGTTGTGGCCAGCTCAGAAACTCCCAATTTAATTAAGACTGTCATGTTATGTGCCAGAAAAAGCACTTCTCTCCTTACAGGTTTCACCACTTTTTAATGAAGACCATTTACCTGTAGACAGGATATGCTATATTAGGATACGATCTGGGTTAACCCTGCGCTTATGGAAAAGGGTATTGGTAGCATCGGTGGCAGTATTATCTCTCAGTTGATTTTGTACCCTGTTTTCAATATTTTCTATATATTCTGTTCCCTCAGGTGTTGGTTTCTTATTCTTGTATGAAAGGGAAACCAATGTTGATGTTGTTTCCCTGAGGATTTATGTAATAAGCAAAAAAGAAATGAGAGAAGTGAATTTTTATGTTTGAAAGTGCTTAACCAGTTGTTAGACTATCAGTTACTACAGGATGGTAGACACTGGGCCTGTACTAAGTGTTTGCCTGAATCAAATCTATGAATAGTTCGCCAAGCCACCTCCTCTTCCTGCCATTCCTGTTTTTTTAAAGCAGTATAATTGACATAAACTAGACAGTAAATGTTCCATTTTGAGTTAATTTATGTATATGGGGAGAGGTATAGATCAAAATTAATTTCATTTGTATATGGACATCCAGTTTTTCCAGTCATTTTGAAAAAGCTATCCATTCTCCACTGCATTGCCTTTTACACCTTTGTATAAAAAAATCTCTTATCCATATTGTGTGGATTTATTTCTGTACTGTCTATTGTGTTCCATTGATCTATTTGCCTTTTTGCCAATACTGTAGCTTTATAATAAGTTCTGAAATCAAGTAGTTTTAGGCCTCCAACTTTGTTCTTCTTTTTCAAAGTTGTGGCTTTTCTAGGTCCTTAGTATTTGCCTACGAATTTTAGAGTCAGCTTGTTAGCTTCTACAAAGCATCCTGCTTGGATGTATGTTGAGATTATGTTGATGCTATAGAATTATTTGGGGAGAATTAACAATTTAAAAATAGTAGAGTTCCTAACTCTTGAATAATGTATATTATCTCTGTTTATTTAGGTCTTATTTAATTTCTCTTAGCAATATTTTATAGTTTTCAGTATACAAGTCTTTCACATCTTTTATCAGATTTATTACTAAGTATTTCATATTTTTGGTGTAATAAATTATATTGTCTTAAAAATTTAATTTCCATTTGTTCGTTGTTAGAACTATATAGAAACATGTTGACTTTTCTATATTCATCCTGCAACCTTGCTAAATCACTTTAGTAGTTTTTGTAGATCCTATCTGATTTTCTACACAGATGGTCATATTTTTAGTGAATAGATACAGTTTGTTTGTTTTAATTCCTAGCCTGGATGTCTTTCTTTCTTTCATAAGTTCCCTGGCTGGAACCTCCAACATCATGTTTAATAGAAGTGGTAAGAGCAGACATCCCTGCCTTGTCCCTGATTTTAGGAGAGGAAAGTAGCTAGTCTTTCACCATGAAGTCTGATGTTCGCTGTATGTTTTTTATAGATGTCCATTATTAGGTTGAAAATGTTTTGTTATATTCTAGTTTATAAGACGTTTTATCAGTAGAGGATGCTAGATTTTTATCAAATGCCTTTTCTGTGTCTATTAGGATGATCATGTGAATTTTTATTTTATTTTTTTAGAAAAACTTTTAATTTTTTATTGGAGTATAGGTGATTAACGATGTTGTGTTAGTTTCACGTGTACAGCAAAAAAGTTATTCACTTTATACATATACACGTAGCTCTGCTTTTTCAAATTCTTTTCCCATTTAGGTTATTACATAATACTGAGCAGAGTTACCTGTGCTATACAGTAGATCCTTGTTGGTTATCCATTTTAACTACAGCAGATCGTGCCAATTTTTTTGTTTTATTTTGTTAATATGGGGATTCACACTGATCTATTTTTGAATATTGAACCTTGTGTTTCTGGGTAAACCCCACTTGGTCATGATCTGTTATTTTTTTTTTTTTTTTTTTTTTTTTTTTTTTTGTGGTATGCGGGCCTCTCACTGTTGTGGCCTCTCCCGTTGCGGAGCACAGGCTCCGGATGCGCAGGCTCAGCAGCCATGGCTCACGGGCCCAGCCGCTCCGCGGCATATGGGATCCTCCCAGACCGGGGCACGAACCCGTATCCCCTGCATCGGCAGGCGGACTCTCAACCACTGCGCCACCAGGGAGGCCCATGATCTGTTATTTTTAAAATGAATCTTTGCATTTATGTTTGAAAACAAAATTGACCTGTAGTTTTCTTTTCTTGTGATGTCTTTGTCTGGTTTTGGTATCAGGTGATGACCTCATGATGGATAAGGAAATATTCCCCCCTTTTCAATTTCTTGAAAGAGTTTATATAGAATTGTTATTATTTCTTCATTTTATTTTATTTTTTTATAAATTTATTTATTTTTGGCTACATTGGGTCTTCATTGCTGCACATGGGCTTTCTCTAGTTGTGGAGAGCGAGGGCTGTTCTTTGTTGTGTGTGCGGGCTTCTTATTGCGGTGGCTTCTCTTGTTGCAGAGCACGGGCTCTAGGCTTGCGGGCTTCAGTAGTTGTGGCATGCGGGCTCAGCAGTTGTGGCGCACGGGCTTCGTTGCTCCGCGGCATACGGAATATTCCTGGACCAGGGCTCGAACCTGTATCCCCTGCACTGGCAGGCGGATTCTTAACCACTGCACCACCAGGGAAGTCCCTATTTCTTCTTTAAATGTTAGGTAGAATTTATCGTTGAAGCCACCTGAGCCTGGAGTTTTCTTTTTGTGGGAAGATTTTAAATCAATTTCTTTTCCAGAAATTGGACTATTCATGTTATAGACCATTTCTATCTCTGATTATTTCTTCTTGAGTCAGTTTTGGTAATTTTTGTCTTTTCAAGGAATTTTTCCATTTCATCTAAGTTGTTGAATTTATTGGCATAAATTTATTTAATAATATTCTCTTATAATCCTAGTATCTGTAGAATCTATAGTAGTTCTGTATCCCTTTTTGGTGCGCTCTCTCTCTCTCTCTCTCTCTCTTATTTATATCAGTATGACTGGGGACTTACTAATTTATAGACCTTTTTAAAGAACGAGCTTTGATTACATTGGTGTTTTCTGTTTGTTTGTTTGTTCGTTTTTCCTGTATTATACTTCACTAATTTCCTCCTTTCTGCATACTTTGCATGTTTTTCTAGTTTTGTAAGGTTGAAGCTGAGGTCATTGGTTTAAGATCTTCCTTAGAAGATCTTAGAAAAATATGGACATTTAATGTTATAAATTTCCCTTTAAATACTACTTTAGCGGAACCCCATTAATTCTTATGTGTTGTGTTTTCATTTTCATTTAGTTCAAAATACTTTCTAATTTCCTTTGTGATTACTTCTTTGATTCATGATTTATTTAGAAGTGTATTATTTACTTTCTAAATATTGGGATTTTCAAGAGATCTTTCTGGTATTGATTACTAATTTAACTCTATTGTGATTAATAAAAAATTCTTTGTATGACTTAAATACTTAAAAAATCTTTGGGGGACTTCCATGGTGGTGCAGTGGTTAAGAAGCCGGCTGCCAGTGCAGGGGATACGGGTTCAATCTGTGGTCCGGGAGGATCCCACATGCTGTGGAGCAACTAAACCGCTGCACCACAGCTACTGAGCCGGCGTGCTACAACTACTGAAGCCCATGTGCCTAGAGCCCGTACTCTGCAACGAGAGAAGCCACCACAATGAGAAGCCCCCGCACTGTGACAAAGAATAGCCCCCACTCCCCACAACTAGAGAAAGCCTTTGTGCAACAATGAAGACACAACGCAGCCAAAAATAAAAAAATTAAAAATAAAAAGTCTTTTGGCACTTGTTTTATGGCCCAGAATATGGCATATCTTTGTAGATGTTCCCTGTGCACTTGCAAAGAATATAATTTCTTCTGTGGTTGGGTAGAGTGTTCTATAAATGTTAATCAGGTCAAGTTGGTTTATAGTGTTTTTCAGTTCAATTATAGCCTTGCTAATTTTTTTGCCTACTTGCTCTATCTAGAGAGGTATGTTGAAATCTCTTGCTACAATTGTGATTTGGTCTCTTTCCCCTTATTCTATCATTTTTTCAAAGCTCCATTATTGGATACATAAACATTTAGGAATGTTATATTTCCTTGATTAGTCACTTTATTGTTATGAAATGACCATTTCTAGCTCTGATTATTGTTTTTCCTCTGAGTCCTGCTTTGTCTGGTATTAATACATGCACACACACTCCAGTTTGCTTTTGAGTAGTGTTAGGAAGTTTTTGTTTGTTTGTTTACATTTAACATATTTGTATCTTTATATTTAAAGTGCATTTCTTGTAGACCACATGTCAAGGGACTTGCTTTTTAAATCCAATCTGATAATGTCTGCCTTTTCATTGGAATGTTCACCATTTACATTTAATAAGGTTACTTATATGATCAGGTTTGAGTCTATCATGTTACTGTTACCATTTGTTTTCCATTTGTCATATCTTGTTTCCTTTTCTCTCTTTCCTTCCGTCTCTTGGATTAATAAGGTATTTTTTAAGATTATATTTTATTGGGACTTTCCCTGGTGGCGCAGTGGTTAAGAATCTGCCTACCAATGCAGGGGACATGGGTTCGATCCCTGGTCCAGGAGGATCCCACATGCGTGGAACAACTAAGCCTGTGAGCCACAACAACTGAGCCCACGTGCCTACAGCCCGTGCTCTGCAACAAGAGAAGCCACCACAATGAGAAGCCTGCACACCGCAACGAAGAGTAGCCCCCACTCGTCACAACTAGAGGAGGCCCACGCGCAGCAATGAAGACCCACTGCGGCCAAGAATAAATAAATAAATAAATAAATAAATAAAAAGATTACATTTTGTTTCCTTTGTTGCTTTTTAGCTATATTTCTTCATTCCATTATTTTTAAGCAGTTGTTTTAGGGTAAATATTACATATCTTCAGTCTGTCACAGTCTATCTTCAAGTGATATATCATTTCATGCTTAGTATAAGAATGTTACAGTTTCTATTCCATTTACTTCCATATCCTCCTTTCCAGCCTTTATGCTGCTGGTGACATGAATTTTACTTTTACATATATTAAAAATTCTACAACACATTGCTATTATTTTTGTTTCAACAGTGAGTTACGTTTTAAAGAGGTTTAAATAACTAGAAAAAATCTTACATTTTTCCTCATGTGGTTACTGTTTCCAATGTCCTTCTTTCCTTTGCATAGATCTGATTTATAGCTGAACATTCTCCTTTTGCCTGAAGGACTTCCTTTAACATTTCTTGCTGAGGGAGGTCTACTGGTAATGAAATCTTTCAGCTTTTATATGCCTGGAAACATCTTTATTTTGCCTTTGTTTTTGAAATTTTTTTTTTTTTTTTTTTTTGCTCACTCTAGAATTTTAGGTGTACAGTTTTTTATCTTTCAGTACCTTAAAGATGTTGCTCTACTATCTTTCATTGTTTACCATGAGAAATTTAACATCATTCTTATTTTCTCTTAGTGTAACATGTCTTTTGGGGTGTGCTTTTAACACTTTCTCTTTTTCCATGATTTTGAGCATTTGGTTATGTATGCCTTGGCATAGTATTCTTCACATTTCTTTTGCTTTGGATTTGTTGAGTTTCTTTGATCTGTGGATTCATAGTTTTCATCAGGTTTGAAAATTTGGGGCCATTATTCCTTCACATTCCCCGCCCTCCTCCATTTTTGCCTATTCCAGTTACTGAGGTATTAGGTAGTTTGAAGTCTTCCCACAGTTCGCTGATGCTCTTTTCAGTTGTCTTCATTCTTTTTCCTCTTTGTGTTTCATTTTGGATAATTGCTAATGCTGTGCCTTTAAGTTTACCTATTTTTCTTCTGCTATGTCTAATCTGTTATTAATCCCATCTGGTGTATTTCTCATCTCAGATATTGTGGTTTCATTTCTAGATGTTTTATTTGAGTATTTCCATATCTCTAGTTAACTATTTGAACATATGGAATATAGGTATAATAATTCTCTTAATGTCCGTGTTTGCAGTTAACTTTTGAGCCAGTTCTGGGTCGATTTCAATTTATTGACTCTTCTTCTCATTTTAGGTCATGTTTTTCTGTCTTTTTGTGTGCCTGGTCATTTTTCACTGGATGCCAAAATTGTGAACTTTACCTTATTGAGTGCTAGATATTTTTGTATTTCTATCAGTCTTCCTGAGCTTTATTCTGGGGTGCAGTAAAATTACTTGGAAATAGTTTGATCCTTTTGAGTTTTTCTGTTATGATTTGTTAAGGGGGATCTGGAAAAGAGCTCAGTCTAGGGTTGATTATGCCCCATTATTCTTGCAAGGCCTTCCAGAGTATTCCATCCAGTGCTTGAAGTATGAATTTTCCAGTGTTGCCAGTAGGAGCAGACACTGGTCATAGTCTTTGTGAATGCCAGGAATGTTCCTTCTAATCCTTTTGTGTGTATGTTTTTCCCCTAGCATTGCAAAGTTTTCTCCTACTTAAGCATTGGTCTATAATCTGCTGCCTACTCAGGGGACCTCTCTGTAGATCTCTGGGGTTCTTGCGCTGTGTAGTCCTCTCTCTTGTGAGCTGTAGTTGCCTTTTCTCCTCGCACTTTCAACTCTGTCTCCTTAACTCATGGAGTCTGCTTAGTTCTGCCTCGTTTTCTACTCCTTGCATTGTACCCTGGAAACTCCAGGCAGTAAGTCGGGGCATTCCTAGAGCTCTCCTCATTTGTTTCCTGTATCTGAGGGATCACTGTTCTTAGTTGCCTCATGGCCAGTGTCTTGGAAACCATTGTTTCCTATATTTTGGTGGATGTTTTTGGTTGTGTCAGGCAAGAGGGTATATCTGGTCTCATTTATAACATCTTGACCAGAAATGGCCAATCCCGTATTTCTTTTAATGATGTCACCATCCCTTTTTTTTCCCAGCCTAGTTCAAGACCATAATTCATTCTTCCCTGCCTTCTCTTTTGGTCCAATCACTCTTTCAAGAAAGAAAGCAAGTCCTGTTTTGCTCCCTAGTATTTTCTTTTGTACTTGATACAATCTTCAGAGAAATATCATCATAATTAACTTATACCAAAAAAGTAAGAAACATCATTGGAGTGGAGGGAATATTGTCAGAATAATCTAAAATTCTGTTACCCTACTTCTCTGCCACCTTAATACATTTTAATTAAGTGTAAAATTTTCATGTCTTGTATGTTGAATTATACAATTTAAAGCAGAATTATTTCATGATGAGTATATTTGCTTAAGTATTTTGAAGAAAATAATATCTTTTGGGGGGAGGTTATACTTTCCCAGACTCAGCCTTTGCCCCTGCTACATGTTGGATTGTGGTTCTAACTCTGTCCTACCACCTTCATTACAAGTTATGTGTGTGTGTGTGTGTGTGTGTGTGTGTTGTGTGTGTATTTTGCTTTCCTGTTTCCTCCACCACCTGATATGCTACTTTAAACCAGACTTGTCATTCCTGGATCTCTACAGTTCCTGGCATAGGGGTGTTCAATTAATGTTTGATGATTTGGACTGAGTAGGCTAGAGTTTTAGGCGTTTAGTGTGTTGTTAAGGCTTTACCTAGAATTTCTACATTACACAGATTCTCAACTATATATTACTCTGTAAACCACATCTACATCATTGTAGCTTGTTATTATATGCCTCTGGTATGTTGTGAAAGAGCTGTCAGAGAATGAGCTCTTTATTACTTGGAATTACTAGTTAACTATTGTTTTGCCATTGATCAGAATGTCTTTTTCATTCTGCTGTATTCATTGTGGTATTTTACTATCATTGGCGGTAGTCTTGAGGTACAAGGCTTTCTGGATCTCCCTCTGTGACCTTGTGGCAACATCACTTACTTGGTAGGGATCAATCAGGGTTTTCTTCCTTCTATTTTTGTCCTGCCAATTCTTTTTGTGAACATGTGCCACCTTCTCTGTGCCACCCCCTCTCCTCCTCATCTGCATCCCGACCCCGTACTATGTTTTAGAGGGAAAAAGAACATAGAGTCCAGCTTTTCTTAAACCATGTTCCAGAAAAATTGCCTGAAGAGCTCTTGAAGATAAAAGGCTCTATTCCCCTTTGTCAGCCAGCCTGCCAGTTTGAGTGTTGACTACTTACCTTGGCTGGGGACTCTTGGAATCGATGACTCCCTTTAAAATTCATTCTCGTTTCACTGGGTAGAACAAATAGCTTTGTTTTCCTAGTATTGCTCATCTTCTCCTCACAAAATAAAGTATATGATGTTTCCTCTCTGAGTACACGAAATATTCTTTCAGAATTTCCTCAGGCCTAAGGTCTGGATGGGTGTGTGTCTGTCCTGTGTGTGTGGTGTCTGTGATGTGTGTGTGTTTATATTTTTCAGTGTCACTGGATTCATCCAGTTCTAGAAAAACTTGCAATTTGCTCACATTGCATGGTTCTGGCTCCCTCTGCAGCTCCAAATGGAAAAGTGCTTTGTTGTCTTTTGTTGCTGAAAAATCCAACCCTTAGCCTTCTTTCTTTGAATAGAGCATCCCAGCTGGTATGCAAGTACAGATTGAGATTTTAAACTTAGGAATGCAATTTTTTTTTTTTTGGCAAGGCTTTTTGAAGACTTGAAATCACATTTCAGGAGAGCTCCAAGAGGTGAGAAAATGGTGAGGAGGGTAGGGAGAGAAGGGAGAAAAGGCAGAAAGGACAAGCCCAATTGCAAAATTAGTTTGGTAAGTAGAAGGTTAATTTACTTAAAGATATTTACTGTAAACCTTTATTAAGAAATCAGAGAGTTGCAGAGTAGAAACCTAGAGCTATTGTAGAATTTCCAGTCCTATTCTATGGGATTACACACCTAGGACCTTACTGCACTTCTCAGTCGCATTGATGAGGAGAGTGATTTGGCCTCCAGTGTTGGCTTGGTTGTTGAACATTCAGGATGACTTGGCTATGGCTTGACATCTTAGCTTTAATTATTGACTTTTAAAGTACCCTGCAAAAGTTGGTTCTCTCCTGAAATATAGAGATGCTATTAGATGCAGCAAAATGATCCGTGGGTTCCAGAATAGGAGTTTGGTAGGAGCAGTCAACCACGTTGACCTGTAATGATAAGTAAGGGCAGAATTTCTAGACACATTTTGCCCCAGTGAAGTACAACTGGGTACATTCGAGGGTGGCTTTTGGGATGCTGGTATGTTCTGTTCGTTGATTTGGGTGCCCGTTACACAAACGTGTTCATTGTGTAAACATTACACTTCCATGGCTTTTTGTTGTTGTTTGCATGTTGTACATCAGTAAAAAGTTTATTTAAAATATCTCATACATTAAATGCTTTTAAAGGACATTCATCAAAGTACTACTTATGCAACTAATGGCACACGTGAGTGCGCAGATACCTGTTCTGTGAAACAGTCCCTGTTTTAATCATACCACATTGAATCTTGCCTCCTTTAAAGGAGTCAGTACAGATATGTACATACCTAGATATGTAAGATGACTTTTTTTTTTTTCAGCCGTGCCACGCGGCTTGTGGAATCTTAGTTCCCCGACCAGGGATTGAACCCAGGCCCTCGGCAGTGAGAGCATGGAGTCCTAACCACTGGACCGCCAGGGAATTCCCTAAGATGACTTTTATTTAATAGTTAATGAGAATGCTTACATAATAAATTCATGCTTCTAGAGTTCTTTCATATTTATAAAGTAAGTTTTGGCCCTTTGAAACATGACTTTCAGCATCATTTGTGTGTGTGTGTGTATGTTTCTTTCTTGATTGTATAATTCTTTCTAAGACTTAGGGTTCCTGTGAAATGTTAACCTCTGTTCCATATTAAACCAAATTACATTTGTTAATTTTCTTGTAAGGTCATGGTGATGTTGGTTCTGAAGTATTATGAGCAGTTTTATTATCCACTCCTCACTTTCCCCTCTCAGATTCTGTACTTGACTTGTCTAAGTATCAACTTTCTTTACTTGAAACCTTTGTGCTTTCCCCCCTGTGTTGTTGCTAAACCTCTTATACACTTTTTAGTGTAAAGCCAGACATTCTTGAAAATGTAGTGAATAGTTGTTAAAATTCAGTGCTGGTTTGTGCTGCTCTACCATTTGAGAGTAGAGGTCTAGTTTAGAAATTTATTATTTTTGCTGTTTAGACTTAAAAAGAAAAACAATTAGCTATATAACCTAGTTTTTAATCCTTGAGTGAAACTCATGAGCCCTGTTGATTTTGATAGATATTAGCAAGCTCAAACTTTTCTCTAGAGGTCTCCCAAAACTGTCTGCCTGGCTTTATGTTGAAAGAACTGTAATCTACAGAAGTAGATGTGACAGTGAGAAGCACAGGATATTCTCAGAGTAGTGTCTGATGTGGAGCTCTGTAGAGAGAGTGGGATTCCATGGTGGCATGTTTCTGTCGTAGCTCTTGTGTAGCAGTCACAGACCCTGAACCCAAGGACTGTATTTCTATTCGGAGCAGACATTGACCTCTTTTTCTGGGCTGAAAACAGTGAAGTATATCAGTTTTGGTAGCTCCGGTTGTAAGAAACTTAAATTAGTTTGAAGTGGAATTATCCTGATGAAAGGGCAGTTGAAAGCCCTTGACACTGGACAGAGGATTGTCTAGTGTCTAATCTTGGCTCAAAATGCACCAGACATAATGAGAGTCATTATGAACTGCTGATCTCTTACCCCTCCCCTCAGCAGACCCTATTAGACTTGCAAAAATAGCAAACACTGTGTGTGTTTGGCATGGTGCCCACTGTGTACTAGAAGAAGAAAGCGTACCTTGTTTGCACTCCAACCAGATACTGGTGCATCGTGTTACAGCTCTGCTTGGTTCTGAGTTCCTCTGTTCAGGCTTGTCCTGACAGATGCTGTCGTTGCCACCCCTTAGCAAGACAAATGCAGCCACTCTGCGGGAGTTGGCTTTTTCCCAACTGTGCTTGCCAGTGCCCTAAACTGATGTGCTTGTGTACCTGTGGAAAGGTAACAGCCTGTGGGCCTGTTATCTGCTGCCATGATGGGCATTACCTTTTGAGTTTTTGCCATTGCTGAAGGAGAAGTTTCAGTTCTCTTTGGTCAGATAAATATGTGAACCCTGAACTTCTCTTCCTGCTTTTTTTTAAAAAACAGATGTTTGTTAAGCACCCACTAAAGATGCCCAAGTAAGGTCCCTGCCCTCTAGGAATCCACTGTTTCTGTAAGTAGAAATATATGCAAATAATCAAAATAATCAGGACCTTAGTAACTGTGTCCCTAAAGGACTCTGGGAAAAAAGAGGAAGGGGAGATCTCTGGGGATGTGTGTCAGGCAGAGTCCTCTCACGTGGGCTATGAGGTTAAGTAGAGCTTAGAGAGTGTGACTTATGTGTCGCTGGGGTCCAAGATCAAGGAGTAGATGTGGCTTGAATTGAGCTTGATGGACCTACACTGGGCCCTGGTTTTGGAGGCTGCAGGAAATGAGGAATCATGATAGAATTTTAAAACAGATGAGGAGCCTCTTCAGATTGTTGTTTTTAAGAAGCATTACTCTGGCAGCAGTCTGCAGACTGGGATTATACAAAAAGTGGTGGGAGTTGGGGGAATGCAAGATTATTAAGTTGGGAGATTTGAGGCACGGAGGGTTTTTGGACTTAAAAAGAAAGATGAGGTCCTGAGTTCGGATAGAGAGAATAGTTAAGGGCAGGAAGGGGCTTAGAGATATTTAGGAATCTTAAAGATAGGACTTGGCTAACAACTGTGATTAAGTGAGTGAGAACAGAGAGTAAGGAAGGAGGGTCTAAGGTTTTCAGTTAAGCCCCCTGAAGGACTTTATAAATACTTTTACAAAGGAAATAGGGAGGGCAGAGCAGGTTTGAAGGATGCATGATGCTTCAGTTTGGGGAAGTTGAGTTTAAAGTACCTGTGGAAGTTGTAGGTATCAATAAGTAAATTTCAGTGTGAAATTTGGACCTAGAGTCCAGAAGAGAACAGGGCTGGGCACACAGATATCCTGGATCATTTGAGTATTATAAATTTTGGTCTGGTTTAGCCATTACAGCCATGAGACCCTCTAATCCAAGTTCGAATAAGCCCGTGTCCCATGGTAGTGTTGATGCAGGGTGGGACCAGCATTAAAGGCCAATGAATATCTGCTAAGAATAGCACTTACTGTATTTGGCTCTTGTGTCTAGAAAACGAGGTACCAAGAGCCCATCAGATTTGTGCAGCACAGCATAATGTAACATTAAATTCTGTGTATTCACCATTTGGGAGCCAATTCCACAGGACCACAGGGTGGAAATACTTGTCCTCCACTGTGACTGAGCCTTTCTGGAAAGAGCTTCACCTGGATTTTCTTATTTTATTTTATTTTATTTTATTTTTTTTTTTTATTAGTTTCTGCTTTATAACAAAGTGAATCAGTCATACATATACATCTGTTCCCACATCCCTTCCCTCATGCATCTCCCTCCCTCCCACCCTCCCCATCCCACCCCTCCAGGCAGTCACAAAGCACCGAGCTGATCTCCCTGTGCTCTGCGGCTGCTTCCCACTATCTATCTACCTTACGTTTGGTAGTGTATATATGTCCATGCCTCTCTTTCGCTTTGTCACAGCTTACCCTTCCCCCTCCCCATATCCTCAAGTCCATTCTCAAGTAGGTCTGTGTCTTTATTCCCGTTTTACCCCTAGGTTCTTCATGACATTTTTTTTTTAATTCCATATATATGTGTTAGCATACGGTATTTGTCTTTCTCTTTCTGACTTACTTCACTCTGTATGACAGACTCTAGGTCTATCCACCTCATTACAAATAGCTCAGTTTCGTTTCTTTTTATGGCTGAGTAATATTCCATTGTATATATGTGCCACATCTTTATCCATTCATCTGTTGATGGACACTTAGGTTACTTCCATGTCCTGGCTATTGTGAATAGAGCTGCAATGAACATTTTGGTACATGTCTCTTTTTGAATTATGGTTTTCTCAGGGTATATGCCTAGTAGTGGGATTGCTGGATCATATGGTAGTTCTATTTGTAGTTTTTTAAGGAACCTCCATACTGTTCTCCATAGTGGTTGTACCAATTCACATTCCCACCAGCAGTGTAAGAGTGTTCCCTTTTCTCCACACCCTCTCCAGCATTTATTGTTTCTAGATTTCTTGATGATGGCCATTCTGACTGGTGTGAGATGATTTCTCATTGTAGTTTTGACTTGCATTTCTCTAATGATTAATGATGTTGAGCATTCTTTCATGTGTTTGTTGGCAGTCTGTATATCTTCTTTGGGGAAATGCCTATTTAAGTCTTCTGCCCATTTTTGGATTGGGTTGTTTGTTTTTTTGCTATTGAGCTGCATGAGCTGTTTATAAATTTTGGAGATTAATCCTTTGTCAGTTGCTTCATTTGCAAATATTTTCTCCCATTCTGAGGGTTGTCTTTTGGTCTTGTTTATGGTTTCCTTTGCTGTGCAAAAGCTTTGAAGTTTCATTAGGTCCCATTTGTTTATCTTTGTTTTTATTTCCATTCCTCTAGGAGGTGGGTCCAAAAGGATCTTGCTGTGATTTATGTCATAGAGTGTTCTGCCTATGTTTTCCTCTAAGAGTTTGATAGTTTCTGGCCTTACATTTAGGTCTTTAATCCATTTTGAGCTTATTTTTGTGTATGGTGTTAGGGAATGATCTAATCTCATACTTTTACATGTCCCTGTCCAGTTTTCCCAGCACCACTTATTGAAGAGGCTGTCCTTTCTCCACTGTACATTCCTGCCTCCTTTATCAAAGATAAGTTGACCATATGTGCGTGGGTTTATCTCTGGGCTTTCTATCCTGTTCCATTGATCTATCTTTCTGTTTTTGTGCCAGTACCACACTGTCTTGATTACTGTAGCTTTGTAGTATAGTCTGAAGTCAGGGAGCCTGATTCCTCCAGCTCCATTTTTCGTTCTCAAGATTGCTTTGGCTATTCGGGGTCTTTTGTTTTTCCAAACAAATTTTGAAATTTTTTGTTCTAGTTCTGTGAAAAATGCCAGTGGTAGTTTGATAGGGATTGCATTGAATCTGTAGATTGCTTTGGGTAGTAGAGTCATTTTCACAATATTGATTCTTCCAATCCAGGAGCATGGTATATCTTTCCATCTATTTGTATCATCTTTAATTTCTTTCATCAGTGTCTTATAATTTTCTGCATACAGGTCTTTTGTCTCCTTAGATAGGTTTATTCCTAGATATTTGATTCTTTTTGTTGCAATGGTAAATGGGAGTGTTTTCTTGATTTCATTTTCAGATTTTTCATCATTAGTGTACAGGAATGCCAGAGATTTCTGTGCATTAATTTTGTATCCTGCTACTTTACCAAATTCATTGATTAGATCTAGTAGTTTTCTGGTAGCATCTTTAGGATTCTCTATGTATAGTATCATGTCATCTGCAAACAGTGACAGCTTTACTTCTTCTTTTCCAATTTGGATTCCTTTTATTTCCTTTTCTTCTCTGATTGCTGTGGCTAAAACTTCCAAAACTAGGTTGAATAAGAGTGGTGAGAGTGGGCAGCCTTGTCTTGTTCCTGATCTTAGTGGAAATGCTTTCAGTTTTTCACCATTGAGGACAATGTTGGCTGTGGGTTTGTCATATATGGCCTTTATGATGTTGAGGAAAGTTCCCTCTATGCCTACTTTCTGCAGGGTTTTTATCATAAATGGGTGTTGAATTTTGTCGAAAGCTTTCTCTGCATCTATTGAGATGATCATATGGTTTTTCTCCTTCAACTTGTTAATATGGTGTATCACATTGATTGATTTGCGTATATTGAAGAATCCTTGCATTCCTGGAATAAACCCCACTTGATCATGGTGTATGATCCTTTTAATGTGCTGTTGGATTCTGTGTGCTAGTATTTTGTTGAGGATTTTTGCATCTATGTTCATCAGTGATATTGGCCTGTAGTTTTCTTTCTTTGTGACATCCTTGCCTGGTTTTGGTATCAAGGTGATGGTGGCCTCATAGAATGAGTTTGGGAGTGTTCCTTCCTCTGAAATTGTTTGGAAGAGTTTGAGAAGGATGGGTGTTAGCTCTTCTCTAAATACTTGATAGAATTCGCCTGTGAAGCCATCTGGTCCTGGGCTTTTGTTTGTTGGAAGATTTTTTATCACAGTTTCAATTTCAGTGCTTGTGATTGGTCTATTCATATTTTCTATTTCTTCCTGATTCAGTCTTGGCAGGTTGTGCATTTCTAAGAATTTGTCCATTTCTTCCAGGTTGTCCAGTTTATTGGCATAGAGTTGCTTGTAGTAATCTCTCATGATCTTTTGTATTTCTGCAGTGTCAGTTGTTACTTCTCCTTTTTCATTTCTAATTCTATTGATTTGAGTCTTCTCCCTTTTTTTCTTGATGAGTCTGGCTAATGATTTGTCTATTTTGTTTATCTTCTCAAAGAACCAGCTTTTAGTTTTATTGATCTTTGCTATCGTTTCCTTCATTTCTTTTTCATTTATTTCTGATCTGATCTTTATGATTTCTTTCCTTCTGCTAGCTTTGGGGGTTTTTTGTTCTTCTTTCTCTAATTGCTTTAGGTGCAGGGTCAGGTTGTTTGCTCGAGATGTTTCCTGTTTCTTAAGGTGGGATTGTATTGCTATAAACTTCCCCCTTAGAACTGCTTTTGCTGCGTCCCATAGGTTTTGGGTCGTCGTGTCTCCATTGTCATTTGTTTCTAGGTATTTTTTAATTTCCTCTTTGATTTCTTCAGTGATCACTTCGTTATTGAGTAGTGTATTGTTTAGCCTCCATTGTGTTTGTATTTTTTACAGCTCTTTTCCTGTAATTGATATCTAGTCTCATAGCATTGTGGTCGGAAAAGACACTTGATACAATTTCAATTTTCTTAAATTTACCAAGGCTTGATTTGTGACCCAAGATATGATCTATCCTGGAGAATGTTCCATGAGCACTTGAGAAAAATGTGTATTCTGTTGTTTTTGGATGGAATGTCCTATAAATATCAATTAAGTCCATCTTGTTTAATGTATCATTTAAAGCTTGTGTTTCCTTATTTATTTTCATTTTGGATGATCTGTCCATTGGTGAAAGCGGGGTGTTAAAGTCCCCTACTATGATTGTGTTACTGTCGATTACCCCTTTTATGGCTGTTAGTATTTGCCTTATGTATTGAGGTGCTCCTATGTTGGGTGCATAAATATTTACAATTGTTATATCTTCTTCTTGGATCGATCCCTTTATCGTTATGTAGTGTCCTTCTTTGTCTCTTCTAATAGTCTTTATTTTAAAGTCTATTTTGTCTGATATAAGAATTGCTACTCCAGCTTTCTTTTGATTTCCATTTGCATGGAATATCTTTTTCCATCCCCTCACTTTCAATCTGTATGTGTCTCTAGGTCTGAAGTGGGTCTCTTGTAGACAGCATATATATGGGTCTTGTTTTTGTATCCATTCAGCCACTCTGTGTCTTTTGGTGGGAGCATTTAGTCCATTTACATTTAAGGTAGTTATTGATATGTATGTTCCTATTCCCATTTCCTTAATTGCTTTGGGTTCGTTATTGTAGGTATAGTCCTTCTGTTGTGTTTCTTGCCTAGAGAAGTTCCTTTAGCATTTGTTGTAAAGCTGGTTTGGTGGTGCTGAACTCTCTCAGCTTTTGCTTGTCTGTAAAGGTTTTAATTTCTCCATCAAATCTGAATGAGATCCTTGCTGGGTAGAGTAATCTTGGTTGCAGGTTTCTCTCCTTCATCACTTTAATTATGTCCTGCCACTCCCTTCTGGCTTGTAGAGTTTCTGCTGAGAGATCAGCTGTTAACCTGATGGGGATTCCCTTGTGTGTTATTTGTTGTTTTTGCCTTGCTGCTTTTAATATGATTTCTTTGTGTTTAATTTTTGACAGTTTGATTAATATGTGTCTTGGCGTATTTCTCCTTGGATTTATTCTGTATGGGACTCTCTGTGCCTCCTGGACTTGATTAACTATTTCCTTTCCCATATTAGGGAAGTTTTCAACTATAATCTCTTTCAAATATTTTCTCAGTCCCTTTCTTTTTCTCTTCTTCTTCTGGAACCCCTATAATTCGAATGTTGGTGCGTTTAATGTTGTCCCAGAGGTCTCTGAGACTGTCCTCTGTTCTTTTCATTCTTTTTTCTTTATTTTGCTCTGCAGCAGTTATTTCCACTATTTTATCTTCCACCTCACTTATCCGTTCTTCTGCCTCAGTTATGCTGCTATTGATCCCATCTAGAGTATTTTTCATTTCATTTATTGTGTTTTTAATCGATGCTTGATTCATCTTTAGTTCTTCTAGGTCCTTGTTAACTGTTTCTTGCATTTTGTCTATTCTATTTCCAAGATTTTGGATCTTGGAAATAGAATCTTGGATCATCTTTACTATCATTATTCTGAATTCTTTTTCAGGTAGACTGCCTATTACCTCTTCATTTGTTAGGTCTGGTAGGTTTTTATCTTGCTCCTTCACCTGCTGTGTGTTTTTCTGTCTTCTCATTTTGCTTATGTTACTGTATTTGGGGTCTCCTTTTTGCAGGCTGCAGATTCGTAGTTCCTGTTGTTTTTGGTGTCTGTCCCCAGTGGCTAAGATTGTTTCAGTAGGTTGTGTAGGCTTCCTGGTGGGGGGGACTAGAGCCTGTGTTCTGGTGGTTGAGGCTCGATCTTGTCTTTCTGGTGGACAGGTCCACGTCTGGTGGTGTGTTTTGGGGTGCCTATGGCCTTATTATGTTTTTAGGCAGCCTTTCTGTTAATGGGTGGGGTTGTGTTCCTGTCTTGCTAGTTGCTTGGCATAGGGTGACCAGCACTGTAGTTTGCTGGTCGTTGAGTGAAGCTGGGTGCTGGTGTTGAGATGGAGATCTCTGGGAGATTTTCGCTGCTTGATATTATGTGGAGCTGGGAGGTCTCCTGTGGACCCGTGTCCTGAAGTTGGCTCTCCCACTTCAGAGGCACAGCACTGACTCCTGGCTGCAGCACCAAGAGCCTTTCATCTACCCGGCTCAGAATAAAAGGGAGAAAAAGTAGAAAGAAAGAATTAGTAGAAGAAAGAAAGAGAGAGAGAAAGAAAGGAAGAAGGAAAGAAAGGAAGGAAGGAAGAAAGAAAGGAAGAAGGAAAGAAAGGAAGGAAGGAAGAAAGAAAGGAAGGAGGGAGGGAGGAAGGATGGAAAGAAAGAAAGAAAGGAGGGAGAGAGGGAGGAATGAAAGGAAAAGGAAGAGTGAATGGAAGAAGGGAGGGAGGGAGGAAGGAAAGAAAGAAAGAAAGAAAGACAGGAGGGAGGGAGGAAGGAAAGAAAAAGAAAGTGAAAGGAAGAGGGGTGGGAGGGAGGGAGGGAGGAAGGAAAGAAAGACAGGAGGGAGGGAGGGAGGCAGGAAAGAAAAAGAAAGAGTGAAAGGAAGAAGGGAGGGAGGGAGGGAAGAAGGAAAGAAAGAGAGAAAGAAGGAAATGAGGGGCAGAGGGAGGAAGGGAAGGTAGGAAAAAAAGAAAGAGCAGGTAAAGTAAAATAGAATAAAGTATGAAATATAGTAGCGTTATTAAAATTAAAAAGTAATTATTGAAAAAAAAACGGACAGATAGAACCCTGGGACATATGGTGGAAGCAAAGCTATACAGAGAGAATCTTACACAGAAGAATACACATACACATTCAGAAAAAGAGAGCAGGGGGAAAAATCAAAAATCTTGTTCTCCAAGTCCACCTCCTCAATTTGGGATACTTCGTTGTAAAAAGAGGAAAAGGGCGAGAAGTCTGAAATCTTGCTAAGTCCACCTCCTTAATTTGGGATAATTCGTTGTAAAAAGAGGAAAAGGGGGGAAAGTGTTAAATCTTGTCCTCAATGTCCACTTCCTCAATTTGGGATGATTCGCTGTCCATTCATGCACTCCACAGATGCAGGGCACATCAAGTGGACCGTGGAGCTTTAATCCGCTGCCTCCGAGGCTTTTGGGGGGGTCTGAGGTCTTCTGTCAGCGTTCAGTAGGTGTTCTGTAGGAGTTGTTCCACGTGTAGATGAATTTCTGATGTATCTTATTCTCCAAGATGAGAAGTATTTCAATAAGCAGAAAGAAGGGAAGAATTCATTTAACTCCAGAAAAGCTGCATAAACATAAGCTTGGAGACAGGCAGTACTATACTGTGATTGTCCTTCCAACATCCATTCTTGCCTTGATTGACACCTTGTATTGTGATGATTTCCCTATGTGCCTCTCAGTCAGACACAGGAGGGCTGAGACTATGCTTCTGAATTCCTGGAACCACAGAATGCATCTGCAGTCTTGTTTCCTTGTCTTTGCTCATGGCATATTTTATGGACAGTCTTCCTTCTCTTCATGAGGAATCTTGTCATCGGACTGTCTTTCCATTAATGTTTTGGAAAATCCCCCAAGGAAGAGAAGGGCGGGGAGAAGATGGAGCCGACTCAAGTAACTGAAGGGAAATATGCTCAGGTAGCGATCTGGAGGTGACAGGCCCAGCCTGGCAAGGGCTCCTCACAGACCCACCTGGATTTTCTTCATCCCACTAGATCAGGTAGTATTTCTTCTGCACATTCAGCTGGCAGCATAACTTCTGTAGAAAGGAACAAAGGTTTCTCCTCTAAAGCTCCTGGTCTCTTTTCTTTCAGTTCCTCTCTGTAGGCCTCTGTCCTACCTTGGTCAGTCTGTCTGCTTTTTCCTCTGGACTTGCACCATCTGTGACATTTGTCCTTTGGGACCCACAATTATCTTTTTGACTACTTATAGTTTTTGTTTTCCTAGGGGCTCTCTGGGTCAACTTAAATATGATTATATCCAACAACAAACTGACTATTTATAGAGTGGGTATCAGTGGTAAAAACACTAATGTGAGAATCTAATAGGTGAGTCAAACTTCCACTTAAGAGAAGTGTAGATTAGATTAGTGAACTTGAGCATTCTAGTCATCTTTCTTCCTTTCCTTAGGAGCTGTGTGTGATGTAACCACATGACTTTTTGGGAGAAGACACGAGAGAGTATACAGAGAGTCTCACAAGCCAGTCTCCTTCCAGGTTGTTCCTGACTCCAGAGAGGCTATTTCCCATCTGGGACTGCCGCAGAATTGGGGAGAAGTCTGGAAGTTGGAAATTGAAGATAGCTCAGTTAAACCACTTTGCCCACAGATGAACCTGTTACAGATAGAGATGAAGAAGCAGATGTATCAGGGGGAGAGGTTTGGTCTGGCACTTGGGGCCCTGTTTTCACAGGCTGCTTCATGCTGCTGAGGGCTAGAGATTTCTTGCTTCCATTGTGCTGACTCATGGAACAGTGTGGATTAGCTGCCTTCCACATCTGTTTGGGAAGGATGCTTGTAAGGAGACATGACAGGGTCTATCTGGAATGAAAGGAAAAAAGAGCCTGTTAAATCTGGATACTTTTAAAGTACAAAGATTTAGATTATAGATGATAAAATCTCAGACCTTGAAGAAACTCTTGAGGCTGTTTGGGTGGGAGAATTCTGGAAGTTCTCTCTCTGGAGGACCCAGGATTATGGGGTCTTCCAAACTGAGAAGAGAGGAAGGCTCAACCATCACTTTTTATATCCCTGAATACAATTTTAGGCTTCTTTTTATTATCATCATTATTTCATCTGGTAACAGTGTTTCTGCCTGGAAATAGCTTTACCACTCTGAAGAGAATGCTGTGATCCCATCTGCCAGTTTGCAGAATGCTTCAGGGTCCTCTCCTACCTGCTATTTCTGTGCCCTTTCCATGTGTCATGGTAAAGCCCCCACCTCTCCAGTCACATGGGTCCTTGTTTGCTGTATTTGTTCCTGCCTTCAGAAACTGAGTTTGGGATGTGGCAAGGAGAGGCAGTGTGCACTGGCGGAATCCTGTTACCATGATGTGCTGGGAAGAGGGAACGATGAAGAGGTGTTATGGGGTAAGAAGTCCATGCTCCACGTCTCTCGAATAGTTCAGAAATTTCTTTGAAGGATTCTATGCCTTCAGGCTTCTTCTGCTCAGTGAATGTATTTTTCACTGCTTTAGGATTAATCTTCTTAAAGCCCTTCCTTGAACTCTTGAGCCTATAATGACTACCCATTACTTATATAGATCCACATTCTGGAATGCAAGTCCTGATTAGCCTAATCATGCAAGATCTTTTGGTATCATCAAATAAGACTCATTCTCTCCAACATTCTTCTTCCTAGCTGTTACCTCCTTCTTCATCTCTCCACATGCCTCTCTCCACTGCTCTTCTGTAAAGCTCTAGATTCAATGCTTACACTTTACTGTGCTTCAGGAAGTTTCCTTGCCTCTTGTGGGTCATATAGATCTCTTCTTATTTTTGTTTCTGCTCTTGTAGGAGAAAAATATCATTTTTTAAAAACCATTGACTCCTTTTACTTTTACAGAAGAATACGGGTTAGTGAGTCATACATTTGATGCATGATTGTACTTAGCATTGCAGGAATATAAATAAATCTCAAGGCATGACCTTGTCCTGAAAGAGTCTGCAAGTACAGTGATGAACCCAAAACTAAACATGATGGAAACTGGGCATAACTGAATAACCTCTGGTGTTATGGAGAGAGAAACAGTACAAGCTAACCCAGGGAAGTGCAGTGAGCATGGAGTGTGGTGGGAGTGTGTGTGAGGGGGTATGGTGTGGGAAACGGAGGGGCCCACTGGAGCAGAGGAGTAGGTCGCTGGAGGCACGTCTTAGCTAGATGGGGCGAAAGCCAATTGTATAGGGGATGCAGGTCAGGGAGAGGAGTTTAGGCTAAGAAATGCAGATCCATTTTATAGGTAGTTGAGTCGTTGAATAAGACAGAAATATGTGGGATGGTTAGAAGGGAGGGTTGCAAAGACTATACAGAAGAGACTGCTGAGATAAGCCTGCTGTGCTCACAGTGGGAAGGCTGGGGAATGGTGACTTGGGAAGATGTATCAAAGAAAGAAATGGCAGGGCTTGCTGACAGATCATTTCAAGGCTTGTGGAAACTGCAGATCATGTTTTAAACCGGAACATATTGCTATAGGTAAGTGTGATACGTAAATCCAATTTATAGATTTAGGTTTCATAGTGATATGTTATACTCTCTTTGCATAGCAGAAGGAACTTTCAAACATACTTGTATATTGGGCTTTCCTGGTGGCACAGTGGTTGAGAGTCCACCTGCCGATGCAGGGGACATGGGTTCGTGCCCCGCTCCGGGAAGATCCCACATGCTGCGGAGCGGCTGGGCCCATGAGCCATGGCCGCTGAGCCTGCGCGTCCGGAGCCTGTGCTCCGCGACGGGAGAGGCCACAACAGTGAGAGGCCTGCGCACTGCAAAACAAAACGAAACAAAACAAAACAAAACAAAACCAAAAAAACATACTTGTATAACTATCACCTCTTTTATCTTCAACATCTATGTCAACTTTCTTACCTGTAAATGCAGGTGACACCTGCCAACCCTCTAGGCTTAATTTGTTGAAGGCTCATCCTATGAAGAATGAATCTGGTGGACAATTCAAGGACTAACTTCAATCTTCTTTCTTCCCATTCATTTTGGAAGACAGGAATCATTGCTTTAAAGAAACATTTAAAAAGAAGCTCCCTTAAATGGCAGGCTCTCTTTTGGCTTAGTCTAACATAAGACCATGCTTCAGCAACTTTTCCTACCTAGTTAGGTCCCTGGCTGAACACACGTCCTTCTATCTTTGCCTGAGTCTCCCCAGTCTTGCTGCACCTGCTGCGGCAGGTTTAGCCCACTTACATCCTGGCAAGGGATAAGCCCGATACCCTTTCCTTTCATGAAACACTATCTGTGTGAAGTGAGTTCTTTGGTCCATAGTGTTCCCTGCCAAAGCTAAGGGGAGATTAAGGAACACCTCTGAGCAGATGAATATTGGATGAGGTTTATATAATTGAGACTCACACTCCTGTTAAACCCTTTCACTCAGTGGAGAGACAAGAGGAACTTATACAATTATGGCTCCCACTTAGGAATAAAGGACTATGTCTTCTCTGGGTGCATTCTTCTCATTTACATAGGGCAGAGCTTGGGAATTAAGGAAATATTGATGACTTCATTTTTTTTTTAGCTTCATAGAACCAATTTCTATACCCCATTGTAACCATATGGAATGAAAATGCTGAAATGGAATTGGGATCAGTTGGTATCTATGTAGGCATCAGGGTTTGGGTGATGAACAAGGCTGTTACTGTCACAAACAATAACAGAAATAATAATAATACCACCAGTGGACATTTCTTGTGTGCTTACTATATGCAAGGTTCTAAACACTTTTCATCCACTTTAATTCTTATAACAAACTTAAGAGGTCGGTATTATTATTATCCCTTTTAGAGATAAGGAAACTGAAGCACAAAGAGGTTAAATACCTTGCCCAAGGTCTTACAACTTATAAATAGCAGAGTCAGGATTCAGAGGTGAGCAGGCAGACCTCAGGTTTTTAACTTCTGTGCTGTACCCCTCATGGTGAGAAAGGCAGACAGTTGATAAATCCCTCGAAGTGGGATGAATTATGTGGGAGCCTATAAAAGGGTAAATTAACCCAGAGCAGGGGAAGGCTGGGAAGGCTTTGATGAGAAAAGCAAAATCATCCTTTAGGATGAAACATAAAGAGTGCATAGGTGCTCTCTAGGTGGGGTACAGTGGGCTAGAATATTCCAGCATGCACAGTAGCCACCAGGCTGGAGAGAATATGGCAATTTTGAGGAACAGCTGTTAAGAGGGTGAGAGAGAGTGGGTCATAGAGTGAGGCTGGCAGAGGCCAGGTCAAGAAGGGCTCTGTAGGTCCTACTTCAAGGAGTGGGGGTATAGAAACGTAATGGATTAAGGGTCATTGTGATTTATAAGAAATATATATATTTGGTCTGGGTCCCATTCCTGGCCATAGAGCTCCTAAAACCCTAGAATTTTTTCTAAGGGCTGAGAGTGATAAAGGTATCTTGTTTGTGTTAATGGGGTGACTGTTGGAAAGCCCATAGGTAACTGAAGGATGGGGTTCCTTGCCAGGGGAGACAACCATATCATTAGAGGGTTGGAAGTTTTAGTCCCACTCCAGGACCTCGGGAGCGGGGAGGGGCTGGAGGTTGAGTTCATTCACAAAGGCCAATGATTTACTCAATTGTGCCTACATAACGAAGCCACCAGCCATAAAAACCCAAGGGATGGAGTTTCATAGAGCTTCTGGGCAGGTGAACATGTGGAGATGTGGGGAGAATAGTGTGCCCAGAGAGAACATGGAAGCTCCGAGCCCCTTCCCACATACCTTGCCCTGTGTATCTGTTCATCTGGCTGTTAATCTGTATCCTTTATAATATCCTTTAAAATAAACAGATGTATGCAAGTAAATGTTTCTCGTGAGTTCTCTGAGCCACCCTAGCAATTTAATTGAACCTGAGCAATTTAATTGAACCTGAGGAGGAGTCATGAGAACCTCCAATCATAGCCAGTTGGTCAGAGCACAGGTAACATCCTGCACTTGCGACTGGCATCTAACATGAGGGCACTTTTGCGGGACTGAGCTCTTAACCTGTGGGATCTGACACTATCCCCAGGTAGTGTCAGAACTGAGCTAATTGCTTGATGGTGCTGAAAAAAACCCCACACATATTGGAGGGAGCATTAAATGTTAAGAATTAAGGGCAAGCACTGTTGGTGGGAATGTAAATTGATACAGCCACTATGGAGAACAGTATGGGGGTTCCTTAAAAAACTAAAAATAGAACTACCATACAACCCAGCAATCCCACTACTGGGCATATACCCTGAGAAAACCATAATTCAAAAAGAGTCGTGTACCACAGTGTTCACTGCAGCACTGTTTACAATAGCCAGGACATGGAAGCAACCTAAGTGTCCTTCAGCAGATGAATGGATAAAGAAGATGTGGCACATATATACAATGGAATATTACTGAGCCATAAAAGGAAATGAAATTGAGTTATTTGTAGTGAGGTGGATGGACCTAGAGTCTGTCATACAGAGTGAAGTAAGTCAGAAAGAGAAAAATACCGTATGCTAACACATATATATGGAATCTGGAAAAACAAATGGTTCTGATGAACCTAGGGGCAGGACAGGAATAAAGACGCTGACGTAGAGAATGGACTTGAGGGCGTGGGGAGGGGGAAGGGTAAGCTGTGACGAAGTGAGAGAGTGGCATGGACATATATACACTAACAAATGTAAGATAGATAGCTAGTGGGAAGCAGCCGCATAGCACAGGGAGATCAGCTCGGTGCTTTGTGACCACCTAGAGGGGTGGGATAGGGAGGGTGGGAGGGAGATGCAAGAGGGAGGACATATGGGGAGATATCTATATCTATATCTATATCTATATCTATATCTATATCTATATATATATATATATATCTGATTCACTTTGTTATACAGCAGAAACTAACACAACATTGTAAAGCAGCTATACTCCAATAAAGATGTTAAATAAAAAAGAGAAAGAAAGAAGGGCAAGACAGGCATTAAAGGGATAGAAACATGGGACTGACGTGGTAAGATGCGAGTTTTGAAAAGGTGTTTCTGACTACTGGTGTGTCTGATGAATCACAGAGGGCTAGAGTGGACGTAGAGAGTGCAGTCGGGAGGTGGTTGCTGTGGTCCAGCTGAGAGATGATGGTGGCCTGGACCAGCAGAGGAGCAGTGAGGATGGAGAGCAGCTCAGGAGCTTCTTAGGAAGCTGAGCGTAGGCAGCTTTGATGTGGAAGATGAAGACAAGGAGGGAACCAGTAACAATGCTCCAGTTAAGAGTAAGAAGAAACTTGCAAGCGAACCAGACAGGACCTTGAGGAAACTATCTACGATAGACCTTATTTGGTCAAGAGAAGGAGTATGCAAGAGAAAACGGATGGCTTGTGTCATGGCCCAACCAGGGAATGACTCCTGTGAAGGGAATGGATACACACATACACACACTTTATATATACATATACACACACACACATATGTTTATATATGTTTATGTATTGGGTTGGCCAAAAAGTGCCTTCATTTTTTTTTTTAATTTATTATTATTTTTTTGGCTGCGTTGGGTCTTTGTTGCATGCGGACTCTTCGTTGTGGCATGCGGGCTTCTCTCTAGTTGCGGCGAACGGGCTTTTCTCTAGTTGTGGTGCGCAGGTTTTCTCTCTCAAGTTGTGACATGCGGGCTTCAGAGTGTACGGGCTCTGTAGTTGTGGTGCATGGGCTCCAGAGCACGTGGGCTCTGTAGTTTGCAGCACGCGAGCTCAGTAGTTGTGGCGCGTGGGCTTAGTTGCCCTGTGGCATGTGGGATCTTAGTTCCCCGACCAGGGATCGAACCTGTGTCCGCTGCATTGGAAGGCGGATTCTTTACCACTGGACCACCAGGGAAGTCCTGTGCCTTTGGTTTTTAAGTAAAAATAAAAGACACATTTTTCATTCCGCCAAGAACTTTATTGGACAGTGTATTCACCCTTTTGTTCCACTTCCTTCTGCAGTTTTTCAGGCAACTTCATAATGCCATCTTCCCCAAACTTTTTATCTTTTTGAGCAAAGAACTGTTCCAGGTGCCTTTTACACTCTTCCAGGGAATGGAAATTTTTTCCATTAAGAGAATTTTGTAAAGACAGAAATAAATGGAAATCCGAAGGTGCAATGTCTGGTGAATACGGTGGATGAATCAGAGCTTCCCAGCCAAGCTGTAACAGTATTTGCCTGGTCATCAGAGAAACATGCGGTCTTGCATTATCCTGATGGTCAATTATGTGTTTTCTGTTGACCAGTCCTGGACATGTTTTGTGGAGTGCTGCTTTCAGTTGGTCTAATTGGGAGCAGTACCTGTTGGAATTAATTGGTTTTCTGGAAGGAGCTCATAATAGAGGACTCCTTTCCAATCCCACCATATACACAACATCACCTTCTTTGCATGAAGACTGGCCTTTGGTGTGGTTGGTGGTGGTTCATTTCGCTTGCCCCATGATCTCTTCTGTTCCACATTATTGTACAGTATCCAGTTTTCATCGCCTGTCACAACTGATTTTAAAAACAGAGTGTTTTCATTAATTTTCAGTAGAGAATCAGTAGAAAATAATGATCAAGAAGGGTTTTTTTGCTTAACTTATGTGGAACCCCAACATCAAAGCGATGAACATAGCCAAGCTGGTGCAAATGATTTTCATTGCTTGATTTGGATATTTTGAGTATGTTGGCTATCTCCTGTGTGGTATAACATTAACTGAGAACAAGCAATGTCTTGATTTGATCGCTATCAACTTCAACTGGTCTACCCAACCGTGGAGCATCGTCCAGTGAGAAATCTCCAGCACGAAACTTTGCAAACAACTTTTGACACGTTCGATCAGTCACAGCACATTTTCCATACAGAGCACAAATCTTTTTTGTGTGTATCAGTTGCGTTTTTACCTTTCTTGAAGTAATAAAGCATAATATGCTGAAAATGTTGTTTTTTTCTTCCATCTTCGATATTAAAATGGCTACCCCAAAATTGACCAATTTTGATACATTTTTTAAATGCACGATGATATGATATATGTCACACAGAATCTAACAAAATTGTTTCGAATGAAGTTAAAGACAGCTAAGTGCTACTAGAGCCATCTTACGGAAAAAAATGAATGAACCTTTTGGCCAACCCCATATATGTATATACTTACACACACATACCTGGATTTGTTGTTGTGGAGATTAGGCCTCCCAAGTTAAGGTAATTTCAGAACCAAGGTTGCCTCTTTGGTGCCTACTGCCCTGTAGCTGTGGCGTTATTGGTAAGTAAAAGTTCTACACTTCTACCACCATCACTGAGTTTCCCCTTTGAGTCAAAGTATAGAGTGATCTAAAAGTATCTGGCAACATGGCACATCAACAGGAGAGACACACAAATGCCACATCTATACAAAACAACTGGCTGGATTCAAGTGGAAAAGTAGTAATTATCCACATGGGTATCAATTCCAGTTTTATCTCTTTCATGAGCTAATCCTGTCCACCTCAAAACATCTTCCTGTCTTTGTCGAGAGAATCTCTGAAAGCTTCATTATGATCGTCACCATTTCTGATGAGGTGTTTTCTGCTGCACATTTGGAACTGGGTAGGGTGAGATAAATTCCAAGCAGATGGGACGTTTTCACAGTCTGTATATCAGCAGCTCCAGTCTGCTGTATAGACCTTCCAGGAAATTTCTGTGCCAAAGGGCAGATGCCTGAGGAATTTATGTTTTGATATTTTATCAAACTTTTCAGCTTTTAGTGATCATGCGTGAGAGTGTGTAATTGCCAGTGGTCTGGGGTTAACCTCAGTTATAGGGGGAATTATTTTGGGAGGAGTTAAATATGGCATTTGAAAAACTGAGAAATGAAAGTCTTCCCTAACACTAGAGTTTCTGAAGGAAAAACAGTTGGGCCAGACTGGATGAACTGGTTGGATTAAATGCTGTGCCTTACTCCTGAGTCAGGGTTGTTATTTGTGGTTGCTTACTTTATTTTTATTGTTAAAGTGTCCTATTTAATGTGCCAGACTTTGCTCAGGACAGTGTAAGGCATTTAGGGAAAGGCATAAAAGAAACATGAAGCACGAACCGGCTTACATTAGGGACCTGAAAAACGTTATAGAACACATAGAACATTTACACATTATAATCATATCATGCTTCGTACTTTTTAGAATGCTTGTCCAACTCTGAAACATTATTCTAGTTTCCTCAGATCAGTGTCCACAGTTGTTTTCTGTACCTGTTTATGGTGTGCCCTCACACGGAACATTGGGGCATGAGAATAAATCCTTGTTTTCTGCTGTCTCCCCAGCACCTAGAGCAACACCGGACACAGCTGACACAGAGCAAGCACTCAAAAAATCTTAGTTGAATAAATGAATGAAAAACATTATCTTCCAAACATCAGTAATAACTATATAAAACAGGCTTGGCAGGCTACCATTTATGTACATTTGATTTTGCTTTCTGCCAGGTTTTCAACCAGATTTTATAGTAGTTGGTTATCCTGGGAGAAATTTATGAGCTATTTTTCTTTTTAATGAGAGTGGATATTGTCATAGTTAGGTTGAAACTAAAGGGCATTTATTTGTCCTGCATCAACGGTAACTTTTTTCTATTATAAAGAAAACCCACTAGTAAATTATTATTCGCATGTCTGAGAGAGAGACTCCAGCACCTGCAAGGGCTTGGCTGGGATGCTGGGCCCCTGCCAGGAGAAAGGGCTTTGTCCCCACCGCCCTCGGCTGTGATTCCAGCAGTTAAGTAAGCTGAATTGTGGTGGCGAGTCATCTTGGCAGTGGCAAGTAGAACATATTTTGACTGGTGATTTCTGCATGATTTGTATGACTTTCTGTGTGACAGGAGTCACAACAAAACCATTCCGTGACTTGTGTCTAAAGCTATCAGTCAGTTGGAGCTGTGAAAATCAGTTTGCATATGTCAGCAATTTAATCTCCTAATATACTTGCCAATGGAAAACCAACACTAGAATTATTTTTCTGTATTTACTGACTAGAAAGATGAGGTTATCAAGTGCACTGATTGAAAAATCTTTAAAATACCAGTCTTTAAATTGGGACCATATGTGTGTTTTCTTTCCCTAGCCACATCTATTTGTACATTTACCCACACATGTGTATATATACACACACACAGCATACAATTACATTGATGTGTTTGTGTTACATATGTATGTGTTCACACAGAGCACATGTGCTTTGTGCATACGCATGAGCTTTTATTGTGCTTCTAGGTTGAAATGTAAGGATGTTGGGGAAGTTTCCTTGTCTGTTAACTGAGAATAATACAGTTACCTACATTCCAGGCTCCTAGTAAGGATGAACTTTGTTATTATGTGTATAGTCCTCAGAATAGTGCCTAGCACATAAGTTTTCTATAAATACCAACTTTCTTTTTTTTCAAGTATATCTTCATCTGTCAGCCTAGGCAAAGGACTATTGGTCTCTCTGTTACTTCTTCTTATAATAATTTAGCTTCAGAGGCAGGGTGGTACAGCCTCAAACTTACTGTGCAGTTGGGAGGTACATTGGCAAATTTACTATTCTTCTAAAATGCCTGCAAGCAATTTTTATGCCATCTAGGAAATATTAGTATATGTATTTTTCAATCATAGCCATTTATTAAATACCTTAGTAATATTGATTCCTGTTATAGTAAAACATTTCTCTTTCTAAGTCATCATTATTCCCTGGTGTCCATCAGGGTTTTCATTTCCTGTGTCATTTTTATTCTTTAACTAACACCAACTTCACTGGAGAATTTTAATTCCAGGTTTGTAAGAGAACTGTTCACTTATTATGAAAATAATAAGCGAGATATTCGCTCTGGTCTAAATGTTTGTGTCGCTCCAAAATTCATGTGGTGAAATCCCAACCCCAAAGGTGATGGTGTCAGTAGGTGGGGGCCTTTGAGAGGTGCTTAAGTCATGAGAGTGGAACCCTCATGTATGGGATAAATGCCTTATAAAAGAAGCTCCAGAGAGATCCCTAGTCCCTTCCACCGTGTGGGAATGCAACAAGAAGTCTGCAGCCTAGAAGAGGGCCCTCACCAAAATGTGACCATGCTGGCACCTTGATCTTGGACTTCTCAGCCTTCAGAACTGTGAAAAATAAATGCTTGTTGTTTATAAGCTATACAGTCTGTGGTATTCTGTTACAGCAGCATGAATGGACTAAGACAGCATTTGAGTAATCAGGTGGAGAGAAAACAGTGCAAAAGAACCTAGAAGAGCTTGGAGCTGTAAGTAAGTTAACATATAGGTATACACACCTAGGAAGAAAATGACAAGGGCACACATTATTTTGAGAAAGGTTTCAGTAAGTAATGGTGGTACTCACTGGGGAAAAAAGTATGAATCATTAGTCAAAATGAGTGTATGAACTGGTGATGTGAAAGTGCTGATTAAGTTGTTTTGAATAATAATTGGACTTTTGTTGGAATAGGTAAGTTAAGTAGCTCATCCTTAGCAAAAGTGCAAGGAATTTCACAGCTCATGTCATTTTATAGATTAAAAATGAAGGCCAAGTGAAGACCACAGAGTTAGTTGGTGGAGGTGTGAGTACCAAAACCAGACTCTGACGTGGGGGGAAGACAGTGCCCCCATGTAACAATTCTTTAACTGCAGTAGCATGGAGTTGGAACAAAGGGACTTGGAATGTTGACCTCAACTGTCTAAGAATAATGCCAGCCACAAGCTGGAATTATTAAAGAGTTTATAGAATATTCTTAATAGAATGCTTTTCCTGTTTTTTTATGAGTGAAGAAACTCAGCTTTACATATCTGCTTTGGGTCAGATTTGTTTGGGCATGTTCAGGAAGGTGGTGTGTTCTTAGATCCAGACCACTGGAGTATATTCAGGGCCTCTTTCAGTGTCGCTGTTTTTGTGATTGGTCTCATGTGCATTATTTTAAAAAACTATTTTATCTCTGTAGAAGACTATAGAAGGCATTTGTATTTAGTGCTTTATATTGATTTTTAAAAAATTATATGGGTAGGGAACATTGAGTTTGAGGACAGTACTTGAGTCACAGAAAGGGGGCTCTGGGGGCTGCTAGGGCTGAACTGGACTGGATGGTCACCCACTTTGTTCATGTTGCATCTTTTTTTTTTTTTTCTTTTTAATCATTTGGGGGAAGGGTAATCTTTTGGTAGCTTTTAAGACTTTGATTTGGAGATTTGGAAAGGCAGTGTTTTGTTGGGTGAAACTTTTTGTATGGAGGCATTTCTTTTAAGGTTTGTGAATGCGCTCTGTTTTAACTCTTACAGATCACATTTCATGGTATACACATAGAAATAGTTACTGAAAAGAATAGACATTGGTAGTAATGGGGAAGTTTGAAGACCACAAAGCAATCTACTTTGATGATAGGGTCAGTTGGATTTTAGATCTGCACCCTTTCTTAGCATCCTGAGTATTCTAAAAAGCAGTAGGGTATGGTGTAAAGACTTGGTATTTGGGGTCAACTGACCTGGTTTTCTTTTTCTTTTTTTTTAATGTTGAGCCTTCTTTTAATTAATTTATTTTTATTTTTGTCTGTGTTGGGTCTTCGTTTCTGTGCAAGGGCTTTCTCTAGTTGTGGCAAGCGGGGGCCACTCTTCATCGCGGTGTGCGGGCCTCTCACTGTCGTGGCCTCTCTTGTTGCGGAGCACAGGCTCCAGATGCGCAGGCTCAGTAGTTGTGTCTCACGGGCCCAGCCGCTCTGCGGCATGTGGGATCCTCCCAGATCAGGGCTCGAACCCGTGTCCCCCGCATTAGCAGGCAGATTCTCAACCACTGCGCCACCAGGGAAGCCCTGACCTGGTTTTCTTAATCTCTGCTCTACTAGCTGTGTCTCTGAGGTTTGCTTCCCTTGTCTGCAAAATAAAGATAATGATACCTGTTTCACAGTTTTTTAAAAACAGCTTTATTAATATGTATTTCACATACCATAAAATACACCAGTTTAAAGTGTACAGTGGTTTTAGTATATTCACAGTCATGCAGCTGACACCACAATCAATTTTAGAGCATTTTATCACTCCAGAAAGAAACTGATAGAAGTCAGTTCCCATTTCCTCCCCTGATTCCCCCAGCTCTAGGCAACCATTACTCTACTTTCTGTCTCTGTGGATTTGCCTGTCCTCCACATTTCATGTAAATGGAATCAGACAATATGTCATGCTTTGTGACTGCCTTCTTTCACTTAGCATAATGTCTTCAAGGTTTCATTCCATGTTATGATGTGTATTAGTAGATTGTTCTTTTTTATTGCCAAATTTCACTCCATTGTATGGATATACCACATTGTTATCCATTCATCAGTTGATGGATGCAATGATGTTTTTGTGAAAACCGAGTAAGAGAGAAAATAAGTAAGGTGCTCAATGATGTCTTGCACATAGAAGCAATGTGTTGACTGTTGAACAACACAGGTGTTGGGGTGCCAACCTTCTGCACAGGTGAAAGTCCCTGTGTAATTTTACATTCGGCCTTCCATATGTGCAGTTCCACATCCCTGGATTCAGCCCTGTCCCGTAGTACTGTAGTACGTATTTGTGAAAGAAATTCACATGTCAGTGGACCCTTGCCATTCAAACGTGTTGGTCAGGGGTCCACTGTATATTTCTATTGTTTCTCTTCATCTGGTTTGGACAGGCTTCTTGTGTGAAGTGTCAGCAGCTCCTCCTGTCTTATGAGTTAAGAAAAGCTGTCTTGGTGAGTAGACCATCTGTCTGCCAGTTCTTTTATGTTGGTTCTTGGTTCATTGAAGACCCTGGGTGGGCACTCGTTTAATACTAGAATTCACACTGCTTTCCTCAGCAGCCGGAAGTGTTCAAGTGTTATCAGCAGTGCTCACTGTCATTACAGGTGCTCTGTCCTTAAGTGTAAACACTAGGTTTAAAGAGATTGAAAGAAGGAGCCATTGTAGCTTACACAGATGTCAACTGATCTCATGTGCTGATCCTCATTCTGAACCTGAGCATTGACACCAGTGTCAGGCTGTGGGGTATTTATGTCATTTGCAAGGATTGGAGGGAAATAGGGCTTTGGCAGTTCCATGCTTGGTGACTTTACAGAACACGGAAAACTGCTGAGGGCTTATGTGACATGAGACAGGAAGTTCATGTTACACATATGGTGTCTTGAGGATTTGGGATTGTAAAATACTAATTGATTACTAAATGACAAAATTCCAGTTGAAGTAGATAGTTGCTTAAGACCAAAGAGAAATCTAAAAGCATTGATTTCTGTTTTGTCAGTTGTGGAAATGTCATGAAACTCAATTATTAAACGTAGTGTTTCCGAATTTCTACTTAAAATACTATATATAATATAAAAATAAAATTCTAAACAAAGTCCAATTGTTATTTACTAAGCAAATATTATTTTAGTATCCACTGTTGGCCTACTGCTGTTAGTCGTACGGAAAAACAGAATAAATATTCTCTAATAAGTACTCTTCTGCCCAGGTTTCCACTGAGGACATGAAACAAGTTGTTAAAGTTGAAATCTCCAGTGGTTGCCATTTTACAGACAGATTTGTTGTATAGGCTTTCTAAGCTTGTTTGCCTGCCTCTGCAAAGATAAAACATTAATAATACCTTGCCTATTATGAGAAGTTAATTTGTACTGGGCCCTGTGCTTACCACTTGATTTGGATTCTCATTGATTAAAGTTAAGTATGGTTAGTATCCTTTTTTATCAATATATTAGATGAGGAAACTGAGGCACAGAGAGATTAAGTAACTGATCCAAGTATACACAGCTTGTAAGCAGTACTTCTCTTCATAGCTTCCCGTCTTGTAAAGTTTTATGTTATTAAAACTGCTTTAGAATTTCAAGTTTAACTCTGATATTCTTTCTCCAAATCCCAGGTCTATGTAGAAATCAAGGCAAGTCTGTGGTTAGTTTCTTAGGGAATTATATATAAATAAAATAGTTGTGTACTGTAATTATATTATGAATGGCATCTTTTACTAGTAACCCGCAGTAGCTCAGCTGCTTATCTTTATCCCTTCAGTAGTCAAGGAGATAAGAAGTAGATAAGCAAGTGGAGCGGCTGCCACTCGAGAGCAAGCCTCTAGGAGAATAATTCCAAGTAACTTCTCAGAGTGAATTGCAACTCACTCAATCCCACTTCACCAGAGAGCATTGTTCAAAAGATAGGCTTTTACTTTTCTACTTAGCCTGCTGCAAGCATTCCCGAGAGAGCTTATGCTTGTGGCCTGTGTATCAAAGATAGTTTCTCAAATACTAGGAACTTTGCTGCCAGTTGGAATTAAGCAAATAGAAAATATACCTCCAGAAAGCAAGCAAATTAGTTTAAAACAGCCCAGCTGTAGTATTATTTGTGCTTTTAAAAGTTTCCCTAAGAAAACTCTTTAATCATACATTTTGACAAACAGGAAAGGAACAGAACAAAATTACCATTTTCCATCCCTTATGAAGGGCTAGGCCTTTTAACCTGTGCTGTCACTTAGCCTAACATCTCTCTTCAATATCTCTGTGCTTTTATTTCCATTTAAAAACAAGGAATTGAGACTCAGCGAGATGAAGTACCTTACATCACCACATTAAGTTGTGATGATATCATTTGAAAATGCAAAGTCAAAGACTTCCATTGTTTGTTGATATTATCTTTTTTATTGGGCTAGACTTATTGTAATTTGGACTTATCTACCATTAGAACAATCACAAACCAAGTGAAAAAAGAGGATACACTAGGATACATACACTAGGATATTACCTACATTAGGATGTATGTAATGTATGTAACACCATATAGGTGAAGAGGAATGAAAAATGCCTGAAAGATGGATTCCCTGTTGTCTCATGCCTTATTAGTAATAAAGTATATTGAATCCAGTTACTGTATCAGAAGTTTTTCACATTTCATCTTATCTAATTCTCACAACCATGCTGTCAGGTGGGTGCTATTTTTATCTACATTTTTATAGATAAGGCAGCTGAGACTGGAAAGTTAAAACCACTTGCCTGTGGTCATGAAGCTAGCAATCAGCAAAGCCATTGCTTTTAACCACTATGCAATTTTCCTTGCCCACTAATCGACATAGAAAGGTTTACTTTCGTTTTTCTACCTCTCAGTTCAAGCCACCACCAGATGTACATTCTAAACTCAGATTTGATTATTTTTTAAAAATTTATTTATTTATATTTTATTTTTGGCTGCGTTGGGTCTTTGTTGCTGCCCACGGGCTTTCTCTAGTTGCGGCGAGCGGGGGCTACTCTTCGTTGCGGTGCGCGGGCTTCTCATTGCAGTGGCTTCTCTTTGTTGTGGAGCACGGGCTCTAGGCGCATGGGCTTCAGTAGTTGTGGCACATGGGCTCAGTAGTTGTGGCGCACGGGCTAACTTGCTCCACGGCATGTGGGATGTTCCCGACCAGGGCTTGAATTCGTATCCCCTGCATTGGCAGGTGGATTCTTAACCACTGTGCCACCAGGGAAGTCCCCAGATTTGATTCTGTTTAAGAATGTTTAATGGCTTCTGATGTTATCAGGAAAGTTGCTGTTCATTTTTTAAGACCTGAGTTGAGTGACTTTAGTTGGATGTCATGTTCTCTATAAACCTTCCCTGATGCTGATCTTCTGTGTGTCCCTGTAGCACCTTTTAGCCTAGCCCTTAGGACTTGCCCTGCCTATGCTCTGGACTTCTTTAGAAGCACATTGTCTGGTTCAGTTATTAGCTTTTATTTGTATTGCTAGCACTGTGTTGGTGCTTTATGCACTGTGGATGGTTAATAGATGTTTGTGGAATTGAATTGGATGTTTGATAAATGTTTGAATTTAATTATGATGTTAACTTTCTGGTATGCACTTCAGGCACTTCAGGAAAGTCATTGTAGCATTAGGTGCCTATGGAGACCCTCAATTTTTCAGGCTGGGAATTGGTGACTTCCTACAAGACATCAATTAAATGCATGATTGGGGCTGATTTTGTCTAAACTGCTCAGAGCACATGGTATTATTTTTCTCTCTAGAAGAGTGTCAACCATCCTGCCACACTTAACAAAGTAGAAACTGTTTTTATTTTAATAAAATGAAACCTTTTTAATGTGTCACAGGTTTCTATAGCATACTTTATGAGCAGCTATATGCATCCCACTGTTCAGAAAATCAGATTTTCAAAGCTACACTTTATATCCTATTGAAAGTAGCTTGAGCAAATGGAAAGAACATGGGTTTTGGAGTTAGGTACTGAGTCAAATTCTGGTTCAGCTACATCATAGCTTCTGACTTTGGGCAAAATACTTTACTCAACAGACTTTTTTTATTTTTTAAATGGGAAAGGTACATATTGGCAGCTTTTTGGACAAAATGTGTTGGGAGGAAATGTGTTGTTACTTCTTAAAAAGAAATCTATGAGTTCAACGATAATATTTTGGTATATTTTCACTTCAGTTGAAAAAACTTTTATTCTAATTTCATTCTTAAAAAATGGTATAAGCATATTGAGAATCATCTCTCTGATCACCCTGTAATCAAGCACTGCCATGTGACTTCTGATCCAGTGTTCCAAGTGAAGACCAAATAATGTCAAGATGTGCTCTCTATATATAGATTTTGTAGGAGTTTGAATAAAGAAGAGGGATAGAGTCATCTATAGATGGCAAAGTTATGCCTTGGCAGTAAGTACCATATTGACATATTTAGTACAAATCCCAGTTTAGAAAGGGCAAATTTGGAGAGGATCATAGCAGTGAGTATTGCAGTAAATTTACAAGGAAGAATTTTCTCAGTTCCAACAGTAATTGCTTTGGATACATATTTAAGTGCAGACTACAATATTGTGGCAATTTTAGTTACTCAGCAAAATAGTTTTACAAAATTGCCAGGGGACTCTCTTTAAAATGACATCCTAAATCTGCTAACCAGCAGTTGTAGCTGGTTATAACGTCTGATTATCTTGACCTCCTCCATCCACTGGTCCACTCTTTTGAATTACCCAGAATCATGGCTTTTGGTTTGTTGTTAGGTTCTTTGAGCTGCTATCATGGAGCCAGACTTCGAAGAGCTTCTTCATGCCTGGTGTGAATTTGCGGCTTATCCTAGAAGGTCTTGATTTTGAGAGCCTTGATAATATTAACTTCAAGTGTTTCTTGACTGGGCTAATAATAATAAGTTAGCCAGAGAGAATACCCCATAATTGCTTTTTGTGTCTTAAGGTCTTTTTGTTTGTAGAGTGACACTGTAATTTTTCAGTGTTTAGAAAATAGGAAGGTTGTAGTTTCTGAGTCCTTGGCCTTCTGATCCGGATTGCATTTTCATTTAATCACCTTATGCTCTGAAATTGCAGAGCCAGAGAGAGCTGATGCTACCTGATGGAGTATTTAGAAGCATTGAGAACTGCGAATGGGTACAATAAGCCTCTCTGATAATGTAGAGAATGGGACAGTGTCATCCATTTTGCACTCAGTTCCTATGAGGACTCAGTAAATCCACACAGTGAATTAACTAAGGCTGTTTGAGAAACAGCCAGTGCAATAATGAACAGTTTTATGATTTTTAAAATGACTATGGGAAGTCTGATCATGGTGATTCCAAATTGGCAGCTGGGTTTTCACTGCTCTTCTGGGACTTGCATTGAAAAGTATGCTTTTAGCTGATATTCCCCTTTAACAGGAATTCATTAGGGGTATCCATTAGCCAATGAACTATAAGAAAAAGGGGCAGTTTAGTTATTTTAGAGAGGAAAATGCTATTAGCTATTTATATGCTGGGTGAATTTGAAGAATTCCTCCCCCCACCCAATCTGGAAAATTGATTTTAAAGAACTTATATTTTATTTAGAAAGAAGAAAAGCAGATTATATTAGCAACTTTAAGTTTTGTGTTTCTACTATATTTATCCAAAGAGAAAGTGCTCAGATTTTAATTTCTAGGTACCTTATTTGCAGATTGGTTTTTCCTGCACATTTATGGCAGTTTCTTATTTCTAAAGATTGAAGCTTTTTATGTAATTTTTCTCTCAAGGGATAACATTTATGTATCTCCTCTTCCAAAAACTATTAAAGAAAGTATAAAAATGTAAATTTATACTTGTGATGTTTATCTATTAAATATTTTTGTGCTGCCCAGACTTTTTAGTATAAAGATTGCAAAATGATACTAAACTAGGCTGAAGAAAGTGATGAAAGTAAAAAATCCTGAACACTCACTGAACTATTAAGATGTTAATGTGATTTCAGATGGTGTTAGTTGATGGACAGCAGCAGGTGTACTGGATTTCCCGCCTCAAACATCAGTGAGGTTTGGACAATTTAGGGGGAGGGGATTAATTTTTAAGTAGTCAGGTTTTTTTCATTTACCTCTGTTATTTAAAACGAAAGTACAGAGAAGCACTGTAAATTAGCAAAAGGTGCACTGCATTTAACTTGGAGTCATAATGCTGGCTAACTTGTGTTACCTTGGGCATGAGTTTTTGCCTGCCTGTGTCAGTTTCTCAATCATCAGAATTGTAGCTTTGGACTAGATCGTGGTTCCCTGTTATGTGTTTTCTTGGGAAATGTGGTAGAACGCTAGGAGCCTTATAAAGTCACAGTATAAACACAGCAGACATATATCTTGCTGCCTGCCTTCCAGATCTATTTTACCTGAGGTTTTTAGCACAACATTAACTTTATACGTAAACAAACTTATATTGGACTAAAAGGACTAAAAGGAATTCGGATAGATTCATATGGTATGTGTAATACCAAAACTAAACGAAGTGTTATGCTAACAGCAGGCTACAGAAAGAGTCCTCTTGTTTTATATTCACTGTTTTCTGTCATTAAGGGTGTTTGGTGGACATATTTGAGGATCACTGCATTAGATGACAGTTAAAGTCTTCTTATTCTAAAGTTATGAAACCATGAAAACATTTACACTTTGAATTCCCCTCCTCCCTATCCTAAATCAGTGGCATTTTTCTAAATCAGAATTCGTGTATTGTATTTACATGAAACCTCTCAATGTTGTTTGATAAGAACTCTCCTAAGAGATCTTGTCCTGAAAAGAGGGTGCTTAACATTGGAACTGGGGGCTGGTGGGGCGAGGAGTTAAGAGCAATGCCATAAACACACTAGATGCATCTGATGCCCCTTTCAAGCCTCTCTGCCTCTAAAAGGTGATTCTCTATTTCTAAGGCCCATTATAGATGTGTTCCTTTCTTTTCCCCTTACATTTTGCCTGATTCTGACAGAATGGGAATCCTTGCTTCTGAATTTAATTTTTCTTTTTTCCTTTCTTCCTATCTTCAGCAACAATATAAGTACTCTTCATGGCAGCTGCTGTATTAAGCCCAAGAGCTTAAAAGATTAAAGAAACCACTAACAGCAATCAGCAGGAAGTTTAAGGGCCTTTTTTTCTGAAGGTTTGTGTTTTCATTCTGGTGGTTGAGTAGAAAATTGCAAACAGGTTGTGTTCAGCAGCTGGAATGCTCTTCAGCATCTGGGGAGACCCAGCCTTCTGTTCATTTTCCATTCATCAGAAGGGTAGCCTGCCTGAGGTGAAAACTGCAGACAGATATTAGAATTCTTTGTGTGGATAGTCATTAGAATTTCTTTTCTGTAGAAATTTCTTCATAGAAATGCCAACTTCTCCTTCATTCTTCCACTAGCTTTTCTGAACACTTAACTTTAGGTCAGTTGCTGTAGAGAGGCCTGAATAAGTACCTCCTGAAGACTTGCCCCCGAAACAGGAATTGTTTGGACTCTTAGTGAATTCCAACTTCGGAGTCAAGAGCTGGCCTGCCCCTAGGTCTCTGTCTGCATGTGGCTCTCAGGCTTTGATCCTTGTGGATTTAGGCTGCTAGAACCCAGGAGGCCGTGTCTCAAAATTGCATGATTGATGCAGCCTCTGTTACACATTTGTTTCTTCTTCCTTCTGTTGGCTATTTCACAGAGTGTGTCTGAGGAAATCTGGAACATCTCCTGACTTGGTGGTGGATCCTTAAGCACAATTTGACAGTGCTCTTCGTCAAATCAAAGTTTTAAAAGTGAGACCTGTTCTCCTGCAGCCTTCCTTTCTTTCACCTTCACTTTTCCCACTGCAATTAGAATTTTAGAGCTAGATCAGGAGCCCCTGCAATGCCTTCAGGCCCTGAGCAGCTAATATAATTATGTGGCTATTCCCTCATGGTGTAATAGAGAGAGGTGGGGCCTCTGGCAAACTGCAGGGTGCTTTTTCTTTCTTAATGCTGTCAGATCCATTTTTTAAAAAGTAATATGCTGGCCAAATAAAACAGAACTGCCAGTTTAACTGCTGTTGGACAACTTCATTATTTATAGATGGAGAAAGAGAAACCAAGAGGAGTTTTGCTTTACTCAAGGTCACAAAGCTGGCCAGTGGCCCAACCAGGTCTAGAACCTATTCCTCTTGGGCTATTTGAGAAAATAAAGTGCTCCAAATTCAATCATTACTGGCACTTGTGGTCCTAAATTGCACCAACCAAAGATTTCTTGTTTGGACTTTAGTATTTTAGGATTATTAAAGCTAATCTAGCTTTTGGATAAACCAAATGGATTTTGAAGCTTGTCTGTAAGAACCCATTGTGATGCCTGGAATTGTTTTATAACACCATGTGGATTTTCCTGGATTTCCAAGTAAATGCATTGAGCATATTGCTTAGGCTGTCTTCATGAATAATGAAAACTGTGCTCTAGGGGGCTAAAGATTATGAGGGACTGTTCTTTTTTTTTTATTCCTTTTAAGCTATTTCATTCCTTTGTTTCTTTTGCTTTTATTTTCTGTAGCCTTCAGGGTATGTATATGTGTTGGAGGGTGACTGGAGGAAGGGTGCTATTATAGATTTCTCTACATCTGCGTTCCTTTACAGAACATCATCTCTTCTGATACTAAAGAGGGCTTGCCAGTTAGAGATACATACAGTACACTTTGGACAATGCTTTCTCCTATGCTGATCTTTGCTATTTTTTCCTCACTGTAGTATGTATGTATGTGTTTATTATTTTAATTGAGGTATAATTGACAATACAACATAATATTAGTTTCAAGTGTACAAAATAATGATTCTATATTTATATGTATTATGAAATGATCACCACAGTAAGTCTAGTTAACATCTGTCACCATACGTAGGTACAGAATTTTTTTTTCTTGTGAAGAGAACTTTTAAGCTCTGATCTGTTAGCAACTTTCAGATATGCAATACAGTATTATTAACTTTAGTCACCACGCTGTACACTGTATCCCTGTGGTTTATTTATTTTATAACTGGAAATTTTTTCCCTTTGACTCTTTTCACCCATTTTGCGCCTCTCTCCCTCCCCCTCCCCACCCCAACCTCTTCTCTGCATCTGTGACCTTGGTTTCTTTGTTGCTGTTGTTGTCATCATTGTTCTTTGTGTTTTGTTTCATGTTTAACTAAGCTTTCTTAACAAGGTTCTGTGCTTCTCTAATGTAAGGGGAAGTCATTCTTTGTCATTAATACATACCATGTGCCAGGCACTCTCTAGGTGCCTCCATGGTTTTCAGTAATTATCCTAAGAACCTCATAGGATAGGTATCAATGTCTCCACTTTTTAGGTAAAGGAAGCAGAGACCTGAGGTTGTGTCTCACTTCTAATTATATACCTAAAAAGTATGGAACTGGCATTCAGATGCAAATCTAATTTAAACCTAGTGTCGTTTCCAAAATGCCACAGCTCCTTCTTTGTCTTCTTTCCTTCACCTTGCATTTTGAACATGCAAATTGTGTGGGCATCTCATCCCAAGGAGTTTGCAAATTCTTTTGTCTAGAGCATGACTTTCAACACTTTTTTGTCCTTCACACAGTTAGGAATGCCATTTATATTATGATCAGGTGTACATACTCACATATGCACAAGTGCACATACACACTTGCACCTACATATACACATATGAAACTGAAAGTTTCATTAAATGATACCTTACTACATGAAGTATACTATGATATTTCCTTTCCTGTTCTCTTGTGTTAACACACACACACACACACACACACACTCACACCATACATACATACATGATGGTGATTACTCACTAAATTGATCTTATGACTAAGGACACGTGTAGTTGAGAGATGCTGACCCAGAGTGGAGCTCTCTAAACCTAAGGTGGGGTAAGTGCCTTCCTTTCCCCCACAGGATTTTTAGAGTAATCCTTTGGAGCACAGAACACAATAGTAGAAATTATGTTTAGATTTATTGTTGTCTTTAAGGAAGATGCAGTGAACGTCGTTGATGTTTAGTATCTGAGTTAACAGTGCACTATTGTTCTATGGGACAGTTAGTTCCATACCCTGCAGGGTGTGGTAGGTGCTGTCCTGAAGGGAGAGGGGACAGTGGGGCAGCTCCTTCAGCATCTTGCTCACTGTGCTGTGGGATTTGTTCCAGGGTGTGCCTCATAAAGTGTGTTACCAGGTTATGTTATTTACTTTTAAGTAAACTAACACTTAGAAGAAAGACAAGTGATTTTTTAAAATTCCTTCAAAGAAACTGTGGAATGAGATAACATAAGCACAGAGGAACAGCAGGGAAATGGCAAAGCTGATACTTGCCTTCTTTTTATGAGCTCCTTATCAACCATGTTGCTAGGTACAAACAGCAACTGTATAATCATATCTTAGAAGAAGTTGGCCAAAAATTGAAATTATTTAAAAAATTGGGAACTTAGGTTTATATTCCTAAACATTAGTGATTGACCTTGTCCTCAGTGGAAGTTGTACCTTGAGACAACGTAATGGCTAATGCCATTATGCTGGTTAAAACACTGAAAATTGTGTTCATTTTATCTTTATTTCCCTTATATTTATTCATATATTTTGTAATATGCACAATACATACATCAGTGCCATATAGATATCTATATCCATGTCAGGGGAATATGCTCAAAAATTTTTTCTGGATACCGATAAGGGTCCGTAATCAAAATCATGTGGAGACTATTGGTCTGAAGAACCACCAGTAGCAGTGTCTAGTAACTGTTAATGGATATCTGGGCCTAAATGAAGAGAAGAGTGAAAAGATGAGTAGGAAGACAGAGGACGTTTGTGACAAACTGGAGAACAACTCTCCCGGGGGTGTGGGGGGGTCAGTTCCAAGGGCACATGGCTCTGTGAGCAGCCTCACCATGTGCCCATCACAGAGCCTCCCCTTTCTCCTGGTGAAGCAGCCCTGGTTTGGGGCACATGGTTTGGCATGTGAGTGTGGACTGGGTTGTAGCTACCCCTCAGTCCTTCATCCTGGAAGTATAGCCTACACAAGTAAGTGTGTGTAACCATCCTGAGGATGAGGTACTGTAAAGGAAAGAAGAGTGACAGACAGGAGACATTGATGAATGTAGTAAGCAGCAGCAGTAGTCCCCACTCTTTTATTTATTTATTCATTCAACTTGTATTTATGGAACACCCATTCTATGCCAGCTGTCTTCTACAACAGGAGTTGGCAAGCTGGCCTGGCAGCCAAACTCGACCTGGGGTCTGTTTTCTGTAAATAATTTTTTTTTTTAATATAGCTCTACCCTTTTTTTAATGTATTTTCTGTGGCTGCTTCTGAGCTATAATGGCAGAGTTGAACAATTGCAATAGAGATAGCATGGCCTGCAAAGCCTAAGTGTTTACTCTCTGGCTCTTTGCTGCAAAAGGTTGTGACCTCTGCTCTAGAAGATGAATCAGTACTTGTTTCTGGGCCACCCCAAGACAACTGAGCCATGGGCTGTTTGCCTTTTCTCTTATACACCCTGCTTGGCAGAAAACACCTCCATCAGAGCCATGTTAGGGCACATTAGGGCAAAGGGGCAGAGATAAAAGCATGTGGCCAGAGCACATCCATTGCTTAGGTGTCTACACAGGCAGTGGAGTACAGAGAAGAGAACAAAGGGTAGGAGTCTGTAGACTTTGGCTCTGAAATAAAGTTGCATGTGACCTTCTCTCTGGGCCTCAGTTTCCTTCACTCTACAGCTAGGAAACCACACTAGATCAGAGTTTAATCTGCATCGGGATCACCTAGAAGGCTCATTGAACAGATTGCTGAGCCACACCCCACACACCCACCCAGGATTTCTAATTCAGTAGCTCTGGAGAGAGCCTGAGAATTCACACTTTTAACAAATCCTCAGGTGATACTGATGCTGCTGGTCTGAGGGCTGGTACTTTGAGAACCACTGGATTAGATCTTCTCTAAGGAGTGTCTGTAAGAGTAATTGATCATCTACAGATAGGTAGTATGACGATATATTTTTGTTAACCTGCTTCTCTTTGGCGTTGGGAAGGGGAAGGCTGGGGTGTCCACTGTGAGGGAGGTGTCCACTGTGAGGGGGGTGTCCACATTTGGAGAGAACCTATGTCCTAGATGCCTCTGTGATATGTAAACCAGAGTTATCCTGGACTAAATTGTAAATCCTCACATTCCACTTCTACAAAGGGAGCAATAGGTCTCCTTTTAATAAAATCAATCATCCCAAATTTTGCCCATTGCCTCTGAAATTCTAAACCCTCAAGTGGTCAGTCTTTTAGGGCCATATGGAAGAGCAGAACCTATCATGGCAGGTTATTTGCCATGGTCTCTTCCTCATCCCTCCTACCATGACTGCTGTGCTTTATTATTTTCTTTTTAAAACTCCTATATGGGGACTTCCCTGGTGGTCCAGTGGTTAAGTCTTTGCCTTCCAGTGTAGGGGGTGCAGGTTCCATCCCTGGTTGGGGAGCTAGGACCCCACACACCTCGCGGCCAAAAAACCAAAACGTAAAACAGAAGCAATATTGTAACAAATTCAATAAAGACTTTAAAAATGGTCCACATCAGAAAAAAAAATCCAAAAAACAATCCAAAAAACTCATGTACGGTTTCTGTTACCTTTTTTCTAAGTAATCATTTTTGTGGTTGCAATAAAGTACTAATGTTTCCAGAGCTACTGGGAACCTATTCCTGTTAGAAACTATGCAAGTTGCTTGCAGAATAACCTTACCAGTCCTCTCAAAAATTCTTGGGGGTGTTCTATTTTCCTCATTTTACAAACAATCAGTAGTTACAGATTAGGAGTCAAAGCACCTAAGGAATGTGTCACCTGGAAAATTTCAGTATCCATGAAGGTGACTGTAAAAAAATCAAGCTTCCCAGGTCTTTGGTCTCCTCCCTCTGGCCCTCACCTTCACATCTTCTTAACTCTCTGTTCTCATGTTCAGATCTTGACCCTTGTTGTTACCTGGGATTACTCTTCCTTGGAAATCATTAGCTCCAGTGTTATCCCATCACCACATGTCCACAGTTTATACCTTGCTTGGTGAAGCTCTCTCTTATTTCCTTTCTCTGCTGGCGGAAATAATACTCTTTTCTGAACTGTTTATGTATCTTAAAACCTTTTTTTCATGTGAAGACTTTATACTAAACTGTACTGATTTATGTTTCTCGTTCCCTTATTACAAGGTAACCTTCTTGAGAAAAATTATTCCATTATCCATTTAGATTTCTGCAGAACTAAGTACTATGTCTGGTATATTAGGCACTCTATAAATAACCGTTTAACTGAGCTAGAGAAGGGTAAGAAGACAGAGGTTTGAATCCAGGTCTGTCCTGCCTCACAGTACTGTATTCAGGCCTCCCTCGGCCTGTGGCCTGTTTATTTCTAGGCTGATCTGAGTGAAGAAGGGATTGTTCAGTAAGTGATGTCATTTGAGAGATGCTTTGTCGGTTTTTCCATACTCAGTAAGCTATTAGCGATGACTTTTATTATGTCAAGATGAATTTTCTCTTTTTCAACTAGAGTTCAAACAAAATAATTTTAGACAACATCCTAAGAACATTTGGAAACATGACATTTCAGGTCTATTTTCCCCCTTTGCTTTAAAAAAGTATATACAGTTATAATTACTAATTGCTGCACTCTAAGTAGAGACAGATGATACATATGTTTGTGACAGTTTTCCAGAGGGAGAGCTAAGTAACCAGGCTCCGTTTTCCATAATGTGAATGTTATTTACAAACTATTACCATAATTGATGCACCAAGCCACTGTAGGGTAAATAATGTGTTGTGTGTGGGAAGCAAGCTAGTAGTCAATGAATATTAAAGAACAAAACCTCATTTTAACACAGAAACTGTAATTATAATCATTCTGAATTCATATTGCAAAACCAGTTAAAATTACTTGGCTGCCATTTATATATGTAATTCTGTGTGTAAAGAAAGTAGGTATACGAGTAGAGTTGTATAGAAATAAGTATGTACACACACATATTTTTATAAAAAAGACACACTGCCAAACTTCAGAGTTAGTCATTTTTCAAAGACATTTGATGCAGAAATGAGGTGAACATGAGCAAAGTTAATCAGTGATATTTGTACTTATGGAAAAGGGCAAAATTTTAGTTTTCTTACTTTTGTTTTTGTATGTGTTCCACATCTACCTGGATGTCTTATTTTTTTTCTTTGACAAATCAGGTTCTGTATTTTCTTCAAAGCCCCTTTTTCCATAGCAAGGCTTCCTCGTCCACCTCTAATCCCTCTCTTACTGCCTTCTACATACTCATCAACTTCTGTGTGTGGTGTATTGATTTACACTTTGGGGATTTGTTGTTCTGTAATAGAAGGTCATAAGTCATTTCTTCTGTGCAGTCTCCCCAGCTAGGCTGCCACATCATTTCAGGAAGGAGAGTTTCTTTTTCTCTGTGTGTATGTGTAGTTCCTTCTTGTATTCCTCATGGCGAATGGTTAATGCTTCTCATGAATGTGCCAACTCCTCGGTAGGTACTGCTGGTTATCTTTTTGTACATCTGATGCTGCATGATTTTTGTAAAATCTTTAAGTTTTGTGCTTGCTTACCAGTGTCTCAAAAAAGTACTCTAATATAAAGTGGAAAGAATTAGATGTTGTTGGTGTACAGTTTTTGATGGAACACTTAATCAGAAATGTGGAGTATCGTTTACATGAAATATATAAACCCCTCCGTCTCTGTCAAGTTCTGAATCAAAGGGAAGGATGCTGCTTTTATCTCTTGGATGTTTTTGATACATATAGTTTAGATACAGACAAAGTGATTGGGTCGGAGCTTTGATACTTTTATATTTGTAAAAAGATCGCTGTGTGTCTATTCTTATCAACCTTTTCGAAAAATCTTCCAACATTGATCCTGTTTTTAGTTGTAACCTCATTATATTTTGATAATTTCCTTCAAATATATACCTGCTCCATCTACTGTATGGGCATCTGTCACTTTTCCTTTTATAGCAATGGAAACATGGACAGCTTCAGATATTCTTTCTTAGCTCAAATTTCCATGGCCTTTAATGTCAGACAGAGTTAATTATTCAGCTAGTTTATAAAACTGGACATATTTTTATGCAAGAAAGATGAGTAAATAGAATGTTCCTTAACACATTGCTTGTATAGACAGAGCCCATGTTGTAAAGCTGTGTAGCTCTTCCTCTCAAAAGAGGATTATTGGTTTCCTGCCTTTAACGCAATCTTAAAACAGTTTGACCTTCATGAGGGCTTTTTGGAAAATTCTGAGAAAAGAAAAACATAGAACCTCAAGGAATTCTAAGTATAAAAGATCACCTTTATGAAGGTAATTGGTTCAAACATTCAGTATACTTTGCTATACTTCAGTGCATGGTAGGGCATTGTTGATGTATCTCACTCTGTGATAGCTTGAATTAGCTTGCCCAGATACCGATTATGACAAGGGAGGAACATGACCCAGGAGTGGACTCTTCAGAGGGACGCTGAGCCCTGGAGCTGACCCTCCTGGAGGCTGTTCTCACCCTCCAGTCTCCCTACAGGATGGCTTGGTGTCCATTGAGACCTTTCTCCTACCTTGAGAATCCTAGATGGGCTTTTGGCCTGGTTCCCTCAAGGACTCTGGAAACTACTTAGCTTGGAGTGGTGCCGTTGGACGGAGTCTGTTCTTGGCAGTGGGCCCTGGCGTTTTTCCTGCTGGGCCCTGTGCCTCTTAGGAGCAGAGTGGAGGTCAGATGCAGATAACACAGGCATGATTTCTGCCTCCTGAAATGCTCAGCTGATGTGTTCTTCTCCCTCCCCTGAGGGTTTAAGGAAGAACACATTTATCATGGAGGGTAATGAGTAGGAAAGAACTTGCAGCTTTCTTTTCTGCTGAAGAGCAGAATGTAAGATAAAAATCTTTCTGTTTGTAGTTCAGCTGTATGTCTTTGTAGTTTATGTTCCAGTCACTTTAAGCTTTATTATTAAGCTGAACTTCTGAACAGTTTCATTTGCAAACTCTTCCTTGGAGGATCAAGGGAAGCTTTTGTAAGGAGTTGAAGTCTGGGATGAGAATTGAGTTAAGCAGAAGTAGGGTGTGGGTGTGTGTGTGTGTGTGTGTGTGTGTGTGTGTGTGCGCAAAGCATATGAATGAATGCATTTGCTGGGTTGGGCAGGGACTAGTAGGGTTGAAGAAGAGAGGAAATTTCATAACCAGCAGAGGAAGCACCGTGTACAAAAGCTGGAAGAGTCTTGCAGTTTTTGACAGATAAATGAATCCTTCTGAAGGTTTTATAAGAGCTGTGACCAGCCCTATTCGCTGAGAAAAGGGAAAGTCATTGAGTGCCCATCATACCTCTTCAGCCTCTCTTAATGAGCGTTCAGATGCTCTGCCAGAGGAAATGGTGTGTTCCAAGTGCAGCTGCAGTGGAAATAGGTTCTTTCAGTGCAGCTGAAGCAATTCCTCCACAAAGATCCTCCAATTTTAACAGTAAACTGTCTGTTTAAAACAAAACCAAAAAGGCGGGTGGGAGTTGGAAGAAGGAGTTTATGCCAGGAAATGAAAATGAGTTGCTGCAGAAGCCTGTCTTGGTTGTGGTTTCAGAGTTAAAAGGACTCAGTTGCTGGTGTGTTATATCTCTATGTATGTTTTTGCAAACTCTTATTTCTCCAGAAAACATTAAGGATAAAATAGCCGTCATATTTTATTAGAGAATGCGCTCTTATTGTCAGTAATGACTGCCTCGAAGCTCACAAGCTGTGGCAGCTTTCTCTACTTATGTTCACCAAGGAGCTGAGTGGGCTTACGGTACCCTCTCTGGTCTTCTTCCTCCCTTCCTGATGGCACGTCAGGCTTCGAATGTAATCAGAGGATGATTGACTCTCTGTCATAGCAGGTGGAGTTTCTGAATTGAAGTCTAAGAAGTGATGTTTCCTTGTTTTTCTAGCTGACTATAGCTACTAAACAAAGGTTAGGAGGTTGTGATATAATTAAAGGTGACACTGCCTTTACCTTTTGTGAAGCTCAGTTGTGAGCCTGGAGCTGTGTTAATTGCTTTACAAAACTGTGAGTCCATTTAATTTTAACAGGAATCCTCATTTGAAGGTAGGTTTGGTTACCCTCAGTTTACAGATGGGGAACTTGAGGTTGAGAGAGATAAGTTACTAGTTTGCCCTTATATTGATACCTGTCATTTGGCATGGCCAGGATTTGAACTGAGGTCCTTCTGTCTCCAAAGCTCTTGCATGTAACCACTGCTTGTTGCATTGTACTTTCTCCCATAAAGTACCCCCCCACACCTGTTTTTGGCCTTCCCCTCTTTTAAGAGACTTTAAACGAAACACAACCAAAAATCTACCCCTTGAATTGAGTTTCGTCTCCTTCCTTACCTCTCATTAAGCAATGCCCTATATTCATGCAAATGTTAGGTATTTGGGGATAAAATAAATAGCAATTTTATTTTATCTTCCCTTAATTCTAAGACAATTTATATTGCTATTTATTCTAACTGTTGCATGGTCATATTGTGTTATCTGAAATGTATAACAGTTACAATCTCACCAGTATTCTCAGGGATACTCCTACATGCAGTAGCATGATGCTAGACTAAAGAGCCAGGACATCTCATAGATCCATCTCAGCTACAGACCAGGTGTGAGACCTTGGTGACGTCACTTTAACTCTCTGGGTTTCACTTCTTTCATCCTTGCGGTGTTTGCTACAGATCGTTTCCCAGCTTGAGAGGTGCAACCTTTATCAGGACACAGGTGCTATACTTGTGTGTGCACATGATTTTTAGGTGTTTCTGGAAGGGATGGTTAATAAAATAGAGATTCATTAAGAAGCATTATTAAATTCTTACATTTTGTGTTTCTTCAATCATTGAATGCCTGCTAACAATCAAAATATGATCAAGTGGGGAGTTTATTATTTCTTTTTACTTAAAAGAGAGCCTTATGCTCAAAGTTAGACACTGTTTGTTTTCATGAAGTTTTAAAATCCTTTCCTAAGTAGAATGAATATTTACTAATCCTACGAGTCTAACTACTTGATTATGCAAATTCTAACTTTTTGGAATCCTTCATTATCTTATTTTTTTCCCCTTCTCCACGAGCGTTTGGATTTACAATAAAGGGGGAAAAACACAAGGAAATGAATTAACTTTCAAAAAATCCCTAATCTTCCACAGTCTGTCCTGAAGACAGAGTGTTTTGCCAGCATGTCTCTAAGTAAAGTTTGTCAGTGGTCACCCTACCATCTTTCCCGTCCCCATTCCACCTTTCCTGTGATGCACCTTACTCTTCTCTCAGACCACAAGCCCCTTTGGCCTCACTTCTTTCCTTACCCAGTCTGCATTCCGTATGTAATCCCCTCACCACCCCTCTCACCAGCACCCTCAGTTCCTTGAAGGTCTTGTCCTTCTGCTCATTTCCTCTCAGGAGCATGCCAGCTGTGTACCCTTTCTTGAGATTCTGTGTTCCACTTGAGAGAATTAAAACTCTGTTTGGATGTTGTTATAGATTAGTGGGCCTCAACAGCTGTTGGCTTCTTCATTGTTGCCATCAGTACATTTTCTGAGTCACTTTCTTTGTCTCCTTGGTGGAAATTCCAAACTCTCCCCACTCAGAGCTAAATGAGAGCAAACATTTACCAAGAACTTACTATTTTAGAGAAAATGTACTAAGGACTTTACATGCATTGTCTCATCCCCATTCTTGCCATATGACCCACGTTTTCCTTCCTCCATGCCATCCAACAATACTAACTGAGCATCGACTGTGTCCAGGCACTGTGCTTTGCCACAGGCTATAACTGTGACTGAGGCAGACTGGGGACTTGCTCTCAAGAGACCTCCAGTTCAGGGCTTCCCCGGTGGCGCAGTCGTTGAGAGTCCGCCTGCCGATGCAGGGGACGCGGGTTCGTGCTCCGGTCTGGGAAGATCCCACATGCCGCGGAGCTGCTGGGCCCGTGAGCCATGGCCGCTGAGCCTGCACGTCCGGAGCCTGTGCTCTGCAACGGGGGAGCCCACAACAGTGAGAGGCCCGCGTACCGCAAAAAAAAAAAAAAAAAAGAGACCTCCAGTTCAGAAGGAGATGCAGAAGAACATAAGTAAGCAGAAGAACAGTGTATGATAAGTGCTAAGAGGGGGGATAAGTTCAGTCAACAATAGATGTGCCCAACCCAGGCTTGGGGATGAGGATGAAGAAAGCTTCTTGGAGGAAGTAACAGCCTAAGTACCAGTCTGAAGAATGACAGAGTATGAGTTAGGTGATGTGATAGAGGAATATAAGGGTGTTCTAGAAAGAAGATGCTGGATGCTGGAAAGATTCAGGGAATTGAGAGAGGCCAGTAAGCATAGCGTCATTGTTCTCAGAGAAATTAGAAGCCTTCAGATATGAACTCCATTTACCTTATCTCCCACATCCTAAGTGATTTATATCCTTACTTAATAATTCAAATTAGAATCCACTGAGATCCTTTATTGTACATGGGTCTTAGGGGATGAGTTTTGACACACTTGTCAATCTCAACATCAAGTTTTACTATGCACTTATGTAGCTGCTCTGCTGAAATAGTATTAGAATGTTAGAGTGGTATAGTAGAAAATGCATCTTCAAAAATATGGGAAGATTTATAATTATTGTGATGTAGGTATAGAGTTTTTTGGGAGGGCTTTTCAGTGGTAATCACTTCTAACATTTTGAATGCTAAAATGAAGCTACTGCTTAGTCTGGTGGCATGTAATAGCAGCTTCAAAAATAGAAGCATATTCCCTTTCCATAAAGACATGTAGTAAATGATAATTAGGTCTCAGCCAACATTATGCCCTCAAACACCTGGACTGTGAAAAATCATGACGTGCCTCAGATGAAGGATCTATAGGGATGAAAGGCTGGTGTTTTTGTGACACAGAGGTAGAGAAATGGAACAGTGGTCCACGAGCACTTCTGGTCATTTGCAGATGTGAAAGGGAGATGAGCCCTGGGTAGACTCTGACCCTTCGGACTGGTAGGAACGGTTCCCACTAGAACAGCACACTGGCTCCGTTGCTCCATTCAGCCTTAGGAATCAGAGTGGCACAAAGTGACTGGTAGTAGAATATTTCACACTCTTCAAACTGTTTTGAAAGGTAGAAGCTGATAATACCAGACATTCGAACTCAACTATTTGTCTCTTCCTCTTTTGCAGATGGGGTTTTGTAGTTTAGAGCATCCAGTAGAATTTCTTTTAAAATCCAGATGAATCTTAATTATTTTGTATTTGATAAATATTGTCAATATTATTACTTGGGGGTAGGGACCTCTGTAGGGATATGGGGAGTAGGAATAAGAGCCGCACTATCATATTATTAAATATTTTGAGAATCACTGTTTTCCGCCTGCCTGGCTGCCTCAGTACAGCAATGCATAGGTGTCTCAAATTCATGTATGCTAAAGCTGTGTGCCTACATTTCACCCCTCTTTCTCCATTCCATTTCTGGCATCTTGTAAAGTGAGTGCTGTGATTCTATTTCACAGTTTTTATTGAAATCTTGAAAAGTTTAACTAGTTAATAGTAGTGAAACAAAAATAAGAAATACTATCTTTACATTTCTGTGAAAAGAAAGTATGTGTAAAGTGTCACTCATTTTACCAAGCTGTTCTTGAGGCTGAATACCGGGAGCTGTTTTGGCAGCTAGTAGAAGTAAAAGGGGATAGCGAGAGAAAGCTCTCCCAGTTTCTCTGGCTGCAGAAGGTTGAAAGATGTTGTTTCAGCTGGAGAATTTCAAATGGATTCTTATTCACTTTTTGCTAAAGAGACTGGACTGTTTTTAGTGTTGTAATCTTCTGTAGGCGTGGAGAAGGGTCACCTCCTGATCTTGTTTAGGGGATCATGGGGTTAAAGCTGTGGCAGGGTCCTTTCTCTAGACACAGGCTCTTGTCAGAATAATGTTTGGCCAGGTGTTAATTTGTGTCCTGAGGGGAAGTTCTGGAATTCATTATTCATCCCTGGGGGTAGGCGTAGGAGGAGGAGTTGTCCTTCTGGGAGGGGACTGGGGCCAGGGCCTGCCTCCTGCCTTTACTGACATGTGCCATTTGCGATGAAGGCAGCTGAAGGCCATTTGAGGAATTCTCTTGTCAGCCAGCCAGGAGAACAACACAGAGGGAGAGAGAGGAGGGAGAGGCAGGCAGCTCAGCAAGGCAGTCCTGGAGTGCAGTTTCCGGAGCAAGATCACACACAGCGATTTAGGCACTAAGGGAAGGTGTACAGGAACAGAAAGGGGAAGGAGGCCAGGTTTGAAATAGTGCATTTTCCTATATCTTCCCCCTTCACCCCTCCTTTGACTACATGTCATCCTCTGGAAAACTCAGCATCTGAAAGAAGCCTTTGCTGAAACACCGTTTTTTCTTCAGCACTATACTGTTTTTGTTTTTTCTTTTCCTCTTTTTATTTTTTTCCATCTTCTTTTCCTCTGAGAGCAGAAGGTGAGACAATGATCAAGTCAACTTGGTTCTATGTTAAGTTCAAGTATGCAGAGAAGGTAAGTCAATATGTTTTCTTTTCCCAAGGGAAACCTGCCACCTCCCTCCAGGCTTCTCATGTTGATGGGCTCCTCTGGCTACTCAGGGAAGCAGATGAACCCAGAAGGTTCTTTTGTGAATGTGTTTCCTCTGGCTTAATAATTCTTGGATGAAATGAAGGCTCTATACGTGCTATCTGACATTGCTGCTGACCAAGAGGAAGGAATCTTCAAACTCTGTTCCAGAGGCATTATTTAGTATTTAAAGAAGAAAAATAATGAAACTGCAGTAACAGGAAAGACAGGCTATACTTCTTTAGAGTGAATAGAGAATTTTCAAGAGGAATATTTGTTATGAAACTTGATGTATATTTGATTTGGTTCTGAAACAAATTGATAGTCACTTCCCGTTACCTGTAGTTTGCTTAGTCAGAAGTTTTTTTTTTCTTTCAGTTAACTGACTTTGTTCATTCATGTGTAGAAGAGCTTTGCTCTTCTTTGCTCAAACGTTATTTGGGTGCAGAAAGAATCCCCACCATTTTGGCTGACTATTTATGAGAATATCTCTTTACTCTGTGTTGGTGGGTTATATTTTAGGGAACTAATGAACTTTGGTTGTATCTGAAATTTCGATGTTACAGTACAGTGTTTTAATATGTCATTACTAGGCTTTGGGGAAAGAAGTATGTACTTCCTAACATATCTAAACTTAACCTGGGGCTGTTGGCCATCGTTTTGGTTCTGGATCCATATATACAGTTATTCTCTTGGAAATTTATTGGGTTAGTAATGAGGTTTCCAAGAGCATCCTAAAATGCCTCCCTTTTGTAATCCTTCCTTCCTTGTTTTATTTGTTGAAAACATAGGCATTTTGACTATAGAATTAAGCCGAGGCCCTAGAGAATGGAATCATGATATGGCAAGATGGAAAATTATGATGATTGTCTTCATAATTCTTACGATTATATATATAAGCATGTTGAAAAATTCTTCCATTTTTCAAATTTAAAATGAAGTTAGTACACTTTGGGCTAATTTTTCCTACATTTTTTTTTTCTGTGTAGATTTGTTTCTGCTGTGTTTTTGTGACAGCAAAATTACTTGTTCTTTACCCATAATCAAAGTATAGGATTTTTACTTAAAAGATTCATCCTCCATTTTAGACACATTTGCATTATTAACTATACAAGCCGTTATAACTAGAATATTATCTTTTTGTATAGGGTCAGGACGGGTTATCATTGTGGTTTGGGGCTTACTTTTTTCCTCAGTAGATTGCTTTCCTTTGAGCAGCCCATTACCCATTGTTTGTTGTTAAGAATTTTGGTAAATTTAAACTGTATTCTACCTCCTTAACCTTTTCCTTTCACCTTAAATGTCCTGCCATAGAAACCTGAAACTCAGAGTTAAGGAATGAGAGTAAACTAATGTTAAAAGCAGAAAAACATTTCAAGAAATGATCTTCATAAAAAAGAAAAGGCGGACATTAAATAAACTGCTTCATTTGAATAACTATCTTACTGTTCCTTTAGCAACCAAACAACCAAACAAGGAGAGAATGCATTTGTATACCAAGACATGCATATAATGTAAAACTAAATAATGTAAGACTCCATAGCTAATTGAAGGATATCCTGTTTATATTACAATAGGGGGAATAAGAGAAACAGAAAAATCTCAGTCTTGTTTTTGGCATGCTTATTGATGCTCTGTATCTCTGTGATTCTCAGCAGAACTTTTGTTCTTTTGTCCTTTCACAATGATTTGTTTTATAAACTTACAAAATTCATCAAAATGAGTTTAGTTTCATTTGGAGAGATAAAAGACCTTAGTGTAAACGCAGGGACAGAGATGCTTAAAAACAAATTAAAACTATTCTTATTTGTATTCTTCCAAAAAGCCATTCTTTTAAAGGGTTATTAATTTTGAACTTCCTCCAGTATTTTATTTCATTTAAAAAAAATTATTTATTTATTTAGCTGCACCGGATCTTCGTTGTTGCATGCGGGTTCTTTAGTTGCGGCATGTGGGATCTAGTTCCCTGACCAGGGATCAAGCTAGGGCCCCCTGCATTGGGAGCATGGAGTCCTAACTATTGGACCACCGGGGATATCCCTCCTCCAGTATTTTAAAAAGCGCAAAAAAGAAACCATCTCTCTCATTTTCAAAAACTGACCAAATGAATTGATATAAACTTGTAATTATTGGAAAGATATTTCTTCTGCAAAGTTTGTCCACAGCTATAAGAAAATACATTATGGGATATCGTCGATGGCCAGCCATTTCCTAGTTTCACATTTAGGAAAATGATTGAATCAGTCTTAAATAGTGAGCAAGAAAAACTAAGAAAGTCAAGTAATACATTACCAAAAACATTGGCACAGGGAAACATTTCCTTGTTTCTGATCAGGATTCTGATCCCTTTCCAAAATTAAAAAATACATGTATGTTAGCACAAACATCTTTTTTTTTTAACATCTTTGTTGGAGTATAATTGCTTTACAATGGTGTGTTAGTTTCTGCTTTATAACAAAGTGAATCAGTTATACATATACATATGTTCCCATATCTCTTCCCTCTTTTTTTTTTTTTTTTTTTTTTTTTTGTGGTATGTGGGCCTCTCACTGTTGTGGCCTCTCCCGTTGCGGAGCACAGGGAGGGGCCTCTCCCGTTGCGGACACACAGGCTCAACGGCCATGGCTCGCGGGCCCAGCCACTCCGCGGCATGTGGGGTCTTCCCGGACTGGGGCATGAACCCATGTCCCCTGCATCGGCAGGTGGACTCTCAACCACTGTGCCACCAGGAAAGCCCCATCTCTTCCCTCTTGCGTCTCCCTCCCTCCCACCCTCCCTATCCCACCCCACAAACATCTTTTTTATTACCACTCCACACACATGCACACTTCTCTGTAAGTATTTCCGTTTGAATTATTTATGAGTAATCTCTTTCTTGAATTAGGTTAATATACATCTATCATTCCTTCTGAAATACTGCTTACTTGAACTAAGTTCATCCCACCCCTTGCCCCCTTGTTCTACATATTCTCTTTGAGCAATTTCCTATTTTTATGTGTTTTACCATGTTCAGTAACTGGTTATTCCAAAATCTGTTTTACTAGTCTAATCTCTTTCTCGAGTTTCAGAGGCATATATTTTATTAACTAGTTAGATATGTGTCCTGAAATTCAACAGAAACCTCAGCTACAACATCTCTGAAATGCAGTTAACTTCTGCATTTCATCCCAAAGAACACTTAGTTCTGTTTCCCTCCTGGCTTATTAGAGGAGCCTCCTAGTTTATCTCCAGTGTGTTCCTGATGCCTTCCAGTGCCCTAAGACGTGTCTAGAGTGATCTTGTTAAAAGGTCAGTCTGCATCCCTTAGTCCCCTGCTTGTTAAAGGCTGCCCTCTCCCATTGAAGAATCCTCATTTGATGTCCCTCAACAGTGCTAGCACTTGGCCTTGTATACACATAATGCATTTTATTGTAATTATTTACTCACCAGTCTGTGTCCTTTATACCGAAAGATCCTAGAGATACTGAACTATATTGTCATTTTTTTGTATCCATAATACCAACACATAACAGGTGCTCATTTATTCCCTAAATGCTATTGAGTAAATCTGTGACTTTTCTGGGGAGTCTAGCAAACATGAGTTTGAATTCTGCATCTACTATTTACTAGTAGTATATGATCTTGGACCAGATATAGAAACTTGATAAAATTGTTTTTTCATCTATTAAGTCAGGACAATTGTCACCTAATATACTTTTTAAAAATTTAACTTTTTGAGATAATAGTAGATTCATATGCAGTTGTAAGAAATAATACAGAGAGGATACCATGTACTTTTTAGCTAGTTTCCCCAATTGTAACACCTTATAAAACTATTGTACAATATCAAAACCAGAATACTGACATTAGTATAGTTAAGATACTGAACAATTCCATCACCCAAAGGATCTCTCCTGTTAGTCTTCTATAGCCTCACCACTTTCCTCCTCCCCTACACCCCCAGTCATTAACTCCTGGCAACGAGTAGTTTTTTTCTCCAATTTAAAAATTTTGTCATTTCAAGAATATTATATAAATGGAATGATACACTGTATAACTTTTGGGGATGATTTTTTTTCACTCAGCATGATTCTCTGGAGATTCCTCCAAGTTATTGTGTGTTGTTCCTTTTGTTTCTGAGTAGTACTCCAAGGTACAGATGTACCATAGCTCGTTTAATCATTCCCCCTATTGAAGGACATCTGCGCTGTTCCCAGTTTTTTCTCTGTTACAAATAAAACTGCTGTGAACATTTGTGTACATAAATTTTGCGTATATTTTGGTGTAGACAGAATTTTTCTTTTCTTTTGGATAAATGCCCAGGAATACAATTTCTGAGTAGCATATTTAATTTTAAGAAGCTACCAAAACTGTCTTTTACTGTGTCTTCTATCATTGTACATTCTCTTCAGTGCAGTGATATGAGTTATCTGATTCCTCTGCATCTTCACCAGCATTTGGTGGTGTTACTGTTTTTTATTTTAGCCATTCTGTTGGTATGTAGTGCTTCCTCATTGTGGTTTTAATTTGCATTTTCCTAATAACTAATTATGTCAAATGTCTTTTCATGTGCTTGTTTGTCATCTGAATATCTTCTTCTGTTAAATATCTCTTGCTCATTAAATGTCTTTTGCCTATTTTCTAATTGGATTTTTGACTTTTACTGTTGAATTTTTTAAAGTTCTTAAATATATTCTAGATACTAATCCATTATTGGATACGTGGTTTACAAATATTTTTCCTAATCTGTAGCTTGTCTTTTCAGCCTCTTGACAGAGGATGAAAGCAAAAATTTTAATTTTGATACAGTCCAACTTGTAGATTTTTCCCTTTATATGCCTTGCTTTTATTCTTAAATCTAAGAACTTTTTGCTTTTTGTCAATCTTATTGATCTTTTCAAAGAACCAGGTATTTTTTTCACTAATTTTCTCTCTCTCCCTCTCTCTTTTTTTTGTTTTGTTTTCAACTTCATTTCTACTTTCTTTATTATTTCCTTCTGCGGAGTTGGATTAACTTTTGCTCTTCTTTTTCTGGGTTCATGAGGGGGATAGCTTAGATGATTGGTTTGAAAGTTTTCCCTCTTTTCTTACATAAACATTTAGTGCTGTGAACTTCCTTTTCAACACTGCTTTATGAGTCTCACAAATTTTGATATGTTGTATTTTTGTTTTAATTCAGCTTAACGTAGTTTTTTTTTTTCCCCCCCTTGAGATTTCTTTTTGATGCATGAATTGTTTAGTGGTGTGTGGTTTTGCTTCCAAATGTCTGGACATTTTTCTTTTGCCTTTGTTATCATTTTCTAGTTTGAATCCATTGTGGTCTGAGAACACACTTTGTAGGATTTGAGTTCTTTTACACTTGCTGAGGTTTGTTTTCTGACCCATTATATGGTCTGTTTCAGTCTAGTTTACTGGGGCACTTGGAAAGAATGTATATTCTGCTTTGGGTAGAATGTTCTGCTGTGTTAAGTAGATTCTGTTGATTAATGTTGAATTCTTCTCTATGTATGATGATTTTCTGTTTAGTTGTTCTATCAATTGTTGAGAAAGGGGTGTTGAAGTCTTCAATTATAATTGTGAATTTGATTTTTCCTCCTGTCAGTTCTGTCAGTTTTTACTTCATATATTTTCAGGGCTACTGTTTGATGCATATATGCTTAGGATCATCATATTTTCTCAGTAGAGTGACCCTTTTATCATTATGTAATTTCCCTCTCTGTCGCTGATAATTTTGTGTGCTTTAAAGTCTATTTTATCTGATATTCATATAGCCACTGTTTTTTTCTTTTGGCAGATTTTTTTTTTAAGATTTTTTTTGATGTGGAACATTTTTAAAGTCTTTTTGAATTTGTTACAGTACTGCTTCTGTTTTATGTTTTGGTTTTTTGGCTGAGAGCCATGTGGAATCTTAGCTCCCTGACCAGGGATCGAACCCACACCCCCTGAATTGGAAGGCAAAGTCTTTTTTTTTTCTTTCTTTTAATTTTTTTTGTCTTTTTCTTTTTTGTTTATTTATTTTTGGCTGTGTTGGGTCTTCATTGCTGCATACTGTGGCGAGTGGGGGCTACTCTTTGTTGCGGTGCATGGGCTTCTCAATGCAGTGGCTTCTCTTGTTGTGGATCACAGGGCTCTAGGCACGTGAGCTCAGTAGTTGTGGCTCACAGACTCTAGAGTGCAGCCTCAGTAGTTGTGGCACACGGGCTTAGTTGCTCCATGGCATGTGAGATCTTCCAGGACCAGGGATAGAACCTGTGTCCCCTTCATTGGCAGGCAGATTCTTATCCACTGTGCCACCAGGGAAGCCTGGAAGGTGAAGTCTTAATCACTGGATCACCAAGGAAGTCCCTGGCAAATGTTTTTATGATAGATCGATCCTTTTTGTACTTTTACTTTTATGTTATATATACTTAAGTATGATATTTAAAGAAACTCTCTGGTGGATGGCATATAGTTGCGTCATGTTTTTTAATGCACTCTACTAATCTCTGTTAAGTTTGCCAATTATTAGTTTTCTGTTTTTTATTTTATTTTTGTTTCTCTGTCTTCTTTTTCCCTTCCTTTTCTGTAAGTTACATTCTAGAATTTTCTCAAATTTCATTTTGATTTGTCTGCAGTGTTTTTGAGTGTGTAGCCTTATACAGCATTCTTAGTGGTTGTTCTAGATATTGCAATATGTATACTTCTATCACAGTCTATTATTGTCGACTTTTTTTTTTTTTTTTTTTTTTGCGGTACGCGGGCCTCTCACTGTCGTGGCCTCTCCTGTTGCGGAGCACAGGCTCCGGACACGCAGGCTCAGCGGCCATGGCTCACGGGCCCAGCCGCTCCGCGGCATGTGGGATCTTCCCAGACCGGGGCATGAACCCATGTCCCCTGCATTGGCAGGCGGACTCTCAACCACTGCGCCACCAGGGATGCCCTCACCATGTACTTTTTAACCCTTCTCTCCTTCACTCCTGGGATACTGAGGACAGAATTGTTAGATCTTTTGTTATAGTCCCACAGGTCCCTGGTACTCTGTTCGTTTTTCTTCCCTCTTAGTCTGTATTTTCTCTTTCGTTTAGACTGAGTAATTTCAATTGTTTTACCTTGAAGTCCTCTGATTCTTTCCTGTCTTCTCTCTACCTGATGTTGAGCTCATCCATCGAGGTTTTGTTTTTTTTATTTTTAATTTAAAAATATTTTATGGTGGTAAAAAGCACGTTATGTAAAATTTACCATCTTAACCATTTTGTAAGTGTACAGTTCCATAATGTTGAGTATATTCCTATTGTTGTTTCTCATCTTGCCAACCTGAAACTCTGTACTCATTAAACAGCAATGCCCCTTTCCCCTCTTCTCTCAGCTCCTTGTAGCCACCATTCTACTTTCTGTGAACTTGATCACTGTAGGTATCTCATATTAGAATCGTGCAGTATTTGTCTTTCTTTTGACTAGCTTATTTCACTTAGCATAATGTCCTCAAAGTTCATCTAAATTGTAGCATGTGGGGACTTCCCTGGTGGTGCAGTGGTTAAGAATCCGCCTGCCAATGCAGGGGACATGGGTTCGATCCCTGGTCCAGGAAGATTCCACATACCACGGAGCAACTAAGCCTGTGCACCACAACTACTGAGCCTGTGCTCTAGAGCCCACGAGCCACAACTCCTGAAGCCCGTGTGCCTAGGACCTGTGCTCTGCAACAAGAGAAGCCACCGCAATGAGAAGCCCATGCACTGCAACGAAGAGCAACCCCCACTCGCTGCAACTAGAGAAAGCCCATGAGCAGCAACGAAGACCCAATGCAGCCAAAAATAAATAAATGAATTAAAAATAAATAAATAAATAAATTGTAGCATGTGACAGGATTTCATTCCTTTTTAAGATGGAATAATCTTCCCTTGTTTATATATACCACATTTATTTACCCGTTTATCCCTAGATGGACATTCAGGTTGTTTCTACCTCTTGACTGTTATGAATAGTGCTGCTGTGAGTATAGGTGGTTTGAGACCCTGCTTTCAATTCTTTCGAGTGTATACCTAGAAGTGGTATTGCTATATCATATGTCATATATCATATATATCATAGTTCCATTTTTAACTTTTTGAGGAACATCTATACTGTTTTTGGTAGCAGGTGCACCATTTTATCATCTCACATACAGCATAAAAGGATTCCTGTTTCTCCACGTCCTTGCCAGCACTTGTTATTTTCTGGTCTTTTGTTAGTAGCCATCCTAATGGATATGAAGTAAGATCACATTGTATTTTTTTTTTTAAGGTAGAAATGAATTTTCTTTTATTTATTTATTTATTATAAGTGTTTTTGGCTGCATTAGGTCTTCGTTGCTGCATGCGGGCTTTCTCAAGTTGCAGCGAGTGGGGGCTACTCTTCGTTGCAGTGCGTGGGCTTCTCATTGTGGTGGCTTCTCCTGTTGCAGAGCACAGGCTCTAGGCACACGGGCTTCAGTAGCTGCAGCATGCAGTCTCAGTAGTTGTGGCTCATGGGCTCTGGAGTGCAGGCTCAGTAGTTGTGGTGCACAGGCTTAGTTGCTCCGTGGCATGTGGGATCTTCCCAGACCAGGGCTCGAACCCGTATCCCCTGCATTTAAGCGGATTCTTAAACACCGCGCCACCAGGGAAGTCCCACACTGTATTTTTTATTTGCACTTTTCTGATGATTACTGATGTTGAGGTTCTTTTCACATGCTTTTTGGATATTTGTGTATCTTTGGAGAAATGTCTGTTCAAGTCCTTTGCTCATATTTTAATCAGGTTACTTGTTTTATTGTTGTTGAGTTGTAGTTCTTTATGTATTCTGGATATCAACCCCTTACCCAGGTATATGATTTGCAAACATTCTCCCCCATTTCTTAGGTTGCCTTTTCAGTCTGTTGATTGTGTCCTTTGATGTAGCCCTGCGTGTCTGTTTTTGCTTTTGTTGCCTGTGCTTTTGGTGTCATTTACAAGGAATCATTAACAAATTCAGTATTATGAAACTCTAACCTTATATTTTGTTCTAGGAGTTTTATAATTTTAGGTCTTATGTTTAGAACTTTCATACATTTTGAGTTATTTTTTATATGTGATATAAGATAAAGGTCTAATTTTGTTCTTTTGCATGTGTATGTCAATATTCTCAGCAGCATTTGTTGACAGGACTGTCCTTTTCCCATTGAGTGGTCTTGGAACCCTTGTCAAAGATTATTTGACCATATACACAAGGGTTTATTTCTGGCTCTGTATTCTGTTCTGCTGGTCTATTTGTCTTTATGCCAGTACCACACTGTTTTGATTATTGTAGCTTTGTAATATGTTTTGAAATCAGGAAATGTCAGTCTTCCAACTTCGTTCTAGTTTTTCAAAATAGTTTTGGCTATTTGGAGTCCCTTGAGATTCCATATAAGTTTTAGGTTGAATTTTTCTATTTCTGTAAAAAATACTGTTGGGATTCTGATAGGGATTGTTTTGAATCTGTAGATCTCTTTGGATAGTATGGAAATCTTAAGCATATTAAGTCTTTCTTTCTGTGAACATGGAGTGTCTTTTCATTTATTAGTGTCTTCATAATTTCTTTCAGCAATTTTGTAGTTCTCTGAGTTTTTATTTTTTGAATATTGCATTTTTGTCTCTGTTTTTTAAAAAATAATCCTTTATTTTTAATTTTTTATAGATTTTATTTATTTATTTATTTATTTATTTATTTATTTATTTATGTGTTTGTTTATTTATTTATGGCTGCGTTGGGTCCCCGTTGCCACACACAGGCCCCCTCCAGCAGCAGCGAGTGGGGGCTACTCCTTGCTGTGGTGTGCGGGCCCCTTATTGTGGTGGCCTCTCTGTTGTGAGCATGGGCCCCAGGCATGTGGGCCCCAGCAGTCGCAGCTCGCAGCTGTGGCTCGCAGGCTCCAGGCTCAGCTGCCCCGTGGCACGTGGGATCCTCCTAGACCAGGGCTTGAACCTGCATCCGCTGCGTTGGCAGGTGGACTCCTAATCACTGCGCCCTGAATATTGCATTTTTGAATTCTAAAATTTCTTCTTGGCTCTTCTTTATATCTTCTTTTACTTTTCTGAGACTTCTTTGCAGTGGATTTCTGTACTTTCTTTGTGGTTTTTTTTTTTTTTTTTTTTTGCAGTACAAGGGCCTGTCACTGTTGTGGCCTCTCCCGTTGTGGAGCATAGGCTCCGGACACACAGGCTCAGCGGCCATGGCTCACGGGCCTAGCTGCTCTGCGGCATGTGGGATCCTTCCGGAGTGGGGCACGAACCTGTGTCCCCTACATCAGCAGGCAGACTCTCAACCACTGCACCACCAGGGAAGCCCTTCTTTGGTTTTAAGCATGTTTATAATTGCTTGCTGAAACCTTTTTTGGTGGGTGCTTTACAATATTTGTTAAATAATTCTGTAAACTCAGTGTTGGTGTCTGTTAGATTGTCTTTTTTCATTTAGGCTAAGAGTTTTCTGGTTCTTATTATGAGGAGTGATATTTGATTAAAACCTGGATATGTTGGGGGCAGTATGTTTTGACTGTATGTTTGACTGTATCTGACTAAACCTTCTGTTTTTAGCAGGATTCTTCTGGCAGCTCTCTGGCAAGAGAAGGGGACTGCCACGGTGGGGGAGAGGTCCTGGTTCCCGGTTTCACCTCAGTTGTCACCTGAAGGGGAGAGGGTTGGTGCTGAGTAGGAGTTTTGACTCCCCTCCAGGCCTCAGCTGATACCATAGTGGCTGGGAGGAGTAATAGTGTTTAATTAACTGCTTCCCTCATGTCCCTCCACTGACACTATGGGGGAGGCAGTGGTTCTTTTACCACCAGGCAGTGACTCTCCACAATGGGGGGAGGTATGAGAGACTCTCTTAGTGGGGAGAGGAAGGAGGAGGCTTGTTGCTGCCCTCTGAGGGTCTAGGCTCCTCACACGGTCTCCACTGACACAGTTGATGGATGGGTATGGGGGCTGTTTCCTGCCCAGTGGAGTTGAAGGTCCGGAATCTTTACTCATCTCCCCTGGTGCCAACTATATGTGGAGGCGGAGAACGTCTTTAACGTCTGGTGAGGGTGGAAGTCTAGGCTCCCCACTCATCCCTACTGATTTGGAAATGAGTGTTTCCCAGGTGTTTCTTTGGTGTTTGTCTAAACATTGTTTATCTTACTAGTTTGACTCTCCCCTGGCCCTTTGTCTAAAGGGAGTTGCCTTTTCTTGGGACTTTTTTGGTATTTACTCTTGGCATGTCTTGATTTCTGGCTTCTTCAGCTCATAGTCTGGGACACACAGTATGAGGTAGAAAACAAAAACGGAAACAAAAAAACTGAGGGAACTCACCATAGTCTCATATTTTGGGTCCTCAGTTTCCTAGCAGGTCTGCATTCTTGTCTTCTCCTTTCAGAGTCTACTTGTTTTTTCATCTATAGTGTCCAGGGTTTTGGTTGTAGTTTGTGTGAGTAATAGGTAAAACTATGTCCATTTCATCTTCCTTGAAGCAGAAGTCCCCTAAGACGCTTTTTAAAGAGATTCAATGACATAATGTTTTTAAGTGTTTTCATTGCATAGGGCCTGATAACTGCTCAATAGAGGGTGGTAATTGTTTTGTTTTTTTTTTCCATTACCTTCCTTATGTTTATCCAATGTTTACTTGAAATGTCATCATACTTTGCTAATCTTTGCTAGAAACAGCTCTTGTGTATGTTTACCTTGCTTTATATACATTGTATTATCAGTAACATACATTTGCATCTCCATCCCCCATTCAGTGCTATTCCATCAAGATGTAGATCCATAAAAAACATTGCAATCTTTTTCTTCTTCCAGGCAATTTTGACAATGTATTTTTGTAATAAGATTAGAATTATTAATTTTGGCTTCATTGAAAAATAGTTAAGTATTTTAGCCAGAAAGAGCATAATATAGGAAACAATAGATTTTCTTCCTGAAATATTCAGTTCAATTGAGGTGTTGAATTAGGTGGGGGAGATTGAGTATACTTTTCTTCTTTTAGTAAGACTTGTTCCTCTGAACAACTGCCCTGAGCTTATTATAAGTATTATTTGACCCGATTGACAGCATTGCTTATAACCTTATGCCATATCTGTCTAATAAGTTTAAAGTATGTACTCTAACTCAGTCTTTAACTTCAGAGTTAATTTGAAATTTATTTACATAGTATGTTTGGAAATTTATGTAATCATGATGACTGTACCTTATTAATATTTTATAGAAATGTATCCCAATAAAATTCTTCTGTTAGAATGAAGCAATAAATTTGTGTCACAACACCAGTTGGGAAATCCAGAAGACACTTAATGTATGGAACATAAGCTATGGAGCATGGCCCCATGAATCCCTTTATTCTCGCTTGATATGCAGTAGGATTTGGACAGCATAGAACCTTGTTTCCTCTGCCTTTATTTGTTGTTTGGTAGAGGAAAGCTTATTGTTTGAGACAAGAATGACTTAATCTTGACACCAGGCTACACTAAATTTTTCTTCACCCTTAGAGTGGACTCAGTTCAATGGAAAGACTGTTCATAGTTTTGACATCTTAAATAAAAACCCTGGGGCTTTCCTGGTGGCACAGTGGTTGAGAGTCCACCTGCCAATGCAGGGGACATGGGTTCATGCCCCGGTCCGGAAAGATCCCACATGCCGCGGAGCGGCTGGGCCCGTGAGCCATGGCTGCTGAGCCTGCGCGTCCGGAGCCTGTGCTCCGCAATGGGAAAGGCCACAACAGTGAGAGGCCCACGTACCGCAAAAAAAAAAAAAAATTCCCTGAAGGATGAGCAACTGCTCAAAAGTTCCAAGGGCTTCATTTCCAGTGGAAGGACTTCAATTACAGTCATTTTCTTTGAATAAGTACAAGGAGGTAAATGGAACCCCTGTTTCAAATGTTAAATTTGACGACTGTGTTATTATTGGTGTACTTTGGAAATAAAGCCTGATTCCAGATTACTATATAAGAGTATGAGGAGGACTATAGCCAGCAAATGAGCCACTTGATGTTGAAGTGTAGACAGTACATCAAATGCGACTTTCATTAAGCAGTGTTGCCCTGTGTGGCACCAAGTGCACTAAGCATCCTTTTCAGCAGGCTCTGATAGCTCCTTGTTGAAAGGCTTTGTGCTACGCAGTTGCATCATAAGAGGGATTAAAGAAGGGTATGGACTCATGTTGGCTTTATTTTTCAGGTAGAATTTTTGCCTGTGTGTTTGTGTGTTGTTTATAGTACTTGGAGTAGCTGCAAGTATAGAGTACTTATTTATTGTATGTTTTTTGCATGAATAAATGAGAGTGAATTAACAAATTTGTCTTCCTAAATTGGTGATTTTTGCCGTGCACATATTGAAACTGAGTTTCTATCCCTTCGCATCTCCTCCAGGGTATCCCCCCTGCTAATTTTTTAAACTCACTGTCCCCTCTGCCTTCCTAGAATGTGATTATATACACTTAGAGTAGTTGGAGGACCTCACAATATTATAGAAAGAGTAGGACAGATCAGTTTTACATAGGGAGGAGAGAAGAACTTCCTTGAAATTACAGAAGTGATGTTTCAACCTCACTTTAACTGATAGATCTTTCCTGTAGATCCCTGTGAGAAGAAAGCCATTCAAATCCCATTCATTTTACTTGTTAGGCCAAAGTAAATCAGGTTACCCATTTTGTTGTCGTTGTTTGGTAGAATACTTCTTACCTGGCATCATCAGTCCCATAGTGCGGTTACAAAATAGAAACAGCTAAAGCTTGAAATCATTGAAAGAAAAAAAGTGTATACTTTAACCCATTGTTTTATAGTAAAACAATACATCCTCTCACCAATCTTTTGATGTGGATCCTTGTATTTACATTGGCTGCACATTGGAACCAATTAAAAAAAAAAACATTGATGTCCAGGTACTCTAGAGATTCTGATTAAACTGGTCTGAAAGATCCTCAGGAGTTTAAAATGTACGGTGAGAGTTGTTTGAGAATGGTTCCACTGATTTGTGTTCCAACTGTTTTTTCTTGAATAAACCACATCCATAATGCATTGACCACAATTGTCTAGGAGGGTTTCCTAAAACTGTTGATATAACTTAGACACATGTGAGTAATATGAGTGCAGAAACCTTTTAGATTCCTCTTCCCAATCTTTTATGGTTGTCTCATACTTAATTTGACAACAGTTTTTTTAAGGAGTCCCCTTTACAGAGTTCAGCTTAATTTTTATGGAAGCAATATCTCACTTTCATTTTGTACTCACTGTTTTTACATGATATTTAATTAAATATTCACTATAACTACCATAAACAGGTTCGGGAACAAACAGTTTACTCTTAGTGTATGATGCACTGGTACCTTATAGAGGAGCGTTCATTGGCTATGAATCATTCAATATGTTTTGCAAAGGAAATGAGGACCATCAGTTGATTTGGCTGGTCAGTTGAGTGGAAGTCGGTTAAAAGAGCTTTTATTGTAAAAGATATATGGTCGGCCTGATATTAGGTCAGTTAATATTCACCTAAAAGAAGGTGGGATATATTTAATTTTTATTCTGTAAGTGAATATGTAAGTATGGATTTTCTTCCTTATTTCATATTTAATTTTTTATTCAGGACTTCAGGTTAATTAATATCTGGTGTTAGTACTTAATACACATAGATATGATCAATATAATCACTTTTATCCCAAGAGTGAGTACTGTTTCTTGCCTGTGGTTTTTTTATCCCATTATAACCGTCTAAATGATATTCATCATGGGCCTTTATTATATACCATCAATGCTTCAGAGTCTTGAATTAAGTCTGGTCTTTGAGTATCACATGTCTTGAAATATACTTCATATTAGATTTGTGAATAAATTGTAGAAAAACTTAAGAGTGAAATGCAGGTATTAATTAATGGTATTTCCTCCTAATGAGACATACTAGTAGACATTAGAGCATTAGTAAGTCCTTAATAGACCATGTGAGATTAGTCAGACCCATCACAATATGTGTACTCCTATTCTTAGCATTTGATATGTGCACATACTGAGTTAGTTGTTTATCCTCAATTGTTTATGGTAGTTGCATTTGCACTTACCATCTTTTACTTTCATTTAGAAAACTAATCCTGAGTTTTTGTCTATTTTTACTTAGCTATCAATACTTGCTCTCATTAATCTGGTTTATATCTGTTTGTTTTGTTGTCTTTTCAGATTGTGTATTCCTTGAGGACAAGGAATCTAGTCTTCCTCTGGTGTAGTGTCTATGACAAAGAACAAAGTTTTAGGAACATATTATCTGAATTAAATGTATTGAATTAGTCAATGGATGTTAGGCCTGTCTCTGTGCAGGACAGAATACCAGACTTTATGAGAACTGGTCCCAAGAATATTTTTATTTGCTTTCTTTCCTGGGAAGGAAAGAAATGGTGTATAGGCAGCTAAGTGCAAGTACCTTGGTCTGTGCTTTTTCTTTCTGACCGCTCTGTTAGATTATCTTTCAAGAAAGCTGAGTAGCTTAGCACAGTGAATACTAAAGGGAATGCATGGCTCCCCTCTCAGGGGACTTAAGTAGTGTTTAACACCAGGGTGAAATCCTCAGCTGTGGCTTTCTCTAGTGTAGAATTTGTCTCAGGAAGATTACAAGTACAAGGAAGGCTTTGTGTGCTGTGTTTTGGGTTTGTTATTTTTATTTATTTATTTATTTTTCTTTTCCTTTCTTCTCCGCCTCCTGCTCCAGGCCTTCCATAACACCATAGAGTATTTTCTTTGGGCCTCTGGAGTGTGCATGTTATTTATGTGTGAGCCTGAAAGAAAAATAAAAGGCAAAAGCAAGGCAGTGCTTACCAGTGGGAGTCATCACCCACAGGTAAAATGAAGAAAAATTACATGAATGAGTTCTCTTCTCTTCAGCCACTTTTACCACTCAGGGAACCAGACAAGGTATCAGAGACAAAGCATGGGTCTTGGCATGTGATAACCCAGTGGCCTGGCCATTTGAATACTTAACCAGTGGAGGACTCAGTTTTGCCATGTTCTTGACAGAGATGAAAGCCTTCTGAGAAAATTAGAAGGGGTATAATTTGGGGACTATACTCAGATTATTTCTTGGTATAATGTTTGAGGGCTTCATTTACAGTGACTCTCATTCAGCAAGAAACAAGGGAAGACTACTGTTTAGTGGCAAGGAAAGAGTCTTCGAATTTTCGAGCTGAAAAGCAATGTAGTCCAACCTCTGCAGTTTGTAGCTAAGGGCAGTAAGCCTGGAATCTCACTTAGTGTTTGGTGGCCACAAGTGTAGACTGTAGCTAGGAAGTACATTTATTCTACTGGAAACCAATGGTGTAACAGGACTTGAACTTTTTATTTCATTCATTAGTAATTTTCCTTTCCTTTTGTTAGGAAAAGGCCATTGTAATCCTAGCATTGGCACAAGTTTTAGTTTTTGCCTGTGCCTTTCCAGTGTTTGCCCTTATTTACATTTTATATTTATTTCTACATGCTTTTATATTTTTCCTTTTTGCACTTACCCATACCTCATTCTTTCTAATGTTTCTATGTAGTACTTGTCACAGTTCCTTTGGGTTTTCATTATAATTTGCTAATTTATTCCCTTGTTGTTGAGTACTTACATGGAGTTAGATTTCTTTCCATGAAGGAGAAAGCCATAGAAAACAATAGCTTTACATTCTCTTGAGTTATTTTTTTCTCATCATTTAAGTTCCTGAAAGTGACTTCATTGTAGCAATGGAAAGCATGCTGTAGCCTTCCAGAATCTGAAGGAATGTGCCCCGCACTGTATGTGCACAAAGATTGTGTGGATGTGAATGTGCATGACATAGAAAAACTCTCCTGCACTTTGTAGGTCAAACAGCTGATGAGTCTTAATGTAGGATTTTGGGTTTCATGTCAAATGGCTACCTCTATTAGGGAAGATAAAAGCATTTACATTAGAATAGCTGGTTAGCTTTATTAATGTTGGGCAAAATCAATGTTAGGAAAATAAATCTATAGTTTTGGGGGGAAGTTATAAAATTAAACATATAGGTGACCTATTTATACACTTTTATAAAGGAATTACTGAAGAAATATCATCAGAAGTTATTGTCTATATGAAATGTATATTCAAAGCTAATATTTCTTCCTCCAAGGCTCTAGGAATATAACAGAGAACAGACATATTTAACTATAAAATACTATGATGCATCAAACGGTGCAGTTTTTATTTTATGGAGTTTATGTGTTGACTCTGATTTGAACTATCACTCTTTTTATCATGTGGGAAGTTTTGGAAACAATATGGTCAAAAGTGTAAGGATTTTGACCTTATATTGATTCCACTTGTGTTATTTTACCATATTTTTCTTTTCAAAGAAGTGTGTGTTGAAAAGGGAAGCTTTATGTTTGCTAATCCGAGTTTTAAAGTGTTTATGGAAATTTTGATAGATTCTTTAATAAATGTTTCTCTCCAGCAAAAGATTTCCTGACAGTGGAGTTATTAGGATCAATGGACATGTGTGGTTTTTTTTTTTTTTTTTTTTTTTTTGCTTTTCTATTATATTATTTTCAAAAAAAGTTTGTTTCACTTTATCTTTTTATACAGATGAGGATAGACACTTTTCCTTGCACTGACTCTAGTGTGTGGTGCCTCACAGGTGCTCTGTGGAAATCTTTTCCTCTTCCTGGGGCAATTTTTCTGAAACTGCCCTAAATGGTAGCTGACTCCATTCCATCCTTCCTCAGACCAAACAATACTTTATCAAAATCCAGCCACCCCACTGCTCTAACACTTTCTAGTTGTCTGTAGGCCTTGGCAGATAAGTAATCTGGGAGCTGTGGTTGGGAGGGGCTGGGCAAACTCTGTCACGTATCATTGTTGTGAGATCATTACTACACCAAAATCTGGAGGTGATTATGGATAATGGCTAGCTAGTGACATAAAATTTTGGAAAAGGTTTTGCTGGCCTTTTTCTAAAGAGAAAAAACTAATGACATACTAAAAGTAAAGGTATTCCTCATTCAGCCATGTGTCTGAAGCCATTGAGAAGGTCCCCAAGTGCATTTTTTTCAGCTTTATTGAGGTATCATTGACAAGTAAAATTGTGTGTACATAAGGTGTGATAATTTGATATAGGTATGCATTGTGAAATGGTTACCATAATCAAGTTAACACATATATCACCTCACATAATTACCCTGTGTGTGTGTGTGTGTGTGTGTGTGTGTGTGTGTGTGTATGAGAGATGGGAAAGCTTAATATTTACTCTCAGCAAATTTCATGTATACAAGAGTGTTACGAACTGTAGTCACCACGCTGTATATTAGATCCTCAAAATTTACTCATCTTATAATTGTAAGTTTGTATCCTTTGATCAGCATCTCCCCATTTTCCCTATCCCCCAGCCCTTGGCAACCACCATTGTACTTTCTTTTTCTACAAGTTCTACTTTTAAAAAATTTCATATGTAAGTGATAGCATGCAATATTTGTCTTTCTCTGTTTGGCTAATTTCACGTAACATAATGCCCTCCACATTCATCCATTTTGTTGCAAATGATAGGATTTCCTCCTTTTTTAGGGTTAAATAATATTTCTCTTTCTCTGTGTGTGTGTGTGTGTGTGTGTGTATCTATCTATCTATGACCTTCTTTATCCATTCATCCATAGGCCAACATTTAGGTTGTTTCCATGTCTTGGCTATTGTGAATAATGCTACAGTGAACATGGAAATGCATATATCTTTGTAATATAGTTCAAGGTAGTTCAAGATAATGTTTTCCTTGCCTTCAAATATATCCCAGAAGTGGTTTTGCAGGCCCATGTGGTATTTCTATTTGTCATTTTTTGAAGAACCTCTGTACTGTTTTCCATAATAGCCGTACTAATTTATATTCCCACTGACAATGTACAATGTTTTCTTTTTCTCCCTATCCTTACCAACATTTGTTATCTCTAGTAGCCAACATCTGTTATCTATCTAGTAGACATTCTAACAGATGTCAGGTGATATCTCATTATGGTTTTTTTTTTTTTTTTTTGCGGTACGCGGGCCTCTCACTGTCATGGCCTCTCCTGTTGCGGAGCACAGGCTCCGGACGCGCAGGCTCAGCGGCCATGGTTCACAGGCCCAGCCTCTCCGCGGCATGTGGGATCTTCCCGGACCGGGGCACGAACCCGTGTACCCTGCATCGGCAGGTGGACTCTCAACCACTGCGCCACCAGGGAAGCCCCCTCATTATGGTTTTGATTTGCATTTTCCTGATGATTAGTGATATTGATTACCTTTAATATACTTGTTGGCCATTTGTTAACTTCTTTGGGAAAATGTCTACTCAGGTCCTTGTAAATTAGATGATGTGTATTTGTGGGTTTTTTTGTTTTTGTTTTTGTAAGTTTTATGAGTTCCTTATATATTTTAGATATTTTTTTCAGATATATGATTTGGAAATATTTTCTCCTGTTCTGTAGGTTGCCTTTTCATTTTGTTGATTGTTTCCTTTGCTATGCAGAAGCTATTTAGTTTGATATAGTCTGCTTGTTTATTTTTGCTTTTGTTGTCTGTGCTTTGGTGTCATCCGGGAAATCATTGGCAAGACCAGTATTAAGGAGCTTTTCCCCTGTGTTTTCTTCTGGAGTGTTAGGGTTTCAGGTCTTATGTTTAAGTCTTTGTTCCATTTTGAATTAATTTTCGTGAGTTGTGTAAGATAGAGTCCAGTTTCATTCTTTTGCTTGAGGATATCCACGTTTCCCAGCACTGTTTATTGAAGAGATAACCTCTCACCATTGTGTGTTCTTTTGCCCTTGTCAATGATTAGTTGACCATATATTTGTGGGCTTATTTCTGGGCTCTTTATTTTGTTGCATTTGTCTATGTGTTTGTTTTTATACCAGTACATGCTGTTGTTATTACTGTAGTTTTCTGATATAGTTTGAAATCAGGAAGTGTGATACCTCCATCATTGTTCATCTTACTCAAGATTGCCCTGGCAATTTGGAGCTTTTTGTGGCTCTATATGAATCTTAGGATTGTTTTTCCTATATCTGTGAAAAATGCCATTGGACTTTTAATAGGGATTGCATTGAATCTGTAGATCACTTTGAATAGTATGGACACTTTCAAAATATGAATTCTTTCAATCCAAGAACATGAGATATCTTTCCATTTATTTGTGTTGTCTTCAGTTTTTTTCATCAATGTCTTACAGTTTTCTGTGTATAGATCTTTTAGTTCCTTGCTTAAATTTATTATTAAGTATTGTATTGTTTTGTACTATTGTAAATGGAATTGCTTTCTTAATTGTTCTTTCCAGTAGTTTGTTGTTAGTGTATAGAAATGCAACTGACTTTTGTATCTTGATTTTGTATCCTGCAGCTTTGCTGAATTTTTTCATTAGTTAAAATAGGTTTTTTTTTTTTAATATAGTCTTTAGGGTTTTCTGTACTCAAGATTATGTCATCTTCAGACAATTTTACTTCTTCCTTTTTGATTCGATGGCTTTCATTTCTTTTTCTTGCCCAGTTGCTCTAGCTAGGACTTCCATAACTATGTTGAATAGAGTAGTGAGATTGGACTACCTTGTCTTGTTCCTGATCTCAGAAGAAAGGCTTTTAGCTTTTTACTGTTGAGTATAATGTTAGCTGTGGGCTTCTCATATATTACCTTTTTTGTGTTGAATTATATTCCTTCCATACCTAATTTGTTGAGAGTTCTTATTATTATAGGATGTTGAATTTTGTCAAATACTTTTTCTACATTTACTGAGATGATCATATGATTTTTATCCTTTATTTTATTGATGCAGTGTATCACATTAAAAAATTTTTAATGCTATATTATTTATCTGTTTACTTATTTATTTATTTATGACTGTGTTGGGTCTTCATTGCTGCACATGGGCTTTCTCTAGTTGCAGCGACCGGGGGCTATTCTTTGTTGCGGTGTGCGGGCTTCTCATTGTGGTGGCTTCTCTTGTTGTGGAATTTGGGCTCTAGGCATGCGGGCTTCAGTAGTTGTGGCTCACGGGCTCTAGAGCGCAGGCAAAGTAGTTGTGGCACATGGGCTTAGTTGCTCCGCGGCATGTGGGATCTTCCTGTACCGGGGATCAAACCCATATCCCCTGCATTGGCAGGTGGATTCTTAACCACTGCACCACCAGGGAAGTCCCTGTATCACATTTATTGATTTGCATATATTGAAAATCCTTGCATCCCTGGAATAAATACCATGTGATCATGGTATATGATCTTTTCAATGTGCTGTCGAATTGGGTTTGCTAGTATTATGTTGAAGATTTTTGCATCTATGTTCTTTAGGGATATTGGCCTGTAATTTTTTTTTTTCCTTATACAGTCCTTGCTGCCTTTAGAATCAGGTGGTGTGAACCACAAAAATGAGTTTGGAAGTCTCTCTTCCTCTTCTGTGTTTGGAGGAGTTTGAGATGGATTGACATTAATTCTTCTTTACATGTTTTGTGAAATTCATCAGTAAAGCCATTTTTTTCCTGGGCTTTTCTTTGTTTTTGATATTTTCTACTACTGATTCAATTTCCATAGTAGTGACAAGTCTATTCAGATTTCTATTTCTTCATGATTCAGTTTCGGTAGGTTGTATGTTTCTAGTAATTTATCCATTTTTTCAAGGTTTTCAAATTTGTTGGCATATTATTGTTTATAGTAGTCTTTTATGACCCTGTGTATTTCTGTGGTGTGAGTTCTATTGTCTCCTCTTTTTTTTTAATTAATTAATTAATTAATTAATTAATTAATTTTTGGCTGCATTGGGTCTTGCTGCTGCACGCGGGCTTTCTCTAGTTGCAGCGAGCAGGTGCCACTCCTCATTGCAGTGCGCAGGCCTCTCATTGTGGTGGCCTCTCATTGCAGAGCATGGGCTCTAGGTGTGCGGGCTTCAGTAGTTGTGGCTCGCAGGCTCCAGAGTGCAGACTCAGCAGTTGTGGCACACGGGCTTAGTCGCTCCACGGCATGTGGGACCATGGGCTCGACTCCCGGACCATGGGCTCGACTCCCAGACCAGGGCTTGAACCCATGTCCCCTGCATTGGCAGGTGGATTCCTAACCACTGCGCCACCAGGGAAGTCCCTCTTTCATTTCTTATTTTATTTATTTGAGTCTTTTCTCTTTCTCAGTTTTTCTAGCTAAAGGTTTTTCAATTTTGTTTATTTTTTTCTAAACCCAGGTCCTTTTTTTATTGATCTAGTGTTTTTCTAGTCTCTATTTCATTTATTTCCGCTCAATATTTGTATTTTCCTTTTTTCTGCTAACTTTGGGCTTAGTTTCTTCTTCTTCTAGTTCCTTGAGGTGTAATATTAGATTCTTGTTTATTTGAGATATTTCTTTACTTCCTAATATAGGCATTTTGTTGCTATAAACTTCCCTCTTAGAACCGCTATTGCTGTATTCCATAAGTTATGATATGTTGTGTTGTTTCCATTTACATTTGTCTCAAGATATTTTTAAATCTCTTCTTTGATCTGTTGATTGTTCAGGAGTGTGTTGCCTATTTCCACATGTTTGTGAATTTTCCAGCTTTCTTGTGTTAATTATTTCTGTTTTCTATTGTGGTCAGAAAAGATACTTGATATGATTTTAATCTTCATAAACTTGTTAAGACTGGTGTTGTTTCCTGTAATATTCTAGAGAAAGTTCCATGTGTGCATGAGAAGAATGTGTATTCTGTGCTGTTGGATGGAATGTTTTATATATGTCTGGAAGTCTCATTTGGTCTAAAGTCCAATATTTCTGTACTTATTTTCTGTCAGGATGATTTTCCGATTATTGAAAGTAGGGCAGGGCTTCCCTGGTGGCGCAGTGGTTGAGAGTCCGCCTGCCGATGCAGGGGACACAGGTTCGTGCCCCGGTCTGGGAAGATCTCACATGCCGCGGAGCGGATGGGCCCATGAGCCATGGCCGCTGAGCCTGCGCGTCCAGAGCCTGTGCTCCGCAACGGGAGAGGCCACAGCAGTGAGAGGCCCACGTACCACAAAAAAAAAAAAAAAAAAAGAAAGAAAGAAAGTAGGGCATTTAACTCTCCCACTATTATTATGTTGCTATGTATTATTGCTTTCAGATCTGTTAAAATTTGTTTAATATATTTAGTTATTCCCATGTTGGGTGTGTATATATTTACAATACATACACAGATCTTCCTGATGAATTGAACCCTATATCATTATGTAATGACCTTCTTAATCACTTGTCCCAGTTTTTGACTTAAGGTTTATTTTGTCTGATGTAAGTATGGCTGTGCCAGCTTTCTTTTTGTTTCCATTTGCATGGCATATCTTTTTCCATACCTTCACCTTCAGCTTATGTGTGTCCTTAAAGCTGAAGTGAGTTGCTTGTTGGCAACGTGTAGTTGTGCTTTGTTTTTTATTTACTCTCCACTTATATGTTTTTTGATTGGGAAATTTCAACAACTTACATTTAGAATAATTATAAGGTAAAGATTTGCTATTGCCATCTTTTTAATTGTTTTCTGAGAGCTTTGTAGTTCCCTTGTTTCTTTCTTCTTCTCTTGCTGTTTTCTTTTGTGATTTCATGGTTTTCTCTAGTGGTATGCTTTGATTCCTTTTTCTTTATCTTTTGTGTATCTACTTTAGGTTTTTGCTTTGTGGTTACCATGAGGCTTACGTAAAACATATAGTCTATTTAAAGCTGGTGACAACTTAACTTGATTGCATATAAAATTTCTGCCCATTTATTTTTCCCCTGGTTGCCCATATCTCTTGAAAGATTTGGGAAGTTTTCAGCCGTAATTTCTTTAAATAAACTTTCTGCCCCTCTTGTCTGTCTGTTCCTTTTGGGACTCCCATAAAGAGAATATTGTTTCATTTTGTGGTATCCCATGATTCACTTAGGTATTCTTTACTTTTTTTCATTCTTTTTTCTCCTCTAGGCAGTTTGAAATGACTTGTCTTTGAGTTCATAGATTTTTCTGTTGATCAGGTCTGCTCTTGATGCTCTGTATTGCAGTTTTCATTTCCTTCATTGAATTCTTCAGCTCCAGAATTTCATTTTGGTTCTTTTTTTATGGTTTCTATCTTTCTGTTGAACTTCTCATTTTGTTTCTGTATCTTTCTTTTCTGATTTCATTGAGTTGTCTATCTGTGTTCTCTTATAAGTCATTGAGCTTACTGAAAATAATTATTTTTAAATTCTTTCTCTGCAATTCATAGATGTCCATTTTGGGGGATTCAGTTACTGGGATATTATTGTGTTCCTTTGGTAGTTATGTTTCCTTGAGTTTTGTATGTGTGTTTTGTGTTTTTTGTTTGAAATAAGCAAAAATATGCGTTGATGTTTGTACATTTGATGGAACAATCACCTCTTCCAGTCCTTATGGATTGGTTTTCGTAGGGAAGCATCTTCACCTGTGGGAGGGTGTTAGCACACTGGCTGGTGGGGTGTGGTGGTTCTGGCTCTAGAGAAAGCCCAGTAGTGTAATTTCTTTGAAGCTTTATCAGCTGATGCAAGCACTGGGGAAGATAGCAGTGGTCCTCACTAGCAAAGGCTGAGGGTGCCTGCAGCATCAGTGAGTACTTTTGGGGTCTTCAGTGGCAGAGTCTCCTGAGTAGCTCCTCTTTTTTCTTCCATGGGGTTGTCGTGGCTGACTGGACCCTTTAAAGACTACTTTTGTTCATGAATTAGCTGAGTAATTTTGCGGGGAGGAGGTTTTGGGGGGACAAAGTCTACTATCTCTTACTCCACTATCTTGCTGATGTGTCTTCCCCAAACACATTTGGATCATGTGCAGAGTGTGCTGTGTTTTCTATTTATTTATTTATTTTAAAAATTTATTTATTTTGTGGTACGCGGGCCTCTCACTGTTGTGGCCTCTCCCGTTGCAGAGCACAGGCTCCGGACACGCAGGCTCAGCGGCCATGGCTCACGGGCCTAGCCGCTCTGCGGCATGTGGTATCTTCCTGGACCGGGGCACAAACCCGTGTCCCCTGCATCGACAGGCGGACTCTCAACCACTGCGCCACCAGGGAAGCCCATGCTGTGTTTTCTTATAGTTCAGTCTTGTCTCTGTCCTTGAACAGAGGCAAGGAAACAGATCCAGCAGCTGTTTGGCTTCATTACTTTACTAACACTGCCTTCACAGTGCTAGGGTTGTGTATTTCTGCCTCTTACTAGTCCTGGAAGTATAATTAAAGGCATAAACAATTGGGTAGAGATATAGGATTCACTGGTTTTCATTGTGGTGATGGTTTTATCATTTTGCATGTATCAGCCAATATGATGAACCCTTTATAGTTTAGCATTCTTCTGCTCAGCATCCTCTAGGACTTCTCATTTGACTCAGAATAAAATCTCAGCACTTGGTCATGGCCTCTGAGGTCCTAAATGACCCCTGCTCACTTTCATTCCCTCTGTCCCTCTAGGCCTGCACGAGTCCCTCATCAGCCTTCTGTAGTTCCTTGGACTGTTCACACTGCCTAGGTTTCTCTGCCACATATTGTCACGTGGTGGGTTTTATCTTGCCCCTTAGATCTCAATTCAGACTTTACCTCTTCAGTGCCATCTTCTCTGATCCATGTTTGCCCCCTTTACTTATTTCTTATTATGTCATTTTTCTTTTTAATTCCTTAATATCACTTAGAACCATCTGAAATTATCCTATTTGTAAATGTATTTACTTTATTTAGGGTTTTTTTGTTTGCCATTTCTTATTGAAAGTTAAGTTCAGTGACAGCAGGACCTTTAGGATGTTATTTGCTGTTATATCCTCAGCACTTGGTACATTGCCTGGCACACAGTGAGTGCACTAAATCAATATTTGTTGGATGAATGTATGAATGGACCAAACAAGCCCCTGTAGTATGGCAGGTGTTATGTTAGCAATTAAAAAAAAATAAATTAGATTTACTTCCTGCAAACAATGTTTTCCATAACCTGGAATTGTTAGTTGGAATTCTTTACAGAAATCCAGAGTTAGGCTTGCTTGGAAAAATAATCTTCCTGATCATAATGCCTTTTTCCTTCCCACCACTGTGGCTGTTCTTGGCTATAAAGCCAGTTTTCAGGTCAGAACTTTATTGATTTTGGCCAAAGGCCAATGCAAACTTTCCAGTATTTCTAAGGGTCTCTAGACCTTTCCACCTTGACTAGGACTGTAATTCTTTCCTGAAGAGCTAATTTTTTTGACAATTAAAGGGCACAATAGAAATTGTACACATTAACATTATTATTCTGTGTATGTTCTGAAAAATTATCCACATTTGCTGTGAAGACTTAGTTATTAGCAGATTAAATAATATTCCTTTCAATTTTTAGTGTAATATTTCTGGTACACTGCCACGTCTGAGATTCTGATTTAAAAGTGGGAAACAAATTAATAGCAATTATTTGGTTAAGTTTTGGGTTACCTCTGACTCAAATACTGGTAACCCTTTCCCATTCTTTAAAAATAATTCTCTTAGGTTTAATGAGTTATGTCTTGGAGTTGCAGAAGCAGTAGGTTTGACATTTAGGACTAGGTCCATAATATCTGGAGATAAGCTTTGCGAAACCTGCATTTGGACTGTGTGCCTATGGTTACAAAGACAATATTGAGATGAAAAGATTGAGGATTTTAAGTCTAAAATTTTAAAGCCATTCCTCATCCCATGATTATTTCTCCCAGATGGATTAAACATTTTACAGCTATTTATAAAAGAGTAATTTGACACTGTAATTCAGTTCCCATGACAATCATAGAACATTGGATCCCTAACTGTATTAAACTAGACTAAACGAATAGGTGATAGGAGGGCTGTTCTAGATTAAAGGAGGCTTAAGAGACATGACAATCAAAAAAGCAGAGTGTGAGCTTTGATCAAATCCTTGGTTGAGGCAAATGCTCTAAAGGTCATTCGGGAACATGTAGGGAAATTTGAAACTTGGACTGTATTAGATGATAGTATTGAGTAAATATTAAACTCTTGAGTATGTTAATGATACTGTAGTTATGAAGGAGAATGTCCTTGTTCTCAGATTCATGCTCAGATAATGGGACGAAGTATCAAAGTTTGCAACTGTTTTCAGATGGTTCAACAAGATTTTGTGTGTGTGTGTGTGTGTGTAGAAGGCATAGAGTGGGGAGAGAAGGAAAAGGGAGATGGGACAGGAGGGGAGGAGGCAGAAGGTGGGCACATCTGACAAAATGTTAATTAGTGAACTTTGTAACAAAATGTTACAATTAGTGAATCTGAGCAAAGAGTATATGGGCGTTTGTTGTACTCTTTTTTTCAATTCCTCTTTGGATTTAAATATTTTCACAATAAAGACTGCAGGAAAATATAATAAAGAGAAGCTAAGTTTGGAAAAGCAGTGATTAAAGCAATTTTTTATCACTTCCAAACTCTGAAAGACTACTTGCTATCTAGTTTCCATCTTTGTTTCAATACTGATCTTGATGATGAAATAGTTTTTAGTTGGTACATTTAGATTCTGTTAATGGAATCTGCTCATAAAATGTTTCTATGTAGACAAATAATATTGTTTAGTATATCAGAAATCAGGATTAGGAAGGTGCAGTAGAAGGAAGCTGCCTGTAATCCCAAGCATCTACTGGGTTACTTGCCAGTAGGAGTATTTTGTTTTAAACTTATTGTGTGTATGCCCAGGGAGAGGAGAAGTGTGTTTACCAGTTTTGCTTACTATTACCCTCAGTGTGGAATTTTGAGTATTTGATTGGCTTTAAAATTTCTAGTTCATTTTCATATGTGCCAGGTGATACCTTATGTCAAACTTGGAAGGTAAAAATAGTCATTGTTCTTCAAGCCAGAAAGACTTCTGGGTGGTTGGGGCAAGGAGGAAGGAGAGAGGGAATATGAAACAAATGATTATCTGAGTGTAACTTTGATAATGCATCTACTGGCTTTACTAAAGCTGCCTTTACATTGTTGCTGGCTTCAGGGATGTGGTAACTGCCTCTTGAAAGGTTGGTGACTCTAGTGACATAAAGGATGATATTTGCCTCATTACAGAGTCTTTTTTTTTTTTTCCCTGCAGAGAATTAACAGTCTGACTTGTCTAACAGTCTTCTCTTTGTGGCCCATATTCTTCCATGAGCCCATTAGAAAATCTAAAATGATGAGTTTAGAATTCTTCTAGCCCAACCTTCTTTCTCTTCAGAGGAGACTATGTTTTTCAGGGCAAGGTGCTACTTGGGCAAGATGGCAGAGCTGGCTGGTGCTAGCACTTGTCATCTTGTTTAAATGATGACATGGTGCACAATAGAGGCTAGTTTTCCTAGCCTCTATTGTGCATCATGTCATCATTTAAACAAGATGACAAGCTTCTCAGATCCATTGTACGTAGATCCTGAAAGAATGGATAACATTTAATGCCACCTGTCATATATATCATATGTTGAGTTGTTTATTGTAGTTGTTCCCCTATAAACTGTAAACTCCTCTGGGGCAGGGTTTTTGTCTGTTTTGTATACTGCTATTTTCCTGGTACCTAGAACACTGGCTGGAAGGTGATAGTCACCCAGTAAATATTTACTGAATGAATGATTGAACCAGAAGCAAATGAGTAAGAATAGATTCACAGCTGCCCATGTAGCAGGATTTCAGGGAAATAATGGATTGGCTAGAGTACCACACCCCTATGTAACTAGCTCATGGTCTAAGGTGAACAAACAATTCGATGCTGGTTTCCTGTTTAATTTCCAGTACTCCTGGGAGTAATACATTAAGCTCGCTCATCTTAGAGACTTGCTAACTTAGTGTGAATAATTTTAACAACCACTTCCCTAGGAGTACTTTTTAATGAAAGATGGGGTAGAACATGAATAAATAGAAGAGAGTAAAGATGGGAAAAGTGCTGAAAAAAGGGAAGATGAGACGTAAAGACAGGCTTTGAGTATATCATGATTTTGAACAGGACTTTACTGGTATTTGGGTTGAGAAATGCTTTGGAATAAATTGCATGGTAATATGTCTGTCAAATTCATTCACGGTCCTGTGACCCCAGGAATTTGTAACATGCAATCATCTGCAACTCAAGATGGCCTTGAATTTGGTGAATCCCTGCTAATTCAATTCTCAGCACTGTGTGTGGGCAGTCCTAGAGTGTTTTAGTGGAGTAAGCTGTTGCTCTCTGGAGAGTGTGTTGACCTCATGGTCGAAAATGCTGTCACTTTATGTGCAAAGCATTGTATGTCAATTATTGTGCATCAGTGTTGCCTCAGTAAACCTGTTTGAAAAAATGCTCACACTGTAAGCGTTTTGAGGAAATGTTGAGGATCAGATTCACTTATTATGTGCAGAATTCTAGTTTAGGTAAAAAGTTGTTGAAATCATGGATCCAAAATGATGAATTAAGCTCCTCAGAACAGCTATTAGAGCAAAGACAGCTTCTAGCCTAGAGTCTGACACATAATAGTTATTTAATAAATATTTGGTGTGTGGGATGAGTGGGAAGTAGACAGAGGAAGGGTTTTTTGTGACTGGCTGGTCATTTAAGTTGTGAATGTAACCAGGCTCATGGTTCCATGGATTGTTTCTATTTTGAGGCTTTAGATGTTATCCTGACAGTTGTTGCTGCTGTCTAAATGTGTGCACCTGGACATCAGGTAGACATGGGAAAAAAGAGTAAATCTGTTTTCCATACAGAAGAAAAGTAATTTAAAAATAAAAATAGAAGTACAGAGCTGCAGTCTGAATTTGTGCATGCTACTTCACCTTCTTGTGTCTCGATCTCCTCATCAGTAAAATCGGGCTAATAATGTTTACTTCATAGGGTTGGTTGGTGAGGACTAAAAGAGATAATCTCTGAAAAGGCATTTGGATAGGGTGGCCCCTGGCTCAGTGTGTCCATTGGAGTGTTAGCTCTTCATGCTGGTGGCCATGTTTATACAGATTTAAGGCTGAGAGACTAGAGCTAATCTTCAGTCAATAGAAGAAGTACCAGGCAGTGGGAAGAGGACATATGGGATCTTGCGAAGAGAGGAGAAATTTTGTGTTTAATTAATGTGAAAGTCATTAATTGGTGAAGATGATGAGGGCCTGGGAACTGGAGCAGAGAGCTGGAAATGCAGCATCTTGTGAGCACAGGTCTGTCTTGACCTTCCTAGAGGGATCAGTACAGGGACCTCTTCATTCCTTCATTTCCCTTTACTGCATAGTAGAGTTTAATTTTATTTGTGCTTTTAGTAAAATGATTTGAGGTCCAGGGAGACCTGCTGAGGTGATAGTGTAGGAAAGCAGTTCAGAAAGGTAAGATGGAAGACAGATCTGGGCCACGGCAGTGTGAATTAAACATTTTGTTTTTCCTGTGGGCCTTCTGAGCTGTGATACCCAAGATTGCCCCATTCATCCAGGTGTTCTGTCAGAATCATGACAGGAGCGGCTCACTAACAGAAAACCAAGCTGATGAAAACAGATCAGTTGGCTGGTTGTCAGTGTATTTCAAATGATCTTGCCTGTAGGTAGCCCTTGAGTGAGAACTTACTTAAAACATTTAAGGAGAGAGACCATTGTTAACACATTTGGAGAACAAGTATGAGTCGTTTATTACTGCATGACAATAGAAGAAATGAAACTTTAGACTTACATTTGGGAGCTTATTAGATAAATTGAAATGTAATAAGGAAATTAAACACTATGTGATAATGATAATCTAAATCATTAGGAAGTTAAAAGTTATCATAGAACTTTGGTTGATTATGATGTCATTGTAGGTGCATCCTTGGTATAAAAAAGAAAAAGGTACCATTCTGGCAAGTGATGTACTCACCAGAGTGCACGGGGGAGGCTGTGCATGCGTGGGGGCTGGAAGTATATGGGAACTCTCTGTACCTTCCTCTCAGCTTTATTGTAAACCTAAATATGCTATAAAAATCTTCTAAAAAAATTATTGTAGAGCTGAGAAAGACCTTGGAACTCATCCAATCTCAACCCTTTACTTTAAAAACTTTGGAAACTGAGACTGAAATATAGGCAGTTATTTTCCCAAAATTACATTGTGAAATACAGAGTTTATCTTGATATCTGAGTACTTTCTACACTAAGATATCTTTTGTCTTTATTTTAAAATAACTAGGTGGGTATCTGAGGGTAGAACATACCTCCTCTGTAATATACCTATAATGTTTTTGCTTATATATATTGTATGCACATATACAAGGTCTCCCCTCAAAATGGGAAAGACACAATTAGACAAAGATATCAGGTGTTGAAATCCTTTTATTCTAGAGCCCAGAGATCTCATATTTGTCCACAGGTCATATCCTCTTCATGGCATTTTTGCTGATGCTCCTGTCTATTGTATCAGTTAGTGGTTGTGTCCATGTGGGATGGGAAAGGAGCACAGGAATTCAAGGAACAAGTGATGGTTGGTGGTTCCCTTCCCCACTAAGCTCATTCACAGATCTGCTGACGGGAACATACAAGACATCATCGTCATCATCATCATCATCATTTACTTTGTGCTTTAAAGCACAAAGTGTGTTACTTTGTGCAACATATGTTCACAAGTTATGTAACTTTGTTATCACTGCTGTCATTTACAGCAGATGTTATTGTAATGGTTTTGCAATATACAAGTGTTTCAAATCAACAAGTTGTATACCTGAAACTTATATACAGTGTCATATGTCAATTACATCTTAATAAACCTGGGAAAAAATAAAACAGATACTATTAGCCTAGCATTAAGATGTGAGAAGCAGAATTCAGAGAAGCCACTCAAAGGGTGAGATTAAACTCAGATCTTCTGAGTCTAAAATCTGTGCTCTTTCTAATATAAGGATAAGTAGTATATCCTTGTTCTGGAAGCTTCACAGCCTGGCATGACTACATAAGAATAAAAAGAGCAGGTGATATATAATGATTGATTAGGTCACATATGTTAGTACCTGATCTGTTGCATAGTAATGGTTGAGCCGGAGTGGAGGGGTAACCAGTCTGTGTACCTCTAAGTGTATTTGGAACAGTCATCCAGGAAGGCTTTTTGGAGATGATACTTGGAGGAAGTTTGGGATGGTTGAAAAGAAATGTGGTTTCACCAGAGCTGCAGAATCAGATAAAGTGGTAGTACTACCTTTAACATAAATTGCTGGCACATCTCTGAATCTTAACCCCAACTCAAAATTTTATGGGTTTAAGAATCACAGGGCTAAGGGGTAAACTGAGCTAAACGCATCTGAATTTCAGGAGCTCGGTGTTTTAAGAAATCTGTCTCCATCCCTCAGCAGGGCTTCCTCTGTGTTGGCTTCTGTGGTATAGAGGCAGAGACGACTAATGTTCTGCCAGCTCAGCAGTCCTGGGAGAGTGAGCCTCATTCTTGTCCTTTCCAACAAGAATCCTGCTGCCACCCCTCTGTGGTCTGACGTTGGTCGTGTGATCATTCTTAAATCAGTCACTTGTGCCTGGATCTATGTGACAGCCACACCCTTTAGTGGGATGACTTTCATGACCCTCTCAGCCCTCCCCAAACTGCTGGGACCACAAGGGGAGTGGGGTTAATCCTTCAAAGGGGACCTGAGCTGTGGTTTTCAAAGAATGAAGAAAAGGTGATGAGGCAGCAAAAATAATAGGGTTTAAAAATATATTTTAAAAAATTCTGATTTTCTTTCTCTTTCTAAAGTTGGGGGAAGGGAGGCGATCTCTTTTAAGGCCTAATTCAGAATAAAGTAGTAGGAGATTCTCCCTGGTGGAGTGAAAGTCATATAATACTTGGGACAACAACCTTGAGAAAAGCCAGAGCTTTGAAGGAGACAAGAACAGGGCTTAGGCAGTGTGCAGACAGAAATCATAATGCTACCTGCTTCAGGCCCCAGGAAAACCTAGCTTGTGGTGGTCATAGCCATGAACCTCTGTCAAGCTTCAGGATTACTTTGGACGAAAAATTAAGAGAGATTTATTAATTGGGCTTCTACTAATACTTCTTTGCTTTACATGTTCATGGTTCAAAATTGGGAAGTCAGGAATCGAGGGAATCTGGTGCTAGGCTAGGATACTGACTGAATACCAAGCCCCTTACTTAATTCTGACTCTCAGTCAAGTATTAATACATATAATTGTTTCATTGATGTGTCTAAATAATATTACTGCAATTCTCAATAATTGTTACAATAATAATGCATAGACAATTTTCTCTTCACACTCATACTTTTTTTATGCAGATAGTTCTTAAGCTATTTCCTTGACCCTAAAATATATGTTAGATCCTTGCCACTGGAAATTGAGGCATTGGAACTGAAATCAGCAGAAAGTTTTAAGTCTAGTTAAGATATATAGTCTCAAGGAATATTTAAGGTGTCTACAAAAGTTGTTTTTTCAGTCAGCTCAGTTTATTCAGTCAGTCTTCTAAGCGTACAAGTAAACCTTCAACCTTAACAATCACAGCTTCATTATTATTACTTCTCAGATTTGTGCTTGCTCCTTAAGTCTGTCTAAATTGCTCAACAATAATTTCTTGCCCACAACTTGTGTGGCCTCAGTTTTAAAACAACCTGAGGTTGTTACTGCCAATTCCTAACTGCTGTAGTATTTGTAGTAATTAAATGCTAGTGGTTGGAGGTTTAGGGAAGATTTGAGGATAACTGGTTCCAAAAATATCCCTGTGTGTGTTTGTGTGTGTTCTCGTGTTTGTGTGAATATTTTTTGGAGTAGGAAGATGATATGTTTTGATTAGGCATTTGACTTTGTTCAGGGTGTTCTTTGGAAAACCTAGAGCTTTTCAGTGGGATTATGGTATGTAATAACTATGTTCTGATAAAATCAGAGGTTTAGCAATTCAGGTAACAGATTATCTCCCATTCAGTGGCATGCTGATTTGTGGACAGATATTTCTCCCTTCCCCCCCCCACCATTAATTAATTTATTTTTGGCTGCATTGGGTCTTCATTGCCACGTGTGTGCTTTCTCTAGTTTTGGAGAGCAGGGGCTACTCTTCGTTGTGGTGCGCGGGCTTCTTGTTGCAGAGCACAGGCTCTAGGCATGCGGACTTCAGTAGTTGTGGCACGTTGGCTCAGTAGTTGTGGTGCACGGGCTTAGTTGCTCCGCGGTATGTGGGATCTTCCTGGACCAGGGATCGAACCCATGTCCCCTGCATTGGCAGGTGGATTCTTAACCACTGTGCCACCAGAGAAGCCCATTTTCTCCTTGTTTTGAACTAGCTCACCAGGCACTCTCTCTTGCAGTCTCTTCCAACCAGGCAGACAGATGAGAATTCAAAATAAATACCACTTGTGATTTAGCTTAGGGTTTTGTGTGTGTGCGTGTGTGTGTGTGTGTGTGTGTGTTTTCTGCTTGTGGGAGCTGTTTAAACTCAGTGGAAATTCATGAGAAAAGATGCATTGTCCAGTAGTCCTGATAGCATCAACTGGCCCTTTTTCCCTCCTGGGGAAGGTTGCATCCATTACTTTGTAGGGCCTGACTGCTAGAATTGTTCCCAGAGTTCAGAACTTCCGAACCACAATGGGCTCTACCAGGCTTTGTGGCCTTAATAAGCCCCCCGTTATTGGCACCTCAAATATTGGTATACCTATCAAGTCTGGCCGTGTGTCAGGAGAGGGGAGGCTTTCTTTAGAGCCACCACTGATGGATCACATGCTTTTTCTCAAAAGAGCAAACAAGCACTTTTTGTTTAGGCTCAGTAATACTTGGCAAAGAAATACAGCTGTAATTATATATCCTAGTTCTTGTTCTTTTCTCCCCTTCTACGTTTTACTCCCCCACCCTCAACTTTATGTAAAAGCAGCTAGCATTGGGTCTGAAATAAATGTCATGAATGAATAATAATTTCTTTCATTTACACAGTAATTAAACCTGTTGAATGCTGACTTAATGCTTTACTGCGCTCTAATTTGACTGGAAGATTTGGCCTTTGTGAATTCAAAGAAAAGGGAAAAAAATAGAAATTAAATACCTACTGAGACTATTAAGGAGGACATTTTTCAGAAGGTTTCTTCCTCCTCCTATTTCTCATCTTCTCGTGTTTGCCCTCTGCTTCCTGGGATACTTAATACTTAAGAGTTGTTCTACAGATCATTCTTCAGTTTTTATGCCCAGCAGTGCCCCAGCAGCAAGGCACCCCAGGATCAAGGCCATCGGCTGCCACTGCACATAGAAGGACGAGGGCCTGGTCTGCTGCCATCATCAGAATTGTTGCTGCTTGTCTTCTGGCGGATTAGAGTTCTTTCTGGTTGGTTTCTACATTCCTTTCCTTCTTAACCCATAGAATTGCAGTTGGTGAGTCCATCCATCGGTCTCTAAGATCATGCTTGACACCCAAAATATACCTGAAAGCTGGTGGATGCATCCCAGCCAGGAGTATTTTGGGAACTTGTACTTCTCTACTGAAAATTTCTGCCTGTGTCCAGTCTGAGTCACTCAACCTGTCTTTCCCAGAGTGTCTTTTTCTCTAAGGTGGGTCCAATAATGGGAGTTGGCAGCCCACTTTGCTATTCTTGGAGGAAAGTGTCTTCCAATACCAGTTGGTGTTTTTATCTTCTTTCACCATGAGGACTAACTGGCAATTTTCATAAATAATTCATTCCCAGAACTCCCTCCACGGTAGCTTGTAGGTTCCCTCGGTGATGGTCACTGACCCGGCAAGGGTACTGCTCTTTATCTGCTGAATAGAGATTGTTGGAGGTGCTGCGTCACAAAAGGCAGAGCAGGTAGGAACTCTGGGATCCCCTTCAGGAAGCTGCAGCGAGCACAGTGCACGAGGAGCACCAGCATGGGGAGGTGTGCTACAGGGGGCCTCGTTCTCTGCTCCCTCGTGCCGTCAGAGGAGCTGGCGGTCAGGCCCAGGTGGTTAAGCCTCTCTGGGTCTGTGAGAGAAAAGCCTGATTGTGTTTTGTGCACATTGCGTCCTGTGTAGATTGTGGATAGCGAGGGCTCCTTTGGAGGGCTGTCTGGTGGTGTTGACTTGAGTTTCAGGGTGTAGAAGGCCTGGCACATAGCCAGAGTCAATAAATATTAGTTCCTTACCCTCATCTGGAGACAAAGAGAACACAAGTGTTTAAGTATTTTTTTTTAATCAAGGAATCTCCCGCAAATACTCCCCTCCTCACTACCCAGTGCCAATATTCACATGAATTTTCTTTTCCTTCCCTTCTTCCTCCCGCCCACTCATCTCGCTTCCCTTTCTCTCTAAAGTTATACCAGACTTGTTCAGGATAGATTTTTTCTTTATAGAAAGTTCTAAAAGCTTTAAGACTTGTATTCCAATATATATTTTTAATAAATACTTTTATGTTATATTTGTTAAAATACATTTGGAAGCATGGATGTCATAAAGATAAAGCCTGTTTACTCATTAACTATGTTAAATAATTTATGATTGTGGGTTCCTTCCAAATACGCCTAGATTAATACATGTGCTGTGTGCGTGTGTGCATGTGTGTGTATGTATGTATGTATGTATGTATATTTATATATATAATGCACACACACAAAAGTATTTTCTATTTTGCCATAGTTTGAGTGCTTACTTTTGCACTAAGTACTGTGATAAATGCTTTTAATGTTTTGTTATGTTTATTAGGTCACTGTTTCTCATACTGTTTGATTTTAAGTGTTCTGTAGGGTACCTGTGAAAAACTACATATTCCCTAACCTACCCCAGACCTACTAAATCTGGGTATTAGAATCTAAATCTTTAGTGTTCCAATCTGGCTCTATGTTGAAATAACCTGGAACTGGAACATTTAAAAAAAACAAACAAACTCAATCCCAGCCCATTTAAATCAGCACATTTTCAAGATAGGCCTGGGCATCGTTTCTTTAAGCTCCTCTGCTGGTCCTCAGTGTGCAGATAGGGTTGAGATTTAACAGTCTATTTAGGTGCTTCTTATTATCCGAAACCGAAACTAGAAAATGAACTGGTTTAGTTCATTTAATCCTTACAATAACCTCGTGAGGCACAGCTGGCATTATCCCTATTTTCAGATGAGAAATTAGAGATTTGGAGAGACGTGAGGTACTAGTACCGAGAGTGAGAGTCAACTTGTTCTTTTAAGTCTTATAATCAAACAGTATTCATAGTATTACCGTCTACTTGGAGATGCACATATATTTTTATTTGATGGTCACAATCTACATATGAAATGCTGGTTTTGACATGAAATTAAATTGACCAACTCAGTATGCCTCGGAACCAAGTATTTGTGTGCTAAGCTCTTATGAATATAGATACCTGCAGATAGACATCATAAATTCATTTTGTTATGCTCAGTGGCAAAGAGAATGAGCTTGACACTTGGGGTTTATAACTAACCTATAGACTTGGGTGGACGTTAAGTGAATTGGAGGGCAGAAACAATTTAATATTCTGCCATTTCTAGAGGTGTTTCCGCAAAACACTTTGGTGTATATTTCATGAGCCCTGCCTTCTCAGCCATGAGTTCTTTTTGAATGCAACCAATTCCACCTCCTTCCCACCTCTTGTTTTCAAGTGACTTTGTTGCAGGTGCTGTGAATGCAGAGGAGTGACTCGGTTATTCTTTCTCTGTAGAAACAATGGCAACATGGAGTAAATCTACCTCAAACTATAAATATGAACCACACTCACATTTTAAAAAACACTTCCTGTAACTCTAAGAGCTCCCTGGGGGGAACCTGTGTCTAGCCTTCTGAATGGACCACATGTGTGGGAATGTTGCCCTTCAGTTTGAGCAAGTTCCTTAAAGGTGCTTGGTTCTGTGCATTTGAGATGATTAATTTTACTCTTATAATAGCTTAAAGAACCATGCTTGTGCATCCATGTGTGTATTCATTTGTTTTGCAAATATTTCTTGAACTCCTACCATGTGTCAGGGTGATACTATCCAAACCAAGTAGACAAAAATTTGCTGTCACGGAGCTTAAATTCTAATGAATAATATAAGGAAAAAAGTAAGTACATAAATCTTAGCGTTTTGGAAGGTGAAAATTAGAGGTAGAAAGCATGTAAGGAGGAAAGCCTCTTTATCATAGTCGGAGAATAGTGAAATTTTTAATAAGGCAGTCAGGGTGGACCTCACTGAGGGAACTTTTAAGCAGGTATTTGCTGGAGGTAAGGGAGTAAGCCATGCAGATATCAGAGGGAGACCACTTCAGACAGAAAACAGCTCCACTGTCACATCTCTGGAGTATGAGGCTTAGCTCTGTAGGATGTGTCTGCTACCCACCTGTAGGAATTTTCTATGTAACATCACCCACAGCCCCACGCATTGAGATAAAGGTTGTACCAAGTTACAATCTTTGATGGCTATGATTATATCATTAGCACTTGAAAGAAAGGGAAGGGGACTGTGAAATTTCCCTAAACATAGCTAATTTCTGAACTCTAAACGGATAAAATTTCAGTGCCCCATAATTTTTCCATCATTCATTATGTTTTTACCTTGATGAGTAGGTAGGCAGAAATGGGTGGTGTCTGAACCAGAAGTCATGGATTATACGTCTAGTTCTATCACAATTACCTGTGGGACTTAGGAAGAAAAAATACTTAATTTGGTCATGATTCTGTTTCTGCTGTCATAAAATGAAGGTAGTTTTTTTCTTCTACTTGTTCATCATCAGTGAAGACTAGATGAAAAAGGGTATAATGCATTAAATTCTAAAGGACTATGTGAATATGACTTACTTTTTGCAAAATTTACCTCAAACAAGGACAGAATGTTGGCTAGAAAAGTGTGTTTAAATTAACCTTTCCCCATCCTTCCCAAGTTTTTACTGAGAGCCTACCATGTGCAAAACCCAGTGGTGGCCACTTTAATTCCTTTCTTGGAGGAACTCCATGTTTCTCGTAGGTCTGAATTTGTACACTGTCACTCAAAAAGTTCATCAGTGACAAAAAAAAAAAAAAAAATAGGAACCTAATAAAAAAAGTAGTGTAGGTTTTCACGTGTTAAATGATTACCTTAAAAAAAAGAAACCAAACCTACATTAACATGGCACTGTGTATTGAAAGAGACCTGAGGTTTGCTTGTATAAGTGGACAATGGTAGGGTTGCAGCTTGTGAATTATTGTGAAGTGGTGGAAGAAGGGTTGTCTGAAATGGGTTGAAAGTTGTGACACCAGATGTGGATGGGAGTGGCCCATAATGCACACAAATGTTTGTGGTATGTGTGTGTGTGTGTTTTGTACATTCCTACACAGCTCAGTTCAATTGGGTATAGTTTTCTGAATTCACCTAGTATTTCTTTTATTTCAAATTGAAAAATAGTTGATGTACAATATTGTATAAGTTACAGGTGTGCAATATAGTGACTCACAATTTTTAAAAGTTATACGCCATTTATAGTTATTATAAAATATTGGCTATATTACTTGTGTTGTATGGTATATCCTTGTAGTTTATTTTATGCATAACAGTTTATACCTCTTAATCCTCTACCCCTTTATTGCCCGTCCTATCTTCCCTGTCCCCACTGTAACCACTAGTTTGTTCTCTATCTATGAGTCTGCTTCTTTTTTGGTTTCTCAAAAAACTAAAAATAGAACTATCATATGACCCAGCAATTCCTCTCCTGGGTTTATATCTGAAAACAACAAAAACATTAATTTTGAAGAGTTATATGCATCCCAGTGTTCATAGCAGCATTATTTGCAGTTGACAAGATTTGGAAGCAACCCAAGTGTTCATCAACAGATGAATGGGTAAGAAGATGTGGTACATATATACAATGGAATATTACTCAGCCATAAAAAAGAATGAAATTTTGCCATTTGCAACAACATGGATGGTCTTGGAGGGTATTATGCTAAGTGAAATAAGTCAGACAGAGAAAGACAAATACTGTTTGATATCACCTAGTATTTCTTATATATGAAATTATATGCAAGCAAATGCAAAATTCATGTTATGCTCAAATCGTTCCTACTTACATCAGTTGCATTAGAACAGATTCATATTTTCAGAATTAGCTTTGTATCAGAAGTATCTGCACAAAGAGACATAATCAGTCTGGTATAATTATAGAATTACAAAGAGAATAGAATGAATAGAGTATAATTTGCAAAGGGTAGAATAGCAGGAGTTAGAAGAGGTAGACAATGGTGGGATCAAAAATAGTTTCGTATCCTTTGTCACTCACTAGGCCCTCAGATTGTGCTGTAATCATATTGTCCTCTATTCTGATTTTTAAATATTCTTGTAAAGAGCTGTGAAGTCATTACAGATAAAATGTCAGTTGTGTCCAGTTGTACAAATTAAATTTAGTCACAAAATTCAAAGAACAGCAGTGGAACATCTAATCCTAGTGAACATTAGGAAATACCTTTGTGGGCTCTCATCTCAGAGATGAGATGTTTGCCTTTTTCAGCCAGAAGGATGGTATGGGAATTGTTTGGAATGTAGAAGCAGGAGAGAGAAATAATTCAGCATTGTGTTCTCCCTTCATCTTTTTATTCCAACAGAGAGACATATCTTTCTATCTTTTGCTCAAACTATCGAAACAAACAGGAGCAAGTTAATAAAAGCATATGACTAGGAGAGTCCCATCTGCCCCATCTCCAACCTTTCTCTCTTCAACCTCGTTTCTACCCAGATTAGCAGATGGCACCAGTTCTTGGCCAGTGTCTCTAGTTATCTGATTACAAGGCGTTGTTCTTTTGCCTGCCTCCTTTAAAGCAACAGCAGAAAAATTGGTCATGACTGACTGTATGCCCATTGGCCAGGGCACTGATTCCTGAGGACTAGACAGAAGCTTGGAATTCAGCCAAGCCTTCTGTATTGCGTTAGGATGGTCTGCCTGACAGCAGAAAGTTAGGGTGGTTTGCCTGATAACAGAAAGCTGGGTTGATTTAAGCTTGAGCTTTTAGATACTGGAAGGCTTGTTCAGTGCTGGCTAGAAAGAAACTAGTAGTAACAAATCTCAAAAGCCATTAAAAAAAAAAAAAGCAGGGGCTCTTTTAAGTTTTGTCCTGAGAATAGTGATTACTTCTTTTTTTTTGTTAATATCTTTATTGGAGTATAATTGCTTTACAGTGGTGTGTTAGTTTCTGCTTTATAACAAAGTGAATCAGTTATACCTATACATATGTTCCCATATCTCTTCCGTCTTGCGTCTCCCTCCCTCCCAACCTCCCTATCCTACCCCTCTAGGTGGTCACAAAGCACCGAGCTGATCTCCCCGTGCTATGCAGCTGCTTCCTACTAGCTATCTATTTTATGTTTGGTAGTGCATATATGTCCATGCCACTCTCTCACTTTGTCCCAGCTTACCCTTCCCCCTCCCCATATCTTCAAGTCCATTCTCTAGTAGGTCTGTGTCTTTATTCCCATCTTGCCCCTAGTTTCTTCATGACCTTTTTTTTTTTCTTCTTAGATTCCATCTATATGTGTTAGCATACGATATTTGTTTTTCTCTTTCTGACTTACTTCACTCTGTATGACAGACTCTAGGTCCATCCACCTCACTACAAATAACTCAATTTCGTTTCTTTTTATGGCTGAGTAATATTCCATTGTATATATGTGCCACATCTTCTTTATCCATTCATCTGTTGATGGACACTTAGGTTGCTTCCATGTCCTGGCTATTGTTAATAGAGCTGCAATGAACATTTTGGTACATGACTCTTTTTCAGTTACGGTTTTCTCAGGGTATATGCCCAGTAGTGGGATTGCTGGGTCATATGGTAGTTCTATTTGTAGTTTTTGAAGGAACCTCCATACTGTTCTCCATAGTGGCTGTATCAATTTACATTCCCACCAGCAGTGCAGGAGGGTTCCCTTTTCTCCACACCCTCTCCAGCATTTATTGTTGGTAGATTTTTTGATGATGGCCATTCTGACCAGTGTGAGATGATATCTCATTGTAGTTTTGATTTGCATTTCTCTAATGATTAGTGATGTTGAGCATTCTTTCATGTGTTTGTTGGCCATCTGTATATCTTCTTTGGAGAAATGTCTGTTTGGGTTTTCTGCCCATTTTTGGATTGGGTTGTTTGTTTTTTTGATATTGAGCTGCATGAGCTGCTTGTAAACTTTGGAGATTAATCCTTTGTCAGTTGCTTCATTTGCAAATATTTTCTCCCATTCTGAGGGTTGTCTTTTCATCTTGTTTATGGTTTCCTTTGCTGTGCAAGAGCTTTGAAGTTTCATTAGGTCCCATTTGTTTATTTTTGTTTTTATTTCCATTTCTCTACGAGGTGGGTCAAAAAGGATCTTGCTGTGATTTATGTCATAGAGAGTTCTGCCTATGTTTTCCTCTAAGAGTTTTGTAGTGTCTGGCCTTACATTTAGGTCTTTAATCCATTTTGAGTTTATTTTTGTGTATGGTGTTAGGGAGTTTCCTAATTTCATACTTTTACATGTACCTGTCCAGTTCTCCCAGCACCACTTATTGAAGAGGCTGTCTTTTCTCCAGTGTATATTCTTGCCTCCTTTATCAAAGATAACGTGACCATATGTGCGTGGGTTTATCTCTGGGCTTTCTGTCCTGTTCCATTGATCTATATTTCTGTTTTTGTGCCAGTACCATACTGTCTTGATTACTGTAGCTTTGTAGTATAGTCTGAAGTCAGGGAGCCTGATTCCTCCAGCTCTGTTTTTCGTTCTCAGGATTGCTTTGGCTATTCGGGGTCTTTTGTGTTTCCATACAAATTGTGAAATTTTTTGTTCTAGTTCTGTGAAAAATGCAATAGTGATTACTTCTCATGGTGAGCGGTATAGTGCTGGGTGATTCACAATGCAGGATTCATTAGTTCCAAATCTGCATTTGACCTCTCAGTAAAGGAAAATGGGCTTCTAACTAAACAGGGGGAAATCAGATTCGACAGATGAGTTAGAAGTTCAAGGTGGGAGAATAGGTTGTAAGGGAATACCTGTCCACCTGCAGAGAATGGACTCAGAGCTCCTGATGCCAGTGGATTATAGACTCACCATCATCTTTGAGGCCATGTGTTTTGACTTTAATAAAAACAGTGTAAGTAAATTCTATAACCTTTTGTTTGGGTCCTGGCCAGTATTTCAGAACAAGTGATAGGATACCTAAGCACTGAGAAAAGAGTACAGTGCTTACAGAAAGCCAGCATGTATTCCTCAATTCCTTCCTTAGCAAGACTATGGGACAGTAACTCAGGGGCATGTTGTAGACACAATTCATTTGGACTTCAGCAAGATTTTTGGCCTTGTCTTCCATGATCCTTTTGTGAACAATTAGAAAAATATAGGTTCGGTGGCATTATGATTGTCAAGATTTATAATTAATTTCATTATTATTTCACTGGTTAAGAACATTTGTTTCACTCTGGATAGGACCTGGACCTAGAGTCTGTCATACAGAGTGAAGTAAGTCAGAAAGAGAAAAGCAAGCACCATATCTTAACGCACATATATGGGATCTAAAAAAACAATACTGATGAACCTAGTGGCAGAGCAGGAATAAAGATGCAGACGTTGAGAATGGACTTGAGGACACGAGCGGAAGGGGAAGCTGGGACAAAGTGAGAGAGTAGCACTGACATATATACACTACCAAATGTAAAACGGATGGCTAATGGGAAGCTGCTGCATAGCACAGGGAGATCAGTTCGATGCTTTGTGACAACCTAGAGGAGTGGGATAGGGAGGGTGGGAGGGAGGCTCAAGAGGGAGAGGATATGGGGATATACGTATGCATATAGCTGATTCACTTTGTTGTACAGCAGAAACTAACACAACATTGTAAAGCAATTATACTCCAATAAAGATAGATATATATTTATATACACACAACACACATAAAAAAAGAACTGACTAGGATCATTCCATAAATGTCTATCCTTGGCTCTATCTTATTTAAATTTTGTCTTTTGAGATGAAGATATAGTTACAAATGTTTCAAAAAATAGGAGGGATCATAAATATGGTGGGTAGGAAAAAGAGGACACAACTGGACTTTGACTATCTGGGTAGTGGCCAAAATAAGGTTTAAAGGTAAGGGTTAGGTAAACTTATGTTCGAAAACCCAGCTGTGAAAAAAGAAAACTGAGAGAGAGGGGTGACGTGATTTTCCGCTGACTCATTCCGTGAGTCAGCCGTGTGTCTTTGGCCGGCAATGAAGCTAATGCTGTTTTTGAGTACCTTAACAGAAATGTAGAACAAGATGGTTGATATGTGACTGCTCTGTGTGTGTTTGGGGAGGAGGAGATGGAAAAATTTAAGGTAAGATTTGCCCAGAGTCACAGATAGTATTATTGGTCATGTTCTGCACATTTCGGCTTATTTGTAAATCACTCTTGATGTTTAAATTCAAAAGATCCAAATAGCTGTGGAAACTCACTGGATTTAAAAGCTACCTTGGGAAAGAGAAAATAAAACTGTACTCACAGAGGGATCTTCAGATAGTGGTTTTAAAGACATTTAACTTGTCTAGTGTCAATTTAAAAAAAAATTAAGCAGTTGTAAGAAAAAGTCCATGCAGGATATGTGAAAAACTTGGCAGTTAAACGAAAGTTTGAGGAAACTGACAGAACAATTTTCATGGAGTAAGGTATGAAGTTTGCATATTTTATCATATGATGAGTTTAAAAATTCAGTCCCAGATGTATTTTTTTTTTGCGGTACGTGGACCTCTCACCGTTGTGGCCTCTCTCGTTGCGGAGCACAGTCTCCGGACACGGAGGCTCAGCGGCCATGGCTCACGGGCCCAGCTGCTCCGTGGCACGTGGGATCTTCCTGGACCAGGACACGAACCCGTGTCCCCTGCATCGGCAGGCGGACTCTCAACCACTGTGCCACCAGGGAAGCCCCAGATGTATTTTTTGCTCACCATGTGTGTGATATACCATAAGCCATCAGCGATTTGGAACTTATAAATTGCATGCTTCCTGTTAGTAAAAGAAAATAAACTAATTAAGGAGGAACTAGAATAAGTTTCAAGGTTTAAGAGATATAAAACTGATCAGGAAGGGCTTCTGACTACCTCATGCTTCGTTGGTGGAAATCGTGAGGACGAGCTAGGATGAGAATCATGAGACTGAGGTTTTGGCAGACTTAGAAGCACAATCTTTTAAAATTGATTTTGGGAAACTGTTCTTCATTATCCACTTATAACATCTTATTCAGATTTGTGGCACAGGTTCCTTCTAGTTATAAAATTGATCTGGTACTTAGAGATCATCATTCTAATTCATTACTTTCATTTTAGAAAACTGGGACTTGACGCTTAGATACTTTATAAAGTGTTTGGATTTAATTTAGTTCACTAAGATTTTTATGCTTATAACAGCCTTCCCCTGGGTCTGTAATTCCCTGGAGGTAGGGATCGTATTTGATCCTGTCATTTCTTCAGGGGCTGGCACACTGCCTGGCACATAGTAGGTACCTAATATATATTTATGAATAAATATTGAGGTAAGTAGTCTAGGTATTAAGATCGAGACCCTCATTGTACACACTAGAAATTTGAGTCTTTGATTGTTTATATGGCCTAGCTTTTCAGAGCAGAAAGGAGCTGTAGAAGGGAATACACACAACTCCTACTTCACAAATAGGAAGATGAGGGTTTCTGGAATTTAATAGGGGAGCTGATGTCTGAATCTGGCAATTGGCACATTGTCCCTCACTCAGGATTTATTGCTTATTCTCTTCAACTCAGGATGATTTGGAGAAGGTAATGCAGAAGGGAGAGTTGAATCAGCATCTTTAGAGTCTATGCCATTTTTTCCTACCCTAGCATGCCCACAGGATCTAGAGCACATCCCTCTTTAGTAATTCCATCTCTTATTCACAGGTGAGTCTAAATCCACATTTTTGCTTTTATCATTAGGTGAAGTGTAGGCACTGTTTAAAGTGTAGGCACTACACTGTCCAGTGCAGACACCATTTAAACGTATAATTTTATAGCCAGTCTGTTTGCCATATATACTTTGGTGATGACACATTAATGTGACCCCTGGTTAACTTCTGGTTGTTTGATTGCATCTTTTCATTGAGTTACTTCATGTGATGCTGTTTCATATTTATGTTTGGTGTCTTGTTTTGTTCACTGAACTAACTAAAAAATTATAATCTCTTGTGAAAATTAAGTTTTGTCATATGGCTCTTAATTAAAGCATAGTGTTGAAATGGGTATCAAACTGATTTTTTTTAATTGCAGAGAATTCCATTAAATGTGTAAGTTAGGGTGCTTTCAACCATGAGTATCAGAAAACCTGACTCAAACTTGCTTAACCAATAAGGAAATTTATTGGGTCACATAACTGGAAGTCCAGATGTGGTGAGGACCTCAGGTTGGTTGATTCGGTGACTTAATGGAGTGTCTGTCCTCAGAGACCTCATTTCTTTCTGTCTCATCTGTTTGCATTCATAGTATCAGCATCATCCCTAAGCTATTTGCGCATGGTTACTGGTAGCAGTCAGGGCCTCCTGCTTTGCTCACAGGTAATTGCAGAAATGTGGGAGTGTGGGCAGGGAGTCTGAGGGAGATCGAAAGGAAGCTGACTTCTCCCCCAGACAGAATAAAAGTCCTCCCCTCTGTCTCTGGACCAGTTTAGGGCATGAGCATAAGAACTGTCACTTTGGGTTGGCGTGTCTTGCTTAGGCCTGGGTTCCTCATCAATTGCTGGCAAAAAGGATGAGAGGACTTTAAGGGGCTTAACCAGGCCTGGAGCTGGAGTCATTTCCTCAAGTGGTATGACCCCCTGCACAGTGGGGGAGTGTGGAATAAATGTTGGGGAGTCAACTTTTTTTGGCTTTGAGTGGCTCTCAAACCAATGATCGCAGTTGGCTAAATTTCTTATCAACAACAGTACTGGTTTTCTCTGTTATGAGTGTTACCCCAGGCTGTCAATATGAGAAAGGTACAGCAAAATGCATAGGATGTAGATTACTCTCTTCTGACCATTGCTTATGTTTATTTCAACTTCAGTAAGTCAAGGAGAATTAATAAAGGCAGTAAGGTGGAGTGATTGATCACAAGATACTCCCTTCAAGGGAACTTGGGAACTGCTGGACAAAGCAGAAAAGAAACAGTTGCTAAATAAGGCTCATTATCAGGTGTATAATTCAGGGATGCTCACTTGTACTTCTCTCATCCTCAGTTTTATTGACGTTGGGCTGGGAAGCTGCGGGAAGGTTTTGGGTGAGGAAGTCATATGCTTTATTTACATTTTAAAATGATGACTGTGGCCACTGTGTTGAGCACAGGGACCAAGGTGGAAGCAGGGAGACTGGTTAGGCAGCTGACACAGTAAGCTTCCAGGGGAGAAAGTTGGGAGCTTAGAGCAGAGGGTAGAGGTAGAGGTGGTAGGAGGTGAAGGGATTCTGCATTTGGCTGTTAGAACTGACAGGATTAGATACGGGATATGAGAAAAATAGACTGTTAACCTGAAAATGCACTATACCTCAATTAATTGGATTAATAAAGTAATTACTATATCATTTACTCTTTTCTTGTAGTAGAAACTGAAAGAGCCATTAGCAAATAAGATCTAACTTTTTTTGAGTACATATCATGTGCTAGATATTGTTCTAAATGCTTAAAATATCATTTCAGTGAATTCTCATAATCCTTATGATGTTATTCCATTTTATAGATGAGGAAACTGAGGCACAAAGACATGAAGTGCCTTTCCCAAGATTACACAGTTAAATAGAATTCTCTAGTAAGCACATTCAACTCTTGAACCTGTTGTAAAGATCTTGTAATTTATGAAACATTGATTGAGCATCTTCCATGGATGGCCTGGTCCATATTGCCAGAGTGCCTTGTTTATAACACTGAACACACTGTCATAATTATTACTTTTATATCCAGGTTCACACTGTGCTTAAGTCCCTGGGGGAAAAGAACTATGTTCCATTCAAGCTTTGAATATTTGATGTCTGACACATAGTAGTGATTAATAGTTTTTTTTTTCTCTAATGGTTGTCAAGCATGATGCTAAGATTGGTATGTGAAGATCAAGAAAGCATGACCTCTTCCCTGGAGGAGTTCACTATGAGTTGTGACATACCTTCCTCTTAACAGAGAAATTCGCTTCCTGAGGGCTGTTATAACCCACATACACTGTTTGAGTTCATGCGAAAGATTTACTCTCTCGCAGAGGGAACTTTAGGAGGCATACTGGAGATGGAACTCAACCTGCGTCATAAAGGATGGGCTGACCTGACAAAGGAGAAGAGAGGGGAACTTGGAGCTGTGTACCAGCTGTGTGAGACCACGTAGGCTGATGGAGCCTGAAACGGCGTGATGCAGAAATATGATCTGTGGCATCAAATAAAGTTTTAAATTTGACTCAGTGTAATTTTAGTATATTTTATGCGCATATTCGAGAGTTCTAAGAAAATTAGTTTTATATCTTTAGCACATGGGACAATGCTAAATGAGAATGTTTGATTAACATTGTATGTCAGTCCTTTGAAATTCTGACATTGGACTATGTGTATATTGTTTAGAACATTTCCTTCTTTCTGACTTCATAAACCTAGAGTTTAAAGTGGAGAGAAATGCATGCATGTGGTAGTGCTTAATGCAGTGGGTCAGGAAGCATGGCCCACTGTTTCCAAGTAGTCAGTTGATGCATGGGTTTCCCCATCCCCTGAACTCTGCTCATGGTAGGGTTTGTATTCCTCAGGTCCTTAGATGTTCTACTCCAAATCTAATGTTAGTTTAACTGCCAAATGACAGAATCCAGAGCACATGGTAAATATTTCTTGAAAATGACAACTGGAAAACGTTTCACAGAGGCTCACATGATGCTGTTTGTATATTTTTTTCTTCCATGGTGACACTTAAAATTCATTCCATATTGCCTATAGGAGAGAGGACGAGGGGGAGAAGCCTGCGTTTGATAGCTTTGTATGTTCCTCCAAAGAAAGAGAGTGCTTGAAAAAAGAAAGGCAGGCTTTCAGATGTTGTCTGAACAAAGATATGGAAATGTGAGACGAGGGCAGCATCTGGAGGTTTTCAAACACTAGAGCACGGGCTGCACGCTTCTTTTGCTGTTGGAGGAGTGAAAAGCTGTTTCCTGTCATTTCCCATCTTGTCACTTCCAGGACCAACATCTTGCTACTTCTTGCACCAGCTGTTGTTGTTGTTGTGGGTTTTTTTTTCTCCCTCCACAGACAGATGGTACAAGAGCTTTGATTATTTTCCCCCCAGTTCTAAAGGAGTTTGCTTGTGTGGTACGTTTATAAAATGATCATATGCCCCTGTCACTCACTTTATCCTGTTAGCAGAGTTGGAAGAGAGCAGAGGGGATCCAGTGGAGACTTTTAACAACATACTCTATCATATCTTGTGGAGCTGCTTTACAGAAACCTCAACTCTGCTGGTGCAACCCTTTTGTTTCTGAGGTTTTACTCCAAAAAAGCAGAAGAGGTAGAGTAAACTTTGTTACCTTTGCCTCCGTAAGAATCAGGGATTTCTAATCATGCTTTCTCTGTACTTTGAACCCAGGATAGGAGTTCTGATATCCTTGTTCTCCTCCCTAGGTTTTAGCCAAGTAGAATTAGGCAAGGTGATGCACAGTTGACCCTTGAACCAACACAGTTTGGGACGGTGCAGGTCCATTTATATGGGGATTTTTTCCAATAAATAGGTACTACAGTACTGCGTGATCCATGGTTGGTTAAATCCACGGATGCAGAACCACTGATAAGGAGGGTAGACTGTAGACTTATATACCCGGATTTTTTACTTTGTGCTCGGAGGGTGGGGTGGGGTGGTATGTGTGGGTGCCCCTGATCCCTACACTGTTCAGGTGTCTACTGTACTATGTTTTCACAGGGCTAGATATTTATCCTTTTTTTTTTCACTTTTTGATTTTTAAAATGGGTCCTTTATTAAAAGTTTTGGTCAATTTGTCTCTTTATAATAAATCTTGATAGCTTAAAGATAAGGTCTTTCCATCCTTTTCTTCATCAAGAATGTTCTGGCTTCTCTTACTACTTTTCTTTTTCATATATAATAAACTCTTCCACAAAGATGTATCTATAGATATTGATTGTGACTTCATTGAATCTACAGAGTACTTTTGGAGGAATTTTTTCTGTCATTCCCTTTCAATTTTTTATTCAGTCTGGATTTTTTTTTACTGAGTCTGAAATTCTTTTTTTTTTTTTTGCGGTACGCGGGCCTCTCACTGTTGTGCCTTCTCCCGTTGTGGAGCACAGGCTCCAGACGCGCAGGCTCAGCGGCCATGGCTCACGGGCCCAGCCGCTCCGCGGCATTTGAGATCTTCCCGGACTGGGGCACGAACCCGCGTCCCCTGCATCGGCAGGCGGACTCTCAACCACTGCGCCACCAGGGAATCCCCTGAAATTCTTTTAATGCAGTCCAAATTATTATTTTCTTTGTAGCTATTATTCTTTTCATATTTAAAAAAATCATTGTCTTCATACAGTCATGTATCCAAGCTACCATTTTTTTCTAATGGTTTTTATTGTTTTCACTTTCATATTCAACTCTAGGGTTCATCCAGAGCTGATTTTTTTTTTTAAACATCTTTATTGGAGTATAATTGCTTTACAATGGTGTGTTAGTTTCTGCTGTATAACAAAGTGAATCAGTTATACATATACATATATCCCCATATCCCCTCCCTCTTGCATCTCCCTCCCACCCTCCCTATCTCACCCCTCTAGGTGGTCACAAAGCACCGAGCTGATCTCCCCGTGCTATGCAGCTGCTTCCCACTAGCTAGCTATTTACATTTGGTAGTGTATATATATCCATGCCACTCTCTCACTTCATCCCAGCTTACCCTTCCCCCTCCCCGTATCAAGTCCATTCTCTAGTAGGTCTGTGTCTTTATTCCCATCTTGCCCCTAGTTTCTTCATGACCTTTTTTTTTTTTAGAGTCCATATATATGTGTTAGCATATGGTATTTGTTTTCTCTTTCTGACTTACTTCACTCTGTATGACAGACTCTAGGTCCATCCACCTCACTACAAATAACTCAATTTTGTTTCTTTTTATGGCTGAGTAATATTCCATTGTATATATGTGCCACATCTTCTTTATCCATGCATCTGTTGATGGACACTTAGGTCACTTCCATGTTCTGGCTACTGTAAATAGTGCTGCAATGAACATTGGGGTACATGAATCTTTTTGAATTATGGTTGTCTCAGGGTATATGCCCAGTAGTGGGATTGCTGGGTCATATGGTAGTTCTATTTGTAGTTTTTGAAGGAACCTCCATACTGTTCTCCATAGTGGCTGTATCAATTTACATTCCCACCAACAGTGCAAGAGGGTTCCCTTTTCTCCACACCCTCTCCAGCATTTATTGTTGGTAGATTTTTTGATGATGGCCATTCTGACCAGTGTGAGATGATATCTCATTGTAGTTTTGATTTGCATTTCTCTAATGATTAGTTATGTTGAGCATTCTTTCATGTGTTTGTTGGCAATCTGTATACCTTCTTTGGAGAAATGTCTATTTAGGTCTTCTGCCGATTTTTGGATTGGGTTGTTTGTTTTTTTGATATTGAGCTGCATGAGCTGCTTGTAAATTTTGGAGATTAACCCTTTGTCAGTTGCTTTATTTGCAAATATTTTCTCCCATTCTGAGGGTTGTCTTTTCATCTTGTTTATGGTTTCCTTTGGATATTTATCCTTAATTGCTCTTTTTACACCTATTACTTTAAATATTTTTCTTGGTCCTCAGTGAGGACAGGAACTTAGAAATAAATGCAGGATAAATAAATAAATGCTCTGTACATTGAGGAGGTAATCAATGGAAACAACTTTGCTTTTCTTTAAATTCTATTATATTTATCATTACAAAATAAAAATAATAACATCATGTAAGGAGCTTCTCCTTTTCTTTCCCTCAAAATAATAGTTGTTTTTCCAAGAAGTAACATATTCTTTGTAGAAAACTTAGAAAGAAAATCTGTTACAGAAGAAGTAAAATTGTCCTTAATTCTATAGCAACCACTCTTACATCTGGTATATTTCCTTGTAGATTTTTCCTCAGGGTTAAGTGTGCTTATATTTCTCTTGTGTACTTATAAACTTCCGTTGCTACTTGGGTCATTTTTCGGGATGGATTTGGTGGTAGTGGTAGTGGTGATGTAATGATGATAGCTAAGATTTATCTAACATTTATTATGTGACAGTCACTGTAGTAGATGCTTTACATGCATTGCACATTTCAATTCCCATATCAATCCTATAAAGTAAGAATTAATTTATCTTTATTTTAGACATGAGAAAAGTGGAGTTGGAGAAACATTGTATAGTTTGCCGGAGGTCACAAAGTGCATGTAAGGTGGAGGTTAGACTTAGATCTGGAGAGTCTGTCTCTGAAACTCATGCTGTTTACCTATTTGTCCATCTTTCTTTAAAAGGTCTGAGTATATTTAAGACACGTGATACATATTGCCTAAGATTTTTTTTATTCATTCATATTTTCCACATTCATAAGACTGCTTATTGTACTCTTACCACCCTCACATATCATCAGATGTGTTTTATCTTTACAGGTGTTTGGAGTGAATGATCACTCACTTTTTTCGGTAGCCCTTCTTTTCTTACCAGACAGATTGGACATTTTTCATGTGTTATTGATCATTTGTATTTCATCTGTTAATTGTTCTGTGCTGCTGCTTTTACTGACTCGTTTATTTTTTTGTACAACCTTATCATGCATTAAATATATTAACCCTTTGTCTCATTTGTTTAAAATATGCTTTCTTCCTCTGCTTGCTTTCTTATTTTTGAACAAATTACTTATATAGTATGAATGTTTTAAGTATGTATATATCCATATATTTTTCTCTGTATACTTATCCCACAAATCATTGATTTTTTAGCTCATTTTTCCTTTATTTTATGGTTTTATTACTTATAACCAACACTTCAATTCAGATCTGGAATTTATTTTAATATGTGACATGTGGTGGGGCCCTGATTTTGTTATGTTACTGATAGGTAATCCCTTTTCTGTTTGTTTGTTTCAGTTTTTCTAATCCATTTTAAAATCACCATGCATTATATATTCCACTCTTCTGTGGTATGCTTTAATATATATTTATTTCTTTTATCTATTATCATCTGTTTAGGCTATTTTTTCTTACTATTACTAGTTTAATATAAAGGATACAACTCAGGAACAGCCAAGTGGAAAAGATGCATGGGACAGGTATGGGGTGAGGGGTACAGAGCTTCCATACCCTCTCCAGGCACGCCACCCTCCCAGCACCTCAGTGTGTTCACCAACCCAGAACTTCCCTGAACCCCGTTGTTCGGGGGTATTTATGGAAGTTTTATTACATGGGCACAGTTGGTTAAATCACTGACAATTGGTGATTGAAAATCTCCAGCCTTTCTCCCCTCCCCTAAATTGGAGGTGGGGGTGGTATGGCTGGAAGTTCCAACTCTGTAATCATGTCTTGGTCTTTTCAGCAGCCAGCTCCCATCCTGAAGCTGTTTGGGGGACATGCAAAAGTTGTCTCAGAGCCAAACCTGAGTGACACTCCTATCACTCAGGAATTCCAAGTGATTTAGGAGTTCTATGTCAGGAACTAGGACAAAAACCAAATATATATGTATACAATATTATAGAAAGTTCTGAATTTGTGGCAAATGAATAATTTGCTTGTAGCACTGAGAAGAGTAGAAATATTGGCTAAAACACAAGTGGGCTATCTTCTTCTTTTCGAATTGCAGCAAGCCTTAATAGTAACCTGGTTGATCCCAAAACGTTACTCTGACTATATTTAAAGAAGGAACTGCCTCTTGCCTTTCCCCTCTGGTTTTATGCACCTATTACGTGCAGCAACCAATAACAAGGATCTTCTGTAATAAAAATGATACCCCCTTATTTTTGAGTCCTCTTTTACAATCTTAAAAGTGTTTTGAGATGTATTTCTTTATTTGATCTTCATAATAACCCTATGAAGTAGCTTGGTCCAAGGTGTTAACTCCACTTTACATATGAAGCAAATGAGACTTGTACTAAAATACTTGCCCAAGTCCATAGGATTTGTAAATTGTGGGATTGGCCTCTATTTTAGTGCTTATGAGACCTAAGTTGGTATGATTTTGACTGGGTTAGTTCCAAGCCTTTCGATTTTTTAAAGAGATTTGCATATCTACCTTGCCCACCTTTAAAATATTAAAAAGTGTATTTAAGGTGCCTGACCAGAATGACATATGTCAAAATATTTTTTTCAACTATAAAGTACTATTCACATGTAAGGCTTTGTCTTTATTATTCCCTGGGGACTAACAGCTAGATACCTGTCTTCTCTGTTCAGTGTTATACGAGGGTAATTAACAAAGATGTATTATATGTGAGCTTTATTTTTTTAAGTATATTTCAGCTGTCATGAAGGACATTTTTAACTGAAAGGAGCAACAGTCTTCATTTGTCTTAGTTTAGTTGAGAGTAAATGATAGTTGAGACAGAGTTGTCAAATTTGTCTTCTGCCTTCAGACTGCTAATCATGATTTTTTTTCTCATAATCTTAAGGAATAGCGTAAAAAGTTTGCATGTCAGTTTATAGTTAGTATTTTGGAAGTTTCATACTCAGGTGTGCTCAAAATAGTACCACATATTTTGTTAGTCATTACGGCTGTCTGAAAATATTCCAACTCTCTCTCTTTCTCTCTCTGGGAACATGGCCTTCTCCGACCACTTTACCTTTGGGAAGCCATGTGACTTGTTTTGCCAATGCAATGTGAGGACGACTTCCGGGTGTGTACTTTACTGTATTCTCTTTTCCTCTCTGTGAGGGTTAGTAATATTCATGATATTGGCCACACCATCAGTCTGGGTTCCTGAATGACTATGAATAGAAGAACCTTTACTGACTCATAGCAGACATATAGTATGAATGAGAAATAAACCTTTGTTATTTTCAGCCACTGAGATTTTGCATTACCTAACCTGTCCTGAGGCAGGATCAGAGGAATATGTTTATTATGCATCATTGAAATCTTTTTGTTGATTCAGTCTAAAGACCTTAAATTATACCCAAATTGAATACTCTCCAGTATCTCCAAACAGGATTTATCCATTCAACTGTACTCACAAAACAGGATTTGGAAATCAGGAAGAAAAGCTTATAAGGAGAGCTCAGTTCCCAGGATCAAAGCCGTTGTTGGACAGCCACGGGAGGAATTTGGTTTAGTTACTTGAGTAATTTTTGACATGTACTTAATTTGGTTTTTAGTCATAAAGGTCTGCCAGATAACTAGGTAACTCTTATTGGAGGTATTCCTTTAAAATAGGAGCAGAGGCTACTTACGTGTTGATTTGAAATTAGGAAAAGGCAAGATTTCTTCCAAGGGCCCTATTTTCAACCATGACTAAGTAAAGCTTGGCGTGGGGGGCGGGTGGTGAGCTGAAGATGGAAAAGGTCATTCAGTCATTTTGGCTGATGAAAGAATCAGATCAGAATTGTATTATATTGAGTTGCTTAGTTCTGGAATTGACATCCAGCTCTGAGGTGCTTGCGGAACTGAATCTTGACAAAACAAAGCTCGCGTCAGCCATGTCTCTCTCTCTCTCTTCTCCTCCTTCTTTGACTTTTCCCACTTTCCTGTTCTGCTCCCTCATTTCCTTGCTTAACCTCTCTCCTCTCATTTAACTCATCAAGATCTTTGTTACAAAAAATGGTTTGTAAGTTACTGATTTGGAACCTGGAAACCATTTTCCTATGAAAGAAGGCAGAACTATTATGTCCCAAATGAGAAAACTTGACTTAACTAATTGTATCATGAAGTTACATTAAAAATTAGGGTCCTGAGCCCCATGGAAACCTTACCTGCTTTGAGGACGTGTAGGTGGGAGGTGGGTGGCATGAGTCTTTGGTACTGTTGGCCTGAACAAGCAGTATTTCTCTACTGTCTTTTCATACTTCCGAGTAGTCCTTTGCATCTTCCAGATTGCTTCTGCCATCCTTCACTCGGCCATCTATGGATTTTGAGCCTCTCAGCCCTTGCTGGAAGATGGAGCCACTTCCATGCCTGCCTGTGATGTGGGTACAGTAGGAAGTCCCCCTCTTGCTTCCTTGGTCTTTGCACTGTCATCATATGTCTCATGAACCTCCTACACAGTGGGGAAGGGCTGTGAGGCTGAGGACTCACTGAACCTTCCACTGTGAGGCAGAAGAGGCCCAAGCTTGCTTTCTTATGGCTGCCATTCAGGGAGGGGAGCCCCTTACAAACTGCCTTCTCCTCCTGGCTCCATCTTCTTCTTCACCACCCCTTGCTCTCTGCAAATATTGATGGTGCTGGGTTCTGATACCAGTTGAGGTACCAGTTGAGGCCTCTTGTGAGGGAAGGGGGCAGGAAGAATTAACAAGTGGTCACCAGTTAACAACCTCTCTGAATGCTTAGGGCAAGGAAGTGGACAAGTTTGAAAGGACAGAGCATCAGGATGGGCTGGAGGGAGCGTGGTCTCCACGCTGCTCCTGCTCACCCTGGGCCCCGGCATCTAGGGCAATTCTTTTCTGCCTTTGTGGTTCATATTTTTAGCTCTCTGCAAAGAGACCTTCTTTATAAACATTTCAGTTTATTGTTTAACCCACAAATAATTTTAATATCTGTTTTCTGGAACACATCGTGTAAAAATACAGGACTATATGGTGTTGAGTGTCCAGAAATTAGGAATTTTCCATACTTTGTTTTGTCTTCCCTTCATTGTTTCACTTGCTTTACTTCCCACCCCCCAACCACCTTTTTTTCCCCTCGTCCTTTTCCACTTCTCCCTTGATCCTTCCCTTAGCTTGTTACCTACACTCCTTTCCTTGTGTGCGTAGACCCCCATGTTAAGGAGGGAGAGACAATGTCCAAGGACCCAGTGAAGGTAGTAATGTCATTATCCTTTAAGGTAATTGTACATTGAATGGTGTTAAAAGACTCTGCCTTTGCAATCAGGAAGATCAGATTAAGCTTAATATTTGAAAGCACACTATGCTGACACTGAGGCAACATCTTTTGCCCATGAACTTCAGTTGAAAGAAAAACTCTGATGTGATCGGTATGTGATGATGGCTTTTCTGATCAGAGAGCTGAGTTGTATTTATAATTTAAGGTATTTCTGCTATGGGGATAAAAGATAAAACAAGTGATAGTTTAGCAAAAGGATTTTCTAGAACTTGGCTTATAGAAAGTGCTGGTGAATAGGATTGTATGTTTTGCTGGCATGGAGAAATTAGAAGGAAGAGAAAGAATATCTTACACAGGAAATTTCCATATGGTTGCTGTTTATAGGAGCTAGCACATTTCAGGGAAAACACCCCTTACTGGGAGAATTTAGTTCCCTTTAAAGTTTGGTGCAGCAGAGGGTAAAAATGTGGATATGTAGCTGGAAACTGAAAGATTATTTGTGCCACAGGCTTGCAACTGTACCTACCTGTGATGCAATGAACACGATTTGATTATTAATCTTTCTGTGAAAATTTGCTTCCTTTCCTAAAGCTGGTGGCAACAATTTACTGATTGTCTAAACCTTGAGGACTAACTTGGGTTGGAAAAATAAATCCAGTCTCCTGAAATTCATATCTTGTTAAACTCAGAGCAGCCAGCAGAGATGGGAAGGATCTCCAGCCTGGGAAGTGGGAGCTGGAAATTCTTAATTCTTATTGGCTTAAGCCAGTATCACTTTCAGCTCTCCTAAATCCCCCCATGTAGAGGAAGAACTATTGGATTGAATGAGGGCAGAAAAACTGGCATAACTTCATTTAATAAGCTCACCCCATCCTCCTCTTGTCCACATTTGACTATTAATGAAATTCAGTATTGACCTATGGAAGGCAGAATGGGAGGTGGACATAGCTGTTAGGATGAACTGTGGAGGAAGTTTTCAGTTTCTCCGCTTGCTAATAACTTCACGATATCTGCATTAGCCAAGGGCCACCTACTGTCTTCCTCAACGCTTGCCATTTTGGAGTCCCATCTCTACAGTTACTTATTCAGCAGATTTTTTCAATTGACTAGTTTTGGTTCCTTTTTTTTTTTTTTCCAAAACAAATTTCTTTAAAAAAGAAAATATTGTCACTATAATAAACAGAAGGCAAATATCACTTGCTGTAAGAAAATAACTGTAAAAATGAATGGGACTTCCCTGGTGGTCCAGTGGTTGAGACCCCACGCTCCCAGTGCAGGGGGCCTGGGTTCGGTCCCTGGTCAGGGAACTGGATCCCACATGCTGCAACTAAAGATCCCACATGCTGCAACTAAAGATCCCACGTGCCGCAACTAAGACCCTGGTGCAGCCAAATAAATAAATAAATATATTTTAAAATGAATGTAATACAATCACAATATTATGAGTTAGATGTTGTTCCCCATGGAAGGCTTGAACCTGGACTGAAGCCCACTCTTTCCTCTCAGGTTTAAAAGGGAGCTTAGAGAGACAAACATTTTAAATCCAGTAAAGCACTAAGTGAGGCATTGCTCTTAACTAATTGGGAGGATTAGAAAGGAAAGGCCGATATCTGACCAAAACCGTTCCTCTTAGCTCTTGTTTTCCTGGGATGGTTTTGATGGCGAAAAAAGAGAACACTTAAAAATAAAACCTGCCTCCTCAGAAATAATTGAGGTCTTCTCCTGCATTATTGTCGTGCTAGTGCTCATCACAGTATTTTGTCCACTCCTCAAAGGGTACTTGTTCAGTGAATCAGGATTTCAATATTCATGCTTAGTTTCACTTGCTCTTCTTCTAAGTACTGTATTATATTTTCCTCTTGCTCTCTGATTTTTCCGTAGTTCTCTCATGTGCTTGCTTACACATGAGGCTTTGCTTCTTTTGCGTGCGTGCATAGAGACATGCACACCTCTGCAGATCACATGTGACTATAGGAAGATAACAGGTTGAACTGTCTTGTTCAGGAGGTGTTCTTTTCCTAGTGCTGGCACAGGAAGTTTGAGAGTATTTTGCCCAGCGTACTCCACCTGGTGCAGTGGAACTGGCATGGATAGCTTCCCAGGGCTTGTTCCTGCAAGTGGCTCCAAACGAACCTTTTCATACAAGGTGCTTGTTGTTATGTGGTGTCTTTCTTTTGAGGCAACCACAGTTTATGCAGTACTAAACTGTTGCCATTTTCTTGGAAATAGGAAATTATGAACACAGTGTTTCTTTTACATCTCTGAGAGATCATTATATCCAATTGTTGTGGTAGTAACAGTTGTCATTTTCTTTTTTGTAACCAGACAACACTATCTCAAGTGTGAAGAGATGAAATTTGGTGTCTCCCCTGCCCACTCCCCCCAGAGTCCTGTTACGTTCAATTTTTTTTTTCCTTGAGTAACCAAGAGCTAATCTGGTCATCTCCGCTGAGAAGGCAGAGTCTTACTTGTCCTTATATCCCCTGTGCCTGTGACAGTGCCTCATGAAGATGGTCAACAGTAAGAAGCAAACACTTTGTTCAGTGCTTACCATGAGCTGGGTACTGTGACCGAAAGGCAGGATCTCACTTAGTCCTCACTAAAACTTAGTGAACTAGGTACTGTCATTACCCCCATTTTTAAAGATGCAAATACAAAAAAGTTGAGATTAAAATAATTGTACAAAATCTCATAGCTGTTGAGTGGCTGAGCTGGAATTTAAGGGCAGGTGCATCTGAATTCTGAGCTCACATTTGTAACCACTATAGATAACATAGTATAATAACCTCCTCAATAAATGACAGACTCCTTTACGCAGAAGCTTTACAAGGACAATAAAAAAAGAATTAAGTTGAGGTGACACAATCCATGTTGTGAGAGGATTGTCTTCTTGATTCACAGTTCATGCAAAGAAATAGTATGCAGCAGACTGTGAATAATACACCAAACAAATGAAATTTCATTCTCGAATGAATTGTCCGTATCTCCTTTTAAGAAAAATTGATAAAGCATTTAAGTGTCCATGGCTTAGGCAAATGTCTCTATTGTGGTTCTGTCTGAATTTTATTCTCTGAACATTGATGTTTTTCAGCATCAACTGGTCATCATTTTTTGCCTTGTGCTTAGACATGCAGGGTTGCATTTCTGCTTGCAGAGAATTCTCAGTCTGTCTGCAGTTGTTCAAAACTCAAATTTTAAATTCAGACTAATATCCATATTTGTAGCAATTGCAGCTGGGGAACTGAAACAAGACTTGTTTGGTTTCAGAGTGAAACTATTGTTCCTTTCGGGGGAAAATTTTCAATAGCATGGAAGGCAGATCTCAATATGTTAAGAAAACTATACAAAGACTGTAAGTAAAAGCACAGCTCACTCTAAAAGCAGTTATTAAATGCAAGAAAGGAGAAAGAATAGACGTAGTTCTAATGGTCAAGTAAATGTTTTCTAGGTGATAGAGGTGACTTGAGTTGGACTGAAAACAGAAGGAAGTGAGGTCATTTTAAGAGGGTCACTTTGACAGGCCTAAATATTCTGTGTTAATTTTATGACATGTAATTGACATTGTTATTGATAGCTAAGGGTTTTCTATATTTCCTTCTGTAGTACCTTGGCCCCCTTTTAAGTAATATTTTTTCTCATTTACCACTGGGATTGTGTGGTAATTCAGGAGGAGATTTGAGGGATGGAGAGGTGACTGTGAAGGTGAACCATTCTGGTGGCTTCTGTGAGCTAAAATTGGTCGGGAGAATGCACAGCAGAAGCAAGGAATTCCTGATAATTGGTCAGGGAGGGGGGCCTATGAACAGGATGTCTTATTTCATTTGCCTATATCACATAGTTCATTCCTTTCTCTCCACACATTGTACAGCCTACCATGGAGAGAATGGAAAGTAATTGTACATTTCCTTAACAAACTTTTTGGTATTTTTGTAGAAATGGGTATGGTATACCAGTAAACGTAACATACTCTGATGTGCTTTTGAACTGGTATATGTGATAAAGACTGACCAGGCAATGCCATAAATCCTCAACTTCTAGGAGGTCTCTGTATCTCTTGTATTAGGCAGCGGTCTAGGTTAAAGTTCAGTACTGTTCACCACTTGAAACATGGCCAAGTCAAGGAAATAAAATAATATTTAGCCAAATCAAAGATTGTGTTAACTTTGCCAAATTGAATGCAAATTTGATTTTTCTGTGATTTCCCAATAATACACCTTTCTTTATGGGGAGAGGGAGAGGTTGGGAACAGGAGAGTGGGAGATTATCATACATTTCAAGTTATATTGATCAGAACCAAGTTTAGCTTGCTCTGGTATGTAAATTAGAGATTTGTGGTTGAGTGGAATTGATTTTGCTGAGACTAAATTAATTACAGTGCTTAATCACTGTAACCTTTAAACATCGCAGTCTTGGCCACAGCTGCAGGGCAGAGTGGTGTTCCTCTGAGCTTTATGCTGTCATTTCACAAAAGGCCGAATGCCCATGACTTGTGCAAACAAGAATTCCCACGTATAGGCTTCAGAGCTGGTTCTCTGCCCTGCAGAGGGTTAGCTGGAGCATCTCCAACAGGACTGCTGTGGCCTCTTCAACCACAGACGGCTTTCTGCTCATACACAAGTATTTTCAGCTTTTTTTTTTTTCCTCCAGATAAAGTCAAATTGGCCATCATAGCTGAAATGCCCACAGGTAGGCAATCTTTAGAATGAGAATTGGAATATACTCAATTATATTGTAATGGTTTTTTTGTTTAAATACTTTTAAAAACCTGATCCCATTTGGAATTATTTGGAAGGGTGAAGTGGACAATTTGGAAATAAATTCAGGAATGGGAAGGTTAATTGACTCTTCAGAATTCATCCTGAGAGGCTATAAGGAAGGTTGAGAACAGAATCTAGGTTTTATTTTTTATTTTTTCCATGTTCATTTCAGTTCCTTGGTCTCTGTCTCATGCAGCCTCCCCACATCAAACTATCATCAAGCCTCCCATAGAAATGCAAATTACTTTCCCTGTTTAGTTGGCATATCTGGAAATAGTTTTGTATGTATGTTTTTTTAACCCCTTTTGGGGGCTATCCATGAAGTTTATCAGTATCCTTTAAAAAATTTCTTTAACTACCATCCTTTACAGTTTCCTTTTTGCTTTTCTTTGTGTGCTGAATTGTGAATTCACAGTTGAAGGGATTAAATAAAGCATATTCAGTGTAATAAAGTGCAGCTGGACTAATCATCCTTAAAATCAGTGAACATCTGGATTTCACCAAAACCACACCTTACCTGGACTAAAAAGTATACCAGGGACCTGCTTCAACCCCTTGATTTTATAAATCAGGAATAAAAGAGAAATGACTGTTCAAGATAGCTTATTATAGCCAAGCTGAGGCTGAAACTTCACTGATTTCATTTCTGTTCAGGACTCTTCTCTATGTCATTGACTCTTTTCTCTGCAAAAGAGATCCTGGCTTCCCAAGTTTTTCACAATCAGGTTCCTTATAAATAGCAAGTACTGCTCAATAAATCTGACTTAATTTGTGGTATATTCTAATGTGAAATGAGATCTACTTGCAGTTTTCTTTGGTGAGTTGCTTACAGTAGGAGTGAAAATATCTTTAGCTTTACCTTTAAAATAGTTTTTTTGGGTGCCCTTCCCTTGTCTGTTATACACTGGTTTGCCTAACTCCATTTATATTTGTTTTCATTGATGGGTCAATAACATTCTTAGGACTATAGTTGGCAGTATAATGTCATGGTTTGAACACAGACTCTGAAGCTGGAGCTTCTGGGTTGTTTCAGCCTTGGCTCTGTCACTTACTCTCTCTGTTACCTCAATGAATGTAGTTAACCTGTACTACCTACCTCATAGAATTGTTCAGATAGTTAATGAGTTCATAAAAGTCAAGCTTTTAGGGGACTTACCTGGTGGCACAGTGGTTCAGAATTTGCCTGCCAATGCAGGGACATGGGTTCCATCTCTGGTCCGGGAAAATCCCACATGCTGCAGAGCAACTAAGCCCATGTGCCACAACTACTGAGCCTGCGCTCTAGAGCCCGCGAGCCTGGAGCCCGTGCTCTGCAACAAGAGAAGCCACTGCAATGAGAAGCCCACGCACCACAATAAAGAGTAGCCCCCGCTCGCCACAACTAGAGAAAAGCCCGTGCGCAGCAACGAAGACCCAACGCAGACAAAAATAAATAAATAAGTAAATAAATAAATTTTTTTTTAAAAAGTCAAGCTTTTAGAATAGTGCTGGACATATATGAGTGTTCACTGGTTGTCAGTATTATTGTGGTTGTTATCAGATGATGTGTTGATATAAAAAATTCATATGTGGTTTGCAGGGAATGCAGCAACATAATTTGGATCTCTTATTCCATTGGTTCTGTTACATTTCCTCCCCTGATGAGTCTCATCTGTTTACCAGAGTATCCCATTGCTTAGTTCTAATACTGGATTTTCCGCTACTTTGTGGTCACATTTGGACCAGGACACACAGATCTGGGTATGTCCAAGATGGATAGGGGAGAAAGGTAAAAGAGAATATTAGTTCAACTTGATTGTGGAGCAGTTCTTCCAGAACTATTTGTTGAAAATCTACTCTGCCAAACACAGCGACCCGTTGATATATAGGACATGGCGTCTACTTGACATTCCATTCCTCTACACAGAACTTTTGCTGGGTTCCTGCCACCCACTTATACCTCTTCCCAAACCAAAACTAAACATTGTTTTAGAAAGGCATTTAATGGAATGTAATATCAAGTAATCAAAATTGTGGAGTTGCCTTTTGAAGAAACCCTACTTTCACTCTCGCCTGCATCTGCACGTGGGTCAAGGGCATCTCTTAAGATCTGCTACCTTGAGTTCCCTCAGAGTTGGCAGTTTAAACATTCTATAGCAATAACCTGTTGTTTTCAGACTCCTCAGGAGAGAGACTGTCAGTTCATGAGGGCAGTGACTTTGTTTAGTTCATTATTATATTCACAGTATGTTGCCCAAAGGAATAGATTTTGCTGCTCTTGTTGTTGAATGAATTTTGAGTGCTCCAAAGGGTAGAGTCCAAAGCCTTTTTATCTCAGCCAGAATTCGCATGGGTGGTTCCCACTTCCCTTTCTTCTTTCCTGCACCCACTGCCCCCACCCCCACGATTTTCTCCCCAATAGAAAACGCTTTAGGACCATCCCTAGCTTCTCTTAAGGTCGTCCATTGGAACTTTTTCTTTTAGTTAACTGGATTTTATCTCTGTCAGCATTAACCTGCTTTTAAAATACTTGCTTTTCACTAGAAGTTGATGTTCTTAGATGTGTGAAGCTGAATGAGAGGGAAGGGGGAGCAAAGCAGAAGAGGTTGTTTCTCACTGGATTGAAGAGGCCCCATCCACTACTCCAGACTGGGCATCCGAATTCATTACTCTTAGAACTTTATGTATTTTCTAGGCTGCAACATCCAGATAGAACAAATGCTTCACATATTGACTGTAGTTAACTAATGTGGAAGGGGTCATCAGGTACGTTAGGGGACGGGTGGATAAGAAAAGTGATTTCATAAAGCTGTGATACCTCCTTCCCTCTGCTTCTCAATCTGCCTTTCTTGGGTCACTAACCTATGCAGTATTTAATTCTGTTGAATTTTTCCAAATTGGCGTGTTTATTTAAGATTGCCCAAATTTGCATACTGCCTTCAGCCTTGTTTTGCATCCTAAAGGAAAGGGAATGTAGATTCAAATACACAGGTTTATCGCTGACCTTTAGCTAATTATTAGATTGAGATAAATGTTTGTAGGTGGCAAATTGCTTTTAATGACATTTAATCTGTATGCTGACATTAATGTCTGGTTTAGTGTCCCAGTTTCACAGAGGCAAAGAGCATGGACTTTTATCTTAATTTGACCTGGTTAAAAGGTGTTTGTTGTGAGAATCAATTTCTGATTAATTTAATGGCATGTTTTGCATGGAAAGCAATCCAATATTGATACAAGAAGAGGCCCCTAGATGACATATTTCCCAATCTGCCATAATTGGTCATAACAGCGGAGCAAAGGGAGAGTTGCTAGTAACTAAACTGAATGAGAGCCTCACAGCTGTCCAAAATCCAAAACTGATGAGCAAATCTGTAGGTAGTGTCTGTGAGAAGCCTCTGCTTGTTACTGTTTACTGCCACAGAGGCTGTTCCCTGAACTCTTGTGGGTGTGAAGCTAATAGAATTTAACACCTTTTTGATTCAATAAATCACTTAAAAGGGGACAGTTAGTTAAGTAAGCCAGCCATTCAGTTAAGGGAGTGACGTCCCTTATGGATGTAGTGCTGAGTAGTTTGCTTCTTACCATTTAATTCTTAACTAACTAAGCATTTGTACAGGCAACCCTCTGACAGGTGATTTCTCGATGCACTTAAGTGTGTGTTTTTTATAAGATCATTATCACTGATGATAAATGCACCTTAATTTCTAATCATTTGGAGAAACAGGGAAACTTGAGTTAAGTGGGATCATTAACAACTTTGTCACTTTAAGTTAAAGCCAAATGATAGCTTTGCCAGTTCCTCACAGCATTGCAAACTGCCCTTCCTGGTGAATGTCATTTTCTTAAATTCCTTTCTAGAGATCAGAATGGATCTGTGTCACTCTGTTTCTGTGTGCAGAGATGGTGTATTGATGGAAGGCAGAAGGAGGGTCCAGGCTTTGAAGCCTGCTCCCTGTCAACCATGCGACCTTGAGCAACTTTCTCAACTTCACTGGCCTCGATGACCTCATCTGTAAAGTGGGGGCAGTGAGTTAGTAAGTGCAAAGCACTTAGAAGATTTTCTGGTCCATAATGAGGACTTATAAATGGTGTTTTACTTATTGTTTTCTGGAGTTTGCTTAGAGGATTGGAAGCAACATTAGCTTATCTAAATTAAACTAAACGCTCTTTAAATTCATTGAAGTGGTTTCCAAGTGAAGTAATAAACATACCAAAGTGAGACTCTCATCTAGGGAATAGATCTGAGTTAAATCTGTCTGGGTGTCCATTCTGCTGCAAATCCAGGCCGACCAAATATAGTTTCTATACAATTAAAAGGATGTTGACCCATAATGAAAAAAAATGTAAGTCAGAGATCCATAGAACTTTCCCCTCTATTCCTGTAATCTGTCTATATGTAATACCTCAAGAAAAACTTTAGTGACTAGACTAGAGAGAGGATTATAAACTGTATTTAGATAAGAAAGTATACACAAATCATTCAAGGACTAATTTAATGGGCAGTCTCATTGAAACAGATGAGACTAATTTTAGGAGTGCCTTTGCACTACTGCCAGGCTTTTTCTTTCCTTCTTTCTTTCTTTCTTTCTTTCTTTCTTTCTTTCTTTCTTTCTTCCTTCCTTCCTTCCTTCCTTTCTTTTTTTTCTTTTCTTTTTCCCCTTACAATTCTGGATTCTTAGATGTTTTATTTTAATGATTAACATTTTTGCCTGGCTGTAAGTAAAAGACCAGGGTCTGGGTTGAAAAGGCAGTTCTGGCCTTATTAGAAAACTAAGTTACTTTAAATATAGTCAGTCCTAATTATATCTTAATATAATTTTGATGTGACAGTATGCCTTGAAACAAGCAGGTATCAAGTGAAGCAAGCAGGTAGTGAATTGAGATCAACATGTATTATGTGACATTACAATCAAACTACAGAGTTGCTTTTAAAGTCCTCTGAATGTTGGTTAACTTGGTAGGGCAGTGCTGTGAGCATTTCCATTAATCATGGAGTAATTATATAGGGAGCCCCAAGCTATTTAAATAGTTCCAGCTAATTTAAGTTTTTCTCTCCTCTCTCCTTTTCTTTCTCTTTGTTTTTATTTCTGTTGGTCTGTGGGTCTGTTTCTCCCTATCTCTGTATCAGTTGGTGTAACCCAGAGAAACAGAACCAATAGGAGGGTGTGTGTGTGTGTGTGTGTGTGTGTGTGTGTGTGAATGAAGAGGTTTATTTTAAGGAACTGGGTCACTTGATTGTAGAGGCTGGCAAGTTTGAAATCTGTAGGGCAGGCTGCAGGCTGGAAACTTGACAGGAGTTGATGCTATAATCTTGAGGGAGAATTTTTTTCTTTTCTGGGAAACCTTAGTTTTTGTTCCTAAGGCCTTCAACTGAGTGGGTGAGACACACCCATATTATTGAGGGTAATCTCCTTTATTTAAAGTCAACTAATTGTAGACGTTAACCACATCTCCAGAATACCTTCACAGCAACACGTAAAAGTGTGTTTGATTAAATAACCGGCTACAACAGCCTTGCCAAGTTGACACGTGAAATTAACCATCACAGTCTCTCATTCCTATTTCCTCACTGTGTTTTTCTCTCTCACACACAAACACAAATGAGTTTATGAGGCATCATTAGTGTTAATGAACTTCAGGTGACAGTATAATAATCACAATAATAGCTAGCAATAACTGAGCACCTATTATGTGTTATGTGTTCTGTTGGATACTTTATACTTACGATCTCATGTAATACTCTTGACAGTTCCACAGATTGCATAGAGTTATTCTTATTTTATTTTACTTTATGGGTAAAGAAACTGAGTCTCAAAGAGCTGCTAGCTATTCAGTGACTGAGCTCAAGATCCAAACCCTGATCTGTCTTCCCTGTTCATATCCCTTCTTCTGTGTCCTTTTGTCTCTCTAATATTTCCTCCTTTATTATCATCGTTGCTTCTTTTGCAGTGTAGTATTTGGCTGAAGAATTCGATATCTTCATACTTTTTTCACCAAGGCATATTTTCAATATAGGCAGTTCAGGATGCTGGCTGAGCAACCTGGGTTTTCAGATTAGATAAGTAAAAGTGGACTGGGTGGCCATCACTATGCCAAGCAGACAAGATAGTTTCTGAACTAGGCATGAAAAGTTCTAAGGAGGGTCACCTCCCAGTGCCCTGTGGCCTGTTTTTCTCACTGATGGATTGCTTCCTTGTCTGCTGCCAACCCCTTAATGTGCTGGCTCAGTCAACAGACGGATCAGTCACAGAGGATGGGCAGTGCAGCTGCAGGTCTGGCACAAGGCTTCAGGTGGTGCCTGCTACTTAATCTGCAGCCAGATTTTCACTAGAAGGAAGGCGAGGCAGCTCTCCTTGGTTTCACTGGAGGAGCTGGCCTCATCTGCAGACATTTGTCCTAATAATATTCTTCCCCTTCTTGGTGGCTCCCAGCCATTGTCTTCCATCTTCCCTTGCCTAGTTTTAGTCACTGCCAGCAACTTGTGCTAGGCTGCTGGCACTTTGAAGTGGAATTTGACAGACAGAGGTGAGAGCAGCCTTTGAGTTCCCTCTGTGGAGGTTGGCTCCTTCCAGCACACATTGGAAGCATTGCTGACAGATGTTCAAAATGCACACAAGTGGAAGGGCTTACTTGTTCCAAGGCCTAATTGGAGATCTAGGTTGGCACTTTCCTACAGCTTGGCAAGAAACAGCTCAGATGTTTGTAGATGGCACTTGCCTCACACCATGTGCCAACTTGAGTTCTGGCAAGTTAGCTTCAGTGGGTTTTGTCTTGACAAGTTGGAAAAGTTTCCCAACTTCAGATGACTGTGTGGACCTTTGGGGAGCTTTATAGCCAGCAGGCAAGGGCTGCCATTTTAAAGGACATAGACATTAACATGTTTGTTCATCTTTACTATATTTGAGTGGGTATACCTATGTGCTTTTTTAAATTTTGTAAATGGGCAGGACAGAGAGAAGTGGGGAGGGACAGGAGACAGAGAGACAGATGGACTTGGCTGGGAGATGAAGCCCCTGCAGATACCAAGGTGCTGGCTTGTTGAGGCCACTGGGGTAGAACATGTTTATCTTTTTTTTTTTTTTTGCGGTATGCGGTCCTCTCACTGCTGTGGCCTCTCCCGTTGCGGAGCACAGGCTCCGGACGTGCAGGCCCAGCGGCCATGGCTCACGGGCCCAGCCGCTCTGCGGCATGTGGGATCCTCCCGGACCGGGGCACGGACCCATGTCCCCTGCATCGGCAGGCGGACTCTCAACCACTGCGCCACCAAGGAAGCCCGAACATGTTTATCTTTGATTTAAAGATTCTTGTGATAGCTTCTTTCTTGAAACTCTCTGCTCTTGGTTTTCTTGATTTTAACCCTGTCTAGTTCTCCTCAAACTACTTTGGGTTGCTTTGATTGGCCTCTCTTCCTTCGATATCTCTTAAATGTTCCTATTTTTAAACGTTTCTTCTTTGAATCTCTCCTTGCTTCTCATGTTTCCTTGGGCTCCTTTTCACTGCTCAGTCTTGTGTAGCTCCTAAATTAGTAATTCTCAGAGTATGGACCTTGGATCAGCAGCATCTTTGTGAGCTGGGAAATTGCAAGAAATGCGGAAACCAAACCTAAGACATTATGTAAAAAGGAGTGTGCATTTTACATACATTTTGATACACATTGTCAAAGAGATTATACAAATTTCATGGTATGTAACAGTGCTATAAGGCATAAAGTAGGTCAGACCTGTGTTCCTAATGGATACATTTCTACTGCCCTTAGGAAATGAAGTATCATATAATAAAATTGGATTATCATTAGTTAAATGAATGATAAAGACCCCTCACGTTTGTTCTTTACTTGTCCTATAAACCTAGGTAGACCTCAGGGAATATGGGAAATTGTGTTCTTTCTCTTCTGGCTTGTTTAGATACAAGGAACAAAGACCCACTCTAATTAGCTTAAGATTTTTTTGGTTTTAATAGTAAGATAACATTTAGGGTGGGGAACCTTACTTTAGCAAGGCCTCATATGAAGTGGAACCAAGATGGTCATATGATCATTCTCTTGTGGGTTGGTCTTGATCAGTTGTTAGGTTTCTGTCCACATGCATTCTTATTCTCTCCCTCCCTATTTCGGTATCCACAGATAGGCAAAATAGAGAAAACAGCTGTCTTCCCACTTAAAGGAAATAGTTTACTGTCTACCCATCTCCTTCTGCTTGAGAAGGGGAGACTGATCGGTGGGAAATAAACAAGAACTAGACCCCCTCATATGTGATAAGGGCAAAGGAGTGAGCCTCTTAGTATTTATCAAAAACTGCTGATTAAACCAGTTTGCTGCCCATCTTGTTATAAGTGAACTCTCTAGTGCATAATGTTGAAATATTTTTAGTTTCTAAATTAGACTTAGAGTCATTTGGTCTTCCTTTAGAATGTTTTGACAGCCCTTTGGTTATTATAGAAAGAGTTAGTCTCTTAGGGGTCTGGGATTGAACTAATTATCCTAGTCATATCTGGTAGAAAGGGATCCCACTACTGCCTGTCTGAGACTGCATTGTCAACCTGGGTTGTATGGGACCATAATATAAATGGCCTTACTGTTTTTTTGCCTGGCTTTTCTGCAGTGTAAAACTATCCTCTAGCAACTACAAAATGCCTTTCTTTTACTCGTTGAAAGATTTCAAGGAAGAAAGAAAGGGAGAGAGGGCTGTGAGGGAAAAGAAGCCATTAACATGCCATGTTTCCTGTCCCTGTTCAGCCAAAGTCTAACCTTGGATGACTGTATTCCCCTTGGTTTATTGTGAGGGCATTTGAGAAGGCCTTCCCCTCGATCATATCTCAGTTTACACTCTATAAAATTGGATTAGACAGTGTTAATTCAATTAATGACTATACTGAAAGTTTGTCTTCGTGTGCGGTGAAAACAGTGGGGCAGCCTCTAATAATCTATGGATTTAATGACTGCAACTTTGAAGAGTGTTAAGCTAAAGTGAAGTTCAGAATCGCTTGTTAACTGGGTTTATTAGCTGTTGACCTTCCCTTTCAGCGTAATAGTGGCAGTCAGACCAAAGAGAGCACTAACGTCCTGATTAGCATTTATCTAAAGATAGGCTGCTGCCTGTTCCACAGTAAATTAGTTCAATCAGCCATAAAGAGCTTGAGAAACATTTTCTGCTTTATAAAAAGAATTAGATGTTAGAACAGTTCATCTACCATAGTGCAGTGAAGATGGATTGAGCCCCTCAACGTGCTCATTTGAAGAAGGCGCTTTGAGGATATTGAGTAATTGTACAGATTTCCCCACAAGATTGATCAGGGGCCCTGGCTTCCCTGTACAGGAGTGGTGCCCTAATTTTTGCCTTCTCATAAGAGCATCACATCTGCTTCTATTTCTGTATGTTCGTTCAGTGAAGCTGAAAACCCATTTCTTTAGCACCTACTATACACTGTGTGTCACTTAGGAAATAAAGAGAATCTGGTGCTCACAGTGTGTGATTTGATTGAGGAGAAGAAAACTGAACTAAAACTTGAAAGACGGCACTCCCACTACCTCCAAAATAAGGTAACTGAAGAGAGGAAACTATAATGACAGCTGTCACTTTTTATGTAGAGATCATCTTAAAAAGTGAAGCATATTTTCCCAAAGAAACAAGATAGTAGTCGGGGGATAATATTTCTGATCACAGTCTTGGCACCAACTAAGTTCTTCTCGTAGTGAGTCATAAAATAAAGAGGCAAAAATTATAGACCTTTCTAATCATTTAAAATCTTAAATTATGACCCAGGCTTTTTTTTTTTAAAAAAAAAAAGGACATAAATGTACTGTACAATTGATTTTTATGATATGCCCCAATGTACTATCAAGTATACGTAGAGCACATAAAATTCTGACTCTGCTGTATCATAAATTTGACCTCACTGAAATGAATAGGCGCACTATATGGCAAACACTAATGAAACATTTAATTATCATTCCTCCACTTGTCTTCTTAGGATTTAGAAGGGCTTCCTGGGGGCTATTTCTGTGGCCAAGGTTTTCACAAAACAAAAGAATAAAAGCTTTCCATGAAAACAAGTATCTTTTTCTCTTGGTAAATGTTTCAATTAGAGACAGCTAGTTTGATGAGACTGATGAACCTGAATCTGGATTTTGTAGCCAAACCTGTGATCATCCCTAAAAAAAAAAAGAAGCTGTTGGTATAGTTAAATATGTGATGACCTCATTAAGACTTCCTATCAACCCCTCTGGCCACTGGGTATACACATACCATGAATGTCTTTGCAGCTCCCTCAAACCAAAGCCATGAGGTATTTTGTGAGGGACAGTGCTGAAATGTTGTTTGTGGACAAGCCATAGGGCTGTGGGCTTCAGATCCTCTGAAGGACCATGTAAGGGATTCTCCTCTCTGGCCATCCCTATAATTACTATGTTGGTTTACTTTTATTGTCCAGTTACTCCAGGAAGAGTTGTCAGGGAGACATGGCTGAATAAGCAGACCAAGGCAGCTTTAAAAAAGGGGGGGGGAGGGGATGAAAATATTACACTAAGTGAAAGAAGCCAGTCACAAAAGACCTCATATTATATAATTCCATTTATATTGAAATATCCAGAATAGGCAAACCTATAGCAATTGAAAGTAGATTAGTGGTTGCCTAGGGCTGAGGGAGATGGGGGAGATGAGGAGTGACTACTAATGAGCATAGGGTTTTCTCTTTGGAGTGATGAAAATATTCTAAAATTATTCCATGGTGATGGTCGCACAACTAACTGAATGTAATAAAAGCCATTGAATTGTATACTTTAAGTAAGTGGGTGAATCATATCATATGCAAATTATATCTCAGTAAAGCTAATATTTAAAAAAAAATAGGTACTATAGTTCATTGAGTTAAATAGTTTGACCAAAAGGGAAAAGGTTTTAAGCATTGAGCATCCCTTGTAATATGAGTATGTATATGTTTGTACAGCAGTAATGTGTGTTATCCAAGTGTGAGCCATATTGTGCAAGTCGTGAATTGTAGAGAAAGAGAGCATAACATGCATTGGAAAGCAGTGTGATTGGAGCAAGATCTTTGTGGCTCTGGGGTGGCAAGTTTGGTTGGAGCCTGTGAGTCCTGGAGAGACTGGCAAGAATCCTGGTATTTTTTGGTAGAGAAAGAAGGATAGCCCAAGGTGGGTGGGTTTAAGGGAAAAGACTATTGGTGGGGGACAGGGAATGTGAATCCTTTTCATTGTAGTTGGAAGTCTGGATGTGTGCAAAATGGAGAAACAAAAACAAAACAAAAAGAATCCTTTAGATTATATGTGCAGGAGGTTTTTGGTGTCCTAGGGTCATTATGATGGAGAACAGAGGAAAATGGCAAAAGCTAGTATATAGATTTTCCTTCAGCTGTTTGGTGCTTACCTAGTGCCTTCTGAAAAATCAGTGCCGTGTGAGGTGTAACATTCCCAAAGAGCACTAGATGAGGAATTAGGAAATCTGGTTTGTAATTCCAACTCTGTCTTTTCCTGTATTACACTCAATGGGTAACTTTGAGAACCTTTCTTCCTATGTTGTCCTTCTTACCCTAGAGGACTGCACAAGGATCAAATGAGATAGCATTTACCCATTGCATTGTACTTAATAGTAATGTAACAAATATTTGTGGGACAGAGGAAGGAAGGAAGGAAGGAAAAAATTGCTTAGGAAACTGTAGCATAATATATACTGTAAGAGATTGGACTTACTGACTTATATTTCTGGCCAAGTTTGTGAAGGTTGTAAGAGGAAATGAGAATTATTGCATCAATTCTGTTGATGCTAATGGACATTATTGCTGTATTTGGTCATTCTATGGAGAATTTGGAGTTACTTTTAGTTTCATTATATTTTTATACTTACAGCCTAGTATCTAGTGACAGTTTTGATAGCTGTTAACAACTGACAGGATTGCAAATAGAAATTAAGCTCATATTTGGATGGATTAGTCTCCTTGTTATCATTAAAGTCTGCTGAGAGTAACTGAGAACAAACATTGGTAGTTACATACATGTCTTTTTTTTTAACATCTTTATTGGAGTATAATTGCTTTACAATGTTGTGTTAGTTTCTGCAAATCGGGTATATGTATACATATATCCCCATATCCCCTCCCTCTTGCATCTCCCTTCCACCCTCCCTATCCCACCCCTCTAGGTGGTCACAAAGCACCGGGCTGATCTCCCTGTGCTATGCGGCTGCTTCCCACTAGCTATCTGTTTTACATTTGGTAGTGTATATATGTCAGTGCTACTCTCTCACTTTGTCCCAGCTTGTCTTGAGTATGAGTGCCATACTCAGAACAGTTCTACAGTTGATTATATATTGGCATCGGGTTTGAGCTATCATTCCAGTAAAACAAATTGCTGCTGTCTGTGGCACCTAACCATTCTCTCCCGAGTGGGACATATGAAAACAAACCATTATTATTCCCATTTCCTATTTTATGCCACCCACTAAAAAATTTCAAACTCATGTGGAATGCTTTTGATGATGTGAGTTGGAGGCCTTCTCTGAGGACTTCTGTTGCATGTGAAGTTCTTGTTTGGCTTTTAAATCCCTTTCATCATCCAGGCAAACTGGACAAGTGACTTACCCTCTCTAAGCTTCCACCTCCTCTGTAAGTGGGGCAAGTGATGGTGTTGGCCCCGTGGAGTTGGGGGATTAGGTAAAGCACAATACCTGTCACACAGAATATGGTCCTTTTGCAGGGCAGGGCTGTTGGGTCAGTGGTGCCTGAAAGGGAGCTGGGGAAGCTCTGAGGTATCGATGCTTTTGTTTGTTTGAGTTTGTTTTGTCTTGTTTTTGTGCAGACTTACCATATTACAGCTTCTTCAAGAGTAAGACCTTTGTGAATCATATTCTCAAAAGTTATATGGACTCTTGTAATTTAGTATAAACAGTACAACATTAGGCTTAAGAAATTTCAGCTTTAGTGTTAGCTGTGAGATCTTAAGTCACTATGGCATCCTTCCCTCGTGAAACGAGGAGATGGGAGCAGCCGGTTCTTGACTCCCCCCAGTTCTGGAGTTATATGCTCCTGCGGTCTTCATTGCACAGTTTCTTGTTCTTCCTCATTTCCTCTTACCACATGCTTTGTCTTTAATCTCTCAGCCTCTTTCTACCCGTCTCCTGCAATCCTTCTTGTATCCATCCTTTTATCCATCCTAAAAATTGTCATAGTATACCTAATATGAGGCAAGCAGTATGTTAGGAATTGGATATACAATGTTGAAAAATACAGACAGTGTTCCAGTACTAATGCAACTTACAGTTGAGTGGGGCAAGTACTGATAAAACACATAATAATTACAAAATACGATAAGTGCTATTACAGAACAGGAGAGAATACTGTGAGTGGGGAAGCAGGTGTACCTGACCCAGTTTAAATGACTTTTCTCAGGGGCTTCCCTGGTGGCACAGCGGTTGAGAGTCCGCCTGCCGATGCAGGGGACACGGGTTCGTGCCCCGGTCCGGGAGGATCCCACATGCCGCGGAGCGGCTGGGCCCATGAGCCATGGCCGCTGAGCCTCCGCGTCCGGAGCCTGTGCTCCACAACGGGAGAGGCCACAGCAGTGAGAGGACCGCATACCGCAAAAAAAAAAAAAAAAAAAAAAGACTTTTCTCAAAGTAAATTTCCAAGGGCTAGAGGCCTGGCCAGGGGCTGTTTGAGAGGAAAAGCAGTATTACCAACAAAGACCCAAGGCAAGATGAGATAAGCCACTTCCAGGAACTGCAAGGCCAGCGTGGCTGGGAGTGAGTTGGGGAGACTTTAAGTAAGAGTGAGCCTGGAAAGACATGCCAAATTTGAAGCCAAGTTAAAGATTTTCATTTTAAGCTCATTGGAAAGCCTATGATAAATTTTCAGTGATAACAAAGATGGGAATCTTACTTTAACTTGCTTGGAATAATTAAAAGCTATTTTAAAAAATACGTTTAAATTTTACATTAATGTTAACACATATAGAATAGTATACTATGCCTAAAGTGAATACAATTTTATGCTGGGCATAGGCTGTCCTGTGACCAAAGTTTGCATATCAAGTGTTGTGCTTCTAACACAGGAGAAGCCTTGGTTTCCTAGAATTTTCTGCCTTGTTTTTCTTGTCTGCACCACTCTGGTTCCTGCCATCTCTTTTCTCTGCATTTGATCACCTCTTCTTCTTAGCAGTCCTTGGTCCTTGAAATGCTGTGAGAACAACAGTAATAGCCATTGGTAGACCTTCAGATAGCAGATGTGCCTTTGGTCTATGGTTCTATGACTCTAGAGGGCTAGGAATTGCAGATGAGTTAGAATAGAGAGGCTGCCACAGTATTGAAGAGGAATACCTCTTCCAGCAGAAATTCCAAAGCCAGTCAGCAAAACTGATGTCACTGCCTCAGCAGATGCAGGCACCAAGGCCTTGACTGAGAAGACACAAGTCAGAACATTCCTACTAATTCCTGTGCAGATCAGTTAAGTATACTTACCAAGTGTGTTCTTTCTAGGCAACACTTATGCCGACATTTGGTGGGGATGCAGAGAGGCAAAGGGATAAAAGGCCAACAGCATTCCCTGTAAAACCTTAATCTAATTTGGTAAACAAGCCATGTACCTTTGGAAGGTCATTTTGGATGTCCTGGTATATATTTAACAGGTTTTTAAAAATAACTACATTTTAAAATATTTTAAATGAAGGCAGTTGAGAAGATCACATCTAGAAATAAATGCCATAGAACATTGTTTTTCAGAGTGTGGTTTATGAACTTGTATTACTGGTCCTTGATTTTACTGTCTTTCTATTTATTTGGCAAGATCATTTTGATGATGGAAGCAGTGCACTGATTTAGGGATTTGGATCAGGGAAGGGAGGCTCTATCCAGGCTCTTTGACTTTGACCAGAGGTAATGAAAGCAAGGTGGACAAGAAGCCTCGCCATCCCCTGGTGCAAGGGCCTGAGATTGCTCTGGCAGAATGGGAGCTGGCATAAACACTGGGCAGTCTTTTGGAGCATATTCTGAGGTCTACTCCGTAGCTTCCCTGTCGTAATCCTTGCCCCAAGTGGACCCTCAGGTTAACTTAGAGCATTCTGTAGGTAGTGGACAGAGAGTGCTGTGGATGTCCCTTCACCTCTCCTATCCAGATTGGTGGCCAGACCAAGGGATATAAAAGAACGTGATTGTTGGAGATGGATTTAGGATGACCTGTGTGAAGGTAAGATAGCTTGTTTTTACGCCGTGGTCTCAAATCCACCTACAGAGTCACAACATCATTGGTTTTTCCTCAGCGCTGGCAAGAGCACCTCTCAGGCTCACCACATTCCCATCCCTTGAGCTGCCAGCATGCTACCATTGACACCTTCCTTCGCTGGCAACTGTTCCTTTACAAATTTAGTCAGCTGGAAACTTACTGCTTTTCTTTTAGCCCAATTGGGAATATCTGGAGACAGAGGTATTTTGATGTAATGGCTAAAAACACTGGCATTGAATTAGACAGTTGTGGGTCTGAACCCTGCTTCACCACTTCCTGGCCATGTCTCAGTTTTCTAATCTGTGAAATGAAGATAATAGTGTTTCCTTCTTGGTGTTGTTATAGGATTAAATAATATATTGCCTAAAAAATCTTGAGTACAAAGTCTAGCAGATATTAACCACTTAATAAATGTTAGCTTTCACAAATATACAGAATAAGACTTGCTTTCAAGAACTTAATCTGGGGCTTCCCTGGTGGCGCAGTGGTTGAGAGTCCGCCTGCCGATGCAGGGGACACGGGTTCGGGCCCCGGTCCGGGAGGATCCCACATGCCGTGAAGCGGCTGGGCCTGTGAGCCATGGCCGCTGAGCCTGCGCGTCCGGAGCCTGTGCTCCGCAACGGGAGGGGCCACAACAGTGAGAGGCCCACGTACCGCACACACACACACACACAAAAAACTGTGTTAAGAACTTAATCTGTAAACATCCTTTAATACGTTCCCTACTTTTCCACCTTGATTTTACTTGAACTAGAACCTAGTTGAAGAGTAATAGAGATGAAATTGAGAAAACAGGACTGAGGCAGTTGATAGAGAGCCATCTTTAAAAAGGATGTGTACTGAACAATGCTCTTTGACAGAAATGCTTCTGACAGGTGGGTGTGGAGTGGATTGATAAACCAGGAGGCTCTTGCAGTTATCTTGGGAGTTACCTATGGCATAGCCTCTCTTCAACCTGGAAGCCAAGTGTTACTGATGATTTGCTGCTCTCTTGAGCCTCATCCGTCCAAGCATTTTCACTGTTTACAAAAGATAGAGTGACTAGAATGTATTTTATTTTCTGGTAACTTTTTTGGTTTCCGAAGAGAGAACTGTAAAACTTTGATAAACCCATCCACAAGGATTGATGCCCCCACAGTTCCAAAAATGTATCCTCTTATGTCAGGCATAACTGGTTATATGCAGAGAAAATGTGACCTGTGATTTATGCCTTAAGCCCTCTCTTACCAGATACTCTTACCAGTACTCTTACAATAATTGTGCAAATTATTCAGGCTTTTATTTTTATTTGGTTCTTTTTATTATATTGATTAAGTGTTGAAGAACATATCTCTGTTTTGTGGGAAAGTTACAGGCGTGCATATTTATAATAAAAATTCTACCACCACTGTCTATAAATGACTTTGGTTTAGAAATCCACATGGTATAGAGCTAAAACCATAAGCTTTGCTGTCAGACGGACCCAATTCAGGCTCCATCCCTTAATAGCCACGTGACCTTGGGAAGGTTGATTACATCACTTCTCTGAGCCCCGGGTCCCTTATTTCTAATGTGGAGTTGTGATATCCACATACTTATAAGATTATTATAAAAATTAGTAATAATATATGAAAAGCCCCCTAGTACAGTGCCTGGTACCTGGTAAGCACTCCACAAGTCTAACCCACTGTCATCATTATTTAGGTCATCTTTGACTTAGTTGTAATGGCTTAATTACAAAGGAATCTATATTCTAAAAGTAAACACATACTGAAATGAATTTTTAAAATTCAGTATAGTGAAAATTCCTCAAGTTAAGAGCTTCTTATCATGGCTCAGTTCTAACAGTTGATTTTTAATAGTGAAATTATTTAAAGAGATTTCCCCCAGTTCCTTCATAGTTCCTATAGTTAAAAAATCTTCAAATTAATTTATTGTGCATTGAACATGTGTATGATGTGAGGGAGAGCTGATTACTTGAGGTATTGATTTGACTAATTCCGTATAATAATTTACTAATTTTAACTCAGTACATGCTATAAGTGCTAAATCCAGTCTTGTTGGACACAGAGAAACATCCAAACATCATTCCTTCTCTCAAGGAACTCACAACAGAACATATATGAATTTTTTCAGAGGGTGGGTGGGATGAGAGTTTTCAGAGAAACAAACATCCAAACAGCATCTCTCCTCTCGAACTTAGAACTTATTTGAAAAAAACTTTTTTTCGCCAGGGAGGGTGGTTTGCATTCTTATGTTTTTCCATTTTTTTCCTTACTACTTTTAATGAAGGCCTTTAAAAATCTAATCTTACCTTTAAAAATATATTACAGGGGAAAAATATATTTAAAGCAAGAGTTGGGGAGAGGTTTTTCTTTCTAAGTTTCCAGCATTTAAACTTTCTTATACATGTTAAATATTAGTACTCCAAGCATGACCTTTTAAGAAATTCCTCATTGAAACCAGAGACTTTAGGAGGAAATGTATGTTCAAAGCAGCTTTGAATGTGGTGTCTTTTAGAGCAGCTGAGAACTTTCTGTATTAAAAGTGTTCTGTCTTTAACCAAAGGACTTGAAAACTTATGTCCACTCAAAAATGCTGCACACAGCATTTACAGTATCTCTTTTTAATTGCCCAAACTTGGCAATTATGGCAAGATGCCCTTCAGTTGGTAAAATGGATAAACTGTGATACATCCAGACAATGGAATATTATTTAGTGCTAAAAAGAAATGAGCTGTCAAGCTATGAAAACACGTGGAGGAAACTTAGATGCATATTAACGAAGAAGCCAGTCTGAAAGAAGCCATACGTACCATATGACTCCAACTATATGACATTCTGGGAAAGGGTAACTGTGGAGACATTAAAAAAAATTCAGTGGCTTCCAGGGGTTGGAGGGAGAGAGGGATGAATGGGCAGAGCACAGAGGATTTTTGGGGCAGTGAAACTACTCTGTCCAGTGCCACAATGGTGGATACGTGTCATTATACATTTGTGAAAACTCGAAGAATGTACAACACCAAGAGTGAACTCTAATATAAACTGTGGACTTTGGGTGATAATGATGTGTCAGTGTAGATTCGTCTATTGTAACAAATGTACCACTGTGGTGCAAGATGTTGTTAGTAAGGGATATTGTGGAAGGGGGCAGGCAGGGGTATATGGGAACTCTCTGTACTCTCAGCTCAGTTCTGCTGTGAATTTAAAACTACTCTGGAAAAAAAAAAGTTTATTCATTAAAAAAAAATGGTCTACTGCTTTGGAGAAAGTAAACCATGTAAAGAAGATGGTTGGTTAATTCAGGTACTTTCACTATAGATGTAGGTTGCTTTACTCAAGTGTAATATGTGATGTTCAAAACATGTATATTTAAGTAACAGCCATGTTATAAAAGAAACACATGCTTTACAAGGATATTTCACTTGACTCTTAGGGTGCCCTGGATTGGCTGTAGAGCTGGGTTCTAATTCCTTCTGCCATCAAGGAGTTTTGTGAGCTTGGGGCCATTCTAGAACCTCCCTGGCTAAATTCTGTAGAGAAAGGTGAAGGCCAACAATATGCCGTGGTATTTTTACATAATTTCCTTTGTTGGGTTAGCTGGATTTGGTGAGATGGGGTCACCTTAGGTGCCATTTCTATGCTCTGGACCAGTTGCTTTCATAGCTGTTAATTGTGTGTGTCTGGAAGTATAGGTGCACAAGACAAGATGATCTCCACAGCTTTTCCCACCTCTCCAATTATTTTATTCATTAGGTGTCTATAATAATTTGATTTTAAACATCGTTTATACAGTGTTTTTTTTTGTTAGCACTTCTGTTTTCTAAAGAAGGTAATCCATATATAAGTATAGAGTGATCATTGAGAAGGTAGGATAATTTCTCACACTCGCCCCCTTCCCTCAAGCTTGGCATAAAATAATATGAATTAGCTTCCTCTAGTGATAAAACTGCAGCAATTTTCAGGCAAGAGAAAAACAGGTTAGTAGCACCATCTACAGGCTACCAAAGAAGAAAACTTTCTGTGTGGCTCCTAAATGCAAAGGATTTATGGAAAAGGGAATAAAAGAGTTTCGTTGTTTCTCTTTTAAACGTGTTGTTTGTAAAACTTATTTAAATATTTTTGTTCTTTTTTACTACTCATACATTTATTTCTCAGTATGTCTCCAGGTAGCCTGAACCAGGAGAAAATTGGTGTGATTAGCTATGTGTTTTCATTCAGATCCCTGTTTTATTCCCATGTTTACAAAACATTTCCTTCTCTCTCCCTATCTGCTCCCCCCACCCAGCTCCAGTAATGATAAAGGTGGTACTATGATTATGACATTCATATGGATTCCAGCAAGTTGATTCATAATAGTTTACATTATAAGGCCTCAGGCAGAATGCCTGCCAGCCCAGGGACATTTTATTTTAGCTCTTTTGTATACTCAAAGGATTTATTGCATCAGCTACCTCCATTCAGAGAGGAAAAATAAATGCAGACATTTTTGTGTTGTTCATATGTATGTGTATTTTTTGTGTTTACCTTTCTCTTTTTAAAATTTTAGATGAAGTTGATGTACTACCTCTTTGGTTCAGAATGGTTTCTGAGTCTTTTCTGTCCCCAAGATTATGTGATTCTATATTCAGAAATAGTTTGGGGCATGGATTATTATTTTATAACAGGATCTAGAAAACTTGTCTTTTGATATGGTATTGTAGAGGTAGTATTTTCTTCCTCAGATCCCCTAGTTTCTTTATCTGTTTGGTTTTGTTTTCCCATTAGTAAACTGGTATCATCATTTTTGGCAAGCTAGGAAATTTTATTGGAGTCTTTGAATGACTGTGTTATAAAGTATTCATGGTATTAGCAGAGTTGCAATTTTCTGTTAAAAATAACCTATTAAAATTAACTTAATAATGGCCTCCTTGTAAATTGTTGGTGGAATTGCTGTTTCATTATACTGTGTTTGTTATTGGCAAGTGGTTAGGAGTTTCTGGAATGCCCACAGAATAGGCGTTCTATAAAGAATTAAAAACTGCAAGAAGCCACCCTTTTCAAAAAAAGAAAGAACAGGAAAGAAAAGGAAAAAAAAAACACTAAAAGCTTGAGCATAAATTATAAAGATTAGAAGATTATTACTTGAACAATATTATTTCTTGTAGAAAAGAGGGATAGAGGAGATGCATTGAATATGGAGCATGCTAAACTGAAGAGAAATTCAAAGGATAAAAAGAATTGATAAGATTTTAAAGGTATCTATTGAGACAAATGAGGCAGATCCTATCAAAACTAGCAGCAGGAATGATAATGATTTTTAAGTTTATGTAACTCACTTGCTGATAGTTTAGGTTGTTGGAAAACTTAATAATGTTTCCATTAAAAAAAACTCATTATTTGCAATGTGTAAAAATATAATTATGCGTGAAACACTAGGGTCTTTCTCTGAAAAATGTAAAGCACTAATTCTAATAGAAGTAGGGATTTAGAACGAGTTGCTGCCTTGTAGTTCTAGCTAATATTCTTCCCTGTTTTTCTTGCACCAGATGGCACTGTTTAGTTCTATTTCACAGTCTTGTTCTGGAAGTTTCTTTGGGAGAATCTGTTTCAGCCCAAGCTCACCAGTGACACCTCTGTATTATGTGTGAAGGCTTTATGAATACTTGTAAAAGGCCATTGACTCAGAAATGAAGCTGTTTATTTGAGGTCTTGTAGTTCTTTCTAGTTGCACATTTGCTGTGAGGTGAGCCTAACAAACCAGCTGATAGAAATCTAGGTGCTTCTCATGGAATTCAGCCTGTTTTGCTTAGAGACACATTGCAGCAGTGTGACTTTCAGCCTTCTCATAGGCCAGTCTAATTATCTGACACATTTTGGAATTATTTTATATGTGAGAATGGCGCTCTGGTCATATGGACATAGCTGTTCTCAGAAATTGCAGAGTTTAAAATGCTTCATGATAGTCAGTTGAACTTCAGATTCATCAAATTAATTTAAGAAAATGAAGTTTAAAAAACTTTTTCTGACTTGTCTTTTCATTTTCAAGGCTAATTTAGAAAGAAATGATCAAAGACCTCTGATGTTATTATGTATGAATGAGGCAGGCTCATAGCCAGGCCCACTTCTTTGCTGCTGATAAAAATAAAACATCTTCCCTGAAAGGCAGGATTAGCTTTATCCACTAAAAATGTCAGGATCATACATTGTAAGGCCTATCTCTCTGTGAAGCTTGCTTTCTTCCTCTCTTTCCTCTCTCCTTCTCCTTCCTTTGGAAACAGTGAACATAATTATGGCACACCTTTCGTCAAGACTGCTTCTCCATTAACCATTGTCTTTATGAAGGGCCATGTATAGGAAAGTGGTGATAAATGAATGTTGATGAGGACCCTTAGTGAAGCACCTATCATCGGTAAAGGTGAAGCAACACCTGTGTTAAGAAGGGAATGCCGTTCCCTAGAGAGAGGCAAGGGCTGAAGTCAGGGCTTTTGTGGGGGTGGGAGTGAGGGCGTGTGGGAGAGAGTTTGGGAAAGGAATCACCTAAATGTTCTCTAACTCCATGAATTAACCTATGTGAGCCAGTTTAGCAAACAGAGCCTTGCCTGATTGTCACTGGGACCTTCATACATATCAGTCTGCATTTAACAAGCTGATTTTATTTTAATACTTCTTTCTCTATGTCTGAGGGTGTTTGAGGGTTACTCAGTTTATTTTCAACTTCTCTCCCCTTGCATTTTATTGCTTATGGTAGTGATGGGGATTGGAGCTTGGGGGTGGCGCTGGAGAGCCTTCTGTAGACTGGGGCAGTGGATATACAAATAGGATATTACTTCCCTTCCTGACTTTAAAAAGAGCAGGATTAATCTGTGGTGTTTCCCTCCCTCCTCCGGCACACACCCCACTGAATGGAAAGCACAGCACCTCCTAGCAAGCCCTTTCCTCCTGCTGCTGGCGAGGTGGTGGGCAGCTCTGCTGGTTTCCAGGCCTAGGTCCTCTGTGGAAGCAAGCCCGAGACAGGCTGCCTCTATAAATCAAGCCCTGGATTTTATTAGAGTGTTTATGTAACCTCAGTTTACGTGCTATAATTCTTTGCTGCGTAGCCTAGAGTAATTCCCAAAGAGGATGTTTGTTCTTTTTCCTTGTAAATTTTCTAGCACAGGCTTTTGTTTTGACATTCTCCCTCCCTCCCTCCACTCTCCTTCTTTTTTTTGGCGCGGGGGGGGGGGGTGGGGGGGAGTGTACTAACAGTTGATTGCTTTTTACTGACTAAATTGAATAATCCAGCAAAGGTTAAATTGTGTTTTTACTAGATGTTATCCCTACTCTTAGATAGGGTGGGGGGAACCTTTTGCTCAAATTAATTTTTCACATTTTCAAGATTATAGGGTGGTAGGGTTAACATGTACTTAATTGTTGAGTAAATGAAGCATGAGTGGTAAAAAAAAAAACAGCCTTTGCTATCCATGGACCACGCACCCCATCCTCCCCATACTCTACTCTCCCCCACCCATCTAATGTTGATAGAGTCAAATTGACTGCTGAGAGAGAAAATCCAGACTGGGAATTTAGGGTGAAATTGACTTTTAACTGAAGAAAATGTCAGAGTGAAATGACCAGATTAAACTACATTCCATGTAGGTAACTACATAGAGAAATGTTGTGCTTTGGAAATAAAGACAATTTGACCTACCCACAGCATGTTTTTCAAGAAGTAGGTACATTTTTTAAATAAGTTTGTTTGTTTATTTATTTATTTATTTATTTATTTAGGCTGCATTGGGTCTTTGTTGCTGTGCTCGGGCTTTCTCTAGTTGCGGCTAGCAGAGGCTACTCTTTGTTGTGGTGCGCAGGCTTCTCATTGCGGTGGCTTCTCTTGTTGCGGAACACGGGCTCTAGACGCGCACGCTTCAGTAGTTGTGGCTCGCGGGCTCATTAGTTGTGGCTCGCGGGCTCTGGAGCGCAGGCTCAGTAGTTGTGGTCCACGGGCTTCATTGCTCTGCGGCATGTGGGATCTTCCTGGACCAGGGCTCGAACCCATGTCCCCTGCATTGGCAGGCGGATTCTTAACCACTGTGTCACCAGGTAAGTCCCAGGTACATATTTTTACTTCTCAGTTCTTTATTCAGACCTCCTGTTTGGCCCACAGAACAGTTAGGTGGTGAGACAGGAACTGAGGTAAGTGTTACTGAACCCACTGTCTTGGACACATTAGAATTTTGTACTGTCTAGGGGCACGTTCAGTTAACAATGTTTGATCATCAGGGAATCTTGAAGGCATTACATAGGTGTGTTCTTTTTGTAGTTTAAAGAAGACAGTCGATCATGGGGAAAAGTTTATGAAGGAAATATGTGAAAAGAGGCATGTTTTCATATTTACTTTAACCACAGAATGGGCTATATGCTCTAGGACTGTGCTGTCACTGCTGTAGCCACTAGCCCCACGTGGCTCTTGAGCATGTGAGCAATGGCTAGTCTTCACTGAGATGTGTGTTGTAACTGAAAAAATCACACGGGATTTTGGAGGTGTAATATGAAAATAACGTACAGTATCTCTTTAATAACTTATACAGATTACATGTTGATATAATATTTTTGATACATTAGGTTAAGTAAAATATATCATTAAAATGAATTTTACCTAGTTTCTTTTTATGTTTTTAAATATGACTACTAAAAAAACTTAAAATTACAGATATGTGCATTTTTGGCTCACATTATTATTGGTCATTTCTGTTTCAAAGTTGTGTTGCCCAATGGGAGGAGTAACAGACCAGTATATTCACTAAAGCTTTCAAAATTATACTTTTAAAAGGAGATGCCATGCGTTCTGATTACATATTAATACTCAAAATTGGTGACAATGTGAATGAAATTGGACTGATTCTTTTATCTATAGCCTGAAGACTTATGAGGAAATACTGACTAGAATGCCCTATGCTGAAATATGCCTTTTTATCTGTCAAACCTCCCATTCAATATGTTAATAGAAAGATCCCATCTAATAGGGTGTCCAGGTTAAGAGAGTGGACTCTAGGTTGGAATCACAGTCTGTGTGATCTGAAGCAAGTTATTTATCCTCCCTGAGCCTCAGTTTTCCATCTGTAAAATGGAAATACTATCAGATCTACCTTAAAGGGTTCTATATATTAAATAAGACAAAATACAAAGTGTACATTGGAACTTGCACATATTACATGGGTACTATATAAAGGTTAGCTATTATAGTGATAAATATCATCATCATGTGGTTAAAAAATGTACAACTCTGATAGATTATTCAAGCTTAAGCTCTATTCCCAAGCAAATGATAGATGTTAGCTTTCAGCAAAACTGTCTGCTAGGGCTTCCCTGGTGGCGCAGTGGTTGAGAGTCCGCCTGCCGATGCAGGGGACACGGGTTCGTGCCCCGGTCTGGGAAGATCCCACATGCCGCGGAGCGGCTGGGCCCGTGAGCCATGGCCGCTGAGCCTGCATGTCCGGAGCCTGCACATCCGGAGCCTGTGCTACGCAACGGGAGAGGCCACAACAGGGAGAGGCCCGCGTACCACAAAAAAAAAACAACAAAAAACTGTCTGCTATATTGTTTGAAACCCAGAAGCAGCAATACTTAAAAATGGGAAAGTAAATGAACAAAAGGGGGAGCTCATTTATTGGGACATATAATTAGAACACTCTATAAAGAAGAAACTTGTGGTAACCTTAGATTAAACCAGTTCCCTTCTTGATATAAATTCAGTAGTACTGTAACTTTTTATGATATTTCCCTGCCACAAAGTATATTGGTCAGCAATTATAAGGTTTTAGATGTTATCTATAGATTTATTGTTTTCTGATAAAGAGATGGTAACCTCATAATCCTGTATTAGAGAGTAACTGTTCTATATTGCCCTAGAACTGTTTTAATTTCAGGGCAATGTGTATGTGTGCTTATAAAAACAAATTTAATGTGTCATTCCAATGTATTCTTCAATGGAGCTAAACAACCTGAGAGTCAGTTGGTTTTTATTTTGCTGATTAAAACTCGTGGTCTGGGGCTTCACTGGTGGCGCAGTGGTTGGGAGTCCGCCTGCCGATGCAGGGGACACAGGTTCATGCCCCGGTCCGGGAAGATCCCACATGCCACGGAGCAGCTGGGCCCGTGAGCCGTGGCCGCTGAGCCTGCGTGTCCAGAGCCTGTGGTCCGCAACGGGAGAGGCCACAACAGTGAGAGGCCAGTGTAACGCAAAAAAAACAAAAAACAAACAAACAAAAAAACTCATGGTCTGGATAAGACTGTAGACAGCACTCAAGAACAAGTGTCTTATATTAATGAACAGTTTATGGGTAATCTGGGATGCTGGTAGATTGTCATAGTGAAATTGATGTTTGTGAGGGAATGTATAGATGAGATTCACCCGGGGAAGAATCTTTTTAGGGTGGAGGATGGTCCTTAAGAAGAAACTTACCAAAAAATCTTACACAGGACAGTATTACTACCATGTCGTGTGTGTGTGTGTATGTGTGTGTGTGTGTGTAAAACGAATTGATTGAACAAACAAACAGATTGATAGAACACCTACAATATTCCAGGCAAAATGAGTAAACAGGGGACACATACTAAGGAATACATGTTTTAACACAGCATGGCACCATTACAGAAACACTCGCTTACTTGTATATTTTCACTTATTTGCACCCTACTGCTTTGTCCTTATGATCTGGCTTTATCATAGATCTGAACCAAGTGTTAGTATATTAAGAAACTCCCTTATATAAACTATTAGTAAATTAGGAAGCTGAAGAAAACCTCATCAGGAGGCAGAGTTTGACTTTACATTTTAAGTGGTAGACACTAAGGAGCCCTCCGAGGCTTTGAAACCCGGGAGTGGAGTGTTGTTTTCGTTATTTGGTGAGATCACTCATAGCAACAGCACTGTGGTATGGATGGTAGAGTGGCAGAGAGATCATTTAAAAGATTGTTTGAAGTATCTAACCAAGATATGGTAAGATGCTTGAACTAAAGACTAGGTGCTTAATGAAGGAACGAGAGATTTGAAAATTTTTAAGGCAAATTCTCCAACTTTATTTATTTATTTATTTATTTATTTATTTATTTATTGCGATACGCAGGCCTCTCACTGTTGTGGCCTCTCCCGTTGCGGAGCACAGGCTCCGGACGCGCAGGCTCAGCGACCATGGCTCACGGGCCCAGCCGCTCTGCGGCATGTGGGATCTTCCCGGACCAGGGCACGAACCCGTGTCCCCTGCATCGGCAGGCGGACTCTCAACCACTGCGCCACCAGGGAAGCCCTCTCCAACTTTTTAAGTGTGGAGGTATGAGAGCAAAAAGGAAGAATGATGATGGTTCTGGCTTGATTTTCTAGGGTAGAGGAGGTTTAAAGATTCGATTAAAAGTTTGATGTGGGACATCTTAAATCTGAGGGAGGTATTAGACTTCATGAGCATGTGGTAAATAAACCATTAGATACACAGTTGGGAATATGGGTCTAGTTGCAGGATTGCAGGAGAGAATGTCTGGGCTAGACACATACCTTAAGGGATCGTGATCTAAAGGTGGGAGCTGAAGCCTGGGGAGGTAGATAAGATCATTCTTAACTCACTAATGATATTAAAATCATCTGCTTCTCCACTGTGCTTCCAGAAGATTTCCAAACACATAAGTATGCCTTTCAAGGCTCTTTATAGTTTCTCTCTTTACTTCTTTTTTTTTTTTTAGTCTCCTTTATAACAGTTCTGCTGTTCTCTCCCATGAAATGTACATTCCCCGTATCCTCAGCAGTTTACTGGCCCCATCACTTCCCATGTTATTCTGTGTCTTCATTACATTATACATGCTGTTTCCTATGTCTACAAGGCTTTGTCCCTATTCTCCCTCCTAACAAACTCTGTATCTCTGGTTAATACCTAGTCCCTGAACCCCATCTCCCCACCATAGCCCAGCTAGTAGCTCCATCCTTGAGCCTGTGAGATTTTTACGTATTTATTTTCATTAGCACTTATCTGTCACTGTATAGTAATTATTGCTTGCCTTTCTCTCCTTCTCTGTAATAGACTGTGAACTCCTTAAAGACAGATAAATACCTTTCCATCCCCAGCCATGGGTGAGCACTTAGCAGATAGGTGCTCGGTGAAATTTTTTTTTAATTGAATTAATTCATTTGTATGTGAGCCATAGGTGTTAGATTAGTGATTTTGGAAGTGTTCAGAAGTATATTACACCTTAAAAATGTAATGATCTGCAAAATTTCAATCTGTTAAATGTAATCAGGAAGAAGATGAAACCTAAAGTATTTATCAAAACTATTTTTCTTATTGAAAAATCAATACATATTCCTTTCTTGTAAAGAAAAGTAGTATTAAACTACTCTATAAGCATAATAAACCATACTTTTCAACTAGAAAATTGACTATACAGATAAACTAAAGGAGAAAACTTAAAATATCCCAAATCCCACCACCCAGTGATATCTTTCGAGTCATTTTAAGAATGTGACAAAAATAACAAAAAAAAAGGATCAATCTGTGCATATTGTTCTTGATGGTTTTTGTAACTTACTACCTTGGGCATCTTTAAATATCAGTAAGTAGTCATTTGCTAAATGGCTAGATGATAATTGACTAACATTCCATCAAATAGTTTACTTAACCAGTTCCTTGCTATTGGACTTTTAGATTGTTCCAGATTTTTTCACTGAAATAATCACACTTTGATGAACAATATAGTACTCTTGTCTTTTTCATCTTTTGGGGGGGATATTTTTGATTAAAGAGAATATAGATCTTTATTCATTCATTCATTCATTTATTTATTTATTTAATTTTTTTTTTTGCTGTACGCGGGCCTCTCACTGCTGTGGCCTCTCTCATTGCGGAGCACAGGCTCCAGACGCGCAGGCTCGGCGGCCATGGCTCACGGGCACAGCCGCTCTGTGGCATGTGGGATCTTCCCAGACCGGGGCACGAACCCATGTTCCCTGCATTGGCAGGCAGACTCTCAACCACTGCGCCACCAAGGAAGCCCCTAGATCTTTTTTTTTAAAAACCCTATATTATCAAATTGCCTCTTGGAAAAGTCACACCAGTTTACATTACCACTGGCTCAATTCTTTTCATCCTATTTTTAGGTTTCAAGTTGCCTGAAACTTGAAAACTATATGAAGATAATTTAGCATGCTATCTTATAGAAATGACAAACTTGGGGCTAGAGAAATGACCTAATTGAAGATTTTTTGGTAAATGTAACTGTTTTTATAGAATTTTAAAATAGGCTTTTTATGAATAATCGTCAGAGTTTTGTAAGTATGCAAAACAAGTTTCATAATGTAAGCAAAAGGTTTTAAATTACAGGATCGGGGCTTAGTGACCATCTTGGGTATAAGGTGGGTAGTGATGTGAAAGTAAGTGGTCCAGCCCCAGCTCTGCCATTAGCTGGCCTTCTTGGGCCCCTGTGTGACTGCCTCCCAGCTCCTAGCCGGAGTTGTGTTAGGATGAAATATTGGATCTAGACCTGTATATGTTAAATGTCAGTGGCTGATTTCGAGTTTGGGGTAACTTGTATATGCATCTACCTTTCTGTGCTACTTTAGATCCTTTTTACCTGCCCTGTCTACTTTGAATAACTAATGTGATTATTCATAAAATAATAACAAGCTCCTCCCCTAGTCCCTGACAGGTTCTTTAGCTGAGCAAATGTATAGGTCACAGCTCATTTTGAAAAGCTGGCCAGGCCTTTGAGTAAAATGCCTGCCCCAAATCTTTAACTCTTGCTAAGTAATTTGCTCATTTTTTAAGCTAATTTTCACAGCCTTAATCAATCACTAAGGAAACAAGAGAGAGGCAAAGGTGCCACCATTTGATATTATTGTCCTAAGGCAAAAACTGACCTCACAGTGGTGAAATGGTGATCTTTGATAGTGCTCTTATCTCCTGAATAAATCTATTACAGGTTTCTGGACAGATACCCCTCCCCCAAGTATTAGAAAGAAAAGCAAGAGAACATGAAGCCACAGAAAGCAAATCACTGTCAGAATAAATATTCTGTTTTGCTGGCAAACTTAAAAATTCACTTGTGGAATCTAATAGCTGTAGGCAGGAGATATTTATTGCAACCAAGATTTAAGTGTGGTTTATTGTTTATGGAGTAGTTTAATACTACTTTTCTTTAAAATGCGTTTTTAATTTAGGAAAAAAGAATTCAGATTTATTCCCAGAGTAAAAATGACTGAACGTCATGGGAGTGGTTAGGTTTGGGGTTTATGTGGGTAAGATTTCTGTTTATCCACTACAGTCATTGAGTGGATTTAAAAGCTTTCCCAGATGGAATTTATAAAGTGAAATTTAAAACTAGTGCCCTACACTAGTGTAGTATACTACAATATTTGGTTACAACAAGCAATCAATTTAGAAAGAAGTGGAACGGAGAAGATACAGGTTAAATGATTAGTACTGTACAATGCAGTGGTTTGTACAGAGAGCAGGCTTTAACAGTCAAGTGCTATGTCAACATCCAACTTCTGTTACAGAGCTCCTAGGCAATGCCTAATCCTGGAATGCGTGAATTACTTTCAATGGTGGAGTCTAATCCATTCTTAATAGGAAGTTCCAGGGGTATCGACCATATAGATGACTGGCCAGGGAGAAGCATAGAGGTGACAACTAATATTTCCTAGGTCTTCGGTCCTAATTCTCCAGGCTCCATGCTGGGTGCTTTATCTCTTTTACCCTCTTTAATCCTCCCTCCAACCCAATGAGGTGCAGATGGTAGTATATTCATTTTAGAGATGAGGTGACCGAAGCTTAGAGATTTTTCCAAAGTCACATATATACAGAGTTACCACATATAGTTTTACAAATTCTTCACTGCATGAGGGCATTTGGCCCAGGTAGCAGGTAAGAGCTGTGTTTCCCCAGAGGAGGCACTTTTTTCTAATTTGTACTGGGTTCTGTATAGGCCAGCTGTAGCCCTAGTCATAAAGTTGATTAGAGACAGAGTTGGGATTTGAACTGAATCCTGTGTAGCTCCAAAATTCATATTGTTTTTATTATATGATGCTGCGTCTTATAAGATATAATACATTATTTTCCTTTTATTCCCCTTTTATAAAAACTGAATTTATTCTATAAAATACATTAGTGACATTAAATGATCTAAGATGGTTTGAAAGCAAATACTGAGGTTACTTCCTTGGAAAAAGACTAGTTCCTTAACTTGGAGGAGGGAGAGGGCATACTGAGTAATTTAGCTTATTTGATAAACTTTCTTAGTTTTCTTTTCCTCTATGTATGAATAAATATGGGTATTATGTTTAATATCAAGGTCCTGTAAAGATTAATTCTGATGTAGAAATAGAACAAAGAATTGTCTAGACTGTAAGGACCTGAAGTATCTGCAGGGTAGGTAGGAAATCCTCTTTTAAATTGAAACAGGATCTGTAATGGCATCAGATTGTTAGAAAACATACATTTAGGATTTCAGATTTTGACCTAATCTCATGGCCATTACCAACATATTAGTTAACTTATTCGAAGTAATTCAAATAAAATAATTATTCATCAAGCAAAAGATTGTTTTTTAAAGTGTGCCTGGTTTCTCTCCTTCCTGTGATGTCTTCAGGCATCTTAGTTACCTGAGTGTGAGGCCCACCCTGCGGAGTCAAATAGAAGAAGAGGGGAGAGCCTTGCGTTCAGGACTCAAGAAGTGTAGGGGTGTGTGGATAGATTCTGAGAGGCTTGTAACTGAAGTCTTCATCTAAAGACTTTCTGCAAACTGGTTTCTTTTATCACGGTCCTATCCAAACTGTTTTCCTCAGAGATTCCCCAGTGGCTTCCATACTGTGAATCCGATGGTCTTAGGCAGATGTATGAACGTTCTGAATCACAGCCAGGATTAGAGTCTACAGTGCTTGTTCCAAGTCCTACATGCTCAAAAAGATAGTCAAGAAAAATGAATTTGAGGTAAAGAGCCTAGAATAGCTAGACTGAGATTTTTCTAGCACGCCTATATTAATTGCTCACTTATTATTTGCTTGAAGGGATATAGAAATCTCTGCTTTCCAGAAAATTATAATTCAGTTAAGGACACAAAATCAATAAATATTTCATAATACAAAACAAGAGAAATTAGAGATAACAATAAATAACACCAAGATACATTTCTTAACTGCGCGTGTCTACGTTTCTTTACCTTGTCTTGGTGCTCTTAGTGGTCGCATTCCAGCCCCCTGGGTTGAGGTGGGAGAGATGTTTCTCTCTAAAGGGGCCTCTGTTCCAGAGGATCTAACTCATGGCCTGAGGCTCATACCAGACCCTTCTGTTAGCAGTAATTAAAAGAATTTTCTGTCTAAATTAAAAGCTTTTCTCTTTAGCCATCCTCCCCTACCCCCATGCCAGGTACCAAAGTGAATAATAATGAGCTGTACAATCTAAATGCACAGAGTGCCTCTTCTTTGGCATTAGCAATTTCAGTGTGTTCTTTGTGTAGCCACAACTCACCTCCATTTTGGCAGCCACCATTTTGGGTACTTTTGAATAATCAAAAGGACACCAAAGTTAGCAAAATAGGAATTGTATGCGCCTTTGTGATGTGGCTGTGTGTTCCCAACTTGCAGTGAAAGAAAGCAGGAATAATCTTATATGGAATGCAAGCAACTTATGGCACTCATGAAATCCAGAAGGAAAGTCTTCTATATCTCCCTAGCTCTGTCCACTAGAAGTTTCTGCAATGGTGTAAGTGTCCTGGATCTGCAATACTCACTTGATATGTGGCCTGTGTGACTAAGGAACTGAATTTTGAGTTTTATTTTCTTTTCACGACTTTAAATTTCTGTAGTCACATGTGGCTGGTTTTCTACCATTTGGATAGCATAGGCGCTTCACATGTTGTCCCCCTCCCTTTTTTTTAAGTTGGTATTTAAAATTTTTGTTCGAAAATTCCCGACTTCTTTACTTGGCATCTTCCATGTTCTCTTTCCCACTCCCTCTTCCTTTTCTCCCTGCCTTTCTTTCCTCCTCACTTCTCTTCTCCCAGGTCCTCTCTCACCTTTCTGTGCTGCTGTTAGGCTGACAATAACCCCATTAACCTGTGTAATTTATTAGGGTATTTCACCTAGTTAGCCTTGCCTGCCTTGTCCTCCTTCCTTCCACACAATGTGGTCCAAGACTGGGCATTTGCCAGAGATACAGTGTTTACCACAAGATCCTGATGCACGGGTTACTTTTTAAAAACAAACCAACAAATAAGATTTTTCTGACAAGATATCTTTGGTGAATTCATGCTGATTCCTTAGATCACTGCTTCTTTTTCTCAATACACAAAAAGTTTCCTTTGGTAATTCATTCTATAATCTTGCACAGAGTATCATAATCAGTCATATTAAAAAAAAATCATAGGGCTTCCCTGGTGGCGCAGTGGTTGAGAATCTGCCTGCAGGGGACACAGGTTCGAGCCCTGGTCTGGGAGGATCCCACGTGCTGCGGAGCAACTAGGCCCGTGAGCCACACCTACTGAGCCTGCGCGTCTGGAGCCTGTGCTCCGCAACAAGAGAGGCCGCGATAGTGAGAGGCCCGTGCACCACGATGAAGAGTGGCCCCCGCTTGCCACAACTAGAGGAAGCCCTCGCACAGAAACGAAGACCCAACGCAGCAAAAATTAATTAATTAATTAATAAAAACAGCATATTAATTTGATTTAAAATAAATCATAAACCTAGACTTGACTAATTGTAATCAAATCACTGGAAGACTGCAGGTTTCTCTGCCCTCACCTCTAAGTAGGGGGAGTAAATAGCCTCTTCAAGTTTTCTTCTAGCTTGAACCTTCTTTAGCTCTAATCTCACTGATTTGATTCTCCTTCCCTCCTCTCTCCTGCCTCTCCTCTTCTTCCCTTCCTCTTCTTCCCCTTCCTCCCCTTATTCCCCTTCCTCCTCTTCTTCCCCTTCCTCCTCTTCTTCCCCTTCCTCCTTTTCTTCCCCTTCTTCCCCTTCTTCCCCTTCCTCCTTTTCTTCCCCTTCTTCCCCTTCCTCCTCTTCCTCCCCTTCTTCCCCTTCTTCTCCTTCTTCCCCTTCCTCCTCTTCTTCCCCTTCCTCCCCTTCTTCCTCTTCCTCCTCTTCTTCCCCTTCTTCCTCTTCTGCTTCTTCCCCTTCTTCCTCCACTCTCCCCTTCCTCCTCCCCCTTCTTCCTCTTTCTTTTCTAATACAATTTATTTCCTTTCTTTTAAATGGCAATACCACTTGTCTCTTTCTGGATTTTATTTTAAGCTTCAAATAACTTGAGTGATAATGATTATCCATTTGTAAGAGTCCTGTTTTGCTATACCATTATACTCTATTACACTGAGAACGCTTGAAGTCATAAGTTACCAGTGTGGGGGAGACCTGTAGCTTTTCCAGTTCCCAGACGGAAGCTGTGGTCAGTCATCTAAATGCACTAGACATAAAAGCAGTTTTCTGCCTTTAAAGGTTAAATGGGTTTTCGCCCCACTGGTCACGGAGGTGTTTAAGGTGGGTATTGACAGAATCTGTTAGTCAGATATGCCAAGTCCCTTTCCATCTTAGAGTCTTTGCAAGTGTTCTTCTTATAGCCCAAAACAGTTCTTTGCATGCCTCAATGTATTTCAACCCATATCCTTTGGTTAAATATCATTCTGAGGGTGTTTCCCTGTGTATCTCCTCTATCACCTTCACCCTATTTACTGCCTTCATAGCACTTCTCCTTCAGCACTTGTTTCTGTCTTTCTCAGTGTCTTTCCCCTACTGGACTGTAAGGATTTTCACTCCCTTCTCCTGTGCTGTATCTTCAGTGCCCAGGACCACAGCTGGGAGGTGGTAGGTGCTCATTGAATAGTTGCTGCATGTATGTATTTAGGAAAATATTGATGTGAGGAGTAGATTTGGCAGGCAGGGGACTAGGTCATGACTAGGTCAGTTGGCTATTAATAGAGCTAGGCAGAGGATTCCTACAGTCTGCATTAAGGCCCTGAGTGGAGGAGGGTGCTATAGGAGGTTTTTGAAAGGCAGGATTGGGGACTCTGTAAGGTATCTAGAAGTTTTAGATTCTGTCCTTAATTGACTTAAAAATACCAGAGGACGGGTCCACTGTGGGTTGGTTACAATTTCATGTACTCTACCTACATCATCTCATATATTTTCTCAAACAATATCTCATGAGGGATAAGTATTTTCATTCCCACTTTAAAGACAGGAAGCTGAAGCACAAAATCCACCCTCCAAGTGGTAGGCTCTGTTTTCTGCTTCTGTTGTAAAAGCTCTCCAGGGTCCCCAAACCCTTTTGTTCTCCTGTGCCATGTTATGAAATGCATCTGCTAGCATGAGACGGAAAGTGTCCTTGGGAGACAATGCATGTAAAGAGCTTAGATAGTACTTGGTACAGCTATGTGCTCAAAATATTACCACTATATTATTGTTGTTGGTAGCCTTTCCCCTCTAAGTTTCTCCACCGTCCAAAGAGTTAACAAAACTTCAGGAGTTCTGATGTTAAGGGAGTGATATGACTGTGTCTTAATAAATCATAATAAATAAAAGGACATTGAAAAGACATTTAGTCATGGGAACAAAGCTAAGGAAACACATGTTCCATTGGAATGGCTTCTATTAGTGACAGAACCCCCTATATTTTGGAATAATTCCCAGATGAAAGATTTTGCTGAAATTCAGACATTAATGAAACTAATATAAGCCATTCAGTACAGTGTGATTTTTTTTAACCTTGTGATTTGAGAGATATATTCTAAGAACCCAGTAATAAAGCCAAGCTGAACATTAGCTTAAATGTCTGATAGGACCAGCTGTGTGTAGGGGCCAGTCTGGCGTTGTCCTCTAAACTCTGCCATGTCTGGAGTCTTACAAAACCATCGATGACCTCGTTCTATCAGTAGAGTAGCATTGAGGGCTCATTAAAAAAAAAAAAAAAACAGTAACTTGATTCTAAAGTAAAATTTTCAGGAAAGTATTAAAAGAAAAGTAGGTTTCCATGTAACCCCTCCCCCGCCAATAGCATTATGCAAACTCCAGGAGGCATTTGTAGTCAATTTCTATGATGATTGGAAAGAAGCTTTAAAAATTCATATAATCCTATAAAGACATTTGAAACAGAAGAGAAAGAAATACTTGTAATTTTTCCTTTAGGAAGAAACATGCTTCATGCTGGTTTCCTCTTTTTAAACAAACTGGAGTCCAACGTTTTACTACTTACTTATCTTAACGTCTTCCCTTGTTAACTGAATCATGCATAAGCTTAGTTACCCTTATGATGGTGATAGTGTTAGAGACTGGTCTGGATGAAATCAGAAAAGTAATCATGGTAGATAGAGAGATAGTTACCTTTTATATAAAGGGTTGTGTGTATATATCATTTTTTTGATAGACTTTAATTTTTAGAACAGTTTTAGATTCACAGCAAATTGAGATAACAGTACAGAGAGTTTCCACATACCTTTTGCCTCCACACATGCACAGCTTCCAGGACTATCAATGTCCCCCACCAGAGTGTACATTTGTTACAATAATTGAACCTACATTGATACTTTATCATCACCCAAAGGGCAGAGTTTACATTAGGGTCCACTCTTGGTATGGTCTATGGTATATTCTATGGCTTTTGAAAAATATTTGATGACATGAATCTACCCTTGTAGTATCACACAGAATAGTTTCACTGCCCTAAAAGTCCTCTGTGCTCTGCCTATTCGTGCCCCCATTCTGTTCCCAGTCCTTGTCAACTCCTGATCTTGTTACTGTGTCCATAGTCTAGCCTTTTCCAGAATGTCATATAGTTGGCATTGTATGGTATATAACCTTTTTCAGATTGGCTTCTTTCATTTAATAATGTGCATTTAAGTTTTGTCCATGTATTTTCATGGTCTGATAGCTCGTTTCTTTTTTTAGTGCTGAATAATATTTCATTGTCTGGATGTACCACAGTTTTATTTCTCCATTCACCTGGACATATTAGTTGCTTCCAAGTTTTGGCGGTTATGAAAAAGCTGCTATAAATATCCATGTACAGGTTTCTATGTGGAGATGTTAATATTTACATGAGTTACTCTTCTTAATTTCAGATTTTTCTCAATATAACAGAGTTACTGTGAGAGTAATTTGGGAATTGGGAGTGTTGAAATGCTATATGAAAGAGTTGGCATCTGAGTAGAACCTTGAGGGATGGATTGGTTTGGACACAGATTGGAGCAGGTATGTTCTGTTGTGATGGGAACAGTATGTGTTTGCTTTTCTGCCTAAACTGCATGGTAAGTGTAGGGACACTGTGGACAATGTGCTTTTGGTGCCTTTAATGTTGGGCTAAAGAATATGGATTTCCTTAGTTGAGGCCATGGGAGTCATGGCAGATTTTTGAGGTGGGGACTGATGAGTAGTATTACTCTGTTACTTAAACAGCTAGTTTAAGCCTTCACTTGACCTTGCTTAGGTCAAGATAATTGATTTAAAAGTAATAAAATGACATTTATTAATCAATACTTTATCATCATAATTGTTCACCAGTTTAGACTAACCTTCTCTGTTGTTGGTCCAAGTTAATGAGAGCTTACTATTGGGTTGGCCAAAAAGTTCCTTCGGTTTTAAAGTAAAAATAAAAGACACAGTTTTCATTTTCACCAAGAACTTTACTGCACAACATATTCACTGTTTTGTTCCACTACCTTCTGCCATTTTTCAGTCAATTTCATAATTCCATCTTTCCAAAACTTTTTATCTTTCTGAGCAAAGAACTGTTCTGGGGTGCCTTTTACAGTCTACCAGGGCATTGAAATTTTTTCCATTAAGAGAATTTTGTCAAAACTGAGCCAGCCAAGCTCTAACAGTTTTTGCCTGGTTATCAAAGAGACATGTGGTCTTGCGTTATCCTGATGGAAGATTATGCATTTTCTGTTGACTAATTCTGGATGCTTTTTGTCAAGTGCTGCTTTCAGTTGGTCTAATTGGGAGCAGCACTTGTTGGAATTAATCGTTTGGTTTTCCGGAAGGAGCTCATAATACAGGACTCCCTTCCAATCCCACCATATACACAACAACACCTTCTTTGGATGAAGACCGGCCTTTGGTATGGTTAGTGGTGGTTCATTTCACTTGCCCGACAATTTCTTCCGTTCCACCTTATTGTACAGTATCCATTTTTCATCACCTGTCACAATTTGTTTCAAAAACGGAATGTTTTCGTTTCGTTTCAGCAGAGAATTGCATGCGGAAATACAGTCAAGAATATTTTTTTTTTGCTTAACTTATGTGGAATCCAAACATCAAAGAGATTAACATTACCAAGCTGGTGCCAATGATTTTCAACGCTTGATTTGGATATTTTGAGTAGGTTGGCTATCTCCCGAGTGGTATAATGTTGATTGTTCTCAATTAATGTCTTGATTTGATCGCTGTCAACTTCAACTGGTCTAACCCACTGTGGAGCATCATCCAGCGAGAAATCTCCAGCATGAAACTTCCCAAACCACTTTTGGCATGTTTGATCAGTCACAGCACCTTCTCCATACACTGCACAAATCTTTTTTTGCGTTTCAGTTGTGTTTTTGCCTTTCTTGAAATAATAAAGCATAATATGCCAAAAATGTTGTGTTTTTTCTTCCATCCTCAATATTAAAATACAAAAATTCACCAATTTTGATAAGTTTTTTTTAAGTGCACGCTAATATGACAGCTGTCACAATACAATATAACAAAATTGTTTCGAATGACATTAAAGACAACTAAGCACTACTAGAGCCATCTTACGGAAAAAACCGAACAAACATTTTGGCCAACCCAATAAAATGGGAATAAGAAGCCTTCCAGTGCAGTATATTCTGTTCTGATATTCAAGATCATTTTTCACGTAACAGTAAAATTCCACAGAACATAAAACCATCCACAGGTTTTAATCATATTGAACTAGGGGTTATATACCACAAAATGTTTTTGGACAATCTACCTTGGCTGAACTTCATTTCTTCCATTTGAGCAAACAGCCTTAAATTTCCCTTAGTCAAAGAATTGCTAGATAGAACATTATATAAGGGAAATTAAGTGGGCAGGAAGCTTTGCTTCTCAAAGTGGAGAGATTTTGAAAATAGAGGAGAAAACTATCAAAGCAAAAGTATGGCAGCATCAGCTTCATTTGGGAACTTGTTAGAAAAGCAGTTTCTCAGACTCAACCCCAGAAAGTCTGTGAGTGGGCCCAAAAATCCATTATAAATGAGAACCACTGATGTAAAGGCATTGGGGATTGAGGAAGTGGGAAGTGAAGGCTTTTGCTGCAAAAGAGAGGGGAAGAGTTGTCCTCATAGTTACTCTTTTTTTTTTTTTTTTTGCGGTATGTGGGCCTCGCGCTGTTGTGGCCTCTCCCGTTGCGGAGCACAGGCTCTGGACGCGCAGGCTCAACGGCCATGGCTCACGGGCCCAGCCGCTCCGTGGCATGTGGGATCTTCCCGGACCGGGGCACGAACCCGTGTCCCCTGCATCGGCAGGCGGGCTCTCAACCACTGCGCCACCAGGGAAGCCCTCATAGTTACTCTTTATTGACCACTTACTTTGTAATGTTTATTTTACAGACATAGCTCATGTAATCTTAACTCTAGCAAGTGTAATATTACAATGTCTTATTTTATAGATGAGAAAAAAAAGAATCGTTTAAGAAGTAGCATAGTAAAGCTTCAATGCAGACTTCTCTTACTATGAACTCAGACCTCTGTGAACTTTGCCAGGCTATCAGGGTGTATAGATTGTCTCCCAGAAGGCAGCAGTGAGGCTCAAGCCACACCCGCAGCCTTATACTCCTCCCCCTTCTTTGCTCACTCTGCTGCATTTCCCAGCCTCCCTAACTAAGGCAGGTTATCCCTCTTCCTGCATCCAGTGGGGGGCTCTGTGGTCTAGTGAAAAAGAGCAGAGCATGAGTGATGGGAATCTGGGATTTCCATCTCTCTGACTTCTGTGAACAAATCTTAGGATTCTGGGCCTTTGGCATCTTGATGCCTCACTTTTGTCATCTGTAAAATGAACTAGATGAATCTCTACGTTCTGGATCTAGCACTTAATTATAGGCAGATGGTCAATCTAGGTGACCTCTTGAGGGTCCATTCCAATTCAGTGTTGAGAGGAGTTTGAAACTGGAAATACTTAGAATAGAATCTTGCTTATGTGTAAAATAAAGACAATGATTTTTGGTAGTGGTGTGGTATTTTAAAATGAAATCTTAGATGTTAAGAACCTGGCAGGGTGCTTGACATACATGGAAGGTGCTTAATAAATGATTGTTCCTCAACCCCAGGAGGAAAATGGTCTCATTCCTGATTCTAGCATTTTCTTTCCATGAATTTAAACAGGTTAGTGTTTTCTTGAGAAGGGAGTAGGAGATGTTAGATTTGCATTAAAATATTAAGTTAATTAAAGCTTTCTATTAAGATTTTAAGACAGAGATCAAGAACGGGGCAATGTGACCCAATAAATAACGCAAATAGGTCACTATATTTGCAAAAAAAAAAAAAAAAAAGTGTGATCCCCTGACTGTGGGTAGTTTTTGTAATAATAGTAGTTTGAAAAGATATTACTATAACATAAATAAAACATGATAAAAGATACTTAAGGTAGGGCTTCCCTGGTGGCGCAGTGGTTGAGAGTCCGCTTGCCGATGCAGGGGACACGGGTTCGTGCCCTGGTCTGGGAAGATCCCACATGCCGCGGAGCGGCTGGGCCCGTGAGCCATGGCTGCTGAGCCTGCACGTCCGGAGCCTGTGCTCCGCAACGGGAGAGGCCACAACAGTGAGAGGCCCGTGTACCAAAAAAAAAAAAAAAAAAAAAGATACTTAAGGTGATATTCTCTTAAGTACTATATAGAAATGGAATACTTAATACTTTAATATCATGGTTTGGCAAAAGAAATTTCCTAATGGATTAGCTATTTTATGAACTTGGGGCCAGCTTGTGGGTAGAATTCAAGAGTTATTTTCTAATTTCTCTCACAGTCTTTCCTTTTATAGAGAGAAAATGCTTTTCATTTGAAATATTCTTACTGTTTTTTTTTCTGAAAACCTTCTGCAAATTTAGTTATTTTATATACCTTCTTAGAAATAAGACATATTCATCCCAATACAAATTGTTTTTTTTTTCCAAGTTCCAGTTTCATTTCCTAAGGTGGTTTGATCATTCCACAGGGACACTTATCCCCATTTTGACATTTCTAAGTTATAGCCCATCTCTCTCATATTGAACAAGTACCTAAGCTCTTGAAATCTGTAAAATAGCTTGCTGTTGTAATATTTAATAAAGTTTGGACTCACCCATTAGTGCTGTGTTGGTGACAAATTGCTCTGCTGTTTTGGGATAAGAGGTCAGCTGTTGAAGTGCACCTGATAGACTTTGGAGAGGAACTGGATTATGTATCAGCAGGCAGAAGACCCGGGCCTAGACCCTTCCTGCTGGTATTACTTTCCAGACCAACCTTTTCAGTCTTTCTTGTTAGGTCATTTGTGGGCATAATATCTTCTTTTTCTGAGGGTAAGAGACTCTTAGTTTCCCTCTCTTAAGGAGATCTGTGATTCCTTGCTTCTAGTGTGAAGCCGAGATATATTTGCATGGGTTGTAAATTGCTAAGAGAGCACTTTGGGCCTCGTTTGTGTATGAGAGTCCACACAGTTAAAGGCTTCTCCTTGGAGTGTAGGACTGCCCACTGCCTGCCACTGGGGCAGCCTGCCCACTGCCCCCTTTCCCACCATCACCACTGCAGCTTGATGGGCACTGGCAGGCACACCACATTTGGCATTTGCTGATCGGCCTTGTTTTCAGTAGATAGGGTCACCCAACATTTGAATTTATAAGACAAACCAAAGGGTAGTTATTCTCATTGCTGCTGATTTTTCCCCCCTTCAAAATGGTTCACCCTGGGGGTCTTTAAAATACCAAGTTACTCTGCTGGATTTAAGTGGGATTTTATATATAAAAATTCCATTTACACACTTAACAGGATGTTATGTTGGTATACCAGAGCGATTAATAGCTAGATACTGGAGTCTTAACCCTGAGCAAGGTTAGGATCCCAGCCTTCTCACTTTCTGGCTGTGTGATCACAGACAAGTTATTTAGGGTCTGTCAGCCTCAGTTTCCTCATTGATAAACCAGGTGTCATAGTGTCTCTTAGATAACACTTTGTAGAGTGTTTAGGGCAATACAAACGAAAAGTGCTCTGTAAAGATGACGCATGCATTGTGTTGGGAAAATCTAAGCTATTTAACAGCACACCAGTGGCAGTGTTCCTTTTAAGGGTCATTTTGTCAGAGTTTTTGTTTGTCTATCCTCCCTTCCCTTTGGATATGTTTGTAAACTTGAAAAGAACAGCCCAGAAAAGAGCTCACGTTCCTGCTTGGTCATATTTCTTCTGCTCTGTGGCTTGGCATGATCGATTGTCAGGAGGGCCTGAAGAAAATCAAACCATGAATTACCCTGCACTGGGTAACGGCAATGGTTCGGATGGCAGCCTCCTAATTTTGGCTTTGACTTTGCTCTTCTCCAGGCAATAGAAAATAGAGGGGGAGGCAAGAGTATGCCTTTTAATTACTGAGTTCTAAATTCTTGGAATGGGCCTGTTTTCTCAGGATCAGACTAGAAGGCGTCATTTTACTACAGAAGAGCCAAGAGCCAAGATTTGTCCTGAATGGATATGGGTTCGGCAAAGCATCTTTAGCTTAAGGAATGAAAGCTTTGGATCGTTTTCAGTGTCTGTGCTTCACCAGGCTGCTCTTTATCCTTTTAGTGAGTCCCATTTGTCTGTCCTCTGTCAAGGGCTCGTGTACACCATGCTGATTTAGTGCTAACTGCGGAGATTAGAAATGCCTTGCCTGGCACTGTCAGCTAAACCTGAATCAGTGTCTGTATACTCTGACCCATCTACTCAGAGAGGTTTACCCTTTGCTCTACTGCTCACTCTAATAGGCAGAAAAGCTCAGCTCACCCCAGCTTTTATACAGGGGTCAGCTCCAGAAATAGCTCCTTTAACACAGCAATAGAAGCAACACAAATCCAGCAAGCAGATAGTATACAATGGCTGCTTTTAGGCCTTGGAACAAAAGAAAGTGGTTTATCTTTTCTACACACCACTACCAATACTATTGTCTATTTGCTAGAGAGTATATCATTCCTGGGGGCCAAGGCCTAGGTTTTCTTTATTCAGTTGCCTTCCAAATGGAGACTGCTTGGTGCACTGGTCATTGTTTTTACCCAGAATTGTAATTTGGGGTAATTTAGTCATATAGACCTAAGGGGTAAATATGGTATTTGATGAACCCTGGATAGAAGACACACCTCCAAAATGTATGGTGAAAATCTTTCAAGGGTCCTAGCATGGAGGATATCCCCTTTTGAAATTTTGCCTTGGAGCTTAGAATTCTAACGTATGGCTCTATTAGACCTCCAAAACCATGTGAACTTTAGTTGGTAGTATCGTGAGTTGCTTCATCCTCTGTTCCTGTCTCCCCAGCTAGAAGATATTATTTTGTCAGTGGGTTACATTTCTTTTTCCTCTAAGATTTAACTTAGGGTTTGTTCTATTCATATTTATAGCCCAGAGCAATAGTAGGTACTTATTAATTATTCAATAAATGAATGAATGAATAAACAAATGATTGAACAAATGAATGATTGACAAAGTGAACAGAGATTTGAAGTGTGTGTGTCAGGCCATTTCTTTATGTTTGTGTGTAAAGAGCACCCTAACATAGCACCTGGGCAAATCAATCACTTTTGGAAACTTATTCTGTCCCACCACTTTCATCAGCCATTCCTATCAACCCCAACTCTCCTCCAGACACATTTGGTGATGTATTACATTTCATTTTTTATTTCTCTGTCTTCCCCCCCAAAATAAAAAGAAAATTAAATGGCCAAACCAGTGCATTACATTAACATGAAAGGAAGGTCTAATTTATCTTTTGCCTACCAAAACCCAAGGAAAAAATGTTGTCTTGGCTGAAAACTTTGTCAGCCAGATCCTTTTCTGAATTGTATTTTGACTAAGAAGGATTTAAATCTTTTAAGCTCAGTTGAGCATTCCAGTGATGTTGCTGACAGATCTTTGCATTCTGCAGGAATAGTTGATGCTATAATAATAAGAAATAAATCAGTATAGATAATTTTGCCATAATTTAAAAGCATAATTTAAAGCATTTTTGTAAAATCATGGTATAGAATCACATGTAGGATGTCTTGTGAATTTTCACTTCCGAATTAAAGTGCAATTAAAGTTACTTTTGACTACTTTCTCAATAGTGATTGATCATAAATTACAAAATTTTCACTTATTAAGTTATGTTTAAAAAGAGATAATTTTAAAGCATATGCTGTTTTATTTTGGACATGAATAGTCCTTTCTTCCTACCCAGCAAAAAGAGTCTTGATTTTCATTTTTCTCAAGGGAAGACAAATATTTGAGTTTATCTTTGATGAAGGAACAAATAAAAACTGGATGTATTTTGTCTGTGTGTAACAATCACCTTTACTGCCTATTTCTGAAGTTTTGTTTCCAGATCGTAACCCAGGGAATAATTTTAAGAATCTTAAAGTCTCTTTTGTGTTCTTAAACTTTATGAAACTCACGTTTTTATTTTCCTGAGAGCTATTTACAAAATTCTGAAGCGCTCTAGAGCATGGCAGTATCCATGTCAATGCAAAGTCAATCAGGAGGCTTCTTACCTTATGTGATGGTGTCAGATTTGATACACATCTTTCCCATTTAAGCACTTTATGATAGTCATTTCTCATTTCTTCAAGGAAAACTTCTTACTGGGGAAAAAGAGATTAAAAGTATAGTTTGATTAACTCACCATGGATTCCCACCTGCTTCCTTTTAACCAAAAGAGAATCATCATCAAAACAATAATTCTTTGCAAGGCTTGTGGCATTTAACTTCTCTCAACCAAATTAGTTCAGTTTACTGCCAGTCAATAAAGTCTGTTTTGGAATGAGGATGAGAATTAATTATCTAAGATGGGAATTTATATCTAAGAATGTGATATAAATAATATTTAAAGAAATGCAATTAAAAGTAACTTAGGAAATTTTTCCACTTATGAAATTAGCAAGATTTGTAGACATGAGACTAGTCACTGCTGGGAAAAATACAGTGGGACAGTCACTTTTACACAAGCCTTTTTATTTTTCAGGATTCTTCAAAATGTTAACACCTTTTGATGTATTAATTCTTTGTCAAGAACATTGTTATGAAATAGCAAATCAGGTGTGAAGAAAAACTTCTTGCAATCTAAATACCCCATATCATGCCAGTCAATGCATAGTTTATGTTATTTTTTATTTTGGAATATTATGCAGAGGTTAAATGGTACCTTCAAAGAATATTTACTACAGGGAAATATTTACAAATGTTAATTTTATTAAAAATTTATTAAGAAATACATGCACACACAAACACAATATTATTTGAATTATGTATAGAAAAAGAGAAAGAACAAGAATAAATCAAAAACGAGAAGAAAATGCACCCAGATGTGGGTAGTGATTATCATCAGATTGACAGAACATAAGCAGATTTATTTTCTACAAAATGTATGCATTACTTTTTATAATTATACATGATTTTGTTTCCAGGGATGTTGCATTAGCTACTCTATATTCCTTCTAACACCCTACAGCCATAGTGGCAGCAACTTCTCCACATACTATTCTGTACCTTCAGAGTGAATGAACAATATTGGTTTAATAATGCATATGGCTTAACAAAAGAAAGGCAATCATATCAACCAGGTGATTAATATAATCACTTTAGCTTTCTATCAGTTCTTTGGCTGACATGCTCTTTACCAAAGCAGAAGTTCTTAACAAACCACAGAGAAATGCTCAAACATGTCAGAATGAAATGCAAGTGATTGCTTGTTTTGCCTTGGGCATCTGCACTTTTGTAGAAGTGTGCTTTCTCAGTCTGAGACCTTTCGATAAGTAGTGGTAATCCAGAAGGATTGATGTAGTCATCCTGGACTAGTGATTTCTTTTTACCACTAAGACGTTTCATTGTTATTTGCATCTTAATGCTTCCACGTATTTTTCTAAAGCATTAGGGAACTAGGTAAAGTCACTTTGCCCTTTTAAGTATGTGGCCAGCTGATCCCAAGGACTACCAAGGCCCCTAAGTGATTAGGGAACGATTGACAAGAATCCTGACCTCTGTGGAGGTTAGGAAGGCAGAAGTTAGCCTCAGTAAAGGGGTTTAGGGAGTCACACACAGAGCAGAACTCTCTGGCTCTACTTGGATAGAGCTGAGCCTCTGCCCTTTATGGTGTATGTGAGCCAGAGAATCCTTACTTTGGAATTACTGCCTGTGAGAGTTATTGAGTCCCAGGGTGTTCCAAGCAAGGTTCGAGACACTCTCATAGATGCATTCACACATTCATTTATTGATCACTTGGTCTTTTAGGACCACAGTTCTACCATTAATATCTAGCTGTGTAGCGTAGGATCAGTTAGGTCAGATTCTTCCCTTGTTATTAATCCTAACTGTCCAGGCTTAAATTAAGTGTTACCAATATATGTCTGTCCCAGTAATCCTGTCCTATATTAGGCTGCTTCATTCCAGGCTATTTTTTTGAGATCTATCAAGTGACATTGCTTATTATAGATTAGTTACTTCCTATGTAATAAATTCATTATTCTTATCAGTGGGGTACAATAATCTTGAATCAAAATCACAACTACTTTTTCTGTTTGAGAGTTTTCTGTCAACTTCTATCAAAGGCCATCTATTTTTAAGCTTAGAAGCCTTATTACTTATTTTGCCTTTTTTCCAAATTATAATATATGAGTGTCAGGTTATAAAATATTAAATATGCTGGTTCAGTACTAGCTTTTCAAGCATCATTGGGGACCATCCTGTTGTAATAGGAAAGCATTTGGCATGGCTTTTGGAATGTAGATAATTTCTGTAATTATAGGGAGAAAAATGCAGAATAAAGAATAATCTAAATATAATTAGAAATTAAATGAGAGCAGGTCACTATGACCAAGAATATAAATTAGGAACCTCTCCATTTTCTATTCCTTTACTCCACGCAGGGTAAATACCCAGCCTGTTATTTCCAAAGGGGCACCTGATCCTGGAAGCTTTGGTTTTTGACAGCAATTTAGTGTTCTGTGCCTATTTGTAGCCATGTTTGCCTAAAGGTAAGAAGATGAGCATGAGAACGTGTGGGGTACCTGTGCAGTCAGCCTGGTGACACTCCTGGGATACTGGATAAGTGCCAAGGATATATGTATTTATTTACATTTGAACAGAAAGTATTTAAATGGGGCAGGAATTCACTAAGTACATTTTAAAAATGCCTTAACATTTGAACATGTGAAGTTAAAAAAAGTTTAAAAGTTTTTTAAATAGCATGGATTGTTTAAAGTACTGTAGTCCTCTGAGGCAGATAGAAAGAACTCTTAAGACCTTTCCTGGTCTCTTCCGGACATAATAGTCTGTGATAAATTCACTGTTTTGGTTAAATTGTCAATTGAGCTTTCTATCATCTGCTCTGAAACCACTGCCCAATAAATCTAATTACCTTTGGGAATCCTGACTAGAAGCACTCCTTGGGTCTTCATACAGATGAGTGCATCACTTTCTGGCTCTCCTGTTTGTCTGTGACAGCTCCTCTGTAGGACTGGAGTAAGAGAGCCTTCTTTACAGTTTTGCCAACAGGGAAGAAGGAGATGCTGGTGCCCGATCTGTGATCCCAGAAGACAGCATGTTCTCATGTCTCCCCCCAAACCCACCTTTGTGAGCTCTTTCTCATTTTTGTGGAACAATGATAGTTATTGGTTGCATACAATGCTGAGTGTCCCCTACCTTATGGGGAACTCCTGCCTCTTTCCCCTGCCCCCTCCCACCATCAGAGATGTTACAGAGAAAGTGCCTATCGTCAACACAGTAGTGGGGAAAAATGGGTTCTCATTTCAGCAGGTGACTTGGTGGTGGTTGGCTGTCAGCATGCTTTTTTTCATATTGGCTTGTTGCTACAGGGTCTGATGCTGGCAGATTACAACTCTGTAGCTAGTCATTTTCGATTTATTTGAACCTATTTCTCCAGTCTACTGAGCTTTCACTGGCTAGCATCAATTCAGACACATTGCAATTCCTCAGAATTTCTATCGCCATCAGATGGTTCGATCTACGAGAAATTTAGCTAGGGGCATTTAGACAAAAAAGAAATATTGTGGCTGGGGAAGCATTTAAGTTAGAGGAGGCAGCCAGGGCTGTTTTATTACTTAGGCCTATGTCACCTGTGATGACCCATGAGAGTGGAGAATATTGATCGCTTGTCACTCAAGGCATTCAGCAGATTGCATTGACAAAGCTTGGCAGGTCTCTAATAGCAGGGTTACTGGCCTTGGCCGTGACCCAAGGGAAAACTCTGCAGGCCCTATTACTTGGCGGCCTTTAACTCTTATAGAATTGGGAGAGAACACTGACAAAAGCAAGGACATGATTTTACAATTACAAATGGGTTTTCTAGCTTGCTTTCTTCTCCCCCTTTTTAATTTCACTTTTCTTCCCTTCCTTTCTATCTTATCTTTTCTCCCTGGTCCCCACCAGCCCCTCCTTTCTTGTTATAGATGATCATGGTAGTATTGTTTTTCTAGAATAAAAATCAATGTGGACTAGAGAATGCTAGCAGGCCTAGCATGAGGCCTGAGTTATTCTCTCCTTTTAGGGCAGCTTGGGCCTGACCACATTGTTTCAGGTGGTAGAATGTGCCTGTGTATATATGAGAACTTGATGTTTAGGCTGTGCACAACTGTTGTCTTAAGAACTGCCATTTTGGTTAAGAATCCACCTGCCAATGCAGGGGACACGGGTTCGATCCCTGGTCCAGGAAGATCCCCCATGCCGCAGAACAAGCCTGTGTGCCAAAACTACTGAGCCCATGCTCTAGAGCCCTCGAGCCACAACTACTGAGCCCGCGTGCCACAACTACTGAAGCCTGTGCACGTAGAGCCCATGCTCCACAGCATGAGAAGCCACCGCAATGAGAAGCCCTTGCACTGCAACAAAGAATAGCCCCCACTCGCCGCAACTAGAGAAAGCCCATGCACAACAATGAAGACCCAACGCAGCCATAAATAAATTTATTTAAAAAAAAAAAAAAAAAAGGAACTGCCACTTCATGACAGAGGTGATTTTCCCCGTCTTCGTTCCCTGGTAGCCAGGCTTGGTTCTAGCCTTCGTAGTCCAGTAGGCTTCCCTTTTTAAATTTCATACATAATCTTTGGTCGCAAAGAGGGTTCTGTTCTTTGCTGAGGTTCTTCTCTAAATATCTACATTTGATGTCTAGAATTGACTGCATGGCTCCTGTTTTCTAGGTTTTCAAGAAGGACAAGCAAGCCTTGAATATTGAAGATTTCATTGACTTTGCATTTATATTCTAGCTTTCTGCTATGGATGAGTTATGTATTATTGGGAGGGTTACTTAATCTCTCTGAGGCTCAGTTTCTTCATCTGTCAGTGGAGAATAATATTACTTATCAAAAAGAAATGAAGTATTATCATACATGAATTATATCTCAATAGAAAAATAAATTAACTTGTAAAAAGTTTCTAGCATAAAAGTCTTCTCCTTCCTTCTCCCTTATACAACCATAGGCCCAAGAAGGCAGAATGAGAACTAACATGTAGGCAGTATTTGAGGAATAGGTGGTATTATCGGAGACAGAAACATAAAAGTATTGCAAGAGGCTGTGGGCCTATTAATATTCTATAGCACTTTGAGCCACTTTGAATTAAAATACTTATCTGTGAAAGGTTTTATAATTCATATGACCTGAAATAATTTACACCTAATTAGATTTTGTCAACTGAATAATTCCATCTCATGTTGCTTCCACAGAATAATTTAAGCAACTGCATTTTATTCTCAAAATAGCTGTAAATGTCAAATTAATTTTGTTGACATGATCAACATGTAGAAGAGCTACTTGGCAGAATTGTTTGTCAACTGAATATATTATGGGTCCCTACAAAATATGTAAAATTATGGTTTAGCTGACTTATGCAGTTTCTTGCTTTCCTCGAAAAAAGTCATTGGCAGTGGTTACAAAAACTGTTATGTTATAGCATTTCTGCCCCTCTGGTTAGGAAGTCTTTGATATCTGGAAGTTTTCTTTTCTCTTTTCATTATACATACAGTGTCTTTCCCTTTAGGAGTTATCTTTTTATCTGGGTGAGACTGGGTCCCACATAATTGCCTTAGTGTTTATTATATTCCTCACTAATGTCATGAGGTCCTTAGTTGACACTGGCCATATATATATTATTGCTCAGTCTTACCCTACCTCTTTTTTGGACCATTCCTTTCACTTGGAGAATCCTTCCGTCCTCCTCTTTGATAATCCTGCCCAAGAAAAGTATCCTTTCAATTTATTTCTCTCTCACCCTGATTATCTCATTTACTCCAAAATCCCTTTTCCACTCCATCATGCCCTGCCTGGTTCCGTCTTCCAGCTGCTAATACCAGAGTCCTGTCATCTACTGGCCTTACTTAATCCAGTGCTTCCCAGCTCTTGTCTCATCATGACACATGTAGAAAATGATACTATTTGTACAGCAAGCACACTGAGGTCAATAGACAAAGACTTCTTGCTGCTGGGGGCGGCTGGCCCAGAGGCCATAATCAGTCGTTAATTGGAAGTTATAAATATCTCAGCATAAACACTGTCCTGGAAGTTTTAGCCTAACCAGTCCCCAAGGTAGAGATAATCCTGACAGATAGTAGAAATTCACTCTTTTGGTGATATCTGGAATTAATCTGTGTTGAGCTCAGTATCCCATGTACTGTAAAAGACATCTCTGGACTTTCCTCCAAATTATTCCCACTTGTATCTGGTCATCAGGAAGTTTAGATCTCTTCTTTGAATGCCTTGGGATATTGACACTTTAACTTTGCCAGCCTCTCTCCCAAGGGGAATAGACCTGTATTTTACCTTCATCTTCTCCTTAGGAACTTCCACCTTCATCCAGAATAATTCCCCTCCTCCTAGACATCAAAGGATGCTTTCTCATTGGCAATAAGTATGGACACAACTCAGGGACAACTGTTTCCTGTACTTATGTCCCCTACAATAATATTGGATCCTTAAAAGAATGAACCAGTGTCCTTTTGAGTTTAACTCATTAGAGATTTAGGCTTTGCATTTTGGTCTCGTTGGGAGGGAATATCCCACTGCAGAGTTGGCCTCTCTGGCCCTGATTATGTTTCCTTTTGGCTTTTTCTAATTTCTCTGCTGACCTGCTGTTGACGCCCCAGCATGCCTTGTAGCTAAAGGCTCTCAATATTCAGTGTACTCTATGAATATGTAAACTATATATTTTATATGAAAAAAATGAACTGCAGGTTTAAGTATGCCGATATTTGCCATAGAATTCATTGCCAAAAGACAGTGTCTATTCAATCTCTTTAATATACCTATGAAGAAAAGACCTGAATATTTCTGATCTTCATAAGGGAGAAGAAAGTGAATTTTAGAAACTGGTGATTAATAAGCTTAAAATAGACCCAGTAAAAGATTCTAGAAGGTATTACTAATGAGTGCTTTCTGAGGAATTAGTAAAAAAAAGTAATCACTGGGAATCACTGTGGGTTCACTTAAAATGTTATGCCAGCCTATATTGTTTCCTTCAGACCAGAGATTAGCAAACTTTTTTTCTATAAAGAGGCAGAAAGTAAGTATTTTAGGGCTTTTGGAGCATACAGTCTCTGTTGGAACTAGTCAATTCTGCCACTGTAGCACAAAGCAGCCACAGACAATATGTAAATGGATGGACATGGCTGCATTCCAGTAAAACAAAAACAGGCAGTGGGCTGATTTGGCCTGTGGGGCATAGTTTGCCGACCCCTGCTTTAGAAGAATGTCTTAAATGATGTATACTTGGATGTCTGTAAGTAATTTTACAGAGTCTTCCACAAAGTCTTTGTAGAGGACATGGTGAAGTCTGAAGTTAATAATAGTGTAGTTAGGCAGAATTATAACAGGTTGAATAGTTATGCGAACGTGAAGGTTGTCTGTGTTTGCCTGCCATGAGGCTGTGCATTTGATTCAGTTTTGTCAACATTTTTATTTGTGACTTGACTGAGGTCAGGGTTGGCTTGTGGATCAAACAAGTGGATAACCCGATACAGAGAGAGATCAGTTGTATTGGTTGACAGGAGCAAGATCCTGAAAGGTCTTACACTGAAAAAATAGTTCAAATCTATCAGACTGAAATATTTAAAAGAGGTGTGAAATCCTACATCTAGAGCTAAAAATGCGTCTTGACAGTACAAATACAGATTGTGAAAACATAATCTGATGGCAGCCTGTTTGAACAAAGCTAGGAGAGTATTCAATTTAGGGTGCATGTAGAGATGGTTATCCAGGTGTTGGAAGGGACTCAGAATCATGTCCTAATAGAAATGGTTGCAAGGACTGTAGATATTTAGCCTGAAGGGATATGTAATAACTGTCCTCAATTATTTAAAGGGCTGTCGTGTAGAAGAGGGATTGGACTTACTCTGGAGGTTCCCAGTAGACACAAGTAAGAGCAGTGGGTGAAAGACAGAGGCAGATCCAATATATAAGGAAGAACTTTCTATCAATTTGAGCTGTCCAAAAGAGGGATGGACTTTATTTGGAGGGCTTAGGTCACTGGGAATAATATAGACACCTGTTGCTGATCTTGTAGGGATGTTGTGAGGTAATGGTAACTTTCACTTATAATTGGGTGAGGTGTTTTTTATGGGCACTTCCAATTCTGAGAGTTCATAAAACAAACCCAGGGAGAATGTCCTGTGTCCTATGGCCTAGCAATCGGCAGAGCCCAAACCCAGATGTTTTGAGCCCCCTGCCGAGTTTATATGGTTCAAATGCTGAATGTGCATGTTCCACATATGTATCTGTACCTGTCATCTTTATGTGTGTGATTGGTCGGAGTCCCCATCACATTTACCTTTTTATCTCACAAAGCCTAACAGATGCTCTGTACCTAGTAGGAACAAAATAGGTGTTTGTTAAGCTAAAGTGAATAACGATTGAGACATATCCACATTCTTTCTTTTACTGATCCTGGTTTCACAAGGAAAGCCCTTAGAAGATTATCAGAAATTGTACCTGTGGATTGGTAAAAATTGGTAATGTCGATTGAACAGCTCTGTGCCTTCGTTTCTCTCTGTGACACCCACATACAAATGCCAACACTTTACCAGGAATGGAAGCGATCAGGCTGCACTGTCCGACCAGAATTGTTTTACGTCCTGTGGATGACTTTGCACTGCCCACTTCCTGCTTTACTGCTTCCTGTGCAGGCCTCCCTGCTAAATTATAATCTGTACCTTGGATGTCTGGAATATATTTTCCATTCTTCTGAATACTATATGCCTAAAGTAGTCATCTGCTACATTATAATTCTGGAAGATTTATTGCTGAGGTTGACAGTGGATCTTCCAAGGTCTTACTCTTTGATGGTTTGTACTTGGGCAAGTGGTCAGGGATCATGACCCATTTATCACTGCATTTCCCATCCCTGTACTCAGGGTCAGGCATATAGTGGATCACCAGTGAATGTTCAGCTATTTGCTTTGGTAGACTCTGGTTAATCTTTACTCAGCCTAATGAAGTACAGTTTGTTTTTCAAGGCAGTGTTTTCTTCATCTTTTGTGTCCACAGTGCTCTCGCCACTGTATGTCTTCATTTTCAGTGCTGTTTTGTGTCTTTATGGACACTAACTTCTAAAAGTGTGGAAGAGGGACAAAGATACAGAGGTTGAATCTCTCCTACTATCAACTTACCCTGGCTTCTCCAGGAAGGAAAGGAGGGAAGAGACAGGGAGGAAGGGGAAGGTGAAGAAAAAAGGAAGTGAGAGAGGGGAGTAGAGAAAGAAAAGAAGCATCCTCTATCGTCCTGAGAAGACTTTATTATTGCTCTACAACTTTTATGCCCCCTTTGTGTAAACTCTGGTCTGTTCCCATGTTTTCAGTGCATTTTGTGGGTATGAGCTAAGAGAGCCTTGGGACATATCTATATTAGAAAATAAAATAACTGTTAACATTAGGACTATTCTTTTTTCTTTTTTCCCTCAACTGGTTGATTCATTTGGTAGAAAACATGGAATAGTAGTGCCAGGGTTAGCTTTGCCTGGAGAAATGTTCTTTTGCCTGTGCTTCTACAGATTTATAACTGTCAAGGAGGACAGCCTGGTTGTGAATGAACTTGTAGAGTTGATAGCTTTATGCACCCCTTACCAACCAGTGGGAAGAACCCAGATACCATTTTCCTAATGATAGGGAGGCAGGAGGCTTGCTTTTGTAGCAAAAGGATCATAATTTGGTGTACTGGAACTAGCTTGTTGGCAACTCACAAGAACCAATTGTTAATTTTTTAGGAATTTTTTGATCTGGTTATAAACATAGCCTTTAAAGAAATTAAGTTATATAAACTTAGTTTTTGCTTTTAATATAATTTACTTAATTATAATAAATATTCAAAATGCATCACTTCCTAGTTATTTTGCTGCTGTCTGTGTCCTTGAGATTATCGTGTGGTGGAGACACTGCATAATGATGTGCTACTGACCGCCTCTTCCCAGCCCTGCACTTAGTGACATCACTTCTGTAGCTTGAAATCAGCCATGACTGGAGTATATACACCGCAAAAGTTGGTGAATTGTACAAATCCAGACTGGATCTCTTGTTCTGTTGATTATCTAGACTTTTAAAAAATGAAGGAGAAAATGTTATTAATATAGATTAAATTTAAAAGTGTGTTATATCTCTAATCATCTCATTGTGGATAACACAGAAAGTTGAGGAAATATTCTTCCTGTATTTTAAAACTGTTATCTAATTCGACTAAGACATTATTTGCCTCATTGACAAATGAAGTTCTGACATATGTCTTTTCTTTGTTGTTCTCCTTTCATTTTACTGGTTTGAAAATATCAGTCGAGTTTCACATGAGAATTATACTCATTCTTCAAATGTAGTCATAGACTGGCTATAGATAAAGGAGTTCCATACATTTCAACAGAAGCATTCTGTGAAATCAGTTGGCTGTTTGGTTGGACATTACAATAAAGAGTATTATGTACTTTGTTATTATATGTAAATTGGTACACGTCCTTTATATCACTAAAATTTGTAATAAATATATGTAAATGTATTATGCATACATCTTTTTCCAGGTTGCTGGTTGTTAAACATTTACCAACACACCACTGTTTAAAATCCAAATGGGCAGTGTCTGGCTAGCTTAGTTTGTAGAGCATGAGACTCTTAAAATCCAAATGGAAATCAAGGTGAGTGGTGACCTTGTGTAAATGGTGAGATTTTTGCTTTCAATGTGACAAGAGGATCAAATGCAGTATAGGAAATCTTCCTGATTACAGAATATGAAGTTGGGATTTTGAATGCTAGCTACTGTAGAACACTTGAAGGACAAAGTGTTTATTGGTTCTTGAAGCATGTGTACCACGTTCAAAATAACTAATTAGAGGGTGTTGAAGAGAGGTGTTAAATATCATTAGAACCTCAACAAGGCTTTGGAATCCAATGAATTGAAAGATAGTTGAGTGAGGAGGAGCTTTGGACACAAAGCAGGCAGTTTAGTTATCCAAAGCATTTACGTCAACTAGCAAATGCTTGAGGATTTATCTATTTGCAGTTTTCTCTCAGAGCCTAATCCATGAGGAATACAGAGTGGGGATAGGATGGAGGCTAGCCTTTATTTTGCATTGCTCTGAGAAGTAGTGCAATAAAAGAGTAAATTCAGTGTTCTGAAAACATTATAAATGAAAAATCTTGTAATATGAAGAAAGAGGTTTTTTTTTTAAGTAGGATTAGAAATTCAAAGCAAAATGGTCTTCTCTTTCTATTCAACCAGCTAAGACAGCTCAAGTAAAAGTATATTTTTGTGAGAGATTTTTGCTTAAAGAGAAGAGTTATTTCCATTCATCTGTTAAGACTCAGTGTTCAGGAATGTTTTGTTTAATCTACTTTAACTAGAAACAAAATGTGCTTGCTAAAGTTTGTAACTAGAATTGCAAGGTGATCTAATAACTTTGAAAGTCACTTTTAGTAAATGGACATCCAAGTTTTGTTAGTGGAATGGTAAATGTGAAGAAATGAAATCCCAGTTGATGCCAGTTAATGTTAACTTAGGAAAGAAAAAAATTTGGTGAGTTTTTCTTAAAAGTAAGTGTGTGTGTTTTAAAATGTCGACATGTCTGGTGTTGTGTTGTACATTTGCTTTGTGTCTGTGTGGGAAATGGTGAGATATTATTAACATTATGGTTCCCTACCTCCAAGATCCATTCCAAAAATAATTTTATTAATCCTAAGAATGTAACTGTGGAAATAAAATGGCTTTTCAGTCCTGTGTTGACTACGTGCCTACAATGTTGATTTGCTAATACCTGGAACTTCCAAATTAAATCTTATGGTATATGGATGATTTATTGTAATCTCTCCTACAAGGAAATTCATCTTTAAAACTTTAGAAAATCACCCTAAGTTGGGGAGTGAGGAGAATTTCTAATTCAAAGCAGGAGTCAGGCTAAGATCACATGTCTCTGTAGAGGAAAGAGGGGAGGTTTTACTTGTTTCATATGTTTTAAAAATATTTATAGATACAGCTGGACTTTTAGTACTTTACTTCTGGTTTTAATGATGGAATTCCCAAAGGACTGAAATTGTTCCAAACAGTCTGATCTGTGTCTGAAGTTCAAGAACAGTATATAGTGGATCTAAAAACTTTAATCCTCCTTGGAAACTTTGAATGGGAAAGCTGGCCTTTTAGTCCTGTGTTTCTTGAATTTCCTGTTAACAGAACACCTCTTTGCCTCCTATTCAGTCCTTAACCAACTGCAGACTGACTTTGGTCTTCTCTACTAAAACATTTTTTATATATGGTCATCAGTAAATTCCTAAGTCATAAAATCTAGTGATTTTCCTTATTTCCCATCCATCCAGTCACTGGTCATTTTATTCTCTGCCTATTATGTAACTTGATGCTAGGGATTCGTTAGTAAATGAGGCAGATATATATATTCCTTGACATCGTGGAGCTTTCAGTCTTCCAACACCATTGACCTTCCTCCCTCAAATTTCATGAAATCACCAACCTCTCGTTTGTGAAATCATTCATTAGTGGTTCTTTTTAAAATGCTGATTCCCGCCCCCACCTCTGCCTCCATGATTCTGCCCCAGGCCCACTTATTAGGTGATGATTTCTCTTCTTGATACTTTCTAGGTGATTTCATATGGCCAAGGCTTTCAGGTTACCTGACTATACACATATTGCGTATATATATATGCTCAAATTAACTTCACATATAGTGATGTAGTATAATTGTAGACAGTTGTATTTTCTTTAGTTTTCAATAGCTTTATTGAGGTATAATTCACATATAATGAACTGCTCATATGTAGACTTTACAATTTGATAAGTTTTGACATATGCATATACCCATGAGACCGTTACCACTATCAAGATAATGAACATATCCATCACCCCCAGAAATTTCCTCCCGTCCCTTTGCAGTTCCTACCTCTATCACCTTCCGTCCCACCCCCATACCCTCCCCTGTCTCCAGGCAATCACTGAATTGCTTTCTGTCACTAGAGAATAGTATGCATTTTCTAGAAATTTATGTACATGAAATCATACAGTATGTACTCTCGTTTTCTTGGAATGGCTACTTTCACGTAGCATAATTACTCTAGGCTTTATCCATATCATTGTGTATATTAACAGTTCCTTTCTTTTGATTGCTCTTATTATTCCATTCTGTACCACAGTTTGTTTATATTCACCTATTGGTGGGCATTTGGGTTGTTTCTATTTTTTTGTTATTTTGAATATTTATGTACAAGTAGAGCATGCATTCTTTTCTCTTGGGAGTGGAATGACTGGATAATGTGGTAGGTGCATGTTAAATGTTTTACGAAAATGCGAAACAGTAATCTAAGTGGTTGTACCATTATACATAGCTACCAGCATTGTGTGAGAGTTCCATTGCTTCCATATCCTCTCTAATACTTGGGATGGTCAGTCTTTTTCATTTTGCGGTTCTAATAGTTGTATAGTGGTATCTCACTGTGGTTTTGAATTGTATTTCCCCAATGACCAATGATGTTAAACATTTTCATGTGTTTACTTGTCATCTATTTTGTCTCCTTTGGTTTAAATCCCTTGCCTATTTTTAAAAAAATGGGCTGTTTATTTTTTGTATTACTGAATTTTGAGAGTTCTTTATTCTGGATACAAGACCTTTATCAGATATATGATTTGCACATATTTTCTCCCAGTTTGTGGCTTTTCTTTTTATTTTCTTAACAATATCTTGTAAGAGCAGAGTTTTAAATTTTCATGCATTCTAATTTATCAGGTTTTTAATGGATTATTCTTTTCATGTCATATCTAAGAAATCATTTGTAATCCAAGGCTGCAGGTTTTTTTCCTATGCTTTCTCATGGAAGAGTTATAGTTTTAGGTTTTACATTTAGGTCTCTCATCTATTTTGAATTAATTTTTGCATATGATGCAATGTATATAATAAATCATTTTCTGTTTTTTTTAATCTATCTAATTGTTCCAGCACCATTTCTGGAAAATGCTATGCTTTCTGCACTGAATTGCTTTTGCATCTTTGTCAAAAATCAGTTGTCTATATATGTGTGGGTCCAATTTTAGAATCTCAATTATGTTCCATTGATTGTCTATCTTGGTGTTGCCAAACTAAGGACCATAGGACAAATACAACTCACAGCCTGTTTTTATACAGAGTTAAACAGAAATTAAGAGAAGAAGAAAAGAAGAAATGTGACAGAGACCATATGTGGTGTGCAAAGCCTAAAAATATTTACTATCTGGCCCTTCTCAGAAAAAAATTTCCTGAGCCTGGTCTATCTTGATGTCAGTACCGCATGTCTTGATTACAGTATCTTGAACTCAAGGAATGTTAATCTTCCAACTTTATTCTTTTTCAAAATTGTTTTGGCTATTCTTTGTCCTTTTCATTTCCATATGAATTTTAGCATCACTTTGTCAGTTTCTTCAAAAAAGCACATGGGGATTTTGATTTAGATTGTATTGAATGTGTAGATCAATTTGGGAAAAATTGACATCTTAGCAATATTGAGTCTTTTGTTTCATGAATATAGTATATTTCTTTAGGTTTTCTTTAATTTCTCTTAGAAATATTTTGTAGTTTTCAGTGTACAGATCTTTAACATTTTGCCAGATTTATCCCTATGTATTTTTTTATTTTTTATTTTTATTTTTTTTTTTGCGGTAAGCGGCCTCTCACTGTTGTGGCCTCTCCCGTTGCGGAGCACAGGCTCCAGATATGCAGGCTCAGCGGCCATGGCTCACAGGCCCAGCCACTCCACGGCATGTGGGATCTTCCCGGACTGGGGCATGAACCCGTGGCCCCTTCATCGGCAGGTGGACTCTCAACCACTGCGCCACCAGGGAAGCCCATCCCTATGTATTTTTGATTCTGTTGTAAATGGTGTTGTTTTATTAATTTCAATTTCCATTCGTAGCATATACATATATAACTGATTTTTTTATATAACTGATTTTTATATATTTATCATATATCCTGTAACCTTGATAAACTCACTTATTAGTGCTAGTGGCTGTTCTGTGGATTCATTTGTATAGATGACAATGTCATCTGTGAATAAAGATAGTTTTACTTCTTTCTCTTCAGTCTGGATGGCTATCATTTTGTTTTCTTGTCTTATTGCACTGTCTACAGTCTTCAGTGCAGTACTGAATAAAAGTGGTGAGAGTGCCAGTCTAAGTGACTGCCATCACCATGGGTGTCAGTGTGAGCAGATGGCACTAGGGACTATGCACCCCTCCTCCACTCCTTAAGTCCCCAAGAAAAGGAGGAAACAGAAATCCCCAAAGCCACTAATGGCATCTTCGCTATGCCAGGCACTTGTTCTAGGCACTTGTATTACAGCAATAAATAAAACGTAAAAATCTCCAAAAAAAGAAAGTGAGAGTGGACATCCTTATCATTTTACTGATCTTAGGTGAAAAACATTTAGTTTTCCACTATTGTTTAGTATGTTAGCTGTATGTTTCCTGTAGATGAGGAAGATCCTTTCTACTTCTTATCTGCTGAGAGGTTTTATTAGAAGTAGATACTAGATTTTTGTCAGCTGCTATTTATGAATCTATTGAAATGATCATATGATTTTTTTTTCTTTTATAGTTTGTTAATATGATAAATTTCACTGATTGATTTTCAAATGTTAAACCAACCTTTTATTCCTAGGATAAATACCACTCCTCCAGGATGTATTATCCTTTTTGTATATTGTTGAATATGTTTATTATTCTGTAGTTTTCTTCCAAGAAACTACAGTTTGGTTTTAATATCAGGATAATTCTGGCATTCTAGGATGCCATTTTTTTTTGGAAAGAGTTTGTGTAGTATTAATATTAATTTTCTCTTAAATATTTGGTAGGATCTATCAGTGAAGCCATCTGGACCTAAGTTTTCTTTGTGAAAGGTTTTTAACTGCAAATTCAGTTTCTTTAATAAATAAAGGACTGTTCAGGACTATTTCTTCTTTTTTAAAATTTATTTATTTTATTTATTTTATTTTTGGCTGTGTTGGGTTTTCGTTGCTGCGCACGGGCTTTCTCTAGTTGCGGCAAGTGGGGGCTACTCTTCGTTCCAGTGTGCAGGCTTCTCATTGCGGTGGCTTCTCTTGTTGTGGAGCACAGGCTCTAGGTGCATGGGCTTCAGTAGTTGCAGCACATGGGCTTGGTAGATGTGGCTCATGGGCTCTAGAGTGCAGGCTCATTAGTTGTGGCACATGGGCTTAGTTGCTCCATGGCATGTGGGATCTTCCTGGACCAGGGCTCGAACCTGTGGCCCCTGCACTGGCAGGCAGATTCTTAACCACTGCGCCACCAGGGAAGCCCAAGACTATTTCTTCTTGAGTGAGCCTTGGCAGTTTTTATCTTTCAATGGATTCATCCATTTCAAATTTATTGGCATAAAATTGTGCATATTTCCTTTATATATTGTTTATATGTTTGCTGAATATTTTTAGAATCTGCTCTGATGTGACATTTCTAATTTTTGGTATTAGTAATTCATGCCCCCATGCTTTCTTTCCCTGATTAATTTGGCTACAGGTATCAATTTTACTGATCTTGTCAAAGAACCAGCTTTTCATTTTATTGATATTCTTTATTGTCTTTCAGTTTTCTCTTTCACTTATTTCTGCTCTTATTTCCTCTATTCTTCTTACTTTTGTTTTTATTTGCTCTTCTTTTTCTAGTTCCTTTGGTAGAAGCTGAAGCCATTGACCTGACACCTTTCTTCTTTTCAAATATAGTTAGTGCTATATATTTCCTCCTTAAGTACTATGTTAGGTTTATCCCACAAATTTTGATATGCTGTGTTTTCACATTCATTCAAATCAAAATACTTTCTAATTTCCCCTTTGATACCATTGTGGTCAGAGAATGTACTTTGTATCACTTGAATCCTTTTATATTTATCAAGACTTGTTTTATAACCTAGAATATGGTCTATCTTGATAAATTTTCCATGTGAATTTGGAAAAAATGTATTTTGCTGCTGTTGAATGGGGTGTTCTATAAATGCCAATTATTGTTGATTGTGTTCTTCATATCTTCTATAGCCTTTCTGACTGTTTACTTGTTACATCAGTTTTTGAAAAGGGATATTGGAATCTCTCTGTATATTTGTCTACTTTTTTTTCAAGCTTTGTTATTAGATGTATAAACATTTAAGATTTTTATGTCCTCTTGATGAGTTGAGTATTATTATGAAACATTTTTCTTCTGAAACTTACTTTGTCTTATATTAATATAGCTACTAAATTTTCTTGTAATTTGTATTAGCTTGGTGTGTCTTTTCCATTTTTTTTTTAAACCTATTTGTTTCTTTACATTTAGAATATGTTTCTCATAGAGAGCATGTGTTTAGGTCCTTGTTGTTTTTATTGAGTCTGACAATCTTTGCCTTTTTAATTGTGGATATTTAGATCATTTACATTCTGTATGATTGTTGATATGTTTGGTTTTAAATATTTTATTCTCTGTATTTTTTTCTACATTTTCATGTTTTCCTCATTTTTTTCTGCCTTTTTAAAATCAGTTGAATATTTTTTTATGATTCCATTTCATCTCCTTTGTTGGCTTAATAGCTATAACTCTTTGTTTCGTTATTTTAGTTGTTGCTTTAGGGGTTATAGTATATCTTATCACAGTCTACCTTCAAGTAATATTACACAATTCATATGTAGCATAAGAACCTTGCAGTAGTATATTTCCATTTCTTCCTTCTCTTTATGTTCTTGTTGTCATATATTTTTTACTTCTATGTATGTTGTAAACTCCATAGTACCTTGCTACTGATTTATAATTAATTATATTCTGAAGGGACTTAAATAACAAGGAAAAAATTTATACTTACCTGTGTTGTTATACTAGCACCTCATTCTTTCGTGCAGATCTGTACTTTTGTGTTATCACTTGTCTTCTGCCTAAAGGACATCCTTTAACATTTCTTATAGTGCAGGTCTGGGACGATTAGTTCTTTCAGCTTTTGTAGTTTTGAAAAAGTCTTCATTTTACTTTTGTTTTTGCGAGAAATTTTAATTGTGTATTGAATTGTGGGTTGATAATTTTTTTCTACCAGTACGTTAAAAATATTCCACTGTTTGCTCAATTGCATTGTTTTCCATGGCAAAATCAGCTATCATCCTTAACTTTTCCTCTATATACAATGTCTTTTCTTTCTGTATGCTTTTAAGAATTTCTCTATTATTTGTTTTGAACAATTTGATTATGATCTACATTGGTGTAGTTTTATTTATGTTTCTTGTGCTCAGGGTTCTTTGACCCTCTTATATTTGTGGGTTTATAGTTTTTTGTCAAATTTGGAAATTTTTCAGCCTATTTTGATTCTCTTCACCTAATTGTTTCCTTTCCTAATGGTCCAATTTAATAATATGCTAATGAAGAAATTTTCAAATAGTCCATATAGAAGTTACTACCAAACATTTGATATTTAGAGTGACAGAATCTAGTCTCAACACTTGGAACAAAACACTGTTTTCACATTTAAACTCTGAGATTGGTGAGGTTTTAAAGGAAGCTCGTGTATTAGAGCCTCTGCTTTTATAATCACATGTTTTCCTTTTCGGCTTACTTACCTCCTGATATTCTTGGAAGTTAGGTGAGGAAAAAATGGTCCTCAAGCCTGAGATGGTGGCTGGCTATCTGGTTACTGTGGTGATTATCTGAGCACCTACTTTTCAGTTCTGAGTCACATCAGCACTAAATTTCCTAAAGTGCTATCTGTTTCTTCCCAGTGTTGTATTTATATGAAGGCTGCCATCTTGTTAGAATATAAAATTTAGTGGAAATATTTCTGGGTGTGTACTTTGTCCCAGTCCTATAATTTGCTCTGGTGATATACAAGGGGAAGAGCCTTAAATATTCATCTGCTGGTTATCAAGTAGAGGGTGTTATTCTTTTAATCTCGCTTATATTTTGCAATATCTATAACAGAGAAAAGTTCTATAAACAGCAGTCAAACCCCTCAAATTATATGAATGCGTTCCATACAGGTCAGTGACTAAGGAGATGGCTGTATAAAAATGATACTTTCCTTTTTAGTAAACCAGCTTTGGCAGATGAAAAGGAATCTCTGCTATAGCTCAGATTTCCTATGTTAGGCATACTTCAGCCATAAACTTAATTATCACAAGAATTTTCAAATGACTCCAACTTTTTCTGTACTTGGTACCAGAGAATACCAAATTCTATTTTTGAGCTGATAAAATCCTCCTTCTGAAAGCATTTGTTTATTATATTACAGCTTCACATGAGCTGAGCTCCATCCTGACCCTGTGTTAAGTGTCTGTGGTAGATTTCATTACATCCATATACTGGAAGTCCTGCCAATATACTGGCAGCAAAATCCTAGTGGAAAATAAATGGCAATAAAAAAGAGAAATGATAGCCTCTATGAGTGGTGAGGAGCACAGCTTTATTGAGACTGGACAACCCCAGAGTAGTGACTTGGCATGCACACATGAGCTTAAGAGAGTATGAGTGAAAGCTGATATTGGAATAACGACTCTGTGGCACAGACATGGGAATAATTTAATTAATTGCACTGAAATTTCTTTGATGAATAGTTATGTGGTGATAAGCATGAGGTCGAACAGCAGAATGAATTTCAGCTTTTTAATGGGGCAGCACAGCTGCAGTTTTGGATGCCTTCCCACTTTATTTTTCCCTGCAGCTCTCCACCGATTTACTCATCCACTTCTCTCCAGCTAAGCATCCCAATAGCGGGGCTCCCTCTCCATGTCTGCTGAGTTGAGGGGCAAGTACATTTGGCCATGGGAAGAAGGCTGGTGACTGGTTTGAAATAAAAACCAGATCAAACGAAAATTGTAGGATGGTTTCCTTATAATGGCCGTACCTCCCCTCCTCCCCAAATCTCTAGGATGCTTTGCTTCTAAGTTGTACAAAGATTTTAATAAAAATTTCTTGTCCCTGGAGAAAGAGGCATGTCTTTGTTGTCAGAGAGCTAGAGGGAAATGAGCAATGCAGCCCAGCTGGAGCACTAGCATTAATCCCATGATTCCTAGCCCGTATTTTCAGACAGATCAATCACTTATGGCTGTAACCAATCTCTCACCACTTTCTTGCTGTGCAGGGCTCCATTTCCAGACTTGGCAGCTGACACAACCTTCCAACTTGATAGAACTTCAGCTGCAAATCTCTTCAGGTCTGCTGCCTCCATTCATTGAGGTTATACAAATGAGTTGTTAAATAAAAATCAAAAGTCAAAAATTGTGGGTGGTAATCTCTGCTTGGCTCAGTAACACCCGTGGATCCTAGGCAACATCATAAGTTGAATTTTTTTTTTTTAAACAGGATGAATGATTCAGTTGTCTTCCTTCCTTCACTTTTATGGACAGGCTTTGCATGAGAGAAAAGCCTTCTCTAGAGGGAAGAAATTATCCACAGTGGATGCATTTCTTATCAATTTATAAGTTGAAAGATTAACTCAGAATAGAGAGAAAGGAGATTATGAGGAGACGCGAAGGGCATGTACAGGTGAGCCGTGTCTAATGCGTTTCACACGGAGTGAGTCATCCCTTTTCAGCTGCTAGGCTGCCTAGGCTTAAGGCCAGGAGATTCTGTATCAAAAGTAAGTGACCTTGCTAACACCCAGGTGGCAGAGAACATGTAAGCTGTTTATAGAGTATGTCATTGTGTGACTATAGAAGTTTTGTCAAGTATCTGAACTCAACAGCCTTTGAGGAGTTTACCCAGAATTTATTTAGAAGGCTTCGACATAAGTACTCCATGTGTTGAAGCCTCCACAGCTATGTCAAGTCTTCCTGGAAGAGGTGATTAGGGACCAGATGAAGGAAATTACAGAATTTTGTGATTTGACTCATGACACACAGGTGCGCAGCTGTTGGTAAAACATGTATTGTTCTCTTCTGTGCTCTCCTCTTTCATTGTCTTCCCATCATTCCCATTTCTACGACATGCAGCCCTTTGAGGACATTTCCATTTTCCCTGTAGTAACCAACTGTGAAAAACTTACAGGAAGGAAAAAGGAAAATGTGGACCTCTAGAGAAGATAAATGGTTTAATGTTCAACCTAGGGGCATTCATGTATTTATATACATATTTGTGTGTGTGCCATGAGTGCTTGTTTTGTATATTACTGCATGCTTTGGAAGCCTTGTCCTACTTGGGACCCATTAGTGGTGTCCTTTTGGAACAGATATTCACAAACTCTGTTAACAATTAGGGAGGTGAATCCCTGCTGGTACAGGCTGACAGCCGCAGATTCCCCTTGGGCTTATATTACTTTGGATTGATTCTAAAGAAGCAAAGGAAACATGCAGAACATACTTGATTGATTTGAAAGTTAAAAACCTGTCTATGCCTATTTTCCTCCCCATTTTTACTCTAGCCCTTCTTAGGCATCCCATAGCGAATAGTAAAACATAAGTCATACAGTACTGTAAAGCGCTGCCACAACTCTCGCCCTACTTTGGACTTTGTTTCTTGTGGATCTGCATTTTATTACGATTCCTTAAGTAGTATGGAAAAGACTCACTGGTAGCCATGCATGACAGTCCCCCATCCTCAGAGCCTGCCAACAAGTGAAAGTTTGAGAGAGAGTAAGAAATAAAAGAGGGGTGAGATTTATAGTTAGTGAGTTCAAGTTGCTTTTCCCCTCCTTGGAATGTTGCCCGTCTTATTAGGTGTTCTTTAGTGAAACAAAATGCAGTGGTAGTTTGGAGAAATTATGGATACTTTCCAGCAGTCCCCCTTCCCCAACCGCTACCCCCCCAAAAAAAAAAGGCTTAGGAGTCTGTAAGCCTTCCCCCTTGGTTGCAGTTAGGAAGCCAGTTGACAGTATAATAGGCTTTTGGAAGTGGGTGCAATGGTTTGTGTGTTCTGTTTGATGTTGCAAATACCAAGCCCTCAGGGAGATCTGCAAAGAGGATGCTCTGTTCTTAAAGAAAGGAAAAGATTAACCTGAATCCTGAACTGAAAAACTCCTGAATTCTAAAGGACTTAGGTGCAAGCAAGGAATGATCTCATTTACTTCTGTGGAAATAACATTTGGCAAGCTGCCTGCCACTGCTACAGACAAGCAGAGGGCTGGGCAAATATTTTTTAATGATTTTTGTTTGTTTGTTTGTTTTTTGTGGTACGTGGGCCTCTCACTGTTGTGGCTTCTCCGGCCACGGAGCAACAGGCTCTGGACGCGCAGGCCCAGCGTCCATGGCTCACGGGCCCAGCCGCTCTGCGGGTGGGATCCTCCCGGACCGGGGCACGAACCCGTGTCCCCTGCATCGGCAAGCGGACTCTCAACCACTGCGCCACCAGGGAAGCCCTTAATGATTTTTTATTAATGAAAGGCAATCACCAATAAACTCGAGAGGATTAGGTCATAGATTAAGGGTGTGTGTGGGTGGGTGTTTATGTGGTTAAGGCTTTCTTTGTAGACGTGTATACTTATACACACATTTGTACTCATACACACATGAAAGTCTTATAAACCTTGTATACTTCTTGGAGCCTACCTAATAATGCTTTTCTTTATATTCAGAGACGGTGTTCCATAGTGCTCATTATGAGAGGATTTCACACATCTTATTTTGGAGATACTTTTAGGAGTGGTAATGAGTGGGCGTTGAGCTATACATTCATTTAACAGACATTTATTGAGTACCTACTGTATGCCAGATAACTATGCTAGGCACTGGGGATACAATGGTGAGAAAAAAGACGTGCAGTCTCTGCTCTACTGTGGTTTATCAACTGTTGGAGGGACAGGCTAAAATAAATAATCATGTAACTATACTCACAAATTTTATATTGGCTTGGAATTCAATAAAAATTTATGAAGCATCTTCGAATGCTCTAAACTCTGTGATAGGCTCTTAAAAGAAAAAAGCACCTCACCTAATTCCTGTTGAAGTCAATGGTTTGCAGTTTACAAGGAATAAACTGGCTGTGTTTGGTTATGGAATTGAGTAAAGCCACTTGATCCACACTAGCTCTAGATAGTAATTTAGCACACAGGTCTAAGAGCAGCAAGATAGCATTCTCGCAGGATGTGTAGTTATAGACATACATAAACCGATGTATTTACTGAAGATATTCTTATATTGCCCTCTTCACTTGTATATCCACAACTTTGGGGTTAAGACCTGGTCTGCTTCTTTCTGGCTGTGTGAACTGGGACAAATAGTCAGCCTCTCTGGATAAAGTTTTACATCTGCAAACTGGAGATAGTTCTAATGCTTCATAGGATTTTGAAGTTTGAACGAAGTCATGTATGTGGAAGTACCTTGTAAAGGACAAGACTTGGGTGAGATTGTATTATTTTCACTGTCATTCAGATTTTCTAGAGGGAATAACATTTATTGAGACCAACTATATTCCATTTTCTTAAAGTAGAAAAAAAAATCAGAAGAAAGATAGTGCTGAGTTCATATAGAACTTGGAAGTCATTGGATCTTTCCTCTGTTGGGTAGAAGAATTTGAATATAACATTGAAATTAGGGTAGAAATGAAATTTCCCTACAGGTGGAATAACCAGCATCAACATGTATGTACTGTCCTTAGAATGTGGTCTTCTGGCAGCAGTGACACTAAACTTTGCTGTCTTGAATTTGTTCCCCCTAGAAACGGGTGAAATTGAAAAGAATCATTATGAATGCATTCTCAGTGACTGGGTTCTGACACCTTGGCCAAGAGGTTCATACTCTGCAGCATTGAATAAAGTGGTATAATTAAAATAAGAATGAGAAATATGAAGCCACACAAGAATAGTCATTATTTAAACAGCGAACCTTCATGTGAGATTACACTGGGTGATACTAATCTGCAAAGTTGTGTTTTCTGGGGGGAAAATCAATATGAATATAAGAAGTCAGCGTGCTTCCTGCAGTGCATTTTGTGTCTGCGTGAACTGTGATGTGATCTCTTGGCCTTTTGAATCATTTTGTTTAAAGGCCTTCATAGATCATTCTGTCCTTGGCGGTGGGTGACTTTTTCCTAAGATTCTCCCTAGGTAGACTAAACTGAAAAAGCACATGCCTTTTGATCTTTACTTTGCATGTTTTATGTGTATGCATGCATATGTGTAATATATAAAGGTCATCACAAAGCAGACTGGGCACTTAGCACTTTCACTAACTCCACGTGGTCAGAGACTGAATTGGAGAGGATATTTCATTCTCCTTACTTTGTCATTGACATCTAATACTGAGTATATCTGTGCAGTTAATAAGTGGTGTGTCTTACAATCAATTTGAATATTTAACTCATCTCTGTATTCTACACATTGGCAGCCCTATTCCTGGCTGATAACAGGCACTTCATAATTAGTGAATGAGATTTACCTTTGCTCCTTTTCCTTCCTGCCACCCTGTCTTGTTAGTTCAGGTCTGAATGGCTTGCTGGTAACCGAGAGCTAAATTTAATGTTAATCCAGGGTCAAACTCTGATCCACACATTTGAGGCTTAGCTGCTCTCACCATGCACGTACAGATAGTCATCAGGCTGCTCCCTTCTGGGAGAAAATGTAGCAGTCTAGAGAGCACCACACTCCAGTGGGTGGAACTACTGGTGAGTCTGTACTAGAACAGATCAGGTTGCAGCTACCTTAAAGTATTTGCTAATGGAAACTCTGCCTAAGGCAGCATCTTAAATATGTACAATGGGCATGGTGTCTCCAAAACACCGTTGCAACATTTATTAGCAGGGCGTGAGCTAAGGTAAACTCCCATTAAAAAAAAAAAAAAAAATCTTTGTAATGGTTAGCAGGGGCCCAGTGCAATTTAAGGTATTCTTTGGAGTTTATCAATATGGCCTCATAAAAAGCCTGAATATAAGGGAACTGTGACTTTAAGTCATTAGAAGCCCAGTGGTTTGATAAAATAACAGGAAACAGACGATTTATTATGAGCAGTCTCAGTAGCTCTAGATTATCTATAAAACTTTTACGGCCTTCCCCAAGTGGCAAGAAGCCATAAAACTTGCCTGAATGAGGGACTTGTTAATTTACTTGTTAAAGCAAATTAAAAATTTATAAGTGCTTTTAGGTAAATGAGATCTTCTCTCATTGCTGCCCTTGCGGGGCCCTGGAGTCTTAGGAGGGGAGAGTGGCTATGCTCAGACACCACTGTAGAACAATAAAAGCTATTAAATTGTTCCAGTTTATTACAACAGAGCTGTGCAGCTGTTGCCATGGCTAGCTGTGGGGTACCAGTGGTTGACAGCCTGGAATTTCACTAGGTTTTCTGTCTCACTCAAGAAAGAAAAAAAGGAAAGGGATGATTTTTTACCTTTGCAATTCTTTAGTAGTTGGTGTTATAGACCATGTCTTTGATTTTTTCTTGGCCTCATGAACCCAGAGGTTTTAAGCTACTTTTTCCTGTTCCCAGAAGTGTTTCTTTTAATTCCACAGATTGTTGGTACTTATAAATTCCTACCCATCATCATACCTTTTAGCCATTTAGTCCATGGACAAAGCCCCACGCCCTAGGGTGTTTCTGTAACCTCATCAACATTTCTTTTAAAAACTCTCTCTCTTTTTCCTTTCCCTTATCTAGTTTAGAGATTAGGAGAAGGAGGTAAGAAAGGGAATCTGGTACATGTTCTTGAGGATTCAATTCCAAAGGCTGTGTGGAATCAATATGTTTTTAGAATTGAAAGCTTAAAGGTAAAGGTAAACTTTCCCTCCTTTGGTTGAAAAATCAACTTAGGTTAAAATTCTTGGATCTAAACATCTTCCTTGATTTTTTCCTGTTTCTCACTCATTGAATTTCTTCCAGAGGTAACTGGAGTAACAGGTTTTTGAGTATTGACTTTGGCTGGTGGGGGTCCTTTTTCAGCTTAAGGTCCTGTAGCTCAGGGGTTCTTGTTCTTGCCTCTCTTGGACTTGCTTCACAACAAGCAGTCCTCTCTGCTCTAGTGATAGCAAGGATTTCAGGAAATAGAAAATAGCTTATTCTTTCACACAGATCAGAATGTTTCATTTAAGAAGACCTTTTGCATTTGTATGGCAAAAAAAGTATGTTGTGTCTCAATTATAGATACTATTTAATATTAAATAAAAAGGATGGATATCACAAGTCTACTTAAATTTTCAAGATCTCTTTAGAAAAGTCAGGTTCTGAAAACATTTTCTTCTGGTAATATTTCCAATCACTGCAGTGGAAAAGTATGTTTTATTAACTTTTAGAACAAAAATGATAAAAAGGCATAATTTGGGGCTCCCCTGGTGGTGCAGTGGTTGAGAGTCCACCTGCCGATGCAGGGGACACGGGTTCGTGCCCCGGTCCGGGAGGATCCCACATGCCGCGGAGCGGCTGGGCCCGTGAGCCATGGCCGCTGAGCCTGTGCGTCCAGAGCCTGTGCTCTGCAACGGGAGAGGCCACAACAGTGAGAGGCCCGCGTACCACCAAAAAAAAGGCATAATTGGTACAAGTGTTTATTCTTCTGCAGTATCCACCCTTCAGTTACTTACATACATATTCATATCTCTGATTTAGATTCCATCTGAAACTATCTTTGAAAAGCATATTGAAAGTAAATGTCACAGAAAGTTGGGGGTTAGAGGAAAAGCAATAAAAAATGGCCAATAAATAAATATGCTTAAATAGTATTCCAGGGTTTTAGGAAGCATAAATTTCAAACAAGAAGATTCCTTAAGGTTAAAGTTTGTTTCAATAGTGACTCTTCTCCTGGTCATCGCCCTGATTATTTTAGAAATACCGCTGTGTGCTTATTGTATCTCTCATTGAACTTCATGAACCTCTTACTCTTGAATCTGAATGTCTTTTGCACTTGCAGTCTTTCGTCTTCAAAAATGCTTGGTTATAGCCATCTTTACACAAATTATCTTTGTGCTTTAGGGTATTTTTTGGATTTGGTCTGACAATCCTTATGGATGGAACTTTAAGAGTGGAGCTTAAATAGATCTCTTCTTATTGTATTACCCCATAGACGTGACCACAGGAAGCAGAGAGCTTTAATGGCTGTTCCATTCTTTTGTTCAAGACAACCAAACTGAATTGCAAGTATAGAAAAAGTTGATAAAATTTAAAAATTTGAATAAAAAAAGCAAATGAATTTGGGCCAAAGGTCAGTTGCTGAGGAACCACTGTAGTTTCTGAGGAGATCCAGAAAGGACTTTGTTACAATACGGCAGTAATGAGGTACCCAAAGATAGCTATAATGAAGTACTGATACACTTTTCACAGTAAAATAGAAGTGCTTCAAAAATATTTGTTTCTAACAGAGTTCACACTAGAAATTTAGTGTATGTGCTTACTCGTTAGTAATATTGATATGTTGTATAGTGATTGTTTAATTGCTAATTTTCCTATGCTAATTGATGTTTTTCTATAAAACTAAATTCTTTAGCTCTTTACATTTATTGAATGCCATCTGGCTTGTGAATTTTCATGAGAACTGCCAAAAAATAAAAATAAAAGGTACAGACCCCTCCCCCCGTCTTTCTTCTAAAAAGGTAGTAAGTAAATATGTATCCATAATGACTTTTTAATGTGTCATTAGGGATTTCTTTTTCCCCCCACCGTGGAAATAAAACATCAATTCACTAAAAATATTTTCTCTCTCTACCAACTTGAATTTCCTTCCCATGTCATCACTAGTCATTGCTATGACAATATACCCTCTTATTCTTTTAAAAAATATTCTCTGTATTATTGCTCTGGCTAAGTATTTGGCAAATAGTACGTTTAAAATATGTTTATCTTGATTGCTAGGCAAAACCCCACAATTATTTTGTATTTTTAAAAGTAGCTTTATGCATTTATTTATCCATAACATTTTGGTTTAAAGCCATCATTAAGCTTTCATGGTACAGGAGCAAAGAAGTATGAAGTAGGTGCTGCATACAATCTTTTTACTTTGCAGTATTTAGTGTTTTTGGTGATTTCCTTTTACAACAAGCTATGAGCTCTCTGTCATCTCTATGTAGGTAGTTTTAGAATGTAATTTCTTTGCTTAGATAACATATGTATATGTGTATGTATATGTACATGTACATTGTCTTAGTCCATTTTGGCTGCTATAACAAAACATCGTAGACTTGGGTGGCTTATAAACAACATAAATTTATCTTTCACAGTCCTGGAGGCTGGGAAGTCCAAGATCAAGGAGCAAGCAGATTCTGTGTTTGCTAAGGGCCTACTTCGTGGTTCAGAGATAGCCTTCTTTTCCCGTTTTCTCACACGATAGAAGGAGTGAGGGAACTCTCTGGGATCTCTTTCATAAGGGCATTGATCCCACTCTTAAGAGCTCCACCTCATAGCCTAATCACCTCCCAAAGGCCCCACCTTCTAATAACATCACATTGGGGATTAGGTTTCAACATATGAATTTGAAAGGGACACAAACATTCAGTCTATAGCATACATGTACATGTATATTTATTATAGGCAGGAGCACTAGAATTTAGCAGAGCTTTCTGGATAAGTAGTATAGGCTACATGCTTCTCTACTTTTTTCCCCTCTGATAATCTTATACTAAATTCAGAGCTAGGAGTAACAGTTAAGCTATAAACCAGACAAGAATTGCTTGATACTTATAGATTTTGAATAAGAAGTAAAAGTAGCTCATCGATTAGAGTTTATTGTTTTAACCTTACCATTAAATTAATCTAAATTTCTTACTTCAGATGGCTAAAGTAAATGAAATTGTATTCTCAATTGCTTAGCTGGGTCTAATGTGACCAAAACAATCCTACCCCGTATTAAAACATATTTTGATTATTAGTCATTCTGTGAGGAAATTTGAAATAGTTTTATAGAATTTAGTTCCTGGATTAATACATTTAATATATTAAGATTCAGCTACATTAGATTATGTATTAATTGTCCAGAGTTGAGAGACACAGTTATAAAAATAACCAAGATAGGGACTTCCCTGGTGGTCCAGTGGTTAAGATTCCGTGCCTCCACTGCAGGGGGCACAGGTTTGATGTGTGGTAGGAAAAGTAGGATCCCACATGCCGTGCGGTGCGGCCGGTAAAATAAGTTAATTAATCAATCAATTAATTAATTAATTTAAAAAACCCAAGATATGCAATGGTATTTACTTAATTTTTTCCATTACAAAGATATCAGAATAGTTATTTATAGCTAATTTGCTAATTGCTCACCCTGAAATATTTGATCACTAAATTACAGAATGTTGTTATTTGCCCAGAAGAACAGTCACATTGTGGTTGGTTATAACATGTCTGCATTGCCCATGAATGATAATGACACTCTGGAGGATAGCGTAATATTGTGGGATCACACACACACTAGGATAAAAGGCCTGGCTGTGAACCCTAGGTCTGCCTCTTCATATCTGTTTAACCTTGGGTTAACACATGCCTCCACTTACTTTGCCTTAAAATGGTAATAATTATGTTTGCCTCACAGTTGTTGTGAGAAGAACCTATAGCTTAGTGCAGCAAATTGTAGACACTGCCTTAAGGACAATAAATGCAGTATTCAGCCAGGGACCAGGGATCATGTGTAGCTCTGCTCACCACCACCTTTGTAGGTGCCTTTGGTTGGGTCATTCATCTCTGAACTTTAATTTCTTTGTCTGTAATGGGGACACATTACAGTTTACTTTGCTTACCACAGAAGATTTATGTGAGAATTAAATTTGGTAAATTGTGTACAATTTTGGGGAAGTTCTATTATAGCAAACAAATATGTACAGTATTATTATCATCATAAAAATGAAAGCAGCTTAATGGTAACTGGTAACTGTTTTAACCTGCCAGATATGAGAATGCGATATGTGTAGTTGTCTTTCAGTGTTCTTGTGATTGTTGCCTTTACATGTTGTTACAGTGGTAGAAGCTGCAGTCTGGGATATTTTTGGCAGTCTGAGTCAAAAGTCAGCTGCATTATTAAACAAATACACCGTTTTTAGAAACCGCTCAATGAGAGTTTCTGTTGTATATTAAGGGTCTAATGTGGCATGGGTTTTGGGGAGAAAACACCTAATTAGAAAACTGGATCTGTTCTTAAATTGCGAATGTGTGTACATCAAAGCCATCATAAGAATAAATTTAAGTCTGATAGTGTACGTGGTTTCAGTACACATTGGCGAAATACCCTGCTGATTGCTGATTGAAAACAGTTGTTAATTCTCTACTTCACTAAATTCAGAGTGGAAAAACTTTCCTTAATAAAGAACAGATTGAGGAGATCCAAGACCTTACTGTGTGGGAATTAATGGCAGATGCATATACTGGTAGTTAAAATGTTTCATTAGATGTTAATGTCTTGCTGTGTTTTTAATTGTTCAGGAATTAGCCTCCAGAATATTAAAACCATCTGTTTGTTATCATGGTGAAACAGAATGCTTAAATAGTTATTAATTTGTGTTTCTTGTCTTTTTTTTTTTTTGAGGGATAATCTGTAAAACTTTGATCTGTTCAGAGTTTAGGGAATTTGGAATGTGGAAGTGAAAAAGAATTTTAAAACACACCACTGTCCCAAATAGCTGTAGTTTTTTTTCCTACCTGCTGTGCATATATTATGTGTATTCTTTTTCACTTTATTTTTGAAAAGTAGGATGAGTTGTTTCTTTTTTTCCATGATGTGATGAGGATGATCATAGAGCTGTTTTCCCTTAGAACTTGCTGATTACTTTATATTCAATATCAAGGGAGATTTTATACATTTGGAGGGATGAAGGGAAGCTGAAATTTCTAAGGACATGTTGTTCTTTCTGTGCTCCACTAGCTCTGCCTAACGACTGAGTGCTAGTCCTTATTGAGTCAGGCTGGTGTTGGTTCTAGTCCTGCCTCTGCTGTTTTCTGCTTTTTGTGATTTTGTTAGGATTACTTAGTCTTTTTCTGGTTTGGTTTCTCCATCTGCAAATTGGAAATAAAATATAATTTACAGAGCTTTGTTGATTCTTAGAAATAATATGAAGATTGCATATTTATTCTGTTATAGTAGGCACATTAATTGCTTCATTTCTTAGTTATATGGAGCCAATGAGATATTCTAGGTACCAGTGAGAATATATGTTAGCAATATAGCTGCAAGAGCCAAGAACAGACCCTTCATTTACTAGCCTTTCCCTCATGTTGATAGCCAAACATCGGTGTGTTGAAGTTCTTACCCTCAAAATGAGCTAGTGTCATCTTATCTCTAGTTATCTGCCAGATGGGTGGATCTCCAAGGGAGAGAACACACCTCCCTTTGCATGGGATTCCAGTTTATGTTTCCAAGGAATCTAGTATTTGTCTTCTCATGTCTGAGTTCAGTTAAGAAAAATGGTCAAGTTCTTTCTTCATTAATTTATGCAAATCAGGTAAAATCATGCCAAGAGTTGCAAACTATGTATTTGAATATTTCTGCATCTTAGAGAAATACCATGTGTTTCGACCAAGAATTTCTGATAGTTGGGAAATTTATGACTCTCTATGTAAGCTTTCTTTACCTTACCTGCCACTTATTCAAAATTGAATTATCCCATTCCCTATGTCTATTTTGTCCAGGTTAAAAATGGGAGAGGCTTCATAACTTGAAATCTTCTGGAGCCGAGTGAAAATCACTATATTGCAGTGAAGTTTGTTGTAAACCTTGAGTCTCCAATTCAGGTTCCTCAGAGGCCAGGCAAAGGATGCAAATGAGTGATGCAGGACAGTGTAGTATATGGGGACCTCATTGGCACAGTGCGAAAATCACCCTGTATAACTTAATTCACCTAGTGCTACCATGATCAAGTGGGGTTTATTCCAGGAATGCAAGGATTCTTCAATATATGCAAATCAATCAACATGATACACCATATTAACAAATTGAAGGAGAAAAACCATATGATCATCTCAATAGATGCAGAGAAAGCTTTTGACAAAATTCAACACTCATTTATGATAAAAAACCTGCAGAAAGTAGGCATAGAGGGAACTTTCTGCCACATAATAAAGGCCATATATGACAAACCCACAGCCAACATCATCCTCAATGGTGAAAAACTGAAACCATTTCCACTAAGATCAGGAACAAGACAAGGTTGCCCACTCTCACCACTCTTATTCAACATAGTTTTGGAAGTTTTGGAAGTTTTAGCCACAGCAGTCAGAGAGGAAAAGGAAATAAAAGGAATCCAAATCGGAAAAGAAGTAAAGCTGTCACTGTTTGCAGATGACATGATACTATACATAGAGAATCCTAAAGATGCTACCAGAAAACTACTAGAGCTAATCAATGAATTTGGTAAAGTAGCAGGATACAAAATTAATGCACAGAAATCTCTGGCATTCCTGTACACTAATGATGAAAAATCTGAAAGTGAAATTAAGAAAACAATCCCATTTACCATTGCAACAAAAAGAATAAAATATCTAGGAATAAACCTACCTAAGGAGACAAAAGACCTGTATGCAGAAAATTATAAGACACTGATGAAAGAAATTAAAGATGATACAAATAGATGGAGAGATATACCATGTTCTTGGATTGGAAGAATCAACATTGTGAAAATGACTCTACTACCCAAAGCAATCTACAGATTCAATGCAATCCCTATCAAACTACCACTGGCATTTTTCACAGAACTAGAACAAAAAATTTCACAATTTGTATGGAAACACAAAAGACCCCGAATAGCCAAAGCAATCTTGAGAACAAAAAATGGATCTGGAGGAATCAGGCTCCCTGACTTCAGACTATACTACAAAGCTACAGTAATCAAGACAGTATGGTACTGGCACAAAAACAGAAATATAGATCAATGGAACAGGATAGAAAGCCCAGAGGTAAACCCATGCACATATGGTCACCTTATTTTTGATAAAGGAGGCAAGAATATACAATGGAGAAAGAAAGCCTCTTCAATAAGTGGTGCTGGGAAAACTGGATAGCTACCTGTAAAAGAATGAAGTTAGAACACTCCCTAACACCATACACAAAAATAAACTCAAAATGGATTAAAGACCTAAATGTAAGGTCAGAAACTATCAAACTCTTAGAGGAAAACATAGGCAGAACACTCTGTGACATAAATCACAGCAATATCCTTTTTGACCCACCTCCTAGAGAAATGAAAATAAAAACAAAAATAAACAAATGGGACCTAATGAAACTACAAAGCTTTTGCACAGCAAAGGAAACCATAAACAAGATGAAAAGACAACCCTCCGAATGGGAGAAAATATTTGCAAATGAAGCAACTGACAAAGGATTAATCTCCAAAATTTACAAGCAGCTCATGCTGCTCAATAACAAAAAAACAAACAACCCAATCCAAAAATGGGCAGAAGACCTAAATAGACATTTCTCCAAAGAAGATATACAGATTGCCAACAAACACATGAAAGGATGCTCAACATCACTAATCATTAGAGAAATGCAAATCAAAACTACAATAAGGGCTTCTCTGGTGGCGCAGTGGTTGAGAGTCCGCCTGCCGCTACAGGGGACACGGGTTCGTGCCCTGGTCTGGGAAGATCCCACATGCCGCGGAGCAGCTAGGACTGTGAGCCATGGCCGCTGAGCCTGCGCGTCCGGAGCCTGTGCTCTGCAATGGGAGAGGCCACAACAGTGAGAGGCCCGTGTACAGCAAAAAAAAAAAAAAAAAACTACAATGAGATATCATCTCACACCAGTCAGAGTGGCCATCATGAAAAAAACCTAGAAACAATAAATGCTGGAGAGGGTGTGGAGAAAAGGGAACACTCTTGCACTGCTGGTGGGAATGTAAATTGATACAGCCACTATGGAGAACAGTATGGAGGTTCCTTAAAAAACTACAAATAGAACTACTATATGACCCAGCAATCCCACTACTGGGCATATACCCTGAGAAAGCCATAATTGAAAAAGAGTCATGTACCAAAATGTTCATTGCAGCTCTATTTACAATAGCCAGGAGATGGAAGCAACCTAAGTGTCCATCATCGGATGAATGGATAAAGAAGACGTGACACATATATACAGGGGAATATTGCTCAGCCATAAAAAGAAACGAAATTGAGTTATTTGTAGTGAGGTGGATGGACCTAGAGTCTGTCATACAGAGTGAAGTAAGTCAGAAAGAGAAGACAAATACCGTATGCTAATACATATATATGGAATCTAAGAAAAAAAAATGTCATGAGGAACCTAGGGGTAAGACGGGAATAAAGACACAGACCTACTAGAGAATGGACTTGAGGCTATGGGGAGGGGGAAGGGTAAGCTGTGACAAAGCAAGAGAGAGGCATGGACATATATACACTACCAAACGTAAGGTAGATAGCTAGTGGGAAGCAGCCGCATAGCACAGGGAGATCAGCTAGGTGCTTTGTGACTGCCTGGAGGGGTGGGATAGGGAGGGTGGGAGGGAGGGAGACGCAAGAGGGAAGAGATATGGGAACATATGTATATGTATAACTGATTCACTTTGTTATAAAGCAGAAACCAACACACCATTGTAAAGGAATTATACTCCAATAAAGATGTTAAAAAAAAAAAATTCACCTAGTGCTCATGTTTCCAGGGGAGCGCACTGGTACTGCAGGTCATACAAATGATTACTTTTTATTATGACAAAGCTTATACCACTTTTAGTTACCTAGAAAGTACCTTCTCATTTAAAAATTTACCCAGGAGAATATATTTACTTCTATAACCATTGGGTTTCTTTTACAAATATGGTGGTTGTTATTATTATTATTATTATTTTATATCAGTGTTTGGTAGTACAGAGGTTTAAACATTTCTGTCTTTGTATGGGATGTTAGAAGGTTTTTGCTGGATTGACTTTAAAAGAATAAGAAAATGATTTTTTTATTTTAAAAGCGTTTGTTAGAAGGTAAAATAAATAGGATTTTTAAATGCTTCATATTACCAAATTATTTAAAAGTGGCAATCTCATCAATAAGCATATATAATACTAAGAGAGCTATTAACTTCTCTTGGTAGTGGTTTTTGACCTTTTGCTGAACAAGTACTTTTAAAATTTTCAAATGCCAGGATGAAGATTTATTAAACTAACTGCAATTATATGCTACTTTTCATTTTATAATATTATACCTGACTATCTGCAATATCTTAAATTACATATGATCACTGTTTCAAGAACAAAATCAGCAATAGTACTTTTTGAAGAGTAAGGAATCTAAAGGTTTATATGATTACAGAGGCCATAAGTTAACTAGTACACATGCCACTTTTCATATTACCACTCAGCTTTTGAGGCTCTCCTTATTGGCAAATCCTAGACTAGATTTTTATGACCCAGTCACACTCTTTGTTAACAGCTTCAAAGGCCATTTCGTGGGAGATTTTAAAGACTGACTTACATGTTGCAGGCCTTAAAAGATTATGCATATTGATTGATTAAATAAATATTTATAGAACATCTAATAAATTCTAGGCACTGTTTTAGATTCTGCAGATGTAATAGTGAACAAAACAGGTAAGAATCCTGGTACTCATGTACCTTTTTTCTTTTTTTTTTTTTTTGGCTGTGTTGGGTCTTCATTGCTGCGCGTGGACTTTCTGTAGTTGCGGCGAGTGGGGGCTACTCTTCATTGCGGTGCACCGGCTTCTCATTGTCATGGCTTCTCTTTGTTGCCCAGTACGGGCTTTAGGCGTGCGGGCTTCAGTAGTTGTGGCACACGGGCTTAGTTGCTCTGCGGTATGTGGGATCTTCCTGGACCAGGGCTCGAACCCATGTCCCCTTCGTCGGCAGGCAGATTCTTAACCACTGCACCACCAGGGAAGTTCCTCATGTTCCTTATAAACTACTTGCAGTGTGGTTGGGGTGGGAAATGAGTTTGGAGGAGACAGAAGACAAATAAAATAGGTAAACATTAGCTGGTGTTAAGTAGAGGCAGGGTTACAGCCGTAAATAGGATGATCTGGGAAGTCCTCAGTGAGAAAGTGATGTTTAAATAAAGATCTGAGGAAGGGCAGTTGTGAACCATGTGCCTTTGGGGGCTAAACATTTCGAATAGAGAGTATAGCAAGTGCAAAGGCCCTGAGGTGGGAGCCGGCCTGGCTTATTTGAGGAACAGTGACGAGGCCAGTAAAACTGTTGGAGAGTGAGCGAGGCAGAGAGTAGTAGAAAAAGAGGTCAAGAGAAATAGTGGGGGAACCAGACAGAGTGGGGGCTACTTTGTAGGCCATTATAATGACCTTTGTCATTACTCTTACTTTTTTATAGGAGCACTCTTGCTCCTGGGAGAGATACATGGAAACAGACAGCAAAGGCACAAGCAGGAGATCAGATAGGAAGGTATTGTTTTAATCCAGGTAAGTGAAGATGGTAGCTTTGAGCAATGTGGTAACCGTAGAGGGAAAGATTTTGGCCTAGGCAATTGGAAAGGTGAAGTTGCTGTCAACAACAATCGGTAAACGTTGAGAAAATTACTTTAGTCATTATACGTTTGAGATGCCTGTTACACATCTGAGTGAAATTGGAAGATGCGGCTGGATTGAGGAGACTAGAATTTTGGGAAGACATTGAGGCAAATTAGACATCATCAGCACATAGGTAGTATTTAAAAACATGACACTGGATGAGATCATCAAGGGTAGTGAGTATTGAGAGAAAAAAGAAGAGGTCCAAGGACTGAGTCCTGGGAAACTAATGTTAAGAAGTGTTATGAGTGGCCAGAGAACTAGGAGGCAAAGCAGGAGTGAAGCAAAGTGCTTTGAGGATGATCAGTTTTGTCGGATGCAACTGTTAGATCAATAAGATGGGGACTGCCAGTGACCGCTAGGTTTGGCATCAGTAGGTAATTGATGACTGGTACTGCCTTTAAATCCAGCCAGGACAGACTTTTGCCCTCTGCCTTGCTCTGGCCCTCCTTAAGCCCTGCCCCTTTCCAGAATAGACGAGTTCAAAGGGCCACCACCCCACACTCCACTTGGAGCCCACCACTCCCCTTCTACACCATGCTTACTAGGTATCTAGGAACTCCTGAATTCATAGCCCAAATACCCTCAGTGTGGCTTTCACAGTTTATTTCCTAGGTCTGTCTGCCTGAGAGAGGACTGCACCAGAGCCATGCATATGCCCAGGCTTGAACTGGGGGCACTGCTAGTGGGAGTAAAGTGGGCAGTGTGGATGGAGCCTGGAGGTTGGGCTGGGATATTATCCCATGTGCAGGTGAGGCTTCTTAAGATGTGGGACAGAACTATAGACGGGAAAAGAAAGATACTAAGCCAAGGGCTGGTTCTTCTGCACTTGACATTCTGTCAAGAAACTTCAAGGAATACAGAATTCTAAAGTAAGACCTGACCTTCAGAGTCATTATGAACATTCATGTAAGCAAGTTCAGAGGATAAGACATATTTTATTTAACACTATATTAGCTCTATTTATGACTCTTAACTACTTAGACATACAGTTTTGGGGTCTCTTACCCCTGAGATCTGCAAATGCTTCTGATAGCCTTTTTGTTGAGCTGAACAGGAGCAATTTCATGGCCTATGGGGACAAATGCCTCATTGGAATGGGTTAAACAGAGAATGGGAGGAGAAGAATTAGAGATACTGAATAAAATGTTTTCAAGAATTTTTTGTAAAGGGATCTTGAAAAGGTAGCTGACTTTCTTTGTTTTGTCTTGATTCATTGTCTTTTCTTCTAAGGTGGGAAAAATAATAACCAGGATGTTTGTACTCTAAAGAAAAGACTTACATTAGTTTTCTGGGGCTACCATAACAAAATGCCACAGAGTGGGTGGCCTAAACAACAGAAATTAATTTTCTCACATTTCTGGAGACAAGATGTCCAAGATAAAGGTATTGGCAGGTTTTCTTTCTTCTAGGGCCTCTCTTCTTCGCTTGTAGATGGCTGTCTTCTCACTGTGTCCTCACATGGCCTTTTCTCTGTGCATGTGTATATCTGATGTCTCTCCCTATGTCTCAATCTCCTCTTATAAGGACATCAGTCAGATTGGATTAGAGCCCACCCTAATGGCCTCATTTCAAATTAATTACATTTTTAAAGTCCCTATCTCCAGTTACAGTCACATTCTGAAATAATGGAAGTTAGGGTTTCAGTATAGGAATTTTGGGTGGACACAATTTAGTCTAAAATAAGGATCTCAAATATTCTAGAACACATATATGTGGGACCCATCCCACCTTTGAAAAATGTTTGTGGCTTCTCAAAAGAGTTGACTGTAGTGTTTCCCAAACAAGTTCATTTCTGTCCTCCTTAAAGTAATGTAGCCTAATATGAAGTAGTCAGTAATTGGTGATGTTTAATGGTATGCAGGTTGCTAAGTGATATGAACCAAATTATGCCTCCCTGCCCCCCCAACCCAATTCAAATTCATATGTTTAAGCCCTAACCCCCAGTGTTTTTGGAGTAAGGAAGTAATTAAGGTTAAATGAGGTCATAAGAGTAGGGTCCTGATAGGATTAATGTTCTTTATAAGAAGAGTCATTAGAAAGATAACTCTCTTTCTCCCCTCAATATGAGGACACAGAGAGACGGTGGCTGTCTACAAGCCAGGAAGAGAGCTCTCACCAGAAACTGACCGTGCTGGAACCTTGAACTTACATTTCTAGCCTCCAGAACTATGAGAAAATTTCTGTTGTTTAAGCCACCAGTCTATGGTATTTTGTTATGGCAGCCTGAGCCAACTAAGACATTAAGATACACATAGACATCAATGTCAAAAAAACAAACCAAGAAAAACAACAATCAAAAACTGGGCAACTCCTGGGCATGTATCCATAGGAAATCATAATTCGAAAAGATACATACACCCCAATGTTCATTGCAGCACTATTTACAATAACCAGGACACGGAAGCAACCTAAATGTCCATCAACAGATAAATGGAGAAAGAAGATGTAGGACATATATACAATGAAATATTACTCAGCCATGAAAAAGAACAAAATACTGCCATTTGCAGAGACATGGATGGACCTGGAGATTGTAATACCAAGTGAAGTAAGTCAGACAGAGAAAGACAAATATCACATAATATCACTTATATGTTGAATCTAAAAAAATGGTACAAATGAACCTATTTATAAAACAGAAATAGAGTCACCGGTGTAGAAAAGACACTTATGTATTAGCAAGGGGGAAAGGGGGAGGGATAAATTGGGAGGTTGGGATTGACATATACACACTACTATATACAAAACATTAATAGATAACTAATAAGAACTTACTGTATAGCAGAAGGAACTCTACTCAATACTCTGTAATGACCTCTATGGGAAAATAATCTAAAAAAAGAGTGGATATATGTATATGTATAACTGATTCACTTTGCTGTACATCTGAAACTAACACAATATTGTAAATCAACTATACACCAATAAAAATTAATTTTAAAAAAGGAAAAAAAAAAAAAAAAAACTGGGCAGAAGATCTAAATAGACATTTCTCCAGAGAAGACATACAGATGGCCAACAGACAGATGAAAAGCTACTCAACATTACTAATTATTAGAGACATGCAAATCAAAACTACCATGAGGTATCTATCACCTAACACCAGTCAGAATGGCCATCATCAAAAAGTCTACAAATAGGGGATTCCCTGGTGGCACAGTGGTTAAGAATCTTCCTGCCAATGCAGGAGACACAGGTTTGAGCCCTGATCCGGGAAGATCCCACGTGCTGTGGAGCAGCTAAGCCTGTGCGCCACAACTGCTGAAGCCTGTGCACCCTAGAGCCCATGCTCTGCAACAGGAGAAGCCACCGCAATGAGAAGCCTGTGCACCACAATGAAGAGTAGCCCCCGCTTGCTGCAACTAGAGAAAGCCTGCACACGGCAATGAAGGCCCAATGCAGCCAAAAATAAATTAAATAAATAAACAAATAAATTTATTAAAAAGAAAAGTCTATAAATAGTAAATGCCGGATAGGGTGTGGAGGAAAGGGAACTCTTCCTACAGTGTTGGTGGGAATGTAAATTGGTACAGCCACTATGGAGAACAGTATGGAGGCTCCTTAAAAACTAAAAACAGAACTACCATATGATCCAGCAATCCCACTCCTGGACATATATCTGGAAAAGATGAAAACTCTAATTCGAAAAGGTAACATGCACCCTAGTGTTCATAGCGGCACTATTTACAACAGCCAAGACATGGAAGCAACCTTAGTGTCTGTTGACAGATGAATGGATAAAGAAGACGTGTTATATATATACAATGGAATATTACTCAGCCATAAAAAAGAATGAAATAATACTATTTGCAGCAACATGGATGGACCTAGAGATTATCATACTAAGTGAAGTAAGCCAGTCAGACAAAGACAAATATCATATGATATCACTTATATGTGGAATCTAAAAAAAAAGATATAAATGAACTTATTTACAAAACAAAAGTAGACTCACAGACATAGAAAATAATCTTGTGGTTACCAAAGGGGAAGGGGACAGGGAGAGGGATAAATTAGAAGTTTTGGATTCACAGAAAAAAAAATTTTTTTAAGTTCTATATACTTTAAAAGAAATATACAAACAATAATTCCTTAATATCACCAATACCTAGTCAATGTACATATTTCTGAGTTTGTCTCATCACTTTTTAAATTACTTTGGTCAAATTAGGTTTAAAATAAGATCTATACATGGCAATTGGTTGAGATGTCTTATATGTCTTGTTATCTCATTCCTACTCTTATTCTATATTTACCTTGCAGTTTATTCATTGAGGTTATCAGGTGATTTCTGGATTTTGCTGATTGTATCCCCTGGTGTGTGGTTTAACATGTGCTCTTATCCCTTATATTTCCTGTAAGCTTGTAGTATAATCTGTGGTGACCCATATTCAGGTTGTATTTTGGGGGTTGGTGGTGGTGGTGTGTTCTCCATTAGGAGGGATGTATTATCTTGTTTTCTCTCTTTTTATGATGATAGTAGCCATTGATGCTTGGTTCTTTGCTTAATTTTATCCTTCTCAGGAGGTCCTCCAAAGGTAATCAATAAGGTATTTATTGGTTGGTTTTCTTTTAATATAATTGTATGCTTCCGTATTTAAACATGTTGATGTGTCTCAGTTCATTGTGTTATTATGCTGTTAATACTCAAATTGTCCCATCTTTGATTAGTGGGAGCCCCTTAAATTTGGCTCTCAAGTCCCTTTGACAATGTCTTTCTAGGATGACAAGATATGACAGACTCATCTTACATATTTGCCTCCTCAGACTTCAGTTGGATATTTTCATATTAGAATGGGAAAAACAAAAGTCAGAAAACATTTTATGCTTGAGGGTAATGGTTATTTTAAAGAATGCAAGGCTGTTTAAAACACTGTTCAAAAACATCTTTTGTTATAGAAAAATATAAAAAGTAAGCTTTGTGTATCCTTGCTAACCAAATGATATTGTCTCAGAATCTCTTTTTAATAATCAAAATCTCATTATCAGAAGGCTAGAAACTATACCAAAGCAGTCAAACATCCCTTCATCAAATTATTTTTGCATTGCATACATTTATTATGTGTGGATTTCTGAACCTATATGAAAACAGATTTATCTTTCAGTCCACAGTCATACCCAAGGAATGGCAAACAAACACGCTTTTCTCTTTTATCTCATTCTTGTGCATTCTTTTCCCCCTTGTAGTTTAGACTTCTTTTTTGTTAGGAAATGAAGTCAGGTATGTTATCATGCCTTTTGTCAACATAATTCAACCTGGAAATAGTATCCAAGTTGTAGATGGAGATTTTAGTTACATATGAGCACTGCCTTTTACACTTTGATTCCCTTCCCTTCACGTTATTCAGTTATGAAGAGATAGTATCATAATGGCCTCTTGGCCGAATCATAGAGTAGAGCTATGATTCTCTGGATAAGCTGTAGAACATTATTAAGTTTTACTGTCTGGGTTGAGTTTGTCTATTGGAAGGATATCAAAGTTGGTCAGGTTGCTCTTAATTGCTTTTTGTTTGTGTTTGAGACTATGTAGTTAGATTGATCTTAGCTTATTTTCTGCTTTTTATTTGATTAACTTTTCAGTGTTTTCTATTGCTGTGAAGTCCACTGAACCCCTTTAAATTTGAATAATACATGTGATTGGCAAGTGCAAGTGCTTCAATAGTTTCTATTTTTCAGGCTAATAACACAATCTTCAAGGTATTATCCGTGGAATACCTTAAATACTTTGAGTGGAACATCAGTGACACAGACAAATGACACTCCAAAATCCAGGCATATCCAAGAACCCTATCTTATTTTGCATTAATACAACTTCCCTAATTTCATGGGAGTGATTTGATTTTTTGTGTGTGTGTGTGGTATGCGGGCCTCTCACTGCTGTGGCCTCTCCCGTTGTGGAGCACAGGCTCTGGACGCGCAGGCTCAGCAGCCATGGCTCATGGGCCCAGCCGCTCCGCGGCATGTGGGATCCTCCCAGACCGGGGCATGAACCCGTGTCCCCTGCATCGGCAGGCGGACTCTCAACCACTGAGCCACCAGGGAAGCCCATGGCAGTGATTTTATGATACATGGATTAAGAAGCAATTTCTCCTTTTCTTGTCTTTGTAAACCCATTGTGCAGGCAGGATTCCAAGATGGCACTCAAGATACTTGCCCCCTGTTTACTCCCATGATTAAATTTTTATATGGACAGTTGACTTTAAGACAGGGAGTTGTGTTCTGTTGCTTCATTAGCCTGATTTAATCAGGTAAGTGTTCAACTAGGGGCCTCTTTCTGGAGTAAAAGATTAAACTGATGGGACCTCTTACTTTTTAAAATAAACTGCTTTATTAAAATATTTGTTATATATAATAAAATTTATTCATTATCAGTCTACAGTTTGTTTTTTAATATATCTATAGAGTTGTACAACCATCACTATACTCCAATTTTATAACTTTGCCGTCACCTCAAAAATTTCCCTTGTGCCTACTTGCAAATTGGCGGATTCTTACATTCTTGTGCAAAATTCTGTTAGAATTTGGTGGATTATTTTTTTTTCAATGTGTCTCCTGCCATTGTTGGGTGCAGTGTTTTGTATACATCAATTAGATGCTTTTTTAAAAAAATAATTAATTAATTTATGTTTGGCTGCGTTGGGTCTTCATTGCTGCACGGGCTTTCTCTAGTTGCGATGAGTGGGGGCTACTCTTCGTTGTGGTGTGCAGGCTTCTCATTGCAGTGGCTTGTCTTGTTGCGGAGCACGGGCTCTAGGCGCGCGGGCTTCAGTAGTTGTGGCACACGGGCTCAGTAGTTGTGGCTTGCAGGCTCTAGAGCGCAGCCTCAGTAGTTCTGGCACACAGGCTTAGTTGCTACATGGCATGTGGGATCTTCCTGGACCAGGGCTCGAACCTGTGTCCCCCCACATTGGCAGGTGGATTCTTGACCACTGAGCCACCAGGGAAGTCCCTGGTGGGCTATTTTTAAATTTATTGTTAAGTTGAATTGGTTGTATTTCATCAGAATTTTGCAGCTTTTTAAATTAAGAAGATCATCCTTTAATTCTCTTTTTGTTTTGTTATTATCAGATGTGGGCACAGATTAGCTTTACGTATTTTTTTTTTCATACTCTAGATCAAATTTTGTTAAAATTTTAAAAAAATTAAAGTTAGTTTAGTATAATTTTCATCAGTACCACCATAGACTAATGTTTATTATTATAATTTAGAATGTGTTCATTATCACATTTTTGTAATGATAATCATATTATTATATTATTTTCACATTATATGTTGTATTATCACATTATTATTATGTAGTTATATCGCATTATATTTATTTTTTGGTTTTGTTTTTTATCTCTTTTTATTCTAGATATATAAGAAGTATGTCTCTTTTATATTTGTGGGTTTTGCTCCCAATTTTACTCTAATTTGTTAATTGTACAATATTTTAATTTCCAATTCATTATGTAGTTTTCATTTTTAGAATCTCCTCCCTCTAATCTTCCCCATAGTTGCTTTTTTTTTGTTGTACTACTTTTTGTTCTCTATAATTAGACTATTTATTTCTGTTACTTCCAATTTAATAGAAAATACATGAGTTAATCTCTAGCACAGAATTTACAGATCTTATAAAATGTTTTACTAACATTTTTATAATTTTCATTTTCTTAATTTTTAGATGGTATATTTGTCATTTTCTCTCTGACTCAATTCTAATTGTGCAGAGAATTTTAAAAAATATCTTGAAAGTTTTTTTTTAAAGTCTCTAGGTGATATGGATATTCAGTTTAAAATGTCATTAATTTTTACCATCAAGAAGGCTGTTCATGTAGTTTCTAAATTTTGAAAGTCTGATATTCTTGTAGCCTACTACACCTTCAGTCTGTAATGTCCCATGGATGCTCTAGAAGATGTGGTCTATATAAGTTACCAAATTTACTATGTATTGGCTGAGTCAAACTGAGTTCTTTAACCGCAGGTCCCTTTCTATTGTTTTGTTTTCTTACTGTCTGTTAGGTAGCATGCTAAAGTTTCCCAACTCCTGTTGATTTCCTTTATTACTTAAGATATTTTTTAGTTACTATATTGGGATATCAAGGTTTATATCTTAATACTTTAGTATAAAGAACAGAAGTGTAAAAGGTAAAGATTATACCTTTTATCACTATAAAATGATTACCTTTGACATATGACTTTAGCCATTTATTTATAATATTTTGTCTTTTTTCTGTTTTAAAATTTAGGAGTGCTTTATAACTAACAAATACATTTCTGTTTGTTTTACCCAATACAAACTGATATCCTTGCCTTTTTTAAAAAAAACTGGAGCTTAATCCATGTATATTATTATTATTATAGCCAATATACTTAGCCATATGCTTGCTCTCTTGCTAGTTCCCTTATTTTTTCTCCATTTCTCTATTGATTATGTTTTAATTCTTTTACATTCAATAGTAACTTAGAAAACAGATTTTTTAGTATCTAAATTTAGTGATTAACTTTAAGATTACCAAATCCTTAAAATTCTTTTTCTAACTATTAAAACAATAACAATATAAGTTCTGATTCTATGATCCCAGAGAAATTGCGCAGAAATTCCTTGCACTACCCGTTTCCAGAATTTAATTTTTATCTTTGTCACAACTTATTATTATACATTTTAAAGTACAGTGTTTATTTCTTAAGAAAACGTTTTTTGTGTTCAACTTTGTAATTTTGCTTATAGTAGTTATTTCCCACTAGCTTGTTTTGATGTGTCCAGCCTTTTCATTAAGTTACTTACTTTGGTTCTGCACCTCTCCTCTGAAATACCTTTTAAAGCCTAAGAAATAAAACACTACAAATGCCACTCAATCTATGAAACTTTCTCCACTTGGGAACAGTTTTATATGGAAACAATAAAACAACACTTTTATGAGATTAAATACTTACTGCTTTGATGTTAGTGAAGGTATATTGTAAAATTTCGTTGACTAAAAGAAGATTCGGTGCTTATTGGCACCTTTAAGAAACATCATATAGAGTTCATTTAGATCCCTACAGGAAAACTCAGCAGTCCGAGATAAGATTTATGCTGCTTTGAGGAACCAAAACTGTGGTGAGAGATTACTTCCAGATGCTCTTCTGCACTGCAGTTCATAATTCACGTCATTCCTCTAGAGTTCTAGGCATAGGTATCTCTTCCACATACTTCATCCTTTTGTGAGTTTTGTCTGAAGGGTTAATGACACTTTCTGAACATCTAGCATCTTGTTGGGACTCTCCAGACTCAAGCTGAAAAGAGTGGCATAACCTGGCTAACAAATCTTAGCAGATGCGCACAGAATTGCTCCACCTTACTTCCCTCAGTCCAGGATGATGGGACTTTGTTACATGTTCATCAGCCATGATAAAACCATGGATTGTTATTTTCCTAATTAGCCATTAATAACAGTTAACTCTAATGACAGTGCAGTCTCAGAGTTTGGAAAATATATTGTTGACAATGAAATCTAATGAAAACAAGATGGCTTCTTATATTTTATAAAAGGTGATAATCTTGCTGATAGAATTACTGCCACTCATGCCAGATGCTAGCTTCCTTTAACTTTGTTTTGTTCTAGTTCTGATTCCTAAACTATATAATATCCTAATGGGTAGAAACGTCTGGAACTAGAGAGTGAATTATAGTAATTTTTATTTTTATTTATTTATTTTTATTATTATTATTTTTTTGGTACGCAGGCCTCTCATTGTTGTGGCCTCTCCTGTTGCGGAGCACAGGCTCTGGATGCGCAGGCTCAGTGGCCATGGCTCATGGGCCCAGCCGCTCCACAGCATGTGGGATCTTCCCAGACCGGGGCACGAACCTGTGTCCCCTGCGTCGGCAGGCGGACTCTCAACCACTGTGCCACCAGGGAAGCCCTATAGTAATTTTTAAATAAGCGAGGTCCTGAAATATCTAAAGGTGGATAGTAAGAAATTTCATTGCATCATTTATAGCAAAAACTTTCTTATAACAGATGCCATGGATGCTGGGATAAATCAATGCAAGCAGATTGATTTTTCTTAGGTCTTTAAATGTTTAAGCCAGCACCTGGCCTTTGTAATGTCTCTGGTTGTAGGTAATAGCTGGGAATTTCAGGTGAAGGATTACACCTTCTGAGTTAGTTATGCTACCCCAATGATCCATTGGATATGCTTGAAAATGCCAGTCTTAAATGTATTCATGGGATTCGGAAGAAATACTTCTTTGCCTGATACCTTGTGGTTTAGCTTTAGTACTTACTGTAGTCAGTCTATTTCTTTGAAATATTGAGCTGACAGCTTAAAATCCTAAGTTTCCTTTAAACTTGAGCCTGGCTTTGGAGGAGAAAAGGGGTGATGTGGGGGTGGATTTTATGTAAGGCTCTCCAAAGAGAATTCGCTGAAGTGCTTTTGCTGGCAGGACACAGGGAAGGCTAGTAAGCTGCTTCCTCTCAGTTTTTCTTGGGGTTTTGCCCTTAGCCTAGAACAACATTTAGTCAGATAACTTTACATCAGGGCCATAGGGGTCTCTTGCTGGTCCTTGTTGAAGTCATCATTTTCCTTCCATGAAGAAACATGGATAAGACCCAAATGCAAAGTCCAGATTTTGTCAAGCCTCTTGAACATTAGGAAAAGTCTTGATGCTCTTATACCCTTAATTCCCACCTAGATGTTTATTTCTCTTCGAAGTTGGAGGACTTAGTTTTTATAAATATCTCTTTTTTTTAATGATTTTTCTTTTTTTTAATTAAAATTTTTTTTTTATTTTTTGGCTGCGTTGGGTCTTTGTTGCTGCGTGTGGGCTTTCTCTAGTTGCGGCAAGCAGGGGCTACTCTTCGTTGCAGTGCACGGGGCTTATTATAGTGGCTTCTCTTGTTGCGGAACATGGGCTCTAGGGCACACGGGCTTCAGTAGTTGTGGCTTGCAGGCTCTAGAGCGCAGGCTCAGTAGTTGTGGTGCACGGGCTTAGTTTACCGCGGCATGTGGGATCTTCCCGGACCAGGGATCGAACCCGTGTCCCCTGCATCGGCAGGTGGATTCTTAACCACTGCGCCACCAAGGAAGTCCCTACAAACATCTCTTGATCAAATATTACCTAATAAGATTTCTTTCTTTGTGAATGAGGTTGGTTACCTCAGATGTATTGAAAATATATTCTGTGGAGAATACTAGTCTACCACTGAATCATTATTTCCAGGTTAAATGTAAACATTTAAACAAGCACTAAGAATTAAAATGAAGAGAGCAGTAGGCAGTGGAGACATGGGGTTAGCCCTAGATCTCTTGCCTAATTCTGAGCACATTTCCTCTACACATTTTTTCATCCATATATTGGAGTTAGCTTTACCTGCCTCTACTTAACCTCAGAGATCCAGTGAGATAAGAGTTCTGACGTTGCTTATGAATTACAGGGCCAACTCCACATACAGATTTTATCATCAGTATAAATATATTTAACGTAGACCTTTTAAAACTTGAAAATGTATCATAATTATCAATGAAGAATGAGATGCTTGCTAGAATTTGAAGGCATATGTCAAAAAACAAATATACAGAGAAAGAGCTCTTCAAAGACCATAGTGGAAGAGACAATATCTGAGCTTTAAGTCTTGACCTGAAAAGTACAGAGAAAGTGAGAGTGAGCATTCCAGATTAAGAAAATCTAGTGTGAAGAAGTGTAGGGCAGGAATGGGCATGACATGTTCAGGAAATTGAGAGGAAGTGATGTTCATTTTAGATTAAATTCCCCTTTATTACAAGTGTAAAGATGAAAACTTGAAGAGAATGACAATATTCTGAACTTTTATTCCATAGTAATAAGAAAAGGCTCATATAGCTTGCATCTGAATTAATTTAGAATTAGCAGGTTTAGCAGTAATTTAGGAGGAAACTAAGTACTTAAGGGCTCAGAAGGATACAAAGTAAAATTAGCATCATTTTTCTTGGTTCCATTAGAGAAGACTTCCTGGAGAAAGGGATTTTAGAAGAGAGTGGTAAAAGTGGATTTGTAGAAAGGTTGAAATCAAAAAACAATGCCCTCTATATAGGGGGGATTTGGCCAATAGCTGATTAGATGGTATGACCAAAAGTCAGGTCTGAACTGCAGTCTTTTAAGAGGCACATTAAAGGTACAAGGAATGCTGATTTGGATTCATTCTCCATTCATCTTGGTTCATCTTCCCCGATGGTCCCAGAGTCACATGAAAACCTGCAGGCAAAAGGTTTGTTACCTGTTACCTGTTCTGCTCTCTGAAGTTCCCTGCTACCCAGAAATATGGGGCTTGTGTTTTGCTTGAGACTTTCCATGCTCTGATCCATGCCTGTCTCTCTCTTGTTTCTTCCTATTTCCTCCCAAAAGGAGCTCTCTATTTCAGATAAGACTCCTGATCATTTCCTAGCATGTTGCTTTCCCTGTCTTTTCTTTCTAACTTTCTCCCATCAAGGGTATCTTTTCCTCCCCTTTCAACCATATGAGCTCAATCTGCTTTTAAAATCCAAGACTTCAGACATCACCTTTCCTCCTAACATCACTGACTCATTTTTTGGTTATCATTTAGGATGTATGTATTTCCTTGTGTTGCTATATTTGTTTGTCTTGCACTGTCTTTCTCTTGCTAGATTGAGAACATTGTAAAGGTGCTATGTGTTGTAACTTGCATCACATTGCTTGGGTTCTCTGCAGATGTGGTTGTTGATGACATTATAGACTAATGGTCCATATGAATTTGACTCATAGTCTTGTATAGACTAATGGTTTGCTGTTGTGTTTTGTGTGTTTGTTCATTTTGAATGGAAAATCAGATCTGGCTAAATGTGTACAACATCCTGGACATGAAAATCAGAGCCAAGTAAATGTGTAGAAACTGCCAAAATGTAAGCTTTGTGTAAGAGCAGAGACTTTTTAATTTGGTTAAGCACCATATCTCTAGCTCTTACTATCAGGCTCAAATGTGGTACTTAATACATATTTGTTGAATGGATGCTGGTTTAATTTACTTAAGCTGTAGGTCTTAATTTGGTATTTTAAAATATCTTTAGAATATTGTCTCAAAAAACAGGATCATTGTCTCCCTAGTGCATAAAGGATAATACACAGAATCTCATCATTTTCTCTGAGGAGAAGAAAACCTTGTTTTATGTTCTGTTTTGTCGTTCCTTTTTTTTTTTTTTTGGCTGCGTTCGGTCTTCATTGCTGCGTGCGGGATATCTCTAGTTGCAGCGAGCGGGGGCTACTCTTTGTTGTGTTGCGCGGGCTTCTCATTACAGTGACTTCTCTTGTTGCAGAGCATGGGCTCTAGGCCCACGGGCTCAGTAGTTGTGGCTTGTGGGCTCTAGAGTGCAGGCTCAGTAGTTGTGGTGCACGGGCTTAGTTGCTTCGCAGCATGTGAGATCTTCCTGGACCAGGGATGGAACCTGTGTCCCCTGCGTTGGCAGGGGGAATCTTAACCACTGTGCCATCAAGGAAGTCCCTGTTGTTTCTTTCTTTCTTTTTTTTTTTTTCCCCAGAAGAGGACAGAGGAAATAAGATGGGAAGTCATATTTGGTATAACCTAAATTGGAAAAATCTCAGGAAAGATTACCCTTCAAGATTTATGTTAAACTTTTCAAGTGTTTATTGAAGGGCTGCTGAGGTCTTTTATCTACATTGACACTTTATGGTAAATGTTGTACTTATCCTACCCTCCACGTTTCTTTCTATGGCAGCTTACCTGGTACTATTCAGAAGCTGAGAAAAATGCTAAAGATCAGGACCTTAAATTGTTCACTTTTGACAAGGCTTAAAGAATAGGGGTGAAGGAGCAGTTGTGTGAGATCACTGACACTTTTCTTTTTTTCTCTTTTCTTCTGCCTTCAGCTCAAGCCAGGGCAGAACAGCTGCAGGGACAGTGACAGTGAAAGTGCCAGTGGAGAATCCAAGGGCTTCCACAGGAGCAGCTCTCGGGAAAGGCTCAGCGATGTAAGTTAAAAAAAAGAACAAAACAAAAAAACTAAACAAAACCACCAGGTCACACATCCCTTGGGTCCGATTTCAATTTTCCAACACTCTCATCCCTTCACATCACTTTGTAAATATCCAAGCATTATTACACTTCATCCTTTCTTGGCATATAAATATTTGAGCATTGCTTTGTAGTGTCATTCTGTTTTCTGGTTTGACCTAATATGTGTTTTAACAAATTATAAGGTTGATGGGAGTATTTGTCAGCTTAGAAACAATAGATTACAAAAGGAAGTGATAATACTTTTAATATCAGTGTCACAAATGAAAGAAGTAGTCTGACAGCGCTACAACTGGGAGATAACATATTTAACTATGGGCTTTCTGTCATTTCTTCATGCATGAGCTTGGTTAACAACCTTTTTATTTATTTATTTTTTATTTTATTCCTGCTGGAAGGGATGACTAACCATCCACTTAAAGAGAAGGAATTAAATTTCCTGACTGATGTCTGGAGGAATAACCCTCATGAGCACACACCATACCTCTTAAGGAGGTCTGTCAGCCTTCTAGACCTGGCTCTAACCACTCTCCAGCCTCCTGTGCACCAGGCTGAGAACCATCTGGCCCTCTTTGGGCCTTCTTGCATTCTTCCCTAATGTGTCATATAACAGGATTCTTGACCCATCTTTGCACCTGAGGGCAACATTTTAAAACTTTCTTTTAAAATAGAACAAGGGCTTCCCTGGTGGCGCAGTGGTTGAGAGTCCACCTGCCGATGCAGGGGACACGGGCTCGTGCCCCGGTCCGGGAAGATCCCACATGCCGTGGAGTGGCTAGGCCCGTGAGCCATGGCCGCTGAGCCTGCGCATCCGGAGCCTGTGCTCCACAACAGGAAAGGCCACAACAGTGAGAGGCCCGCGTACTGCAAAAAAAATAAATTAAATAAATAAATAAATAAATAAATAAAATAGAACAAGTAGGGAGCAATTTTTATTAGTGTTAACCGAGAAAGGAACATTAACATATTGAGACAGTACTCTTTTATTCCCCAATTTTTTGGGTTTATTTGCAAAAGAATTTATTATTAGCTGAAGAAAATAATTCCACTGTTGATAAAAAAATAATTTGGATAGCCATTGAAGAACATTCTCAGAAATAACACCATTTTCCCTTTTGTGGTTAGCATACTCAATTTGGGAAATTTTGTTTTTCTCTTCCCTTCCATTCTCTTCTCTTCTCTTCTTTTCCCCTCTCCCTCTCTCCTCCCTGCCATCCTTCCTCCCTCCCTCCCTTCCTTCTTCCCAGCTATAGATTACCCTTCAGTCACCACAGGTGGTGACTTCAGGATTCTAAGCATCTTTCTCTTTTCTTTTTAAATTGAGTTATAATTAATATACAGTATTACATTAGTTTCAGGTGTACAACATAGTGATTCAGTATTTTTATACATTATGAAATGATGACCACAATAATCTAGTTTTCATCCATCACCATACGAATTTGTTATGGTGTCACTGACTATATTCCCTATCTGCACATTACATCCCTGTGATGTATTTGTCTTACAACTGGAAGTCTGTTCCTCTTAATTCCCTTCACTGATCTTGTCTGCCCAGCACCCCCCAACAGCCACCTCCCTCCTCTTTGGCAACCACTGGTTTGTTCTCCATATCTGTGAGTCTGTTTCTGTTCTGTTTTGTTTGTTCATTTGTTTTGTTTTGTAGATTTCACATATAAGTGAAATCATATGGTACTCATTTTTCTCTGTCTGACTTATTTCATTTAGTATGACACCCTCCCGTCCGTTCATGTTGCTGCCATTGACAAGAATTCATTCTTTTTTATAACTGAGTAATCTTACATTGTGTGTGTGTCTGTGTATCACATCTTATTTATTCATTTATCTGTTGATGAACATTTAGGTTGCTTCCATATCTTAGCTGTTGTATATAGTGCTGCAATGAATGTTAGGGGTACATAGATGTTTTTGAAGTAGTGTTTTTGTTTTCTTTGGGTAAATACCCAGAAATAGAGTTGGTGGATCATATGGTAGTTCTATTTTTAGTTTTTTGAGGGATCTCCATACTGTTTTCCATAGCAGCTGCACAAATTTACATTCCCACCAGTAGTGCACAGTGCTTCCCTTTTCTCCACATTCTCACCAACACTTGTTTCTTGTCTTTTTGAGAATTCTGACAAGTATGAGGTGGTATCTCATTGTGGTTTTGATTTGCATGTCCCTGATGATTAGTGATGTTAAGCATCTTTCGTGTGCCTGTTGGCCATCTGTATGTCTTCTTTGGAAAATGTCTATTTAGGTCCTCTGCCTATTTTTTAATCAGGTTGGTAATTATTTTGATATTGAGTCATATGAGTTCTTTATACATTTGGGATACCAATCCCTTATCAGATACATCATTTGCAAATATCTTCTACCATTCAGTAGGTTACCTTTTTGTTTTGTTGATAGTTTCCTTCACTGTGCAGAAAGCTTTTTAGTTTGATGTAGTCCCATTTGTTTGTTTTTGCTTTTTTTGTTGCCCTTGCCTGAGGAGGTATGTCCAAAAAAAAAAAAAAATGCTAAGACTAATATCAAAGAGATTACCACCTGTGTTTTCTTCTAGGAATGTTATGGTTTCAGGTGTTATATTTAAGTTTTTAATCCATTCTGAGTTTATTTTTCTGTACAGTGTGAGAAAGTGGTGCAGTTTCATTCTTTTGCATGTTGCTGTCCCATTTTCCTAACACTATTAAAGAAACTGTCTTTTCCCTATCATATATTCTTGTCTCCTTTGTCATAGATTAATTGACCATATGAGTGTGGGTTTATTTCTGGAATTTCTGTTCCATTGACCCATGTGTCTGTTTATGTGCCAGTACCATACTGTGTTGATTACTGTAGCTCTGTAGTATACTTTCAAGTCTGGGGGGCATGATACCTTCAGCTTTGTTCTTCTTTCTCAGTATAGGCATATAGACCAATAGAATAGAATTGAGAGTTTATAAATAAACCCATACATCTATGGCCAAGTAATTTTTGACACAAGTTTACATCCATTCAATTGGGAAAGAATTTTCTCTTCAACAGGTGGTGCTGGGACAACTGGTTTTTCCCATGCAAAAGAATGAAGTTGGACCCCTGCATCACACCATGTACAAAAATTAACTCAAAATGAATAAATGACCTAAGTATAAGAGCTAAAGCCATAGAATTCTTAGAAGAAAACATGTGGGCAAATCTTCATGACCTGAATTTGGCAGTGGATTTTTAGATGTGACATCAAAAGCACAAGCAACAAAAGAGAAAATACATATGTTGGATTTCATCAAAATTAAATACTTTTGTGCATCAATGGGCATTATCAAGAAAATGAAAAGAAAAGGTACAGAATGGGAGAAAAATATTTGAAAATCATATAACTGATAAGTGTTTAATATCCAGAATATGTAAAAAGCTCCTAAACTCAACAACAAAAAGGTAAACAACAAAATTCAAAAACGGGCAAAGGACTTGAATTGACATTTATGCAAAGAAGATATACAAATGACCAATAAGCACATGAAATATGCTCATCATTATAGTCCTTAGGGAAATGCAAACCAAAACCATAATGAGATATCACTTTACAGCTACTAGGATAGTTATAATTTTTTTTTTTTTTTTTTTTTTTTTTTTTTTTTTTTTTGCGGTACGCAGGCCTCTCACCGTTGTGGCCTCTCCCGTTGCGGAGCACAGGCTCTGGATGCGCAGGCTCAGCGGCCATGGCTCACGGGCCCAGCCGCTCCGCGGCACATGGGATCCTCCCAGACCGGGGCACGAACCCGTATCCCCTGCATCAGCAGGCGGACTCTCAACCACTGCGCCACCAGGGAGGCCCAGTTATAATTTTAAAGAATGGAAAATAACAAGTGTTGGCATGAATATAGAGAAATTGAAACCCTTGTACATGCTGGTGGGAATGTAAAATGTTGCAGCCACTGTGGAAAACAGCTTGGCAGTTCCTCAGAAAGCTAAACAGAGAATTACCATACACCTCACCAATTCCAATTTTAGGTATATACCCAAACATCAGGTACTTAAAGAGATACTTATATGCCAGTTTTCATTGTAGCATCATTTATAATAACCAAAAAATAGAAACGTCCCAAGTGTCCATCAGCAGGTGAATGGATGAATAAAAAGTGGCATATATGGACACTAGAATATTAGCCCTAAAAAGGAATTAAGTTCAAACCTTGAAAACATTATGCTAAGTGAAATAATCTAGACATTAAAGGATAAATATTGTCTGATTCCACTTACATGAGGTATCGAGAATATGCAAATTCCTAGAGACAGAAAGTAGAAAGGGAGTTACCAGGGACTAGTGGTAGGGGTGGGGGACTGTGAGAGATGGGAGTTATTGTTTAATTGTAACAAAATTTCTGTTTGTGATGATGAAATAGTCTTGGAAATAGTTTTGATGATTGCATAGCATTGTGAATGTAATTAATGCCACTGAATTGTATACTTAAAAATGGTTAAAATGTTAACTTTGTTGTATATATATATTTATTTTACCATAATAAAAAAGTTGAAAAATATTAGGGCTGTAACAATCCTGCCAATCTCGTGTCAAGCCAATCTATAATATACTTTGAGTTTATATTGCTTATCATTAAAATTCATATTTCTTGCAACACTATTAAAAGATTAAAGAAGGAGAAATGACACATATAAAAAAAAGGAGGGCTTCCCTGGTGGTGCAGTGGTTGAGAGTCCGCCTGCTGATGCAGGGGATGCGGGTTCATGCCCCGGTCCGGGAAGATCCCACATGCCGCAGAGCGGCTGGGCCCGTGAACCACGGCCGCTGAGCCTGTGCGTCCGGAGCCTGTGCTCCACAGCGGGAGAGGCCACAACAGTGAGAGGCCCGTGTACCGCAAAAAAAAAAAAAAAAAAAGGAAAGGAAGAAAAAGAAGTAGTTGGCTTTTAGTGAGTTGTTTCAAAACCTCCAGTCACTGTTTCCTTCACATGAGCAGTTGTGAGGTTGCAGAGGCTTACCTCAGGGCCATTGCAATCTAAAATCTTCTGAGATGAAAGCCTTTGACAAGTCAAGCCACAAAACAACTCTTTTGGATATCAGGGCAACATCTACCCACACAATATTTTAAAGAATAAAGATGCTTCCATTTTTTCTTAAAAGAGAATTAGTAATTAATTACTTTAATGACTATCAGAAAATGAGGAGGTGGAGTTTGTTAAAATATCTCCATGTCTCTCATCACCATGCTTGTGCTTTCATTACTTTCTTGAACATATGGAAATAGTTATTATTAACCATTTTAATGCCCTTAATCTACTAATTGTGTCATCTGTGTCATTTCTGAGTCTGTTTCTATTGATTGGTTTTTCTCCTCCTTATGGATTGTATTTTTCTGGCTTTTTTGCATGCCTGACACTTTTTTTGGGGGGATGCCAAATACTGTGAAGTTTTTTTGTTGAGTGCTGGGTATTTTTGGTTTCCATAAATATTCTTAAGCTTTATTCTGGGCTACTATTATGCCACTTGGAATAATATTTTGATTTTTTTCTGAGGTTTATTTTTATGCTTTTCTGGGTGGAACATTCAGAATATCCTTTAGCCTAAAGCTCATTTTTCCCCAGTACTGAATACTCTGCCTAATTCCTGATGTGTTACAAGGTTTTTCCACTCTGGCTGGTGGGAATACCAGTTGTTCCCTGCCCTCTGTAACTCTGGCATTTGTTCTACCTGCTCCTTTTCAGTGGTCATTTCCCTTGCCTTGGGTACTTTTCACCCACAGATGTGCTGATATGGACTCAGGTGAAGAGGAGAGGGAAGCCTTCTGCAGGTTTCCTGATTCTCTCACTGTGAGCCTCTCTTTTCTCCCATCTTCTGCTTTGCAAATTCCAGCTGACTTGGCTTCCTCTTACTATCAACTCTGTCTTCTCAACTCAGGGATGCTTCTGGGATCCACCTGGGTTACCCCCAACCACCCGACTATGGCATGAAAACTCTCTTCACACAGTAAGCTGGGGCAACTGTAAAAATTATTTCATTTGCTTTCTGTCTCTCTAAGATCACTGCACTGCCTATCTAAACTTCTAAAAAACCTTTTTTTCCACACATTTTGTCTAGTTTTTTAGTTGCTTAAGGTGTTAGAGTGAATTTGATCCCTGTTAGTCCAGATTGCCCACTCTGGATTTTCAGCTGAGATAAAACTCCCTTTAAGTCTTCCACTCACTTTAGTGATATTTTTAGGAGCTGTGGCAGTTAAGACTTACTCTCAAGTGCAGCTAATCAAGATAACTGTATTATTCCAGCTTTTTTTTTTTTAATTGGACAGGCAAAACGAGTAAGAATGAAGAATTTCAGTGTGGCTGGAGAATTTGACTCATGGGTGAAGCTTAAAAACCAAATGTGCTTGTTTTTTCTAAATTACATATCCCCAGACTACATTGCCAGGAGGGAATAATAGTTCACAAGGACTCTCACATTGATCAAGGAGACATAGTAACTTGTTTAGATTAGTCACTAAGGAAAAAGTTAAGGGAAATAATTGAATATATAAATATTCATAGTGAGTTATTCAAGGGGGAAAATATTGTTTCTGACTTATACAGAATTTTGTAAGTGAGGAAGTTTTCAAAACTCAGGGCCTAAACTTAGTAAATAAAAGCCTCAAATTTTGAAGTGATCATAGGCATTCATTACAAACAGACTAGGTTTTAACAGCTATTTTGCTATTTATTATCCATGTGACCTTGAGCAAAAAACTTGATCTTTCCAAGCCTTGGTTTCTTTATCTGTGAAATGGGGGTCATTTCATCTACCTTGTTAGGTTTCTTTTAAAAGGTTACCTGGTACTGTGTGTTTGAATCACGTAACAGTTCTTGGCATACCCAGTGTGCTCATAAGTATTTATTTACTTTCTTTCTGCATCAGATTTACACCTACCTTAGGAGGCTTCTCTACCCTTTCTGATTTGAATTCCCTTGTAGTGGTCAATTCGACAAGACCTGCTTATCTCAATCATGACAAACACCATTCTTCCTCCCAAATAAAATCCTCATTATTCTATGTCTCCTTGCCTATTTTTCTCAACTTTGAACTCTCTCTCTTATTTTCTTGTGTCTGTATTGGATCCCAGAGCTAGTATCTTCAAAATCGAGCCCTGTTCCTTCCTCTGTCTTACTTATCCTGTTTACTTCGTCACTCTGCTTTATTTACTGACTTTATTTCTGAAGAGGCATTTGGCTATGATTATCCTCTCCTTGACATGACTGATGCTTCAGATGCCCTCATCATTTCTTACACAGATGATTCCTGTGGCCTCTCAGTGATGTAATCTGACGCATCTCTGTTTCCTTTGCCCTGTACTCGACAAAGCTTCCACAGTTGTTTTTCTAAGAGTCAGAACTCACTATTAAACTTTCTTCTTTAAGATCCTTTGCAGGCACACTCCTGAGGTTATAAGCAGAGCCCTCCACTGGGACATATGAAACTACCTCTTCATCCTCTCTCTCTCCCTCTACTTCCCAATGGTTTGTACCTTATACTTGTTCCTTCTGGACCGCTCTTTTTTTTCTTTTTTTCTTAAATAATATAAACTTTCAAATTTTCCTATTTTTGTTTCTTTTGTCTCCTTTTTTTTTTTCTCTTTTCCTTCTGCAACCCCTATGTCACTTCCTCTAGCAAACTCTTCCTACCACCCTGTGGAAGTAAACAATTTTAATGCTTTATTCAGATAACTACCTGGATATGACTCTAGTGTCTCTCTGAAAGAATTTTGGGTCAGGATTTTAATTATGAAAAGGCAGACACATATTTCATACTTTTAAAACTTTCAAGATGTTGAAGGAATTGAAGCATTTCAGAAATTAGGTGAAAAGGGATTGAAGTCTAGTAAGTGTTGTGCTACACAGTTCTCTAATCTTATCATTCTGTAGCTCTTTAGTCCATTTAATATCACAGTTGAGGCGTTTCTTCTGCTGCTTCTTGAAACACCCCTTCTACCTCGAATCTCCCAAGTTTGGGGGGTTTTATTGATTTATCTGTGCCACTGTGCCATTATCCATCCATCTATGCAAGCATCTTTCCTAGCCTCCTTTTTCCCACCCAACACCCAAACATTTATTGTCAGGTTTACTAGTTACTGTTAAGGAAGAAGTAGACAAAGGCCACACCATCAATGAACTTCCCTGTATTTAAGAAAAAACTCTAATCCAGACCTGTGACAGACTCTTGGTATTCTGTTTCTCCTTTCTTTTCTTTTTCTGTTTTTGCCAGATTTTCATTTTCCCTACCAGTTTGTTTATGCCTTTTGCCTTTCCTGTATCATGTTTTTATGTGTTTTCTTGGATAGTCAGTGTTTTGATTGTCCAGAAATATTTATCAAATACCTTTTAAGTGTCAGGTATAGTTCTGGGCACTTGAGATTGATTGGTGAACAAGATGAAGCCTCTGCCCTCATGAAGCTTCTACTCTATTGAGGGAGGCAAATAGCGAACCTGTGAGCAGATGATAACATTGTTTTTGATGTGTAATACATTTTGTGAAGTAAACTAAACAGTAGTGGGGGGTGGCAGGGTGTGTGCTGCCACTTTAACTGGAGTGATTGGATTAGTCCTTTCTTTCTTTCTTTTTTTTAAAAAATATTTATTTATTTATATTGTTGCACTGGGTCTTAGTTGTGGCTCACGGGCTCTTTAGTTGTGGCATGCGAACTCTTAGTTGCGGCATGCATGTGGGATCTAGTTCCCTGACCAGGGATTGAACCTGGGCCCTCTGCATTGGGAGCGCAGACTCTTATCCGCTGTGCCACCAGGGAAGTCCCTGGATCAGTCCTTTCTGTTTTGGTGATTTTTGAACTGAAGCCTGAATGACGAAAGGAAGGAAGAACATCTAGGCAACAAGAGTGACAAGGTCACGGCCCTGAGTCAGGACATGTTTAAGGGGAAGAAAAAAGGCCAGTGTGGCTAGAGCAGAGTGCATGAGCACAGGAGCTGGTCACATAATATCTTCTAGCTCATGGTAAGCAGGCTAGGTACTGTATTAGTTTCCTGGGCGGCTGTTATGCATGACCACAAACCAGGGAGCTTAAAACAACAGAAATCTATTATCTTGTAGTTTGTAAGGCTAGAAGTCCAACATTAAGGTGTCAGCAGGGCCATGATTTCTCTGAAGTCTCCAGAGAGGAGTCTTTCCTGTCTTCTAGCTTCTGATGGCTTCTCACAATCCTTGGTGTTCCTTGGCTTATAATGACATCACTTCGATGTGTGCTTCTCTTCACATGGGCTTCTACTCTATTCGTAGCTCTGTATGTCTTCTCCTCTTCTTATAAAGAGAGCAGTCATTGGATTTAGGGCCCACCTTAATCCAGTATGACCTCAACTTAATTACATCTGCAAAGTCCCTATTTCCAAACAAGGTCGTTATATCAGTCAGGGTTCTCAAGTGAAACAGAGCCAAAAGGATGTATTGACATATACAGTTACGGAGGCTGACAAGTCTCAAAATGTGTAGTCAGCAAGCTGGACTCCCAGGAGAGTTGATGGTTAGATCCAGTCTGAGTCCAAAAGTCTGAACAAACCCTAAAGACCAGAAGGATTGACACCCAGGAAAAGTCTGTGTTTCAGTTTGAGTATAAAAGCAGGAAAAAACTGTTGTCCCAGCTTGAAGGCTGAGTCAGACAGAGGAATTCCCTCTTATTCTGAGTATGGTCGTCCCTTTTGTTCTATTAAACTGATTGGATGAGGCCCACCCTAGGGAGGGCTTTTCTCAGGCTGTTGATTTAAATGTAAACTCATCCAAAAACACCCTCATGGTAACACCCAGAATAATCTTTGAGCAAATATCTGGGTACCCAGTGGCCTAGTCAAGCTGATGCATAAAATTAACCCTCACAATCACATTTTGAGGTTCCAAGCAGGCCTTATAATTTTAGGGGAACACTATTTAACCCACTATATAGGTTAGTATTTAAAAAGCCTCTCAAAGATGTTAGAAGGAATTGTTGTTAACAATTTTTACTTTAAAATGTTTACTTTTCCTTTTATATGAAGAAATGCAGGTGAAAATGAGCACAAGGATGAAATTAAGGAAAGAAGTTGGAAGGCTGTTGAATATAGATAAGAGCTGATAACAGTTGGAAATGGGTTATAACAGAGGGTTGAAAATTGAATTTGGAAGTGACCATTTCCATACCTGATGCTTTTTTCGAGTTGTGCCCCCATTTTTACTTCCACTAGTAGCTCATTTCTCCATTTAAATATATTTTGCATCTTTGTAAGTTATTAGTAATCTTATCTTCAAGGCACATTTCTTAGGATTAAGATTTTAGGTTCTTTTAATTGTCATTGTCTTCTAAACTACTACAGAAAGTAATTGAGCTTGTCTTGTGACCTTTGTAGGAAACATAGTTGGCCAAGTGATTCGTAGCATGATCCTTCTGCTTTTTACTCCCAAGAGAGAAAAGCATAACATGGAGGTGGGTAGGCAGGGATGTCAGACACAAATGATGATTTGGAAGAATTTTAAATTATTCTATTTAAATTAGCCCTAGGGTCAGAGCATACATTTTCCTCTAGGGGTGGAATGCACATCCATCCCATACTTAGGGGGCCTTAATAGTAGCCATGGCCTCTTTGTGTAGATCTCTAATGAATGGAGTACATCTATTTTGGATGGATAATCAATTTTTGAAATCCCTTGTTGTAGGTGAGCTGTTAAAACAGAAATGTTAACTTCATGAGTTTAATGAGTAGCTTCAATGATGACTTAGTGACAGAGATGGATAGAGAGTCAGGTGGGGGGCAGTGAGAAGAGTAGAATGAGCATTTAATGAATATCCACTTGCAGACTTGAATGTTAGCAGCAACATTCTCCTTCCTGGAAAATGTCTTTCAACTGTGCATCCCATTACTATTCCTGCAGCCCATGTAGCTTGGAGATTGAGGCAGAGTGTGTTTGTAAGAAAGCTCTCCTTTGCCATGTAATGAGACTGAGGTGGGTAATTTGCAGAGACTGCTGGAGCAGTGGTCAAATCTGGAAAAAAAAAACAAATACAAAAACAACCCAGAATGAAAAGACCATGTTAAACAGGAGATAGCTTATAATGAGCCTGGAAATCACATATCAGACAGCCAGCTGGCTGGAATTTCTTCATGTTCTTGTCTTCTCATGCAAACTGCTAAATACATTCTCTTACTCTGTTTTCTCAGTCTCTCTATACCTCTCATTTCTACCTAATGCATTGAAAATATGAATGAATTGGCAACTCTACCACTTGAAGAAATAAGAATGAAGCCTTTTTCATTATTCAGCAGACACAGTTGCCTAAACATGTGGGCATATGGTATTATTTCAAATGCTTTTGAATCCAAGGATGGTTTTATTTATTGCATTTTTTAAAAAATCTCCTTTTAGTTTTTCAACCCTCATTTTGACTCATAGCCTTTTTTAGATTCTATGGCCACTTTTGCTATATAGTTTGGACAGAGTATGCCTTCTCTCTCCAAGCAAGAAAAATGGAAGACCCTTCCTCTCATTATAAATTGGGGAAACACAGAAAGTTAAAATCAGCTTGATTCCATGAAATGGTTCAGTGGTCAGGGCATCACCACCTGTCTGCTTTCCTAAGCCTTTACCTCTTGGTGTCTGTCTCTTCTTCTATAACATGAGAAAACAGTAACAATCCCTAAATGCACGTATGTAAGCAAATAGCTAACATAATACATTTCTAACAATTAAAAAGCTGTTTTAAAATATTTATTTAATTCTTGTAGCATAATCTGTTGTTGCCCATGGTTTAAGGTGTTCATGGATTTTGTGACTCGGAAAAATGTTAAAGCTATCAAATATTGCCAGCTATATTTAGATACAGACTTAGATTAGGTATATATGACCGAGACTCTTCTGGGCCTTTTGGATAGCAACGCCTCAGGGATGTGATATGTGTCCTGAGCTATCAGTGAAACCCTGACTCCTGCCTGTTGCTGGTCTCAGAACTTCTGTTATACCTTTGTATGAGGGTGGAGGTCCTGCTGGTGACCAGGAATAGTGTCCCACTAAATACAGGGCCATAACAGATTCTTGGGCTTACAGAACTGGACAAGGAGAAATCTCTTTATTTCAGAGATATTTCTGTTCAAATTCTCCAGTGATGATTAAAGGGAGTTGGCAACTGGCCAAGAAAAATGTGATGGGGAAGAGAGTTAGAGGGAAGGAAATGTCAATGCCGTGGACATTTGGCGAAGTAGATTAGAAGGGTTTTTCCACGAAGTTTTCTGCCAGGTCCAGAAATTGTAACTTGATGCCACAAATCTTTTTCTATTAAAAAAAAAAGGTGAGTCCAGTGGGTTGGCAAATGTGGGTAGCCTTTGACTCTAAGGTTCTTTATGCTTTCTAGCAAATGCTGAAACTCCAGCAGACCTTTAATGTACAGGAGGATCTAGTGTCTCTGTTCCTTCATGTGTGTCTGTGTTCGTGCATGTGTGTGTGTGTGTGGGGGTGTTATAAGGCAGGGTACTTAAATGCTTTGTTGCATTATGTTAATTCCTCGGCAGTGCAATCAAATTCATGTCGTAATTAAAGCTGTCAGTTGGAAGGCAAGCCAATCGCCACGAAAACACAGCATAACAAATGAAGTGAAATGATTCTGCGTGTAGCTATACAATGCTTCGCCAGGCATGAAATTAAATAAGTAATTTGATGTTGACATCAGAAATTGAAATGATACCCACTGTTCCCTCATTCAGTCAAACCTGCATAAACAATAGCCAGAACAAATATGCACAACAAAGCCGTCTTCTCCACCCAGCTCCCTGAGTAATGTACAATATATATGCAAAATGAGTATAACAGAGCTTCCCAAGACCAGAAGGATGTAATTTTCTTTGGTATACAATAAGATGATACATATGTGGGGGTGGGGAGGTGGGTTTGAAGGGGTCCTTCTGCTTCTGGGATAAAATACATTTGCAGAGAGGGGGGAAAATACTGAAATTAACAAACCCCATGCTCTCCCTCTGAGAAATTCATCCTAAAGTGAATTTACCTCCCTGGGGCATGACTCCAGGCTAGTGGAGATCTAACTTGGCTTTTGCCTTCCTCTGTTCCACGGAGGGGTGTAGGTGCCGAAAACAGGTGATGCTGTCACATGGCTAATCACTGCTGAGAAGCTGTCTCCATGACTACTGTGGATATCTCTACATACTGTTTATGGGATTAAGAATGAAACAGGATTTTTGAACATCAAGTCCAGTGACAGGATCACACATCTAACATTCTTTATTCCCCTGAGCCTGTCTGGAACACTGAGGGGGAGAAAGTTTTGCTTTGGGAGCTGCATTTAGGAGCATACTGTCCTTGTTTGATGCGGATGCTGTTTGTACTTACAGCACCATTATTTCCTTCTCAAAGCCAGTGTAAAATTAAGAATCACATCTACTGTATTTTTGGAGGTATTAAATTCACCTGAGCCCCACTCCCATACAATCCATTCATTCATTCATTTATTTATACATTAATTCAACAAATACTTATTAAATGCATCCTGTGTGCAAGGCATTGAGCTAAGCTCTGGGGAAGCCATGATGAGTCAAGCAGATGGTCCCTGCTACCTGTGGTTTGCAGAGTAGGGACAGGACATTTCGGTGGAACAGTTAGAGGTTACCTAAGTAACTGTTGCAGCACCATGGAAGTCTGGTCCCTCCGTGGAAGGTGTAACAGCCGACCCAAGCTAGACAGGGAGAGGCCTTGCTGGTACAAGGATGCTTAGCTGAGACCTGAGGGCTGCCTCAGTGTTCGCGTTCTTTTTGTTTCAAACTTATTTGGGGCCTCTCTTGTTCATAAAGAGGACACTAAAAATCAAAGAATTTGTAATGAGAGGTTTTAGGAAAAAAATAAACAAACATACAAAAACAGACAAGTTTAAAGCACAAACCAAGTTGTTTTTTGGGGGTCTCTTTCCACTAAGAAGTGATACTGCATGTACCTTTCAGCATCACTGTTCTTTAATTCCCTGTGTGTGAGAACTATGGAAGCCTAAATTGATAATTTTTGTGACTAAAACCTTTAGAAAAATGGTGCTTTTCACTACTTCCCTTTACCCACACATTCTTTGCATTCTAGTCTACTAATTATGTTTACAAAATGTCTCATTTTTGAAAAGAATTCTGTGTGTACTAACTGGTGCCTTGAGGGGATAAACTGGCAAGTAGGTCACACACTGGAAAAGTCATCCAAACCCACTGGGCTTTTTATTTTCAAGTCAGTCTGGGCTTTTTCCTCTTGCCTGCCCCTTTGCGGCCACAAAACTGAGTAGCTTGAGACCAGGGCATTGAATGTCAGCAAGTCAGGGAGGCAGGCTGATGCGTGTCTGTTTAGTCTCAGTGCAGGGCGAAATGCCATCATTAATTCATTACCCAGCTGCCTGTCAAATAAATTGGCAATTACATCCACCGCAGAATCTTGGAATTCAGTAAATAGCACGTTAGCATCTCTGAGTTGCTGAGAGATGTAAAGGGGAAAATTAAGCAACACGGTGTTTGTATCAGTAGCAGATGACAAGGGGCCGCGTATACAGGCTATGTGGTGTAGTGATGAAAAGCCTGCGAAGGACTGGTAATGAGCTGTGTGGATTGGAATGTGTTAAAAACCATTGCTGATTTTCCACTTTGTCTTTATGCTTTCTTGCAGAGTTCAGCTCCTTCCAGCTTGGGAACAGGCTACTTCGTAAGTTTATCTCATCTTCCACATGTGTGCCTCATATTGGCATTGATTTACTTGTATAATGTATGCTCATTAAGATGTGAAAAAAATCCAAGCAATTCCCTCTCAGTCCTAAAGAGCAGACTGATGTCCATCCTTTTACTAAGAGTTGTTTCACTTTTAAAATACATAACCTGTTGGACTCTAGGGATCACAAGTCAGTCTGTGATGTGGGCCTGGTTCCCAGCACCCAGAACATTTGCTCCTTACCTGGCAGTGTACGGGGGATACAGGGAAATGTGATTGCCTCGTGCCACCTTTCCTGCAAAATTGTGTTTTTAGTGGGAAGTGTCGTGTGGTGGACAGAAATCAATTTATGCATTGAGGTATATATTCATTTTAAGATCTCTTGAAGAACTTCCCCACATATACAATGAATTGCCATTTTTTAATTTTGATGAGAGATGGTGTTTTAATGGATGTTTTCCCTCACAATCTGAGTAGGTGGCCTTTAGATTTTTTTTTCTTCAATCATTAAACTCCTCATTTTATCAAATATAGATGTATTATTTCATTTCAAGACCTTATTTCTGTCCTTTGAGAAGGGTGTGGATGGTGACATACCTCAGGGCTTATCACAGTATTTCTCATTTATAAAGAAATTGTCACTTCATTTCTTTTATCTGTAGCTAAATTACCCTTCTTGGATTCAATAATACTTTTCAAGGTATAAATAAAAAAGAATTACAAATAGATATTATTTACACAACAGGATAACATGACAGTGTAGACATTTGTTGCAGTATTTAAAGGAATTTAAAGGAATATGATTTATGTTCCGAATGACGAACACTGATACTCTAATATCTGCTCAGCATTTTCTGAGAAAATAATGAAATCATGAAAATAAAGTAGAAAATAATTACTGATTCAGTTTTGTTGCCTTTAAATTTCTTCCCTCTAAAATGCTAATTACTCTGGTTTTCTTCTGCCCACACATTTGTCTCCATACATTTATGTTAAATTCATGAAAACAAGCATCATTTCATTGAATAATAAGTCTTTTCCAAGCTTGGAAGAAGTGGCATTTTCTTTTTTTTTTTTTTTTTTTTTTTTTTTTTTTTTTTTTTTTTTTTGCGGTAGGCGGGCCTCTCACTGTTGTGGCCTCTCCCCTTGCGGAGCACAGGCTCCGGAGCACAGGCTCAGTGGCCATGGCTCACGGGCCTAGCCGCTCTGCGGCATGTGGGATCTTCCCAGACCGGGGCACGAACCCGTGTCCCCTGCATCGGCAGGCGGACTCTCAACCACTGCGCCACCAGGGAAGCCCAGAAGTGGCATTTTCTAAATGTTGATTTTTTTTTTGTCTTAATCTATGATACGAGGAGAAAAAGGGTAAAGTTTTTTTTGGTACCTGCTTAATACAGTCAGCACACATCATTGCTCCTTATTATGGTTGAATATTCATGCTTACAGAAACAAGCAGGATGCTGAAACAGGATCCTGCTTCAGCAGTTGAAATAACAGAAGTATTCCCATCTGCCATCTCTTCACACCAGGCTGGATGTGGGTTGAGATGTTGGAAGTAAAATCTGGAGACTGCCAATGTTTATTCTCTATCCAAAAGCTAAATTCCCCCTCTTTGCTTTCTTCAGCAGAAGAAGGCCAATGCCACTGACTCAGCCTTTGATCACTTCTAGACTGAACATTCTAATATATATATATTTTAACTGTCCGTATGAGCACTCTGAAAGAAGAAAGTCACCTCTAGAAGCACTGAGAATTTTATTATGCTTTTGTTCACTTATTTTTCTCTCTAATTCCAGGAATGTTTATTTTAATTCTCTAATGATAGGTTCCTGTGAATAAAGAGTCTTTGCAATTATGAATCTCAAATAAATTTTACACTTACACAATTTTGGATGAGTATAAAAGCTTTTTTCTTATTTTGGAAAAATTATTCTTAATATTACTTTGCTTATATATAAAAAATCTGTAGTATTATTAGCTTACATGAAGAAGATACATACCAGATGTATGTTCAGCTCTCAACTATGACAAAAATGCTCTACTTAGAATGTGTTTCCAATAGTGAGATTATTATGTTATCAAAGTGCAAAATCCACTGATATTATTGCCAAGTCCTCATCAAAAAGTGTCTTCTGTTTCAATTTTCGTATCAACAATATTACATGTAATACTTAATTTCAGGTACTAACTTCAGCATTGGTGAGTTTCACACTTCTAAGTGGAAAATAGTATATTCACAACTTTTACTACTTTCAGGCCAACCTATTCTTTGCACTGTGTTTTATGATCTATGGTGTCATAATAACCTTTACTTAAGTCTGTGATGAGGGTTCAGCATCAGGTAAGTGGAATGGTGATATTTCGACTTTAATCCTCTTCAGCATCTCTTTGAAGTGGGGACGGAGGCAAATCACCTGCAGAGTCAAAGAGCTATTAATGCAATTGAACCATAATGTGAATTCTGGTATAAGAAAACTGAAGGCACTCACCTCTTGAGTTTAACAACCTGGAACTGTTTTCTTAAATACTCTCCCTTGCCCCAACATTACTCTAACTTCAGAATCTTCTTTCATTTAGACTGTATGCTCCTGTAGAGCTTTTAGTGAACTAAGGTAAAACGCTGATCATTGTGTGTGCTAATAAAATAGATGCCCACCTACCTATATGCACGTGCATGTGTATGTGTACACACACACACGTGTGTGTACCTTATCCACAGCCAGTATATTTTACTTTCTTTCCGTTCTTTTCATTTATCAGTTGTGGTAAGTTAAAGGGTTTTAAGAAGAAACCTTTGTTTTTGATTTAGTTGTATTTGTTTATATCTCCTTGGTTTTGTGTTCCAAAGATGTCTGCTTAGGTCTGTCACTTTTCCAATCCATTTATAAGCTGAAGATTTGAGAAATGAGAACAGCAGCTAAAATCAGTATTTACATAAGCATATTGCAAAGAATTCTTAAAGTAGACAAAATAGAGAAGGATTGGAACAAACTTTTCACATTTTTGGGAGCTTTGAATAATGTGGGTGTTATATACACAGAGAGACACACATATATATTCATTACATACTCATGCCCAGCTCATATTCTAAATATAAATGGAAGTATAGACTAGTTGGAATCTATTTGCTTTTTTATTTTTTTGGCGAGAGTACCAAAACTTGCTGGAATGTGTAGGATTTTCTTTTTTTTTTTTAAACGTTGATGCAGTGAACACATTTTCTTTACTTTCTTCTTTTACATGTATTTGAAGTTTTATTATACATAGTATACAATTAAGAATTTAGAGACTGAATGATATGAAGACTACTGTGTGCCCTTGGGTGAATTATCTGATGTCTCTGAGTCTGTTTCCTCATCTTTATCTACCTAAGAGAGTTGTGATTATTAAATAAGATATTTAATGCACACAAAGCAGCTCTCATTAATAGGAAATAATATGTATTCTCTTCTGTTATTCCCACTGTAGTGTGTGATGGAATAAACTTGGCCTCATTAAGTGGTTGTGCAATGTTGTGGTGGTAGAGGATTACCACTGGAAATTCATGGTAAAAAGTAAATGTTGTAATTTATAACTGTAGGATAGGAATATTTTATTCTCATTACATTCTTCTCGTAGCTTTCTCAGGAGCCTAGGATTTTGTGTTTGGTCAGCTGTATATCAGTTTACTCCATATAGAAACATAAAACAAATATGGAATTCCTTCTCTGTGATCCTCTATGATCATGATGAGGTTGGGATGAAATATTCTATAGGCTGTCCACATATTATGGTTGTTTAATTTGTCTATTAAAGTTATTTGTTGATTTTCTCCCTTAGACTTGAGGCATTTAAAGACTGCTGATGGCTCTTGTGGTTGGGCTGGGAGGTTAAGAAAGACCTGTTCAACATATTCAGGTTTATGAGGTTGTATCACATGCTTGCTGCTGTCTGTCACTAAAAAGTGGATGCCCTAGCCTACCCGAGTAGAAGAGTAGAGTGAGAAGGCCAGTAAAAACATCTCATAGTTGCCAGAGGTCTGGTGTGTCATCACAGGAAAGATCCGGACTCACTCTTTACAAGCACTTTGACTCCATAAGCTGGTAGTTGGGACCTATCATTGGTGTAGCGATAAGTTACTTGTCAGGCTGAACTTGATCCCTGGTGTTGTTTTATTTAGGTGACAGGTCCTGCCTGCTTCTCTGGATAATTTTCAGCCTTCTTCCAGGTTTGAATTTAAGTGTCTTAGGCCCATAGTCTCAAAGAGCTTGGATCCTGCTTTTGGACACTCCAGTGATACAGAGCTTTTCCTTAATGGTTCTCAACTAGTATTTTTCATCCTCCTCATTTGACTCACATCTAGTAATATACACTCTTTATCAAGGAAACCAACCCACTTCTACTTAGTGATTTAAAAAAACTACCACATTATATAATAAAGGGGAATTTTTTAGTGGTACCCATCTTAAAATGGGATTTGTGTTATTACTGTTTTCCTGTGCTGTAGAATTACTTAAGAAACAATGTTGATAGTGCTGGTAACGGGCAGTAGGTGCAAAATATTGACCTGTGACTTTCCATTCAAAGTTATAAGGTCATAAAAGGATTAAATTCTTTGTCCTAAGCTTTTGACTATATAAACCCTTAAAATATTTTTTTTTTCTGTAAGTTTATGACTCTCAAAACTGATTGGTGGTATTTTGTATAACCATAGTTGCTTCTTTTTAAAATCTCAGAGTGGACTTTATTGTTAGGTAAGAGTCAAATGAGTTTCTTTAAAAAGGTGAAACTTTCAAAAATATGTAATTGTTTATCTAATAGACTGAGCTTTTCTTTAAACAGACACTTCTGACATTTTGTCTTTCAGTAGGCATTAAGTGCCTTCTCTGGCAGGCACTGTTCTAGGTGTTGGGTTATAGAAGTAAAAAACTATGGCCCCCTTTGCAGGGAATTTAGTCTTCCCTAAACCCAGATCCTTTCCTTTGTGATGCTTTTAAACATTTTGACACATTGTACTTAAATGAGAGGTTTGGGGCTGTACAGAGACCTAACATTCTTAGACTTTATAATGTTTCCATGGGTTTTAACTTAAAAGTGCAAATATATCAACCTGGCCTTGACTGCAACCCCACCCAAAGTCATCTTACTTCCCACCTGCCAGTGCTTGCTAGTGATGCTGTGAGAGGGTTTTGTAACTCAAGTATTTATTCCTAACCTTTGAGTGCTTATATTTAAGGTAAATAACACTGAGTATTTTAAAGATGTCACTCAAATAAGACTCCAGCATTTATATGTATTAGTAATTAACTCTGAGTAAATGAATTATTGGCCATTACTTATTTGCTGACAAGTTTCCATTTTAATGGAAATTTTAAAAATCTGAATTTCATCAGGCATCTCCGGTTATTATAGGCGACTTTTAGACCCATTGGTAAAAACTGAGTTGGAAAACAGCTCACAGATGGAGAATTCAATTGATTTTAATTGTCAAGTATGTGTTAAATATCTATTCTTAGTTCTCAAGATAAATAAGATGTAAGCTTGGCCCTCAAGTCTAGGTTATATAGTTGAATTTGATACAAAGCAAATTGATCAGTCCTATGAGAAATGTAAGTAGAACACTTGGGGGCATATATTAGGTTGAGTTAATTGTAGGAGGCATAAATTGTGCAGAACTTGATGGATACTTATATTTTCAACAGATAAAGAAAAGGTGGAACAAAGTTTGAGGCAGAGGAAGCAACAGGGAGAAAAGCACAGGGAAAGGAGTTGGGTGGGTAGGAAGGAGATGGTTTATAGGGAGACCTGAACTTAGCTTAGTGAACTGTTAAAAATGAGTCATCAAACCAAAGATTGATGATTGTGATGCTTCTTTTACTTGGAATAGGAATCCCAGGAAAGAAGAGATTCTATTTTAGAAACATAATGAGTTTGGAAGTTAGCGTATGTAGTTAAAAATTTAATTATCTTCAATGATAGTTTAAAGACGTGGCCAAAATAACAAGAGAACAAAACATTGCCACCCAAATTTAAATTTATATTGAAACAATAGTATCCTGTAAGAACTTCAGTATGTCCTGAAAATTCAGTCGTATGCCTATCACAAAATGTCTTTGAGATGTGGTTGTTGATGTAATTTCCCTAAGTGACCCCTAACAGTTACCCAGTGAATCACCTAAGTACGTTTGAAACAGCCTCAGAGGTTCCCTGTATCCAAAGTGAGCACAAGGTCACTAAAATGGTTAATTATGTAATATATAATATAAGAATTTTACTGAATATTATTTTGATTATAATAATAGAACAAAAACTTTGTAACCTATCAGTCACCTTAAAATCGAGGACATTGCTAATGATTTTGAAGCTGTCTGTGTACTATGCAGAAGCATTTGGGCAAATGAAATCAGTTGTTCTTTCTAATGGTAGTTGTCACAGTTTTGAACTGTAACATTTAAAATACTTCCCTGAACTATATTTGCCTCCTAGAAAGTAACAAAACTAGACTCTACACTTAAGTAGGTGTTTCGTTAAGATTAGGAACCACAGAATTAATCTTATTTACACTGGAGGGTTGATTTATATCTGGACTAAGTATCTGCATTCCGACAGATTCTTCCGTGTAAGGCACCAATAAACTCTAATTTCAAGGGACTTAGACTAAAAATATAATTTTATTTTCCATTTCCAGTTCTTACCTTTTTAAAATGTTTTTGATTGGTTGTTAACACTTTGATTTTGGGAATAGGATCTGTGAGCCATGAGCAACATACCCTGATTAAGTGAACATAAGTTAAATTTGGGTGAGCAGGCGTTTACTCGTTTGTAGAATCTGTACAGTGGGATGACTCTTCTAGCTCACCCTGTGGAAATTGTCTTCTGTCTCCACACCACTGTTAGCTTCTTCATGAAGTACAAGGGGACTGAGAAATTTGGTGAATAAAATAAACAGATGTGAAAGGATCAATTGGTGTCTCCAGCTGCCACCAATCCCCCAACACTCTCATTTTCTCAACATTTATGTGAGGGGATAGGCTAAGTATTTTTAAACATTTTCTCTCTATAGGAATCTTTGTTGTTGGCTGTTGCAAACTCTAATTAGGGAGGTAAGATGAAAACCCAGGGGCTCCTCATGGATATGGGATCTAGCCCTCTGCCTGGTCTCCCTGTCTTCTCCCCCCTCCTCTTTGGCCCCTCAGATTTGGAGAAAGTAAATCATTTTCCAAAACAAAAAATGATTTGAGGGAAAAAAAAGATTTCACCAGCCACTGGACTAGATAATTGCTAAAGGGCCTTTGGTTCTAATAGTCCAAGATCCGTGATTCTATCTGCCTCACACCTAAATGTCTGCCACATGGGACCAGTCCTTTTGATAGGCTTTGCTACCTTTCTCCACTGTCCTTTGAGCCACAGGAGTGCAAGGCCATAGTCCCTTTACTGCTTAATGAACACTGCTCTTAGTGTCAACGTTGAAAAGTTTCCAGATTTTGATTGCATGACCAAGTCTGCCTTTTTTTTTGAAATTAACAATAATAAACAGTGTTTTATATTTGCATTATTCAGTTATGTTAGCACATAGAAATAGGCTATAAACTTATTCTGTCCCATAGCTAGTATATCCCTACTGTCATAGAGATGATGCAGTAAAGGCTTAAGCGAAGTGCATTGACAGATCCAGAGGGAACGTACAGGTCACTGTCATGGAATTCAGAAAGTAACTTTATTTATTCCCCTACACTGGCTTTAAGGGCAGTTGTCTTATCCTTGTTGGAGATTTCCAAATTACAGAAATGTTGAATTAGTTGGTATGAGCTGTATAAACTGAGCCATGGGCCATGTCAAACCCCAAGGTTTTCTCTGACTACCCACCCAACCTTTATTTTGATAGATTTAGCTGGTCTGGAGTTTTTTGGACTATCAATCAGAATATTTCAGATCAAAGGACTCATTCCTTTGCTTAACTGCTTTAAAAAATATTTTTCCTGAAATTGTAAATTAAATGCCTCCTAGTCCATTGCATAAGAAACTTAGAGCTTGGTGAAATACCAAGAGTATCATTTGAAAAGAGGTTAAAAAACACAACTGGGGCTTGTTAAAAAGGAAAAGTGCTACTTTAACTCCAAGTGTCACATTTTCCTATAGTTAGCTCTAGCAGTAAACAAGAGTTATTGGAAGCTTAGATAGTTTGAGACACTTTACTTTTCTCCCAGTACTTCAGAAGCCAAACATTTAAGACGCATTTTGCTTGTGTAAAAATGTTTATCCATTTAAAACACAATGTCGTTTTAACCAAAGCACCCGGGTGACAAGTGGTTTAGATATAGTGCAGTTAATAAACTGTCAGGTCCTGTACGCATATACTTGAAAGGACCAACACAGTTACCCAAGGATTGGCATTATAAATCACTGTTGGGACTTCCCTGGTGGCGCAGTGGTTAAGAATCTGCCTGCCAATGCAGGGGACATGGGTTCAAGCTGTGGTCCGGGAAGATCCCACATGCCGTGGAGCAACTAAGCCCGTGTGCCACAACTACTGAGCCTGCGCTCTAGAGCCCTCAAGCCACAGCTACTGAGCCCATGCGCCACAACTACTGAAGGCTGCGTGCCTAGAGCCCATGCTCCGCAACAAGAGAAGCCACCGCAATGAGAAGCCTGTGCACCACAATGAAGAGTAGCCCCCGCTCGCCGCAACTAGAGAAAGCCCGTGTGCAGCAACGAAGACCCAACGCAGCCAAAAACAAATAAATAAATAAATCACTATTAACCAACGTAATTTGCTTAGCAGGCTAATGAATGATCTCAGTTTTCTTATAGTAATTAGCTTCACTAACAGTCATGTTAAAGGGACCCACTTTATACTACATTTAATTTCTTTTCTGAAATTTTTGGTATCTGGTTTGCAGGGTACAAGCAAAACAAAACAAACAAGAAAGACTATCAGTCTCTATTGATCACTGCCTGATAATTAATCCAGATTGTATCTGTTCTGGAGTGGAAGCATTGCCAAAGGTGATGACTGTCTATTAGGGCTTGTAAACTGTAATGTACTCACAGATTTGCAATGGAGTGGTGAAGCCAGATAATTGCAGTGTTTCTTGTCTAAATATGCTGCTGTGTGTAGTGGCCTCTGATTTTAAGGAGCCATTAAAAATGCAGCAAGGCATAACAGCTGTGGTTCCTAGTATACTCCAAATATTTCATATATTCATCACATCTCATAAAATCTTGCCGAGACCAACAAATGACTATATGTACAGCTGGAGTGCTCCAGAAGGAAATTGGGGAGAATCTGAATGATGTAGGTAACATTACAGAGACAAATAAGAACTCACTCAAGCCCACCGTGTGCCACATTTCTCGAATAACTCCCAAAAGTTCTCCATTTCCATTTTAGTTTCTAAAGAAAACATTCACATTTTCCCTTTTGCAAGAGGATCCTGTCAGTAACCTACCTTTGTGGGAAACAGGCCTGACTTTGCCAAGGTAAATTAGGGCTATATCCTGTGCAGAAAGAATCATGGTAAGTTAGCATCTCAGTCCTAAACACAAAGGAGGCAAGAAATTTGGTTCCCTTAGAATTTATTTAAGACACATTTAAAAAATAACTTTGTAACAGAACTAACTCTGTGCTATGAAAACCTGACTTCTCTGAACAAAAGGAGCATTAATACTAGAACATTCTGAGAAGCAAAGGAAACTAGAAAATTCAATGTGTTCTTTTAATCAAATTAAATAGTTAAGCATCATGCATGACTGAATGGAAGCTTTAAGCTGCATTTGTACAGAGGCATAATATTTTCAAGTTATTTTCATCTATTGCTAAATTGCCAGCTTTCAACTTGTTAATTAAAATAGACCTATGATTTTGACTTTATGTAGGCTTAGGGTTACAGAACCTCTGGGTAAGAAGGGACTTCAAAAATCACCTTGTGGTATCATACAGTATTTGTTTTTCTTTGACTTACCTCACTTAGCATAATGCCTTCAAGGTATATCCATGTTGTCATGAATGGCAGAAATTCCTTCTTTCTCATGTCTGAATAATACTCCTATATATATATATATATATATTTTATATATATATATATATATATATAAATGGATAAAGAAGATGTGAGATCTATTTATCTATCTCACATCTTCTTTATCCATTTATCCATTGAGAGATACTCGGGTTGTTTCCATATCTTGGCTGCTGTGAATAATGCTGCAGTGAATGTGGGTGTGCCTGTTACCCTTTTGAGACATTGATTTCAATTCCTTTGGATATATACCCAGGAGCAGTTTTGCTAGATCATATGGTAGTTCAATTTTTAATTTTTTGAGGAACTCCCATACTGTTTTTCATAATCGCCATACCAGGTTACATTTCTACTAACAGTGTATAAGAGTTCCCTTTTCTCCACGTCCTTGTCAGTATTTATCTCTTGTCTTTTTGATAAAAGCCATCTGAACAGATGTGAAGTGATATCTCGTTTTGATCTGCATTTCCCTGATGATTTGTAATGTTGGGCATCTTTTCATATTCATTTTTCTTTGGAAAAAATCTCTATTCAGGTCCTTTGCCCATTTTTAATTAGCTTAGGTATCACTTACATGTTGAATCTTAAAAAACTGAACCTGTAAAAACTGAGAGTAGAATGGTGGTTACCAGGGGCTGTGGGCCGGGGAATTGGGAAGATGTTAAGGGTAAATACTTGCGACTAGTAGATAAATAAGTTCTATCCCCTGCTTCTTTGTCAAAGATCAGTTGACTATATTTATGTGTGTCTATTTTTGATCTCTCAATTCTATTGCAATTAATCTATTTGTCTTTTTTTTTTGCCAATATCACGGAGTCTTGATTATTATAAATAAGTAGATACTTATTTATAATAAGTCTTGAAGTTGTGCTTTGTTACTCCTTCAACATTGAATTGGCTATTCTGGGTCTTCTGCCTCTTCATATAAACTTTACTTTTTTATTTTATCTATCTATCTATCTACCTATTTACTTACTTACTTACTTACTTACTTATTTATTTTTGGCTGCATTGGGTCTTTGTTGCTGCGTTTGGTCTTTCTTTAGTTGCGTTGAGCGGCGGCTACTCTTCATTGAGGTGTGCGGGCTTCTCACTGTGGCGGCTTCTCTTGTTGCGGAGCATGGGCTCAAGGCACGCGGGCTTCAATAGTTGTGGCATACGGACTCAGCAGTTGTGGCACATCGGCCCTAGAGCGCAGACTCAGTAGTTGTGGTGCACGGGCTTAGTTGCTCCGTGGCATGTGGGATCTTCCTGGACCAGGGCTCGAACCCGTGTCCCCTGCATTGGCAGGTGGATTCTTAACCACTGCGCCACTAGGGAAGCCCATATAAACTTTAGAATCAGTTTGTTGATATCCAGAAAATGTCCTGCTGGGATTTTGATTGGAATTGTGTTGAATCTATAGATCAGGTTGGGAAGAAATGACATCTTGACAATACTGAGTTTTCCTATTCATGAGCATGAAATATCTCTGCATTTATTTAGTACTTGTTTGATGTCTTTCATCAGAGTTTTATAGTTTTCATGATATAAATCTTGAGCATATTTTGTTAGATTCATAACTAAATATTTCACTTTGGGGGTGCTTATATAAATGATAATGTGTTTTTAATTTCAAATTCCACTTGTTCATTACTGGTATATAAGAGTGTGATTGAATTTTGTAATATTAATCTTGTATCCTGCAACCTTATTCTTTTCACTTATTATTATTTTAGTTCTAGGAGGATTTTTAATTATTTCTTTTAGATTTTCTACATAGATGATTATTTCATTTGTGAACAAGGACAGTTGTATTTCTTCCTTTTGAGTCTGTTTACCTTTTATTTCCTTTTGTTGTCTTATTGTATTAGCTAGGACTTCTAATATGATGATGAAAAGGAGTGGTGAGAGGGAACATCTTTGCCTTGTTCCTGATCTTATAGCAAAACTTTGCATTTCTTACCAGTATGTATGATGTTAGCTGTAGGTTTTTTGTAGATATTCTTTATCAAGGTGAGGAAGTTCCCTTTTATTCTCCCAGTATGCTGAGGGCTTTTTATCATGAATGGGCTACGCCACCAGGGAAGCCCTTAATTCAATATCTTTAATCAGGCCTATTCAGATTATTTATTTCTTCTTGAGTTTTGACAGAAGTATCTTTCAAGGAATTGGTCTACTTCATCTAGGTTATCATTTGTGGCATGGAATTCTTCATTGTATTCATTTATTATTTTCTTAATGTCCATAGGATCTGTAGTGATGTCCCCACTTTCATTCTGATATTAATATATTGTGTCTTCTCTTTTTTTTCCCTTAGTTAGCCTGGGTAGAGGCTTATTGATATTATTGACCTTTTCAGAGAACAAGCTTTTGGTTTTATTGATCTTCTATATTGATTTTCTGTTTTTAATCTCATTGATTTCTACTCTAATTTTTATAATTTTTTTTCTTCTGCTTGAGATTTAATTTGCTCTGATTTATCTAGTTTTCTTATGTGGAAGCACTGATTACTGATTTTAGAATGATCTTTTCTAATATATGCATTCAGTAGTATAAATTTTCTTTAAGGACTGCTTTCACTGTATTTCACAAATTTTGGATGTCATATTTTTATTTTCACTTAGTTAAAAATATTTTATTTATCTTCAGATTTCTCTTTGACCTGTATGTTATTTATAAGTGTAGTATTTCCTGGGAAGGTTTTTACTTTTCAAAAGTATCACTTTCAACACCCTCACCCCTGACCAGCCTAGAAGCATTTGATTTGTAACAAGCTTCTCAAGAGATTTTTGAGGAGTCATCCCAACACATGTTCATAGAGTTTAGTTGCACATATGCATAATGTAATTTGAGAGACCTCAGCAGTTGTAATTACCAGCTGATTTAATTATAAGCACATTTGTTTCAGGAAATTTTTATCTGTATCTTATCTTTTCTTGCTATAATATCACTTGTCCAAGACTCATTTAGATATTTATCTAAATCTTATGTTTAATTTTACTTGATCATTTTTCTGCCACATAGTTACTTTGTCATACTTATGTGAAGACCTTCATTAAGTTTTGTGTAGGATGTGTTTATATTTGGGGAAAGCAGGAAGAAGACTGCATTGGTTCTTGATAGAATTACTTTTATGGGTCCAGGTACTCCTCTATTTGAGAAAATTACCCAGTGAGTTTTATTTATAATACATTACATTTTTGTGAACAGAATCTATATTTTGAACTCTATCAATTTCTACATACATAAGATTTCTTTAGGCAACAGATAGCTTGTTTAATGTTTTTAGTCCTGATTCCAGTCATCAGGCTAATTTTATTACATTTTGATTCCTCTTCCCATCATTCAGCAATAGTCTCATTCTTGGTTCATTTACTCTTTTGAAGGAATAGAATTATTTGTGTATTTTTCCCTTTCTCCTATTTTCTGCTCTCCAACCCCCAGCCACATTTCATCCTATAACATGATAAAATTGCCAAGTGTGAGCCTGAATAATAAGGGACTGCTTCTTCACTGATTGCTAAACATTTAGTCTAGTGCTTTTAAACTCACTCCAGGTCCTTGTGCTGTCAGTTAGTTTGATTACAAGCATTTAAGCTGTCACATATGAAGCCTTCTGTTTCTCAGGGTTTCAGTTTCAAATGATGAAAAATGAGTGCTCTGTACTTCGCTCTGGACAGAGGTCACTTTTAATATTTTGGAAGAAACCTATGCCTTTTAGAAAGATCACTCACAGTTTCAGAGCCTGGAAGAATCTGATATGCAGTTTTGGACCAGTGATTCAATTTTATTAAAAAAATTTAAGAGTGTGCATTTGAACATATGTGTAAGTAGGTGACTATCAAAACCACCTCTTTATTTTCAGTTTTGTATATAGTCCACATTTGCAAATCATTAGAACTTTGGAATCTAAACATCATTGGGTGACTGGTATTTTGTCTGAGAGAGTGGAGAATTTCAGAGAATTAAACAAAAGGTTCTAATGTAGCACCCTCAACACAAGGAAGTAGTTGAAGAGTGTTTGTAGATAGAAAATAAAATCCGAAGATATTAAAGTTTTGTACAGTTGATTAGTTTGTTGAAAGGTGGTTTTCAAAGCAAAGGTAAAATCATGACTCTCATATATTATAAAATGTACATGTTTCAAAGATTTTATTTAATTAATAATGATGAAATTAGGCAGATATTATAACTCTCCCAATTCAAAGGAGAATCCAAAGAACAGACACAATTATAGATGAGGAATATTGAATGAATATGAAAATGGAAGCAGACATGGCTTTGAGGGAAATCAGTTGTGCCTCAACATGACAAGACAGAATTTGCTTGATTATAGGTAATCATTATTTTGCATTGCTGTTACATATCTAGAATTTATAGAGTTGGAAGTTAGCTCTCATGAAATGAGAAAAACATAATGCTGAAGAGTTCACCATAAGCAATGCATAGTGTTCCTTTGAAGCATAGATCTTCCCCTATTTGATAAAATACAGTCTCAAAGGAAGGTTGGTTTCATTAGATTTGGTGTGATTATTTACATAGGTGCAGCAAGAGTACCTATGTAAATAAACATTTTGAAGTTTGCTTTTGTTGGAAGGTTTTATATGACTCTCCTACAGCACAAATCTCTAGTATTTGCTGTCTTTAGGCTGGAAACTCAAACCCAGGAAACTCCACTACCTACAGTACCTGTATATTTGGGTGAATTTCTTTCTTCTCAAAGTTCCCTAAATATCCCAAAGTGGCCTGCCAGGAAGTCACCTTCTTTCCTAGTTGTAAGACTGGACCCTATAAACCAGGTACCAGGCTAGTTTTTCTAGGAGTGTCTTTTAAGTAATGGCTCTGTAAGGTCAACCTTGATTCTTTAAAAGTGTCCAACTATATCTGATTAAATAAGCATTACCCTCAAATATGGCATTCCAGACAAGACCTTGGAGTTATTCCAGGTATATCCTGGTAAACAGGAAGACCAATTCTTATTGAACCTTTGCAAATAACTCTTTCCATGAAAAGTAAGAAGACTTAGAGTTTCTGAATTCTGGGAGGTGAATGAGAATAAGATACCATTTAAAAATATTTTAGTTTCTAAAGCATAATCTACTAAATTGTTATGGATTGTAAGTAAATTAAGACAAAAGAGAAAGTGGTTCCTTATATAAACAGAAAATAGGACATTAAAACAGTATCAGTGTTATTTCAAACAAACAAAAAACCCACTGATGAACCCTCATCACTTCATTCAGTCCTGTATAATTCGTTCTTGCTCCACTGGATCTTGGGTTATTAGTCTCATGAATTTGTCTGCTTCTCAACTTTCTCAGCTCAGCTTATTGAGGTCCTCAATAAGTTTTAAGAGTGTTGAAAAGGTGTCTGAAAACCAAAAATCTTCAGAACCACTACTTTAGGGCAAAGGTGTTCTTTTCCTTGAAAAACAGAAGCACATAGAGTTTTAACATACAGAGTTATATTTCTTACAAACTCTTGTTCTTAAATATAATGTCAACTTTTTATATTATAACTTTTAGCTAAAGTAACTTCTGTTTCACAGGGAAAAAATAAACTGAAGGGGTGGATAATTATGAACTGCCTGTCACATATCAGCATTTTAGCAAAGATCATGAATAAACATAACTAATTTTCTACAGCCATACATATCTCTTATACAATCTCATAAAGTATCAAAAATGAACATATTCATTAACTTGGCTGAAATAGACAGCCTCTCTGTAGCTTATAAAAATAAAAACCAAAACCATATACATTTAAAAATAGGATTAGTAATCAATATTTCAGTATTCATTCTTAGATATGGCCTAGGTAACTAATGAATATCCATTAAATAACTCAATTTAATATTAGTTTCAGGTTTTAAGATACTTAAAAATCTTGGAAATTATGTTCAAGCCGACATACTGCAACATAATTACTGTTGAAGTTCATTAGAATAATTATTCGATATAGTCAAATTAATTTTTTTGTAATCTTGAACATAAAGGAGAAATAATGGTAGCTTATTTGAGCAGTAAACCTGTATACATTTAAAAAGGACATTTCAACTAGAATTAAAATATACCATTGTATTACACTTAACACTGATAAATCAGAGAATACGTAGCTGTTTTTACTAAACCAAATTTTATTAAACTAATCTTATTGGGCATGTTTTCACCTAAATTATGTGAACTTAGATTCGTAAAATGTTTTTGAGTTGGTTTATGTAAGAATTATTTTTTAATCTATGACGTTTAAAGTATTAGAAATTTAATTTCTTGCTTTCTGGTAATTTTAGGAATGTTTAGTTTATGTAAGCCCTTATTTATACTCAGTAGCCTACTAGAACAGAAGAACTCTTTTAATTTTAGAGACTTTATAATCTTATTATTAATACTATCTCATGGAAGGAAAACATTACAGGCACATTTTAAGGTAGAGGACATTCTGAATTACAGATACTTAGGTCTACAGATAAGGAGCTTACTATTCCAATTCTAAAATTTTAGGCATATGTAAAGAGTAAATGCAGAAACACACAAAAACCTCACTGATGGAAGATGCAAAGAGCTGTCCTCCTTCCTCGTGGACATAAAATTCTTAGTTATTTGAGCTCAAAACAGATAAATAGACAAGAAAGACTAACATATCAGGATTTCTGTTGCTTCTCAAGTGTTTTCAATGATAGACATCCACATGTGATGTTTGGTACATTTCTACAGAATCTTTTCTGTGGTACAGTGTACATTTGTAGTTAGCACTGATTATTTCACAGATGGGCCTGCCTCTTTTACTTTCCGTGGTTATAGTAGCAGTAAGTAAAACAAAGTCTCTATCCTCATGACACTTGTAGTCAATCAAATTAATTCATAATATGCCAACTGATGGTAAGATAGCTAAAGAAAAATATTTATAAAGAGATTTGGGCTTTTAGTCACTATAGAGTAACAGGGACTAAATTTAGTATCCCATCAGAAAAAAAAAATGACAAAATACATTAAACAGAAGTTTGCAAGACACTGGACAAAAGGCAGTGAAGGACAGTAGTGCCTGAGAGACAGGAAATGAATGTAGTGATTCCTATGATTCCTATGATTATCCCAACTTACTGTCTTTGAGAGAGTTTCAGGCCTTCATGCAGGGTTGAGAGGTAGCTTACGGGTACCAGATGGAGCCCAGCAGACTTCTGTGCATTAGGAGAAGATACTGAGAATTTGGGAAGAACAAGGTGGCTAGGACTCAGGACTAGAGAGAAAGAATTCCAGAAATCTCCAGAGGATTGCTTTCCATTATTTAGCCAAGTTCTAGTCAGCTCACGCATGTGAAAAAATTGCCTGAGGCCTGGGAATGCACCATCCAAAAGAATTAGTGAGAATAGTGTTTGGCACTCACACATAGCAAGGAACAGTGCCTGTGCCCACCAGCAAAATGGGAAAACCTCCAGATTCCTGAGGTATTGGGTCATGTACATAGTAGGGTCTTTCCTCATTATTGAGGAATAATTGACTGAGCATTGCTGCAGTCTCCCCTAACACATTTTAAATGAATAATTTAAATGAATGATCTGAAAGGATGAACCTTTTTTCAAGTAACTTAACCAAATCCTAGGACTATTATGTAGCATTTAATTCAAAATAATCAGATTTGCAAGGAATCAAGAATATGATTCATAATGAGAAAATCAATCAGTCAATCAAAAGCAACCCTGATCTGATATAGATGTTAGCAACGGAGAACGTTTAAAAAGTTACTATAATTGTGTTCCATATATTCAGAAAGTTAAGTAATATAAGAACAAAATCAAACTTCTAGAAATAACTACAAGGTGTGAGATTAAAAACATAAGCAATTAACAGATTAGATATTGCAGGAGAAAAGATGGGTGAACTTGAAGTCATAGAGATAGAGACTATGCAAAATGAAACATTAAGAGAATAGAAGATCTTAAAAATGAACAGAGCACTAGTGGGCTGTGTGTCAGCTTCATACGGCCTAATATATATGTTCTTGGAGTCCCCAAGGAGAGAAGGGTGAGGGCACAAAAAATATGAAACAGTGTCTGAAAGTTTTCAGTATTTGATGAAAACTGTAAGCCTACAGAGCTAAACACAAGAAATATGAAGAAAACATCATGCAAAAAACAAGACACATTATAGGCAGATAAGGAAAACAAGACACATTATAATCAGATTTCTCAAAACCAGTGAGAAAGAGAAAATTTTATAAGTAGCCAGAAAAACAAACACACAAACTAAAGACCTAAGTGCAGGGTAGCAAAAATAAGGATGACAGTAAATTTCTCGTCTGAAAAAATGCAAGTGAGGAGACAGTGGAGCAACGTCTTTACAGTACTGATGGATAAAAATGCCAACCTAGAATTTTATACCCATTGACTATATCTTTCAAAGGACACTGATAAGAGGTTGAAAAGATAATCCACAGGCTATGAGAAATTTTTTGCAAAGTATGTATCTGATAAAAGACATATTCAGAATGTATTTTTTTAAAACTCAATATTAAGTAATAAAAAAACCCCAGCAACCAAATTAAAAAATGGGCAAAAATTTGACTAGATACTTCATGAAAAAAGAGATACAGATGGCAAATAAGCACATGAAAAGATGGTCCATATCTTTAGTCATTACAGAAATCAGTTGTCACTATCCATCTAATAAAATGACCACAACAAGTTGGTGAGGATATGATATGAAGGAATTGGAATTTTTCAGTACTGCTGGTGGGAACAATCAATTTGGAGAACAGTTTGGCAGTTTTTTTAAAAAGTTAAACACATCTGCAATATGTTCTAGCCATTCCACTCCTAGATTTTTACCCAAATAAAAAGAAAGTACATGTCCATACAAAGACTTTACATGAGTATTCATAGCAGCTTTATTTGTAATTGTCAAAAATTGGAAATGGTCCAAATGTCCATTGTCAGTTGAATGAATAAACAATTGTGGTGTGTAAACACACACACACACACACACACACACACACACAGACTCCTACTCAGAAATACAGGGGAACAAGCTATTGGTGCATGCAACAACATGCATGAATCTCAAAATAATTATGCTTACTGAAAGAAGCTACACACAAAAAAGAGTGAATATTATATGTTTTCATTTATATAAAATGCTAGAAAATGCCAGTGAAACTGCAGTAACAGAAAACAAGTCTATGGTTGCCTGGAGAGGCACGTGCAGAGAGGGAGGGTTGAGATAGAGGGATTACTGAGAGGCATGAGTAACATTTTTCAGGTTAAAGATGTATTCTTTATCTTGGTTGTGATGACAGTTTCACAGATCTATTCATATGTCAAAATTTATCAAATGGTACGTTTTAAATGCATGAAGTTTATTATGTTTCAATTATACTTCAATAAAGCTGTCTTCAAAAGACTAAGACTATTTTCCTGCAGTTTGTAATGCCTGTGGATCGATCTCCGTCTTTTCCTATCTTCCTCTGTTTTAAATACACCAACCTATTGTACCTTAATACCTCTCTCTAGCTCAGACAACTAAACACAAAAATTCATTCTGAAGCAGGTCACGATGCACATTTCCATCAGAGAAATATCTCACAGCCCCTTGTTAAATGTTCAGAGGTACATGATTGTGCCTTATGAAGCAAATACATCCCGTTTTTATAGAATTAGGGAAGAGAAAATGCATACAAAAGAACCCAATCCTTTTCCGGTACCCTTTTATGTCAGAGCTCAAAATTGCTGTCTGATAAAATGTAGGCCACCAGATTGAATTACTTCATTGAACTACTGCTGTCCTCTGTTAATGGTAATTGCACAGATATAGCAGTCTTTCTTGGCAACATCTCAGATATTTACCTCCCACTGTTTTTCAATTCAAACTTTTGATGAAAATATTCCCAGTACTTCTTTTTTTTTTTTTTTTTTTTTTTTGTGGTATGCGGGCCTCTCACTGTTGTGGCCTCTCCCGTTGCGGAGCACAGGCTCCGGATGCGCAGGCTCAGCAGCCATGGCTCACGGGCCCAGCCGCTCCGCGGCATATGGGATCCTCCCAGACCGGGGCACGAACCCGTATCCCCTGCATCGGCAGGCGGACTCTCAACCACTGCGCCACCAGGGAGGCCCCCCAGTACTTCTTTAAAGCAGACATCCAACTGTCTTTCTTGACGAAAGCAAGGTCTCTAAATCAGATCCTGACAATTTGTGACACAGCAGTCTATCCAAATCACCTTTTACCTATGTCACTATGTCATTTCCTGGAGAAAAAAAGTGTCCATCAACCCAGCATTTCTGTAGGTTTGGGAAGCTGGAAGTTTGGTGTGCCAGCAAAAGTGGGAGAGGAAAAAGGGAAAAGCATTTTCTTCCTTTGACTTGGAAGGAATTCAGTAAGGGGTTTACGTGATCTCATAAGCAAATAAGGGATTTGTATATTTTGAAGATACAGTTTATAAAGGGAAAAATCAGATGTTTGTTGTTTGTAAGATAATAATGAGTAGAATAATTTCTAAAAGTTACCCCTTAAATTATTGGAGGCAGTAAAACAAGGTTAATTTTTATTGTTCTTCTTCTTAACTTTATCTGTTAGGTTACTTAAATACAACAATATTTAGCATTTTATTTCCTTCTCAGGGGCTCATTTTCTTTTGTACCTCCTGTTTTGAACTGAGTAGACTACCTCTCACCAAATAAATGTTGTATAAACAGTGCCATTGGCATGTACCATGGTTGACTCTGCCTGATGATAGCATGGTGGCTAGAGTGCAGAACATGGTAACGAGGAGGGCAAACATGGCATGAGATCAACCAGATTGGCTTCAGAGTGAGACTCGCTGCTTGTATCTCTGGCCGTGGTTGGTTGGGAACTTTTTTTTCTTTTTATTATTGGAAGGGTATTTTTGCGGTACGCGGGCCTCTCACTGTTGTGGCCTCTCCCGTTGCGGAGCACAGGCTCTGGACGCGCAGGCTCAGAGGCCATGGCTCACGGGCCCAGCCGCTCCACGGCATGTGGGATCTTCCCGGACCAGGGCACGAACCCATGTCCCCTGCATCAGCAGGCGGACTCTCAACCACTGTGCCACCAGGGAAGCCCCTGGAAGTGTATTTTTGATAATTGCTTTCTTGCATCAAATTGTAGCATCGTGTGTTTGATGGATGGGTTAGCTTTAGGAGCTGTGGGAGGCCCTCTGAGGACCTGCTTTCCAGTTTTAGTGAATAAGAAGCCAACAGCATGGCAAGCACACTCCCTGCTGCCAGCCTGGTTTTGTTCTTCTCAGGTGTAAGTCTCCTTATAGAAATGTGCCTAGGAATCATGTTGGCCCAGGATTGGCCTTACTTGGTGGCCCTGGTATGATGGGTTGTCTCTCATTGAGAGTGGTCTCACTCAAGACCTGTTCAGCTTTGGGGAGAAAAGTGAGCAAAACCATGGGCTGAACAGTGGAGAAATTAATTTGGGAATAAAGAAGCTCAGATTTGGGTTCATACTTTTAAGAAACAGTGAAAGACTTCTAGGAGGATGGGGCAAGTAGGTAGTAAGAAAAGAGGTTTAAGAGACAGTCTTTATCTGCATGGGGGGTCTTGAATCCCTCTAGTCTGTACGCTTTTTATGGCCTCAAAATACATTTAGGAGCAGGTAGTCCTTCTCCGCGCCCCCCCCCCCCCCCCGCCTCCGGCTTTTTTGTTGTTGTTTGTTTTGTTTTAAGATCAGGAATTTTCGTCCTTTAGAAGAGGAAAGCCAGCGCTGTTGCAATGAAGCCTCTATTGACTGCCTGCCTTAGGTTCCTAATCCTGTGACTTGGTATCCATCCATATCTGTCCTCATCTTCATTAGGATCAAAGGCCATGCAGGGAGGGGCCACCAGAAAAATAAATAATAAATTCATAGCTTGTTAAAGCTTGGGTCCCCAAATACCCAACTCCTATCCTTTCCCTCTGGCTTGAATTCTCCATACTGAAGCCTGGGATCACACTTTACCAGGGTGATGTGATATTCATGAACTAAGGAAGAAAAGGACTGGCTACCAGACCTATTTGGAGGTAGGAGAGGAGACAGTGTGGGCCCATTTGTAGAAGAGTCATCTGCATCTGGAATAGAAGCCCCAACCTAGAATATTGCTGTCTGCCAGGGCAGGAAGTGCTATCAGTTTCTGGCTCAGTAGGGACGCCCGAAGCACCCTGCTGGTTTTGTCTGCTGACATGTGGAAAGTGCTGACCTTTTGTCTGACCTTGATCGCCTCTGTCCACAATTTCACTTAACCCTTTTTGCAGAAGAAAGAACACAAGTGACAACCTCAACTAACCTGTTCCTTGAGAATATCGTTCCCTTTCTGCCACATCACCTTTGACTCTCTCATACTGTCTTCTCTTCTTGGCTCATGTTCCCTCATACTCTGCTGACACAGAGTTTGTAAAGTCCAAGAGATGCAGCAATGCCAGTAAGAGCTAAATTACTTGCAGCTGGCTGTGCCACCTGTGCCTATCAAATTTCAGCCAAAGCATTTGCTTTCCCAGAATGCTCTGTTATGGGGAATTGGAAAGTGACTCACAGTGGGGGCAGCAGAGGGCTGAGTAGAAGAGAGGGCTTTTTCTCTGGGCTCTCCTGTGAGGACAGAACTGTAAAGTAGAATTTCAGATGGTCTCAAATCCCCTCTTTCTGCCTCTCATGGAATCACTGGCCCCAGAGGCACCCCGAGAGATTTCTGAGTTAAACTTCAGCCTTTTGGTGGGCTAAGAGAACAGACCTCAGCAAGCAGATCTCTTGTGGGCCTCCAAGACTGACAGCTCTTTACCCTGCTTCTGGTTGTTTAGTTGAGGATTCTTGTGATTTCTTACATCTCCTAAGATCTCTCTCTGATTCCATTTTGTCTCCTTTTTTTGTGTGTGTGGGGGGGTCCTTTATGTACTTGCAGAACAATTTCTCAGCTTTGAACCTCTGTCTCATAAAAGGTCCTTCATATAATTTTGGAAAATGATTAAATCAAATTAACCTTTTCATTTAATCTAAATACATTATTCTACAATTCTCTACATTTACCATTACTTAGTATTCTCTCGTCTCTGTTAAATCATTTCTTATTTTCAATCATTGTTCATCACTTGTATGTTGCTCATCCTTTGGTATTTTTCTTTGTATATACTCTCTCTTTTTTCTTATTTTTTTGTTTGTTCTTTCATTTCACCCTCCTCTAGAACCTGTAATTATCCAAGCACTTTGAAAAGTCTCAGCAAAGGGGGATAAAAGATATATATAGTTTCTGCTCTTAGGGCTAGATTCTTAGACTGGAATGCCCACGGGGAAATTGAAAATTACTCCTGGTAGAACCCACTTCATTTGAGAACAACTACCTTAATGAGTTCATGGCCTTGTGATGTGAGAGAACGTTGAAGCAAACGATTATAATGCGAGTGTGATGCCCCTCTCAGAAATATAACAGTGCAAACTAGGAAGCTTTGTGGTGTGATGTCTGAACTGGTTTTTGAAGTAGGAGTGGAATGATTAAAGCCAGGTGATTAAAGAAGGGGGGAGGTGCATTCCACGGAGCACCATGTGGAAGAGCCCAAAGGCTCGAGGTTTGATGATTTCATTGACCTGCAGGTATTTTGAAATGTTTGGAAAGTATAAGAATGAGGCTAGGAAGGGGCCAGGTCACAAATAGTCTTGATGAGTCTTGTTAAAGAGTTTGCATTTTATAATGAGGATGATGGAGAGCCACTGAAAGATATTAAGTAGTAGAGGGATCAAATTAGATGTGTGTGTGAAACAGGTCACTCAAGCAGTATTGTGGAAGATGGTTTTTATAAGGGTGAGTTTGGAAGCAAAACAGATTCCAGGAAAAATGATTGTGATGACAGTGTGATTGGGAGAGAAGGGGGACAGTTCTCGAGATATTTAGGATACAGAATGGACAGGACTCAGTCAGTGAGTAAATGTGGTTGTGAGAAGCCTCCAAGGATGACTGTTGAGTATCTGCATTCTTCAGCTGAGTTAATGCTGGTACCATTCTCCAAGAAAGGCAGCAGAGGGTAGTTATTACGAGCATGTACTTGAGTCCACTTGGTTACTGAGTTACATTTTGAATGTGTTGATATTTACAAGGCTTGTGGGGTGTCCAAGGAAAGACATGCTGTGGAAGTGTGAGTCTGGAGCTCAGAGGAGCAGCATGCGCTATAGATAATGGTTTGGTGTTCCATGCAGTCCATGAGTGGAATTTCCCTTTCAGAAAAAAAAAAAATGTGGTAATTTGTGATAATTTATGTGTTGAGCTTGTGAGATTCTTGCTTCTGTATGATTTACCTAGAGGACTATAGAGCTCACTAGATCAAAGGCAATAAATAGACAAATAATGATCTATCCATGGTATATTCCCCTCATGATTATTAGTGAGGGTATATTACATATTTCTTTGGACCAAAGCATAATTTTAGAAAACTCTGGATAAACAGCTTTCTTTTTTAAATTTATTGCTCTGCTCTCCTTTGATTGCTTTTGCTGTAGTGTCAACCTGCATCTTATTTTAATCTCCTCTCAGAACACTGATGATTCCACAGCCCTGTTAGAATACATTTTGGGAGATTCCATTTCGTTAAGGCTGTTTCAAGGACATACAGCATGAGATGATGATGATATGGCATCTTTGGAGGATGCCTTGGTTTCTGTCCTGCTGAATCTCCCACACATTTGAAGCAGTTGTTATCTTCTCTGCTAGCTCATGCGACTTGTTAGATCACTGTTTGTGGGTGTCACAAAATGTTGGCAGGACCCCAGTGTGAAACACATTGTGAAATACATGTGGTTAAACTTCTCTGAATTTGTGTGTCAATCAAAACAAAGTGGCTTAAACGAGTAAGTGAATTTCAAAAGAAACTTGAGGATTCTAGAGCAGAAATGGAACATGGAACTTTGTAGGTCAGTTTTTTAGTATTGAATTCAGGGAATCATACGTAGGAGGGAGTGTACAATATAGTAGAATTCTGATTAGGATCAGTTAGGATTTTAGCCGACAATATTACAAACAGACAACAGTGTGTTATTATAATATGTATAGTTTCCAAACATAATGCCATGGGATGCTGGGGATGTTTAGATACTAAAGTTGTGCAGATTTTCAAGGAGGAACCAGATAACTTAAAAACTCTACATACAATTTTTGTTTGTTTATTTATCAGAAAGGATCGTGAATGAATTGTCAAACAGTGAAAAATTTAAATCATGTATTCCGATATATTTTGCAATTCTCATTTAACTTCACTAATACTTAATATGCATGTTTTTCCAATGAAGATGATAGAATTTTATTGTAGTTGAGACATTACAAGCATTTGTTTGTTCTCTTCATCAGGGAGATGTCAGCATGGTTTCTCCTTTACTTTTACCTCCTCTGCTGTTTTGCAGTCTTGAATAGGTGTCTATAGGACATTTCTTGTGGCTTACCCATACCCTTTGCTTTTATCTCATCAAAGGATCATTAGATGGTCTTTTCTATATGTATTAACCAAAAAGTACATATTTTGGTATGTATTTTTACATTCTTTTTACATGTGGCTTTTAGCAACACCCATAATTTTAGTGATATTTGCCCCAATATTATCTTTACTCTCACCTTCCATACAAGAGGATTTATTAATTTAATAGGATATGTTATGTTAATAAAATGTTTGATGGCATAATATGTTTGGACTTGTTGAAAGACCGTGATGTTGATGCTGAAATCACTGAGAAAGGTAGCCCATCATGTAAAGAAAGCTGGCCTGGATTCTGATGACCCTCCTGCTTTAACCAGTGGTGCTAGATCTTTCTCCTACAGAAAGCTCTCTGCTCACCTTAATTTTAAGTATGTGAACTCTTGACTTGAGGACTTTATCGGAGTTTACCCTCTTCAAGGCTCACTGAAAAATTAATTCCTAACTCATTAAACAATTCCTGGATTACCCAAAATTAGCCTTATAGATTATGTCTTTGATGGCTTGTTAGTTGGCATAGGTGACTAAATTTGACACTCAAAAAAGATAGCCTTAGAAACAGTTTTTTACTTTTCACACTGTTGTAAGCTTTCTAATTTTTATCCCTCTAATACATTAAGTCATGGTTGACTTTTCTGCTCTGGCTGTCAGTGTCAGGAGCTGTGCTTCTGTACATTAACATGCAGACATTTGTGAAAGGTCCTTTATCGATGTCTCAGTCTGTTGAATTGAAGAATAATGTACTAGCTACATCAAACTGTTTATTCCTTCTAAGCCAGTTGTTATCTTTTGCAGTACTTCCAATGAAATTGTAATTTTTTTTAGCAGATTCTTTTCTGATGGAGCTGTGATTTGCAATTATCTTGTCAAGCCAAGCTCAAAATACTACTAAATGAAGACATTTGTGGAAGGGAATGATTGTAAATTGCATGCAAATTTCAACTCGGCTGGAATTAATCAATATGGAAACAGAACTTGTGAGTTCCTGATATAATGATGCTGAAACTAATCCCATTGAGTTTTATTTCCATGGGAATTAGGTATTTATTTTGATTTAAATGTCTCTTTTTTCTTGAAGACAAAGGTCCAGTTTTTGAGTCTTTTAATAATAACTTTTGGGGGGATAGAGAGATGTTATAAAGGAAACAGGAGTAAAACTAAGCATCTGACTTCTTCTATGGGGACATCTGGCATTTCCTATTTAATTTACCATGCCTATTTAATGAAATTTTCCCCCAGTTTTTCTTGCTCATTTTTTTCCACTGAAAATTCTAAGGCTTATAATATAGTAGGTGACACAGTCTTTAGTATATATTAAGTATGCAATATTGGTCTAAATGACATATTCTCTCATTTATATCAATTTCCTAGGGGGATCCCATCTCGTTGGGGTTGTGTGTGTGTGTGTGTGTGTGTGTGTGTGTGTGTGTGTGTGTGGTTTTCATTTGCCATAGAGTCTCACTTTCCGGAGAACAGATCACTCACTATCTTTGACTTTTTAATGCCTCCTGGCTTTTGCAATATTTCTCTTTTTCTTTGATTTTCAGGATTAGGCTTTTTGCCTTTTATTGTTGTACTTGGCCCCTAAATCTGTTAGCCTTAGATTATTTGTTTCTCACCTTTTCTTCAAGCTTTTAGGTGAAGAATTTGCAGATAGAAGGTCTTATCACTGGTATATTGTATATCACCAATGCATTAGTGTTATATCCGTAAATCCTTAGAGCCCGACAACTTACTTCCCAACCCCTTTAGAGTACTTTAAGAGTTCCTTTATTTATAGCCCAGTTTAAATCCCACTGGGTAACACTCCATAAACCTGCAGTGACATCCAGTGGCCTCATGGTGTAATTTTTTACAAAATTTTCCAAATGAATTATAGGGGCAGTAATTCCGTCAAGGAAAAATACTGGAGTTATTGAAGGGGGTTCCCTAAGTATATTAAGTATATTACCTTCCAAGTAGTTACTGACATACCCCATCATAGGATTCTAGGAGAGTGATTTTTCGTTTCTTGGTTTTTAAATGGAAGAATGACAACCTGTGATGAGATCAACTTCACTAATTCCAACTAAGATTAGAGGAAAATATAAAATTGAAGACAGTTTTTTTTTAAAGAAAATTTTTAATAAAAAGAAATTTACAATGTCAAATTTCATATTCTGGATCTTTTTAAGAGGTTCATGATTTAAAGGAGAACATTTAGTTTGTGGTTCTGATTATGAAGTTGAGAGTTCTGTGTTGTTCCTACTTGGCTCTTGTGCTTTCAATTTCTCTGAGAGTCATTTACTGTGTTAAGCCTTGGATTTTCTCGGACTTTCTAAGATTGCTACTATAAATCAGAGGCAAGTGACTCCCAGTCTGATTACTGTCCTTGAATTATGTTACTAATGGAGAGCATATTATTTTTATAAAAGTGATACACCATTAACCATAACACCATTAACACCATAAATGATTTACGTAATAGAAAACGGTACAAAGAAAATGTAGCACATCGGCTTAAATCTTACCCTTTCCACAGAAACAACCAGTGTTAACACTTGGTGAGCCTTTTTCCAAATAGCTCTCTGTCCATTTATATTAATAGAAAGATGAATAGATGGCAAGCTAGGAAATAATTTCATAACATTGAACTAAACAACATATGTATTTGCTGTGTTGACTTGATTTCTAATTACTGCAATGTTACACTAGGTGGGGAGGGAGCCAGGGTAGAGGCTTGCTGTTTTTTGTTGTTTTTATTTTTTTAGCAGTGACTCTTCCTTTAGTGTGACAGACAAGGCTGGCTAGTGAAGATAGGGAGAAGATCTATACAGAGGAGTGTTGGACAGCCACCTCATGGCCTGATCTAGATAATTTACGATGTTCCAAAGCCCAGAGAGTTAAATAGAAGTAAATCTAGCATGTACGAACTAAGCAAGTAGTGTGTTCCAAACTGGTGCTAAGCACATTTATACTAAAGATGAATGTTAGGTTCAAAGAGAGAGGGAGGTTGTTAAATCTTTCTCACAGTTGATACTGAGGCTGAAATTTGGTATTTAAATTTTACTGTCTTGTGCCCATTCCCCCTAACAAAGCAAAAGCCATATGCCACTAAGGAGGGGCAAGAAACCTGTCTGCCCTTCTGGTTCTACACAAAGATCAACTGCTATGAGGAGGATGGCTGTGCACTGCCTCCCACCCTCTCACTTGAATGACACTGGGCAAAAGCCATCGGCCGCTGGGAGAGATTGTGGTGTCTAGGATTCTGCATTGATGCAAAGCAGAGATCAGCTGCCTATGGCAGAGGAGCAGGAATCTTCCTCATGCCTGAGATATTACACCAGTACAAAAACTTGGTTTCCCCATGGATGGCTTGCAGGGAAGAGTAAAAACCCTGATTGCACTCTGTAGCCTTTACTGAGTAGGAAACAGTGGTTCCCTGCCATTAAGGGAGAGGCAGAAATGCTGAGAAAGTCCCACTCCTTAGGTTCAGATGTACAGGGCCAGGCTAAGGCTGAGGTTGGAGCAGGTGGACTGAGAAACTCTTCTCCCCCACCACAAGCCTTGAATCAAGAAATGAACAATTGAAGTCTACTGCTGGAGGAGTGGCAAGAGCATGGAGAGAGCCTTTCCCTCACTTACCCACACATATATCCTATAATGACTGTATGCAGGACCTATTGTATTTTTGGGGTGGATCACGAATACAGAAAAACTGTTTAGTACTTAAAAAATAAATTTAAAAAATACTTTCAGATTTACAAAAATTAGTACAGAGAATTTCCTTATGCATGCCATCTTGTTTGCCCTGTTGTAAACATCATACATGAGTGTGATACCTTTTTACAACTAATGTACCAATGTTACTACATTATTATTAAAGTTCATACTTTATTCAGATTTCCTTACTTTTTTACCTAATGCCCTTTTGCTCTTTTAGCATTCTATCCAGAACACCACATTATATATTTATAGTCACTATGTCTCCTTAGGCTTCTCTAGATTGAGACAGTTTCTTGGACTTCTTTCCTTTTTGATGACCTCAAAAATTTTGAGGAGTGCTGGTCAGATATTTTGTACAATGTTTCTTTTTTTATATATAAATTTATTTTATTTTTGGCTGCATTGGGTCTTTGTTGCTTCGCGTGGGCTTTCTCTAGTTGCGGTGAGCAACTACTCTTTGTTGCGGTGCACGGGCTTCTCATTGTGGTGGCTTCTCTTGTTGCGGAGCACAGGCTCTAGGCATGTGGACTTCAGTAGTTTTGGCACATGGGCTCAGTAGTTGTGGCTCACAGGCTCTAGAGCGCAGGCTCAGTAGTTGTGGCACATGGGCTTAGTTGCTTCATAGCATGTGGGATCTTCCCAGACCAGGGCTCGAACCCATGTCCCCTGCATTGGCAGGCAGATTCTTAACCACTGTGCCACCAGGGAAGCCCTGTACAATGTTTCTTGATTGCTGTTTTTTTAAAAAATGTTTTTCTGATTCTTTCTAATGACTAGACTCTCAATTGGCTTCTGCTTTGGACTCTCACAAAGAACTAGGTCACAGGAGTCTATCAGAGGAGGAATTTGCATCCTTTGGTGCACTGAAACTAATTATATCAACAACAAAATCCAAACCCAATTCAACTACTTTCTAGATTTACTCAATCCCCCCATGCTAATAGCCTGAAAGAAGTTACCCATTTCCAGGCATAATGTTATTTACTTTAGTTCTTACACCCACAAAGTGTGGAATTCAGTTTTAAAAATATATGAAACACAGACACAAACAAGAAAAAGAAATCCTTGTTAAGAGGTTTAATAGTAAACAGAACCAAGCCAAGAGATGGTTTAGATATGCAAACTTCAGACAGGGACTTTGAAATAACTATGATTATTATATTAAAAGGTCTCATGGATAAGTGGACAATATATATATAAATCAGTGGGCAATTTCACTATAGATATGGAATCTACAAATAAATGTCAAATGGAAATGTTAGAAGTGTGGAACAAAGTATCATATATTAAAATTGTTTTCTGTGGGTTTATTAAGAGACTGGACACAGTAGAGCCAGAATCAGTGACCTTGTAGATAGACTAGAAGAACCTTCAAAAATGAAGCAGAGTAAAAAGAGTAGAAATTTTAAAAAGGGCATCCCAAAATGGAATATGTTACTGTAGAACGTATGAAATAACCTAACATAAATGAAGAAAGAAGAAATAAAGCAGAAGAAACATTTGACGAGAGAATGGTTGAGAATTTTTCAGAATGAACGATAACAAACCATAGATCCAGTCAGGATAAATATAAAGGAAGGCATATCTATATATAGTAGTCAAACTGCTGAAAACCAAATATAAGAGTAAATTCTAAAGGCAGTTAGAGAAAAAAAGATACATTACTTAATGAGGTACATAGGTAACAATTTGGCAGACATTTAGTCAGAAACTATGAAAGCAAGAAGACAATGGAATGGCATCTTTCAAGAATTGAAATCCAGAATTCCATCTCCAGGAAATGTATCTTTCAAAAAGAAATGCATAATTAAGAATTTGCCAGATGTACAAACATCAAGAGAATTTTTTCCCAGCAGAACAGTACTACAGGGGATGTTAAAGGAAGGTCTTCAGGCAAGAGCATGCTGCTAGATAGAAAATGTGTTATTACACATGGAATAAAGAGCACGAAAAATGTAAAACTGTGGATAAATACAAAAGTCATTTTCTTCATACTTTCAATCTATGAAAAGAGATTAGAGCAAGGGTTGACAAAAAGTAGGCTGTGAGCTAAATACTACCTCTGGCTTATATTTGTGCAGCCTAAGAGCTAGGAGTATTTTATATTTTTTAAAGGGTTGTAAAAAAATTAAAGACAAACAAAATGATTGAAGAATATGCAACAGAGACTGAATGGCTTGCAAAGTCTGAATTATTTACTTTCTGATACTGGTCTAAAGCAAAAATAATGACTATGCATTGTAGGGTTTGTAACATAAGTCAAAGTAAAATTTTGGCAACAACAGTACAAAGGAGAGCAGGAAGGAAATGGAAATATAGTGTTGTAAGGTTCTTACACTATTTGTGAAGTGATATAATAGAATTATAGTAGACTAGGAGAAGTTAAAGTTGTGTATTATGAACTCTAGAACAGCCACTGAGGAAAAAGATAAAACAAAGAAGTATAATTAACAAGCTGATAAAAGAGAAAATGGAATCATAAAACATGCTCAACTAAAACAAAAGAAGGCCAAAAATACCCAGACAAAAACAAAAAACAGATTCAACAAAATTTTAAACAGTGTAATGATAGATATATACCCATCTTTAGCAATAATTACATTAAATATAAATGGTCAATTAAAAAACAGAGTTTAAAAATTGGATAGAAAGCAAAACCCAATTATGTATTGTCTACAAGAAATTCATTTTAAATATGAAAACATAGCTATGTTAAAACTAAAAGGATGGAAAACAATGTTTCATATGCAACACCCAAACAAAAGAAAGCTGGAGTGGTTCTATTAATATCAGACAAAGTAGACTTCAGAATAAGCAATGTTATCAGGGATAAAGCATGGTATTACATAATGATAAAGAGGTCAGTTCATCAAGAAAACAAGAATTCATCAAGAAAGCTAAAGGTATATGTACCTAATAACAGAGCCTCAAGAAAAATAAAAGTAATAGAACTACAAGGAGAATTAGACAAATCTACCAATTTAGTTGGAGATTTCAACACTCCTTCAGTAATTGGTAGAACAAGTAAACATAATTTAGGAAAGATGTAAAATACCTGAGCAATACTATCAATCACCTTGACCGAATTGACATAGAATACTCCCTTCAACAACGTAATGCAGGGTTTTTTTCCAAGTGCACTTGGAATATGTTAATATAGACCATATTTTGAGGTATAAAATAAATCTCAATAAATGTGAAAGCATTTAAATTATGCAAATTATGTTCACTGATCAACCAGACATAGTCACATGCCTTGTTTGGGGAATGTAATTTCTTTGGATAAAATTAAATATATAAAACTTGAAAAGTGAGGTCCAAGAGGGAGGGAATACGTATAGCTAATTCATTCTGTTGTACAGCAGAAACTAACACAAGATTGTAAAGCAATTGAACTCCAATTAAAAAAAAAAAGACCTTGAGAAGTCATCAGGCTTAAAAAATACACTTGAAGCCTTCAGATATATTAGTAAGAACGTTACAGAATTTTGCCATGAATCTACTTTCAGCTTTACACTGCAGTGGTGCTATTAGGTATTTGTGATCTAACTAATTGATTTTGAAGTGTGAATTGGTGCTTGAGATGTATGACTCTATCTGTCTATAAACAGCATTTCCTGCACACTCTCTGAGCAAGGGGCCCTTTTTCATGGTATTTTTAAACACTCCAGTAGTTTTAACTCCCTGAATAGGAAGCATTTAGGCAAACATGATATCATCAATAGGCACACCCTTAATATTAACCAGTGAAAACAAAAGGTGGAAAGTTCTGCTCTGCTTTTAAAGAAGCAGAATTTGAGTGTATATTTTGGAAGAACAGTATGTAGTAGAATAGCAGAAAGATAATGAATTCTCAATATGTGTCTAAATCAGGGTCTGGAAAAGTCATAGGAGTATTTAGAAATTTATATTAGTTTAATATGACAGATATGGCTCTTTAATAATGAAGACTAAAAAGACCTTTGTGGGCTGGTGAGTGGGGTCATAATGTTTTTGCCCTAATTATTAGACTATCATTTCTCTCTTATTATGAGGTTACACAAAATAAAAGGTGTTCTCTAAGAGAAAAGAAAATGATTTTAGCTTGCATGATCACAACTGACCTTATTATAGCTCCCCTTCTCAGAAGTATGAGCAACTCTTAAAGGGTAAGAATAGTCTGCTAAGCTGATGTAGATTTTAGTAGAGTAGTATGCTCATCATCTCAAGTAAAAGATTCCCATTTTACAAATGCATTAGATGTCCTTGGCAGATTTAGGTTAGTAACATGAGATGCATATGGTAAAACTGGGGCCCAGGGCTTAGGGTTTGTTCTGATGATTCACTGCATGCCGCAAACATCGCTAGCCTATTTGTAAATTTTCTTCAGATAAGAGTTGTTTTATTTAGGGAAAAAAGATCATTTCTGGATTGAGTACTTCTTTTTTTTTTTTTTTTTTTTTTTTTGCGGTATGTGGGCCTCTCACTGTTGTGGCCTCTCCCATTGCAGAGCACAGGCTCCGGACGCGCAGGCTCAGCGGCCATGGCTCACGGGCCTAGCCGCTCCACGGCATGTGGGATCTTCCCGGACCGGGGCACGAACCCGCGTCCCCTGCATCAGCAGGCGGACTCTCAACCACTGCACCACCTGGGAAGCCCTGGATTGAGTACTTCTAATGAGTTATTTTTGGAGAACTTCTACAAAACTTATGACAAATGACTGTTAATCCTTCTTGCAAACAATTATATCACTACTGTATTACCACCCAAAATCCTATTCCTTCCTTTAGCCTTGGGAAGACCTCACAGGCATGAATTTAATGCTTTGATTTTAAGTTTTTAAAAATTAAGAGTGCTATATGGATGTAGAATGCAGAGGTTTCCTTGAAATATATTTGGTGAAAGTCAGACGTAATTTGCCATGACTAGGATTCATTTAAATATCTGTGATTTCAACGTATAAAATAATCTTCACAGTAAATGTTAAGGGATATGATTTTGCATTAGATCGTAATACTTGCTAATTATTTTTCTTACTATTATTAGTTAACTGGGAGTTAACAAGTCATAGGTAGTGATGCCACATATGTGTGGGTTATTACAAAACTTCATTTGCTGCTTAATTTTTTAACATTGCATGATTCCCTAAATAGCCTCAAAATCCAAATACAACTGCAGTAATATTTGCTGAAAATTAGAAACTATAAAACCCCTTATTTTGCTAGGATTCAGAATAGGAGAAAGAATTTCAAATAATAAAGCCTTCTATTTATAAAAAAAACAAAACCTTTCATCTGCTGTCTCTCAAAAGGCAGTTTGATAACAAAATGTGTTTCAATATTTTACATTATTTCTATTTTTAAAGGTAGTAATAGTAAGTGCACAGGCATCATAGATCACAGACATCTTTGTTAAAAGGTCTATTTATTTGAGATCAGATTTACTAGGGGCAAGTTGTCTTTATAACTCTTCTTTATTTAGTTCCCTTACTTGCACATTGAATAGATTGAAAGGATTAGGGAAAAATTAAAGTAAGTGTCCTTAATCCCATTTGGTTGTGTTAAATTCTCCAAATGATGGATGGAAATTTCAGCCTGGTAGGGTCTACCACGGGGTTTGATAGTTATCTACACCTACAGAGAGATGTTCTTTAATTACACTGTACAGCTAAATGCATTTGAAACAGATAACTGATCCTGTCTCAAAATTGATATTTCTTTTAAAGTGCAAAGTCAGTACACCATTGTTTCCAAATGGTCAGATTGCATGCTACTGTCCCAAGCACACAGGAATTGATAAGTCAGAGGTTCCAAGCATGTAGGCATGTAAGGATAAGGGAAAAGGATCACAGTGGAAGTAAATCCTTTCCCCTTTTTCCTGACTGTGTTTTGACCACCTGTCTTTTACCCTTTGCAGTTCTGTTCTGAGAGGAATATGAGGAACAGCCCTGAAGATGGGGGCCACTGCTGATAGATTGTTGCCATTAACCAGCTCTCATGGCTTTTGTGGGAGCCTCCTTTTTATTAGTATTTGCAACATGTTCACCAGCAAAATGATTATGTTAGGCAGAAACATCACATCACTTACATTTCATAGCTCAGTGCAATTTTCATAAACTGCGAGGCAACATCCAAAAAAACATGACTCAGAATTAGAGTTTCAGGAGATTATTATATAGACATTATTTCCCTCAGGTCACGGGCTTTAGTCAAATTTGGAGGAGAATGAAATTGCCAACAGTGAAAAGCAGACAGAAAGGTATGAGTTCATGAGCAGAGAAATAACATTTTCATTTGTTCCTTCCCCATGGGAAAGATTCAGCATTCCGGTAAATGGAGACGGTTATAAGAAATGAATTTTTGTCAGCAGGGATGTGATTTTAAGGCTCACTTATCCATTGGCAATCTAGATTTCTAACCCCAGGAATCTAGGAAATTGCTACAGAATGTAGTCTTTATTATAAACAAGTTTTTTTTTTTTTGGTAGTGTTTTCCCCCCTTCCTTTTCTTGCTCAGAGATTTTAAGATGGACTACATTTCCTTCTGCCTTTCGGGGTCAGATGACTGCAGAATTTCTGCATTTGCCATGAGTTTCTCCTCATTGCCATTGCTTTGTGATGGAAACCGTTTCTTCCCCACCAAGCTTCCCCCACTCCCCCTTGCCTTTCCAAACCCGCTCTGTTCAGCATGCACAACGCTGACAGTATTGGAAGCCACCGCGCTTACTAGTGCTGAATTCGTGGCCTCTGCCTCTGTTCCCAGCATTTGCAGGATGTCTTGTGGTGCTGCTGTTTCTCTATTCTCAGTCCTTTTGTGTCTGTGGACCTGAGAGAGTAAGGCAGGAAAAAAAGGCTTTCCAGGTAGCTCTCATTTTACCAGGTATAAAGAGCAAGGATTTGCAAGGTTTCTGTAGGGTAATCCCAGACAACCTTCTTCATAATTAAAGAATGTTCTTTCAGGGGAAATTTTATCTTGCTTCTTCAATTTCATCTGATGCTTCTCAGCCCATCACTCATTCAAATTCTGTTCAGAGGTTCTCCTGCTAGCTATATAGTACATCCGTGAGAGCAGAACATATTTCATATAACCTAAACCCTTCATTTCTAGAGATGCAGATAGGTTCTGTAACATTAATCTCACCTTTATATTTTTTCAATTTTTAATAACTTGAAAATATGTATATCTAATACCTTCCTCCCCTGGGTATTTTTGCCCATTTTAATATCTCTCTCAACACTATAAACTATTTTCCTGGCTGTATTATTATTAAAAAATGTTATTGCCTGCCAAAGTTTATTATCATTATTATTATATCTACAATATAATGATTATGTAACATTGTGAATTATATTTGATTAATAAATGAGAATTGAGTACTCTAACTTATTTAACTCATTGGATTTGGCCCATGAAATTAATCAAGATCCATAAACTTTTCCCCCAAACCTCCAAAGCTTCTCAAAGGAAGGGAGAGGGTATATGAGGGTTAAGAGGAACATCTAGTTTGCTGCAAGGTCGTCCAGTCACACGTTTTGATTCCTTGCCACTGCTGTGGTAAAGGATTCACTGAATTAGCCATAGTGCTGGTATATTCTGATATTCTGTGGAGTTTCAATTTCTTCCTATTAAATTTTTCTTAATATATGGAGTCATTTTACCTTTGTTAGGGGACCTCTGTTTAGAAAAGTGGGGGTAAAGTGTTATATTCCATTCTTTGTAATGGGCAACTCTTGGCATTTGTGGAATTCTTCCTGGAATTATTTGGGGGGGCAGGAACAGGCACCTGGAATGTTTACTTGACAAAAACATATACTTGTCTCTTATATGTCACTCATTCTTACTTCCAACAACCTCTGTTCTACTATTTTACATTGTTCAGAAGCTGTGTGACTGACTGTCTCATACAGAAGCTAATAACCTGGAAGATACTCAAATTCGAATATAGTTTGGAACCGTTTTGGATTCCATGTACCACTTCAGTAGGAATAAAGAATCCCATGGAAAATGATGGGTTTTGCAGATGTTCTCATCACCATAACAGGGCTTCATTAGAGTTACTGGCTGGAATAGGATTTTTTTGTTGTTGAAGTATAGTTGATTTACAATATTGAGTTAGTTTCTGGTATACAGAAAAGTGATTTAGTTTATATGTATATACATATATATATGTGTGTGTATATATATTCTTTTTCAGATTCTTTTCCATTATGATTTATTACAGGATACTGAATATAGTTCCCTGTGCTATTCTGTAGGACCTTGTTGTTTATCTGTTTTATATATAGTCGTGTGTATCTGTTAATCCCAAGCTCCTAAATTGTCCCTCCCCCCCTCTTTTCTCTTTAGTGACAATAATTTTGTTTTCTATATCTGTGAGTCTGTTTCTATTTTGTAAATAATTTCATTTGTATCACTTTTTTAGATTCCACATGTAAGTGATATGACATGATATTTGTCTTTCTCTGTCTGACTTACTTTACTTAGTCTGATAATCTCCAGGTCCATCCATGTTGTTGCAAATGGCATTATTTCATTCTTTTTTATGGCTGAGTAATATTCCATTATACATCTTTATCCATTCATCTTAGGTTACTTTAGGATAGGATTTTTTTGATTAGTTCCCAATGAAGGATGGAGGAATACTGTAAGTGTAGTAATTTGTGGCACAAATAAGAAAGCTGTAAACATGGTTAGTATTATAATTGCATAATAACAGTAGTGCTATAAGAAAACATCCAAGCAGTCACCTGAAAATTACTCATTGGCCATAGCTTGAAAGTTTCACTGTCTACCATCTGGAGCCAGGGACAGGATGTCTCAGATCTACATTCTTGATACTTGCTCAAGAGCGACCAACTCTAGAGAAATTGTTCAACTTTCTGGTGTTTAGTTTCAGCTTCTCCCTTTGTGAAATGGCAATAATTTTGCCTGTCCAAACCACTGTTACTTTTTTTTTCTCAGCAATGCTTGTGTGAATGAAATATTATTATAGGAATTCAAACTCCCAGAAACAGTTAACCCACTTTGCTTTCACACACCATTTCATAATACTTAGTCCTCTTGATTAAGAGGATAATACAGTAAAACCTCTGTTAACTGGAGTAAAGTGTTGTTAATTTAAGTTTAGATCATTCTTTAAAAACATATTTATTTCAATATACTTGTTCTTGAAAATCTTTCTATAATGTATTCAGTGTATTTTTGCCTTAGAGAGCATGGTCTAGTAAATATTGCTGTAATTGAGTCTCTCTCTGATGATGGATTATCTTCACAGCCCTGGAGCCATGATATTGGTGTCAGTTCTTTATGCACCAAGAAATTGATATAAAATGGGACTCTTAATGGGAAGTTAGGCTGAATTTGCTCTGATCTTGGCCATACCTTGGAAGTTGCATTTTAATAAGCAAATTGTTCACATGAATTGTTTTCTCAGTGTTTTATGGTTTTTTCCCTTAAAATGAAACAAAAACTACATTAACCACACTTATAAAAATGAAAAATACAATACCAATCAAAACATCATTATTACATCAACATTTTCATAGGAGACATAGATAGCATGCTTAGGAGGTCTGACTTGATTAAATGCTTTGCCTCTAGTTTTTCAAAGTTTCAAAGGAGGTATTCCCTCTGTCAATAAGTTTTTAGATTTTATGTGTAATAATAATCATGATCCCAGCTAGCAGTTATTGAGCTTTGACTGTTTGCCAGGCACTGTTTGTTTCAGGTAATAACTCAGTTATTCCTCACAACCACTCCATCAAGGAGGCACTGTAGTTAGCTCCATTGTTTCAATAAGGAAACTGAGGCTTATAAAGATTAAGAAATCTGTCTAAGGTTATATAGCTAGTAACTGGCTGAGCCAGGATATGAGCAGTCTGATGTAAGAACCCCTGCTCTTAACCACCATGCCATCATGCCTCAAAGGCATATGTGTGCAGTGGTTGTGGAAGAGGTGATCTAGACTTACTCACTTTTGCTGTGGGCCTTGCATGGTGTTCGATTTAGTATTTTTGTTTACATTATCTCATTTAGTTTAAAACAATTCTACCAGGTCGATTTTTATTATGCACATTTTATAAATGAAGAAATCTAGACTCAGAAAAGGCAAAGCTTTTATCCGAGTTTACAGTTCTTGTGATAATTGATGGAGCTGATTTGAACCTAATAACCCAGTTCAGGTTCTGGTCAGGGGTATTGTTAAGGAAAGGAAACTTCTCTCCAAGAAAGGTCATTTTTATAATGTTTAAGAGATTTAGGTTTTCGGTATAACACTTTACCCCTAGCAAGGTTTTGTGTTTTCTTTTTAAGTTAAATCATTTGTTCTGCATTGGAATTTTCTCATCTCTTTCTATCCATGGAGTTTCTTCAAGTCATTGCTGATACACACTTGTTTCTTCTTCCTGTTGGTAGTTTGTGATGGGTTGGTTGACCTTTTACAATTAACATCATTGTTTTAATTTGTTGTCCTTAAGAAATTAATTTTCCTTTGAGTCTTAGACTCCTAATATTATGTCCTTTAGCCCTCTGAAGGGTGAGTGTCCCTGTAGTGCCATTAGCCACTTACTTGTACAATGTCTTGAGAACACTTTAAGAGAAATATAAATGGCAGTACCACTTGGATATCAATTAAAAATAAATTTCATTTTGAGTGAATGCTATCTTTTAGCCTGCCAAGACGCAGAAGATTAGTTGTCTCAGTTTCCTTTGCCATTACTGACATCACTTAGAACTTACTGGTGTAATAAAAAAAGCATTTTAATGGAAAGTTGGTGAACAGTGGGAGAACAGCCATTTTTCACATGGCCGTATATTATAAAGAATATAGAATGGACTTCTAACAAGTCCTGCAAAGTCCTGGTGGGTCTCCATTGTTGTATGGCAAAGTCTATGGGATGTCTTTTGGATTGCCTTGGCAGCAAGTGGGCAGCATCTTACCAGCCCACCGTGACTCATGGGGAATTCTGTGTCTCGATGTTTTTTATGGCTGTGTTTTAATGGGTTAGGCCTCCCCGCCATCTTGTTTTCCTGGCTTGACTTCTCTTCTGTTTACCTTGGCTCCACCTTTGGCACAGCGAGACACCACAGGCTTCACCAGAGTCATTTGGAATGCAAGCCCATCAGACGAAGTCTCCCATCTCCTTGAGGCATTTCATGGCTCAGAGAGAATTGGAACTAAACTCTGGGTAGCTGGTGGTTGCTTGTCCCCAGCCAAGTCTGCACAGTGGAGAAAATGCATGTGTTTGTGAGTCTGCATATATTTTACATTCTCACAGTTACGCCTTTGAGTCCAGTAAATATATTTCTGTTCCTCCTTGATTTTAGTGGTTAATTATGCAGGCCCTGAAAAATGAGTTTTGTTTACCCATGGGCCAAGAAGCCGGGTTCTTCAGGAACAGCTGTGATTATCCAGAGACGTCACATTGTGTCTTTCTCTCCGTGCGTCTTTAACACCTGCACATCATAGCTTTCCTGGGCACCTCCAGTGGAGTCTCCTGTTAGCTTGGCAGACTCGAGAGAGGCTCAAACCTATTTCTTACTTCCTGTGTCTGTATGGATTATTTTTATCATGTGATGATTTGGCATTTTCTAAAAATCTCTAGCTTGCCTTTTCAACTCTGGTAAAGAGTTGTCAGCTGTACCCACAAACTCAACTTGTGAAGTGGCATTTCCCCAGAAACAGGAATGGGAGGAAGAAATTTAGCAGGACAAGTGCTCTTTCTTATGAAAGTTGATCTCTAAGCTTAGTATAATTTTTCTGATTTAGAGGGAATTATAGGACCCTGAGACCAGCCCTTCCCAGCTTGCCACCAGCCTTGGTTTAACTTCATTGCAAATGTTGGGATCGATGCTTTAGTTGTACAACAAAGAGATTATTTCAGGATGGCATTTTATCTCCTACTCTCAGACTCTTTTAGATCGAACTGGGTGCTCAACATAATCCTTTTGTGTAAGTCCCACAGGCTGCAATTCCATAGCTTGGGTAGTGGTCAGAGGAGCTCTAATGGCAGAACAGATGATGCTGCAAAAAGAAAAGGAGTAGGAGTCATCTCTCTACAAAATGCCTCACAAAGGAGACTTTCTTTGCTCCTCCTGGTACATGTGGTAAGCATAGAAATAGTTTATTATGAAAGTCTTTCAGCCACAAGTCTTTCTAAGGCATAACTGTACCCTCCAGGGAAACCTAAATAAATACCAGCCTAATAAACTTCAGATTTTAAAAAATAAGTTATCCTATTGCATCTCTGCAAGAAGGAAAAATATGAGAGGTTAACGTGTGTTCTTATTCTGCTTTGATTTACTTCCCATGATGTCCCTTCCCAACCCAGGCTTGAAGTGGAAGAAAATACTTCATCATTTGAAGAAGAATGATGGTACAAAATGCAGTCTTTTGGAAGAAAGGGTGGGAAAGTAAATTTTGATGCCAACTTTGGAATTTTCTTAAAACAAAACAAAACACATACACATACACTTGGTTTTCTCCTGGAGTTTAATGATATATATATATACATTTTTTTTTCTCCTGTATTCTCTGTATTCCTGGCAAAGGAAGTCTTCCATCCAAGCTTCCATTTATTTGTGTCTAATATGGTCACGGTCCACCTGGTCCTCTCACAAGCTCTCTCTGCCCTTTCTTTGTCCCAATCCCTTGGCCCCTCCTCGTCTCCAGTTCTGTCACTAAGCCCTTGGCTTCTCCTGTCTCCCTGCCCAGTCTGAACCAAGTGTATGAACTGCAACCTACATTCTGCCAGCCCTTCAGCTGTACATGCCTGTCACACTCCAGCTCTAGGGTATGTCAGTGGTCTGACTTCTCGCCTTTCTCCACTGCCCTTTCTCAGCCTACAAGACTGATGATTACTTGTCGTCCATATTCTTAAATATGGCTAGACCCCCAGGATTCCTCTGGCTATGCATTATTATTTTTGCTTTATCTTTATTTTGTTAAATAAAGGTGTGAAAAATCATGTAATGTATATCCATTTGCCCATCTCCCAGATTGAAAGGTAAAATATTTCCAGGATGGTTGATGCCCCCATTATAATTCTGATCATATCCTCCTCTCAGATCCCAGGGGTAATAACCACAATTCTGAATTTGTTGTTTATATTATGAATTTCTTTATACATATCCCACATGTGTAAATCAGCACATACTATATAGTAGGTTTAATTTTGAAAAATTGCATCTTGCTATGTATGTACGTTTGCAACTTTTAATATTTATTTATTTATTTATTTATTGGCTGCCTCGGGTCTTAGTTGTGGCACACGGGATCTTCCGTTGCGGTGTGCGGGCTTTTCATTGCGGTGCACGGGCTTCTCTCTAGTTGAGGAGTGCGGGCTCAGTAGTTGTGGTGCATGGGCTTAGTTGCCCCATGGCACATGGGATCTTAGTTCCCTGACCAGGGATCGAACCAGCGTTCCCTGCACTGGAAGACTGATTCTTAGCCACTGGACCACCAGGGAAGTCCCTGCGACATTTTTTAAACTGGGCATTATGTTTGTGGGATTAATTCAGTTGTTCTCTTTTGCTTTTCCACTACTGTATAATATTCTAGTTTGTGTTATCATTTTTTAAAATCTATTCTATTTGTGAACATTTAGACTGTTTTCAAGTTTTTGCTGTTACAAACACTGCTGCTATGAACATTCTTGTGCAAATCTCCTTGCACACATGTCCATTTGTTATTTTGGCAAGTTGTACTGAGCCCCTATTTGTGTTTGGTATGATTGATGTAGGACTGCTGAAACAAGGCCCTTATCTTCAAGCCATAGGCTCTAGCGAGGACTCCCAGGGAGATCCTGCTGGAGGAGTCTTTTCACTGGTTTTCTTAGCACTCATCTCACCTCTCCATGGTCGTCTTTCACAGTTCTGTTAGAGTTAACTTCTTGAACACAGTTTTAATCTTTACTGTTATGCTCAAAAACATTTCATAGCTCCCTCTTGCTTAAGTGATGGAGCTAATACTCCTCAGCTTGCTGTTCAAGAACCACCCTAAGCCTAACCTTTTTTGGTCCTTGTACTGTTTACATCTCACCCATACAGCTCACATTCCAGTGTCATGTCCCTTTCATGCCTCTCAGTGATGTCTTTTTATCCCTAGGTGTCTTTCCTGTTTTGAACTTTATCCAGGATGTTGAAATTCTAGTCAGTTTTCAAGATCGTAATGAAATACCTTTTTATCCAGGTATATCTTCTACCCCTTGTGTGATTCTAACTTCATATTACAGCTAGTTAGGTATATATTGGCTTAGCTGATTATGAGCAGGAACCACAAGGTAATTGCCTCGAACATAGTAGGACCTCATTAATTAAAATAATAATAATAATCAAATTGAATTGAGTGGATCATTTGGTTCTCAGCCTTGCTATTAAAACACTTTAATGCTGCTAATGAAGGAGAGAGTAGAAAAAGAGCAAATGTTTTAATTCTCTATTGCAGTTTTCAAACATCTCTGGCTGCCAATTAGAGCTTGTAGTGTACTAGCCAGGTAGCCATCCTTGGTGGGACCCTTATCACGTCAAAGTGGGGCAAGGTGGAGGAGAAAATTAACTTTTGAAAGAGAGATGGACTCTTCATTAAAAAGACCACGTTCTCACCTCAGTGGGATTTAACTAAAGCACACTTGAAGTAGCTCCATTCTGGTCTCTGGGCCAGATCCTTCCAGCCTTCTGGGTGGTAGTACAGGTTGATGACCTGTCACTAATTATGCCCTTCAACTTATTTTCTGCTCCCAGGGTAGAAGGCAGCTTGCGGCTGCTTGTGAATAAAAGAAGCCTGAGTCCACTGTGTCCACGTTTCCATCTTGAAGGAAGTGGGAGAAATGAGGCCAGTGGTTTGATAAATTATATCAAAAATAGTCCCTTCATGCTAATGGAGTGTGAAGAAGCTGATGTACTGGAAATGATCTATAATATTTCATATTTCTCTGAGGAGAAAAATGATAAACTTGATGATGTGTGATTTATTCATGTTTCTCCAGATGAAGAAAATAAAATCCTAAAGTCAACTGCCTGTTTCTCACTCCCAGCAGCTGGCTTGTAGATTTTACACTGGGGTTGGAGGCTTGGCTCGTTTAGAGAAATGCCTAGAGAGACCTTGATCAATCACCAGACCTTTGGCAGTTGGTTGGGAGAGGGTAATTATGACAGCATTGCGGCTATTTTATCATCACTATTTCATGGTTCTATACCACCAGGTGACAAATGCGTTAATTATTACATTTCTTATCCAGGACTTCTCTTGGCTGCCCCCTCCCCTCATGGTTTTAGCTCTGAGTCCTTCTCTGCAGCTCAGCCCTGGACAGAAGTAACTTCTGCAATCAAAGAGCTGTTCTTTGGAAGTCATGCTGAGAGGGACATGGTTATCAGCCCTGCTGTGTTCAGACTCTGACCACAGGGGATCTAGTTAATTCCCTTTCCTCTTCCTTCTGCCCATCACCCTTTGGGTCAAGTGCTGCTCAGAGCCAGAAGCTCTACTTGCTTCTTTAATAACTGAAAATGGCACCCATGGCCCAGGCTATTTCATTCTAAATAGCCCCCTGGAGGAGGTTGGAAAAAGAGGTTGTCTTAGGCAAAGTGATTTAGCAGATAAAATTGTCTTTTTTTTTTTCCCCCCACTACCCTTTCCCTAACTGGCTACTACCCATAATAGGACTCCTCTTTACCCCCCACCCCTACCCCACCTGGCCATTTCCTTCCTGGACTCTAACTTGTCCCCTCATCATAGGTCACCTGCCCTAATTTCCCAAGAATGTAGTCAATACATTTGCTAATTTTACTCTTGTGATTATGTTAGTAGATACTAGCATATCCAGTATCTTAAAGGGTTAAGACTGACCTTTATAAGATAAATGACTTGCATTTTCATAAGACTTTTGGAGACTCCTTATAGAATGATATAATTCATGGATGTGGTAGAGATTTTGGGAGAAGAGAAGGCCTTCCAGAGAGTCTTAGAAGATGCTTTGTGAAGTGACCATTTTCTCCATGTTTGCAGAATCAGCCAGATGGATGTATCTCTGAGATTGAGGCTGCCCCTCTGCCCAGATCCTTTTTTTAGTCTCAAACCATACATTCAGTTCTTCTAAATCTGCTGTAATTCCATTTACAGGTATATCCCATTTAATTGCACTTCACAGATAATACGTTTCTTACAAATTGAAGGTTTGTGGCAACCCTGCATCAAGCAAGTTTATCAGCACCATTTTTCCAACCCCATTCCCTCACTTTTGTGTCTCTGTGTCACATTTTGGTAATTCTCACAATATTTCAAACTTTTCATTATTATTTTATTTGTTATGGTGAACTGTGATCAGTGATCTTCGATGTTACTATTGTAAAAAGCTTATGACTCGCTGAAGGTGCGGATGATGGTCAGCATTTTTTAGCAATAAATTATTATTATTATTAATATAAATTTATTTATTCATTTTTGGCTGCATTGGGCCTTCGTTGCCACACACGGTCTTTTCTCTAGTTGCGGTGAGTGGAGGCTACTCTTCATTGTGGTGCACGGGCTACTCGTTGTGGTGGCTTCTCTTGTTGCGGAGCACCAGCTCTAGGAGCGTGGGCTTCAGTAGTTGTGGCACGCAGGCTCAGTAGTTGTGACTCACGGGCTCTAGAGCACAGGCTCAGTAGTTGTGGCGCACGGGCTTAGTTGCTCCACAGCATGTGGAATCTTCCCGGACCAGGGATCGAACCCATGACCCCTGCATTGGCAGGCGGATTCTTAACCACTGTGCCACCAGGGAAGTCCAGCAATAAATTATTTTTGATTAAGGTATGTACATTGTTTTTTTTGTTGTTTTTTTTCCCACTGTGGAGTACAGGCTCTGGGTGCGCAGGCTCAGCAGCCATGGCTCACGGGCCCAGCCACTCCACGGCATGTGGGATCTTCCTGGACTGGGGCACGAACCCATGTTCCCTGTGTCGGTAGGCAGACTCTCAACCACTGCGCCACCAGGGAAGCCCTGGACATTGTTTTTTTAGACATAATGCTATTGCACACTTAATAGACTACAGTATGGTGTAAACATAACTTTTGTATGCACTGGGAAGCCAAATTCATGTGTCTTATTTTATTGCAGTATTTGCTTTGTTGTGTTGGTCTTCAGCCAAAACCACAATATTTCCAAGGTATGCCTGTTCAGATACCATGCTGGTGATGTTAGGAAAGCAGATTCATTGTGTAAATAGGTTGCAGTTTCTTCTAGTGATTTAGAAATTTTAAAGACATCTTGGAATGTGATTTGTGGATAATAACGGGGTCAGGACATAGGTCATTCCCTTTGTCCTCTCACATTTTACCATGACTTACCACTCTTAGTCAAACCTTGCATAAAAACGCCCAAGCTTAACCACTCCTTCAGGTCTCCATTTCCTTTTGAAGGCTCCCATGTCACATAAAACTTACATTAAATAGATTTGTATGCGTTTCTCTTTTTAATCTTCTTTTTGTTACAGGGGCCCCAGCTGAGAACTTAAAAAGGTAAAAGGAAAAGATAATTTTCCTCCCTTACAGTTTCTGACAGTCGTAAGACTGGGGCATTCCCTCTCCACTAGCTCCAGAGACTGCAGTTGAGGTCTGGGACAACTGAGCAAAAGGTAAGAATTCTTACCATGTCAGCTTCCTGGATCTCTGTCCATAATGCCTGGTAGAGAGAGGAAGGTAAACATTTCTCCTTGTCCCTTCCTTTTAAAATTCAGATTAACAGGAGAAAAACATTTGCAATAAATATGTTTGTATGCTTGTCTCTTGTTAATCTTGTCTTTTGTTACAGAGGCCCCAGCCAAGAACTTAGAAGGGTAAAAGGAAAAGGTATTTTTCCTCCCCTACAGCAGTCTAATTCCCTTTCCATGGGACTCTGAAGAGAGTTTGTCTTCCCGTCATGTGTTGCTTGTCTGCCTCAAATGAGAATTAGCGTGTTGTGGCAGCCTCATCATTTGATAATTCCCATGGAGTAGAATCAGGACACCGGGGTGAATAGAGTGATCAGATGAGGTTCTGTTAGAGGTTTAGTATGAAAACAAATAGGCTTATGAAAACAAATCAGGTCCAAAAAATTGTCTTGTAAAACTTTTTTTTTTTTAAGTGTACGTACACACATAAACCAGTTTTGTTTGTTTCAACCAAAGGTTCACTCTCTTGGAATCTGTATACCTAGTTTCAGGTGTTAGTTTTTATTGAGGTAATTTAACTGCTCTGAGCCTTAATTTCCTCATCAGGAAAGAGTCTTGGCACTAATGTAAATAATGAGAGTATAAGTACTGTTTTTGCATCAAGTGCCATTTAACTTATATTGTATTTAACTTACTATTGTAGGAGTAATATTGCACAAGTCTTCAATTTGGTTAATCATTTTCTCTGTTGCTTTCTTTGTGGGAGCCATCTTCTGTGTTTACTTACAGTCAAGCCATTCTTAGGACTTCACATGGCAGGAAGAACCCCACAGAACAGTATTATAGAGCCATTATCTTCTGCTAGCACACCCTGCTGACTTGCACAGCCTGAGAACCAACTTCAGGTTGGAATGAAGTCTTCCCACTAATTAACCGTGGAGTGTGAGGAGTTTTCCTCTAACTGTTCTCAGCCAACATAGCTTGAGGGACGAAAGAAATCTTCACATACACACCTATAGTGTAGTTATACCATTTTGCAACAGCTGAATGAACTGAAATTTAAAGCAAGAACTTTAATAGAACATAGAAGTCAGTAGACGTATTTGATGGGGAAGTATCTATTCTAGTTTGGCCAGTGTGGGTGGGTTGTAGGGGGAAATTCAGAAGTCAGATTTCTTTTAAGAAAAAGAGTCAGCATATCATTCTTTTCTGCTGCTTCAGCATAATGGTTATTTGTCAGTTCTTCAATCAACAGCTTTTCTTTGACTGTTATTTGTTCTTTTGATGGATAGCATATTCAATAAGTATAGTTGCCATGCCTGACCTTAAGAAGAAGGACAGCTGTTTTTATACCTATAAAAAGATGAGTAGCCACAGAGTATAGGAAGTAATTCCCAAACTAGCCACAGAGAAAGCAAGTGCCACAGCTGGAAGGATCAACCTGTACAGAAGTTAGGGAAGGCTTCCTAGGGTTTCCACCTCCCAAGAATGAGAATTTCTTGTCAGGCCCTCCATTTCTTCTGGATCTAAGGTGCCACATCTTATTCCCTCTGGCTCAGTCTTTGTTGATTGTGTGCCTGTCTCACTAGTATGTAATTTAGTTGGTTACATTCTTGCTTGTATTCCCAGGTTTTAGAATAAGACCTGACACCTCGTTTATGGTCAATAGGTATTTTATGAATGAATGAATGAATGAATGAATGAAACAAAGGATCTTACATGTAAGTTTCCTTTTCTTGACTGGACAGGGTTTTCACTACATTTGAGGATTTGAGGCTTCTTCAGCCCTCTGTGTTTCGGTCCAAAGGCTGTCTGAAACAAAAGAAGAAAAAATTCCCTCTTACTGGGAAGCCCTGGCTTCTTTGTCCAAAAGTTAGAGATGTGTCTCTGAGGAAACCTTACCCTAGTATGGTCCTTTTCTTATAATGTTAAATGTCTTTTCTGTGACTGAGCTGGACGCTTATGCAGATTTCTTTGGGTGTTTCCTTTCTTTTAAGCCTAATCTGTATTTATCCCAGAACTGTTTATCCTAATTATAATTCTTACATGAAAGTGAGACAAATGTGTCTGCCACCAAATGTGACTATTAAATGCTTTTGAAATACTTACCTTGCATTATAGTTATGTATGCATATGTCTCCTCCATTATATTTTAAACTCCTTGAAGTAATGTTTTATCTACTTTTGTATCCCCATTGCTTAGCAAAGGGTGGCACAAGCAGACCCTTCATGAATTGATACTCACTAGCGTTCTGTGGGAATTCATTTCAGCAGTCTTGGCATCTTTCTTACCTATTAGGGATAGCAAATAATTTAAACTGTAAAAGCCAAAGGTTTTGGTTCAGGCCTAGATGACATTAAACTACTTTTTCTGACAGTAATTAACAATAAAATCAATGCCTCTTTGAGGTTTTTTCTGTTGCATGAGGCCACTTGTCTTACTCTGTGTGATTCAGAAGGAGATTCATCACATTCATCTAAAGATTGAAGAGATTATTTAATTGTGGCTTGCAAAGAGAGGACGGCTAGACTGTGGACATGCTTTATGCTATTTAGGATTGAAAATAAGTTAGTCAGGAAGCTCTTTTCACCCTACTTTTTGTGATCATATTTGGATAAGCTTTTCAGAAGCATTAATAACCTAGACTCAAGCCTTATGTAGTTTGGACCTTCAAGTCCTTCCATATGTGGAATCAAAGAACAAGAGTTGATTGATATATATGATATGAGAAGTTTTACATTATCCTTGGGCTATGTCATCACTAGTGCCAGAGTGGTGCTCCACTCTTGCTGGCCAACAGGAATGGTATGAGAGTGAGGGACCTAGACTTACAGTTTATTGAGGAAAAAATGTTGTTTTAAATATAGAAATTTTATATAAAAAACAAATAGATATATTTTTTTGGATAATGAGGATTTCCAAAAGAAATATGATTCACTTTGATGGAGGTAATTACAGGAAGTAATGGAGCATGGATTGGGGCCTGTCTATCAGAATGAAATTTTAGCATTCATGGTGGCAAGAGGTAATTTCTCACTGGTTGGGCCTTAATCAAAGTTGAAGTGTGTTATAAATATATTAATAGCTGTACATAATGGGATTATGTTTTAGGGGAATTTTGGGGTGATGTATAAAAGCCCTGAAGAAGTTGTCTATGTGTTTGAAAGCCAAGAAAAACTTCATACTGGTTGTTTTATAGGAAACTATTTTCTACACTCAGGAGGTATTCCTCTCTGGCTGCTGACTGAGCCTGAAGGTCAAATGATGGTGTTTATTGGTTTAAATAAGAAACTTAAGTAGGGTTTGATAAGGTCTCTTTTCTGCTGAAGGTAAGGTCTTTTTACTCTTGTCAGATTGTTTTTGTGTATGAATGAGGGTGTTAGATGTTGTTATATTTTAGCTTTTTGTTTATTGCCATTCCTGAACCAAGACCTAAGTTGACCAAAGACAGGTGGGGTAATGATAATAATTTCTAATAATTAAGCCACACTTAAAGTGTATAATTTTAATTATTTATTTATTTATAATTTATTTAACCCTCAGAGCAATTCTGTGAGGTAGGTACATTTATTATCTCTGTTTTTCAGATTAGGAAACTGAGGCAGCTTAGGTTAAATAACTTGCCCAAAGTCTTGAAACTAATAAGTGGTAGAATCAGGATTCAAACTCAGATATTCTGGCTCTGTAATCCATGATCTTTACTATTCTGTATACTGCCTTTGCAGATGTGATTTTGACTTGACAATGAGTTTAATGGATTAGTAGAAGACTAGTAGGGAAGGCTTCCAAAGAGTTTTTTAAATTACACGGACTTGAGAACATTACAAATGGCAGCAAAGAGGTTCCACTCCATTTCATCTGTAACGTTTTAATCTTAACATGATACTCACATATGTGAGAATGGTGTTTTTGCGGTGTTTAGGGTAAGTTTATAGTTTAAGAATAGTTACAGTTTTAAGTTTAAGAACAGTGTTGGTGGTGTTTAGGATAAGTTTAAGGAAGTGTTGATTATGTTATGCTTGATACAAGATACATATCTTAGATCATATGGACATATAGAAATACAAGAATTATGTATTAAATAATTTATACTGGCTTCTGTTTGAGATGTTTACTTGAATCCTTAAGACTTGTCTTTCAGGTGCATATAGACTAGATGATGCTTAAATGCTCATTTGGCCAAGTCATTCCTCTTTGACTAAGAGGCCATCTTGTGAAAAATTAGCCTGCAGTAAAGCAGTCATTCCAGCCTTGATTTTCCATGAGGGAAGCTTTGTCATAGCTACTACTAATTCTCACATAAAAATCGTCTGAACTTACTATTCAAGTTAATGGATTATTAGATTGCATAAATTTCAAAGGTTTGTTCTTTTGATATAAGACATCTAAGAATCAGTGTGAGAATCTTCTGTAAGAGGAAGAGGAAGAATATAGACTGTCAGGCATATTTTCCTGGCCTTGTTTTGGAATCACACCAAAAAAAAGGGAACTTGTTAGTGCTTGTGCCAGATAACTAGGAGACATCAGTACTGTTGGGCCATCATAACTCCTGCCAGAATTACTTTCCTGTTCATCCAGTAAAGGAAAGGGTCTAAAGCCTTTGGCATATAATAATGCACTTGATAAAAATCCAGGTTTTTGATAAACAAGTCATATTAAAACCCTCAAAGTTAGTAAACAGGTGATAAATCTTGCTTTTACTTCCTTATCCTATCACATTCATCAGTAATGGTGATAGGGACTTCCCTGGTGACTTAATGTCCTTCAGAATGTTTATATAGTGATATTTAGATCACTTCTGAGCACAGGAGACTACAGAGCAAAATGTTTATATTCCTAATAAAAATCACAATAAGAAGGAATATTGCTCTTCTAGCTTGGCACCCTTTTTCTGCTATCATTTCCCTTTGCACTTTCTCCTATACCTGAGGCTTTAGCCAAAGATATGATAATAAGTGTTGATTAGTATTTAATCAAATTAAAACCTTTGCTAGGTAATGCATAGTAGATTTTGTTTTGCCAAAGTGGATGTTTGAATGGAATGAGAAATACTCTACATTAGGGAGTAAAGGGGGTACTCTTGTTTTCTTTTAAATATAATTAGTATTAAAACTCTCTTTTCCTGCCAGTTAGTTCATCTCATCTCCTAGCAGCTGTTTTTTTTGCTTTATAACAAATGTAATCAGTTATACTTATACATATGTTCCCATATCCCCTCCCTTTTGCGTCTCCCTCCCACCCTCCCTATCCCACCCCTCCAGGCGGTCACAAAGCACTGAGCTGATCTCCCTGTACTATGCGGCTGCTTCCCGCTAGCTATCTACCTTACGTTTGGTAGTGTATATATGTCCATGCCGCTCTTTCACTTTGTCACAGCTTACCCTTCCCCCTCCCCATATTCTCAAGTCCATTCTCTAGTAGGTCTGTGTCTTTATTCCTGTCTTACCCCTATGTTCTTCATGACATTTTTTTTTCTTAAATTCCATATATATGTGTCAGCATACAGTATTTGTCTTTCTCTTTCTGACTTACTTCACTCTGTATGACAGGCTCTAGGTCCATCCACCTCATTACAAATAGCTCAATTTCATTTCTTTTTATGGCTGAGTAATATTCCATTGTATATATGTGCCACATGTTCTTTACCCATTCATCCGATGATGGACACTTAGGTTGTTTCTATCTCCGGGCTATTGTAAATAGGGCCTAGCAGCTGTTTTAAATTCCTTAATTGTCTATTGCTTACTCAGCTATCATTTCACAAATTTATTCACTGCTGCTTTTTTTGCTGAACCAAATTCTGAAAAGGTGGCTGTTCTCTCACAGGCTGGGCTGAGCTGAATTCTAGTTACCCTCTTTCAGTGGCTCTCATTAATGTATTGTTGTGAGGTGTGCTGTTTCCCTAAATCTCACTGGAGTCGATTACTGTAGAAATGGGCATCTGGTGTAGCCTTGGGTTGCCAATTGGGTTCCTCTTTTTTTTACTGATGTTTGAATTCTGTTTAACCCAACACAGCCTTTTTTTATGCTTATAAAGGAATAGGAATTTTCTATAGGATTTATAGTGTGCATACTCTTGTGTGTAATCTCATTGCTTATAATTTTGTTCAGAATCAAGAAAGTGGGCATTTCAGCCATAGCATTTTCATCCCAGTGTGGTTAGCCATTTCATACTTTGTTCAGTGTATCATAGTGTTGTTGAAATATTGTAAAATTTGTCTGTAGGTAATATATATCCCTAAGATTAGATCATCTGTTGTTTTCAGAAGCATCAACACAGCATCTTCCTCAAGCATCAGGTTCAAGTACAATATCTTATTGAAGGCTTACTGAATTGGATTTCAGATATTGTATTCTCTGGTAGTACAATGGTATGTCACATTATATATTATGCTTCTATAATGTGATCCACTGCTTTCCTAATGATGTGAAAGCTGGTAATACAAGCCCAAGTTTCTGTTTATACATCAGATTAACTCCCTTCATATCTTATTTCATAGTCATGCATTGCAGAAACATGTACTGTATAGTTTAGAGTGACTTGCTTTGTCATTCTTTTAAATTCTTAAGACAGTTGATACATTTATTTAGATTTTAATGTTGCAAAATGTTCCTGTCTGCCCTGTGAATAAATGCAACAGATAATTTTTAACCATTTCAATTGTCCTAATATAATCTTAAATAGACTGTTTTTTCATATAAGAGACAAAGGAAGGGTTCACTGAGTTCAGACACCCAGATTTTGAGACACTTGCTTTAACTAACTGTGGTTTTAGGCAAAATATTTAACTTTACTCAGTCTCAGTTACTCTCACTATAAAAATGGGACCAGTAATACCTCCCTCAAAGTGATCTTGAGAAGATTAAATGAAATCATGTTGACAGTACCCTATCACAGAGTTTATAATAGGTGCTAAAAAAAAAGTTATGTTCCTACCTTTCTTTCTCTTAGGAAGAGTGTCTCATTTATTGATTATACTTTTGTAAGGGGAAAAATATCCCTGTCAGAATTTTTTAGGAAATGTATAAATTTAGTGTGGACCTTCTAATTCTGACAGATAGAACATTGATTTTGAGTTCATTGCTGTAAATTTGCCAAATGAAATGAAAGTTTTATGCTACTCCTTTCAAGTCACTTCTAATATATCTTGAGCAAACAAAGTCTGTATTTAATAGTAGTTTGCTAATTGGAAAACTCTACTAACTCAACACAGATGTAGAAAGTGAGAAGCTGAGATGAGACCATGGCACTAAATAAGAGAGTAGGAATAAAAGCTGCTACTTCATCATCACGCTCGCTAAGATGAATTTGAGACGGTGCGAGGTCTTAGTGCTAATTACCTTTAGCATGTTTAAACTGTCACTTCTCACTTGTCAGTATAAAGACAGGAAAATCTGTATTGGTCTGAACATGTCACACTGCAGGCAACTGAAAGCTGAAGGCATAAAGAAACTCTGAAGGCACTGCCTCCGCTGAGATTGCTGATGTTCCACATGGAATATGGGCAGATGGAACTCTAATTTAGGGAGCAGAATGCCATGGAGGGAGAATCAGGGTGTTCAAAGAAAGCCTCCTTGCATTTGTTATCATCTTCTTTCTTCTGTGTCAGTGTGAGAGTTTGGGCCCACAGGCAAAAAGCCAACAAGACTTAAACCCTAGTAAAACCACCGTTAGGTAGATATTAGCAACAATCTGACAGAACCAAGATGTGCACAGAGAGGAGAGCAGGAAAGCTAAATGAGGAGAATGCAGTCAACCCTGTGGGATTTTTTTAGTCTACTGTTGTAATTGTAGATGGCATCTCACTACCTTTGTCTCTCATGTGGACTAAGCCTGACTGCATCTGGGCTTGCCAATATAATGCCAGATCTCTGGTCCTTCAACCCTGATGGCAACTTACCTTGGCAGAATCGTAAACCTACAGAAGGCTGAGCCCTTCTTGGTTGCTTTACACGATTTGAAACTATGTGTTTGCACTTTATTAGACGTAATGAGGGGAAAATTGCTTTTTAAAAGAATTTATTTTATTGAAGTATAGTTGATTTACAATGTATTAATTTCTGCTGTACAGCAAAGTGATTCAGTTATACATATATATATACACACACATTTTTTTCATATTCTTTTCCATTATGGTTTATCAGAGGATATTGAATATAGTTCCCTGTGCTATACATTAGGACCTTGTTATTTATCCATTTTATATATAATAGTTTGCATCTGCTAATCCCAAACTCCTAATCCACCCCTCTCCCCACCCCTTGGCAACCACATGTCTGTTCTCTATGTCTGCGAGTCTGTTTCTGTTTTGTAGGTAAGTTCATTTGTGTCATATTTTAGATTCCACATACAAGTGATATCATATGGTATTTGTCTTGGGAAAGAACTGCTTTTGAAGGAGAGAATGAGAAATGATGATAAGTCTATGAAGTACAAATGCAGACGGATATGTATATTGAACACAAATACTCTTAGAAACTCATAGTGAGCCCTTACTCTGTTTTGGGCATGGTGCTAGTATTTTACATGCACATGTGTTATTGTGTTTAAACCACACCACTGCCTTCTAAATAGTATCCTCATTTTTCAGGTATAAATCTTGAGGTTTAGAGAGGTAAAGTAACTCACTCAAGATCACATAGTTCATAAGCATCAGAACTGAGACTTAAGGCAAACCATGATTTCAGAGCCTAAATGAAGAAGAGCCTTTTAGGAGGGTCATTGAGTTTTGCAACAGGACACAAATGCCAAATACTGGGAAGAAGATTCAAAACAATGTTAATCCCTACAGAGGGCACTGTTCAGATTAAACTCATCCAACATAATGTCCTAATGTGATAAAGCATGCCTGTGCCAGCAACTGACTGTTTCAGATAGGTTTGCCTCTGGGGAAGAAAGTGCAGTGATTAATATAACCTCCTGTCAGGGTTATTTAAATCTCAGATCCAACCTAGAATTTACTTTAATAATCTTTTATTATTTTCCTGTGTATTCCTATGATTTCTCCCTTCTCTGTAAAGAATATTGTTCAGCATAAATGAATTCAGTTAGTTCTGGGCTTCCTTATTTCTGCATTTAATATTCAAAGCACTTTCTTCTCTTTGGTCCCTGATTTGCCAGAATTTGTCATTGTGCTATAAAAAGATGACAAAGGAGACCATTTGTTGAACTTGGAAAGTGTCAGTGTAAGTTTGTAAGTTGGTGAACGTAAGCAATAGAATGCTTAATGCATGACCAGAAGACCATCTTCATTGGTCTTTTCTGCAATCCACTTTAGATACCTTTTGGACTAACGACCCATGTGCTCCTCCAGGGAACATTGACCACAGCTAGGATGGTCGCATATCTTTTGGTCAAAGGCCACAATGAGGGAGGGGATTTTATTTCCTTGAGATACAGTGATGGTGTTCTTTAGAGGTTATTACTACATGTTTGCTATCTCTTCCATCCCACGCCAGTCAGGGGTTTTAACTTTGAAGATAATAGTAACTGTCTTCAGTAGGAAAATCCAGGTCTGTTTTGACCCAAAAGATAATTTAGGATGACTTAAGGAACCCAAAGCTAAATGTCAAATGTAATTAAATGTTACTGTGGTGTCTTGCCTTGAGAAGTGAGCTGCTGAGTTCTAACAGGGTGTAAGAGCAATTTGGATTAACTATTTTGATTATTTCCCACATTATATAAGAGGCATTATCTCAGGCAGCACAGACATTATCCCTGGGGGACGGGAGGCGTCGCATTTCAGAAATAGCTATGGGATTTCTTCAGCCTGCCTTTGGGTCTGCGTTTCTCAGTACTTTTTCTTGAAATCTTCACCTGGGTGTGAAGGCCATCTTAAAGTACGTGTAACCTTTTAAAGAAATTAGTTTTGAAAAAAGTAAGTAGACTCTTTTTCTAGAGATCCTTGCCAAAAATGTGTAAATTATTCAATGGGAAAATTTCAGTAAGACACAGTTATTAACACAGGTGCTAAGGATTAAGGAAAACATAAATTACATCTCTCCATAGGGAGATATAGTGAGCCCTTTGATACAGTGACACCTACCTCTGGAAATCAGACTCATTTTCAAGCATAAACCCAGGTCATAATAGGAGTGACCTTTTGAATATGAATTCTAAATCTACTTCTGAATGGTGGAAGAAAATGGGAGAATTTTGAAATCCTTGTCTTTGACTTCTAGCAGCATAACCCAGAGATCTTATAAGTTTCAGGAAAGCTGTGTTTTCCGCTTCCTTCCTTATTTTCTCTCTCAATCTTAAAATACTCTCTGGGCAATCAATTTTAGAGGTCTTTCAAGGAAAGCAAAACTTGGTTTGTCTGCCTGTTAACTACAGCAAAGTGTGTAGATTCCAGCTGTTCAGTGTTACTACTAACAGTCATAAGAAAACACCTATTGTTGTCATTATCTGGAAAAAAGAAGCCCCTGGATTGGATTAAGTGAGGTTACTGTGCCCTTAAGAAATGCAGGTATTAGGCAGTAGGGAAAGTATGGCAGCAGAAATGAATACTCTCTTTCATCAGACCAGCTTCTCCCCCTCCCCCCTCCTTTTTTTTTTTCTGTAGGAGGAAGATGTGGAGTTAGCGAAGAGCTCTGATCTGTTTGGGGAAAAAGTATCACAGCCTATTAGTTAGAAGCGATGAAATTGAGACAGCTTCAGGGACTCCATTAAGTGTGTGGTGTTTAGGCAGACCGTGTCCCTAGGTAAAATGTGCTGTTGAGGAGGAGAGTGTACAATGAAATAATTGGGCTTGGGAAATCAGCTGGGCTTCAGCAGCCTCATATCTCCTTGTGGGGAGTGGGGGAGGGAGATGCATTGTTTTCCTCCCCTCCCCAGCATACCTCCTTTCTTTTAACATAAAAGCTATCCTGAACAAAATAGCATGGAATTTCTCACCGAGTAGATGGATGGCCAATATATTTTAAATAATAAAAACAATGGATATAATTAAATTTCATCTGGCACAGAAAGGAGTCAGAGCATGTCACCTTGGAACCATCTCATGCTCTGTTATTCTCTAGGCATTTAGGTATTTGGTTGCAGCAGCTGAATGAAAATAATTCAGATTTGATCAGTAATGGCAGCATCTGTAGGGACATGTATTAATGCACTGATGTGTCTGGAATTAGGTTCTTAAATAAAACATGATTCCTGTGTATTTGTTTTCATTTTAAAGGAATAAATTGAAATCAGCAGAGCTAGACTGAGTTTTCCCATCGACATACTGATTGGCAAACTTTTATGGACATCAGTTGAGGGTAGGTTCAATAGTTCAGGTACCATTAATGTTCACCTGCTGTTATATCTTTTAAGGTCAGAAAAGGTACAGTGATAGCAAGTCCAAGGCTCAGATAATCATTAAATTGTACTCTTGAGAAAAAGGTTTAAGAAGCTGTCATTTTTACATTAAGCATATGTAATGATCATTACAGCTAATATCAAAAATAAATAGAAGTGTATAACATTACTACTGCTAATTAAATACTTTTTTGTGACAGACACTTAACCAGAAACTTTATGTGTATACATACAGTCTCATAAACATTTGTTATATATGAACAAAGCCCTGCTCTTGGAGTCACAAATGGTTTGTATTTTCACCTCTGCTACCTATTTGCTCTTTACTCTTGAGCAACAAATAAACCTCTTTTAACATGAGTTTCTTCAGAAAAATGGGGGAGCTAGGCTAAATACTTGCTGAAATTCTTTCTGCTTCAGACACATACATACACACAAATTAGTTCTTTCTACTTCTAAAATCACTGTATAATGCTAGTTGTTTGAGCATTTGTATATGCATCTACCCATATGTCCACACACATATACACAACATTTTAAAATAAAACCAATGATTTTCCCTCTTTTTAGGTTTTTGGTTTTTTTAACCATGTATCCTAATTGAGCAAGATGATAGCACCCAGACCCCCAAGGAAGAATAAGTTGCAACTTGAATAAATAAAAATGTTTTCTCCTGGTTCATATTTTCAGAATTATAAATGTATATCTTGGATATCTTTAGGGGAAAGCTATGTTCAGTATTTTAAACCAGAGTTTTCACTATTGTATTCCCACATAGTTAACATCAGGTTGGTTCCCCAGATAATCATAGTGGAACTGCACGGACAGAGATGTGGTCTGTTCTCTCCAGGAGCTCATTTTCTTTAAAAATTTCATGAAAAAATTGATTAAGTAATAGAGTCAGCCCTTACCAGAATAATAATCCCTTTTTGGCATGATTCAACTTTAGCTGAGAGAGTTTCCTCAAAAGTTACTTTATGGTGGTTTATGGCTCAATAAGAGGCCCTATATAACAGGACAGATTTGTAGTTAGTTAAGAAAAGATAAGTTTAAGGTTTTAGCCCCCTTAAGATTACTGTTGGTTGTTTTTCCCCCACTGTAATACATACTCTTGAAAGGTAGGAACATTCTATTTATCTTTATATCCCCAGGGCCTATCACAAGCACCTAGTAACCAATAAATGTTGAACTGATATATGAGATATCCTTGATCTTAGAGATTAAATATTATCCTCATGGTCTAGGGGAATGAAACATCTGTATATATACCATACTGTTTGTGTTTCCATATTCTGCCATCTATGGGTTTAGTAATTATTTTAGATATTATAAAATTACAGAAATCAAGACTGTTACTTTAAAATTTTAATTTTAATTTGGTCTGTAGCAAATAAAGCAGATTATTTGAGTTTGGTGGCTATGCCCATCACCTTTGTTTGACCGCTGAACTCACAGTAGGTAACCTATATATATCTACATTGTTAGGTGTGTGTGTATTTATCACATCAGTCCCCAGATTTTCTTGGTAATGCTAGTCATGGTTGTGATTGTCTTTGTAATGTACAGTATCTGTTGTTACTGCTGTTCTTTAAGCTCCATGGGTTCAGATAGATGTCTACATTGTGTGCCCTAGAGATCCCTGCTGTAGCACAGGCCTGGCACATAGTAGAGACTGAACAAATATTTGTTGAACATTGACGGACTGAATCAGAACAATTATGTAAGTAGTAAAACCCAGCATCCCAGTGTTTAGACTAAACATCTACAACCACCATCTAGTGATAAAGCCAGAGCAATCATATTCAGTAAGTTTGTTGAGCATCGTTTCGGTGCCACATGGGAGAGAAACAGATGGGTAAGTCGCCATTCATTCCTGTCAAGGGCTCATGATTTGGTGAGTGAGACAGGCATATAACAAAAATGAGTATCCCCTTGAACCAAGATCACTTTGGTTCATGTTTCCCTAGCTCATAAGATTTTTAGTTGGTAGGTCAACTAAAAATAGCTATCTTTAAAGCTTTGTCAATCATGGAAGAGGTGTGATACAGTAGTTTGGTGGGATTGCGGCCTATCTGAGGCTTGTGAACTCAATCACAAATAACAACTGTAGCCACTGTTCTAACATTCATTTATCACTTAGGTGATAAGCACTGTTCTTATCACTCTGCACACATTATCTCATTTAATCTTCTTAATAATCCCACGATACCATTATTATCTCCATTTGACAACTTAAGGAACTGAGGGACAGATAGGTTAGGTCATTTACCTAAGGTCACATAGCTAATAAAGTGATTAAGATTTGAATTCGGGCCTTTAACCGGTGCTCTTGATCACTACAGAGAGGTAAAGACATAATAGAGTAAGCTTCGAAAGGATGGAAGTATTACTTCCTACTAGCTATACCAGGGAAGACTTCTTGGAAGAGGTGGGCCTTAAAGAAGGAGCTGTATCTGAACTGTATGTGTGCTAGAGTCATAGAATTTTAAAATATTAGATTTCAAACAATAAACTCTGAAGACCATCTTTTCTAAGCCCCTAATTTGCAGGGGAGAAAACTGAGATCTCTAGGGTTAAATGACTTGCTATAAGACATATGGCTGATTAATTGGCTTTAGAGTTCTTCTCCTAACTCCTCTATCCCTCTTATTTTTCCCCCACTATGCGCACTAGCTCATGTTAAGTCTGGTTTTTCATGACCACATTCTAATATGATTTCCTAAAATATTTTTCAGCTTGGAAATGAAGACTTTCTAGTATATCCATGTATTGTGATAAGTTAAGCTTGGAAAGGGTCAGGGCAGTGTGGAAGAGAGAGATATTAGATTGTATATATGTGTGTGTGTGTGTATATATATGTGTATGTGTGTATATGTGTGTGTATGTATACATGTGTGTGCGTATATGTGGGTGCATATGTGTGTGCATCTATGTGTGTGCATGTGTGTATATGTGTGCATATATATGTGTGTTTGTGTGTGTGCATATGTGTATGTATATGTGTATGTGTGTATGTGTATATATGCATGCATGTGTATATACGTGTGTGTATGTGTATATGTGTGTGCATGTGTGTATATATGTATGTTTGCACGTGTTATGTGTGTGTATATATGTGTTTGTGTGTGTATGTGTGTATATATGTGTATATGTGTGTGCGTGTGTGTATGTTTTTTTCTAGTATTTTTTTTTTATTGTTGCCTTTGGGTCCTTCCATAAGTGTAGACAATTAGAAGTTGAGAGAAAGGATACAAATGAAACACTAATAAGAAAAAAATCGTTTAAAATTCTGTAAGGTCTATGGCAGCTTCCCACAATGATTTCTTAGCCTCCTAAGTAAGTAACCTTGGGATATTTCTAGCTTCCACTAATGCTTATTAGCCAGTGTCCTACCTGTCACCCACCCACAAGTCATCACAAGAATAAAATGAGATAAATATGTGAATGTACATATATGATAACAGTGCAAGATACTGGCAGGCTTGTTTCTTCCCAAGCCTAAACTGTTCCTTACCTCAAAATGTAGTGTTGATGTTGCTTAGTCTGTTTCATTAGCCAAGTGGTTGTGCCAGATTTATGCACTGCTCAACAGTCAATTTGGGACTTGGGTAAATACTCATTGAAAAAATATTTAACTTGCTCTGAGTGCTCCCTGTTAATCCTCTTCTTCTTAGATGGTGTTCTGTAGCTGAGGATTGAGGTTTTTCCCCTGATTTATTGTTTTTGTTTCCTTCAGTGATTTAAAATATAAAATGAAACTTTTTCAGTCCAGTCTAAATCAGCAGATATTTACATCACTTGGGTGCAGGCTTTTTATAGCCCAGCTAGAAGATTACAGTAATTAGCCTGTGCATTTCCTCATTAAAATGTCATTAGTGAAGGCTTTGTTCTTTTAAGATCTTCCAACTAAGGTTTATTGTATTGCATTCTATCATTAATAGTTTACTAGGAGCCAGATATCTTATATAGGTGTGTAGAAGCAAGGATTGTTTTGGACTGTCTAAAGGGTAATGGCCAAAGAGCAGGACTTGACATAGATAATGTCTGTGTTTAGATTGGGTGGGGCCCCACCTTATGTGCGACCAGTATAACTGCCAGTCCCTCCTCACACTGCCTGCTGGCAATGCCATACATACTCCTTTAGGTGTTTGGACACCTACCAAATCTAGACTTTTTGAGAGAGTAAGATTGTGCTCATCTACACTTGTTTCCCATAGTATCTTAGTAAGTTTGTGGGTGATTCAAAAACTTAATAAAGAATAAGAAAGAAGTTTAATTTCTACTATAATCATGTGAGTAGTATATAGGAATAAGAATATAGGCTTTAGGATCAGACCATCATGGGTTCAGATCCTAGCTTCACTATTTACTACTTGTTGTGTTACTTTGACCATTATTATACTTCATCTTTATAAACCACAGTTGTCTTAAGTGTAATATGGAAGTAACAATGGTACATACCACATAGGAATGTTTGAAAATTCAGTTAGATTATGCATGTAAAGTATTTAGCTTTACTGCCTGGAATATATGATTTATTAATATATTATTTTTATAATAAAAAAGTATGTGTGTAATTGTATCTGTGCTCCTGCTATTTTCTTGTTATGCATCTTTCATCTGATTTAAGAAATTCTAACATGAAATTCCAAAATGAATAAGTAAATATTTAAGGGATGGTTATTCATATCACGAACTGGCTTAAGACAACTTTCTTTAAAAGGTCATTTAGGGCTTCCCTGGTGGCGCAGTGGTTGGGAGTCCGCCTGCCGATGCAGGGGACACGGGTTCGTGCCCCAGTCCGGGGAAATCCCACATGCCGCGGGGCGACTGGGCCCGTGAGCCATGGCCGCTGAGCCTGCGCGTCCGGAGCCTGTGCTCCGCAACGGGAGAGGCCACAACAGTGAGAGGCCCGCGTACGGCAAAAAGAAAAAAAAAAAAAAAAGGTCATTTATATGGTGCATTGGAAGTAAATTTCTTCACCTATCATTTAAACATTATTTCTACTATGCTCAGCGACCGGCACCTTGAAGGAACAAGTCAGGAAATGCACATTGATTACTCCATTAAATTACTAGATTATTATTAAATAACTAAATGCAGCATTTCTATATTCCATGGATAGGTGGGCTTGTTTTTGTTACTTTTTAGCATTGCCATATTCCGAGGATTTTTTAGAGATATTTTAAAGTTATTGCATGTCATCCTGTTGTCATGGGCAAATTAATTAAGTCATTCAGTTAAAAAGCATTTCTGCTAAGTTATCTATTCTGAGCCAGGCATTGTTCTTTGTGGTGGGATATAGTGCTAAACAACAAGAAAACACTGTTCTCGGAGGGGCTTACATTCTAGGGTAAAGATAGGTAGCAAATACAGAAGGAAGCAAATGATTAATTCAAATTTTTATGAGGCTATGGAGAAGATAACCTAGGGTAATATGATAGAGTATGGGTGGTGAGGATCTGGGTTAAGGGCAGAATGATGGGGATGCCTTTTGAAGAATAGTGGGAGGGGGTACAGGTGTTCCAAGCAGAAGAATGAGCAAGTACAAAGCCCTGAGACACTAACATGCTTGTGTTTGAGGGACAGAGGTGTGGCTGGAATTTAGTGTTCAAGGAGAGAGAGAGAAAAGAGGACGACTCATGCAGAGCCTTTGAAGGCTATGGGTAGAAATCTGGCTTTAATTCTGGTTGCAATGGGAAGTCCTTGGACTATTTTAATCTACAGAGTGATACTGGTTTTTACTTTAGAGAAACTCTCTGTTGTGCACACAAGTGTGGAAGCTAGGAGATCACCTTGCATGGGCCAGGAGAGAGAGTGGTGACTTAAGGCAGGATTGTAGCAGTGAAATGTTAAGTGGTTGCATTTAGGCTTTCTTTTAGGTACAGATTTGGCGGGACTTTAGGTGGATTGGATATGAGATGCAAAGAATAACTTTCAGGACTTTAGCTTGCGCAGCTGGGTGACTGATGTCATTTGTAGATATAGGGAAAGATTGTATGAGGATGAATTTGAAGGGTGAGAAGCAGGGAATCAATAACTTTGTTTTGACATGTTATAAAAGAAATGCCCATTGACAGCCAAGGGAAGATGTCAACTGGCCAGTTAAAGAGTCTAGGAGATTGGGAGGATATCTAGACTAGAGATACAAATTTGGGAGTCATCAGCATATAGAAGAGATTTTAAAGCCTTGGGACTTTCTGGGTCCTTTAGGAAGAGAATGTAAATAAAAAGAGGGCTCAGAATATAGTTCCATATACAGAAGCCTGGTAAGGAAGAAGACCCAGTGAAGAAGATAGAGAAGAAGTTGGGGGTGTAAGACTAGGAATAGGTCACTTAAACAGAGCAGAAAGTGTTTCATAAACAAGAGTGCATGAGATGATCAACTATGACTGTGCTGTGGAAAGGTTGAATGTGATCAAAGAACTGTTTATTCATTAATTAGAAAGTATGCCTTTATACTGCTCCTTTAATATAACCCATTAGTAAAACAAAAAATTAACTTGTTACCTAAAATGTCCGTTACAGATGGTCTCTTCAGTCTATCTTAGTGTTTCTGTTTTTTTTTTTTTTTTTTTAGTTATTCCCCCAAAGTAGATATTAACTCTTTCTCCAAAAGGGAGGATTTTTGTTTTTCTGGTATTTACTGGAAACCCCACCCCTGATTATAAAAGTAAATGGGCTTTTTGTAGGAAAGTAGAAAATACAAGAAAACAGGGTACAAGAGGGTTTTTTTAAAAGTAATTCATGGGAACAAATAATTAAATTGGGGTATAGGAATTAAATTATGTGCATTCTGTCGCTCACCTCAATTTTACAGTAGTTTTCTGGGGGCCTTTACCCCAGTGATATTCATGTCGCTTCTGTCAAGAATAAAGTACAATCTGCTATCCTCTCATCTTTCTCACTCCCCACCGCCTTATTCTACATGCAGACACAGTGCTTTTCTGACTAAAGTTTTAGCAATACCTTCTTTCTAAAATGAAAGCATTTTCCCTTCACGATTAGCATCTGTTTATAGAATAGTTCCTATTTTCGTAATTAGATCCTGCATAGAAATGCAAAGGCTGCTATGTAAAAGGATAATGAATCTTTATTGCATAGTTGAAATCAGATTTGTGCAAAAGGCACTTTGAAAACAGTAATAAGCAGAGACGTATTAAATCATCCAGATAAGGTACCCTATTTATATTTTCTATTTATAAATGGAAATTATGACTACCCAGTGGATTCCATATGACATTTCCTATTAAGAGCAAAGGTTTTTAGCGTTGACCATAAAAGTTATCTAAATTCAAAAGTCTCTGTGGATTTATGACTCTAAAGAATACTTCCGGAAGGGGCCAAGACAGGGTGGAGAGAGTGCTTTGTCTTTTTCCTTTGTCTGTGCACCCTGTCAGAAGCAAAGGATAGCGAAGAGTAGAAGAAAGAAGCCATTTGAAATAACCATGATAAGATCTAATCAGGAAACCCAGTGTCCATTGAACACATACAGTAACATTTTAAGAATCTTCTGGTTGGGCTCCTTGAGAACCAAATTCATGTCCTTATAAGCTCATCCTTATATTTTCGCATTGTACACATCACTTCCTGGAAAACACAGGATTTATTCCCAAGCTAAATCCTTCTTGAGAGGTTTTTTTTCTCTTCCTCACCTCCTTGGCAAGTCTCAGCTGGAGCATTGCTGTATGGAGAGAGCGAGGGGAGGAGACATTGGGAGGAGGGGTAAGAAAGAAAAAAGATCGGGAAGCAGGGAAAGTCAATGTCAAATGAACTGCCAAGGATGGATATTATGGCTGCTGGGGACCTCAGAGAGTATCGTGTGACTTTTGTGTCTATTTTACAGTCAGTGCTTCATGTAAGATGGCAGTCTCACCTGGGCTATGCTTAGTATCGATTTACTCTCAGGCATGCCAGACCATTTTAGCATTACTAAAGGGAGAAAATCCTATGTATTTCCCATTATAAACAGACATATAAAACGTGTATCTTTTTAACCCTTCATTTTCCTTTCTTCCTTTCCTTTTACTATTCTTTCTTTTTCCCTTCTTGCAACCTCCCCCTTTTTTAAGAAAAATGAAGAGCTCCATATTGAGAACATTATAAAGAGAACAAATAGACTTTTTCAGAGAACAACAGAGTATCAGTAAAAACTCAGACCTATGAGATAAAGGCTTCAAACATTGCATATTCCTAGGCTTTCAGTGAAAGTGGAAAGACCTTCTTTCGTAAGGCTAGCTTTGTGGTGCCAGGCCCTAAGCACTGCTGAGCGTTGACAAAAGGGAATGAAAGGATGCTAAACTTGAAGACCAAAGTTATCGTCATATTTCACCTGCTTGAACTCTTCTGTTGTTTTCCCCAGTTGCTGTGTTGCGCTTTTCCACCAGTATGGGGAGAGAAGTCGGTTGTCTGGCTGTCTGAACTCCCGGCATCTGCTTAGCAGTTTCAGCAGTTCATAGATGAAACTCATCCCTCTGTCAGAATGTTTTTCCTTTTCCCTCTGCTCAGTTAGTAGGGAGCCTGGGACCGAGCTCCTGAATTGATTTGCATACTTCCGTATTACCTAGCTCGGACAACATATGGCAATGTGGAACACTTGAATTTATTTCTCTTCACTCAAATTAAATTCCAAAAAAACTGGAAAACTCCAGGGTATGTTTTGTGTTGCAAAAATTCTTAGTTCCTTTTTTGATGGGCAAAAGCAACACAATTTTGGCATAAAAATCTCTGCGTCAGTTATGTACTTTAAAAAGAGAATATTGATTTGCTTCCTCTCTTCTCCCCTCTCAGGGAAAAATGTAGGTTGGATCTTGCAACACTGCATCACACAAAAAGTCCAGTTAGGCACACTGAACAGAAAGTGTCTTCAAGTCATTTTTGTTCTTTGTAACTCAGTGATTTTATATATTTCCTTTCCCTCTTTTCTCTTTCTTAATTTCAATTGTGTAACTACATGTCTCAAACTTGGGACTTTTCATAGGATCATCCATTGTAAAAGTAAGTAGATATAATCATACAAAATAGACCTGGACTGATGAGAAACTGGTACAAAAAGTTGACTACTTTAAATGCACTTCACCTTTGAACAATACTAATGTATGAAAATCATATTTTCGTCTTTAGGAGAATAATTTGTTGCCTTATGTAGGGATAGATACCTTACACTGGAGTAAATGAGTTTTTAGGGGATATCCCTTAAAATGGGAAACAGTTTTCTCTGGGTACTCACAGCTTCTATTTTAAAGGCTCCTTGGAAGAGGCAACATGGTAAAAGGAAATAGCACGGGCTTTAGAGTCAACATGTCTGAGTTTGAATTCTGGCTCTGTGACTTGTCCTTCTAGGATGGCCTTAGCAAATAATGTCACCTCCTCAAAGTGAGGGAGTCATCATAATGGTAATACATACAGACAATATTATTGTAAGAGAAAATTGAAATGGCAGGAGTCAGTGTACCCGGTGCAGTTTTGACACTTGGTGGTGAATAAATATTTATGTTATTTCATTCCAGAGAGGTAACTGTTGTACTTCCCGTTAGGTTTGTGGAATGCCCACAGAGGAGGATTGGACCTAATTATACTTCTAGGGTCTTTAAAATAGTGAGCTACATTGTTCAGGTAGTAATATTGAATTCTGTTATTTTTTCTCTTTTACTTTATTTTAAAAAAATTCTTGTTTTCTTCTCTATTACTTTAAAACTGAAGGCAATTTGTTTCGAACTCTGTGCTCCAAACTAGTGACTTAATTAAGCAAGTTTATTGACTGTCTCAGAGGCTGTGGTTAAAAACTGGCAAACATCATGTGACTGGATTCGTACCTCTGAGGAAATAAAAGGAAAAGACAGGTTTCCATCCTTGCACATTTTTTTCCTTCTCTTTTCTCCCAAGCTCATTCTTTTTTTTTTTTTTTTTTTTTTTTTTTTTTTTTTTTTTTTTTTTGCGGTACGCGGGCCTCTCACTGTTGTGGCCTCTCCCGTTGCGGAGCACAGGCTCTGGATGCGCAGGCTCAGCGGCCATGGCTCACGGGCCCAGCCGCTCCGCGGCATATGGGATCCTCCCAGACCGGGGCACGAACCCGTATCCCCTGCATCAGCAGGCGGACTCTCAACCACTGCGCCACCAGGGAGGCCCCCAAGCTCATTCTTGCACTGCAACATTTCACTTATAATCTGTTAATTAAATCATTTCACTCCATTTTATATAATTTTTAATTTAGCATTCATTTTCAACTTAGCTTTTGGCTTCATTTACTGATAATAAACAGTGTTGCATACAACACATGTTCCACAAAACACTCAGTCATACACATACAGATGCCAATAATTTTTTCCAGTATGTCAGGCACATTAAAATTAAAGGCAGCATCTCCCCTCACCCTTTCCATTACTGAATGTGCACCCTGTTTGAATAATACATACTCCCCGACAGCCAGCAGTCGGCTAATGTGTAAAAATTATGTGTAGCATGTCACTAGTACCTTTGTGAAAATTCATGCTTTTCCCAGTCACAGTTCTGTAGAAGGTTTCTGGAATGGTCACTCTGATACCTTGGATCTGTCCCTTTGGCTTAATGTATACAAGCAGTAATGGTTTTCTAGAATTCAGCTACATGATAGTTTTTGAGAAAGGTCTAATGTGGTATTCAAATTACTTCCATTTAGATTATCATTTAAGTCATAGTCTGAACTCTAAAGATACAAATTTTTTTAGCTTTTTAGGCGACACCCAAAAGTTTCCAAGGCTACTAACTCCAAATTTTGTGGATCACCTCTAAATGATAGATAGTGTTGTTGGTATAGCTGTCCAAGTTCTTAGAATCCATTTGCTTTCAATTTTCTCTTGCTTATTATGTGAACCCTGTTAGTTAGAAAAGTTTCTGCTTGCACATTTAACAGGAAGTTCTCATGTAGTAACTTCAATTCTTTGCCATCATCTCTCATTAGCTAAAGGAGGTACCCTTGGTCCTAGTCTTCCAGATATTGGCCAGTGAGTCAGCTAAATTTATTAGACATGTGGTATGTGATAGGTACGATGGGAGGCACTGGTGATCTGATGACAACCAAAACCAATGTGATCTCTTCCCTTATGGAGATGACATTCTAGACTGGGAAGACAGTCATTTTACAAATACTAGCTACACAAAGGCAGAGTTATGTGAGAGATCCAGGGGTGTCTGAAAGAGCATGACCGTGAGATCCCACCTTGTCTGGACGTTTGGAAAGCTCCCTCCCAAGGCAATATTACTTAAGCTGAGATGTGAAGCATCGCTGGGATTTAGCTCGGTAAAGAGAAGGGCATGCAGGAACATCATATAGAAAGTCCCTGTGGCTATGGAGAAGATGACTTGTTTTGAGTCCTGGAGAAGGGAGGAGCAGAGAACCATGATGTTAGCAGGGCAATAAAACACCAAAAGTGAATGTCAGATTTTATTCTAAGGGCAGTGAGAAGTGAAGAATTTTAGGCAGGGACTGACTCAAACACAATTGTTTGTATTTGGAAAAACATCTCTCTGTGTGATTTGGGAAATGTTTGGCAGAATGGCTGGAGAGACACGTTAGGATTTGCAGAACAGGTGAGAGATGGTGATAACCTGGTGGACAGCGGTGGAGGCAGTGGAGTTAGTGAGAAGTGGATTAATTTCAGAGTTCTTTATGGGTGACATAGGACTTGTGATCGATTGAACTTGAGAAAGAGGGAAGCATCAAGGATGACACCTCGTGGATGGACCTAGAGTCTGTCGTACAGAGTGAAGTAAGTCAGAAAGAGACAAACAAGTACCGGATGCTAACGCACATATATGGAATCTAAAAAAACAATACTGATGAACCTAGTGGCAGGGCAGGAATAAAGACGCAGACGTAGAGAACGGACTTGAGGACATGGGGGAAAGGGTAAGCTGGGACAAAGTGAGAGAGTAGCACTGACATATATACACTACCAAATGTAAAATGGATGGCTAGTGGGAAGCTGCCGTATAGCGCAAGGAGATCAGCTTGGTGCTTTGTGACGACCTAGAGGGGCGGGATAGGGAAGGTGGGAGGGAGGCTCAAGAGGGAGGGGATTTGGGGATATATGTGTACATATGGCTGATTCACTTTGTTATACAGCAGAAACTAACACAACATTGTAAAGCAATTATACTCCAATAAAGAGGATGAAGAGAAAAAAAAAGGATGACCCCTCGGTTTCTGGCTTGAGCAGTTGTAAAAATGGTAGTAATTTTTCATGTAGAAGGTGATAACATTGTTTTTGTACCTATCTCATTATTGTTATCTGAGCATCAAGGTCAGAGATCAGAAGCTCATAAAATGTGGTAGTGGCTTTAGAACCTTTTTATACAGAATATATTCTGTTGCAGTTGAACAAAAGAATTTGACTTAAATCATAGACTTTCTTTTTCTCTCTTTCGATTGTATCTGCTGAGAACTAAGCATAACAACTCCCAAGGTGACCCATAGAGAGTTTGTCAGATTGAAAAATAAGTAATTTCAGAATCAGAATCCTTACGTCCTAGCCCAGTTCTTGAGCACTTCTGTCCCTGGATGTTAGAGCTGTGTTTTATCTCTGTGAATTTTTCTACTCTGTAGCATTTTAATGGCTCCATTCCTACCTTATTGCAACTGTTCAGTCCTTCCCATACCTCAAACTGGGTATTCTCCTTCCAGTTCCAAATTTCTAGTATATGCAGATTGCATCTTATGTTTAAGCTGGATAGAATGTTGGGAAGAAATGTGGATCCTGAAGGGTGTAAGACTGGCTTGAAGGCTCAACCCTACTACTTGGTTAGCGTCTGCTTGGTTTGATTTTAAGTAATTCAACCCGAGCTAATGTTTCTGCTGCCCCACCCACAGCCCCCTTGTTCCGCTTTAGTGCCAGTAACCCTGTTTCCACGTGCCAGCCCCGTATTTATTCATCTGTGGGGTTTTCTCAGGTCATTGAATTCTGGGCAGGAAGTACAAGGGAATTAACTCCTACCTGAACAACCCTCTGTCAGTGCCTAATGAGAATTGCTGTATAAACGCCCCAGCTCCCTTGCCCCTTACGTGGGATAACTCTGAGGTATGCATACCCCACTGGCTTCTACAGTCTCCCCCGTGGCATTAACTTCCAGCTGCCCACAGTGGTGGTTGGCTTCATTATACATCCTCTGTCCCCCAACTTCTATCCTCGTCTCACTTCTCCACTCGCCTGCTGCTGTTCACGTTCCCTCCCAAATAAACGTCTTAATACTCGTCTCGGGGTCTGCTTGTGGGGGAACCTGCGCTAAGACAACCACAGTGAGCTTTAGAAGGATAGTGTTTGACACTATACACCTGGTTGTGTATCACTTGCTGCTTGCACCTTTCAGTTAACATGAATTCTTGTTATCTTGTCCATGTTAGTCTGTTGGTCTGGGACTCTGAACTGTGTTAGAGCCCCAGGTACTGGGGGAAAGCTCTGAAGTGCAGAGGTAACTGTGTACCTCACATTCATCCAGAACCTGCGTTTCACACACAGGCTTGTGGGACAATGTGTGTATCTGAGGAAGGGAATCTAGCCTTGATTTTTTGTAAATATTTCAAATTTCCTCTGTATTCTTGATTGGCACAGTCTACCATAGCCTCTCCTAGTCTTGATACTCCCCTTGCTTCTTTTCTTATCCTCCTTGCTCTTTAAGATGCAGTTCACTGTATTTAAAAAATTGTTTTTCATGGTGTTGATACTACTTTTTAGCTATGTGTCTTCAATTACATATCTTTGAGCATCTTTTATATTTGATAGGCTTTTTGGGGGGGGTGTTTCTTTTTCTGGCCACTATTGCTATTTGGACTAATTATTCCAAAGTTTTACTTGTCAGTCTCCAACTTTTATTAGCAAGGAAAAATGTTATCTCCACATTCTAGAATGAAACCACAGAGAAAAAAGGTTGGTCTAGAATACTGGTTTGCTGTCTTCTGTCTTTGGTCCTGTCTTGTCAGCATTCACAGATGTTCCCATCATTCCTGCCACTGGTGCTCACATAACATAAGACCTTCCATGAATATGCAGTTACGCTCAAATTGGGTGTCGGGAGAAAAAGAATGTGGCTCAGACCAACTAGGTGGGAGAAATTTGAGATACACATGTAGAGCCCAGTTAGTTGGAAGCAGCTGAAAAGCAAAGAGGAAAAATTAACTGAGAAGTTTGACAGGCAGTTATAGTGCGGTAGTCTTGAGTGGCACCCTGCTCTTCATTCCTACCCAATCTAGTTGTCCTTTCTTAGCTGTAGAGACTAGAAAACTATAAACTTTATTTCCTAGGTCCCCTTGCAGCTAGGATTCTGAGTGTGAATTAACCATACTTGCTCAAGGTTTGGAAGGTAGAAATGAGGTAGAGGCCACTCCTCTTTGGCATTAGCTGTTTTTGTGTGCGAAGACAGGTTATGGAGAAGTATGATTCTTCTGCACTGGTGTTTCAGGGCTCAATTACTGGATGTTAAAGGCAATTGTTCTGTGACTTCTCCGTCCTGAATTGCAGCTTTGCCAGTGTATTCCTAAACTTAGGCTTCCTGTTTGTGGTAGAGGAAAGGCCATCCTTCAGCCCTACCCAGTGATTTTTGTTAAGTAACTGATTCTCTGTATTAAACCCCTTCCTGCCTAAAAGTTCTCAAGTGGTCAGTGTTTTCTGACCTGAACCCTAACATATGTAGATGGATTGAAGAAAACTTTGTGCTTTTAAAGAGTTAAACCCAGAGAAAAATGAGAGAATAGAAAGAAACAGCAAGATGGTCTGTAGGCCTGCAGATGCATACATTACTCCATGATCTCGTGTCTACAAGAAAACAAGGCAACTGCTAGTTAAGTTACAGAGCAGCTAACTTGTGGGCTCTTGTGATCCAGTCTCATAGACCATCTCCCAGCTCCTCTGTATATTCATCCACCAAGCGTGGCCATGAGGCAGTTCATTGTTGAGAACCACATCATTCCTAACTTAATGCTTTGAAGCAGGTGGCATTTTACTTTTTCTTCCACCTTAGAAATAAGGTGAACTGTGGAAAAGTAGAATAATTTGCCTAGCCTTTGGCTAAAGGAGAAAGGAAAGATTTAGAGCCCAGTACTCCTGACTTCCCTGTAATGCAATAAAAAGAAAGAAAAAATGAATGCCTAATTTGCTGGAGCCACAGTAAGATGGCTGAAGTGTGCACACTAGAGTAAGCCGTGGTCCCTGCCCTCAAGGTCTGTGATTGGCCACCGAGGCACACGTTTCCACTTCCTGTGTTCCATTCGTTGTGTTAATTTTCCACCAAGCTCCAGCCCCACCTCTGTCAATTATTTTTGTTTCAGCCTTCTAATTACAACATTATATGACCATTCAGACTGGTACTAATTAAATCATTACCTAATTCACACAGTGTGCGATAAGGCTAATGCTTCTTGTCAGCCGAAATTGCAACACAGCCCATACTTTCTTCATTCTCAGTAGATGGGTGGTGGTGGGCGGGTTGTGCCTCTGCCCCACGCTTCTGCTAAAACCCTCTGATAGCCAGCTGACTTCGCCCAGACTCTACTCTTTTCCCAAAATGGGAAAACAGTGTGTACCTGCAATTTATCACTGTCACATAAAATCATCTTGACTTTTTGTGGAAAAAGTCTTGATAGTCAAGAAAAAAAATAGTGCTAAGATTTAGAGTACTATTTGCTGCCATATTTTCTTGTCATTTTGTTCTTCATATGATATTATTTTTAACAGAGTAAAACAGTAGCTTGTCTCTTTTTCTCGTATTTAAAACAGACTTGTTTTCCGCTCAGTTAGACTTGTGATCATGAGAACACAAAGTAGTATTTTTCTCCTTCTGGGTGAAAATTTGATGGGCAAATTGTCAGGAATAATTACACCAAATGATGGAATAAAATCCAATGGAAAACCTCTCTCTCCTTGCTAGCGATACATTTTTATTTAAGACACAATGAGCATCAAGCACATTTGTGACAAGGTGAAATTGACAAGTGGCCCTCTGCCATGATTTTAGTTTTAATTGCTGGTGAGCTAATTAGCCAGAACAATATGCTGTGTAATCCACAAAACTGTCGCTCAATGCATTCTCCAATAAAAGTGAGATATATGATGTGGAAAAGTTCTCCTTTAAGAGATAACCACACCAAAAAAAAAAAGTTTTATAAATATGATTGAGTAAAAGCCTTCCTCCCACCATGGGATAGCACTTGTATGTAACATTTGTTTTGGGATTTGAAGAGGAATTAAGAAAGATGAACTGGGTAACTTTTTTTTCTTTTTCAAGACCAGTTGTGCCTCAAAATAGCAACCACTTCCTTAAGTATATTTCTAAGGCAAACAATTAATAATTTCTCTAGTGCAGGGGTTGGCAAACATTTTCTGCAAAGGCACCGATAGCAAATATTTTTGGCTTTGTGGACCATACAGTCTTTGTCACAACTACTGAACTCTGATGTTGTAGTGCAACACAGTCACAGACAACATATGAATGAAAGTGACAGTGTTCCAGTAAAACTTTATTATGGACACAAAAATTTGAATTTGCTGTAATTTTCATTTGTCATAAAATATCATTCTTTTGGGGTTTTTTCAACCATTTAGTTCATGGGCTGCACAGAGACTGGCAATGGGTTGGATCTGGCTTGTAAGCTGTAGTTTCCAGCCCTTGCTCTTGTGCCTGCTGCATGCCAGGCAGAGTCAATAGTTATTCTTTAGTATCTGCTTTGTGCCAGGCAGAGTGCTTGGTACTGAGGGATATTCAGAAATAAACAGAGCCAAGTCTCTGCCCTGAAGAAGCTTACGGTTAAGCTGGGAAGGACATGTAGACAGGACTGAGACACAGTATTAGGTGTTACATGGTAAATATCACTCTGTGACAAAAGCCACCATTGCTTTACAAGTTTGGAAGAAGATGGTCACTTCAGCTGAAAGAGATACTCTGCTAAGACTGACAAGGTTAGTTAAGGATGTGCTGAAATGATGGGATTTCAGCCAAACCTGTAGAAAGCTATCAGGGACATAATGACTTCCTTTGGTTGGGGGTGGCTGGAGATGATGAAAACCTCAGTCATAAGTCAGTTACTCCCATCATTTTTTCCCCTCATTCATTCCTTCATTTCATCTCATGAAAATTTTAAACAATATACCAAAGTTTTACAGAACTTTATATTTAATACCAAATACTCGCCACCTGAATTTTGCCATTAACATTTTGCTGCGCTTGTTTTATCACATTTCTATCCATGTGTTTCATTTTTGGTTTATTCCAAAGTAAATTTTTGATATCAGGATATTTTCTCATAAATACGTAAGCATGCATATCATAATCAGAATTTATATTGGCTGATAGTATTTTTCTTTTGGTGTAAAATTTACATACAAGAAAGGGTACCAGCATTAAATATACATTCTCTCAGATTTTACAAGGCTTATCCCTATGTAATCTAAATCCCTATCATGATATATGTTTCCATTACCCCAGAAATTTCCCTCCCAGTCAATCCTTGCCCCCAGCCCACCCCTAAAGGAACAACTGTTCTGAGTTTTTCCAGCATAGATTCTATTCTATTCCAGAATTTCATATAAATGGAATCATACAGAACCTGTCATTTCATGTGGGCCTTTTGTCATCACATATTTTGTCGTTATCTGCTTGGTTGTAGTATTCTTTGGAGCAGAAGGATCTAAATGCAGTTAGTTCCCCAACAGTAAATATACTCTGAGGGGAAACTGTCTAATGTTCTATTAACAAAAATAACATCTTTTTTCAATTTCATATATATTATCTTTAATTATTGTAAAATTAAATGACCTGTGGATTAAAATTTTCACATGAACATTTCTTAAATGTCTATTATGTCCAACATTTTACATATCTCATGTTATTTAATTAGTTTTTGTGATAGCTATGATCTTCTTTTGCAGAAGAGGAAATAGAGGCAGGGGATTAAAGTAGCTAAATCATGTTATTTCAAACTTTGTTGTGAATTCAAACATCAGTTGGGGAGTGGGGATAGTAAAGGTAGGAATGAGTGTTTGAGAGATGAAAGATTGTGGAGCTGCTCTCTTAAGAGTTTTGTGGGTTTTTTTTTTAAGAAGTAGGTAGAATGTATTAGTGGAGACATTCAATAGGAACATGCAAAATTGGTTTTTCTATTGTAAAGGAGGGAGAGCACTAGAGAATTCAAGGGCTACATTTAACATTTATGATTAGAATGTGATTTTTCCTGTAGTACAGCATAGACTAAAAGCATGAAACTGCCTTCTTTAGCTGGCAATCACTGGTAGAGTTAAATTTAAGGATCTCAAGAAACTTTATGAGCTTCAAATCATTAAGCCACTTAATTGCATTGCAGTGTTGGGAAATTACTCCATGAATTTTGCAATTCAAGATTGTGCTTTTAAAAGCCCCCAGATTAGGGCTTCCCTGGTGGCGCAGTGGTTGAGAGTCCGCCTGCCGATGCAGGGGACACGGGTTCGTGCCCCGGTCTGGGAAGATCCCACATGCCTCGGAGCGGCTGGGCCCGTGAGCCATGGCCGCTGAGCCTGCACGTCCGGAGCCTGTGCTCCGCAACGGGAGAGGCCACAACAGTGAGAGGCCCGCGTACCGCAAAAAATAAAAAAATAAATAAAAGCCCACAAATGTTTGGAGAAAACCAAGTACAGTATACATCGAGAGAACTGGCTTTTATTGTTGAGAGTGGGAATATGCTCATTTATCTATCTTCCAGTTTATTTATTTTATTTTATTTATTTATTTATTTTGGCTGTGTCGGGTCTTCGTTGTGGCACGCTGGCTTCTCTCTAGTTGTGGCGTGTGGGTTTTCTCTCTCTGGTTGTGGTGTGTGGGCTCCAGAGGACATGGGCTTTGTAGTTGTGGTGGGCGGGCTCCAGAGCGTGTGGGCTCTGTAGTTTGCAGCATGTGAGCTCTTTCATTCAGGCACGTGAACTCAGTAGTTGTGGCGTGCAGGCTTAGTTGCCCCGCGGCATGTGGGATCTTAGTTCCCTGACAGGGATCGAACCCACATCCCCTGCATTGGAAGGTGGATTCTTTACCACTGGACCACCAGGGAAGTCCCTCAAACCAGTTTATGAAGTGTTTGAGTGTTCTTTGCTGTGCTTTATGGTAATATTTATTTTTTTGGAAATTTTCATTATAATTGGTTTTCATGGTTAATATGTCATCCTTATTTAACATTGAACTCCATTTGCATTTGTGACACGTGGAAAAAAGGTATGCAACATTTAATGTCATTTGAGAAGCCATTTTACATTCCTTGTATTTTGGCTTTTACAAAGACTTGGTCTTCACTGTTAACTGGAAGTCTGCATTTCTACTCATTTGTTTTAAGAAGCTTATTTAAGGACTTAAAGCTTCCCCTGATAAACCGCTTCTGTATTAAGTCTTGAATTTAAGAGAGAATTTCCCCTTCTTTTATATTTTTAAATTTTTTATTTTTTTCTTTTTCTTTAACATCTTTATTGGAGGATAATTGCTTTACAGTGGTGTGTTAGTTTCTGCTTTATAGCAAAGTAAATCAGCTATATGTATACATATATCCCCATATCTCCTCCCTCTTGAGTCTCCCTCCCACCCTCCCTATCCCACCCCTCTAGGTGGACACAAAGCACTTAGCTGATCTCCCTGTGCTATGCGGCTGCTTCCCACTAGCTATTGATTTTATGTTTGGTAGTGTATATATGTCCATGCCACTCTCTCACTTTGTCCCAGCTTACCCTTCCCCCTCCCCATGTCCTCAGGTCCATTCTCTAGTAGGTCTGCATCTTTATTCCCATGCTGCCCCTAAGTTTCTCATAACCATTTTTTTTAAATTCCATATATATGTGTTAGCATACAGTATTTGTTTTTCTCTTTCTGACTTACTTCACTGTGTATGACAGACTTCTGGGTCCATCCACCTCACTACAAATAACTCAACTTTGGTTCTTTTTATGGCTGAGTAATATTCCATCGTATATATGTGCCACGTCTTCTTTATCCATTCATCTGTCGATGGACACTTAGGTTGCTTCCATATCTTGGCTATTGTAAATAGAGCTGCAGTGAACATTGTGGTACATGACTCTTTTTGAATTATGGTTTTCTCAGGGTATATGCCCAGTAGTGGGATTGCTGGGTCATATGGTAGTTCTATTTTTAGTTTTTTAAGGAACCTCCATACTGTTCTCCATAGTGGCTGTACCAATTTACATTCCCACCAACAGTGCAAGAGGGTTCCCTTTTCTCCACACCCTCTCCAGCATTTATTGTTTGTATATTTTTTGAGGATGGCCATTCTGACTGGTATGAGGTGATACCTCATAGTAGTTTTGATTTGCATTTCTCTAATGATTAGTGATGTTTAGCATCCTTTCATGTGTTTGTTGGCCATCTGTATATCTTCTTTGGAGAAATATCTATTTAGGTCTTCTGCCCATTTTTGGATTGGGTTGTTTGTTTTTTTTGATATTGAGCTGCATGAGCTGCTTGTAAATTTTGGAGATTAATCCTTTGTCAGTTGCTTCATTTGCAAATATTTTCTCCCATTCTGAGCATTGTCTTTTCATCTTGTTTATGGTTTCCTTTGCTGTGCAAAAGCTTTGAAGTTTCATTGGGTCCCATTTGTTTATTTTTGTTTTTATTTTCATTTCTCTAGGAGGTGGGTCAAAAAGGATATTGCTGTGATTTATGTCACAGAGTGTTCTGCCTATGTTTTCCTCTAAGAGTTTGATAGTTTCTGACCTTACATTTAGGTCTTTAATCCATTTTGAGTTTATTTTTGTGTATGGTGTTAGGGAGTGTTCTAACTTCATTCTTTTACATGTAGCTGTCCAGTTTTCCCAGCACCACTTATTGAAGAGGCTTTCTTTCTCCATTGTATATTCTTGCCTCCTTTATCAAAAATAGGGTAACCATATGTGCATGGGTTTATCTCTGGGCTTTCTATCTTGTTCCATTGATCTATCTTTCTGTTTTTGTGCCAGTACCATACTGTCTTGATTATTGTAGCTTTGTAGTATAGTCTGAAGTCAGGGAGCCTGATTCCTCCAGATCCATTTTTCTTTCTCAAGATTGCTTTGGCTATTCGGGGTCTTTTGTGTTTCCATACAAATTGTGAAATTTTTTGTTCTAGTTCTGTGAAAAATGCCAGTGTTCCCCTCCTTTTAAAATAAATTTTGCCTAGCACTTAACAAAGTACCAGAGTAGCATTGTATCGAATTTTTCAAAAGGAAAAAGCAGTGTTTCCTTTTGGTTTTTTTTTCAGTGTCTCACACTTTTAAAATTTATTTATTTTTTTATTGAAGTATAGTTGATTTATAATGTTGTGTTAGTTTCAGGTGTACAGCAAAGTGATATATATATTCTTTTTCAGAGTCTCTTCCCATATAGGTTATTGCAAAATATTGAGTATAGTTCCCTGTGCTATACAGTAGATCCTTGTTGTTTATGTATTTTATATATAGTAGTGTGTATATGTTAATCCCAAACTCCTAATTTATCCCTCCCCCCCACCTTTTCCCTTTGATAACCATAAATTTGTTTTCTATGTCTGTGAGTCTGTTTTTTAAATAAGTTCATTTGTAACATGTTTTTAGATTGTACATATAAGTGATATCATATTTGTCTTCATATTTGTCTTCTCTGACTTACTTCACTTAGTATGATAACCTCTAGGTCCATCCATGTTGCTGCAAATGATATTATTTCATTCTTTTTTATGGCTGGATACTATTCCACTGTGTGTGTGTATGTGTGTGTGTGTGTGTGTGTGTGTGTGTGTGTGTATGTACATACCACATCTTTTTTATCTATTCATCTGTTGATGGACATTTAGGTTGCTTCCATGTCTTGGCTATTGTAAATTGTGCTGCAGTGAACATTGGGGTGCATGTATCTTTTCGAATTATGGTTTTCTCTGGATATATGCCCAGGAGTGGAATTGCAGGATCATATGGTAACTCTAGCTTTATTTTTTTAAGGAATCTCCATACTCACTGTTTCCTTTTGGATTTAATATGTTTAGATGCAAACGAAAGAAATACAATCACTTATTTTTTTAATATCTTAGTCTGTCAGTCTTGTCTCTCTTCCTCATTTTCCTCAGAACAGTTTTTAAAAATTAATTTAGGGGGCTTCCCTGGTGGCACAGTGGTTGAGCGTCCGTCCGCCAATGCAGGGGACACGGGTTCGTGCCCCGGTCCGGGAAGATCCCACATGCCGCGAAGCGGCTGGGCCCATGAGCCATGGCCGCAGAGCCTGTGCTCCGCAACGGGAGAGGCCACAGCAGTGAGAGGCCCGCGTACTGCAAAAAAAAAAAAAAAAAAAAAAAAAAATTAATTAATTTAGGAAATCTTCTCCAAAATACTAAACTAACATGATTTCAGGGCTGCAAGTTTCCTGAAAATTTATCTAGAAATGTTCTGCTCAGTGCTCAAATCTCTTCTATAGCATTCTACATGAGCCGTTATCCAGTCCAAAGGAAAACTGAATCCATCCATGTCCTAGGAGCTTTCTCATATAAAAGCTCATAGTCCGTTCTGGTTCTTCAGATGTTGAAGACTGTGAAATTCTACAAGGCAGCTGGCAGTTGAGACAAGGGCTTGCAAGTGCTTGGAGAGATACTGAACCTTTAATATTTATACAGAGGTTTAGATGCAGTTGTGAGTTTACTAATTAGCATTTTTTTGGGTAGCAAAACAAAAACCATACAAAGCATCAAAAACATTGATTACCATATAAGATATCAATTTAAGAAAGATTATCATACTTGAAAAGTTATTTGACTGATAAAAATTATTGTGTTTTAAACTTTTTCTGCTCCTTTTTCTCAAGTTAATGCCAAAATAAAATGGCTGTGTTCATGTAATTTCTTTTTTCAGTTTGGCTTAAGATTTGTATAGCTCCCAGTGGTAGATTTTACAGTTGTATTGTATGATTAAGGTGTCCATCAAAACCTTACAGTTGGTAAACAGTATTAAAAATCCATCTCCAGCTTCTGTAAACTGTACAGAGTGCTATGAAAACTAGAAGAAATTGAAGTATTTTAATTAACTCAAGTAGGACTAATCAAAGCAAAGCAACCAGTTTATTCAATTGAACATGTTAATGTCTATCCACCCATGACATGGCTGAACATTTACGTCATCTATTAAAAGCTATTCTGTTGCTTGTACAAGTATAAGCTATTGTTCAACATGGAACTGAATCCCATAGAGGCTTCTTCACCCCTTTTAACAATTATACATCATAGATTATTTCCTTAACATCCTTTCTTCTGCTTCCAGTTCCCTTCAAATAACCGAACTTCTTTCATGAAGAAACACAGACTTGAATAACTTAGTTCAGTTACCCTGCCGTCATTTCTTTTCTTGAAAAGAATTTTACCATCTTTATTTCTTCTTAATAAGGCTTAGGAAATGCTTACTATGCACTGGGTACTATTCTAAGCATGTTTTATATATTATGTCATTTAGTCCTTGCAACAATATCATTTTCCCCCATTGTACAGATGAAGAGATGGAACTAACATGTGGCATTATGCTGTAAGTGGTAGAACTAGGATGTGAACACAGATCTCAGTATCCATTGTGTTGAAATGAATTTAAATTGTGCCAAAGGTGATTGACATTAATTAGACACTAGGAAGAAATTTCTAAAATGAATAGATGCTTAAAGGAGCCTCTTAAATGAGTAAAGCTAAAAGGAGTTGGGGTACAGGTTGTTACCTGGGATTTTTATCCCCATTAGGATATTTAAAAACAGTCTATAAAAATCTTATTTTTCGTGAATTAATTTTATTCTTATCTTCAGGCAGTAAGTTAAACTAGATGGCTGTCTATAGACCCCTTTAACACATTTTAATGCAGTCTCCAATGTGTATAAAAAGTGATAACTTAATGCTTCTTTTTAATTGTAATGATTCTTTTTATTATAAAAATAAGTAGAATATAGGAAAAAATTACTTATACTCATTCTAACATAATGACACTTTTTGGCCTATTTCTTTCTAGCCATTTTTTACATGCACCTATTTCTACACCACACTATTGAAGTATAATGTATAAAATCTACCCATGGGGCTTCCCTGGTGGCGCAGTGGTTGAGAGTCCGCCTGCCGATGCAGGGGACACGGGTTCGTGCCGCGGTCCGGGAAGATCCCATATGCCGTGGAGCGGCTGGGCCCGTGAGCCATGGCCGCTGGGCCTGCGCGTCCGGAGCCTGTGCTCCATAACGGGAGAGGCCACAGCAGTAAGAGGCCCGCATACCGCAAAAAAAAAAAAAAAAAAAAAAAAAAAAAAATCTACCCATGTTAAGTGTATAATTAAATGAGTTTTAATAAGTTTACAGTGTAACTGTCACCACAAATTCAATATTAGAGCATAACTCCACTCTCTATCTTCATTCTCTAGTTTTTTTTAAGATGGAAGCCTCTGTTATTGGTTTGATCTTTTTTTTTTCTAGCCTAGGTAATTATAACACTACTTTAGCATAAGCCCATAAATTTTGATATATTGTGTTTTATTTTTCATTCAGTTCAAAATATTTTAAACTTTTTGTGTGAGCCCTTTTCTGACTAATGGGATATTTATAATTATGTTGATTTGTTTCAAAATATCTGTGGATTTCCCAAATTTTCTTTTGCTTTGATTTTTAATTTAATTAGAGAAACACTAAATAGACTTTTTGCGATTTAAATCCTTTTAAATTTATTGATACTTATTTTATGTCCTAGCATATGCTCTATCCTGGTTAATGTATATAAGTTGTTGAAAAGAATGTGTACTCTGCTTTTTTGGGTAGAGTGTTCTATATCTATCAATTAGGTCAATTTGGTTGATAGTATTTAAAACAACTATATCCTTATTGATTTTTCTGTCTGCTCTTCTATGGATATTTGGAGTGAAGTATTGAAATCTCCAACTATTATTACTGAGTTGTCTTTTTCTCCCTCCAGTTCTGTTCAGTTTTTTTGCTCCATGTATTTTGGGGCTTTGTTGTTGGATGTGTATATGTATATAAATGTTATATCTTCTTGATGGACTGACTCATCATTGTAAAATGACCCCCTTTCTATCTAGTAAAAATTTTGGTTTAAACTCTATTTTGTCTGATGGTATACTCTCTCCAGGTCTTTTATGTTTATTGCTTGCTTTGTGTTTCTTTTTAAATCATTTTTCTTTCAGTTTGTATTTGTATTTGAATCTAAAGTGTGCCTCTCACAGGTACCATGTGCTTGCATTTTTTTAAAAATCCAGTCTAACAATCTCTTCCTTTTAGTAGAGGTTTTAATCCATTTATATTTAATGTTATCACAGATATTGCTGGATTTATGTATCCATTTTGATATTTTTTCCATTGTTCATTCTTTACTATCTGCTGTATTAAATAGGTGTTTTTTAGTGTATCATTTTAATTTCTTGTTTGTTTTCACTATACAGTTAATTTTCCAAATTGTTGCCCTAGCATTTAAAATATGTATCATCATGCATATGTGTAACTGAATCACTTTGCTGTACACCTGAAACTAACACAACATTATTGATCAAGTATACTCCAATATAGGGCTTCCCTAGTGGTGCAGTGGTTGAGAGTTTGCCTGCCAATGCAGGGGACACGGGTTCGTGCCCCGGTCCGGGAAGATCCCACGTGCCACGGAGCGGCTGGGCCTGTGAGCCATGGCCACTGAGCCTGCGCGTCCGGAGCCTGTGCTCCACAATGGGAGAGGCCACAACAGTGAGAAGCCCGCGTACCGCAAAAAAAAAAAAAAAGTATACTCCCAATATAAAACAAAAAGTTTTTAAAAAAATGCATCATACCTTATGATCTATTTTAGTTTAACACTAAATTTAGTAATGTGTACAAACTTTGCTTCAGTATAGGCCCATGCCACACTTCGTTGTGCTATTATTATCATATATATTATATCTATAATGCTAGTAAACCCAATATAGTGGGGTTTTTTTGTTTGTTTGTTTGTTTGTTTTGCGGTACGTGGGCCTCTTACTGTTGTGGCCTCTCCTGTTGCGGAGCACAGGCTCCAGACGCACAGGCTCAGTGGCCATGGCTCACGGGCCCAGCCGCTCCGTGGCATGTGGGATCTTCCCAGACCGGGGCACGAACCCGTGTCCGCTGCACTGCATCAGCAGGCGGACTGTCAACCACTGCGCCACCAGGGAAGCCCTCAGTATAGTGTTTTAATTATTGCCTTATGCAATATATTTTTTTAAAGAAGTTAAGACTGAAAGGAAGAAAAAATTCTATATATATAAAAACCTATGTGCTTACTATTTCCACTACTCTTCATTTCTTCCTGTATGTTTGAGTTATTGCTGGTATCATTTCTTTGGTCCACTCTAGCTCCATCACCTCCCTTCTTCCTTTCTGATATTATAATATATATATATATATTACATGTTTATGTTATATGACCTACAATATCATTTTATAATTACTGTTTTATACAGTTGTTTTAAATTAGTCAAGGAAAGACAAAAACTATACTGACATAGTCTCCTATAATTACCTTTACCAGCATTATTTCTTCATGTGAATTTGAATTACTGTCTGTTGACATTTCCTTTTATTCTAATGAGCTTTGGTTCCTTTTTGTAATTTCTGTCTCTTTATTGATACTCTCTATTTGGTGAATCATGATGTCTTACTTTTTTCAAGTACTTATTTTTTCTTTAAGTCTTTGAGCACATTTATAATATTTGCTTTGAAGACCTTATCTGCTGAGTCCAGCATCTGGGCCCCCTTTAGTGATAATTTCTTTTAACTGCTTTTTTTCTTGTGTATGGGTCAATTTTATTTCTTTCTATGTTTCATAATTTTTCACTAAAAATTGTATATTTTAGGTAATACATCGTAGCAAGTCTGTATTCAGATTCCCCTGCCCTTCACACACATCTAAGGTGGTGGTTGTTCTGGGATTTTTTTTTTTTTTTTTTTTTTTTTTTTTTTTTTTTTTTTTGCTGTACGCAGGCCTCTCGCTGTTGTGGCCTCTCCCGTTGAGGAGCACAGGCTCTGGACGTGCAGACTCAGCAGCCATGGCTCACGAGTCTAGCCGCTCCACGGCATGTGGGATCTTCCCGGACCGGGGGACGAACCCGTGTCCCCTGCATCAGCAGGCGGACTCTCATCCACTGCACCACCAGGGAAGCCCTTAATTTTTAATTTTAGTTTTTTTACCTGGACTAATTCTGTGGAGAATGTTTCCTCTATAATGTATGTCCATTGATGACTCTGCTTTGTTGTCTTCCTGCCCCCCAACCCCTCCCACTTATATATTTAAGTCTAGCTTTCTAGGAATCACCCATGGGTCAGAATACCTTAGTGTTTAGCCAAACACTGGTCTGAGGTTTGAGCACCTTGAGCCACTAAATCACAAAGGCTTCCAGCTTTTCCTGAAGATTCCATGCATAGTTTGGAGAATGAATCACAGTCCAACCAATTTACAAGTCTGTCTTAAATTTTACTTTCTGTGTTTGTAAGGTCTCATGCTCAACAGGAATAAGTAGCTTGCTAGGGCTTTCTCTAGTCTCTCTTGAGTGTGTACACAGCTTTGTGAATCTGAACAGCCTTCCATACTTGCAGAGGTAAGTAGGATGTTATCAAGACCCACTTTCATTCCCTGCATCTCCCTATTAATTTTCCTGACTGGCCTGCTTGTTTGTTGCTTACTTTAATCAGTAATGGGATTTCAGGCTAGCTGCAAATGTTGTCCTTCCATGTTTGTTTGTCATTTTTGTTTTTAACAACCCTAGGCATACAATTTTCCATGTTGTGCTCCAAATAAAATTGGTCCTGAATCAGCAGAGCCTTGATCTTCACAGCTCGCTCACCTTGACAGTACTTCTGCCCCATGGAGCTGGGGAGAGGCTGGGCATGGGAGTGGCACCAAGCTAAAGTATACAGACTCCCACTGTTCTTATTAAGGTTCAGTAACTTTTCTTGAATGAAATCTCAATTTGTTCTATTCCTTTGGTCAATTTTCAGTGTCCTTACAAGGTTTTTGACAATTTTGCCCAGTTTTATTGTTTCTTTTTGTATTGAGGGTTTGACAGATTCATCACTCAGCCATTCCAGAAGTTCTGCTCTCTTGGGGTTTTGTTGTTGTTTAGAAACATAGGTACTACAAACTACACTAATTGCTATTGTCTGAATGTTTGTACCCCCTGGATATTAATACATTGGAATTCTAATACCCAGTGTGACAGTATTAGGAGATGAGGCCTTTTGGAGGTGGGAAGGTCATGAGGATGGAACTCTTATGAATAGAATTAATGCTTTTATAAAAGTGATCCCACAGAGCTCCCTGGCCCCTTCTGCCCCATGAAGAGATGATGAAAAGCTAGGAGTCTGCAACCCGGAAAAGGGCCCTCACTACAAACCAACCGTGTTGGCACGCTGATCTTGGACTTCCAGCCTCCAGAACTGTGGACAATGTATTTTTGCCATTTATAAGCCACTTACTCTAGGATGTTTTCTGATATAGCCCAAATGAGCTAAGACACTAATCTCAAGTATATAGCTCAATACTTTATTACATATGAAAACACCCTTCTCATCACCACCCAGATTAAGATATAGAACATGTCCAGCACCCCTTAAGATTCCCTTCCTAATCTCTATGCCTGTCCCAGAGTTAACCACTTCTATCATCTTAATTTTTTCTATCCTTAAACGTCATATGAATGAAATTTTACAATATGTACTTTTCTGTTTCTGGCTTCTTTTGGTACTGAGTCCAAGCTTGTACTGCTTGCCACATGATAGTCCAATAAATCGAGAGACGTGTTGTTGAGGCAAGGAATAGCTACTTTATTTGGAAAGCCAGCAAACCAAGAAGATGGTGGACTCATGCCCTAAAGAACCATCTTGCCTGAGTTAGAATTCAGGTTTCTTTTATATTAAAAGGGGAGGGAGTAAAGTCAAACACTTCCTGGTTCCCATCAGCCTCCAGAGGGGATGTGTTAATTTGTTCCTCCCTGCAGTCATTCACAGGTAGGTTTGGTCAGGATGTTTCCTGTGAGCTAACAAAAGGTATTTAGCTTAATGCTCATTACCTGGGAGGCAGGATTCCCAGAGATGGGCCATTATGTATAACTTATAGGCAACATCCCTTTAGTGATTAGCTTGTAATAGAATACAAAAGGTTCTTCCCTATTACAATTCCCCACTGTCAGTGTCTATTCCACAATCTTGTGGGAAAAGAACAGAGACCACTCTGGCTATTTCCTGCTGAACAAAGGTGATGAATGTTCCGTAGAATCTTTAGTCAGTCCTTTTTTATCTACAACTACTTGAACCCAATGAAACCTCTTAGTAATTTGTTGTCTAATTCATAATTGAACTTGGGGTTTTGGTTCCAGTGCCCAATCCATATACTAAATTCCTGTGCTTTTTGACAAAATTAAACAAATTGGTTGCCCCTTCTCCATATACAGTAGAATTACCATCTACTTAAGTTGGATAGGCAGACCTGAAGGAGGCAAGCTCATGATTAGTATAGTGCCCAAAGTTTTTAATATAATTGGCAACTGCTAGGTCTTTTAGCATTTACAGATTCTTCTGCCCGGGCAGACACCTGGAATGGCCTGCCATACAATATTTTAAAGGGGCTTAATTTAAGCCTGCTTCTGGGAGCCACTGATCCATAGCAGGGCAACCGGCAAGACCTTATCCCAAATTAAATTAGTCTGATGACATATTTTAGTGACTTTTTAAAAAAAGTATGACTCACTTTTTTGGTTTTTCCTGTTGATTGTGGTCTCCAGGATGAATGTAGTTTTAATGCCTTAATCCAAATTGGGATAATTTCCCTAAGGAAAGCTTTAACCACTTCAGAGATTTTTCTGTCCATAGGATATGCTTTCATGCATCCTGAAAAAGTGTCCACACAAACACGAGCAGGTTATCTGAAGTTTCTTGCAGTTCAAGGCATTTGAGTAAAGTCATTTTTCAGTCCTCGATGGGGCAGCTTCCTCTGTGTTGAGTCCCCACCTGGGGAGGTCTGACAGCAGTCTTTGGGTTAATTTTTAAGACCTTGGGGGAAAGAGCTCTGATTCCTCTCCTGGGGTTTTCATGAGTGCCATCTGTAGGCTTAAAGTGTGTTCTGGCGGGACTCTGATGTCAAGCTATTCTGGTGAAAAACTTCAGGGTAAGGTCTATCAGAAAGTTAATCAGCTCATTCCCCATTGTCAATTTTACCTGGGGTTCCTATGGGGAACTGGGTGCCTCAAGTCCAGGAGAGCCGCTGGGCCTCTTCATTCAGGGTGTTCCTCTCTTTCTTACCATGAGAGGCTCTCATCTTTTATTGTTCTTCTTCTGTTTTATCTTAGAGCAATCTGTTTTCCAATGTCCTCCTCCTTCCAGTAAGCGCATCATTCCTTCCCCAGTGGTGGCTTACCTCTCTTCGTGTTACTCCCCTTCCAGGAATCCAGTGCCACTGCCAAAAAAGTGGTGTTTCATTTTGTATCTTCTTTCTTTTGTTGTTGTTCCCTGTAGAGTACTTTAAAAGCAACATCTACTGATTGAGAAGGGTTCATTCCAACTGTACCATCTAATTTTTGCAATTTTCTCCTGATATCTGAGGCACTTTGCCCCAAAAAGGTCAAATTTACCATGCTAATATTTTCAGGGGCCTCAGGATCTGCATTACTATGACATCTGTAGGCCTGATAAATCTTTTCCAATAATTCAGAGAGGACTTTATTTGTTCTGCTGAATTTCTTGAACTGTGTTCAAAACTCTGGACTTCCCTGGTGGCGCAGTGGTTATGAATCCGCCTGCCAGTGCAGAGGACACGGGTTCGAGCCCTAGTCTGGGAAGATCTCACATACCACAGAGCAACTAAGCCCATGAGCCACAACTACTGAGCCCACGTGCTTCAACTACTGAAGCCTAGGTGCCTAGAGCCCGTGCTCTGCAACAAGCCACCACAGTAAGAAGCCCGCGCACCGCAATGAAGAGTAGCCCCCACTCACCGCAACTAGAGAAAGCCCGCGCACAGCAACAAAGACCCAACGCAGCCAAAAATAAAATAGATAAATTAACAAAACTTTTGCTTTGGTTTCCCCTTTCAAAGCCCTGCCAAGACGCACTAATAAGTAGTGCTCTAATAAGGGCCTTCTTTCCTCACTGGGGTCCCAATTTGGTTCAGCTGTGGGTGCTGCCAAGTGGGCAGCAGGTATAGAGGATCCTCCCTCTAAGGAGGGTTGAGATCTTTCCAATTAAAGAAGTCTGAGAAACCCCGCTGGCTGGTTGTTTGCATTTAGGCACCCCCCTACAAGATAATGGAAAGGGAAATTGCCCTGTCCCAGAAGTGGCTCCTGGTTCAAATTGGGTGCCCTGTCAGGTCTTAGATGATGATGCCAGACCAAGTCCCTGTGCCCGAAACTAACACAGGATTTTCTTATTGATCCCCATAAGGAGAGGAAGTCCTGAACCCTAGTGTCAGGAACTGGGGCTGGATAGGAATGGAAGGTGGTAGAAGGGGTGGATATATTGACATAACAGCCAGAGTGGCTGGGACAGCCAGCTCAGCTAGAGGAATTAAGGTTTGAAGCAACATGTCCTCACTGTCATTCCCTTCCTTGTCTTATTTTCCCTGATAATGGTACAAATGCTTGCACATAAAGTATTTCATCATTCTTCCCTGCTTCTTCACAAAATAGCTATAGAGTCATTCAAAGGCCACTGTAAAACTATAGATAGCAATTGGTCATCTAACCATTAAAAGGATGCCTTTTTGCTTTGGCATCAACCAACTGGGATTACAATACAGTTGAACAGAAACTTGATTACGGCTGTGACAAACAATTTAAGATAATTACCAAAATTATGACTGATATCATTTACCAGGACATACCAGAATTTTAGGAGTTCCATATAATTTCTAGAATATTTATATTAATAAAATTTACCCACATGATACAATCTAAGAAGTTTTATCACCACTCATTTGACAACACTTCCCATGCAATTCAACACACCAAATAAGCCCAATTAGTTTACTATTCCTCTCTCTGAGATGGAGAGGAAACAAATAATTTAAGGTGTTCCAGGGACCCTCTGGAAAACCCCAAAGTTGGCCAGAGGTCAAATGAACCCCACTTAGAACTTGATCTTTGGGAAGTTTGTCAAAAAATATCAAAAAGTTTTAACCAGTGATAATAAAAGATCAATGGCAAATACAGATCACTTAAAGAAAATCTGTTACCAAAAGCAGTTCAATATTTAAGAAAACTTCTTCCTCCTAGAGAACCAAATTCAGGTTTTTTACCACTTTACCTTTAAGATTTATTTTCTTAATAATTAAGTTCAATCTTATCTTAGAACTTAGTTTCAAGTTATGAAAATCTGGAGAGATTATTCTAGATAGACATTCCCAAAACATTATTCGCATAGAGTTTACCCCAAACTCTTTATTTACCTCTATTTTATTTACTTAAAAGCTCTGTCACATTGCTTATTTTTCTTGCTGACAAACTTTGTAACAGGAATAAGGTCTTGTTTGATTTCTAGTAAACCTAGGTACAATAAGAGTATTATACTTAATGTTGATGATTCTAAAGACATCTGTATCAAACCAACAAGCTTAAGCTAACTTTAACACCGTATATTAATTCAATACTGAATATTTCCTAGATCATGTGAACCTGAAACTCATTCTGGCCAGTTTCTTTTATATTTGAGTATTTATATAAGCACTTAATTTCCTTAAAGCCAATTAAGTAGAGCTCTTTTACAAATTAATTTTGGCAGTGCCACACTTCTATGACACATATACAAACACACAGACACCTCATAGTCACCATTAAAAATTTTAGCCATGAATCAGGTACCACAGTGTAAAACCCATCAGTTTACAAAAGAGGTTGAATTCAAATTGGGTTTTCTGGCAGATGGGACAAGTCAAGGTCACCTGTCTAGACGGTTAAACCCTTTTTACTAATATTTATGAAAAAGACACTTCTATTTCTATTTGTAGTTTTTGGTGATTTTAGGAACCAAGTAGAGCCTTTCTCTTCTTCCTTGGAATGTTCTACTCTTGGAAAAGAACAGAGGTTTTTTTCCCCCTGTTCCTTTCCTCCATTTGACATCAGTAAAAGTTTTAAATATCACAAAACTGATTTGGCCATTAATGGAGAAACTACCAAACAAAATGAAACAAAAAACCCAAAGAACAAAAAAAATTCTAAAGAAACCCTCAAGTTGTGGTCTTGGGGTTTTACATATACCAATGACACAGGAGACCATAAATGATGTAATTAACGCAGCAAGGGTAGCAGTACATGGTGCACAGGGTCCCAAGATAACCCTGCCTAAACCCCTGTGGAGATCCTACCAGGTACTGTGGACACACATTATTACAATAAAATATCATCTTCCTCTCACCCGTGGGTTCATAGCTGTAATCAGATCTTTTATCCAAAATGCACCTCAGAGGACTTTCTTTAGGGATAGTTGAAACAGTCCCCATTTTTAAAGACAGAAATTCAAGACAAAACACAAACAGCATACACAAATTCTAGCATCCAAAGAAACAAAAGAACCGGTTCACAAATCAGATAAGAGTCCAACAACTCTTTCCTCTCTCCAACAGGGTACCCCACTCAAATACAAAACAAATTGGCTTATTCCGGAGAAAAAGCCCCAAGTGGAGAGGAAATAAAGTTTCCGGCTGTACACACTGGAGCAACTTACCCTACTGTATGGAGCCCATTGGCTCGCAAATGTTGATTCCTTGTTCCAACTGCCAAGTGCTAGGGCAGCTGGTGCCACTTCAGAGAACTTTGAAGGGCAGATCCTCAGGACAGGTGGTCCTGGAAATTGCTAGGGCTTTACCCGAAAATTCCCCAACCAGGGCCAGCTGGCCAGGAGCAGCAAGGTTCCTTGGCTGGCTCACCAAAGTTTGTTACCAAGTCCAAGCTCGTACTGCCTGCTGCACGACAGGCCAATAAATCGAGAGAGAATTTGCTGGGGCAAGGAATAGCAACTTTATTTGGAAAGTCAGCAAACTGAGAAGATGGTGGACTCATGCCCCCAAAGAACCATCTTGCCTGAGTTAGAATTCAGGCTTCTTTTATACTAAAAGGGAAGGGAGTAAAGTCAAACACTTCCTGGTTCCTGTCAGCCTCCAAAGGGGATGCGTTAGTTTGTTCCTCCCTTCAGTCATTCACAGGGGGCCTGGTCAGGATGTTTCCTGTGAGCTAACAAAAGGTATTTAGCTTAATGCTCATTACCTGGGAGGCAGGGTTCCCAGAGATGGGCCATTATGTATAATTTAATCTTACAGGCAACATCCCTTTAGTGATTAGCTTGTAATAGAATACAAAAGGTTCCTCCCTATTACACTTTCATTCAATATAATATCTTCTGAGGTTCATCTATGTTTTTAGGTATAGCAGGGGTTTGTTATTTTTCTAATTGCTGTATAATATTTATATATATGTCACAATTTTCTTATTGGTAGGCACTTTGGGTTATTTCCACTGGGGCTATTATTAATAAAGCTGCTATGAACATTCTTCTATATGTGTTTTTATGAACATGTATGTGAACAGTTTTAATATGCTTAAGTAATGTAATGAATATGTAATTTTGGCTCTTGCTTTTTTTCCCTCTTTTTCAAAGGTTATCATTATATCAAGTGTTTTTTCTTGTTTCTGTCATCATCACAAGTGTCATTAGTATTTTTATAATATTTTTAGGTGGGTGTACATTAAACTTATTTGCATTTCTTTCATAAAAAATGTTAGTCAAAAGCCTATATTTAATAATTAATCATGACAACACAAGTGGCAGTTGGTGCTTAATAAATATTTGTTTGCAATTTTTTAAGAAAAATTCTAGTTCTAAGGTTTTTTTAAAGTATTTAATAAAGGTTAAACGAAATTTGTTGCTTTTTCTCCCCCTTTTTCATGTTCCATAACATTATGAGATTCAAATATCTGTAGTATTACTTTTTTCATACACAAAAGCAGGAATTTGTGGGAGCACTTGTCTCTATAAACATGTATTTGAATTTATTTTTTTACACATTTCATGCTGGGTTAGAAAAAACTCTTTAGTTTTGGAGATGGAGGAAGCCCTGTAACCTTCCACCTTGAGCTTAAAGAATTGGACCCCTTTTTATAAGACTCTTGGTGTTACTGCTTTTCCACCTCTTTCCTGTGTTCCCTCCCACATCAGCAAGCACATATGCATGTATGTTTGTACAAGTACCTACGACGGTCTCTCTGTGTCCTGAGCACATAATTCACATGGCACTTGGAAATGTTTTTGCCTGAGGAAATGAGTATTACAGTTGTGAGGTATAGGAATTGTATGCTTTTATCTTAACTGGATGGTGGTTTTTCTTCTCAAAAATGGTTGAGGCTTCTGATGGGGTAGTATGAGCTGTGAAGGACACAAGGAGAATAGGAAGGGAAAGCAATTGCTTAATGGACCTCACATAATTGTGACTATGACTCCAGGTCTGCTGAGTTTAAAGATGGAATTGCAGGCAGATAAATTTGTCTAGTTTGACTTAATCCCTTGGCTTTTATATGATGTATATTTTTTCATTAACAGCAGTGTACCTTTCATCTCTGCAAAGTGGTCTAATTTTTGGTGGACTTTCTTTTCTGTCCTTTTTGATGCTAAAACTGTTCCCCTAGAGTCCTAATCAACCTTTAGGCTGTGGAGAGAAGCCCACAAGAGTCACCAAGGCTGATTTTCCCGTTGCCAGGAGAGGGACTCTGTATGTAGCAGGTTAAAAAATCAGGCATGAAATAAGTGGCCTTATAGCCCTGTACCAGCTTTACTACGAGGGGAAATTTGTTTAGCATCTACTGCTTTATCTTATCTGATTGTCAGAATGGGACCTTGTTCAAAAGGTTGATCATGAGAAGGGTAGGCAACACTTGTGATTTTGTAGTTTTCACACAAAAAGAGAAAACCCAGTTCATGGTCTGGAATCACCACAGCTGAATTCCATCATGTGATGCCATTGTTTTATTGGTAGAAATCCTAGCGAGGCATTTAATTCACATTTGTGTATCAGAAGCCATAGATACTTGTGTTTTCAGTACACTGTGTTTTTCTGACACTTTGGTCATTATCATAGGGTTACTAATATAAATATGTAGCACATTAATTTTTATATTATATATTATATTTATCAATATTTAGATCCCACAATGGGTACTAAATGGATAGAGCATATGTCAAGACTTTCCAGGTTTGGGGACTATTTATTTTTCGAGAACTGGTATTTCTTGAATGTTGTTCACCTTTCCGTTTACATCCTTCTGAAATGTTTCTCATTTCTCTTTCAGTGTTTTCTTCTTTCCTCTAAGATCTCTGATTTATCTTTCATACTCCCACACTCCTCTACCTAATAATATTATTATTATATAATATTATTGTGAACATTTATTGCATGCTTACTTATGTAAGTATATATATATTTTTTTTATTTTATTTATTTATTTTTTTGCGGTACGCAGAAAAAGATGTTGTGGCCTCTCCCGTTGCGGAGCACAGGCTCCGGACGCACAGGCTTAGCGGCCATGGCTCACGGGCCCAGCCGCTCCGCGGCATGTGGGATCTTCCCGGACCGGGGCACGAACCCATGTCCCCTGCATCGGCAGGCGGACTCTCAACCACTGTGCCACCAGGGAAGCCCCCTATGTAAGTGTTTTTGTCCTGTGGTATTTTTGTCCACATTTCATGGAGGAGGAAACTGAGCCTATGTCTTGCTCTCTTTCCCTTTCCGAGCATAAAGTCAGCCCTTCTCTTTAGACATAACCTTGTGCTCCCATTCAGCAACTCAGACTCACTTAGAATTATATTTACTTGCTGGGCCTTGTGGGTGTTGGTCCTTTGAATGTTGTTTTGCTAAAGGTCTAAAGCATGAGTCCCCTTCCTGTAAATCTCATGGTGGTTGTATTATCTGTTTGGAAGAAACAAAGGACAGGGGTTGTGAATCTCCTCACTGTTGCACACCAGGGCACCTCGTGTCCTCAGGGTGATGGGCAGATACAGATACACCTGGGGTGGGAAAGTGAAAGTGTGGTTTTCTGTCCTTGTGGTTATAGAAAATATTCACATTAAAGATTCATTTCCTAACATTACTGAATAAAGGGCTTTCCTCAAAATCCACCAGTTGTTAAGGTTTATTGTGCCACTAATTTGGAGCAGAACCGCCTCTGTGTTGAGTGGGTGTGTTGACATATAAAGCTGTTTGAAGCTTATGAAATGCACATTAGTTGTGTCATAAGCAGGAGGGGCTCATAGGCTGTGTCACTGCCATCTTTTCTGTGCTACCTTTTATCGGTACTTAATAACTAGAACACATACTATCACCTATAGTTTAGATGGATGCGCTGCTTCTCCTACTAGACATGGGAGCAGGATACCTATCTTCCACCTCTGTGTTTCTATCACCTGGCAGGGTAACCTAGCAGGATCCAGTACATGTTTGTTGAATGGGTGAGTTCTGATGTTTAGCTTGGTTCCCAAAACACAGTGGATACTCGATTCACATTCTTCCCACCAGTCTGAGGGCGGCTGACTGTCTGCCTCAACTCTTCATTCTTAGGAGTTGGATTGGAAACAGCTAGCTGAGTACATTGGTTCTTTGGTGATTGGAGATGCTTACTGCTAAGAGTAAATTACAGACGTTTTTGTCATTTTAACAGAACTTAATGGGAGTGCTGTCACAATAGTGATCTTCCCTGAGTGAGGACAAGCAGAGGTAAGGAGGGAGGGTGGCTGAGCTGACATGGGTGCTAGAAAGAAAAGCAAGAAAGAAAGCAGCTGGGACTCTGGAAGCAAGTGAAAGAAAAGAACATGAAATAAGACAAGGGCCAGAATTAAGGGAAAGAAAGAAAAACAAAAAGCTGAACACGTAATGACCACGAAAAAAAGGATGGAATGGATTACTAATGTTCCCTAAATTATCTCTTAATATGTGTCTTGTCTTTTAATTCAAGTGGTAGAGGAAAGAGATCTAGCAAATCTTTTTGGGCCTGCTTAGGCATTTCAGTTATCTTTCCTATTTTTTTAAGGAATTTCCGTGAGTTTTCTTTCATGGTGTCTCTGCCTTTCATCATCACTAAGGCCATTTTTTCGTTCTCTGCCTCTCTTTCTCTTCAAGGGGCTGGCAAAGCTCAACTGTTCTTATTTATTTGTTTCTTATATTGGACTATTTGTTAAGATTTCATTTGAAAAAAGTTTTCACAGGTAAAAATAAATATTTCAAAAACACTAGCATAACAGAAAGAGCTCTTCATAGAACTTCTCTGCGATGGGATGACTAGCCATGAGTTTTTCGCTTCATTTCTGAGGCTCTTTATTTTTCCCATTCGTAAATTGAAGATGAAGTATATAATTTCCAAGAATCCTTCTTGCTCTCGTATTTTAAAGAAAGGATTATCTACAAGAACAACAAAAAAGGGGGACATAGATAATTCTGCTTCACTCCCTGTTCTGGGTACTCTATGTACTTTATCTTTTTTTTTTTTTTTTCGGTACGCGGGCCTCTCACTGTTGTGGCCTCTCCCGTTGCGGAGCACAGGCTCCGGACGCGCAGGCTCAGCGGCCATGGCTCACGGGCCCAGCCGCTTCGCGGCACATGGGATCCTCCCAGACTGGGGCACGAACCCGCGTCCCCTGCATCAGCAGGCGGACTGTCAACCACTGCACCACCAGGGAAGCCCTACTTCATCTTTTTTAATCCTCCTAACAGCCCACTTACTAGATGGGGAAACTGTGGCTCAGAGAGGTCATTGCTTCCCTGAGATAACAGAGCAATTGGTGTTTGTGTTCTTTCCATCATACCATGATCTTTCCCAGTGAGCCAAGCCAGCATACAGTAAAGAAAACAAAAATATAAAATGGAAAAATATAATGAGAATCAGATGACTAATACTTCATGGAGGCTTCGACTCAGATCTCATTTCTTTAGAGGGGCCCTCTCTGAGCACCCTTTGAAAAACCATACTTTCCGTAATTATTCTCTGTTCTCTGCAACTTGCTCTATTTCTTCATAGCACTTATCACTGTTTGACATTACATTTTATATTCTTTGCCAGCAACCCAGACCAGAATGTAAGGTCCCTGGAGGCAAGTTCTGGACCCCATTCACTACTTTATCCCTATTGCTGAGTAGTGTGTGGTACAGAGTGCTCAATAAATAATTGTTGAATGAATGAACACAGAAGGTTACTAAAATTCCTAGAAAAATTTAAAAGATGGGCTTATTAGTCAGAAACTCAATTTATATTTTCACTGTTTTCCTTTTGGTATTCAAAAATGCAACACCATTTCTTCACATCGCTAATGAGATACTATAGTATTTGTCATTGCTATAGCAAAGTAGCTTGTGCAATTTCACTGATGAGTGTGTGTGGCCTACTTTCCCTTGTGGAAATGGAGTGAGTGAATGTTTTGTTTGGAACTGAAAAGCAGTGTTCAAGCTCTTTAGGAAGTCAGGTTAACACTGTCTTCCCAATAAAGTTTTCTCATTAATGCTTTTTCTTCCTGTCTTGTCTTTCTCATTGATGCATATCATCATGCTCATGATTCTGATCTGTAAGTGGGTGTTAACAGTTTTAGTAGCTGAGGCAGAAATGAATCTCAAACCACTTCCTTCAGAGTAGTAACTGCATCCTCTACTTCAGAGAGTATTTTGTCTCCTTAATGACAGTTGTTTTTCTCTCCTCCCACTTTTAGCGTCTGTTTGATTTTACAAGTATAAACACATTTTGGCAAGCCTTGGGGGCTCACCTGAGGTATAACAGTGTACTTTTTAATGCATTTACTGGCAGTAATTACGCTAACCCCACTCTGTTATTTTCTTTGTCCAGTACACACGATGCTCCTTTCCCCCCATGTTATTCTATGTTGGCAGAGAGCATTATGGGCAGCTCTGCATGCAGACCCGTCACCCAAACCAGCATATATGGAAAAGACAGCTAGCGGAACAATGATTTTTTACTTCATGTTGCCTGCACTGTTCTGTTTAATCCTCAGTCACGTCATATACTTCCTTCATAAAGTAAGTTCTGCACAATTATATATTTCTAGTTCCTGTTGTAGAATTTCAGAGAACTCTGTCAGTCCCACCCGTTCGCTAGTTAGATGAAGAGACTGATTGCGGGGAGGGGCCTCGGATTAGGCCTACAGGCCTCCTTAGACAGGGACTGTCTTATTCACTGTTGTCCTCTATGTCTAACATAGTGTCTGCACATAATTGGTGTTCAATAAAAATTTGCTTGTTTTTTCAAGGTCACAAAACTAGTGCTTGCAGAGCTAGAACTTGAACCTGTGTCTCCTAGTTATTTGTTCATTGTCACTGCCACAATTATCTCATTGTAGTTTAAATTAGGGAGCCAGCTTCCAGTCTTTTAAAACACAATTACCTTTCAATTCATCTCTGGTAAACAAACAGCAGCTGTCCCTCATTGGCATGGCTGCAGTTCCACCACTGAGATATCCTAGAAACTGACACTATTAACTGTCTGCTAAAAGGAGGACTCTTCTACTCACATGATATCCTGGCCCTGTCCAAAGTGTAATATTTAATTGCATTTTCTTAATCTTTACCACTGTATTGCTAAGCTTTCTAATACCTTCAAAATACCAAATCTCAGGCTTATCCTAATTAAAGAATCTCAATTTAATCCATATTGCATGACAATTCAATTTGTTGATTGCTTTTTCTCCCCCTCTTTGTGAAATTCCCGTCAAATGTATTAATTCAACATGATGAATCCTGTATTCAACCCACTGGAGTGAATAATTAAAATTAGCTGATAAAACTTTCAGCAGAATTACTTTGTGAAATTGCTGAACAGATGTGTCATTTTAATGAAAATCCACAGACAAGCTCCTTCTCCCCCTCGGCAGGATAAAAATATTATCCCCTCGGCACATACTTAATTTGGTGGTAAATACACTCGGAGCGATTGCTGGAAGGGAAGAAAAAGCAACTTGTCACACTTAGTAACTTGATTTTTCCCCAGCATGCAGTAACAGCTATCTACAGTAATTCATAGTGCTCTATTGTTGCTGCAAGTCCCAAAGAGAACTTATTAAAATGCAATAATCTCCTATTTAAACAGAAACAATAACCATTAAATTTCCTGTGGATCCAAAATTGAGCACAAGCCCCATCTGGTAAGAGTGATTAGAGGCCTGATGAGGGAATTTAATTTGCAACATTCAAAGACTAAATCTGAGCAGATCTTGTCACCTGGGACTTGAGTGCTGCTTGCTGTCTTCTTGAAAATCTCAACCTAAACTGAAAATGGAATGTAGGAGTGAAAATGTTACCCAAGGGCCACCCCCGACTGGGTTGTGTTTCATCAGATGTGTCCAGCAGACCTAGTGAGCAGAGGGGAATTTAGTGCTGTCCACCTTGGCAAGGCCTTTCGAAAGAGCTGACACCAGTGCTGCCATTTCCTGGGGTGCCAGGTACTTCCTTAATGTGGCCAGCCGCCCGGCCCCTTGGGTCTTGGACTGCCTGCTCCTTCCATCTTATTTCCCTTCCTCTCTCAGCCTATCAAGTCCTCTGCTAACTTGAAGGTGTTCTCACCAGCCTCCCTTCCCCTTCCAGAGAGCCAGGATTCTTTCCAGGTTCCTTTTAGTACCTCGGAATCTGTTTTACATGTTATGTTTTCCGTCTTCTCCTTGTTTTTATGTTTCTTTTTGTTTTGAACGATGAGAGGGTGAAGATTTGTTGCGTGTCACCAGTAAACACAAGTTGTCACCTTGCTCCTCTTCCCAGCTCTTCTCTTCAGTCCTCCTTCCTTATACCACTTTCTAAGCTGCAGACATCATCAGAGAAATACGGGTTTCTCTCTGTCTCTGTGTGTCTGTGCAGGAGCACACACACGGCATGTATGTTCATGTGGTTATAGGCCTGACCAGACAGTAATATGCCACAGCTGTTGGTATATCAATTAGTAAAACCCCTAATTAAGTATTTGCTTTCATGAATAGAGCTCCTGTTGGCAGTGAGGTAACTTGGCAAGAAAGAGGCAGTTACCCATATGATAGAGATTCCTGATGTTTCTTTGTCCAGATACAATTTGGTGACCTCTATCTGAGTTTCCAGACTCTCCGTCGTCATCTCCCTTCAGTTTTCCACAAGCCCTCAGCCTCCCTCCCTCCATCTCCAGCGCCTTCTCCAGCTCCCATGCCTGGGCAGGTAAACTAATCTGCCTGGTCTCCCTAAGTGCTCTCTTTGCCAGGCCCTAGTACCTACTCTGGTTCATAATTTGTTTTTTGAGAAGATGATTTTTCAATTCTCTTCAATAGTTTAGATTACTAAGATGAATAATTTAAAAAAACACAAAAAACCTTTTATCTCTTTCTCCTTCCCTGTGTACAAAGTTTATGTAGAACCAGCTCCCGGGACCTAAGTTTTGGGGGTGGGTGAAAAGATTTATTCCATGAATCATACCACTCTGGGAGTCTGGAAAAATTAATTGTGTTTATTGAGGACCTACTGTCTGTAAGGCAGTGTACCCAAGAATGGGAGAGATACTGAGAAGTTTGGGATTCTGCCTCTGTTTTCTGTACGTACATATAGTTGGGAAAGTACAGCATAAACATGTGAATGTTAAGTGGTGCTATGGTGTAAACGGTGGAGAGAAAGAGATCATGGGGCTGGATGGGATTCATGAATCATTGAGTAGTATAATCAGAGCTGTGAGTGTGGAATAAGAGATGACACAGGACTGGTAGAGTTCATAGAGGGTGCCTGAGCTGGCTGGAGTGACTTTGCTTTCCTAGCAGCCAGAATCTCCTGACCGCAGTAGCCAAGGAGTACAGGTGCTTGGCCAGAGAAAGAGATTTAATGCAACACAGCTGGGTTCACCAGGGTGCATCTTCCAGAGCACTGGGTACAATTGATGCAACCTGGTAACTAGTAGCATTGACTTTGATGTCAGCCACATCTGGTTGTGAATACTCCCTGAACTACCCTTCAACTCTTTGGGAAAGCTTCTTAACTCTTAAAGTCTGAGTTTCCTTGATTATAAAATAGTGTTTAATAATTCTTATGTCATGTGGTTTTCATGAGGGTATTGTAATGTGCCTGGCTTTTGGAAGGTGCTACATAAATGATGGTAGTCACTTATAATCTTGAAGGCAGAAGGAGTGAATTAAATACAGAACAAGGTATTTGTTCTGTATTTTTGTTCTGTATCTTGCTGTGCTTCCTCCTCCCTCTCATCCAGTATTACTTACATCATTCTAGAAACCATTCTTCTTGATGTTAGTCTCCACCCTCTGTCTCTCCATCTCTAGTCCATACTTGGTTATCTGCTGAGGATTAACTTTCATTTTTTGTATTGAATATACGACCCTCTGGTTTTCTATAGCATGCACAACATGGTAGCTTAATTTGATAAAATAATTATTGGTATGCATAGAAAGCTCTGGAAAGACATCAAAACATTTATAGTGGCTACCTTTAATTCATGGGATTGTGAGTGATTAGTTTTCTTCTTTTTGCCTAAGTCTATATACTGTTTATGACAAAAAACAGACGTTTCAATGAAATGGTTTCCCATTTAAATGATGTTTTCCCTCAGGACTGTGAAATGAGAAGTCAAAGCTTAAGAGAAAGAAACTTGAGGACTGTATCTACTTTGGGTTTTGAAGAGCAGTAGTGAGGTGTTCTGAATCCAAGGTTAAGTCCTTGCTGTCTGGAAATATCTAATGATGACCCCCCCCAACCCTATGGCACTGGAGAATTTATAGTGTCAGTGGCGCTGTATACATGGGATGCCTGGATAATTAGGGGAAGCCTTCCCCGCCAGGCTTTTTGGCCTCCTCTAAATCTTGATTACCATGCAGATTTATGGTGCTGAATTCTGAATTGAGACATAGATTCCTATCCCAGATGATATCTTTATCAGCCTTGGTCCCCTCTGATACACATTTGCCCTATCCGTTTTGATTTGTACGTGAGATTCTAGACCACAGTGATAGAATAAGGGTGTATAATGGGAAAAATAACACATCTCATTTTGATTTTTAGGACATTCAGTGCTTTAACACTACATACTTGCCTTTGTTTTAAAGCTAATTCTATGCCCTAAGAGGTTCAATATAATAGATCTTATTTTTAGCCATACACTGTGGCTATATATAAATGTTCTGTAAAATATATCCCTAGATAAAAGTGCTTATTACTTTTTTGAAGTTTTTTTAAAACCTTTCTTTTGGTAAATAAAAGTCTTTTAGGCTTTGATGTGACTATTACACCCTTGGATTGGGTTCTTTCTCCACTCCTTTATCCCAAGCCCCTGTGGGACCTCTATAAGAAAAATGGGAGGGGGGAGAAGCGTGGATTCCTTAATAAGTCCCAAAGGTAATCAAACGAAAGAAATGCAATATGAACAAACTCACAAAATATTCTTGTGCTTCTTTGGGGAATACTTAATGCACATAAGGTCAGGCCTTTGTAATGTTAATTTCAGAGTTATAAGAAAAAAGCCATCATTTTAAAGACTAATGTTGCTCTCTCTGAAAAAACCTTTGATTTACAAAGAAAGGCTGTTCTCACACAGCTGCATTAAACCAGTACCCAGTGGCCTGGAGATGGCAGACCTGCTTGGTGGAGGAATGCTCCTTTCAGGATGCTTTCGGCATTTAGCTGAAGCTGAAGGAGCCTGCCTGTGGTATCCTGTTTTTCTTCGGTCAAAACAACTTGTTCAGTTTGGGCATGGTACAACCCTTATTCTTTAGATGTGTTGGTCTGGAGTGACAGTGTAGCTCAGCAAGTGCGGGTGCCCTTCTCCTGCCCAAGCCTGGCATTAAGGAGAGGAGTCACGGCAGACACAATGTAGGTGTAGGTACTGCAGGTGTCTTTTGGTTACAGTGACCTGACACAAGCCCCCCTGATTTCCACCACAGTTGGTGCCAGTGCCTTCTCACCAACCTGTAAACCTCCATGCTTCATAGAGCAGATTGTGTAGCTGGAAAAAATGTGAAACTTACAACGCCTTCTCCCAAACAGGGTCCAAGGCAAGTGGTCATCCAGTCAATACTAGAACATTGCCAGGGACTACCGATCTATCATCTTCAGAGGTCACTGATTGCATCTTCGGTTCCCTCTCTCCTCCACTCCCATTCTTACCTCCTTCCATCCATACTTCCCCTTCTGTCTCCTTCTGTCTTTTCTGTTGGTCCTTATTCTACTTTTTGGGGTTATACAAATCAGGCAACATTTTCACATTAAATATAATTAAGCAGTAAAATAAAATTAAATATGAATACCTTTTGCAAAGTGCCTGACATACCAGGACTTGCTCAGTTAATATCTTCTTCTGTTCCTTCCTTCTACCTGATAACTCCTTCAGTATTTGAGACAGTTGTCATGTCCCTTCTGAGTTAATCTCATTCATCCTGGTTTCTTATCCACTCATCTTCTTAGTCTCTTTCCCCTCAAACTGTGACCCACTGTGTGTGTGTGTTTGTGAAAGCATGATTCTCAAAACTGGCTATAGTTTTCTTTGTAGGGTCTGCTTTGCCAACTTCTTATTATTAAGGAATGAGGAAGAAGGAAAGAGCAAGAGGGGAGGAATGCCAGGCTTTTTCAGAGGAGGCAATATATGGAAATTACTCTTGTTTCTTCTCTAAAGTAGTAAAGGTCACAGCAGTAGTTGCAAACCCCGTAGGCTGCCTACCGCCCTCCACACATACAGCATTACTATTCTTGCCTATTTTACCCTTAGGCATCCTTTATTTCTTGCACAGATGGTCTCACTCAGGCCTAACAAAATGTTTTAAGCTTTGCATAAATTAAAACAAGAGGTCTCTGAGTACTAAAGTGCAACTTTTTTTTAACTTGAAAACAACTATGCTGGCATCTTCTACAAAATTACAGCCTCAAGCCAGGCTTCCATAATTAGTTTTCCTTAAAAAAAGGAGAGGGATGAGAATGTGTTAGTGTATATACATATATGTACCAAACACACAATTGGTTCTAATCAACGATTAGATGGCTTTTATGCTGTTCTGTGTTCCCCTGAAGGTTGACCAGGCACTAGTCATGATTCAGCTTGAAAAAAAAAATAGATTTGGAAATATTATTTTGAGGGCTTCTGAGTTTCTTCATTATTTCAGTACCTGATAACTGTGGAGACATCTAGGCTTGCAGGAACTCCACCCTAGACCTCTTTACACCATATCACTGGGTCTTATCCAGGCTAAACTTGACTGTGGTTGAAAGAAAGTGGTGAGTCAGCTCAGAAAGAAAAATACACTGTTCCTCCCAATTCTGTTATAACCTGTCCCAAAGCAATGACACATGGCATGTTCCATTCTTGAAATAACTGGGAAAATTAGTATGATCTTCTAGAGACATTGCCTCCCTTTGATTCATAGTTCATCAACAGAAGGGTGATGCCACAGATCTTTTCTACTCAGCATGTGTACTCTTAACAGAGTTGACTCATTTAATGAACTGTGATGTGTAATGAAGCTTATTATAAATTCATGAGCTTTGGTTGGCTTTTGAGTCATTAGACTGAACCTACCCTTACATTTTACCTGGATAATAATAGTAAGAGTACCTACCATGTATTGAGCTCCTACCATGTGTCAGGTACTATGTGAATTATTTTATATACATTATTTATCATTATCCTATAGGCCTGTTATAGAAAAATCAGAAAATACTGAAGAATAGATAGAAGAAAATTTACCTAGTGTTCCTTCATTCTCCAGAGTTAACCTTTCCCATTTTACCTCCTGATCTATCTGTATTTCCTTACACAGTAGTGCTCATACTCTGCAAGGGTCATACTTATAAATATTACTTTAGATGTTATATCCTCCTTTTTTCACTTAACCTAATAGCACAGGCCTAGTTTCATATTATTAAGAAGTCTTTGTTAAGACCAAATTTTTTCAAAAGTTAAGCTACAGAGGCCCTTATAGAATTGAGTAATGCCAATCCAGGACGTATAAACTACCTTTAAAAATGAATCCAACCCGGCTTCCCTGGTGGCGCAGTGGTTGAGAGTCCGTCTGCCGATGCAGGGGACACGGGCTCGTGCCCCGGTCCGGGAAGATCCCACATGCCACGGAGCGGCTGGGCCCGTGAGCCATGGCCGCTGAGCCTGCGCGTCCGGAGCCTGTGCTCCGCAACGGGAGAGGCCACAGCAGTGAGAGGCCAGCGTACCGCAAAAAAAAAAAAAAAAAAAAAAAAAAAGAATCCAATCCTTAAATAAAATCCAGGAGCCAATCCACGTTCATGTTGTAACAGAATGTTTTTCTCTGTTATAGCACCTCACAGGACTCTATTCCTGAAGGATTTAGTGGTCAAAATGCTCAGTTCTTTGGGGTCTTGAGTTTCTCATTTCTCTAAAAGAACCACTTTTAACAATTCTGTGAATAACTAAGGGGCAGCAGAAACCGATGTCATGTGAATGTTGTCATCACTTGATACAGTTGATAGGCATTATGGCTTTTTCATTCTAATATGATTCTGCATAGATGCTACCTATATTCACGGCCACTTAGATCATATAAAAAGTGGTAAATTTTCAACATAAGAGGGTGGCATTTTGATCCTTCTCTTTGTCCCTAAACTATTTAGAAACTCTAAACTTAGCTGTTAAAAATAAGCACACAACAACCTAGGATCACAGTTTTTGAAAACTCTTGACACAGTAACTTTATCCACGTACATAAATCCTAGTTCTTGAAGAATATGTTAACAAGGTATTGCTGATAATGTAATAAATTCTCTTTAGCCTATGATTAAAGAGTCAAGATGGAAACTGGCAATATTACTAACGCCACCATTCCAGTTGTTTGACAGTGAACAGTGATTTGCTATTTAAATACTTAAAATGAATCACTTCCAGTAAATATTTCCTTAAAGTTTATCTTTGTGTCACTAAACAATGATTCTTGTTTTTCTTGTTTTGAATTTTATATAAATGGAATCAATTCTGCTGTTCTGTTTTTCTCCTCGTTAGTTCCTGAGAGTCAACAATGTTGTTGTATGTAGCTGTAATACATTCATTTTCATTGCCATATACTGTTCCATTGTGTCACTATACCAGTTTACAAATTCTCTGTTGACTGACAAAAAACAAGATAGGTTGTTTCCAGTTTTGACCTGTAACAAATAGTGCTATATGACTATTCTTTTACATGTCTCCTGGCACATATTCTTGATTTTTACCTAGGATTAGAGTTGTGGAATTTTAGGGAAAGTACCTAATCAACATTACTGGATAATACCAAGTTGATTTCAAAATTAATTGTACCAATTTCCACTCTCACTAGCAGTGTAAATGTGTTGCAGTTGTTTCACATTCTTACCAATACTCTTAACTGTCAGACTTTTAAAATTTTTCCAGTGGGATAGGTATTGAAGTGTGCGTGTGTGTGTGTGTGTGTGTGTGTTTAACAACATCATTGTGGGGTGTTATTTTTAAATATTTTTTTAGATTTATCTATCTATCTATCTATTTATTTATTTATTTATTGGCTGCAGTGCGTCTTTGTTGCTGCACACAGGCTTTCTCTAGTTGCAGCGACCAGGGGCTACTCTTCGTTGCAGTGCGCGGGCTTCTCATTGTGGTGGCTTCTCTTGTTGTGGAACACAAGCTCTAGGCACGCAGGCTTCAGTAGTTGTGGCTCGCGGGCTCTAGAGCTCAGGCTCAGTAGTTGTGGTGCACAGGCTTAGTTGCTCCATGGCACGTAGGATCTTCCTGGACCAGGGATCAAACCCGTGTCCCCTGCATTGGAAGGTGGATTCTTAACCACTGCACCACCAGGGAAGCCCTATTGTTGTGGTTTTAATTTTAACTTTTTTGCGTATTCTGATTTCCTCTTCTGAGCATGCTTTTTTGGATCTTTTTTTCCATGCTTTTATTTAGATGTTGGACTTTCTCTTATTCAATTATCAGAGTGTTTTATATATCTTGGTCACTAATACTTTGTGAAAAATATGTGTTGCAAATCATTTCCCAGATTGTAGCTTTTTTACCCATTCTGTTCATGATATCTTCTGATGACTAGAAATTCTTAATTTTCTTTTTCTGCGGTATGTGGGCCTCTCATTGTTGTGGCCTCTCCCGTTGCGAAGCACAGGTTCCGGACGCGCAGGCTCAGCAGCCATGGCTCACGGGCCCAGCCGCTCCGCGGCATGTGGGATCCTCCCAGACCGGGGCACGAACCCGCGTCCCCTGCATCGGCAGGCGGACTCTCAACCACTGCGCCACCAGGGAAGCCCGAAATTCTTAATTTTAAATTAGTTGAATTTACCACTTTTTCTGTATAGTTTGTATGTTTTATATCTTGTTTTAAGAATTCTTCTCTAAGGTCCTAAAAGCATTCTGTGCTGTTGTCTAAAGTGTTCTAGTTTTATCTTTCACATTTAATTAATCCATGAAGAATTAATTTTTGTGTATAGTGTGAGATAAGGGTTCAATTTTATTTCTCTCCATATGGTGAAGCATCTACACTACCACAATGTATTAAATAGTCTGTTCATTTCTCAGTGATCTGAGGGACCAACTCTGTTGTAAATAAAGTCTCCAAATTTACATAGGTTTGTTTCTGAGCTTTCTTTTCCATTAGTCACTTTATTCAAATACTAACACTATACTGTTTTAATTACTATAACTTTTAAACAGTGTTTATTATCTTTTAAGTCAAACACCCTCCCCACACCTCATGCACATACATTTTCAGGGATGTCTTGGTGATTCTTGGCTCACTGCTCTGCCATGTAAATTTCAGAATTAGCTTATCAAGTCCCAAATCCTGAAAAATGTTGTATTTTCATTGGAATTGCATTACTTACTGAGGAATTTAGAAGGAATTGACATCTTTATGATACTGCCTCTTCTAATCCTTGAATGTAATATTTCTGTTCATTTATTTAAAACTTTTTTTTGAGTTCCTTGAAGTTTTATAATTTTCTCTATGTGTTTCTTTATAATATACTTGCACATTTCTATTAGATTTATTCATAGGTACTTGATTTTTTATGCTATTGCAAATAATATTTTCAAATTTTACATTTATAACAATTCCACTTCTGGGTATATACCCAAAAGAATTGAAAGGAGGGACTTGAATAGATATTTGTATACCAATGTTCATAGCAGCACTATTCACAATAGCCAAAAGGGGGAAATAACCCAGATGTCTATTGACTAATGAATGGATAAACAAAATATGCTATATCTGTATAATGGAATATTATTTAGCCTTAAAAAAGCAGGAAATTCTGACATATCCTGTAACATGGATGAATCCTGAGGATGTTATACTAAGTGAATTGAAACAAGCCAGCCACTAATGAATGTTGGTTATTAGGGGTTGGGGGAGGAGGGAATGGGGAATTATTGTTTAATGAACATGAAGTTTCAGTTTGGGGAGATGAAAGTTCTAGAGATGGATGATTGGGATGGTTCCACAACACTATCAACATACTTAATGCCACTGAACTGTATATTTAATGGTTAAAATGATAAATTTCATGTTACATATGTTTTACCACAAAAAAATTACATGTAAAATTTATTGCTGGTGTATAGAAATGCATTGGATTTTTGTGTATTGATTGTGAATCTAATAGCCTTGCCAAACTCTTACTAATTCTAGTAAGTTTTTTGCAGCTTCATCTGGATTTTCTATGTACATAGTCATGTTATATATATATATATATATATATATATATATATATATATATATATATAATGACAGTTTTGTTTCTTTTCTAATCTTTTACTTTTTTTTCTTCTTAGTTTATCTATTTACCTAGGACATTAAGTAAAATGTCAAATAGAAATAGTGATAGCCAGATTCCTCTCCTTAATCTTAAAAGAAGCACTATGAACGTTTCCCATGATGTAGGGTGTACATTTTTTGTTTTGTTTTCAGATAGCCTTTATCAGATTATGGAAGTTCCCTTCTATTTCTAGTTTGTTAAGATTTAATTTTTGTCATGAGTGCTCTTGAATTTTATTATACACTTTCTGCATCTATTAAAATGATATGATTTCCCCCTAATCTGTTACTGTGATAAAATACAACAACTGGTTTTCTAATGTTAAATCAATCTGTAATTTCCTCAGTTAAACCCAAATTGATAATGATGTGTTGTATCTTTCACACAATGCTGGATTTAGTTTTCTGGCATTTCATTTAGGACGTTTTCATCTATGTTCATGAGTAAAATTTTTTTTTTCTCAAATTGTCTTTGTGAGGGTTGTTATCAAGGCTATATTCACCTAATAAAATGAGTTGCAGAGTGGAATTATTTCTGCCTTTGGTGTTCAATAGAATTTTCTGTTTAAAGCAAAAGTTGTCAGACTTTTTCTGTACAGTGCTAGATAGTAAATAATTTAGACTCTGTGAACCACATGGTCTCTGTTGCAGGTCCTCAATTATCTCATTGTATTGTGACAGCAGCCAAAGGCAAATACATAATGAGTGAGTGTGGCTGCGTTTCAATAAAACTTTATTTACAAAAAAGACAGCAGGGGCTTCCTGGGCTCTAGAGCACAGGCTCAGTAGTTGTGGCGCACGGGCTTAGTTGCTCCGCGGCATGTGGGATCTTCCCAGACCAGGGCTCGAACCCGTGTCCCCTGCATTGGCAGGCAGATTCTTAACCACTGCACCACTAGGGAAGTCCATGGTGACTTTTTAAATCTATACAATTTTTTTTTTACTTTCAAGTCTTTTTAGCCTGATTTTATTAGAGCTACAGCAGCATACTTTTAGTTGCTATTTCCCTGATTTTTTTGTTTTTTAAAGGCCTTTTTACTCATGACTCTTTTGTCTCCTTATGTTTTAGGAGCACTCTCTTAAAGCACTGCATAGATTGATTTTTAAAAAACAATATTTATTTATTTGGCTGCATCAGGTCTTAGTTGCATCATGTGGGGTCTTTGTTGTGGCATGTGGGATCTTTAGTTGTGGCATGCGGGTCTTTTTTGTGGTGCATGGACTTCTCTCTAGCTGTGGCGCGTGGGCTTAGTTACCCTGTGGCATGTGGGATCTTAGTTCCCCAACCAGGGATTGAACCCATGTTCCCTGAATTGGAAGGGAGATTTTTAACCACTGGACCACCAGGGAAGTCCCCCATAGATTTATTTTTTTTAAGCCAATCTGATCTGATAATCTTTGTCTTTTAACTGCAGCTTTTAGCCCATTTACATTCATTGCAATTACTGATAAATTTGGACTTATTTTATGCATTCATTTTCTGCCTTTTCTATATTTCTTTTTCCTTTCATTCCTTGCTTTGTTCTGAATTGATTATTTTTTCTCACTTCATTTTCCTCTCAGTTATTTTAGAAATTATGTACACTATTTCAATCCTTTTGATGGTTACTCTGTAAATTTTACAGGAACTTACCAAAGTCTAAAGTTATTTAGGAGGAGAAGAAATACATTGATTAATACAAGGAACTTTGAACACAATCACATCATTCTCATTCCTGTTCCTTATGTTATATCTTAATTCTGTTGTTTAACTCCAGCAGTTATTATAATCATCATCTTCATTACTATTTATCATTTATTATTTTAAAAAATTATGATATAACTTTTGTTTGTTTAGATTTGACCATGCATTTCCCCATTTTATGCCCTTCATGTTTTCTTGTATCTCCTACTCTCCATCTTGGATTATTTTCATTCTACGTAATCCTATATATTCTTTAGAGCTTTCTTTACCTGGAAAGATATTTTTTACTGTATTAAATTTTAGGTTGACAGTTTTCTTTTAGACATTGAAAGCATCATTCTAGTGTCTTGAAGATTCTGTACTGTTGTGGTTGAAATATCAGCTGCTGTTTAATTATTTGTTCCATTGAATGTAATGTGTTCCTTCTCTGCCTGCTTTTAAGTCTCTATATTGTTTTCAGTGTTGTGAAGCTTAACTGTGATGCATCTAAGTTTAAATTTCTTTTTGCATGTCTTTCTCAGATTTACCAGTTGTCATTTTATCCCATGTGCATTATTATTTGCTTTTCCTTTCTCATATACACTTTTTTCCTGAACCATTTGAGTACAGATTGCATACAACATTTTGCCTTAAATAATTCAGTTTATATTCTTAAGAATAGGACTGTTCCCTTACATAATCTCAGTATAATTATCAATTTCAGTAAATAAAGCATTGGTACAATACTTTCGTCTAATTACTGTCTGTATTCCAATTTTGCTAGTTGACCTAACATTATTCTTTATTGCATTTTTTTCCCCTCAATACAAGATACAGTCTAGGGTCAGGTATTACATTTAGTTGTCTCTTTTTAGCCTTCTTTAATCTGGAACATTTCTGTGGTCTTGTCTTGTCTTTTAACATTGGCATTTTTAAAGAATACAGTCCTCATCTCCTTCCCCACCCCTTTTTCTGAGATCGAATGTTTCTCCTTTGGGGCTTGTCTGATGTTTGTAGTTATATTGAGGTTATGCGCTCTTGGCTAGGATGCTACATAAGTGATGCTTCTTCCTCAGAGTATCACATGCCGAGACCTATAATATCCATCTGTCCCTCATTGATGATACTAATTTTGATTATCCAGTCAAGGTGTTATCTGGTTTTTCCACTGTATAATTACTGTTTTTTCACCACTGGTACTAGTGAGCAGTCTCTAACAGACACTTACAGATCATTCAAGCAGCTTGCTCATCATCAGAATTTCTCCCACTGTTTAGCATTTATTGATGATTCTTGCCTGATCCAGTCCTTACCAGAATGGTTATAAAATGATGATTTTTTAAAATTCTACCACTCCCTCCAAATCTTCCAGTCTTTGGTATTCTAGTATAAGTAAGAGCTGTTTTCCTTTTTTTTTTTTTTTAGTTATCTATTTTATACATATTCGTGTATATATGTCAATCCCAATCTCCCAATTCATCCCACCACCACCACCACCACCCCCGCCACTTTCCCCCCTTGGTGTCCATACATTTGTTCTCTACATCTGTGTCTCTATTTCTGCCTTGCAAACCAGTTCATCTGTACCATTTTTCTAGATTCCACATATATGCATTAATATATGATATTTGTTCTTCTCTTTCTGACTTACTTCACTCTATATGACAGTCTCTAGGTCCATTCATGTCTCTACAAGTGACTCAATTTTGTTCCTTTTTTGTTTGTTTGTTTGTTTGTTTTTGTTTTTTTGTTTTGCGGTATGCGGGCCTCTCACTGTTGTGGCCTCTCCCGTTGCGGAGCACAGGCTACGGACGCGCAGGCTCAGTGGCCATGGCTCACGGGCCCAGCCGCTCCTTGGCATGTGGGATCCTCCTAGACCGGTGCACGAACCCGTGTCCCCTGCATCAGCAGGCGGACTCTCAATCACTGCGCCACCAGGGAAGCCCAATTTTGTTCCTTTTTATGGCTGAGTAGTATTCCATCGTATATATATACCACATCTTTTTTATCCATTTGTCTTTCGATGGGCATTTAGGTTGCTTCCATGACCTGGCTATTGTAAATAGTGCTGCAGTGAACATTGGGGTGCATGTGTCTTTTTGAATTATTGTTTTCTCTGGGTATATGCCCAGTAGTGGGATTACTGGGTCATATGGTAATTCTGTTTTTAGTTTTTTAAGGAGCCTCCATACTGTTCTCCATAGTGGCTGTATCAATTTACATTCCCACCAACAGTGCAAGAGGGTTCTCTCCACACCCTATCCAGCATTTATTGTTTATAGATTTTCTGATGATGCCCATTCTGACCGTTGTGAGATGATACATCATTGTAGTTTTGATTTGCATTTCTCTAATAATTAGTGATGTTGAGCAGCTTTTCATGTGCCCCTTGGCCATCTGTATGTCTTCTTTGGAGAGATGTCTATTTAGGTCTTCTGTCCATTTATTGATTGGGTTGTTTGTTTTTTTTAATATTGAGCTGCATGAGCTGTTTATGTATTTTGGAGATTAATCCTTTGTCCATTGATTCGTTTGCAAATATTTTCTCCCATTTTGAGGATTGTCTTTTTGTCTTGTTTATAGTTTCGTTTGCTGTGCAAAAGCTTTTAAGTTTCATTAGGTCCCATTTGTTTATTTTTGGTTTTATTTCCATTACTCTCAGAGGTGGGTCAAAAAAGATCTTGCTGTGATTTATGTCAAAGAGTGTTCTTCCTATGTTTTCCTCTAAGAGTTTTATAGTGTCCGGTCTTACATTTAGGTCTCTAATCCATTTTGAGTTTATTTTTGTGTATGGTGTTAGGGAGTGTTCTAATTTCATTCTTTTACATGTAGCTGTCCAGTTTTCCCAGCACCACTATTGAAGAGACTGTCTTTTCTCCATTGTATACCCTTGCCTCCTTTGTCATAGATTAGTTGACCATAGGTGCATGGGTTTATCTCTGGGCTTTCTATCCTGTTCCGTTGATCTATACTTCTGTTTTTGTGCCAGTACCATATTGTCTTGATTACTGTAGCTTTGTAGTATAGTCTGAAGTCAGGAAGTCTGATTCCTCCAGCTCTTTTTTTTTCCCTCAAAATTGCTTTGGCTTGTTTTTTCCCCTTTTAAAATTTATTTAGTCAATATAAATTGATGAATTCCCATTTTTCCCAACAGTATTGAGTTCATTACTATACTTAATTGTTTTAGTACAGTTGTCCTAAATTTGACCAGTGGTAGATATATCTAAACCGACCCCTGTGCCCTTGTGTTCTTATTATTGTTTTGAGCACTTTCCTACTTTCTGGCATTATAAGCAATCATTTTAGATCTACCCTGCCTTCATCCTGGGAGCCATAAAAAAAAATTCTCTTTTCTTTTTTTTCAAAACTGTTAACTCTTTTTAAGATTCTTCTTCTTCCTGAAGATTTAAACATACTTATTTTATTCCATGTCTGAAATTCCAATATCTAAATTATTAACATTGATTAATGTATCTGTGCATTGTATCTGCTAGCTTTCACTCACAGCGTTTGTTTCCTTATTTGTTCGGTGATTGATTGTGAGTTGCTTATTTTTCCTGGAACTTTATTTGTAAGAATTCTTTGACACCTGGAATAAACGTGGCTTTAACAGGCATTTGATTCTTTCATTTCTCTGTCAGAACTACCAATGTGGGACCTTTTTATAATCTTGGATTGAAGTTTTTCAGACCACTACATGTAAATTAAGGCTTTAAATCTATATGAGGGTGAGCTTGTCATGATAAATTATCAAAAGAGTATTTTTTCTCCACAGTAATATTTGAGATGGGAAATTTTCATTGAATTTTTACTCAAGGGGCATAATAGCTCATTTCTAATTCACCTGGCACTGAATGTGTGGGTCTTTCATGTCCAGTTCTGTTGGGAAGTCTCCTGTTAGATTTCTTGTTGCAGGTGGGCCCTGTGCTTTGCTCTTGATCCCTAGATTTATGAGGACCTGAAACCAAGGCTAAATTTCAACCCAGCTTGGTAAATATTCTTAAGGCAGGAACTAGAATTTTTTTTTCTCTCTTTGCTTTATTTTTGGCCTGAATATTGCTTATTATCTGACCGTGGATATAGATTAGAAGGGTATTTTAAAATTCATTTTACTTAGTTTTGTCATCATGATCAGTTCAAGATTAAGTTTGGTACATAATCTCGCATTTCACGAGGCTGGAAATAGCTGTGTTCTTGCTAAAACGTTGGTGCTCTGCAACCTGAACCAAAATATTTATCTATAAAAGTCAAGTAATTGTGTTCTTTTCCTAATAAAATAGACAGTGTAAACATTAATGGAATTTAAATTATTTCTTCCATTTCTTTGTGCATATGCTTTTAAACATGCATTAGATTGTTCTTCCTTCTTAAGAGGGATTAATATTTCATTATTCTATAAAGCTCTACAAATAGCTTCTTGTTTTGCAGAGAGCATCATGAATTCCAGGTGCTTTGTAACCTGATCGAGTTTAGGAACTGCTCGTCCAACCAAATGTAATCATTGGCTGTTCTTCCTAAGCACCCAGTGCTTTCCTGCTTCTGTGACTTGTTCTCACTGCTCCCTATATGTCGAATACCCTCCATTTTTACATGTTCCACTGTCACCATTCCTTTGGCAAATGCTTCAAAAGCTACTGCCTCTGTAGAGCTTTCCTTTATTCTTCTCTTTTGACTTTATGAACTACTTTACTAGTTTGTAAGGTCCTTAAGAACGAGTTCCACAAACAGGTTATCTCTGTTATATCTTCTGCAGTAAAGTATTCTCACATATAAGAGTAAATGGTTCTTCTCTATCTGTTGAATGAAATGGGCAGATAGCAACATAATAGGATAATTGTACTTTTGCCTCCTGGACTGTCTCAGCCTATATGTGCTTTAAATCCTAAAACTGGTTTGTGGTGTTTCCCTTCAAAGGGTCTTGACCCTCTCCTCTTAGCATAACAATCCTCCTCATAACTCAGAAAGAAGCGTGGCTGAGCTGGGCTCAGTGGAACCTGAGCTTCTCCACCTGCCTTCAGGAATCCTGCGATTAAATACAGTGGGTTTTCTGAACCAGAAACCACTTTGTAGGCTTTTAAAAAGAAATGGTTAGAGACTAACCATAAAACAGAATTTAAATGACAAAACAAATAATCTTTCCTTTTCTGTTTCTCTTCTTCCTGTGATGTTCCTTTTGACATTCACATTCCAAACCAAAGCCCTGCAAATAAATGAGGTAAATGCCTGCCCTCCTTTGGCAGGCAAGGCTTTCCCTCAGATATATTTTATAACTTTGGCTGATGTGGGAAGAACTTTTCTTTCCAGAGGTGGTTTCATGGTAATATCCTTCAAAAGCTCACATTGTACAGTTTAACTTCTTCTTTATTGTTTTATTAGCTTTGCTTTGGGAGGTTTTATTCGTCATTTCAGCTGGCTTATGGAAAGAGACAGAACTTTTATGCAGCTAATTTGATTATTGTTTTCGTGCATACTAAATCATGCTTATCAAAAGAACCATTTACCTTGTGTTGTCAAAACTAAAAAGGTGAGCGTAAACCATTTTCCAAGGGTTTTTAAGACTCTTAACTGTATATACTGAAAGAGAGTAACGCTCAGTTTTATTAAATATTAGGTTATGGTTTCATGTGGAAAGAACCAGCCTGCAATTCTCCCCCAGGTTCAGCAGCATTTTCGCTGAAAACTTGAAAAGACTTAAGTGTATTGGAACTAGGGAATGAAACTTTATCTCTCCCTGAATACCAGGGTTGCTTTGTTATGGTGTTTCCATTTGTGGCATAATGAATGTGTAGGGCGCTAATGATGTGGTCTCTAGGTGTTCCCCTACTACTCAGAGCGCTGGTAATGAGCTGCGGGTAATTGGTATGAGTCCCGGAAGATGAATTCTGATTACCTTTGTGGGGCCATTCCACTCTGCTCCCTTCCTCCTTGATGTTTCTGTAAAGAACATTTGGATTTTGAAGAGAGTGTTGTGTATTTGACTTTTAATTAGATTTGCAGTATGTTGGGTTAATAAACTAGGGCTCCCTCTTCTTCAGCTTTTCTGAAGGGATGTGTGTGGATGTGACACGGTGGGCTGCGGGGAGAAGTGAGGCTCATACAGGCAGCAACGATGGTGCTCTTCCCCTCGTACCTTGGTGGTGAAGGCAGGTTTATAGTGGTTGAGGGCCGATTTCATCCCATGGTCCATCATCCACAGATGGCCCCCAGTCGTCCTAAGTCCTGCCAGACTTGCATCTGCTCTGTACAGGAGGGAGCCTCAGATTGAAATATGAGAGTTGTCCATCTTTGTGTCTTTTGGTACTCAGAAAACGGATCGTCTTGGCTGACCACACCCTTTTACTAAGATTTACAGGGCAACTTGGCTTTTACTTGCTCCCTTTCCACCTCCTACTGTTTTGTTCCCACTTGGGTCTGTTTTTCTCCTTTTCTGTGTGTTGAGCCATTGCCTTCTCTATCACAGCTTTCAGATCCATCAGGCATAGAGAGAGGGAGTCCTTGAGCATCTGTAATCTACCCCGGCTTTTAATCTGGAGGAGAGCTAAGGAAGAGGAATCACCTTGCAGTCAACCCATAACATGGTCTCTGAGCTTTTACTTTGTTTAGAGAGTCACAACACATCTCATAGTCCCTAGTTTGACAGACAGTCCTCTCCTTGTAAGAAAAGTGGACATCTGGCCTCTGCTTTGGTCTCTATTGTTTTCCAGTGACCTTTCAACTTAGGTCTTCTTTTTAGACCTGGCCCTGCTAGCCCCCAGCCCTATAATTTGGGCCCTGCTCTTTTAAGGGCAGGTCTTCCAGATGAGATGTATGCTACAGTTCTGAGAAATCGTGTTGCTCTGTGCTTCCTGTTGTAGTTCTCCACCTTCTTTGATGCCCACTCATCTCTCCCCCTTCATTCTGACTCACTTTAGAGATCATAATTTTAAAAAAATCATAGGCCTTACATAATAGGCCAGGCTTTTCTCCCTGCTACTGATATAACCGTGTGGTTGGACCATCCTTCTTCACACCTATCCTACTATGTTGTGAGTACACCACTACTCCTCATCTGTGAATCCAAAGATCTGGCACCATCTTCCTGCATCCTCGTCAGAGTGAGAGCGTAGGAATTGAGGTAGGCAGAAAACAGGAGAGAGGGCAGAGGTTTCCCACTCACCCCCACAGGGATTCTTTCTTGGCAGAGGTAGGCTCCAGTCTAACTGCTGGCCAGCGTGGGCTTAGACAATGTGGCACAGTTGTGGCTCTGCATCTTGTGTGTGACTGCCGCCCCGTTTTTGTTTAGCAAGCTGTTATGCCAATTTACTATGCATGTTGTTACATATTCTCCTCTAATTTGACTGCCATTTTGCTTCAGTGAGACGATGATTGTTTATGGCAGGGCTGTAATGTGTTGTCAGCACAGGTTACTCGCTACTTGTTGGCAGTGGCCTAACATTGCCTGAGATATAGTGTCACTGTGAAATGGTTTGACAATGTTGAGACTGTAGTTATGTTGAGCAGCAACAACTGTAGAGGTTGAGAAAGGGCATCTAAGAGGACCTGTGTTCGTAAGGCAAAGATGGAGAGGGAATACTAAGTAGGACAGCAGCAAATGTCATCAAAGAGCTTCATTTTCACACAATTTTCATAATTCGGTTTGTTTTCTGTGAACAGTGTTGATTCAGCTGCTGCTAGGGAGTAGAAACACATTTCTGAGTTAGAAATGAATTTTGTTGTGCATGACCCTGGCTATCTTTTTCTTCTTTGAGCACTTTTAGAAAGTTCTCAAGCCTGCTGAGGAATACAACTGGCTCCCTGTTGCATGTGTGAGGCAAGGAATTCATTGGGGCACCTTCACAGGGTTTCATTTTTGGAGCGTTTATCTGATGAGTGTCTTACTACCCTGATGGACCAGGCTGCAGCCCACATTATGTTGTGGGAAAATGGTATTTGTGTTCTTGGTTCTTAGGAGATTCTCAGGACCTGCCAAGCGTGATAACACGAACATGTGATGACAGTAGATATGGTAAACTTTAAAAGTGACTAGAAATCCCTGTAGAGTCTAGGACAGAGTGACCCTAACAGGCTTGATGACCCTTTTGGGACTTTTGAGTACATTTCATATTGGTTGCTGGTTCTTTTCCCAGGAATCTGGGAAGCGAGCCCTCTGCTTTGGGGAGGCACACCCACAAGGAAGCCCCACTCCATATCTCCACATAGGGATGGTGCACAGCACCATCCACCCTAGGCTCCTCTGCAGTTCGGGACGGCTTGGTTTTCTCATTTACTACACGCTGCCATGCAGGAACTCACTCTGCCCTGATTCCTTTCCTCTGTAATCCTACAAGCAGTGTGGGAAAATATTATAACTCTTAGTAATGACATTTTCCAAGTATGGGCTTCTCTGAATGCACAAAAATGGCAAAATCTACATTCTCTTTGTAATGGAAGAAGCCAGAACAGTTTTGATATCGATATGCCTCCTGCAGTTGCCGAAGAGTCTTCCTTCTGGTACTACATACCTTTCTTCCTGAAAGGTATAACCTCCAGGCCCTCCCTACCCCCTTTCTTCTATTTCATGCACAAGTCCCAAGCCTGGACCACAGCAGGCTTTTTTTCCCATTTCTTTTTATTGAGGTATAATTAACATATAACACTATGTTAGCTTCAGGTGTACAAAATAATTGTGAAATGGTCACCACAATGAGAGTAATTAACATCCGTCACCGTACATAGTTATAGAACGTTTTTTCTTATGATGTTTTCTTCCCCCTTTAAAAAAGTTCTTAAGCTTGATCACTGATGTATGCTGGTTCATCAGAAAAGCAGAATGTAACTGAATCGACGATCAGTGAGTGACATCGAGCATTGCTCTTGATGGTGTCAAGGACCTGGCCTGCCCATTGAGGAGGGATTCTATGCATTTTGCCAGATTTTTTGCCTGTTGATGCTCGTGTCAGGTCCATGGTGCATATGCCAGAGTCTTTGACAGAATAATGCATCAAATCTGATGCCAGTCAGCCTAGCAGATGCCTTCTTTTTGTTGACCACTTCCTATCAGGATGAGCTAAGAAGAGTGTCTACTAAGAGTTAGCTTTTAGAGGACTTTTCTGCAAGTGCTAAGTGTTGACATTACTTCAGTTTGAATAAGATCATTTGGAGCTATTCTTTCATTTGTATCTTGGCCTCATGATATTGGGGAAAAGATATGCCAACTAGTTTGAGTGAAGTTCAAATAAATATTTTTTAAGTGTGGATATGTGGAGAAGGAAAGGGTCCCAGAATCATAATTAAAACCCTGGTTAAAACTGTAAATTGAGAGATTTGTTCTAATTTGGCATTTTCTTATAAAGTATAAATATTTTTTCCAATTAAATTTCTTATATATTTACCCTACAACCCAGCAATTCCGCTCTTAAGTATTTACCCAAGAAGAATGAAAATGTATGCCTACACAAAAACTTGTACACTAGGGTTCATAGTAGCTTTTTTTCATAGTAGCCAAAAACTGGTGATAAGCAGTGTTCATTAATAGATGACAGTTATGGCATGTCCAGGTAATGGTTATTACTAATCTCTAAAAAGAAACAAACTACTGAGGTGCACAACACCACGGATGAAGTTCACAAACAGTGTGCTGAGAGAAAGAAGTCAGACACAAAAATGTATGTTCTGTACAATTCCACCTTTGTGATATTATGGAACAAACATGATAACAGAAAGTATACCAGTGCTTACCTGGGACTGGGGGTGGGGGCATTGGCTACAAAGCAGCATGAAGGAACATGGGTGATGGAAGTGTTGACTCTTGATTGCAGTGGTGGTTACGTATGTGTGTGTGTGTGTGTGTGTGTTTATGTATTATACCTTAAGTATGATAAAGCTGATTTTAAAAATACATTTGTTCTAATCCCACTTCTGCTATATCAGTAGGGACCAGTGAAAATATTAGATGTTCTTTCTTTATTCTCCCATATGTAAATTCTTTTTTAAAATATATAAATTTATTTATTTATTTATTTTTAGCTGCGTTGGGTCTTCATTGCTGCGCACAGGCTTTCTCTGGTTGCGGCGAGCAGGGGCTACTCTTTGTTGCGGTGCACGGGCTTCTCATCATTGTGGTGGCTTCTCTTGTTGCGGAGCATGGACTCCAGGCTTGCAGGCCTCAGTAGTTGCAGCACGCGGCCTCAGTAGTTGTGGTGCATGGGCTCTAGAGCGTTGGCTCAGTAGTTGTGGCTCACAGGCTTAGTTGCTCCGCGGCATGTGGGATCTTCCCAGACCAGGGCTCGAGCCCGTATCCCCTGCATTGGCAGGTGGATTCTTTTATATATATATATATATACATATGTTCCCATATCCCCTCCCTTTTGCATCTCCCTCCCACCCTCCCTATCCCACCCCTCCAGGTGGTCACAAAGCACCGAGCTGATCTCCCTGTGCTATGCGGCTGCTTCCCACTAGCTATCTACCTTACGTTTGGTAGTGTATATATGTCCATGCCTCTCTTTTGCTTTGTCACAGCTTACCCTTCCCCCTCCCCATATCCTCAAGTCCATTCTCTAGTAGGTCTGTGTCTTTATTCCTGTCTTACCCCTATGTTCTTCATGACATTTTTTTTCTTAAATTCCATATATATGTGTCAGCATACAGTATTTGTCTTTCTCTTTCTGACTTACTTACTCTGTATGACAGACTCTAGGTCCATCCACCTCATTACAAATAGCTCAATTTCGTTTCTTTTTATGGCTGAGTAATATTCCATTGTATATATGTGCCACATCTTCTTAACCACTGCTCCACCAGGTAAGTCTTCCCATATGTAAATTCTAATCAAAGCATTTCTGTCACAGTTGGAACCGTTGATGTAAATATCAGTTCCTCCAATGGACTAAGCTGGATCCAAATTAATGGACCCAGTAAAATTTTGGATCCAACTTATTCCTTACTGTTCTTATCATTACTGATGCTTGAAGGGCTTGAATAGGTGACTTTTGGATTCAGAGAATACATTATGAGTCGTTTAGTAGGAAATCAGAATCCTGGCCTTGGGAGCAACACTTTGTGCATGAGTGGCTTTGACAGCCATTTTGTTCTCTAAATAATGTTTGATGGGATTCATTTCTTCATATCGTCTGTCTGGCTGATAGTTTTTATCTATTAACATTTTGGTTTTGAAGTCTTTTTCCAGTAAAAGATACAATTTTATTCTCAGGCTTTTAATTTTATATTAGTGAGAGTAAGAAAGCATAAAGCACATAGGATGTAGTACATTTAATTAAAAATATTTCACTAAGTAAAATATTTTGAAAAATTGTTTTTTTAAATAATCCACACCCTTTGAAAAGCAAGTGTTAGAATTCTAGGGTTAGTGTCTTTAATAATCAGATTCTTATTTGTTGGTTTAATTTTTTTTACGTGTTTCATTTAAAGATCTGAAGTTTTAGTTGATATTGTGAACTTGGGTTTCTTGTTTTTTCCTCATATCAACCTTGTTTTATATGTCAAAGAAAAGGTAAGGTTTAAAATTTGTTTGAAGTATGGCTATATTCTCAAAAAGGTATGGTACATAAAAACTAATTTTATGGTGTGTATGTTTTATAAATGAAGCAAGAAAATTTATAACTGTCTTATCTGAAATCTCTTGGTAAGATAAAAGTTGCAAAAAAAATATTTCTGATAAGTGATCTACAGAATTAAAAAATATTTTTATGCTACAATGCATGTTAAGATGATTCCAGACAGGCCCCTCCTTTACAACTGGCCACAGTAGAGTTACAGTGTTAGCCCCTGCATTTATAATGAGGACAGTTCTGGGTCATTGAGTGTCAGATATGGTGTCCCTGGGCCCTACTGTTATATTTATATCTGTGGACATGGAGTATAATGATAGACAATTTGTTAAATTTATCAAGTTTGGAATCTTCCATAGAAATTAACTTGACAAATATACATAAATTGCATTAAATACCATTAGTTCAATTTTACCCTGTGTATTTACATACATGTTACCTCTTAGAAATATATTTAATAAAAATACAGCATAAGGATTTTATTATGACATACTCAACCGTATACTGTTTAGCAGTGGCAACCACCTTAAATGGTTGTCCATCAGTTAGAGTTTAACAACTGAATATTTTGGGCCAAATAGCAAGCTGGAGTTCTCATTTAATCTCTGTCTTATATTGGGCTGTCCATTATGATATCCTTGGGTCAGTGCAGTACATCTTATGTTAAGTTTTTTCTGTAATGAATATTTATATTACGTAAATGGGAAAATTGGTGGGTTCCCTTGGTAGAAACCTGATATTGGTATTTTTAAAGTAAACTTAAATAAGGTCAGAATTTTTATCCTCTAGAGAAAATTTCACATCTGATTAAATAGTTTACATAAACTTAATCTTTTTCTGCTAGATGCATTATAATCTCAGATATTATTCATATAGCTATTCCTCTGTGAACCATAAAATGTTCATTTCTTCAAAATGAATATGAAGCTCAAAGCATTAGTGGTTTTAAGAGCAGAAAAACTTTATTGCTTTGTGCTTAACATTTTTCAAGTAACTTTGGAAAGCCGAAACAAATTTTGCATTTAGATTAATGGAAGATATTTTCCATTTGAAGGAACTGGCAAGGGAGCAACAATAACAAAAATCTCCCAAGGTTAAAAATGTAGTGCTTTTGATGCTTACCAGAACTGTGTTAGCAGAACAATCATTTCTCAGCATGGAAAGGTATCATAATTGGTCTATACGGTGGCAATACTGAAAACGAGTATGCTTCAGAGAAAGCCAATATGACTCTACTTAATAATTTCCTTCAAGAGCCTGAATTTGAATGTGTATTCCACCCAGCTTGAGGCAAACAATTTGTTCCTCTAAGTTCTAGTGGAAGTTACCAGGGGGTCATGCAATTTATTTTTGTCTTGAAGTTTTCAAAACTGTGTAGAACTAAAGACACATTCACTTGCATTATTCCACTAGTAATTTGATCCAATTGGCAATTCTGCTTTCTCTTCTCCCCAGTTCTATTATGTTGGAAGAGGAGAAACATTCATAAAATATTGTGACAAATAAATTCTTCCTGGAGATGTTTCCTCTTTGTGTTTGAACCTCTGGTTCACTCGTGAATGTTTGCATTCTTGCTGCTGGCCAAAATAGACTTGTTTTTTGTTGTTGTTCTTATGGGTCTTTTCTTAAATGCAGTATTATTTGTCCTTTTCACTAAAATTACCTAGTTTTCCAAATTGTTTCATTATACTAAAGTTTTTTGCTGTGGGACTAATTTAAAGCCCCACCACAGATGAGAAGGATCTATACATGAGTATGTGAGCAATGTATAGGAAAATTATCTTTTCCTTGAGGAATTGACAGTTTTAGGAGGAATGTGTCTATATGTTAGAGGATGAGGATACAGAGATGAGCAGGTGTCAGAGGACCGACATGGTCTCTGCATTGCAAATACCAGTAACGGGGCTAAGGAAAAACCAGAAAATATTTCTAGGGAGGCTAAGGGATGGTTAGACACCTCTGTTTCTGTTGTTTGATCCCATACTTTTAAGAATTGACAATACTTTGAAGGTTATGTTGTCTTAAACTCAAACAGGATGTGGACTCTGAAAACATACCAAACCTTAAATTTGGGGACATTCCCCTTTGGTTTAATCCATGTTCCCCAGACATATCTATTCCTTAGGATTAATGTTTTTTTTTTAAAATAGTATTTATTGCCTTTGTCTGAGAATAGTTATGGCTTCCAGTCCTTATATCTAAACACTCAAGGATTAAAAATAATTTTTAATAATCAGCTTTACTGCTAATTCTTATAGCTGAAACAATGAATAAGGAGAATGGGGAAATTAAGGTACACAGCAGGTTTACAGATAGCCACGTTGGCAAAGCATGGTTGTGAGGACGTTCATATTGTAAACCTAGTACCTGTATGAGAACAGCTATGTTTGGCTAGTTTCTTGTGAATTAAGTACACACTTTGTCTTTTTTTTTTTAATGTAATAAACGAATGTATTTTCCCAAGTGACTGTTTGCTTAAGAAAAGTGAGTAGGATAGTAAGGAATTTAGTACTAGCATAGAAAACTAATCACTGAAGAGAAAAAAAATGTGATGTCTTTTCTTCAATCCCTTCTTCTCCTGAACTTTTTAGATCAGTTCTCCTAATGAGAAGCCAAGTGGCATGCCATTCTTTTCTTGTTCATTTTTCTCATTAGCTCTTTGCCATCTCTTTGGTTTCTTTTTAGTTGCTTTTCTGTATGACTACTAATGAGGAGAATGTGTAAGATGCAGGGTGAGCAAAGGGAATGAAGGTTCGTGGTCCATGAGCAGAATATCAACCCCTCAATGATAAGGATATTGAATATTGACTGTGACTGAAAGTATTATATTGGTCTTATTTAAGCCTGACCACTGACAACCACTTGAGACATATAGTTTTTCTTAACTTAAACGTGGTTTATTTCAGAAAAACTACCATCAAATGCCATTCAAATCTATTATGACAACTTTAACTTGTTAAGTAAGCAGAATAAATCAGTTTCTTTCTCAGGTCCACATCAAATAAGGCTCAGGTCCACGTAAAATATGCAGTTTGCAACTACAGCATCAGTGGTGTCCTTTGGGTTGTGCAGTATACAACCTGCAAAATTGTAAGAGGCAACCCAGTAATTCCATTCCTAGGTGTATACCCAAGAGAATTGAAAATATATATTTCTATAATACTTGTTCAGAATGTTCATGCAACATTCTTCAGGATAACCAAAAAGTGGAAACAACCCAAATGTCCATCAGCTGATAAATAGACAAACAAAATGTGGTATATCCATGTAGTGGAATATTATTCAGCCATAAAAAAGAAAAGTACCGAACCTTGAAAGCATTATGCTGAGTAAAAGAAGCCAGACAGGGCTTCCCTGGTGGCGCAGTGGTTGAGAGTCCGCCTGCTGATGCAGGGGACACGGGTTCATGCCCTGGTCTGGGAAGATCCCACATGCCGCGGAGTGGCTGGGCCCGTGAGCCATGGCCACTGAGCCTGCGCGTCCGGAGCCTGTGCTCCACAGCGGGAGAGGCCACAGCAGTGAGAGGCCCGCGTAATGCAAAAAAAAAAAAAAAAAAAAAGAAGCCAGACACAAAAGGGTACATATTGTATGATTCCATTTATAGAAAATGTCCAGAATGGATAAATCCATAGAGTCTGAAAGAAATTCATGGTTGCCAGTAGCTGGGGGAGAAGAGAATGGAGAGTGACTGCTTGATATATGAGTTTCCTTTTGGGGGTTATGAAAATGTTCTGGAATTAGATAGTGGTAATAGTTGCACAACCTTAGAATATACTAAAAAACCTAGTGAAATGTACAGTTTAAAATGGTTACAATGATGAATTTTATGCTATGTGAATTTTATCTCAGAAACTGGTACTAGAAGAAATAAAATAAAATAAATGTATCCAATGGGGACTGACTGTAAATGAGTATGTGGGAACTTTTTGGGGTGACGGAAATATTGTAAAACTAGATTGAGGTGATGGTTGCACAACGGTATAAATTTATTAAAACTCATCAAACTGTACAATTAAAATGTGGGTGAATTTTATGGAATGCATTTATACCTCAGTGAAGTTGGTTAAAAAAAAAAAACTGTATGAGGCAGGAGTGAAATCAGAGCCATTGTCTGAATTTTAGAAGTATCAAAGAAGAGCTTTCCAAATGTGAATTTATCATAAATAACTTTTGGTGGTATTGTGTTTCCTTTGGTTTCCCAGGACCCTGAGGTACAAAAACCAATCATCATTTCCATGCTGAATTACTTGCTTTGGAACATAGCCATTTTGCAGATGGCCTGCTTGTCTGAAATAGGGCATGTTTTGTCATACCAACTCTGATTTCTATTGTTGGTGACACATTAATAACCGAACTACTTTCTTCAGTGCAGAAAAGCCGCTTCAGTGAAAATATTTGCACATCAAATTGTATCTTCTTTTTGTGCTAGGTTGTCCTCAAAATCTCTGATTGGCTTGTTACAGACATCCCTGTCTCAGCTTCTCTGTCCCCTTTTAGTTTAAATATCTGTATGCTGTACCAGATTGCGTTATGAAATCCTCTTGCACTTATTACTGTTTAGTGAATGGAAATGGCATTTCCTCGTTACCAAAGATAAACTCTAAATATTGTGATTTTGCCCCCCCGAATTATACAGTAATATATTCAAAAACCTTTTCTTCATAGCCTTATTTCTCTGAGCTGTTTTTTCCTGAACACTGACACCAGATGCAGTCTGCATGGACCTTGGTCCCAGGGACATCTTGTCTTCTCCCTCCGATGGGGAGATTACAGGAAGAAATGCTTACTTCTGTTCTAGATTCATAATGTGCTGACACGATAATAGGACATGAATGGCTTTGGAATGCCTTTTTCCTTGAGCTGGGTTGAGAGAGGAACAGAGGCAGACAACTCCATGGCCTGAATTTCGTTAGCTGTGTGACAATGAGAGAGATAAGTAGATGTGACAGTTATGAATGATCCTCTGTCATGCACTTACGCGTTCAGACTCAGATAAACTGACACTGCTGTCAGACACCAGCTATGGAGAGCTGAGACCTCTGATGAACCTTCTAATATGGTAAATGGGAGTCTTAATTCTTCATTAACTGGAAAAAGGAGATTTGGCCATGTAATTTTCTCCTTGCTGCCTGTTTTAAAGATTCCAATAACCCAGCATTTACAGTTGACTAGGCAGGGATTGCTTTTTCCCCACCCCCTACACTTGCAACATGCAGACTGTGAAATCTGAGGAAATGCCGCTTAAACCCAGACTTATTGCCTTGGTTATCTTTAATGACTTTGAAATGTATTGGCCTCATTATGGAACAGTGCAGTTATCAATTCCTCTAATTAGGTGATGTGCTCCCATAAGAAATTTAACATTAAAGCACAAAACTGAACTAGTTAGAGGCATCCAATGCAGGCAACCTCAGTTTAAGTGGTAAATTTAACATACTATTTCTTTTTTTTTTTTTTTTTTTTTTTTTTTTAATTTTATTTATTTATTTTTTGCTGTGTTGGGTCTTCGTTTCTGTGCAAGGGCATTCTCTAGTTGCGGCAAGTGGGGGCCACTCTTCATCGCAGTGCGCGGGCCCCTCACTGTCACGGCCTCTCTTGTTGCGGAGCACAAGCTCCAGACGCGCAGGCTCAGTAGTTGTGGCTCACGGGCCTAGTTGCTCCGTGGCATGTGGGATCTTCCCAGACCAGGGCTCGAACCCGTGTCCCCTGCATTGGCAGGCAGATTCTCAACCACTGCGCCACCAGGGAAGCCCTAACATACTATTTCTTTATCAACTCTTTTACACCCTACTTCTGACTTCTTGAACACTAGAGTGTGGGACATATTTTCTTTTTCCTCAAGGATTACATCCTTATATCACACCTCCAATACCTTCTATGACATTTGAGTGCTTCTTGATAGTAAACTGTGATCTCACCTTGCACTAAATTGACCAGGAGCCTAGGGAAGGGAGGAAGTGAATAGATTATATTTAAATGCTCTAAGTATCAACACCTCTCCATTTCTCAGTATTTATCTCGTGGTTTGTTACTCTTTCTTTTTCTTTTTTTTTTTTTTACATCTTTATTGGAGTATAATTGCTTAACAATGGTGTATTAGTTTCTGCTTTATAACAAAGTGAATCAGTTATACATATACATATGTTCCCATATCCCATCCCTGTTACTCTTTCTTATAGAGTTAAAATAGAGTGTTATTCTTTCCTGTCTAATTACAAAAAATTTCCTTTCTGTAAGTAGCTTAGCACAGACTTTTTTTTTTAAGGTTAGGGCCATTATTTGTTTATTATATAGTGATGCTATTTCAATCAGACATGTTTCAGTTGCATTTCTAGAAGAGGGAGATGAGGTTTCTGGGTTTAGGCTGCAGTGAAGGGATGTTAGGTATCTTAACTCTTCTTTACCTCAATCATCCACCTGAACAACAAAAATAATTGTAGCATCCCCTTTGGGGGAGCTATATAGTTTAATTAGTGTTTTCTAATAACTTGTAAATCCTTAGAGAAAAATTAACAAATAAGTGTAAGAAATTACCTTTGGGGTTTGTTTACTATTATTGCTGTTATTATTGTCCTCGTTATTACTACATGGGACTAGTTATTCTTTTAAGTTGGCTACTTGAAGATGTGTTTCAGATCTCATGGAGTGAAATTTACCTTTAATGTGACAGTGCTCAAATCAGAGAGTTATACTAAACATAAAAATATGGAACAGTAATTTCTTTAAAATACCTGGCACTGTTAACGGTAGGACTGTTAACTTTGTCCCCTGCAAGAAGATTCAGTTCCGATTAGGAAATGTCAGAATGCAAACCTTAATCATCTCCTCTCAGATGGACATTGAGGAAACCTTCCTGTGCATGTACCAATGAGCGTAAGTCTGTTGAATCTGTTCAATGATAATATTACATCTTTCTGAACCAGTTTTTATCCTTAACCTGGATTTGCTTTGAACCTCTGCAGTGTCTTGACTACTACCTATAACGGCAGTGATAGCCAGACCCTTCCTGGTGTGTGGGTTTTTACAAACCCTCTCCTCTTGGCAGGCAAGGCCTTGCTGGGGCTCCACTCCTCACCCAGGCTCAAACTCAAAGAACAGTCCTGCCCCTTGCTGTGGCACCTTCCTGCGGGTCTGGCCGTTTCCTAATGCTCTTGTTCTCTTTGTCATGCAGGTTCCCGGTGTCTTAGTATATGCCTCAATCACTCCCTATCATCTTGTTCAGGACATCCCTTCCAGGAAGTGGGGCCCTGATCTTGCCACAAGTGGGTGGCAGGAGGACCCACTGGCTCCTAATAGAATTCTTTGAGAATCTGGAGTTTAACTGCCTAGATTGAAATTTTCGTTCTGTCACCTGCTGTCTGAATGACCTTAAGCAAGTTATTTAACTTCTCTGTGCCTCAGTTCCCTGTCTATAAAATGGAGATGATAATAGTGCCTATCTCATCAAGGTTCTTAGAGAAGATTAACTGAGTTAATACATGTGAAACACTTAGACCAGTACAAGTCACATAAGTAAGCATTAATAAATGTCATTTGTTACTGCTTTTGCTTCTGCTGCTATCATTTTACTATTTCTTCTCTCATAATCCATAACAGTAAACCAAGCCCTTTTACTTTTTTTTTTTTTTTTTTTTTTGTGGTACGCGGGCCTCTCACTGTTGTGGCCTCTTCCGTTGCGGAGCACAGGCTCCGGACGCGCAGGCTCAGCGACCATGGCTCACGGGCCCAGCCGCTCCACGGCATGTGGGATCTTCCCGGACCGGGGCACGAACCCGTGTCCCCTGCATCGGCAGGCGGACTCCCAACCACTGCGCCACCAGGGAAGCCCGCCCTTTTACTCTTGATGGATCTATTATTCTTAGCATTTGAGCCCTGCTACTTGCTATTTCCTTCCTTCTACTCCTGTACTCACATTACTATGTGTGAAATTGTAAATGAAAACAGAATTGATCACCATGATATAAAAGAGCCCTGGGGGCTTCCCTGGTGGCGCAGTGGTTGAGAGTCCGCCTGCCGATTCAGGGGACGTGGGTTCGTGCCCCGGTCCGGGAAGATCCCACATGCCGTGGAGCGGCTGGGCCCGTGAGCCATGGCCGCTGAGCCTGCGCGTCCGGAGCCTGTGCTCCGCAATGGGAGAGGCCACAACAGTGAGAGGCCCGCGTAACGCAAAAAAAAAAAAAAAAAAAGAGCCCTGGAATCTACCAGCACGTCCTTTCTCTCCTTCTCCCCTTGATCCTAACCATCCTGTCTAGTCTTGAGAAAAATCTTTTGTACGGTAAGCCATTCATTTTGAATTGAATAAATATATTCATTAGGTTGAATATAACAAGTCATATTCTTTGGAATAGAAAGATGAATAGGGCAGGTCCCTGCCCACAAGTAACAATAATAGCAATGACAATAACAATAATAATAATGTTTTTGACTTCACAGAGGGTGTGGTGTTGGAGTTGGATTTTGAAAGATGAGTAAAGGTTTGCCAGATAAAAAGAATTAAGAGCATTCAAGGCAGAGACAACAGCAGGTGGATAAGGTGGTGTGGCAGTGAATGCCAGTCCTGACGCGTACAAGTTGAGCACTTAGGAGGGTGAGGTTCAGGTTTCAGGAGGAGGGAATGAGATTAGAGAGGGATGCAGTGGCCTGGCACGAAAACCCTGTATACCACGCTGAGGAGTTTGGACTTAATCCTGTGGGCGGTTGGGAGCCTTTGAAAGATTTGCAACAGAACAGGGATCTGATCTGATTTGCCAGCCCATTCTAATGGCTCTGTGGAAGGACGTCTTGGAGAGGGGTTCAAAACTGGAGCCGAGAGACATGTCAAGTAGTGTTTCAAGTGCTAACTATCCCCTCCTGCTTCTCCTGTTGCTAAATAGAGTGGAACACAATGATATGTGCTTCTGAGAGACGGGTGTTTGAGCCGACTTCCCAGCAGTCTCTTGAGTACGTGGAGAGGGTGCGTGGAGGGAAGACATATGATCCTTACGCTGCCCTCTTCCCACCTTAATCTTTTAAAAGAGACAGGAACAAAGCTCCTATCACATTGGAGTTGACTGAAGACAGAAGTCCTTGAGCATCCTTCTTCTAAGTACTGGAAAGGCTGGTGCTTGCAAAGGAGAGGAGATTAGAATAACACCCTCACTGCTCAGTGAGAGGGCAGGCAGACCCTCACACTGGATGGTTCCATTCCAGAGCCTCTCCTGACAAGTGCCACAAGCATCCGATGTCCTTGGCTTCTCTTTTGTGTTGCTTACCCTGTAGCAGTTAAGCATTCAGGGCATTCTGTGTCTTTCTTTCCCCTCAGTTGCTTCAAGAAGATGAGAATTTGCTAAAAAAAAAAAAAAAAAAAAAAAAGAAAAAAAAAGTGTCAAGAAAGCTCTATAACATGGCATTAAAAAAAGAAATCCCAAACTTCCTTCTTCAGAATGCTTCCCTCCAGTTGCCATTGTCCCTTTTTGCCCCTCCCAAAGCCTTTCAAATTATTATTTATGTATATTATTGTAATTATTTGTAGAAAATTAATAGAATTTCGTGTCCTTATCAGCAATGATACCTTTCTGCCTCTCCCTTTTCATCCTCTCTTCATCCCTAGCAAATTGTTATTTCTGAGGGTATTATTATTGTAATTACTTTAAGGAAATTGACAAAAATACCACGACAGTTTCATGCCTCAGAATTATTACACAGGTTTAGGGGGAAAAAAAGATTTCTATATGTCATTGCCGTGTTTGTTATTCCTAAATGATTCTTCCAGAAATACTAATCAAAAACGTCTCCCTCCAGAACAGCACTGTGGCTTTAATATCAGCTGCTGTTTCTTTGAATGGGGCTGCTCAATCTTTCATCAAAGAAACACATCACCCATATCCCTGTCTTTAAAAACAGCAATTATGTGTAAATGCCTCCTGATTTATTTGAGCCAGGGCCACTGGCCAGTATGAGTCACCACAATTTACTGCCAACCGTCACTTTTACATGATAGGTCTGTAACAAATATCTACCGCATATTGTTAAATTAATCTTCCATTTAAAATTAATGGAGTTAGACTCCCCAGGTTCAATGTAATTTCGTGTTCACAGGCAGGGAGGGATGTGTGCTGCATACAGAATGAGACAAGGCCCAACGCCCTAATCTTTCATCACCTTGAACCTGGAGACTAGGACACGTCTCAGCACCAACTAATGAGATTGAGCCCGCGTCTCTCCTGAGGATGCCGGCTCAAAGAGGCTTTTCTGCTCAGAAATAGCAGGCTCCATCTTATTTTAATAATTCCTCAGATATGACAAGTCTGATGTTATGTATGAAAGAGCCAGGCTTGAAAAAGAGATAAAATGAATTTTATATCATTACTTCAAACCCGAAGCCAAGGGAAGTGTGTTGCAGTTAAATTAAAAAGAAAAAAAGCAGGAAGCATTTTAGCTGTGAAATATAGTGACTGTAAGCCAGGAGTCATCCTTTCATTTATTTTAATGCACAGTCACCTTAGATTTCTATAATTCTTGAACCTTTTCATGCATTAATCAAAATAATGTGGATGAAAGCAGGAGCCTTGTTCAATAAACATCTAGATGAAAATATCAGCGGGAGCATGTAATTCCTGATGGGATAGGTCACATGAAGCCTCTCAAGTCCCATCACTTCTTTTCCGTGGCATCTTTTAAAAAGGCATTTTTCTTCCGTGTACCGCTTACCTACTATTTAACCTTTTAAAGTTTAAAAATGATAAAGCCAAATTACACAGTGGTATTGGGTTCTCTGGTTTTCATTTCTTGATCCTTTTTACAAACTTGGTGACATTTTTTGTGTCCACAGAGAGGAAAGCCTAACAGAATGGTTTTCAGCTTCAGGCATTGGCTCCAGAAGTTCTGGCAAAGGGTTGCTGTTGTTCTTCAATTCTTAGAAATTAAACTCCAGGAACAATGGGACCCTTTTCATAGGTAAAGATAAATGTCTAAAAAGACAGTAGGTTGTAAAGGACAGGAAAGGCACAGATGAGGTAGACATCCTGTTTTGTTTTGTTTTGTTTTTTCATTCTATGAGTTGAACTCTAACTTCAGTTACTTCTGATTATCTCAGAAAGGAATTCTAAGTATTTACACTTTGTGTCTGATTTATAATGCAATATATAAGTGAGTCTAGAACTCTTCGCTTTCTGATTTGTTTTAATTTGGTCCCAAAGTAAAACTTCCAAAGCAGTAGGGTTAGTATTTTTCTACCTGTAGATGGTGTTGATGATGATGATAACTATTATTATTATTATTATACTTAATATTACATTCTATAACTTACAATTCTATTACCTCATAAACTATATATTTCAGTGAACATAGGGTTAAAGAAAAAAATGAAAACTCAAGTATAAGAATAAAGTATATTCACTAGTGACTTAGTGACACATGGCAGTTTTTAAAATTACATCATTTTGGTAGGCTATTTGTAAGGGAAGATTTTTAAAATGTTATTCCGTGTCTCCACTCGAATAAGATTTAGAAAATCTTAGTGGGATTTTAGAGCTGGGTAAATGGGGAAAAATGATGAAATTACCTTAAAAATTGGGAAATAAAGAAATGAATAATAGTAGGGACCTCTGTCTCCACGAAACTGAATTGCTTTGCTTCTTAATAGCCTCTCTTTTGATGTCTTTATTTGTTGCATTTTCTACAGCAGGGTGCTTGGTGGGTCCCAACTAACAGATCACTTTTTCAGTCTTCCACTCAAGACATCCCTGCCTTAAGTTCTGTATATTAGATTCTTCTGCCCTCTTTTTTATATCCTCACCTTCTTTCTTTTCCTCCTTCCTCCCCTCCCTTAAAAAGTCTTCTTATTCTGTGCTTTAGAAGCTTCATCTTTTTGAGTTTTCCCTTTTCGTCATAGAAGGAGAGGGCAGGTTGATATGCCCAGGCTTTAGGTCAATGATAGGTTTATAGCTCTAAGCTTTATAATCAGAATGGTGGAGATACAGGGGACCTCTGATCTAATTCATCCCCCATTTCATAGGCTTGCCATAGAGGCCTGACAAAGTTAAGTCTCCCAAAGACTAAAAAATACATTTTTTGGAAAGCAGTATAGTGCTTCCTCAAAAACATGAAATACAGAATTACCATATGATCCAGCAAGTTTACTTCTGGATGTAAACTAAAAATAATTGAAAGCAGGGATTCGAACAGATACTTGTGCACCAGTGTTCGTAGCAGCATTATGCACAATAGTCAAAAGGTGGAAGCAGCCCATCTATCCATCATCAGATGAGTAGACAAACAAAATGTGGTACATCCATTTAGTGAAATATTGTTCAACCTTAAAAAGCAAGAAAAATCTGACACATGCTACCACATGGATGAACCTTGAAGACATTATGCTAAATGAAATAAAAGAGACATAAAAGGACAAATATTGTGTGATTCCACTTATATGAGGTACCAAGAGTAGTCAAATTCATGGAGACAAAATTGCCAGGGGCTGCGGGTAGGGGGAAAGAGTGAGTTATTGTTTAATGGGTATAGTTTCATCTTGGGAGGATGAAAAAATTCTACAGATGGGTAGGGGTGATGGTTGCACAATAATGTGCATATACTTAATGCCACTGTGCACTTAAAACTGATTAAAATGGTAAATTTTGTTATGTATATTTTACCACAATAAAAATACACACACACATAGACATACATATCGTTTTTATTATCTGAGAAAATGTAGAGCAGTTCGTCTGTCTGTCCTCTACCTCCATCTCTGTAGCTAACATTTAGACCCTCCCTCAAGTCAGTTTCAGACTCGCCCCTCTGATGGTTTGAAGTGTTATGTTCTTCCTTTTCTCATTTCATTTTTTGTTTTTCTAACATTCGAGTACCTGCTCTATGATAGTCACTGGAGATATAAATAGCTCAGAGCCTAAGAGGGATTTTGCAGGAAATATTTTAAAGAATATGCCTATGCATATTTAGCTTTCAAAAGAATTCCCAGAAAATGTTAATTGTAAAAGAAACAAAGAGCATTTCATATTTGCAAAATGAATTTTGTGACCATGTCCTCCAGTTTCATAAATACTTCCTACCTAAAGCGACTTGTAGAATGTGGGTTTCTCAGTCAGGCCCTCCTGGTTCTGTAGGTTGACTAAGAAAATGCCACAAATGATTATGATAAAAGATAGAATAATGTAAGTGTCCTAAGAGAATATTAATAATAGGCTTGATTTCAAAGAAAAGAGAGTTTATCAGACCACGTAAGGAACTTTGGCAGTTGGCCTTTAAAACATAGATAAGATTGCCTCAGGCAAAGATACGGGAGAAAGGACTGAAATGGATAGCAAGGAGGACAATAGGGTTTTCTTGGAATCAGCAGTTATCAGTTGGCAGTGTGAAATACACTTGGATTTGTAAGAGGTATGTTGGGGCCAGTGGTTTAGAGCTTTGAGGGCCATATTGAGTTTGTATACATTTTTTTTTTTTTTTTTTGGCCGTGCTGCGTAGCATGCAGAATCTTAGTTCCCCAACCAGATATCGAACCCATGTCCCCTGCAGTGGAAACATGGAGTTCTAACCACTGGACTGCCAGGGAATTCCCTTGTATACATTTTACATAGAGTTTGAGGGGCTCCTAGGATGGATCTGCCCCATGGACAATTGGATACTAGACTTAGGAGAGCAAAGCTAGAGTTGTAACCTTGAAGATTACCTCCATGGCAGTAGAATTGAAGCTTTTGGGTGAGTTAGATGGTGAAGGTAGAGTAGGATAAAACCTGTTGAGCATTTCTTCTTTAGTGGGAGAAAGGTGATGTGAAACCGTGCACCTCAGATTGGGACTTGAACCTACGTGCAGGGACTCAAACCCAGCCTAAACCCAGGTTGGGACTTGAGCCCACATGGCCAGAACTCAAGCCTAGCCAAAACCCAGATTGGGACTTGAACCCATGCAGCTGGGACTCGAACCTGGCCAAAGCCAACAGTTTTTTAACTGAGAGCACACACCTGGTCTCAGGACTTAATGAAGCTCAGGTTCTTGATATCTCATCACAGAAAGAATTCAGTGAGAGACAAAGTGATAGGTAAGAAGTGGACTTACTTAGAGAGAAGCACACTCCATAGACAGAGTGTGGGCCATCTCAAAAGGCAAGAGCCCCGAAATATGGGGTGCTTAGTTTTTATGGGATGGGTAATTTCACAGGCTAATGAGTGGGAGGATTATTCCAACTATTTTGGGGAAGGGGTGGAGATTTCCAGGAATTGGGCCATCACCCAGTTTTTGATCTTTGATGGTGGGCCTCAGAGATCCTCTGCCTCGGATCTGTCATGGTGCTGGTGGGTGTGTCATTTAGCTTGCTGATGTGTTACAATGAGCGTATACTGAGGCTCAGGGTCTAGTGGAAGTCGACTCGTCTGCCATCTTGAACCTATTTGGTTCTAATCAGTTTACGTCGTGTCCTTGGGCTATGTCATTCTTTTAAAGTTTGTGCCCTGCCCCCTTCCCTCCTGTTTCAAAGGTGCTGAGTTTTCAGAGAGGGGAGAAAAGAAGAGAAAGTCAGAATGGTAGGTAAAGGAGGGACTTGCCCAAAGAAACCTGATGAGGGAGTGATCAGAGGGGTAAATGCTATAAAAGAGGCTTTAAGGAGGGTTAGAAATGAGGGGAAACCCTTGCATTTGATCTTGACTCTTAGTAACCAGTAGAACTGCATTCAGAGATGTGGCATTTGTAAGGGTCCCTTGCAATTCGCCTGTTCAATGCCCTTTGTGATACCATGGTCACTTAATTGATTAAGGCATGAAAGAGTGCTTTATTGAAGACAGTATTATAAGGGGAGCTTTTATTTTGAGAGAGAGAGAGAGAGGGAGAAACAGATCCATCTATAATGTTTCCTCTTAAAAGAGGTGGGTATGGGAGAAAAAAAAAGTTCTTTGCAAAGAAGACACATGCAGGACAGATTCTAGACTTCTCTTTTTTTGTAGTAGGTTGGAGCCCAGACTGTGTAAATGACGGAGCAAAATATAAGTAGCAATGTAAAGAATCTTAGTAGAAACTTTCTTAATATCTATTAAAGAGATCAAGGACCAGTATCAAGTTAAATATATGTTATTCATTTTCATGAAAAGATTCAGATTTCATTTGCCTTTTATCTTTTCACTTGATCAAACACTAATATATTAGAAATACTCTGTGGGCATTTGGAAAAGTTGCAGGTGATTGTTGGCATGAGTCACCCTTCTCTTCTGAACTTACTCTTGGGCAGGAGGTAGACCTGTGCACAGTACAGACATTAGTGGGCAATTTTTTTTTTTTCTGTTATCTTCAAGCAAGAATCCAAGATTGTTATATTTGACATTAAACCAAGTGGATCTTACCAAGCACAACACTATAACCTCTCAGTCCAAATGTTTGTACATCATACTAATATTATGTATCTTGTGGCAGATATATTTTTAATGAGGATTCATTTTAAAAAGCATTGACATTTATATACCAGCTGATACCTATTCATGTTCATGATTTAATTTGAAGGTAAGAGTCTCATGAAAGGAAACCTCAGGAATTTCCTAGGAAATACTAAAAATCCATCCCAGAGGTGTTGTTGTTGTTATTGTTTTAGGAGTTTATGGGCTACTCTGATTCCTTATCAATTAGACAAAAGAGGAATGTGTCCTGTCAGCAGTCACCTTTTCTACTTTCCTACCTCATACTGATAAGTAATCAGGTTCATCTTTGGAAGGAAGATTCTTAAGTGCTGTGGTCTCCAGCAGTTCAGGTGAAATTTGTTAAAACAGCTTTATTTCATTGGAATTTGCTTTATTTCTGTCTTGTTAATTATATTTACAATAAAGCCTCTTATTTTAGATATTGGGATTTTGCACACCTTTGAGTAGGCCCCTCCCTTCTGTCCCCCTGCCTCTCTAATAAGCCCGGAAGATCAAATCAAGACCATGAGATTCTGAAATGGGAAAGTTTCTGCCTTTTGCAGCTTATTTGATAGGAATAAAAATGACTGATGGCTCTCTCTCCTGGACCCTTTTGTTCGATTCAGCTATGATTATGGAGCCTATTAGCTGCAGTTACAACCTGTTTAAGAGCAGTGCTTACCAGTAATGGGGGCCAAATGATTTTGGAAAGTTCAGATGTACTGGACTCCCTGCAGAAATGAATTCAGCACTGAACATATTGATGCAGAACCTGAAGGAGGCTGATCCGGTGGGACTAAGAGAATTGTGAGCTCTGCAAGAAATGAGTGGGTAGTAGAATTAAAGATCAGATAGATGTTCGGCTCAAGGGCAGTCTCAACTCTGAAGTTCATCACAGCAATTTAATCAGGCTCAAATGAGTGTTGCCCAGAAAAAATCAGCCTTGTGTGTGACAGGAAATAGAGTGTATTTAAGAGTCTTTTGTTTCTAGTAATTCTGTGTGCCAAGGCTTCCGAGGTATATACCAAGATGAGGGAACTGCTGCATTTGATAGGTGATGGCACTTGGGTTTACCTTGGCTCAGAAAATGAAATCTGGAAAAGATTCACACAAGGTCATGGTCTTGTCCAGGAGGAGCATGCCACTTGAAAAGTTCCAGCTTTTAAAATTTTCACAGATTAAACAGGCCAGGGACCACCTTTGGCTGGAGCCATCTGTTGCCCCCTTCCTGGTATGAAATTATTTTTACATAAAATGTTTGTGTACCTTCAGGGAGAGCTGTATAGCATAGCGGAAAGGAACCTGAGCTTTGGAGGGAGGCACACTTGGGTTTGAATCCCAGTTCTTCCACTTGCTGTGTGACCTTGAGCAAGTTACATCAACTGTCATTCCCAGAGTTCCTTTACCTATGAAGTGAGAACGATAACTCCCACTTTACAAGATTATGGTGAGAAGTAAATTAAATGAAGCAATATATATTAATTGCTTATCACAGAATCTGCACATACTACGTGCTCGATAAGTGGTAGTTACTTGACGCTTTAAGACTCTCATCATCTTGTTCCTCCCTCATTTCCCTCTTACGTACGCTCTTCGTGAGCCAGAGCGATCACTGTTTTAGGAATCATTGAAGTATAAACCTTTTAGAGGATCTGCGGATTCAGAACTGTCGAAAGAGAGCAGACTACAAACGTCTGGAGGCTTGGGCAGCTGATTGTCAAGAGACCAAAGAAAAACGCACCCTCCCCCCACCACCCACACCAACACCGTGGCGGTAGTTAAATTGACACATAATTAGCCGAGAAACATTTTGAGAGCCACGTTATGGTTTTATACAAATGACAAAAAGAATCCGTTTTTCTTCTGTGTTACTCACCAGCTCTTAAGTTTGTCTACTAGGTAATGTATAAGTATTTTTGTCTGAATAATAAAATTTGAAAAGAATATAGTAAATATACTAGGAGTTTTCTTCTCCACTTCAGGGATCTGTCAGAGTGTGTCTCTGTGTCTCTATATTCTTATCTGTATCCTTATCCTTATATCTATATATTTATCTGTGTGTGTGTATGTGTAGAGAGGGAGAGAGAATGAATGAGTGAATGAATGAATGAGAATGAGGTCTGAGAGCCAAATGATCAGCTTGATTGTTGCCTGGGTGAACACCCAGTCATTCCTAAAATGCAAGGCACTCGGGTAAGAGCAAGATTGGAGAGGGCTGCCAAGATCCTCTTAACAGTGGAGCCTCCTAACCTTTTGCCCATAATTGATACCATGGGACCCACAGGGATGTGTCTGGGCCTGCGGTCCACTAGCCAGCTGCATGGGTCAGGGGCACAGACCAGCCTAATCTGTGCTGCACCTGCAGTCCAGAGAGATACATATCTAGAGAAGGGACTGCTTGTCATAGAGGGATCACACCCACTCTACAATTGGCCCAGTCACGGTCCCCCTCTGACCATCCTTGGGGAAGAGTACAAGAGACTGTAAGTGCTGGAGAAAGTTTTCTTCTCCGGAGTTAAGGTGAGACGGTGAAAAGAGGTCCATAGAAAAGACATTCCATAGAATAGACAGTGGCCAACAGTTTGAAAACCTGCAAGATATAAGTAAGATAATAATTGTGAATTCCTGGCTTCAAACATTTGTTGACATACAGAGAAGAAAAATATTGTGATCTATTTTGGATGTTAAAATTACCGTGCATTTTCTATCACAGTTACCTAATGTGGTTATTTTGCTTTAATAAATTACTATTTGTTTAGTACTTTGAAGATTCAGAGTAACATATCAGAACATGTACGTATCATATTAATAAACAAATCATATGAGTCAAGTGTTTAAAGGCTATTGTTCTGCCACTGGTGCAGAGGAACCATTAAAGGGTAAAGACTGTGTTACTTAAGGTTTGAGTTTCATTGAGGAAGCCAGTGCTACTGTCTATTTACTGCTCTCTCATCAACCCCCCTCCCCTGCAAAAAATACCCAACAACAACAAATAGAACAAAAAAAGGTAGGTACATCAAAGGGCCTAACAAATTGTTGGTATTTCAGATATGTAGGTAGAAAATTAAATTCAGCTTAAATGGTAATTTTGAGTTCGTGGAACAGTGCTCATCAATGACTCTGTGTGTGTGTGTGTGTGTGTGTGTGTGTGTGTGAGAGAGAGAGAGAGAGATTGATCGATTGATTGATTGATTGATTGATATAGGGTGCCCATGGTACCTTGTGGGGCTTGCCTTGTTTCAGAAAGTGGGCTTCAGTACCAAAAGAGGATTGTAGAATCATAGAATTTTAGACCTGAGGGGGGAAAAAAACTTAGAAATCACCCAGTTTCACAAAAGGTGTTTAATTTCCTCATAGACTTTGGACTGTGACTTTGTGTTTATGAATCTACGAAGAGAGAGCATCAGTACATATTATTCTGAGGGTGCAAGAGCAAGGCTGCCACACTTGCCATGTTTAGCTGGTTGAAGTAATGAACCCTTATGAGGAAGGATTTTGTGGAGAAGGAAAGGAGGCAGAGAAGGATAAAAATATGGAGAATTACTTCCTCTTCACGGAATGACTCCATTTTGATGTATATCAGCTTTCAGTATTCCCATAGATATTTTACTGGAATTGCTACCTCTTTAAACATTTATGCTATTAAAAAATCAGACCAATTGTTGACATCAACATAACATAGCAGCTACTATATAGACAGAATATGAATTTTTTATGCTATTGATGAGAAGTTTATGTCATTTATGTACTGTAGTAAGGGTAGAAGATGGATTTTGAATCCTGAAAAAGCTACTCTTGATACCATTCAGAATATTAGCTTTGAATCAAAATATTAAGATGGCTGTATTGTCAGTGTGTGTTTCTGTGCAAAATGGCTTATCTATGGGTGGGATGGGAGAAATTACGCCACCTGGAGAAAGTAGTAATGGTTTTCTTTTGTTTATGTTTTGTTTTGTGGAAAGAAGGATTGATAGCACTTAATATTTGATTTATCTGCCCTTTCCTTCACCATCAAAGGAATTAACTGTTGTGGTGATAAAACTATATTTCGTGTAATTGAAGGTGCCATCAGGGGCAAGATGCAACATTATTTTATGTACCACTAAGAACATGCACTAACAATTAAACTGACATGCCATCGATTTTAAGATGCATTTCAGTTTCAGAGATGTTGAAATGTGTAAATAGGGTAACTTAGAATCAATGAAATGGCATATGCTATTCTCTTGTGGTATATTTGTCTATGTATACAAAATATACTTGCATTTGGTTATATTCTGTAGTATTTTGAATCATTTTTACTGAGTTAGGTTTTGTTTATCCTTTAAATTTGCTGTTAACATTTGTTCGATACAATTAATTTAATATGGCATGAATTTGGAATCTTTACTTAAAAGAATCATTTGGACATTCGTTTCTCAGGCTTTCAAAACGGAAAGAAAAGGGTCAGCTGCAAGGAGACAGATTAACGTTAAAGTAAGAGCATTTCTTTTCAGAAAAAAAAATTTTTGAAAGAACAACAAAGTAAAAAAGAAAGGTAGAAGTGAGTGATCTTAAATAGGAGCCAGCAGATTGCTATCGTAATTTTCTAAGGGAAAAGATCTTTGCCAGTTTATCAAAATCCAGTCGTTTATGTGATTGCATATTTATAGTGCTCGGATGGTGTCTCTCAAGAGTGAATACTCCTGAAACCAGATGACTATAGTTAATAATAATGTATACTGGAAGTTTACTAAGAGTGTATTTCAGGTGTGTTCACTACACACATAGACACACACACACACAGACAAAAACACACAAAATGATAACTGTGAGAAGGATGTGTTAATGAGCTTGACTGTAGCAGCAGTTATTTCACTATGTATATGTCTATCAAAGTATGTTGTACACCTGAAATATATACAATTTTATTAAAAAGTAAAATCAATAAAATTTACTATATACTCATTACAAGACAAAAACAACTCACAATACATATAACAATAATGCATGTCATATATTAAGTGCTCAGTAAATCATGGACATTTTTCCACATCAGTACATTTCTCCATAATAATTTTTGGATACTGCTTTGTATACCATTGTATGATAAAACATAATTTTTAACCATTTCCTTATTTTTGAACATTTGAATTATTTGCAGTTTTTCAGTTTAACAACATGGTTGTCATGAATATCCTTGTACTTTCTTTTTGTCACATTTATCCAGTGATCATTTTAGGATCAATTCCTAGGAGCTCAAATGCTGGAGCAAAGGCTGTACATATTATGATAGCATTACATATGTTGCAAAGGGACCATTTCCTCACATGTGCACCAATACAGGATATCAACAGTCCTCCCCTCCTCCATCTTTGCCAGCTTGATTGACTGAAAAAAATCCCTTTTTGCTTTTATTTGCATTTTAAAAATTATAGTTGAGGTTGATGAACACCTTTTCACATGTTTTAGCCTCTTCAGAGTGGTTCTTGGTAAGAAAAAGAATGAAAGGTCAGGAAAAGAGCAAAAGGTCTTAAGGGACTTTACAGTTTCGCAAAATGCTCCCTGTTTTTGAAGAAACTTTCCCAAGTTCCTTAAAGTCAATGAAACTGATAAACAATAATGGTGATGTGCCGATTAGATATGGCTCACTCACCATCCAGAGCTAGAAAGGAAAACTCACTGCATCAGAAAGCCCAGGGGAATTCAGCAGGCTCAGGCTTGTTTGGGAAACCTGGAGAAATACAAAGAAAAACTGTAGACTCCTGTCTGCTTTCTGTGATGCAAGGATTTGAAGGAGAGGGCAAAAGAGGGCTCCTTTCCTCTGAGTGTGATACATTTCTTTAATGTTGTTTCCCTTTGGTTGAATTGAAATGTTGTCTTCTTCACTGCTTGCCTTTTTGGGTACAAATAAGCAGGTATTGTGATTTGGCAGGAGTTAACAATAAAATTGCATCGTATGAGCCATGCTGTTTTTTTTAAGTGGGCAAGTAGGGTGATTTCTCTATAAACCTCTGCTGTTAGCAGCTCTTACATTTCAGTCAACATGAGAATTATATTTGGAATAAATTAGTAAATTCCCATCCAGATTGACTATACCATGCAATCGTCAGGAACCATAATGACTGTGTAGTTACACAGTATTTCTCCCACTTAGTAATTGCAAAACATGCTGGCTCTGAGAACCCCTCAGGAACTGTCCTTCCTGGCCCAGCGTCCGAGCCACCTCCTCTCTTGGTCAGTATTTTATTGTACAGCGGAAACCCCTTTGTTTTTGGAATCAGACCAGATGTAAAGTGTACTCTTAAGTCTGCCATTTACCAAAGTATTCTCATTTGTGGAAGTCAGGAGCAAAATAATTGTTGAGACAATTTATTTAGTGAGGTAAACCATGCAAAAACACTTAAGCAGCAAGCATCAGTCTTGGCACATTTTTGTGTTGCCTTCCTCATTTATCTTTGAAATCTTCAACCGCCTCCATGTAGTGGTATCTTCTTTGAAATTCCTTAAGAGTCTTGATCTGGATCACACATTGACATTTATTTGATATCTAATATTGATAGTTATCTCTTGACATGTGTGTACTTCTTGTATCCAAACTGTCTTCCATTAGCACAGATATTCATCCGTCAAATATTTAATTAGCCCCTTTTGTGTGTTAGTCCCAGAATAAGATGCTGGAGTAAGTTGGTGAACAACAGATGTGGTTACTATCCTCATAGAGCTTACATCCCAGTGGGGGAGATCTATATGAAACAACCTTGAATTAGTAAATGAAAATTGTGGTGACTACTGTGAATGATGCTATAAGGAACTATTCGGACCAGCTCAGGGATGACATTTGAGCTGATGTCTGTGGATGAGTATGAGTTAGCCAGGAAAAGGCAAAGATGATCAGTCTTAGGGCAGAAGAAACAGCATGTTCGAAGACTCTGAAACAGCAAAGAACCTGTTTTAGTCACGCTATAGTGAGCAGGAAGTCCCGGGAGACTGGAGGATAGGAAGCCGGCCTTCTCAGAGGGCATTGCAGAGTGAAGGGAGTTAAGGCTGGAACCAGGTGTCGAATTCTGGCCTCTTTGGCCCCGGAGCAATAGGAAGATATTAGAGGGTTGAAGGCTTACCTGTGGAAGACTCATCAGTAAAATAGAGAAATGGATAAATTTGAAGTGGATCTAGCTAGCTTAATTTAGAGTTTTGAGTGTAGAGATCTGCCCTTGCAGAGTCTTTAAGAAAAACAACAATGACAACACTGCCAAATATTTTCAAGTATTTCTTCAACTCAAATACTATGATGAGGGGTATAGTATGAGGAATTTTATTTTCCAAACAACTTCAATTTAAACATATATTTCTGAGGAAAAATAAAAGGGAATATTAGCGAAGTTTTTAGGACTTTTAAAGTACTGTGTTTAAAGAGAAAATGATACTTGTCTTTAAAATGTATTAAAATGCTTAAAGTATGCTACTGAATATAGATGAAGAGTAGCAGGTCCAAAAGTAATATTCTTTAGGAGAGGAGAGAAGATTGTTTCCAAAATCTTTTTGTTAGTCCTATAATTCTGTGAGCCTGGATTCAAATCGGGTCATCTTCTGAGTGATTGAATAAAGGCTAGAACCCTGGTCTCCTAACTCTGCGTCCACATACATAATGCTTATGTACTTTAGTTCATTTATTTTTGCCACAGGATACCTGTGTACTTAGGCAGAATCCAACTTTTCTTAGAGTTTTAGTGGAGGATACCATAGGTCCAGCCTCAGCATCTTACAAGAAGGTAAAAGCCAAAGTTGGATGCAGGAGCTGCCTAATTATTGATTTCTCTGAACAGAGTTTTGGACATGGGGAGATCTCTCTAAGGCAGCAGAATAGAAACTCCCAGCATCACTTTATCCCTTGATAAGAATCAGGATCTTTACGTTAATCTTCAGGTTCAAAATACCAGATAATTAAGTACTCCTTTTACCAGGTGGAAACTTCTCTTGATTTACTGTTAACCTTGTCTGCCTTGATTTTTTTTTTTTCTTGTTTACAGCTCTGCATATTGTTGCCTTTCTGGTTTTGCTCCTCATGAGACCTGCTGGCTCTCTGTACCTCTTCAGCTGTGGTGGGTTCCACGGCTAGGTTCAAAACTTAGGGAGATGGTGGGCGCAGGAAGGGTCCTGTGATGGGTCCTGCTGCCCTTCCACCTCATTTGCCTGTGGTACCACATTGCAGTTACAGTGAAGAGGGACCTGTGGCCCTTGGCCACAGAGGCTCATAATAGGATAAATTATTTATTTGCAATGTCCTTCCATATCTTTGCATGCTTTAGGAATGTTAGAAGTACAGTGTTTCCTGTGAAAGTGCCAGCTACGAAAAATCCAGCTAACTTGGATATGACTGAATTGATTAGCAAATTACTCGGACTACTGACATTAAATAAGGATGTAGTTCTTCCACCAGTTTTAGTGTTTTGGTGACCACATTTTTCTTTTTATCTACCCAGATATTAAAATTAAAACTCTTAAAGTAAAATTAACTTCTCAACCGCAAAGAGGTAGGGAGAAGGACAGTAACATCTATGTTTAATGTTATTTTCTAATGTGCATTTGTTGTGTATATTTTTGCATAAAATCACTGCTAGTTTTTGTCCGGACAGGTGTATCAAGTGAGACTCTGATATTGAGGATGGAGAAGGATAGGGAACCCCCAAGCAAGGACTTTAATATTTCATCTCAAAAAACAAACAAAAAAACCTCACTTTTTTTGGTCTGATTAAAAATTTTTATGTAATGAGGATTTAAAAACTCTACCTACAGAAATCATAGTGATAATGGCCATATTTCAGCTCTTAGATATTCCCAGTGGTGTTTTGATCTTAGATATTCCCCAAGGTGTTGACTTGGTTCTGGCTAGAGCTGAAGGAGGGGAGTTCCTGCTTGTCAGCTGAAGAGTAAAATAAGCCTCTGAAGATGAGACACAGGGGAAAAAAATTAAACTCAGAGCTTCTTGAGAGTGGCAGAAGGGCACAGTTTTTGCCATCTTTATTATAAGATCCTTAGCAAAGGTGTCCTCTTTGTTAACAATTTAATACTTGAAATCCTCAGATTAGATTTCAGACTGCATTCATGCAGTCTGAGCATTTTTTTTTTCTTCTTCCTGACTTTTGTCTAGTGCTATGGGCTGCCTGTATTTCTGAGCCTTCAGACTTATTTTCTCTGGATTACTAACCTCTAATCGGAGATTTATTAGGTGCTCTTAGGTGAGCGGAGAGGAAGGCCAAAGGAGAAGGAAAATGGTGAAGCAGGAAGAAACTGAAAGAAGACAGCAGAGGGAGGAACAGGGGAGGATGGAGATAAAGAGTGATAAATGAAGACAAATGAAGAGCAGTGAGATAGGGAGGCCTGAAGGGGAGGCACACACTGAAACCGAGCTAGTGAGAATACATGTAAAACAGGGTCTGGTGGAAGATCTCCAGCAAAAGTGGTGTAAATCAATGATGAGTAAATTAATAGGGCAGTTGTGCAAATGGGACTCACTTAAACTAAGCGTAATACATCTTTGATGACTTAGAGGTAATGCAACCCATAGGCTATACCTTTTAATCTACTTGGGACCCAGTAGACAATGTTGTCACTTCAAGGGTAAAAAGGCAGTGGATCAGAACATTGGGTGTGTCTCTTTATTTTAAAAGTGTTAATAAGGCATTCTTTTCAGTTTCTTTCATGATTTTTAAAAAAATTTTATTTATTTTTGGCTGTGTTGGGTCTTCATTGCTGTGCACGGGCTTTCTCTAGTTGCGGCGAGCGGGGGCTACTCTTCATTGCAGTGCGCGGGGCTTCTCATTGAGGTGGCTTCTCGTTGCGGAGCATGGGCTCTAGGCGCACAGGCTCTAAGGTGCTCGGGCTCAGTAGTTGTGGCTCACAGGCTCTAGAACACAGGCTCAGTAGTTATGGTGCAGGGGCTTAGTTGCTTGGTGGCATGTGGGATCTTCCTGGACCAGGGATTGAACCCGTGTCCCCTGCATTGGCATGCAGATTCTTAACCACTTGCACCACCAGGGAAGTCCCAATAAGACAGATTCTGAGCAATGTGAAAATTAACCAGACTCAGAAGCTTAGTTTGTAATATATGGATTCAAAAGGAGCTTCATGTAGTCCAGACTTCTTTCCACAAACCCAAAATATTTCTTTAAGAAGTGTTTTAAAGTCCTCATTTGAATAGGCTAACATGTGCAATTGCCTTAAATTGAAGTGAAAGTAAAATGAGTCACTGCATGTATGATCAAAGGAAGAGCTGAGTGTTAAGTGGGTGTGATCACATAAGAATGCAGTGCTGTAGTTGAAAGTATTCTGAGACCAGAGAAGAAAATTCTGATCCATGTGCCACCTCTTCTTTCATTCATGCATGCATTCAGTCACTCACTCAATAGATGTTTCATGACCACCTGCTTTTTTTTTTTTTTTTTTGGTACACGGGCCTCTCACTGTTGTGGCCTCTCCCGTTGCGGAGCACAGGCTCCGGACGCGCAGGCTCAGCGGCCATGGCTCACAGGCCCAGCCGCTCCACGGCATGTGGGATCTTCCCGGACCGGGGCACGAACCTGTGTCCCCTGCATCGGCAGGTGGACTCTCAACCACTGCGCCACCAAGGAAGCCCGACCACCTGCTTTATAGGAGGTACTGAGGAATGTCATTGTAGGGGCTGCTGCTTCTACCTGAAACAGAAACATTGGAATTTCATCCTTTGAGCCCTCTTGTCCATATTATTGTTATTGAGGAAGAAAAAGAGTTAACACTGGGGATGGAGAGAAGTCTTAGGACTTTTAGGATTCTAAGACTACTGTTCTTTTTATATTCAGAAAATGGTAGCTTGGAAAGGTCAAGTGTCTTGGCCAAAGTCCAGAGCTACTTGGAGTCTTGAGGACTATGGGATTGTGGACTTCCCTTCTACGTTACTATTAGAATTTCTTCCCACTTTTTATCTTCATGAAGGGGATTAGAGATACAGGTTTTTTTGTTGTTGTTGTTGTTTTTGCGGTATGCGGGCCTCTCAGTGTTGTGGCCTCTTCCGTCACGGAGCACAGGCTCTGGACGCGCAGGCTCAGCGACCACGGCTCACGGGCCCAGCCGCTCCGCGGCATGTGGGATCCTCCCAGACCGGGGCATGAACCCGTGTCCCCTGCATCGGCAGGCGGACTCTAAACCACTGTGCCACCAGGGAAGCCCAGAGATACAGTTTTTAACCTATAGGGGTTAGGAGTGGGACTAATGGCAATTAGATGGCAGTAAGTATGTAAACCCTTCTATTATTGGAAAAGCAAATGAATAAATACCCTCTATTCGCCAATAAATCCTGGGCCTGAATGTAGGAAAATACTTAATTTAATAAAAGAGGATGGATTTTTCTATGTGATATCATACTATGCTCATAAATTTCTGTCACTGATGAGGAAAATGACATTATTCCAAGTCTTGCACCATCTAACAAAGGAGCTAAACAAAGCCAAAATTCCAGGGAATCGTGGAAACCAGTAATTTGTGAAAAACCTTACATGTGAGGAGTAATCATGTAGAACATCCAAACAAGTTGATAACAAGAGGTTTCTCAAAGCATGTTTTAGTGGTGAACAGCTGCTAATTTAAAAATTCTCTGTTCTAAATTATCATAAGTTTATGTTTTCCTGTGTGAAGGAGAAAATAATTTCTGAAGTCATCAAAAACAAATTACCAATGATGTTAAAAATTTTTGTACAGATAGTGTAATGTGAGAGGGCACTCAGCATGCTTTGGAATCAGCTTGGATTTTCATGTTTCCATTCCAGAGATCAAGGAAGACAACATGCCTTTAGGAATATGTCTTAAATCTGGAAGTGATACGTAGAAGGTTGTCAGCAACCTTATTATTTGTGTCAATAATAAGCAGAATTTGGGACTTCCCTGGTGGTCCAGTGGCTGAAACTCCGCACTCCCAGTGCAGGGGGCCCGGGTTCGATCCCTGGTCAGGGAACTAGATACCATGCCGCAACTAAAAGATACCGCGTGCTGCAACTGAAGATCCTGCATGAGGCAATGAAGATACTGCCTGCCGCAGCCAAATAAAATAAATAAATGAATATTTTTTAAAATAATAAGCAGAATTTTTTTTCTGTTCTCAAATTGCTTAGAAGATTCTAATCCTTTTCCTTTCTACGTTCAGTTTGGTTTGGCCACTCACATTTGACTTCTAATACTTTGTATGATATAGATTCTACTGACCACTGTTAAACTTAAATGAGAAATTAAATACTTCCCTCCTCATTTATAGTATGATTTAGTTTAACCTTCTTTTTTCCCTCTTTTCTCTACTCCTCACATCCCAATTCAGGTATCAGATCCTTTGACAATTGTTAACCTGCCCTTTTGGGATTGTTTGGCGTTAAGCTATGACTGTAGCATTTCTTCTAATAAATTATATTCTTAAAAGAATGCTGCCTGCCAAGAAGCAAAGTCACTACATAGTGTGTATATTTTCAATGCGTTGCTATAAAAATCTCCTTAACCAAACGTAATAGGCAGTTAAAATAAATTTGAAATAACTGTGTCACCTCTAGGTTTTAAAATTATTAAGCTGAAGACAGGTGGTCTAATTTTGCTCTATTTCCATTTTCCTTATTCACATGCCATGATACTTGCTCTATGAAACCACATATATGCCTTATATCTGTAGCTCATGTATTTATATGCCTAAATATACATTTTTCTAGTGGAATATGATTCAAAAGTGAGTTTTCTTTTACAGTTGGAAATTAGTTTTACAACAATCGAACTTCCGTCATCTTTGTCAGTCAGCACTCTAATTTGCCATAAAGAGCAAAAATGTACTTGGCATGACCCTTTGTCATACCTATGTTTGAACTGAACATGTTACGTGAACAAATTGGAGAATTGTATGAAGAAGTAAATATATTTCTATTTACTATTATTTTTACCTCATAGCTTTCAAAAAGGCATTTGAAGTGATTGGAAAGTTTAATAAAATAGAAATGAAAATTAAGTACTAGATGGGAGAAGTGAGAAAACAACTTTGCAAATTATGTATGTTCATGTAATTGCTGAAATTGTTTTTAAAATTGACTGAGGTTCCTGGCAGCCAAGACAATGAAACAATGTGATAATTCCTCTTTTCAGAAAAGAAAACTAGCTCCTTATTTTGATGTTGGGAGTAGGATGAGGGGAAGCAATGCATTTTTGCCTAGTTCTAAACTCTTAGAAAAATGTGTCACATGGGTTTTAGGGGGGTGATTGAAGGATATACTTGACAATGTCCTCAGTTACAGATTCCTGAAAAATTCAGACATGGAATTCATTATTTTAGTTCTGACCTTTGATGAAAGTTCAAGGCATTACATTGAAACTGAAGTAAGTAAAGACATTCCTCAGGTGAATATGGTTCATTCTAATCAGTAACTTTCTAAGGGTGTTCATATTCCATCCCACTGATCAAGAATAGATTAGTAAGCTTGAAAAATAAGAGGAACTGATATGAGAGATTTTTTAATAAATATTAAGGAGCCTGGTGAACTTTCTGGTCTAGATGGAAACCACTCTATTCTCCCAGGTCAAGAAGTATAAACAAAACTGGTATTTACACTTTGAAGGTGTTGCTTCAGGGTGTTGCCATTATTTGTGGTGTCAGGTTTTTCAATCTCATCAGGATTTAACACTGATTATTTATTTATTTGTTTGTTTTTACTGATTTAAGTTATCTGTACTTTTAAAATTTTTCTCCTGACTCATAGAATTGATTTTGTGGACCTACTGGTAGTCTTTGGTTACCCCAAAAGTTAATCTTTACTACTTTAACAAATATTTATTGACTGTTCCCCTTATGCCAGGCATTGTGCTAGATTTGGGGAGTATAGCAGTCAGGTTGTCCTTGCCTTTGTGGAGTCGCTAGTCAAGTACAGGTTCCCCTGCTATCTGAAAGTAGAGCGTTCCTGTGAAACCTTTCCTAAGCCCAAATGGCACAAAGAAGTAATTACCTTAGGACACATCTTCCTAACAGATGCACAAAGTAAGTTGAGATAAAGCATGCATGCTCAGAGACACAGTTGAAAGCTATGGAGGCTGGATGCTGAAATGCTGAGTGTGGTTCCCTGGGAAAAGGAGCTTGGTGGGGCCACTCTTGTTGCTCCAGTGCGCGCTGCCTCTATAACAGGTCACTGCACAACAAACCCTGAAGGCTATTTTTGCTTTTCACCTTTTTCCGTAAAAGTGAAAAATCCTCTTCGGATGTCGTTCTGTTAGCAAAAACAGGTAGTGATGTGGGTCTTTTGTAAAAGTGAAGCGACATAAAGTGAACTTTCAAAAAGTGGAGGATACCTGTACTTTGGCTCTTAAACCTCTTGTTCATGTCATGAAACATATAATGGTCATTTTACCTGCACAGACTTTCCTTACCATAAGTCTTCATCACCTGCTCTGTTTTCCCACCAAAACGCGTATGTGAAAGTATGGTCATACTCAACATCCCTCACCAGCGGGACTTCAGATCTTAGAGTTTCTTAATGATTCTGTAAAAGCATGAGTATGTTTCAGGGGTCAGAAATGATTAAAGTGTTTCAGGAAGCACACCATCAGCCCCAATATCCTAGACATGTCACCCACTCAGCAAGCAAGATATTTTTCTTTCCTTTACAGTTATACATTTCATAAAGTGGAACAGAGTGCTAGTGTGAACTTCCAAATGAAGGATGAAATATGTGATTGGGATGTAAATTAGAGTGAGCTTTGTGAAAGAGTACTAGCAAATGAGACATTAATTATTCCAATTACTTCCGTTTTTCTTTAGTTCTGGTCGTGAGATGGTTACCTTCTAGTTAGAGAAGGAATTTTAAAATGCTCTGTGAGTAGATGGTCTTTTAAATTGGTCTCTTTATGTTCTGATGCAACTAAATCAAAATGGTGCCCCTCTGAGTGAGGAAAACCCTTATTAACTCACGCAGCTTTCCATTAATAGTATAAATACACCGCTGTTGTGAAGCACTTTATGGGTCACAAAGCACTGTCACAGACATGTTATCTTCGTTTTGCACACTCCATTGTACGTGTTATTCTCTCTCTACTCTGCTTAGCAAGTACCTTCTTATCCTTCAAGAATTCTCACCAACTCTGCAAAGGCCTCTTGAGAGCCCTCTGAGCAGGTAGATGATCTCTTCCCTATTCTTGCCCAGTCTTTTGTGCTTACCTCTTTACAGCACTGATCTCATCCATGTAGTCATTACTTGTTCACATCGGTATCTCCCCCTGTAGACTGTGAGCCTCTCAGGGGGAAGGAAGCTGTGTGCTCTTCATTTCACTTCCCAGTGCTTCTGTAAGTGAATATGCGGGGTGCTCTGTAAACAGTGGTGGAATGAATATTGTGTGATGTCGCGGTTAGGAGAGCTTAGCCACTGCCCTTAGGCAGTGTTTAGTAAGTAGTAGCTCAGAGTAAAACTTAGATCTCCTAACCCCCATTTTTATCACTTTGTTTGGTTTTTCAGTTAGTTGGCAAAAGCTTGCTCATCTGAAGATAAGCCATCCACCATCTTATTCATATTATCCTACAGAGATGTTCCATGGTAAATATGAAAGATAAAGGACAGTGCTTTGTTAGTCAGAATGAAGACATTTCAGTTCCATCACAGTGTGAAATTACCAATTGGTGTAAGAGTGGTTTGGACAAATACGTGAATGTCAGAGCCATTTCTTTCGCCCTGAATATCTTTTCTCCCCAGTTCCACTTGGCACGTTACCTGTCATCCTTGGAAAGTGTGCACTGTTGCCCCATCTCAGGGTCACCATTCCTTCCACATCCTTCTTGCTATCAGAGGATCTGGATAGTGCCCCCTTCCCCCCAGTGCCCTCAGTACACTGTCCTGTTGAAAATCAGTTACATTAATTATAATGTGCTTTAAAAACACTATTGCCTGTGTAACATTCTACCTCTCGTGGAGTATTTGAATTTGAGTGACCAGTGGATTGAAGCTCTGTATAGTGGAGTGTTAGATGGTGGATGAAGACTGTAAAAGAAGATATTTGAGGGCTGGAAGGCATTCCTGGCCCCCCTAAAACTACCCTGCTGGGGACCATTCCAGCCTGTGATTAACAAACCTTAGTTATTTGCTAGGTAGTCTCCCATGCCACAGCAGGATATATATATATGAGGCACAATGCAGTGTTTATGTGAGAATAATGTAGATTATTTGAATCTAGGCTTCAGAACCTACCTGAAAATGGGTTTTATAGTTTTGTGTGATTGCCTTTTTTGTGTGTTTGCATAGAAGGCGTTACGTAGCTGGAAGATGATGGCAATTATAATTTATTATGCTGTAATTGTTACCTAAATGTTTTTGAATAAGCAAAAATCACATCTGTTTAGGAGTAAGTTGCACAGCAAGAGAATTCCCTTTGAAATGAATGCCGTGTTCTCATATTCTGTAACTGTACACATAAAACAACATATTTATTTCCCCACTGAGTCCATTACATTCCCAAGTCAAACTGCATCCTCTCTTCCCTTCCCATATTAAACCCTTTGATTTAATGGAGGTTTTAACTACTGGTTCTTCAGGGAATTTTCAGTAGGCTTTGCACAGATTAGGTTATTGGAAAGTATAGTTATTTGCTTGTAAAGTGGCAGTTCTGTGTCAAAATTGATTTTCTCTGGAGCTGCAACAGTAAAAAGGATAAGCTTCTGCTTTGCATCCAAAATGCCTGATGTTCCTACCATGATAATTTTCCCCTTGCTTCTTGCTCAGCACCATTTGGTTACAGGCTGGTTTGGACAGGTGCATATGAACACACGGAGCCCAGAGGGCTTTGATATCCAGTGGTGACAACAGAGAAGGCCTCTTTTCCATTCTGGTTGACACTGGTCTGTGGCAGCCAGTGTTCTGGGCATGGTGGGCATAGTGTTTCTTCCCTTCTCCATTAAATAGGAATTGCATAAGCCTGGAATGGTTTTGTTTGTTCCACAGAAATGTAGCAGTTGAAATAATTACCTTGCCATGCCCAGGCTAACAGGATTTATCTTCCATTATAGATCTTGAAGACCATACGCAAGAGTAGTTTGCTCCTCTAAATTTACTAAGCTACTCACTTAGAAGTGATGTCACTGTGTAAAAGAGAACAGTCATAGCTGTGGTATAACCTAGAAAACCTTTGATGGCTAGAAAGATGAACAGCAAAACGTATTCTCAGTTTTTCTGCTCCCTGCTCATAAAGTAGAATTGGAGTATATAAGAATAGCAGGCAGCCTTATTTTATTTTTTGTGTCCTCACTGCAAGTTAGGGGTCCTTTAAGATGGGCTTTAATCACTGAGCTTATGTGCTTTCATAGAGCATATATCCATCTATCTGGTAGCCTCCAAGATGTATCTTACTCTGGTCAGAGTCAGCCTAGTGACCAAGATGTGTCAGTCTGTTCTTCCTCAGACCTGGTGGAGGCCACATCTTTGAGTATCACTTGGGGGATATTGTCCTGCCTGTTTTGTTCTAGAATGCTGACGCCTACTCCTCACTTTTTATAAAAAGATCTTAGTTCTGTCTCAGGTCAGATGCCCTTGATAGATTTTGCTTTTTTTGTTGTTGTTGTGTCTTGGGCTTGAAGCTCCAATTTGCAACCTGAATACCTTTGCAAGCTGCATATTTCATGCAGTTAAGTCTTCGTGTCCTGGCTTTGATCATCAAAACATTACTGGATTGTCTTTGTTTCCAACTCAGCTGTTCCCACTTCAGAGTCTGGCTTTCACTACCTGCTCATAGGCAGTAACCCCAGTTCATCTTCGTGAAATCTGAGGTTTCCTTAAGGTGCTAGTCTCAGATGTTGATGGATCTGTGAAGGTACAGGACTTTAGGCTTGGGAGGATCAAGAAGAAAACAAACCAGGCTTCCCTATTTATGATTTAAGTTTCATTTTGTGGCCTGATAGCTCATAATACAGATGTTTAAAAAAATTTTATTGGAGTATAGTTGATTTATAGTGTTGTGTTAGTTTCTGCTGTACAGCAAAGTGAATCAGTTATACATATACATATATTCACTCTTTTTTAAGATTCTTTTCCCATATAGGTCCATAATGTAGATTATGGAATCAAGAAGCATTGAATTAAGAAGCCTAGAATTTTAGTTGATCTTTGTTAAATCTCTTTCATTATAGTTCATTCACACCATTCCTCTTTTCATCTTTATATCCATCGATCCACATGATAGTTAACATACACTCTTGATAACTTCTAGTGTTTTAAACACTGGGGATAAAAAAAAGAGTAAGATATGCACCTTTCCTTTGCAAATGACAAAACTAAAGCCCCAAGACCAGAAGCTGTTTGCTGAGTGAGCCATTCAGGTAAGCTGTGGCAGAGTGAAGACCAGAACCCATTTCTAGAAGAATCTTCCCCACATTATTTAAGATCAGCTCTCTTTAGGCCTTTAGGACTCGGGTCTTCAAGCTTCTCAAAGTAGTAGATTTCGACTCATCAAACATTTGTATCACGTGGGTGAAGAATTGGAGAAAGCTGATGGAAACAAAATAGCTTTTATTATAGTAAAAGTGAAAAGTATTTTTAAAATTTTGAAAGACACAATGTATAATGAAGAAAATTAATGTAACAGTCATTCTACTTCTCTTTTTATATTTTCTTTGAGTAGATATAATGTAGAACAGCATTGTGAGCATATTTTATATATAGTTTTGTGCCCTGCCGTCTTTGCTTAATGTTACATAATCAGCATTTTCCCACATTATGAGATATTTTTCCAACACATAATAATTAATAACTGTATGTTATTTCAAAGCACAAACATTATTTAACTATTTTTGTGCATGTTTGTACCTTTTTATTCTACGTTTAGATTTTTCTACTAATTTTGTACCCTTATCACCATATAAATCATGCTGAGATCAACCTCCTTGTAATAAATAATTATATATATCTGTCATTATTTCCTTAGGATAAATTCCTGTGAGTGCTATGGCTGCATCAATGGAAATGAACATATTAAGGCTATTGACATATATTGCCCTGGGTCTACTTTTAACCCTTCCTTATATCACTCAAGGTCCAAAGCATGGAATCCTTGCCCGAATCACCAGAGTACCTAGTATCTTAAGCTTAGGAAAGAATACTTTTTGGCTAAATATTAGCCAAAAAACTGCTTTCCAGCAGAGAAGTCCCCTGCATAGCTAAGCTTCCTAGTGAGGGAGGTTTCAGTTAAAAGATAGCATTTGAGCTAAGTATTTTTTTTTTTTTTTTTGCGGTACACGGGCCTCTCACTGTTGTGGCCTCTCCCGTCGCAGAGCACAGGCTCCAGACGTGCAGACTCAGTGGCCATTGCTCACGGGCCCAGCCGCTCCACGGCATGTGGGATCTTTCTGGACCAGGGCACGAACCCGTGTCCGCTGCATCGGCAGGCGGACTCTCAGCCACTGCGCCACCAGGGAAGCCCTGAGCTAAGTCTTGAAGACATTGGAGCTCCAAAAATTGTGAAAAGGAAGTTGAATTTTCCTAGCAGAACAAATAGGGTGTTCAGAGGGAAGACTTTATTAAAACTATACGGAATTTTAGAACTCATCTATTCCAGTGGTTATCAAATATTTTGAGCCTAAGAAATATTTTTTCAATCCTGATGTTGTCTAGCATATCAATACTTCAAACTGATTGATGTGCAAAGTCTCCATTTAAATCAGAGGGGGATGAGGGAGCTCAGAATTGGGGGTAGAATCTCCTTTTCTCGGTTTCCCTTGAACTTCCTGTGCAGGTCCTGAGATACACCTATAAAATCCAAGGCCCCTTTAAAAAACAAATTTAAAACCAATCATTCCGGTTTGAAGTTGAGGACACTGAGATACAGAGACAGAATGTGACTTCCTCCAGAGTCAGAACTGGTTGCAAAATAGCAGTCCAGTACTTTTTCCCTACCCTAAAGGAACTATTCCAGTGCTTTTACCAATACATACTCCTGTGCAGGTTGAAAGAGATTATTTTTACTTTGTTAGGTTATGTATTGTTGCAAGGTCCCAAGAGATTAATGTACGTATTAACTTCTGTAAGATGTTTCCTCAATCCATATTAACCATGTCTGACTGAGACTCAAAGGATCTATTAAATTATATCCAGGCTCCTATTAAATCACAACACTGGCAGGAATACCTGGGCTCACCTTCTCCTTAACCCAAATTAACACCTGCTCTTAGCGGTCTCAAATCTAAGGCAAGTTCCTAAGGTGAACAAATGACTGAGAAGACAAGAGAGAAGAAATTAAAATAAATGATAGAGTGACCTTCTCACACCACTCATGGTTTCTCAGTTAACCAAAAGCCAGCCAGCTCCACACTGCTGTTCTTTCAGTAATAGGTTTCACCCTCCCGTTTAATGCCAGTCCACACGAGTGCACACACAGACACACACTTTGCTAATCAGATTGGCAGCAAATAGAATTAAACCATTAAGGCAATTAAGCAATTCTTAGATAACATTTGATCAGTTCAATGAAAATGCAAATTCATGCTTCTTTTAGAGAAAAACGTTGATGAAAAGTCATTTCGCGTTCTATGATCTTCTTTAGTTTTTTTTCCAAATAAAGATTGCCATGTTTTAGGCTTAGAGCTGCACAGATGGAATGGAATTTTTTCACTTTTTTGTTCTGCTCCGTTCATCCTTTTGTAACACACCAGGTTTTTCTGCCTCCACACTTCTTTGGCACATTTAGGTGAACTTACCTCCAGCCTCTTCTTTGTGCCTCAAGGCAAACTTTGTTAATTTTCTCTGACATGTGATGACTCATGTCAAACATGTCCTCAGACTGCATCCTTTCAGCATTCTTAAATGATCGTGGTTGGATAGTCATTTGCTGTAGCTCCTTCCTCTCTGGTGCGCGCGTTTAAGGTCTCTACTCTCTCACAAGCTTGTGGAGAAGACAGTGCTGCTCCCCAAAATAGGTGCTTGAAAGTGAGTGTGTGGCCTTTGCATTTTCACTGCTGGGTTTGTGTGAGGCATCACTGAGTGTGCAGTTTGCACTCCCCTGCTGGATTCCACACCCTCAGCGAGAAGATGAGGAGCCAGTTGCAGCCCATGTGTCCTTCACCCCACTGCAGTGCCATTTCTGCTCTAACCCTGGGTTTCCAAACCTGGTGGGTGGTCATCAGCTAAGGAGTTTTAAACATATTTATATTTATATTTTAAACATATTTATATTTAAAACAGTGTCTCCAGAGTTTGGCTTAATTAAGGATTTTTTGGTTTTGTTTTTCATTCTTTCTATTTGATTATAGTGATCAGCCAGTCTTTATAAGACTTAAGCCTAGGTGCTATATTGTTGTTGTTTTTTTCCTCCTTAAATTAGAGACCGTAACACACAGTCTGACATATAAACTGTCAATGATACAGAAATCACGTGCATCTGAAAGATGTTATGATTTCCTTGTTTATAAAAAAAAATAAGAATCTTATGTGTCAGGTTGTTTTATATGCACACACATACACACAGGTGTAGCATGCTGTATCCTGCATGTATGTAGATGTCTATGTGTTTTTGTGTGTTTAAATGTTATTAGAGGCAGGTCAAACATGAGAGGCAGCTGTCGAATAACGTTGTAGCCTAGGACATTATATTTAGTGCATCTCCTCCTTTTACATATTAAATAAAGTATTACAGCAAACTCTCATCTGGCAGGACACCTGTCCTTGGTGTGCCTGCCTACAGACTTTTGTGAGTGTTAATATAAACAGTAAGGAATAAATGTGAATGCTTCTCAGAGTCTCCCATGCTTTTTCAGCACAGAGCAGCCTTGAATTTTACTAATTTATTCACCACTACATGGGAGTAGGAGAACACATCTTTTCGAGCATTTTTGGATACTGATGAGCTACTATTAAAGCCATCAAGCCAGAGTGCCACCAGTGTCTTAAGGAAGAGTGATGTTTTGGGAAGCAGTTGAGCTCAACATTCCAGGAAATATTTTTCACCTATTTGTTACTGTACATACAGGCTCACACTTTCTCAATTTAGAAAGACTTCTAAAGCGTGGACTTTTGGGAAGTAGACACATAATGTTCTCAGCAATACTGTAAAACCTCATTAATTTGTTAAACAAATAAGTGAGATTATAAAGGATATTGCAAAGATTGTAGGGGGAGGTTTAATCGTCTTATGTTTAACTGGCTCTAAGAACACCAGCTTTTTAAGTTCTTAAGATTCTGATGGTTGGTCTTCCTTTATTAAATCTGTCCTCTAAGATCTTTTAGCTGTTAGTTAGAATTACATTTTGGACTTTAGGATAATTCTGTATTCCTTAAAAAAATTATTTGTATGAGCATTTAGACTTTAATTCAAACTGAAGTTTCCCATAAGTTGGTCTAAATTACATTTTATTTATGTGCATAGTTGTATTCATACTAATATATTGGAGTATGAAGAAGGGGAGGAAAGTCAGCCAGTGTGTTGTATTACTGTTGACAATAATTTCCCGATGAATGTTCACTTAAATGAGGGAGTCACGTACGTTAAAGGCTATTATTGGTCATGAGTACATAAAAAAGTTTATTTTTCATTTTATAAGTTGGTATAAAATTTCAGACTCAGTACCTCTTTCGTTTAATTTTTACACTTCTTAGATGCATGAAGTATTTCAGTACGTGTTGATCTTTCTTATTGGGTTTTCATGGCTCAGGAGTTTTTTGTTTTAAAATAAAACAGAAGAAGAATCTCTTAAAATAGTCATCTTCTGGAACCTATAAAGTTGAGCCTTTGAGAACATGAGGCATTTGTGAGGTTCTAAGAGAAGACGTGTTTTTCCTCCTTCTGTCTTCATCCTGCCTCCCTCGCCACCATGCTGTAATCTTATAATTAATAACTTTTAAATCAGTCAGTGTAGGTAATTTTAAGGCTTAAATTTTTTAAAATTTCATAATGGATGAAGATGTTTAGATACAAACATACATTTTTTTTTTTTTTTTTGCGGTACGCGGGCCTCTCACTGTTGTGGCCTCTCCCGTTGCGGAGCACAGGCTCCGGACGCGCAGGCTCAGCGGCCATGGCTCACGGGCCCAGCCGCTCCGCGGCATGTGGGATCTTCCCGGACCGGGGCACGAACCCGTGTCCCCTGCATCGGCAGGCGGACTCTCAACCACTGCGCCACCAGGGAAGCCCCAAACATACATTTTTAAAAGCCTGCCACACCAATTCCCAAAAGGAGAGATTGACAGACACTTCTAATATTTATTTATGGAGCTCCAGTGTTTGTACAATGCCCTGGAAACCAAAGGCATCGATTAAGTTTATAGACCCCACAATAAGTTACAGTTATGCTAAACTGGGTTGAATTCTGTAACTTGTTTTAGTGTTTTAGTCGTTGAAAAACACCCTTACCTTCAAACGCATATAATCACAACTGCCTGTATTCTTTTTTTTTTCCAAAAATTTTTTTTAAGAATTTTTTGTTTTGATGTAGACTATTTTTAAAGTCTTTATTGAATTTGTTACAATATTGTTTCTGTTTCATGTTTTGGTTTCTTGGCCTCGAGGCATGTGGGATCTTAGCTCCCCAACCAGGGATCGAACCCGCACCTCCTGTATTGGAAGGTGAAGTCTTAACCCCTGGACTGCCAGGGAAGTCCCGCAACTGCCTGTATTCTTGAGTTAATTTAATGCATCCTTTTCCTGTCCTCTCTGTCTTCTAAAACTACTCCTGATTTCTTCCTGTCCTCTTGCTGATATCCTTCCCACCATCCATCCACCACTATGTAGTGTGCTGTCAGTAATAAAACTGCCGGATTGTGTTAGTGTGTTTGTTACTTTAAAGACTAAACCAGGGGTCTTGGTTAAGAACACAGTTAGGTGGTATTGGTCAGTCTGCCTTGGCTCATCCTTTTTCTGTCCTCAGCCTGACTTTCAACCCTCAGGAGGCTCCAGGAGAGAGTGAGGGGTGGGTGCGTGAGTGAAGGAGTGGGTGTGTGTCTGCCCACACCTGCATGGTGACTCTTTTCTGAAGATGTTTCCTTTAGCCATCATTTCCATCCTGTCCTAGTACACCCTTTCTCTTTACAAATCAGCAGTTAGCCCAGGCCTTGATGAACAGTTGTCTTTGAGCTCCCCTGTGGCTGTGAGTCTATCAGTGAGGCTGCTCTCACCTAGGGGTAGACTCTTTGGAGGCAAAATGCTCCTTCCCAGAGTCTCACTCGGGTTCAAGGGAACCTGTATAACACTCCACATGGGAAAGGACCCTGCAACACTTACATACATAGTCACACTGCCATGTGCTCAGCTGCGCAGTAGCAGGCGGGATGAAAGCCGTCCACAGGCCACCCCTCCCTCTCCACTTTGAAGTAGTAGAGGGTGACAGAGTTACTGCTTTCCCCTCCATCTTACCAGGCCAGTGTCTCTCCTGTCCTCATGAGGTTCCTGACCTTTCTGTTGATGCCTTTTGCAGCCTCTGCCCTCCTCCCACTACCAGGGCCCCCAGGGATCTGTAATGGGCTCGCATTAATTGCCTGTTCAAGGACACATGTAGTTCCTGGAAGGCAGATTGGAGATCCCCAAGTGAGTACCACTGGGTAGAAGGGAACTGAGGTTGATCTAGCAACTGGGAGATGTTGCACTGGCACACTCAGACACACACAAACACTCACACACCATCCTGCTGCGTCTCCCAGAGCATCACATAATCACTGTTCCAGCTTTAGGGGTTTTCATTTGGCCACACTCTGCTCTTGTTTGATTTGCTAGTACAATAACTCAGAGAAAAGACAGAGACTCTATCCATTCTAATCCCCTGTGGGTTACAGTAGTTCTAGATAGAAGACACCCCAGAGAAGGCGTATAATTCAGAGATTTATAAAGGTCACCTTATGGGCTCCCATGTCCTCTCTAAGAAATGAGCCTTTCAGTCTGCGTTGCACATGTGTCCTTACTGCCAGAAGGGCTTTGTTGGTGTCCTGCACCCTTCTTTTTTCTTCACCCCTCTCAAAGCAAGAAACACAAAACCATCCTTTTCGTCCTTACGTCTTCTTTTAGACGTACATGCTGCCGTTTCCTTTTTCTCTGGAGACTGTGGTGTGACAGAGGAAGGGGAAGTATCAAAGGCTTCTTTGGGCTCTAACCACATTCTTTGACTGGGCCCTGCTTTACATCTCTCATTGCTCTAGAGGAGAGGACTCAGCCAGCACGCTCCCCGGCCCAGCACGCCACCCTTTTCAGATCTCAGGGCATTCTGATTCCTCCCTGCAGTTCCACACTTATCACCAGCACTGCAGACATCTGCTGCCACTTTCCTGCCTAAAGCACGGGAATCCCAGCAAGCCATTCTGTGAGCAGCAGCAGGGGGGCTTCTTCTCACTCAGCATTATCCCAGTTTGTCTCCTTTCTTAGGCTGTTATCATAAAACCCTGGAACTTTATAGCAGGATGGAAGTTTAATGTGTCTGTCATGCAGAGACCCCAATTAGCAAGTGAGGAAACTGAGGCCAGGAGCCATGGGTGATAGTGTTTACCTGACTGCTGGTTCAGATTTAGCCAGCTTTGAACTATACCTCAGCATTTTACTCGATGTAGATATGTCTTTTAATGTGATTCAAAGTGCCCCACAGCAGGCAGAGTTGCCCTGAATCAGAATTGATGATTTTTTTTTCATTTTTTCACTGCCAGGGCAGTGTTGGCAACCTGTAGAAATTTCCCAGGAACTTTTACTTGGGATGTGATGCCTTGTCTGAAGTTGGAAAAGTCTGAAGGTGATGCTCAGTTCTGGGTTGAGTGTCTTTTGAACATCCCCTCCAGACTTCTTGCAGAGAAACACAGAGGAGGAAAAGCTGCTGTTGTGAGAGCAAGGCTGGTCCCCTTTAAAAAAGCTAATACACAAAAGCTCTCTCTTTTTTTTTTTAAATAAATTTATATATTTTTTATGTTTGGCTGTGTTGGGTCTTCGTTGCTGTGCGTGGACTTTCTCTCTAGTTGCTGCTGGCGGGGCTACTGTTCATTGCAGTGCACAGCCTTCTCATTGTGGTGGCTTCTCTTGTTGCAGAGCACAGGCTCTAGGCGCATGGGCTTCAGTAGTTGTGGTGCACGGGCTCAGTAGTTGTGGCTTGCGGGCTCTAGAGTGCAGGCTCAGTAGTTGTGGCACATGGGCTTAGCTGCTCCGTGGGATGTGGGATCTTCCCAGACCAGGGCTCCAACCCATGTCCCCTGCGTTGGTGGGTGGATTCTTAACCACTGCGCCACCAGGGAAGCCCAAGGCTCTCTTTCAATCGAATTTTTTGGTTTGCTGATTATAGCAGCAATATAGTTGCATTCTAGAGATTTCAGAAAATGCAGAAAATTTCAAAGAAAAAAATTGTGCTTATAATAAAATTGAGAGGTGATCACTCAGTGTTTTGGGGTATAAGCACTTTAGGTTTCCTTCTCTCTGCATCTCACATAAACTTTCTTCAAGGTCTTTAAATATTTTTCCATAGCCTGATTTTTAATGACTGCCCAGTATCCTATTATATTGATAATGCCATTATTTGTCTAACCTGTTTTTAGATATTTGGGTTTTTCCAGTTCATCATTATTATGAAAAACGTTGTATCTCAGTGACTATATTTTTGAATAAATATCTCCTTGCAAAATTATTCAGTAAAAGACAATGAAGCTTTTCAAAATGTGCTCTAGGTCGTCACATTTCACTTCAGTGTCCCAGTTTATGTTGCTACCAGTGACAAATGAAGGTGCCCACTGAAAGCACTCTGTGCTTTCCCTTTTTTTAAAAAGGTATTTCACCATATAAAAATCAGTCCTTGTGTTTGATTTATAGTAACGTACGTCCACATCTTTGTATTCATAAAAATATTGAATTTGGATTCTCTCCAATTTCCCTTTTAGTAGAAAGGCACAAGTTCAGTAAGAAATTCTACTTGGAATTGTATTGAGTAGAGAAGCATACTTTGATTTCTTCAATTTGTGACAAGTAACCCATAAACATTAATTAAAATATTGGTTAAAATTTTGAATAATGCAGAGATTTAATTAGGCAATAGAGTTTAAAAATCCAGCAAGCCACCTATGCTGATCTCCTTGGACATGACTAATCTGCAGGAAAGACAGACTTTAAACAACATTATGTTAAACATAGAGCAAGTTTCTAATTTCCCACCTTTTCGTGCTGCTAAAGCCTTAGAAAATATGTATAAGTCCACTGAGTATATATTGTCAGACTTGAGGACATTTCTAATAAAAGATTCACATAGTAAGTGTAAAACCAGTAAGCAAAAGACCACTAACCATGTAATGAAGGATTCAGGAAAGAGAAAATAATTATATCAGACAACCTAGGCCAAAAGAAGCGAATGAGCACAAAACTTAGGCTGAGTTTCTTGCAGCCTGTACAAAACACGGGAATTCATCTTTATTTTTCCCTTTACAGCTTGTATTGTATTATGTATTGAAAGGAAATAGTAAAGTTTATCAGAACAAAGAAATGTTTCTTTGTCACTAACCACTGAGAAGAAAATGTAGAGACAAAACAACAGACAGTGGACAGTGTGATTCACAAGACTTGCAGTACAGCTTATGACAGATAGAGGGAAGGAAGGAAGGAAAGGAGGAAGGAGGGAGGAAGGAAGGGAGGGAGGGAGGGAGGGAAGGAGGGAAGGAAGGGAAGGAGAGAGATGGATGATCCTTTTTCACCATTTTGTTTGTCAATGTAAGCTCAAGGCACAAAGTTAAATTGTGGATCTTTGCAGGCATTTCTCAGAGTAGCTGGACACACCAGGTCTGTAAGTCTATGGAGGTTTGATTAGATATGAGATAGAACTCGGAAAAATCTACTGCATGATCCTGAGACTGGTGGTTCTCAAACTTACTTCTGTCAAAACAGTTTTCCTATGAGTGGGACTAAGCCATTTCACTGTCTATAATCAAATGATTGCTGCCATTTTTCCACCGAAAGATTGGAAAAAAAACAAGTAAATGGGTAAAATTATTTTAGATATATGTTTTTCTAATGCATATTTGTAGTAAGCCTTGCCTTCTTGTGTAATCAAGTAACAAATACCAAAAGGAACAACTGTTAACTCTGGATAATACTTAACGCAACAGCTTGTTTTGTGGAGGACACTATCTCTCATTTTTTAAAAAATATGTAAGATAATTATGTATTTTATGAGTAAAATTGTTCCTATTTCATATAACAAACAAATGAGGATTTAATGGATATTCCACAACCATTAGCACAGAGTAAGCACATGATTTCCAGGTGCTCTGCCACATGAATCAATTTGAAAGCCTTGGTGAGCATCACTGCTAAAGTACTGGAAGTGCAGGTATCCCTGACGGTGATTAGAAAGCTCTCCATTGCCTCCTGACTTTATAAGTGGGGTTAGCAAATCTGACACTTTATTATAAAAAAGAAAGATCTCAGATGCATTCTTGTCTTCACGAAGGACATACTGCAGTGCTTGCAGGCGGTTGTTAAAAATTATAGCTGTGTGTCCACTAGGCTCTTACGTGTCTGACATGCTCTGAGCTTTATATCCAATATTTGTAAACCTCACCACAGCCTTGAAAGGTAGAGGGCGTTATCCTCCATATTTTATGGGTGGGGAAACTGGGCATGGAGAGGTTAATTGAATTTGGCCAAGACCACAGAGTTAAGAGTGACAGCAGAACAGCTTAAGTCTGTTCGCCTGCACTCCTTCCTCTATGGGCACTGTCTTGGAGTAATCAAGATTTCCAAAAGCAATTTTGGGTCTGCGCAAGTACTTGAACGGTAACCTCATTGAAGTACCATAAAATATAGGATATAACCTTAGCCTTGAAATACTTTTAGGGAAAGAATTAAAAACTTTAAAAAACAAACAAACAAACAAAAAAACTGTTCACCTTTGAGTATAACCACATCCCAAAGAGTCACTGAGCTACTGACAGCAAGTCCCCCGGACAAGTAAACAAAGAAACCTAAATAAGTAGTTTAGTCTTCTCTGTCTGCATGCTGCTAAAAATAATGTTTTGCTTTGACATAGAATTTTTGAGAGTTTTAAATGAGATATACCTAAAGCCTTTAGTTTAGCAACATAAATGCTTTATGTTTTGGTGTCCATAACCCATGGGCTGAAAGTCATATCTATGAAGGAGGGATAATTGCCCCAGCAGATGTGATGTTTTTACTTACATGATATCCTACTTTGAATCTTTGAGGAACTGTTTCACTAGTTATGTTGATTTGTGTCCATAGTATAGGGTAGTTATTTAAAAAATCATTTTTTGAAAAGGATCTAAATGTATTTATTTGGGTAAAACTCAATGAATATTTATCGATTGAAACTTAGATCAAATTTCTCTCATGCTGATTTTGCCAAGCTTTAGTTAACTTGAAGACTTTCAAATAAGAATTGTGTCAGAATAGACCCCTGGTTATTAGATATGGAGCAGCAATCAGGCTTTGTCCATTCTGAAGTAAGAGGAAAGAGATGATGTGAACTCTTATGTGAACTCCATGAGCCCCATGAGTTAAAAGTTTCCCAGGGCAAACCCCGTCTTAGTTCACTGGCATTAGCATTTCTGGGCATGTACTAGGAGTGTAGAGAGAATGTACCCAGCCTCAGGGGTATCAGTGGTAAAGTTTAGAATACTTTAAGAGCAAACTTATCACTTCGACTCCTATGTTGTCCATTTCTCAGATGGAGATAAGCTGGGAAAGGCTTATTTTTAAATAATAAAACTAGTTGTTTAAGTGTGTGACTAAAATTCTCCTTAGAATTAACCCATGGATTGCCCTGAAGTACTGAGCTGTGATTATAAATAAATTTTACCAAATATTGTCACTACACCTCTTCTATAGTGAAGAGAATAATTTAGTGTAAAATTAGTTAAAATATGCAAGCCATTTAGAACAGTGCTTAACATATATTAAGTCCTCCATAAATATTATCTATTGTTTAGAATGGTAGTTCTCAACTAGTGTGTCAAGGCACAAGTATACCCTTCTCAGACATGCCCTGAAGTATCTGACTTTATATTTTTTTTTTTTTTTTTTTTTTTTTGTGGTATGCGGGCCTCTCACCGTTGCGGCCTCTCCCGCCGCGGAGCACAGGCTCCGGACGCGCAGGCTCAGCAGCCACGGCTCACGGGCCCAGCCGCTCCGCGGCACATGGGATCCTCCCAGACCGGGACACGAACCCGTATCCCCTGCATCGGCAGGCGGACTCCCAACCACTGCGCCACCAGGGAGGCCCCTGACTTTATATTTTTAAAGAATATTTTTTTTTGTATAGCTAAACATATAGATGAAGCACACACTGATGTTTCAGTTGGCTAAAATAAGAAGTGAGAGACAGTATAATGTCAAGTTTTTGCTTGCCAAATGGGGACATTGCCTCTTGGGTCTGTAGGGTCTGAACACTCCTGATCAAAAAAGCTTATGTTCAGAAAGACACATCAGGTGGGCAGTGTGTTCATTACCACTGCTTCTTATACACACTCTGAAGACACATGGCTATATTACTGTAACTTCTTGAGAACTTCTGGAGCACAGGGCTCCAAAAGTACTTCAGAACTATCAGTTAAGAACTAATGGAGTAGGGCTTCCCTGGTGGCGCAGTGGTTAAGAATCAGCCTGCCAATGCAGGGGACACGGGTTCGAGCCCTGGCCCGGGAAGATCCCACATGCCGTGGAGCAACTCGGCCTGTGCGCCACAACTACTGAGCCTGTGCTCTAGAGCCCATGAGCCATAACTACTGAGCCCACATGCCACAACTACTGTATCCTGCACACCTAGTGCCTGTGCTCCACAATAAGAGGAGCCACCGCAACAACAAAGAGTAGCCCCTGCTCGCTGCAACTAGAGAAAGCCCGCACAGCAACGAAGACCCAACGCAGCCAAAAATAAATAAATAAATAAATAAATAAATAAAAAGAACTAGTGGGATAAGTTCCTGTCTATAGTTATAAAAGTGATTTAGTTCATGTCTTATAACTGTACTATATTAATGTACATATAGCCTCAAAAAAAACCTTTGTCAGACTTTTAGACCAGAGTCTAAATATGTTGGTGACATTTCCTAGGACCAGGTTTTGATGGCATGGAAATCAGAGAGTCTGAGAATGCCAAACTTCTCTAATACAGTTAAGTCATGAAAGTATAGGAAAATAAGAAGAATAGGGCATTCAGGACAAGATTCTATACCTTCCCTTTTGGCCCAAATCCTATAAATTTACTCACATAGAAACCTGCTTTTTATCTGCATTTGCTGTGGCTTGTGTCTCTAATGTCATCCTTTTTGAACCAACACACACCACATATCTGGCTATTGTTTAGATATTCTACTTAGCGCTGAAGGCTCAGATCAGTTAAAGCGATGTCAGATACTGTAATGAACACAGTAGGAAATCATTCTTCTATTGTATGGTAATTGGTTGGAACCCATGAATTACATCTAAAATGTTACTACTGTTTTTACATAGTCTTAAGTTTATAATTAGAGTAAAACTTATTAAAGTAGGTGCATCAATAGGAAGAGAAACCATTATCCTTTCAACTGAGTCTTATTTCATAAACAACGTATTAGCTCTTTAGTGACTAAGAAACATGGCTCACCTTTGCACTATGTTGCCTCTATTCCTTTTTGCCCACGGATCTGAGAGGGGAGAGGTAAACTGATAGAGGAATTAAAGTTCTGAAGCAAATTAAGTTCACATTTTTATTGAAGGATTCTAGGAACTCCAAGACTGAATCCAAATTGTTACTTAGTTTTTAACCAGAATAATAGCTCTCTTTCTATTGTAGAGTAAGGGAAATGTTATCTGCCCTTGGTGATTTACTAACTGACTAAATAGCCAATTGAAATGTGGGGAAGAAAGATGAAACAAACTGCATCTTTATTTATAGGGTCAGATCTTTGCATTTGGATGCTGTGGGGAAGAGACAAAGTGTTACAGGGATTGGAAGCTTACTTCAAGGGGGTGTGTAGAAGAGATGGAGGACAGAAGGAGTGAATTCTACACGCCCTCAGTGAGTAGGCCCAGCCCAGGCAGAAGACTGCAGAGGGCCTGAGTGGACCACAAGACCTTTGCTCCCCTCTGACTTCTCCCTTAGCCCTCAGTCTGTTCAGAAGACAAACTGCAGGAACATAGAGGGAAATACACCACCAAACACAGCTTTCTTTTGATGCATTGTCTCCTAGCATAACCTACAAAAGATCATTCTGTTTTTCCTTTAGAATTCTTTTTATGCCAAGATGATTTTATTATAATACAAGTTTTTTAATGTATAAGTAAAAAATAAAAGTGCATTTTAAAACAAAATGACAAGCTTTCCTTAGTTTGGCTCTCCTGATTTTTTTTTTTTTTTTTGCGGTACGTGGGCCTCTCACTGTTGTGGCCTCTCCCGTTGCGGAGCACAGGCTCCGGACGCGCAGGCTCAGAAGTCATGGCTTATGGGCCCGCGGCATGAGGGATCTTCCTGGAGCGGGGCATGAACCCGTGTCCCCTGCATCGGCAGGCGGACCCTCAACCACTGCGCCACCAGCGAAGCCCTGGCTCTCCTCATTTTTATTTAAAATGAAGGATCACTAAGCCTGGATTTTTGCCTTACCAGTTTAAAAAAATTAAATTCAAAAAGCAGTTCCTATAGCTCTCCCCCTCCAAACGCATGTTGCAAGCTGCATGGTTTGTTTATATACATTTTGCTTCAACTCACCAGCTTTTCTAAAACTTAGGTTGATGGTTTAGTGGGTGATGATGGGACACAAGCCTGTTGATCCACTTGTCCTCATCCCACAAATGGGATAGCAAAGGTACGTGTCTGGTAGGTGTGAGGTTGTAGTGAGATGATGCAAGGCCATAGTAAGTGCTCAGATGTTGCTTTCATCACTGGCATAGCTTCATCATTATTAATTTATTTCTCAATTCTTTGTCCCCTTTCTACATTCTCACTTCTAGAGATTTCCTGCTTCTTACTGCCAAAGAATATTTTTGAAGCTTCTTCTCTTGGGGGTACTTCTGGTGTAGCTGACACCAGTGTGGTACAAATGCTTTGAAAATGGGTCCTGAATTCCTTTCCTAGGGCCTTTAGGGAAACTCTTGAGAGAATCAGGATAAGAAAGTTCCTGTAGTTCATCAGATCTTACCCTTTGTCTGTGTGTGATTTATGGTAATCTTATATGGGGGATACGCGACTACTTTAGAAGTACCCACTGCAGCTTTCCTGAATTTGGAGGATTGGTTGTCATGGAAGGCAGGGATGGCTGTAGAGGAGGATGGGGTATAAACAAATGAAGTATCACAGGTCAAGTGGATGTTTGGGCGGCCGTGTCAGCACCACTGTGGACAGGAGGACCCTGAACTGGGAACTGAAAGACTAGGTTCTAGACCAAAATGACTGACATCTTCTTAGCCTCTTTTCCTTATCAAATAAGGATTTTGGATTGATTGTCTCATAGGTCCCTTTGTGCCTTAGTATTTTGTAATTTTTTGCAACTGTCTCATCCATACTGGTGTCCACATTTTCCAGCTGTGTAAGTTTAAAAAGCAACCAGGTCAGATGCCAATGTAAATCTTCATCAGGGTCAGTGAGAGACTATTTAAGAATTTCTAAGTCTCAGTGAAAGAGTGTTATTTTTCCTTCCTTCCCTGTGCCCAGGCTCCATAGAAGTAAAAAGTAAAGATATGAAGTCCATCTTCTGTGTTTTGTCAGTTTAAGTAAAAAGAACTTTTCCTTCCATTTTATTTTAATAATAGAATTTTTGTGTATTTAATATAGGCAGCGATTTGGCCTCCAGCTGAGTTTAGATTTGAAAAGATGAGAATATTAAAGCTTGTCAGACAGCCCACAAACCAATTAAGTATTTCTAAGCTGACAGGATGTGGGCAGAGTTCTTTTTCTTTTCTCTACCAGTACCCCTCACAAGTTAAAAAAAAAAAAAAAAAGAAAAAGAAAAAATCAGATAAACTAGATACTCTCTTTGAAAAGGTGGTCCTGATAATAGGTAACAAGAAAGATGCCGCCACAATGAGAGGAGTATGTAGGCCAGAAATTCAGACAAAAGTATTTCAAGGGTCTTAGAACAGTGCTTGTCCAACAGAACATTCTGTCGTGATGGAAATGTGCTGCTCTGTCCAGTATGGCAGCCACAAGTCACACGTGGCTGATTGTGGCTAATGTGACTAGGATCTGAACTTTAGATTTTATTTCATTGTAATTATTTTTAATTCTAATAGCCACCTGTGGCTAATGGCTTGGACAGTACAGGACAAGAAAAAAAATAGATTCTGACACATTTTCATGTATCAAAAAAAGAGACAGCCAAAGAGCATGAGATTGCTGGAGTTGTGGATGGCTGATTTGGGACTAACAGAATCTGAACAGCTCTTCTGTGGAATACAATCAGATTTCTCCTTTGTTGTTCCAAAGGAAAAAAGAAAGACCACTTGGGAGTAATTGCAGGGCAACGCACTTAGGCTCAGCGTAAAATACTTCCTTACAGTTAGTCATATGAAATTATAATCAGATGTCTTAAAATGTAAGGACGTTCCCCAGTTCTGAGAGTACTCAAGGTCAGGCTTGGTGACAGTATGGCAGGGACCTGCAGTTTCCTCGTCAATAAAATGAAGATGATAATACTTGTTCCACCCTCCCCCAAGATTGTCACTCAGCACACTGAGAATTAGATGAAATACTGTTTTTATAAGTGCTTTGAAACTACCAAGACATTTTATTAAGCATGACTGATATTAGGTTAAAGACAGTGATTAAAGGACTTTATGAACTTGGAGTCACCTTAAGGCTGCTTGTTCTGAAACAAGCAAAAAGATTCTCTTTAGATCCTGAACCAAAACCCCATAGTTTTGACAGTAAATATGCCCCCCATGAATATGATAAGTGGCATCGGTCATTCAGTCATTGATCTTAAATTTTTCAGTGATTATTTCATCTGGAGAGGATGCTGAAGTTGGCACTGTTGCCTTTCCAAATACCCAGAAAATTTCTGATAAATAAGCAAATGGATGAACTCACAGTAGTTCGACCATAGTAGATGCCCTCATTGCTGAGACACCTGGTTCGGGCTTATAGCATCAATCAGCCTTTGCAGCCTGCTGGTTCCTCCTGTTGGATGTAACAGATTCATGGAAAAGGAGCCGTGTAGGTAATGTCACAGCAGTGGCCTGAAATTGCAAAGAATTTCTACCAGCCTCATGAACAAGGGCATGGCATGGAATGCATTGGCCCTGCTTATCCTCCTGTGGAGAAGTGGGAACGGCAGGACTGTGGATGTGGAGCTCAGCCGCCCATCGGTGGGGCTAAGGCTCCCATAAAGAACTCCCATGGAATTCATTAGCCGCATTTCAGCACAGGAGCTGGAACCTCTTACATCGTAGGAGTGATGGTTCAGAAAAATAACGATGCCCCTTAGGTTATTATTGATAGACCCTGCTTTCTTTTTAAGCAGGAAGACATTTCCTTGTCCTGTCTCTTGTTAAAATGATAAGTGCACAGCACTCTCATTAGGATGTAGCCCCTCAGCTCCCAAGGACGCGAGGAGTTTTCCTTTCCTTTCTTTTCTGCTGCCTCTCAGGTCGTCTCATTGCTACATTTTGAGTAGACAATTATGTACTAATAAAAGCTACAAATAAGGGACACTGGACAACCCCCATCTTACATACTGGCATTTGGTCCTTCTCTTCCATATCCTTCCCTGGATAGTAATGATACCCACCTGGACACAAAGCTGGTGGAATTAAAATTCAGCCCTGATTCACAGATGGCTGCCTTCGTCCATGGCACGTGTGCGTATCTAGATGTTCTTGCACATGCTTTCCTGGCAGCCAAGATGGATGCGTGTATAGGTTAAATTGCTGGAGAAAATCAACTTTCTTCACCAGTTGCATCTGATACAAATTTCTAAGTCTTGCTGGGCCCTGGTGCTGAGTATTCCCTCATTTTCACCATTTCCACAGTGGTTGCTTTAGACTTTTTCCTCTCATCTTGAATCCTCCAGTCCAGACTTTCCTATCACACCTCATTATCTATAGATAGCCTTTCCAAGAATATCAAGGGTGTCCAAAAAGATCATCCTTGACTTCCACCTCCTCCATTTAACATTTTTTGTCAGACTGGTTATTCATGTTTACATCACTCCCTCTGCTGTCAGGCAAAACGTGTTCTTCTTTTTCCCAGGGTCAAAACCGTGTTCTTCAGCCAACCCTTACTGTCTCCTCCATGGCTTTGTCACATCAATCATTTCTTTCCCTTTGTCTTAATACCCACTAACTCCTTCACCACTTCCTTCTCTCTCAGCATGTGAACTTGAGCAAGTCTTCTCCATCTTCAAAAAAAAAAAACTAGTTCCATTTTGAGTCTCTGCTTCCCTTCAAAGTCAAGACATTTTATACTTGCTGTCATCCTTTCTTTTTTTTTTTTTGATTTAATACATTTTATTTCAAAACTCATAATACTTTGCATGTTACCATCTAAGGTCCAGAAATGGCCCATTTAAAAAAGGAAAATAATGCTCCAATTAGAAGACATAACTTTCTAGAGAAGAAGCTGGGTTTTGGGTTTTTTTTTTTTAAACCCACATTTGTTTATTTATTTATTTTTGGCTGTGTTGGGTCTTCGTTTCTGTGTGAGGGCTTTCTCTAGTTGTGGCAAGCCTGGGCCACTCTTCATTGCGGCATCCTTTCTTCTTAACCTCTGAAAATTATATCCTATTGTGCTAATAGTGTCATTTCTTAATACCCACCAATGACTCGCTAATTGCAAAGTCCAGTAGAGGATGGTGGCCTTCTGCCTGGCTGATTACACATTCCCCCTCGGAGGTGCCATCCCATGGCTTTCATGATCCTGCCCAGTCCTCTTTCTCATCCTCTTCACTGTTTTTATCAGGTTCTCCCCTCTTTCTCCTCAAATATATAAGAATCCCAGTGTTAATAGAGAACGTCACTTAATAGCAGCAAATCCTGGCTCCACCACTTATTTAGCTGTGGAAACCTGAGTAAGTTGCTTAATGTTTCTGAGGACGTTTCCTCATAGTTCTTCAGAAAAAGGATAAGGGATAAAAGTAGCAAAGTTAGGTTAAAAGTAGCAAACGCATGCCAAGTACTTAGCACAGTTCCTAGTTCACTGCTTCTTACTTTGCCTTTTTTTTGCTCCCACTGCCCATGCCCTCACTTTCCATCTTTATCCTTTCTGCTCTTGGCCTCCCCTCTGGAGCCCCCAAAGCCACATCATCAACCACCTGCTGGATGCCTTCCTCAAATAGAAATCATCATTTCTTTCACCCAAAGTAAGTTTCTCATTCCCCGTCTCAGCCTGACAGTCTCTCAGGTTTGAAGCACAGATGTCCATTGTCTCTCTCACCCTCACATCCAGCCAGTCAACAAGCCATGCCAGTTCTAGCCCCCTGGATTTTTGGCTCTGGAACTTTCTTTTGATTCTAAAAGCCACAGTCGGGACTTCCGTGATGGCTCAGTGATTAGGAACCTGCCTGCCAATGCAGGGGACATGGGTTCGATCCCTGGTCCAGGAAGATCCCACGTGCTGCGGAGCAACTAAACCTCTGCACCACAACTACTGAGCCTGTGCTCTAGAGCCTGTGAGCCACAACTACTGAGCCTGCATGCCACAACTACTGAAGTCCACACGCCTAGAGCCTGTGCTCCTCAACAAGAGAAGCCACCACAGTGAGAGGCCTGCACACCACAATGAAGAGTAGCCCCGGCTCGCCACAACTAGAGAAAGCCCACGTGCAGCAACGAAGACCCAACGCAGCCAAAAAATAAGTAAGATTAATTTTAAAAAATTTTTTAATTAAAAAAATAAAAGCCACAATCATGGTTAAGTCTCCTTTTACCTCCAGCTTAGATTATTGTTCTGGCCTCCGAAGAAGTTCCCCCTCTCTATTCCACTGTAAACATTCTTCCTAAAATGGTACACATGTGATCACGTCATTACCAGCTCAGATCGTTCTCTGTGGTACTTCCTGTTACTGTTAACTTTGGACTGAAGGTTAGCTGGTCTGTGGTTCAGGGATAGAGCAGGAGAAATGGTCTATGCTCTGCACAGAGTCAGAGCTCATTAAAAGCTGAACAAATTTACTATAAAATAAAGAAAATCAGTAGTGTAACGAGATGTAGTGCCAGAAGAACTGCTTTGGTGATAAATGGTTGATTAAGTAAAGCTTAGCTCTCAATGGATATATCCTCAGAATTAGTTATGGAATGAAATAGATAACTTGATCATTCTTCACTTGAAGCCTATCAGAAGAGGGCGATGGCTTGGATGATTAAGAGGGGATCTCAGGGCTTCCCTGGTGGCGCAGTGGTTGAGAATCTGCTTGCCAATGCAGGGGACACAGGTTTGAGCCCTGGTCTGGGAAGATCCCACATGCCGCGGAGCAACCAAGCCCGTGAGCCACAACTGCTGAGCCTGCGCGTCTGGAGCCTGTGCTCCGCAACGAGAGGCCGCGATAGTGAGAGGCCCGTGCATCGCGATGAAGAGTGGCCCCCGCTTGCCGCAACTAAAGAAAGCCCTCGCACAGAAACGAAGACTCAACACAGCCAAAAATAAAAATAAATAAATTAAAAAAAAAAAAAAAAAAAGAGGGGATCTCAGCTGGAAGTCAACAGGCTGCCTTCTGCTCCCACCCAGCCGGTGCGAGGTCACCCTCTGTACACCTCTCCTTTCAACCCACGCTGAAGGGGCCAGGTCTCCGTCCTTGGTACGGGTTTTTTGATCCTGAGACCACCATGGAGCTCCAAAGGAGTTCCTTGCCAAACCTAGTGCAAGAATGCAATTGGGTCTCCAGAAAAACAGTGTGATACCTTGTAGTGCACGTCTTTTGTGGACACAGAAAGCTGGTGTCCCTGGGTTTGTGCCCACTCCCACCCCCACCATGCCTCACACCCTCTCTCCCACCCCTGACCCTCAACACTCTGGGCAAGAAAACAGTGATGTTTCTTCATCTGGCAGCATGTTGTGTGTGAGAAGAGGCCAGCGGAAGGGGATTTGATGTGTGAGTGACAGGTCCCCCAGGTAACGCCGCTGGGTAGTGCTTGATCTGACTGGTTTGAAGCTGAAAACTCACTAGGTCACACTGGAAACATTTGCTGCTGGGCATGGCTTTCATCCTTGTTTATCTTCTTTTAAAAAAAAAAAAAAAAAACCCTTCCTGAGGTTTTGGTGGGAGGGGTTGTTGTTGGGTTATTTTGGGGGCTTTGTTTTTTTGGGGTTTTTGGGGTACAAATGGGTATTTTTTCCTGAGAGAGAGGGAGGGAATGTGTGTGTGTGTGTTTGTGTCTGTTGGCAAGAGCATTTGTATATTCCTTTTATTGTTTCTTGTCACTGCAGGGAAAGGTTGTAACCTTTTGATGCGGATTGTGAATCTTAATGAATTCATCACTTGCCATGGGAAAGAGATGCTTGTTCAAAGAGTGGGGAAACATTTTCTAACAATGTTAGCAGGAACATTGTATATAAAATAATAACTAATCTTTTGAGCACCTACTGAGTGTTACCTACCATTTCAAATGCTTCATGTATTAACTTATTTAATCCTCACTAGAATCCATTATTGTTGGTTTTCCCATTGATATTTGAGGAAACAAAAGCAGAGGGAAGTTAAGTCCTTTGCCTGAGTCTGTACATTTAGTAAATGAGAGGCCCAGGGCTCAGACTCAGGTGAGGGTTCTAGTGGCAGCAGTGTGCATCCTACTGCTTTCCAGCCTCGAAATCGATTGGTGCACATAAGCATGGAGCACTGGGGACTTACTAGATGTTCCCTCAGGCTGGTACCCAGGACGTGGCCTCTGCCTTCAAGGTCATTACTGTCTAGTGGTTACAGGAGAGGGCTGAGTCTGTCTTGTTTACTGATGTATCTCCATTGCTGGGCACAGTGTCAGGCACGTACGTTGGAGGCAGTCAATAAAATTTTGTTGAATTGAGTCAATATAGGCTCCAAAAAGCTAATTTAGCTTGTGAATTATCGAGATTGAATCATGATCAGTTAACATTATAGGGTGGTCATGACCTGCTGCCTTTAGAAACACCAGTCGGAAAAAAGTTTGGCAGTGTTTGGATCACTGTTCTTACCTGCTGTGGTATTTTTTTCTTTTTATAGATTTATTTATTTTTGGCTGCACGCGGGCTTTCTCTAGTTGCAGCGAGCGAGAGCTACTCTTCGTTGCGGTGAGCAGGCTTCTCATTGCGGTGGCTTCTCTTGTTGCGGAGCATGGGCTCTAGGCGCGCAGGCTCAGTAGTTGTGGCTCGCGGGCTTAGTTGCTCTGCAGCACGTGGGATCTTCCCGGACCAGGGCTCGAACCTGTGTCCCCTGCGTTGGGAGGTGGATTCCTAACCACTGCGCCCCCAGGGAAGCCCTCCTGCTGTGGTATTTATAAAGCTCTCTCAAGGGTTACGTGGGGGCTCCCTAGCTCCTGTATGATTTATAAATCTATTATGCATGTCACATAAAGATTTTCATGCTGGAGAACCATCAGATGCACTCATTGACATAGTGTAATGTTGTGAGAAAAGGGAGATGATTAATTCAAAGGTGGGACATAGGACAGAGGTGGGCGGGGCCTGGAGGACAGTGAGGGTGACACAGCAAAGACATGAGCTAGAGTGGAGGCACGAGAGGTGGAGGAGGAGGCAGGCGTGGAGAAGGCTGTACAGGGACAGTGAGCAGGGACTCCGACTAGACCGGAGCATCGAGGCAGAGCATGAAACATAGCTCAGAAAAGCCTCAGAGTACAGGGGTCCGTCAGTGACCTTAAACCTGAAGACTTAAGAGCTCTAAAACTATGGGCCTGTGGCTTATAAGCTGTCATTTCAGGTTGACTGAGTTTCGATTAGGAAAGGGTTTTCAGGCCACCCCCGCCACCCCCCTGTCGTTAATTCTCAAAGTGTTTGGACCATGAGTTCTGGGGTGTTCTGAGACAGCATGAATCAAGGGAGAGAGATTCTAGTGGCTGGAGGGCTGCTTGCTGTAGGGGAGGTGAAGGAGGGTTCCGTGAGTGTCAGCAGGTAGGGCAGCTTTGCCAGAAAGTGTTTAGAAAAGTGAGACATAGCCCCCCCCCGACTTCTCATTAAAACACTTTACTGCCATCATCCACTCAGCAAAACTGCAGCATTAGGTGCCTAGTGTTTGATTTGAACGTTGTGTCTATTCTGCATGAAAATGCGCTGTGCCTGTTGATGTCACTTTGGTGCTGCTGGGACAGAAAGTGGGTGTTTTATACGCTATCTCTTTTCAAGGAAGATGGAATAGACTTGTAAAAGTGGTTTCCAAGGAATAACCTAGCATTTTAAAGATTTATAGAACAAGTATCCACTTATAGGTTCATTTAAGTTTTACAAAACATTTTTGCTTCTGCCTTGCCATGTCAGCAAAAGGGTCTGAGATTTAAATAAATAAAACCTGGTGGGACATAATAAAGTACAAAAAAATATGGTGCATCAAGTTACTACTGAAAGGAATATTGAGGCCTAAGTGATCTTCTCACTGATGCCTCCTGAACAGAAGACAGCTTTAATCTTGAGGCTCTATGATATTTAAATAAGCTGAGGGATTTGTGAGCTGGGGATGCTGTAAGGTGTATCCACCAAAGATAAAGATCCCATTTCAGATGTGCACTTTTGTTTTAATGAAAGAACACAGATGAGGGTGCAGAACAGAAATGTTTCTTCCCGTAGGAGTTTCTCAACCCAGCTAACTTGGTGAGATTTTTAAAAATAAATACTTTTGGGCTTCCCTGGTGGCACAGTGGTTGAGAGTCCGCCTGCTGATGCAGGGGACACAGGTTCGTGCCCCGGTCCGGGAGGATCCCACGAACCGCGGAGCGGCTGGGCCCGTGAGCCATGCGGCTGAGCCTGAGCGTCCGGAGCCTGTGCTCCGCAACGGGAGAGGCCACAGCAGTGAGAGGCCCGCGTACCACACAAAAAATAAATAAATAAATAAATAAATAAAATAAAAATAAATACTTCTGAGCACATCATGAAATAGGGTGTATTGTGGTGAGACAGAGAATGGTAATGGAAGCAGGAAAACCTGTAGACATTAAAACATGTTTGCTAAGGCCCTCCTGTGTTTACTGTTGCGGGGGTTTTAGTAAAAACAAAATATGGTCTCTACCAAGTTCAGAAGGTGTATTTTCTCTGTCTTAATTCATTCTTCTTGGTTTCCTCTGGGCCCAGAACACCTAACACCTTCAGAGCACATGCCCCATGAATGAGTGGCTTTGGAAAGAAGCTCTAGAAAACACTACACAAACACTTTTAATCAGTTAACATTGTAATGCCTTCATCCTGTTTTTCCATCTGGCCCAAGTAACTGATCCTTTGAAAATTGCCCTGAGGGCACTTTTATTTTACTGAAGAAATTAGACAAAAGAATAAGTAAATGAATGAATGAATAGAAGAAAATGATCTCTCATGTAATCGGTAGACCACATTATCCTAAACCTGCTCATTAAGACTTGTTTGGCTATGCTTTTTACACTACTGTCCCTAAGTGCTTTAATCATTTATTAATTATTAAACCTCCCTATTGCTTTAGGTGAAATACAAACTTGACACCAGTTTGGAATGCAGTAAGTTTCCTTTTTATTTTCCTCAAGTCTATATGCAATCAGTTAGAAACTTTGCCCTATTGGTACTTTGTTTTACTGAGCCTCAGTCTAAAGCGTAAATTAAGCCCAGGAGGTCGCTGCAGCATCATCTTCTGGAAACTCCTAGTATCAGAAAAGGGCATCCTTCATTCAGCTCCAATATCATCTTTGTGCTCTTATATTTGTGTGGAGAAGGGAAGCATGTCATTCATAAAACCTGGCTATAACTATGCAAGCCACCTTCACGTTTGTGATAGAAATATTCTATGAGAGTAAAGTTCACTATCATCGAATTTATACAAAAGCCAAACTTTCCAACATGTATTAAATTTGTCTTTCTTTTGCATCATGGCATTTATGGGGGAGGGTCCACTGGGGGCAGCTTGTTTGATCTGAGATCCAGATATGTTTTTCATTTGGCAAACATTTGTTGAACTCCTACTGTGTGCTGTACACCACCGGGGGATAAAACTAGGGCAGTCGCTGTCCTCAAGGAGTGAGTTGTCTAGCATGTGAGTCCAATGTAAAACAGCTAGCAGAATTGGGAAGTAATAGGCTGGGTGGAGGTAGCGGGCCTTAGAAGAAAAGGGGAAGAAGAAATGGCGAAGGTGGACCAAGGCTGGCAGCAGAGAGGCTCCAAGTTCCCCTGGGAATGCTAGTGTTCAAGGAGGAGAGGCCATTTTGAAATCTCATCTCAGCAGCTGAGTGGATGGTTCCAGTGGGGTGGGTGGAGGAAGAGGGCTCAGTGCAGCTGGGCCAGGGTCTGGCCTCCTTCCAGGGATGGGATGACAGAGGCCCCCCCAACATCAACAGTGATACCAGCTGAGTGAAGACAGTCAGGGAGACACCTTACAATAGCTGCTTAATTTGGATCCTTGCCAGTATATTTTAACAAAGTGATGGCATTTACCCTATGAATGACTAGATACCAGTCTAAGTGCTTTACCTGTATTATCATGCTTCATCTTCACAACTTTGTGAGATAAGCAGTGTTATTCCCATTCAATAGATGGAAAAACTAAGGAATAAAGGGGTTATACACCTAGAAAAAGGCAGGGAAGGTGCAGCAGCAATTCAAGTCCAAGATTGTTTAACTGCAACACCTTTGCTCTTAACTGGGAGGCAGTCGTACCTCCTTTAATATAGAAAGCCCTTCCAAACATCCCAACACCAAGATTCCACATACTTCCCTATGAGAGTACCTTTGTGTTAGGTCTCTTTTCCCCTCATTTTCTTTCTCCATAAGTTAGGCAGAATCTTGTTGGCTTCACTTAATCATCATTATAAATGTAGCAGCACTGGTTTAAATACTTATGAATAGAGAGTTAGGAAGCAAATGCACTCTGATTTTTTTTTAAAGTCTATTTCATTATTTTTAAAAATTGTGGTTATAAGCCACCAAATTGATTTAGTAGTTTGGAGCAACTTCGGGTGTTCTCTCAGTTACCAAATAAACAGTATTTCTAACCACAGTGACTAAATCAGGCACTTCCATGTTTGAAAAATTTATAGGGTAGAAAAAAATATATGTGGCCAAATAAATATCCAGGCAGTTGGGACATGTCTAAAGTGAAACACTGGTTTCCTGAAACATATTCAGTAAACGTACAACCATGTCACAGAAAGAGATTATGCTCAAGAGAATTTATTATGATGTGTTTGCTCCCCAAGAATATTGCCCTGTAGTTTATGAAGCATCTCCATAATGAAGTCATTTGTTTCAGGTACTCTTTATGAAAATGAAATGTTCCCTTGAACCCTGGAAAACTTATTTGGTCAATCTAATTAGGAAAAAAATGAATTTTGTATTTAGCATTTTAATCCTGAAATTAGAAGGGACATTTAACAACTGAAGTAAATTCAAGGGTTACCTAAAATAAAGACTGAATTGATTGTCTTGTTTTAACATTTTGACTTAACAAGAAGATTTATCAGATCAACAAAACTTCTTTTATAAACTCTACTTGAGTTTGGGACTTTTTTTAAGGAAAATAATTCTTTGTAGGGATTTTTTTTTTTTTTTGCGGTATGCGGGCCTCTCTCTGTTGTGGCCTCTCCCGTTGCAGAGCACAGGCTCTGGACGCGCAGGCTCAGCAGCCATGGCTCACGGGCCCAGCCGCTCCGCGGCATGTGGGATCTTCCCGGACCGGGGCACGAACCCACGTCCCCTGCATCGGCAGGCGGACTCTCAACCACTGCGCCACCAGGGAAACCCTGTAGGGATTATTTTTAATGTGTATTGTGTGTATTCGTGTATGTGAGACTTACCAAATCCTGATGAAATGAATTGAAGGGAACGTATTTTTCTTTTTCTTTTTCTGGATGCGTTAGGTCTTCTTTGCTGCGTGTGGGCTTTCTCTAATTGCGGCAAGCGGCGGCTACTCTTAGTTGCGGTGCGCAGGCTTCTCATTGCAGTGGCTTCTTTTGTTGCGGAGCACAGGCTCTAGGTGTGCGGGCTTCAGTAGTTGTGGCATGCAGGCTCAGTAGTTGTGGCTCGCGGGCTCTAGAGTACAGCCTCAGTAGTTGTGGTACCTGGGCTTAGCTGCTCTGCGGCATGTAGGATCTTCCTGGACCAGGGCTCGAACCCTTATCCCCTGCATTGGCAGGCGGATTCTCAACCATTGCGCCACCCGGGAAGTCCTGGAGGGAACGTATTTTGAATTTGCCATCTATTATATTTTTCAGTTCAGTGTATGAGGTAGAAGAACAAGGCTGATCTTTACTGTGCACATGGGCCTTCATGGTGTGGTATAACACCTCTGCAAAGCTGTGGAATTTTATCCTCTGCATTCTGTAGCTCCTAGATGCGAGAGTCTCAGCTGTATTCATGTGGAGCCAAAAGAAGGCAGCCAATTACACGTTAGCCTTACACCCAGGCAGAGATGGTCACAGAAAGATCGCTTTGGCGATCCTAATCAAATGCCTACCAGAAGTCAGATGATTTGTGGTTGTTTTCATTTTGTGGCCTTCTCTACTGGTGCCTATTTAAAATAAGTGAGAGTCAAGCAAGTGAAAGAGTGCCACACATGTTTGTAAAGAGTGCCAAACCAAAGAAATAGGGCCATTTTCCTGAGAGAGACCGTCTGTCACAGGAGCTCAGGGGCAGAGCTCCGCAGTCGGCTGGCTGGGTTTCAATCCCACCACTGCCACTTATTTGTTGGAAGACATTGGCTAAGTTGCTTCCCCTCTCAGTGCCTCTGTTTCTTCATCCCTGGAAAGGGTAGAGAATAGAGTCTATAAGATCAGTAAAAGGATTAATGGAAGAATATAGATATAAAAACACTTCGAGCAGTGTCCTCCCCATGCTGAGTATACAGTAAATGTTAGTGCACATCATTAATATTTCTAAAATTCCAGACTTGAACTTTGAAGGCACTTCTGTTAAGCACAGGGTGTATCACAATGCAGTTGGCTACCCTGTAGATACAAATTCTTAGGCAAGGGTGAGTGATTATCAAATGAGTCCATGCAGACAGATTGTCCTGTCCCCAAACAAGACATAGACCGTGGACATCAGCCTGGCCCTCACATCCAGGCAGTCTGGGGCACTGTGCTCAAAGGATACAGCAAGCTCAGGCAGACATTTGTACCAGGAACAACCTCGTAGGGGCACCTCCCAATGGTCAGCATCATGGGAGATAGTACAGGGCCAGGTAACGCTGAAGCCTTGTTCCACTTTTGTCCAGAGCTCAAAAGATGGCACAAAGCCCTAGTTTTCTTCATCCTTTTGGTCCAAGTACTTTCCATGTGATTCCAAACTCAGGTTCAAATGGGCACCTCCCAGCAACATCATCCTCTCTCCTTCCTGGCTTACACCAGTTAGAGCCCCTTCTAGAACTGGAGCTGGAGTTAATCCCACAGACATTGAAAGTAGAAGCAAGGATATTTCCCAAAGAAAAATTAGAGTACTGTTTTACCAAAAAAACTGAAAGGATGAGGTGACAAAAACAACAGATGTCTGTACATGGTGGGGTGGGGTGTAAGCATTGGGGGCTGAGATAGCTTGGTTCTCCAGTTAGCATCGGCCCAGAAACCAGGTTTGCAGGGGAGGCCGGTCCACACCCCAACTCAGAGGCTGAGACAGGCAAAATAAGAGGAAAAGAAACAGACATTGGAAACAAATAATACTCACTGGGTGTCTATTCCACGCCAGGGTCTTGACATTTGTGGTCTGATTTAAGCCTCGTCTCGCCATGCAGTAGAATTGAGGGTTTAAAGGGGCTGGAGATGAGGATAAACTTTGGAGTCACCCAGAGCTTCGGGTGACCCCAGGGCAGACTGACAAAGCAGGCCTCTTAGAGGGGAAAATGGCTGCTAAATGGTGGGAGGCATGCAGGCAGGTTAAAAAGGGGGCTGCTTGGGGTTCTAACAATGAAATCATTCTCTTTGACCTAGATGTGAAGTGATTAATTACTTTCATTGTTTGGAAAGCAGTAAAGCCAGCCAACCATGCCACAATCTTGATCTTGAAACCCACATATCTTATTTTTCAACAAGGAAAACCCTTTTAAAGAGATAAATGTGAATTCTGTGTGCCATGTATATATTTGTGCCACATTTAATTTCATTAGCTATAATATCACATGGCTGTGCTTATTTAACTGCTTAGACCAGATGGTAATGCCTTCTGAAGAAAAATGGTTCCACAATGTAATTGAACATGTCCTGTCGACAGAGTTACAACCACCCATTTTCCCAGTTAAATATAGGTAATTCAATAAAATGAACACAGAGTCTATTTCTCTGCCACCACTTGTAGCTCAAAACAAAAGGGAGAAAATGTGCTGTAAAGTGGGGAAATTGCACAGTTATAGTGTATAGCATGGGGGGGGGATAGGAATAAAGGCAGGCCTGTCCCTCCCACTCTGGACGACAGAGGAGCTATTTGATACCTAGATTTGGCTGGTGACCAAGGGGAGAGGCCTTGGCTTTCTCAGCTATGACCAGTCTGAAAGTGGTGATGAAAGTGGACGTGAACATTATGAAAACTAGCCGGTACATTTTGCAACATGATGTAAAGTGTTGGCTTCTGAGTGGAATCAAGTGCAGAGGAAACATTTGTGTTGACTCTGGGCAGATGAGGATGTTGGGTTTTATGATTGTTTTCGATTAATACAAAAATAGGCTGGCCAAATTGATGTATGAGGACAAACATCTGATGAAGCTGTCACTGAAAATATTTTTGTATTTATTGAAAAAAGAAATAGATTAACTGTAGGCTCCTCCAGGCCTCCCTGATCCTGCTTATGTAACTATGAAATGTAAAGTATCAGTAAAAGAACGAAGAAAGTCATGCTCTGGCATTGGAACTTTTCAGCAAGGTCACTGGAGATGAGGATAATGATGATTATCACTATGGCTGATAATAAGTGAGACCTTCTTATCAAGAAGAAGTTGGAAAATGGATTTAAACGATGCAGTTGCTATGTGTACATTTTTCTGAGCTATCTTTCTATTGTGTGAGCAAAAACTTGCAGTTGTTCTCACCTCTCTCCTTGCTTGTGGAGAAGTTGAGAATTTGAGAGTCAGAAGGACCTTAGAATCCACTCAAGGTCAGCCTCTCATTTTACCCGTTGAAGAAAGTAAGGCCCAAAGAGGAAAATACACACAGCTCAAGAGAGATTAGGGCCAGGGCTCCATTGTCTCTTCCCCTGTAACTGATTTTGCCCCTATTCCAGTGCTGAGGGGCTGATGGGGAGAGGGAAGGGTGGGACGTGAACACGTGAGGGTTCCCTACCCTCACTGCTGGTCACCCAAAGCAGCTTCACTTCTATCTGTTTCATATATTGGGGTCCCCTGTAAGAATTTATTTAAAATATTATTCTCACGTAAAGAAGTACAAAGTTTGAAACCCACTATCCTCAACCATAGGAATTCTTAACAGTAGTGGTGGTAGTATATTATGCCTGCCCATCTGCACTCCTGCCCGGTGGGTCTTAAGATATGGGCTCCCCTGTGTCTACTGTTCCTAATTCACATGACAAAAAGTAAAGCTGAACCAAATCTTCTTGTGGAGAGTATGTTCATTTAGGGTAGTTGAATGTTTAGACAGTGTAGAACTTTGTCACCCTACCACCATCCCAATTAGATTTGGGAAAATTAGACTTAGGAATCAGAGTCCTGGATGTTAGTCCCAGCTCTGCAGGGAGTTGCTGTTTGACATTGCACATTGCCTGTAGCCCAGTTCGGAGAACCATCAGTCCTACCTGTTAAGGAAGTAGGAGAAGATGGCAAGCCTTATCCAGATGCTGCAGAGTGAATCCCAGCAGGAAGAGGAAGGCGTCCCACCCCTGAGCCCATTAGCACCAGCCATCTGCCTGCATGTACCTTCACCCCAGGCCTCCTCTCTAAAGCATCTCCACTGGTGACTCAGAAATCCTACTGTTCACTTTACACGTTTTGAGTTTGATTCATTTAGTCACCAAGTCTTGAGCTACTTTCTCTGCTTTTTGCCCTGTGGGTGGGGGCCAGCCTCAAGTTCAGCCCAGCAGGCTGAGCCTGGAGAGGCAATCACAGCCCCCAAATGAACTCCTTTGTCCCTGAAAGGGGCCTTTCTAGGAGGCTCCCCAGGGCCTGCTGATGTGTTCTCCCAAGGCTTCATGATTGCCTCTCCACCTGTCCCCAGAGGGATCTGATTGCAGCTCTGCTCTCCCCTGGGCCTTTTCTATGCTTTTTACCCACTTCCAGCCTGTCTCTGAAGGCCTGATTGGCCTCTCCACTTCTCCCAGGGCACCAAAATTGTTCTGCAGCTCCTCTTCAGCTGCCTCAGCCATCTGACCTCTGCCACACTGGTTTTTGGGTTTTCCTTACTCCATGAGTGTCCATTTGAACACAGGTACATGCACACACATGCATACAGCCCATTGTAAAAACTCCTCTGGATCTTTCTCTCAGCACTGCTTAATATAATTCCCACTTTCTCCTAAACCTAACTTCCCGGTTAACCCCTGACTCAGACTAGCCAACCAGGGCCAAGTTGGCCACACCCTTTTCTTTAGTTTACTTGGAGCTGGTAGAAGAGGCTAGAGGCCCAGGTATTGTGTGCTTCACACATCATCTCTCTAATTTACTTTATTTTATTTTATTTTTTTTTTTATTTATTTATTTTTTTTTTGTGGTACGCGGGCCTCTCACTGTTGTGGCCTCTCCCGTTGCGGAGCACAGGCTCCGGATGCGCAAGGCTCAGCGGCCATGGCTCACGGACCCAGCCACTCCGCGGCATGTGGGATCTTCCCAGACCGGGACACGAACCCGTGTCCCCTGCATCGGCAGGCGGACTCTCAACCACTGCGCCACCAGGGAAGCCCTCTAATTTACTTTAACACAGGGCCCGTAGCCACTTCTGAGAGATCAGATCAGCTTTACTTTGAGTGGTTTCTTTTAGCCATGTTGGAATTTTTTCCTCCCTTGTCATAAAGTAATGAGTGTGCTTCCTGGGGTGGCAACAGTGAAGAGACATTGAGTCTTCACGTCACATCAGCACGGTTGTGGAGGCCATGAAACAATCTTATCATCAAAGTGCTTGGTAACAGCTATAAAAACGTAATCACAGGTGGCAGAGGGCATGAAATGCGTGGCTCCATGCTTAGTTCTTAGATAATAGGGGCATTCATGGGTTTCCAAATGGAGCCCTTGGTGTTTCCAGTCCTGTGTCTTCCCAACTTCTCAAAGGACTGCTTTGCTCCATTTGTCTAAAGGTCACTGCCTTTAGGAATAGCCTCAGGGGCTGCTCTACCTGTCGACCTTCTGCATGAGCCTTGTGGAGCTGGTTATGGTGGAAAGGGAACTGGAGAACATTCTTCAGCCATGGCACTGTATAGATTTGCTCTTCCAAGGAAAATTGCCTTGGGAATAGCACTTCTAACATGGCCAAAGCTGGGGATTGAGGGGACAGCAGAAGGTAGCTTGTGACATTTTCCCAGAATTTTTTGTAATATCTGATTCTTCATTTGAGATTTCTCTTTTTGAATAAGATACACAGGTAGTTCATGTAATTCAGGATTTGGATGTTCTGGGCATCATACTGTGTCTTTCAAAATTCAGTAAAGGTGCGGTTAGTCTAAGTCATCTTTCTGTAGGAATCTCTTCTGTTCCCATCTGCTCTTAGACTCCCTGTTTTGTAGTATTTTGTCAACTGACCTGCATTCGTTGTGTAAAATTTGTCATTTAATTTTTGTTTTATTCCTAGCTATCAGCATAGGATGACTATGGTGACATCTTTTCAGCCTAAATCAGAGGCACTGGTGTTTGGTCGGCCTCTACAGCCTTGGTGGAGGCGTGTGTGGTTCCTTTTAGGCCTTTCTAAATATTGAGAAGAGCTCCCTGACCCCCACAATCAGCTCCATGGACCCCTGGTCCCAGCCACTGAATTTTCAGCAGTGCTTTGGGTTTGTCTTAATACTATCATGATGGAGAGAAGCTACATTTAGGATTTTTCTTTGAAGGGTTGGACAGCAAGACCTTCTACTGCATTGGATTTTTAAATAGGCTTAATGTTTTCTACTCCAGAGATCTGGATGCCTTTTAGGTAAGAAAACTAAAATATAATAGGTTGGTTTTAAGATCACAGTGCAAGTTTGTCATAATCACTTGAATAACTTTTTTGTGTGTATCTATTGGGTATAAGCCAGTGGGCTAGAAGCCCAGGGGTGACAGAAAGGGGTGAAAGTTGCAGACCCTACCCTCGAGGGGTTTCTGTGTAAGAGAACAAATAAAGTATAAATAAAATTAACCACATTCAGCAGTAATGAATGAGTTTAGACCACTAATTTGTGAAGATTTCAGAAAATGGGAGAGAAATTGATTTATTTAAAAAGATAGTTTATAGAGATGGAGTTCACATCACAAAATTAACCATTTGAAATGAACAATGCAGTGACATTTAGTACATCCACAATGTTGTGCAGCCACCACCTCTACCTAGTTCCAAAATATTTCCATCACTACAAAGTAAAACCCTTTATCTACTGAGCAGTATACTGATTCCTCTCTCTCCCAAGCTCCTGGCAGCCTCTGATCTGTGTTCTGTCTCTAAAAGTTTGTTCTGGATATTTCATATAAATGAATCATACAATGTGTGACCTATTTGTCTGGCTTTTTTGCTTAGCATAATATTTTGGAGGTTCATCCATATTGTAGCATGTGTCAGTACTTAATTCCTTTTTATGTCTGAATAAGGTTCCAATGTATGTATATACCATAATTTTTTAACCATTGATGGACATTTGGGCCATTTCTACCTTTTGGCTATTTTGAATAGTGCTGCTATGAACATGTGTGTACATGTGCTTGTATGAGTATCTGATTTCAGTTCTTTTGGTTATGTACCTAGGAGTCAAATTTCAGGGTCATATGGTAAGTCTATGTTTAACTTTTTGAAGAATCACCAAATCCATAGGCTGAGCCATTTTGAGTTCCCACCAGCAGTATATGAGGGTTCCAGTTTCTCCAAGTCCTCTCCAACACTTGCTCTTTTTTTTTGTTTGTTTGTTTGCTTGCTTTTGTTCTGTTTTTTTATAGCCACCATAGTGGGTGTAAAGTGATACCACATCATGGTCTTTATTTGCATTTCCTTATTGATTAATGGTATTGAACATGTTTTCATGTGCCTGCATATCTTCTTTGAAGAAATGCCTATTCATGTCCTTTGCTCACTTTGAATTGGGTTGTCTGTCTTTTTGTTGTTGAATTGTAAGAATTATTTATATATTTTTGATATTAGACCCATATCAGATATATAATTTGCACATTTTCCCCATTCTTTAGGTTATATTTTCATCTTCTTGGTAATGCTCTTTGTTGCAGTTTTGAATTTTGATGGTCTAATTTATCTGGTTTTTGCTTTTATTGCTCATTTTTTATATTATATCTAGGAATCCTTTGCCAAATCCAGAGTCATAGAGATTTATCCCTATGTTTTCTTCTAAGAGTTTTATGGCTTTAGCTCTTATATTTAGGCTGATGATCCATTTTGAGCTAATTTTTGTACATGATGTGGCTATCCAGTTGTCCCAGTACCATTTGTTGAAGGGATTCTTCTTCCCTGTTGAATAATCTGGGCACCTTTATCTAAATCAGTTGGCCACAGATGTTTATTTCTGGACTCTCAGTTCTATTCCATTGTTCTGTATGTCTGTCCTTATGCCAGTATTACACTGTTTTGATTACTGTAGTTTTGTAATAAGTTTTGAAATGGGGAAATGGGAGTCTTGCTAACCTTTTTCTTCTTTTTCATGATTGTTTTGGCTATTTATAACCCCTTACAATTCCATATACATTTGAGGAATTGGCTTTTCCATTTCTGCCAAAAGACCATTGGAATTTTGATAGGAATTGCTTTGAATCTGTTGGTCACTTTGGGTAGTATTGACATTTTAACAATATTAAGTTTTCCAATTCATGAACATGGTGTGTCTTTCTATTTACCTAGGTCTTCAGTTTTGTAGTTCTTGGTGTACAAGTCTTATACCTCTTTGGTTAAGTTATTCCCTAGGTACTTTATCCTTTTGGATGCTATTATAAATGAGTAGTTAATTTCCTTTTTGGATGGTACATTTCTGGTATATAGAAACACAACTGATTTTTTGTGTGTTGGTCTTACACCTTGCAACTTGGCTGAATTCATTTTATTAGCTTTGAAATTTTCTGTATATGGAATCACTTCATCTGTGAACAGAGATGCCTTTTATTTCTTTTTCTTGTCTAATTGCTCAGGTTAAAACTTCCAGCACAGTGTTCAATAATAGTGGTGAACACAAGCATCTTTGTTTTTTTCATGATCTTAGAAGGGAATGGTTTCAGTGTTTTACCACTGAGTATGATGTCAGCTATGGGTTTTTCATAAATGCTCTTATCATGTTAAGGAACTTCCCTTCTATTCATAGTTTTCTAAGTGTTTTTATCAGGAGAGGGTGTTGGTTTTTGTCAAATGCTTTGCCTACATCATTTGAGATGTATGGTGGGTAGAATCTTACAGAAAGAGGAGGAGTGGATTGATAGAGACAAAGAGAAGTGTGGAGTCTGGAGAAGTAAGTAGCTAAAGTACAGTGCTAGGAACTCGACTAGATTCTGCAGAGATTACTGCACAATCTAAAATCACTGGAAGAGAATACAGCAGAACAGAGGACCAGATAACAAGCCTGGAAAGGGCAGATTCTGAGTATACTGATAAGGACCTTGAATGCCAGAATGCCTTGAGCTAGTGGACCTTTGTAAAGTTTCTGAACCCAGTTGAACTAGGAATTGTGACAGCTCATTATTCTCTACTTTTGTGTTTCCACTTCTACTTTTCTGCTGACTTTTTCATCCATCTAACTATCCTTCCTTCTTAATTTTGGTAGTGAAGTGTTATGTACACTTTATGAACAAAGGAAATATTGGATTTCTTCAATACCATGTAATGAATCCTATGATTTTTTAAAATTCAGGATAAAAACAAAATTAAGACGTGAGCCAACTCTTTTTGGTGGTTCATTTCTAGTTATGTACAGAGACAGACCTGGTAACAAGCCAACAGCTTTTGTCAGGGCTGTAAATTAGACTGGAGAGAAGAATGAACTGCACATTCCTAGCTCCTGGGCCAAGGTTCCTGAAATTTCTGCCAGCCCTCTTGCAGACAGCAGCATGGTTCCTCAGCTGTCCTCGTCAGGGAGACAGATGGAACCTCAGGGGCTTCCTGTTCAGGCGTCTCAGAATTCAGAGTTGTTATGATGTGTGGGCTTTGAAAATGCCACACTCCAGGGAAGCTGAGTTTCTGCATCTCAGGCTTTCTCATATTGAGCATGTGTTCTTTTCCATCTTCATGGCATTAATTTTTGTTATGTGTGCCTCCAGGCTTTTTCCTGGAATCTCAACAGAGGATGGGTCCTGGCTGTGCTAGAAGCTAGACTCATTCAGTGTACTCAAGGTTTGCCTTCCCGCATGCTCTCCGGCCCCGTTCTCAGGTCAGCCTGGTTCCCCTCAACCATTTCATGGGATTCTCCTCCCTCCAAGTAGTGGACTCTGACCTAAGGAGCAGCCTATGTCAATGGCCAACGCCTGTCACGAATGTGACTATCTAGCTCTTTAACCAGGTGCCTCTGTCCCTTCTGGAGACCTTCCAACGTACTGTTAACGTAAGTGCAGGGACAGAAGAGCCCAGGAGCACCTGATACAAATGTTAATGGCTTTTTCATTAGGACACTTCCTCACAGAATTCCAACTGTTGGTGTCAGGAGGTGACAGTGAAGCATCTCTTGGATAAGAAGGATGTGGAGAACAGCAGAGATCAGAAATGGAAAGATGAATATGATTCAGTCATCAGAAAGCTATTTGACATCTAAGTTTTAGCCAGCGGGGGGTATGGCTGCATGGAAAATGCATACATACATCTGTTGTCGCAAGGCCACAATTTCCTTATCACCATCATCAAGCAGTATTAATGAAGAAGCCAATTGTGCATAACACGGTGCTGTCCCTGTATGCAGCTATGCAATAATGCTTCCCAGTTAAATTGACTATGGATATGTAAAGTGATTAACTAAGACTTGACAGTTAACGCAATTCTTTAATTGCAGCAAGCATCTGAAGTAAATATGTGAGTCTAATATTTGAAAAAGCCTAGAACTAAAAAGTCTAAATTTGGGAAGTAAAGCATGCTCTTTCACTTTGCACAAAGGGATCTTTCTCTCTTAAAAGATTCACAGGCTTTTATGCTGCAACATCTAATACAGATTTTATTTTTCTTTTTAAAAAAGTCGGTTTGTTAAGAATTAGGAAAGCCATACAGGTTAATTACCAAAAAAAATTGAACAATATAAAAAAAAGTATCCAAACTAAAAAGCAAAAGCCACCAACCCACCCCAACCCCGCTGAACATGCATCCACTCCCACAGGGTGACCACTATTAACATTTCTCTATTGCCTTCCTATCCCTTTTTTAAGTACAGATGTATGTGTCTGTGTGTTCAATGATTGCTTTAAATTCATATTAATAAATGTATATGTTTTCTATGATTGGCTTTGCCTGCATGGAAGAATTATTGTTTAGACCTGCTCCCTTAGCTTCTAGAAGAGAAAAGCCAATAGCCTTGCCCTTGATTCTGCTTATTGCAGCAGGAGTAAGCTTACTGTTCACCACCTTTGGCTTTACTTTTTAGATGACTTATTTTTATCGGTTTTAATGCCACCACCAATTGGCCATTATGTCTTCACATTCAGAGTGTGTTTCTTTTGTTTTGGGTGAAGATAATTTCTGCCACTGAGTGCCCATTTTGCTAAGAATGCCTTTAGCAGAGGTGGAGCACCAGGACTACCTCTTTGGTTTTCACAGGGACAGTTGCCTCTGAGGCTATAACTCTTAATTGAATTAGCTTCATGATAACTTTTTTTCAATTGACAGGTGTATGTGCGACCATCAAGACTCTATATGCTCAGTGAAACATAAACATATCCTCTTCCATGGCTTTTCCCTTAGAAGCTTACTTATCTGCCTCAGCGTCCTCTGTCTCAGCCTTGTTTTGTTTTGAAGTTCGCAGTTTGTTCTTGGACACTGTAAACCCCGTTCATTGACTGTGGTATCGGCTACTGATTCAGAAATCCAGTCCCTGAAGACTGAAAACTCAGCAGACATGCACAAGGTGGGCCCCTGCTTTTGCTAAAGTCTCTCTTCATCTCCAGGAACTGAATTTTTCATGCAGTAATTAAAATTTGTAGGTCAAGCCTCCCATGGCACCGTTTGCTGCTAATATGGGAAAGCAGTGATCAGATTCACTTACGCTGCTCTTCACTGAGCTGAGACTTAAAGGATGAAGGGTGACATTTTCCCCTATTTTGTAAATTAATGCCATTGATCTGCCTAACAAGAACAAAGTTAGGCTTCAAAATACCAAATGATAAAGAGATTAAGACTTTAAATGGCTTTCCAAAAGGCAACCTCTATTGTAAGGCTCCAAGCTGACTATTGAACTTTCAATTAGAATTTCTAATAGGCTATTGACTTAAATGGATAAAATGTTACAAGTGATAGCTTTCAAGATGACAAAGATTGCTTCTTACATTCTAGAATATTAGTTTATGTAGCGTGTAGCGTTCTGGAAGGTGCATAAGCAGAATGAATAATAAACTGTTGGCCTCCCTTTGTAGAGTGTCAGCTGCATCTGTGGTATAGCTTTCTCAAAGATGAATAAATGCATTTTTTAAAGTACATGCAGTTTTGCAATACTTTGTCTTTTCATATTTTCTCACCATGGGCTTCACAAAACCTTTCATGGCATGCAAGTCCCTTAGTCTTTGGCACTGTGGTGGTGTCCTTTTTTTATGAAAAGCCGTCAGTGTGGTATGTGTTTCTCTGTGTGCACACACAGGCGTTCCTGCATGCTTGCATGTATGTTCACAGTTGGGACTCCCGCCGATGTGTTGTCTGTCGTTGCTCTCAGCCTCAGTTTACTGTTCTTAGAAGCTGTGATTCTCCTCCCCAGTGGGCTTCCAGGGAAGTGTGACTCAGTCTGAGCCTTGTTATGAAACACTAGCTCTAATACATTTTTTAAATACTAATTTTTCAAAGACCAGCTACCTCTTCTAGGATAAAGGGTTAATATTATGCTTATGTTACAGTGCATTAAAAACTCTAATTAAAACAGCATTACATTCCCATCTGCCAATCTCCAGTAATCTTCTTTAATTGCAGTAATTAAACTATATTTACATGTTCAGAATACTTGTAATTTAGCAAATTGCACTCTCTGCTCTACATTTAATCAAACAACCAGTTCCAGTATATTTAGTGTGGAAAGAAGTAATTTCAATGTTTTGATTACTGTAGCAGATTTGACAGAGTAAGTGCCCCTCTAGTAGAGGGCTTGAAAGGGAAGGCAAACATGAAATATAGTCATGGTTTTGATTGTCATGTGAATGCCTAATTACATGTTGGAGGATTAACTATTAAAGGGTATCATGGTTGCACTTGATGTTTAGATGCAGCCAACATTACAGATAGCAAAGACTGTCTTATAGGGAAATTTGACAAAAGAAGCTAAGTTTTCTCTCTAAAGGTTGGGAGATCATTGCAAATTTTAGTGAAAATGTTGCCTCAATTGTATAATTGCCATTGTGTCTCCTGCCTGTGATATTAAAGCCTACTGTGCAAGGTGATTATTTTAGTCTCCCCAACTAGAGTCCAGAAGAAATTCAGTGGGAGGCAAAACACAGGGAAATGTTCATAGCGATGGCAGTTCAGGAGTGAGCCCCTCCACAGCTCTGCCTTTTGTGTGGTGTCTGGGTTAGCTCCGGAGGAGACACGAGGTTTCCTGACAAGGCCCCTTCAGTAGAAGTCAGGCCTTTTCCTTCCTACCTTTTGTGCCAGACCTTTCCACCTAACCCATCTCCATAGCCCCCTCTCTGCTTCTCGCTTTCCTCATTTTAAAAACAGAAGTAATAATGTTGTGAATATTGATTGGAATCAAAGAAACAATCTCTTCATCACTTTAAAAGTACTTTTGTTATTGTTACCATCTAGTTGTACCAGTACAATAGTTTTGGTTTCTTTATCTGTATAAATTTGACTGGGATATTGGGTATTGCCATCACATCTCTGCTTTCCAAAATAACATGTCAATTTATTCAACGTAGAACTTGAAATAATATTCTCTCTTCCAGTAACTTCTTTCTAATTGGATGATGTTAACAGTATTTTCTAGAATTTGTATCTCTCCTCACTTCTGGGCCATCTATTGTATTAATAAGGATTATGCATTAGTGAAAATGAAAAGACAGTCTAGCACTCCTGTTGAGTACGAATGCTAAACCTTGGCTCTTGATCATGTGAAAAGAGCAAGCTACTGAATTGTTAAAAATGACATGTGGCGGTGAGAACCTGAGGTTTTCTGCATGGTTCAGTTAGTAACTTGCTAGATCATATTGAGCAAAGGGCTTCATTTCTTTAGGTCTTACATTGTTAGAGATGGGGCAGAGAGTAGGGCTTGGATTTTTTTTTTCTTTTTCTTTTTTGGCTCATGAAGCAGTCACTTATGTGAAAAACCTTGACCAAAAGAATACTGGACTGTAGACTGTCAGAGAAGAACATTTGGTTCAAATCCAGACCCATTTCTGTGTTACATTAGTGAAAATTTAACTCCTGACCAATGACTTGATATCAGTTTTCTTCCTGCTGCCCACTTATAGAGATTCTGATTACTTTATGATGACTACTTTTAAAAGTGTATTGGACAAAATTAAGCCTTATGGTGAAATTCAAAGCAAAATACTGCACTAAGAAGGTCTGCAGGTGCTAGAGATACTTTAAAAGGAAAAGAGAAGTGATTTGAAGTTGAGGACAGGGCCAGCCAGGATTGAAATTCCAGGTCTGTCACATAGCTATTTAATCCCAAGAAAACTACCTGATCTTCTTGAGCCTCTGACGTCTCATTTATAAAATGGGGATAAATATATACATGGGGACCTCACTTCTAGTTTTTCTCTCTTATCACCTATAATGTGTGTTCACATATAGGTAGACACACACACACACACACACAATAATAACTTAAGAGCCTTTGGAATGATGTATGCTTTAAAGACAAATAACAGTGCAGAAAAGTATTTTTAAGAATGCAGCATAACTGTCGTAAGAAATATGCATAAATGGTGAGGTATACCTAGAAACGGGAATCCCCAGATTTTTTCCAAACCTTATTATAACCATTTGTTTTAGTCCCTTGTTCTAACAAGTACTACTTTCTGAAATTGTTAACAAAAGACACAATTGAAGGATCTAAATCTTGCTACTTCTTTCACACTCTCTGCTTAGAGGTGTTAATGAGCAGCAGAATAACCCCAGAAAGTCCATTAATCCAAACTTCATCAAGTCATGTTATGGGTTATTAAGAAATAGACTGTAGGAGACACACCTACCTGGCAGCTAGCATCTCTGCTTTCCAGAGGGTGCTACGGACGCAGAGTTCAGTTCTCATTCTTGACCCTCCCTGGAAATTTAGGAGTTAAGATCAGCATCAGTGTACTCAAACATGTGAATCTTTGTCTTTTTGAAGACTTTCTACCTTGGGGTAGGAAATGGGCACCCTGGATACAGAGAGAATCTCTAGCATTTAATTCCAAAGCCAGAAGTTCTGACATTTACATTTCTGCTAATTTCACACATCATCTTGCAGCATATAGGATCTGGGCTCCTACCAAGAGGACTGCAGACTCTTTTTGAAAAAGTGCTTTTTGGGGGGTGTAGGAAGGGTGTTGAGCTGCAGAGGCATTTCATTAATAGTGTTCTTTAAATGTCCAAGTGGACATAATATATAAATACATGAAACTCAAAGCCCTCCTCTGAACTTCAGTTTTCTAAGAAAGCTTTACTACAGCCTTCATCCTAATAATATGGCTGATTTCCTATTATCCAGTGTTTACTTATACTGTATAATGTTTACTGTATAATGAATTTATCATATAATAAGAGACCCTGATTTATTAGCTCTTCATTATTCTCATTCCATCAGCTTCCTGATAAATGCTGCAACCCTTGGCAGGGACATGAGTCTCAATCAGGTGATATCATTGCTTTTTAATGAACTCTTCTTCTCGGAGTAACAACATTACATGTGAAATTCCTTATTCTGCATTATTAACGGGCCCCAGAATAAAAGGCACAAAGGCCCTGAGAAGGTTGCACTGAGAAATGGGGAAGAATTCATTACCAGTTCAATATACTGCTGGTTAGCAGTCTTTGATCTATCATATTTACCCTTCTGAAGCAGTAAGACAGCATGGGCGGAGCAGCAGTGAACTCTATCTAGCATGTGCAGGCATTTTGTAAGTGTGGCCTCAGTTGTTTAATGCCTAGCCTGACTGCTGGCATTTAACCCAGTGACAACTTTCTCAGAGGCAGCACGGAAAAAAAGTGATATTTTACAACCTGAGAAGTTAAGCGCTGAGATAGTTAGGGCCCAGCTCTCATTAGCTGAATGGTAGATTTTTCTAATTAGTCCTTTCTAGTGCAATTAGCACGAAAGAGTCTAATAACCTCCTGTGAAATCAGTCTAATGCTTGGAAAAGAATGCCCTTGGCTTCTCTTTCAGATTGGATTTTAGGATTTTCGGTTCACCTCCTTACAGAATGGAACCTGTTAGTGAGTGTTTATTTAAGGTGTGAGCACAGATCTGCAAAAGGGGCAAGACATGGACAACTTGTTGGCTCTCAGTGGAGGTATAGCTGGCAGTTGGCAGTTATCAGTGTTATCTCTTCAACTAAAGAGTCTGTTTTCCTTGCTTTCTTTCATTTACAACTTGTTGACTTGGGCCTGGAACGGCCCCAGTTCATCATGGCGGCACCTCCTGAGGGCACGAAACATACTACACATTAGACTCAAAGTGCACTTGGAGGCCTGGGCTACCCGGCTGGATTCCCCAGCCTCTGCAGTGCGGATTCCCCATCAGTTTGGCCTAATCAGTGCCTTCAGTGCTCTGTCTCTCCTCTCTCTCTCTGCCTTGGCGCCACATTAGATTTTGAAGTGTTCTCAACTTTCTAGTGCCCGTCCATCACTTCACGTTTCTTAAGGGAGCCAACTCTGGGTGTCTCAGTTGATAATGTTCGTGTTTAACTGGAAAGGAAACCGTAATGACAGCACATGGTCCCATAGCATAGAAACTGTTGTCCCTTTTGGGGGAAGCCACTTGCTTGCAAGTAGGTGAATGAGAAGATGCTTAGTATGTGCAGATTCATCACGAACTAGAGGAAGGTATGGGCCTCCTTGCTCACCAGGCTGTAGAGGCTGAGAATATGCAAGCTTGCATTGTCCATGCCATGAATGCTCAGTAGAACTTCCTGGGATGAGGAAAGTGTTCTGCACCGTCCAGTACAGGAGGCACTGGCTACGTGCAGCGATTGTGCACTTGAAATTTGTGGCTGAGGGACTACATTTTTAAAAAATAAATAAATAAATTTATTTGTTTGTTTGTTTGTTTATTTTTGGCTCTGTCGGGTCTTCGTTGCTGTGTGTGGGCTTTGTCTAGTTGCGGTGAGCGGGGGCTACTCTTCATTGCGGTGCACAGGCTTCTCATTGTGGTGGCTTCTCTTGTTGCGGAGCACAGGCTCTAGGCACATGGGCTTCAGTAGTTGTGGCTGGCAGGCTCAGTAGTTGTGGCTCGTGGACTCTAGAGCACAGGCTCAGTAGTTGTGATGCACGGGCTTAGTTGCTCCGCAGCATGTCAGATCTTCCCGGACCAGAGCTTGAACCCATGTCCCCTGCATTGGCAGGTGGATTCTTAACCACTGCACCACCAGGGAAGTCCTAAATTTTTATTTTACTTAATTTTAATTTGTTTAAGGAGCCCCATGTGGCTAGTTGGTACCATATTGGACAGGGCAGGTCTAGACCTCTTCTACCTCCTGTCACCACCCTCTGCAGCGTGCACACAGCTGCGTCTGTACCGACAGGAAACGTGCTACCCTCTGCTCCCCCTTCCTCTCCGTTTTCCTCATCCTGGTCTTCAAACCAGTCAGATTTTTCTCAGTGCTACTAGGAGTTCAAGACAAGGCATTCTCTTGGCTTGTGTTAACTGGAGATCATTCTGTATTCCACTAAGCCAGTGTTTTGTCCTAACATTGGAAAAGACCTTGTAGTTTCTAAAATAGCCAAAATACTGGTTTGTTTCTAAGAGGAGAGGTGGGAGGAATCAGTCAACTGAAGCTCATTTGTGGAACCTTCCAAATCTCAAAGACAGGACAGTATCGAACATCTCTCCAAAGAACTAGATTAAGTAGATACAAATGGCTTTTGCAAACTCCCTGTGATGTTTTAATTGTAGTTAATTAAAGTAAACAAAAAAGGAATATTTAATCATCTTTATCAATGATGTCTAACAAATGTGCTAACTTCGCTCCTGGTAGCCAGCTACGCTGTCATGGAACTGACTCTTTAATTCACACTGAAGGAAAGTCAACAACCTGGACGCATAGACCTGCCTGTGCTATGACCAGTCTGGCTCCTTCTCCAGTGGTTGGAAGTCGCATTTTGTTGCTTTGGCCCCTGGAAATGATCCTGTTTAAAGGAGGGAAGACAGAACACTAAGGTTGTATATTAAACAGAACGCACATTCGTTTATTCAACAAAAATTTATTGAAGGCCAGCTCTGTGTTAGGAATTGTGGTGATCTCCAGGGATGCGTCCATGGAAAGACACTATGTACCCCCAGCGGGCTGTAACCTCCAGCAACTGACAGGTAGACAGATAATACTCTGTGACACGTGTTGTAATAGAAGTAAATACAAGGTGTGCAGTGGAATATGCAGGAGGGAAACCAAGTGGTGACTTTAGGGGAGGCTGCCGAGGTGGAAACATGTAAGGGAAATTTTATATATTTTTTATGTGTTAATGTAAATGAATATAAGGAGACTCTTAGGGAATTATAGGACTTTTCCAGGGGTAAAGAGCAGGTAGGGGGCTTCCCTGGTGGTGCAGTGGTTGAGAGTCCGCCTGCCGATGCAGGGGACACGGGTTCGTGCCCTGGTCTGGGAAGGTCCCACATGCTGCGGAACGGCTGGGGCCGTGAGCCATGGCTGCTGAGCCTGTGCATCCGAAACCTGTGCTCCGCAACGGGAGAGGCCACGGCAGTGAGAGGCCCGCATACTGCAAAAAAAAAAAAAAAAAAAAAGAGCAGGTAGGGCTTCCATGAAGGGGACTGTGGTGTAGTACAGCTCAGATGTGTGAAGCAACACTGTATGTTTAGGGGCCTGCTGAGAGAAACGGAATGCCAGTATTTGGTGTGAGATTGTGAGAGTCTGGGAGATGAGGATGGAAAGGCAGCCCCCGCTCAGATCCTGCAAGCAAGCGGGTATATGGTGTGGGTGTGGTAGAGCATTAGGGTTTGATACTAAATTTTAGAAAATTAATGGGGCCAGGATTAGGATGAGGCAGAAGAGGCACACAAGGTACAAAATATAAGGAAGCACTGACTCTGAGTTCAAGTTCAAGGTTGGTCCTTATACCACCCTGAGATGATGGCCTCCTTAAATTTTGTGTCATAGTCACCTCACTTGCCTTGCCCTAATCCAGGCCCCTAAACATGACTCTAGTTTTTATGCAGAGGAAAGGGTTGAAAGGGAAGTGGATGGGAGTGTGAACCAAGGCAGTATGGTGGACACGGCAGAGCAGAAATTAGACATCTTTACAAGGTAAAGGCAAAAAGACCTAGTGAGAGAGAAACCATGAGGCATGTGAGAGCAGAACCGGATTGTCCTGCCACTGATTCTGGGGATTGTCCTGTCGCCTGACACTGTGTTTTCCCTAATTTCTCAGTTTCTGCCCTGTTCTGTCGTCACACCCAATGCAAGTCCAGCCCCTACCTACCTACTGAGTCTGACGCCCTTGACTGTGTTTTGAGAGAAGGCCATGAGAGCTGGATTTTTCTTTAAACGTGTCTGACTTTAGTTAGATCTGCTGTACTGGATGGTGTTAACACATGTAGAGAATTGCAGTCTTTCTGGCTCTCTAAATTCAATGACCTTATTTTAAAAGATGATCAACATGGCTTAGAACCTTCTGAGGATTAGGAGACATTTTAGCAAGTTTATCAAGAATAAGCAAAGATGACATTTGGCAAGCAGTATTTCCCCTCAAAAAAACCATTTGTTTTGGAACGAAACTTTTTCCATTTGACAAGTTTAGAATTACCAATACTGCTTGAAACTCCCTCCTTCCTCCAAACTCTGGGATGTTTTCAGGAGGGACTGTTTCCTTCAAAGGCATCCAAGAATATAGTTAATTGGGAAAACATGCAGGAAAAGACATCTCAGGCTGCCCGCTGCACTCTTCCAGCATATGCTATTACTTGTCTCAGATAAGTAGACAGGTGGCTGTTTGCAAAGCAGGGTCTAATGTGCCTTTGACTCCGAGAAGTTTGGAAACAAAGCCCTCTGTACAGCGAGCGTCTCACTGTCCCATGAAGTCCTCCGGTCTTGCCTGTTCCCTCTCACCTGTGTCTGAAGGAACATGTGGAGAACACGTGGTATTCTACAGAGAGAGGGTTGCTGTAGTGTAACTTAACACTCGCCCAGCATTTATGGGGATTAGAATCACAACATCTCAGGGTTGGATGAGTATTTGAAGGTCATCTAGTCCAACTTCCATCTGGAAAATCTCCCATTCAGCTTTTCCCCAAAATGGCTGAATAGTAGCCATAACCCCCTGTGACCAAGTGTTCACTGCCTCTTTGGTCAGTGCTCGCCAGACTTCCTGACCCTCATGAGTTAACTGCCTTTCCTCATTCTTCTCTTTAGTGGTAACTTCTCTGATAGTGTGTCATGCTTTCCAGCCTATGTGTATGTCCTCTTAAAATCACCTTATCCCGAGAACCTCCCTGTTTAGCTCCTGCTTGATCCAGCTCTCCCTGCCCCCCACACCCGTTCTCCAGTTGCAGCGTCACAATTTCAAAGTTCCTCGATCCCCTGAGCCGTTATCTTTCCAAAACCTTTTACTATGAATGGTAGACTCTATTTTTTCCTAAGAATTATAGTACTAAGACTACATTTTTTCCCAAGAAAATATTTCCTATTATTTTTCCTAAGAGTTTCCTAAGAATTATAAACAACCGAGGTGGTAGGGGTAAGTGGCTTGGTGACTCTGTACAGGCAGACAGAAGACCACCCACCTCCTTCTCACCCATGTGAGCAACATAAAGCTGCTACCTTCTGTGTAGCCAGGAGTCCACACCGCCCCAGTGCATGTTTCCTCCCTGGGCTGTTGTCTGGCTCTGTGCGTGACTCACGTTTGGGGAGCCTGCCTCTCCTTCCAGCCACACGGAGTGCTGGTAACTCCTCACGCTGTTGTGCCCTGTGCCTGGGTTCCCACTGCTGCTCCGCCCTGTCCCCCTGCAGCCACATCACACTCATTGAGGTGCTGCTGCCCGGTGACAGCTTAGCTCCCCTGATCCCGCCCTACCTCCCTGCTCAACCCCAGGTTTGAGATGTGCCATCACTAAGGCCTCCCATGATACCTAAGCACATCTCTGTCATGGTCCATCCATTGCTTTAAAATTATCCAGATGTGTGCTGGTCTCTTCCATTAGGCTGTAATTTCCTTGAGGACTGGTACCGTGCCTCACTCAGCTTGTGACCTCAGTGCCAAGCCACATAATAGGTGCTACTTAATAAATGCAGGCATGTGTGAATGAGTATTCCACAGTGTTTCAGGATATTTTCTTTTCTCTAGTGTCTTTCCTCCTCTCTCCTCCACTTGAATGAGAATGGATGAAATCACGCCAACAGGAATGCAGGAAGCAGAAGAGAATCTCAGCCACCCAACAACCCTTCCCCATCTTGGGTGCAGAGACCTGTCCTCAGGACCCCTGCTCATCTTTGCCTGCGGTGTGCAGCTGCCTTGCCTAAGATCCACCCATAGTGGGGGCTGGCCCCTGTCAGAGCAGTACAGATGGGATGTTGCCTGCAGGACTTTGCACAGTGTCCTCAGCTCCCCAACCTCTGCATCAGGCAGGGCTCCAAACCACATCTCCCTCCTTCTACCCTGTGGTACCTCCTTTATTTTATTTTATTTTATTTTTTCTTTTATTGAAGTATAGTTGATTTACAGTGTGTTAATTTCTGCTATACAACAAAGTGATTCAGTTATACATATGTATACATTCTTTTTTAAAAAAATCTTTTCCATTATGGTTTATCATAGGATATTGAATATAGTTCTCTGTGCTCTACAGTAGGACCTTGTTTATCCATTCTGTTTATAAAAGCTTCCATCTGCTCACCCCAACCTCCCACTCCAGCCCTCCCTCAGCCCCCTCCCCCTTGGCAACCACCAGTCTGTTCTCTATTTTCGTGATTCTCTTTCTATTTCACAGATAGGTTCTTTTGTGTCATAGTTTAGATTCCACATATAAGTGATATCACATGGTATTTGTCTTTCTCTGTCTGACTTACTTCACTTAGTATGATCATCTCTAGGTCCATCCATGTTTTTGCAAATGGCATTATTTCATTCCTTTTGATGGCTGAGTAGTATTCCATTGTATATATGTACCACATCTTCTTTATCTGTTCATCTGTCGATGGACATTTAGGTTGTTTCCATGTCTTGGCTATTGTGAATAGTGCTGCTGTGAACACAGGGGTCCATGTATCTTTTTGAATAAGTTTTTGTCCGGATATAAGCCCTGTGGTGCCTCCTTTAGTCTGTGGCTCTGAGAGAGATCCCCACCCCAGCCCCATGGAGTGTACCATTCACGCCACTCTCGTCTCTGCTGGCTCATGTTATCTTTTCCTGCTCCTTCGGGTGGAAGTCCTAGAGGCTGATCAACAAATTAGTTGTAAGCTTCCTAAGTAGTCCAGTTATAAACCAGCTAGTCAAGGGGAAGGAATGTGAAAGCCCTAGAAGGAGTTTGGAGCTGGGCTCACACTCCCTTCCCTCGTAGCCTGGGCTGCAGAGTCAGACTGAAGGTGCTTGTGCCCCACCCCATTCAGTCACCACCACAGGGTGTCAATGGAATTCAGCTGTGTTTTAATATCAGGGAACTGAGGCCCCCGAAGTTGAAGGGAACTTTCTAAGACCATTCACAGCTGATAATAGGCAAAGCAGGATCATACATTCAGATCTGTCCAGTTGCTTCCCTGTTTACATGAAACTAAAAAAGTTATCTGATATGTGGCTCCTTAAGTACCTTTTAATCTCCTTGAGGTAAACTCTGTGAATGATGTCGCTTCTGCGGACCCATCTTCACCACCACCACCAGTCTCTCATAATTCATCAGACACTTGCTACCTAAGAATTCCAGCTAAGTGACTGTGAACTAACAGGATTTCACCCTGTGACTTAGCAAACCCTTTTCTAGGATCTGAGTGTGTGCCCCACACCGTGGTGGAGAGCTAAAGAAGTTGGGAGGCGTACAGAGAACAAGAGTGGTTCCTGATTGAGAACTTTTTTTATAGCAAAAATGGCTGAGTTACTGACGGTCGAGAAATCTAAGCATTTTGTAGTCTCAAACCCCATATGAGGGAGATACTACTACCGTCCTCCTCCATTTTACAAACGAACAAACGGAGACCTCAGGAGGCTAAATAACTTGGCAGAGCAGGTCCCAGGCCTGACCCCGGGCTCTAACCCGGAGCCCTCTACTCCCAGACAGTATTCTGGCTCCATTTCCGGGGTGGTGACGTGGAGGCTACAGAGCAACCTGTGGGCTTAGTGAGTGTGCTGCTTGGTGCACAGCAAGACAGGCCATAATCAGCACTTGAATAATAGAATTTTCATGAGTGATTAAAGTAAAAGCCAGGATTTAGAGATTGAGAGTTGATTGTTAAAGGATAAATGATATTTGGAAGGTCTTACTGGATTTGATTAAAGTGAAATTCAAAAAGCATCACAGGGCTTCCCTGGTGGCGCAGTGGTTGGGAGTCCGCCTGCCGACGCAGGGGACGTGGGTTCGTCCCCCGGTCCGGGAAGATCCCGCATGCCGCGGAGCGGCTGGGCCCTTGAGCCATGGCCGCTGAGCCTGCGCGTCCGGAGCCTGTGCTCCGCAATGGGAGAGGCCACAACAGTGAGAGGCCCGCGTACCGCAGAAACAAAAACAAAAACAAAAAAAAGCATCACAAAGATGATTATTTACCAGTGGTACTTTAAGGATTTTTTTTGCGGCTTAAGTCATTGGCACTCCAGTGCCCAAAATCTCTGTGCTCAAAACCAGAATGTAATTGATCCTTAGAAAAGCAGAGGTTCGTGCCTCCTTTGGCAAGCTACTTTTGAGCTTTGTTACACTGACACATAATCACCCTTTGCAGACGGGGATCTTGTTTTATGGTTTTTTCCTCCTTCCGTGGTGCCTAGAATCTTGCCTTATCCATAATAGGGACTTTGAGATGGATGGACTGACAGAAATTATTTTATATTGCCTTAGGGGCTGTGAATTTAAGGAAGAGTTGATTTCTGAATGAAGTATGTTAGCAAAGATTGCTTAAGCGCAGAAGTCTTATTTCTCTTCTTAATCGCCTGAACGTCCATGCCTAAGTCCCAGTCCAAGTGTTATAACTGTGTCTCTATAAAGCTGATATTTTCTGGAAGGGAAACCAAATGTGAAATAATAGCAAGCACTGGGGCAGAGGCTACATCTCTTCTCTTGGCCACTACAAAAGGTTAGACAACAGCGGGGACTGGATCAGGGTTTGTGGTTGGAAGTAGGTATTTGGGGCAAACTTGTGATTTTAGCTCAGAGCCAGTGCTAGATGCTACAGCAACAAGATGAAAGGAGATGTGAAAGTATACGTGGGCCTTGCCCAAATGCCGGAATTGATGGGCCAGACAGATGAAAGTTGGGGGGAGTTAACTAGTAAACAGGCTTCCTCGTCATTTAAGAGACCAATTAGTTTTGATAGCTAACGTTTATTGAGTACTTACTACATACGAGATGGGATTCTAAGCACTTTACCAATATTTAATCCTCATAATAATCTGTGACATAAATACAACTGTTATTCCCATCTTACAGATGAGGAAACGGTGGTACAAGGAGTTTAAGGAACTCACCCAAAACATCACGATTCATCAGTCATGAAGCCAGACGATCTGATGATCATGCTTTTAACCCCTGCACTGTGGTGCCAGTTCTTCTGGGTGGTTTGTCTTGGTTCTCAGGTTTGTTTGGCTGGCTCTGACAATGTCAGCCCAAGACGTACATTGACCACATGGCCTGACCAGCTTCTATCAGTCCAGTGACTTTTTTTTTTTAATCTGAATCTTTGGCTACCTGTGCTCCATTTCTCTTTTCCTAGACTGTAAACTCCCTGAGGGTAAAGAATCTATCCCATTCATTTGTGTTCATTCAATTTTTGTTCAAAGGAAAACTCTGGGCTTTTTTATTCTAGATTCCTCTAAGAGCTAAATCATTCAATTGGCCACTGGGATCTTTATTGGTGTTCTTGGCCCAAGGATTCAGTCGGCAGCAACAGAGGAGGTAGCAGAATTCTCAACCGCGTTCCTCAAACAGATGTTGAGTGCCTACCATATTTCAGGCCTGAGCATACAGAAGTGAAGAGGACAGGCATATCTGTGCCTTCTCAGAGCTTACAGTTCAGCAGAGAAACATAAGACGTAAGCACAGTGTGATAGGTGCTGTTGAAAAGAAAAAACAAAAGGCCAAGAAGCTGAGATGGAGAATAATAGAAATGGAGGGTAGGGGTAGAGCCTACTTCAGATAGAGTAGCATTTCCTCCTTGAAAGTTACATTCTAAGCTGAGACTTAAAGGAGAGACAGACTTAGGTGAGAATGAGAAGACTGGACGGGAAACACTTTTTTTTTTTTTTTTTTTTTTGGCCACGCAGGGCAGCACGTGGGATCTTAGTTCCCCAACGAGGGATCGAACCCATGCCCCCTGCATTGGGAGCGTGGAGTCTTAACCACTGGACCTCCAGGGAAGTCCCACAGCAAGCACTTTCTAGACAAAGAAAACAGCACATGCAAAGGCTCTGAGGTTGGAAAGGCTTGGTGTTTAACCTGTTTAATAGTGGAATTCAAGGAAAATCATTATGCTTAGATAGTTACCTTTCATACATTCTGGCCAAACTTTTGTCTCCCAATTTGCAGCCTATTGTCTTTTGTTAGTGATTCCAAATCCACTTCCCAAAGCAATAACCAATATTCAGAGATTTTTTGACTGCTTGTTCTGGAAACAGAGTAAATCAGAGGCAGAGGCAGTTCCACACAGCTAACAAGGTGTGGAGTGTAAGTTAACTTGGTCCATTTTATTTCCTTTTGGGTCATAAGCCTTGCCTGCATGGGGCTGAGCGATAGAAATATGTCAAATTCCTTATATTTGTTATTTCTCTTTTTTGACTTACTCGAAGCATGAAAAAATTGAAATTAATAAAAGGGGAATGACTTTAGATGATCAGGAATTATTTTTTCTAAAATTTTCTAAATATTATAGTTATGTCTCTTACCCCCAGAGGTGGTAGTTTCACCATGTTGCACTCAAGAGAAAATTGCTTACAAATCCCAGGAGAGAGGTACATTCCCAGCCTCCTACAGGCTGCATTAGGTGAATGGAACAGACGTCAGAGTAGCCCACACGTGGACAGCAGCTTACTTGATCAGATCTTTCTCCTCCCCAGTATTCTCGTTGAGATCCCTTGAAAGCTCCCATTTCCCCACCATTCATGAAGGATCTGTAAATTATTTAAGAGAAGAAAACACAGCCTTTTATCCCATCGGATTTTTCCCCTCAGTCACATGAGTCTTTTCTCTGAGCGCACACACGTGGCCCAGGCTCACTGTCAGGGGAGATGTAATGCCAGCATCTGGTGTTAATATCTATTGTTGACATTTTGGGAATGAGAACATGAGCTATTAGGGAAGATGTTTGCTTGTACCTAATTAATGTCCTGTTGTATCCCCTCTTGTTGTCAGCTCTGCCTCACCACTCTGCCTTGGCATTTTCTTTTACTGGCTAACTTTAAAAGTTAATTATTTCTCTGTTGAATGTTAAATGCCACAGTTTTTTAATGCTGTTCCTTGGTATGAATTATTAGTTATCAAAAATTACAATGGTCTGTGCAATTATCGACTCTTTACCTAAAGCCTGTGTTCTTACTAACCATTCTTCTCAAGTGTGGTAGCATTTGCTGATGTCTGGCAACATGGATCTCTCCAGCAGATGTTGAGTTTTGACTCACCACATTCCTACCCCTGTCTAGGCTTCCTAGTGTATAGCAGAGACCAAGTCCTGGTAAATCATCTAATTGAAGCAATTGCATATGGGGCCAAGTCTTCCTAAGTGATTTTGCTTTAACCCAAATCACTGTTAGAACTCATTTGGCAGCTCCAGAAAATACAGGTAGAAGTGAAGAACCTCAGATAGCTTTTATAAAACATACGTCTCAGTGGGAAATCACAACTTTCTTTACTTGAGTTTGTAAAAAATAATAGTAAAAATTGTAGCTGGTAGTTATTGAGTGCCTTATTCGGTGCCAGGCTTTGTTACTAGCTTTCCCCATGGATTATTTCACTTAATTTTCTCAACAATCCTATGAAGTAAAGTATGATTATCATTCCCAACTTAAAGCTGAGCAATTTGAAACACTAAAAACTTAAGTAATTTATGCATCATCACCTGGTGGGGCAAGAGTCTGTGCCTTTACTTCCTGCAACACAGAGTTGTGTTGTCCAGGATGGTGGCCTTGAGTCACACGCGGTTACTGGGCACTTAAATGGGGCAAGTCCAAACTTATGTGCTGTAAGTGTACAATATACGCCGAGTTCCCAAGACAGTGCAAAATAATCGTGTAAAATAGCTCATTAATAAAGTGTTCATATCCATTACTTGTCAAAATGATAGCATTTTGAATATATTGGGTTAAATAAAATATGAAAGTCAGTCTCACCCGTTTCTTTTCAATTCTTTAATGTCTCTACTAGAAAATTGTAAATTTCCTATGTGGCTTGCATTACATTTCTGTTGGGAGGGCAGCTATAGAGACACACACAGGGCTCCAGAGTTTCTAGATTCTTTACTTACCTTAGGAGTTTCTGATTCTAAATTACTGAGGGAATATACACAACTTGCTGACCCTTCCCCTCCCTCCTTTCTGGTCTTTTCACTTGCAAAAATCCAGCACAAAGTATAAATTCTTATGTCTGAGTCTCCACCAAGAACCCATCTGTTGGCGCTTATCAAGTATGGAAAGATAAAACGCTGACATGTTATGCATTAACAAGATCAAAAGGAGGGCTAATGACAGAAATGTGGCTGCTGTTAAAATGTCCTGAGAGGATAATCTGGGTGGACTTTTTGTTCTCCTCAAGGCGACCCCCTTCAATGTCTTCCAGAGACCGGCTCCCCGTTCTCCTTCCGAGGCCCCCCGTGCCCTTCCTTCCAGCCCCTGCCCACTGCTTTCTCATCCCACCCTCCTCTCTCTGGGTGTCTGTGCCGCAGAGACAGCTGCTCTGCTAGGCAGGTCTGACACGAGGCAGGTCTTTCTTCCCTGCCTCTGAGAGCAGAGTGTAGAATGGTATTGCCCTCCACCAGGGATCTTTGAGAAGCTTTATGGCTCTAGCAGGCGTGGGGGAACCAATCCAGGCACTAGCAGCTGATATATGACACTAATATAGGGTTCACTTTTATTCTCAACCTAAAAAAAAGATAGATTGTTCCAAGCTTAGACAGGCTGTAAAATCGTGTGCTTCTGGAACCATGCTGCCTTCCCCCCGGGACCACTCTAATTGCCTTACATCTGTACAAAGGTTCCTTGTAATCGGGCTTTCTGCCTTCATTTGTCTTCTTTTCAGCCTCTTAGTAAAGACCTTAATTGGTCTTAGTGGGGCTTTTTTCAGTTAGTGCAACTGTACCTTTAGGGCTGAACAAGTACCAGACACTACCTGCGGGGAGAAGTGGGGAGATGGGAAAGACATCAATACTCCTTTACCTCTAACGGTTTAATTAATGTGCTCAGAACAAGGAGCGGTTTGAAGAAATTTCTGCTCCTCTGGGACCCTGCTACAGACATAACTGGGGTTAGGTGGAATTTTCTAGATTTCTTTCCTGCTGCAGTCTCTGTGAACACTCAGCCTCATAACTGTCTCACAGTAAAGCTGTATCGGGTTTCAGGCTGTCCTCTTTGGAGGATCAAGTTGCGTTACATCAATAGACTGAAGTACTAGGGGATGCATGGGTAAGGAAGTAGCCTCTAATTTCTGTTTCTTAGCTACTAATTATTTAATAATACATTTTATTGCCTATTAAATTGTGGCATAACTTGCTTGTCAGCAAAACTAGATGGAACCCAATCATTTGAGGAGAAGGATAATTGGCACTCGTACAGATGGCTTTTACTGCAAGTTGGGTTTGTTATTGCAGATCGAGTTCCTTGCCAGGTTTCTTGGTTCTGTTTGTGGGCTGGTCAGTGTTGGGAGGGGGTGACTGTATTACAGCCCAGGCGGTTAAATGTGGTAGCACTGCAAAGGCAGTGTGTACTCAGTTATAGATCATAAAGGCTTCTGCTGTGTAGGTACTTTTTTCCCTTCTCCTTCCCCCCTCTCCTCCACCCCTGGTTTTAAAGGACCCTAGTGAGTTTTGTACCGCACTGAAAATTACCTTATGTGCTGGAAAATGCATCAGTGGAGACTTTGTTTAAACAAAGGGCGTTTTTATGATGGATAGAAGAGGCCAAAACTTCTGGATTTCCAGCTAGTAAAAATTTGTGTAGGAAAATTGGACCAGTCCCAGTTCCTTAGTAGAATTTCATAAAGGTTTTCCTGTTGCTTCAAAATGACCCCTTAAGGAATGTTGTATAGATTCCATAAAATTGCCCACAGTGTTTCCTAGAGCACATTAAAAAAATGAGGGGGACACATTGTGTGTGGGATAGTTTGGTAGCAGGATTCGTTCATTGGACGGCAGAGAGGGAGAACCCAAGCATTTTAGCTCCAGGTGGGAAGTGTTAGCCAAGATCCAGAGCAGGAGGTGGATTTGGCAAGCACTTTGGTAAGGAACATTTTTGGTGGCATTGAAGGGCGTAAGCAGGGGGAGAAGAGTTTACACGCCCAAGCTCTGGGATCAAGAGCCCAGTTTTCCCATCCCCAGGGTGCATTCCTTCTTTGCCTTCACGTGGCACTCAGGTCTTACTTCCTGGGCTTATCCAGCCCAAATTCACTGACGGCCACCACCCTTATTTGAAAGTCTCTCTTGTGTTCTGACCCAAGAGGTTTATTTACAACCCAGAGTGATGTCCACCTTTGTATGTTTTCCAGATCCCGTCTTTCCATTCCTTACTACTTTGTAATTATTCTTTTGCCTAATAGTAGAATTCCTGGGGTCTAATTGTACCAGAACATGTCTCCTGTCTGTCTGCTATCTCCCTTGGCAATTGTTCTCCTCTTCCTCTAGAAGACCTACACGCTTTTGACCCTTCTCTCCAAGGTTCCAAAACCTCAGTGAAGACCTGTGAGTTTCACCAGTAAACACATGGATTTTTTAGCTATGGAAGAAAATATCTATCTTGGCTTGATATTTTAGAAAATTAGTATGAAGTAACCTTGACGTAGATAGCTCTGTTTCTTAGGGGTTGAGCTTGGGAATTACTGTAATTTAACACCTATAATAAAAGTGTTAAAAAGAGGAAGTCTTTTGTTTTATGTGTTATATGAAGGGTATGCGTTATACATTATCATTAAATTTTCTTGAGCAAAAGCTACTGGCAAGTTGAAGCCAATTTAAAGGGTGTGTATCAGAACTGAAACATGCAGCCATAAACTGATTTGGGAGCTGATTTGGGAGGTGCAAATCCTACAGAACAATGATAGCATGGAAGTTGGCAATGACCTAGAAAGTCCATAACCCTGGTGGTTATAGTCCACAGCCCACTCTGGATGGGGTGTGTGTGTGCATGTGTGTTGAGAAGTAGGCTTTAGACACATCTGTTGATTTCTTTCTCTCCTATAGTTGACTCTTCTGGGGTTTATTTGTAAATAAACTCAGCTAATAGGATTCTCTGATCAGCTCTTACTTATCCTGGTAACTTTTCTCTTGTTGATCTAGATGGGAAGACCACAATGGAGGGGCAGGATGTTTTAATCGTATGCCATTCTCTATTAAATTAAGCACCATTAAATATACTTCTGTCTCTGGGTCTCCTTTTATCAGACCCACCCCTGACATTGCAGGGCAAATGCCCCTTTGCAGCTGCCCCATGGCCACTCTCAGGCCTGCAGGTGTGCATACCAATAGCATGGCCTGGCCTCGGGAGGACAGTCCCCAGTGGAGAAGCCTGCCCACTGCAGGCCCTGGAAGGGGACTCCCCTGAGCAGGGGAGTCCTGTGTATCTGGTATGGAGAATATGGTCCAAAAGGGAAGATGTGTGAGCTGGGTGGATGCATCCTCATGACCCCATGGACTATTGCCCCACAGAAAGATGCATAGCTTGAGGAGAGCCTGAGAAGGAGCCTCTTATGCATGGATCTCAGTACAAGGGCTCAGCTGCCTGGATAAGAACAGTATTGCTTCTGCCTTTCAGTTTTAATCTTGATAACCTCACTCTACATACCCTGCAAAAACAAAGTAAAATAAAAGAAATAAAACGGATCCAAGTCTTTTCCACAAAAGCTAAATGAGATGAGTTATTGTCAACCCATCAGTGTCTATGGACACACGATGTGAACGCTTAGTCTTCAGATTCAATACTGGGAAGTCAGCTGGAATCTTGTGCAGAAAGATGTTATGCGACATGTTTATATAAGAAATGTTTTTCTCCATTAGCATTTAAAGTATCACATACTGCCATCCAGATACAAGGAATGCCATACTGTACTATGCGAGGACCATGTGAGGGAAAAGTGTGGCTAAGGAACCAGATTAGGAATGATTTTCAATTTTAGGAGAAACAAAGCGTTATACTGACATGGTTCAAACAAAGTAAGGCAGTTTGAATGTGCTAGCATTTTAAAAAACATCTTTATTCAACTTCTTTTTTTAAAAAAAATAGGATAATTGCATTGTTACTGATAGTATTTCTAATATGCAGAGGGTATTGAAACTCATTCTCCCTCCAAACTTAAATATGGTGCTTGGCCTTCTAAAATGACCCAAATTCCAGTAAGAAGTCAATGCAGCATGTTTTCTCTATTGTGCTACAGTTACCTAGATTTTTAAGAGTGGGAATTCTGACTTTGGTGTGGAAGTGATAGTCCTTAAAGTATTTGCAAGTCTTTGTATGTATATTGTTAGTTGGGTTTTTTGTGGGGGGGAGGTGGGGTGCTCATGATTTTAATGACCTTGATTTTGAGCTTTAAAAAGAAGTTTAATTGGTCTGTTATCTTCATCTGACAGACAGTGGTTAATATTATTTATTGGATAAATGAGATATATTACCCTCCAAAAGAAAAGCCTTTGGGGGAAGTATGCTAATATTGGCTTTGAAAGGGGAAAAAGGAAAATTAAGCAAGTATCTTGAAATGGGTCCTTGTCAATCTACTTTTCTCATTATCTCAAGAGATGGCAGTATTAGGAGAATAGGTTTTTAGACTCACTTTTCTCATCTAGAAAATGACAATCATACCTGTATCAGGTGGTTAGAATGCAAGAAATGCACATCTGTAAACCATGAGGCCCACGGTGGCCTCAGTGGTAGCTGTTTTCCCCACTCACCTTACTCAAAGAAAATTGGATGTAGGGAATAATTTTGTATCTTACAAATGGCTTTTCTACTTTCCTTTTCTTTCATTTCTTTTACTTTCATTTCCATTAACTTCACTTCCCAGGCTCACTCTCTCCAGTGAGACAAAAGAGGGAAATGAGCCAGGACAAGTGAGTTGCCACTTGGAATGTTTCTTCTCCCTAAAGGCTGTGTTTGTGAAGGGCTCATTGTCACCATTCTACCCAGAGGACTCTGAGCTTCTCTTTTCTGGAGTATCAGACTGGCTTTCAGGATATGCAGTATGTTTGCTCTCCAAAATAATCCTCACCACCCACCCCTCCCTGCCCCAAAGCATCATCTCTTTATAAAACTGGCCTTGGCCTTACCTGCATTTCCAGTGCCATCCTGTTTGTTACTTCTCATCCCCACTTGGGGAAGAAGTGTGTATGTAGCACATTTGTTTAAAATTGTCATCAACCAGCCCCTCATACAAATAAAGATCCTTGAAAATCAAGCTGGATATAATGATATGGCAAACTATTTAGCTTGCGTTTTTTGACCCAATGTTCATTTTTCATTATGCCTCAGCCTGCTTTCCTTTGAGCCTTGTTCTGATCTATGGAACTGTGCTTATACTCATGGCTGTTTTCCAGAGCATTGCTGGGCTGCTTGAGTTTTAAAGCTCCTGTCTAAATAATGACTAGGTTTCTGAGATGCCATCACCCACCCCCCCAAAGAATCTGGCACACTTTGAATTCTCTAGCAGCACCTGCAAAATGCTAAATCATACAGTCCAAGGAGGTCAGGCATCCACCAAGAAGCAAGGAGAGTACTAATAGAAAGGGGGAAAGATGCCCAAGTGAGCCAACTCAGCGTAATACACATGCTCCCTGGTTGAACTCACTGCCCATAGAGTTAGGTGGTTGGGTTCTGCCTCAGACCTTTCAACTCTGGAAGCTACTAAATAGAATAAAACGTGCTGTTATTAGAGAACTTTAAGAAGACCAGTTTATATATGTGTGTGTGTGTGTGTGTACACATGTATATGTGTGTGTATATACATATGTACTTACATGCCTATTTTTACATATATACACACATATGTGTTGTATATATAAGTATGCATGTGTTGATATATGCATACACAAGTAAAATACATGTTCATGCATACACTCATACATACTCACACACACTTAAAGAATTCTAATTTAGGGTAGATTTAACCTTTTGACAATTCAAAGGGAAAAGTTAAAGTCTATGAAGTGATTATTATGGAAACCCAACAGAGCCTTTCCTGGAAATGCCAGAACCACAAACATTTTTTAGCATTTGAAAAGATGACAAATGCTGATTTATGCAGACCTCAGGATTCCATTCCTAGGGCACTGTCATTTATTACTTCCATCAGCAGGAATGGTTTCTTTTAACAGCAGATTGGGTGTGTACACTGATGACAATTAAGGATGGTGAAATAATTCCAATAAAACAAGAACCAGACCAGCATGGGGAGTCAAACTAGTCTGTCCCCAAATATCCTCTCTCCTTACTTGCCTTCCTCCTCTTTCCTTCTTTTCTCTACCTGGTTTCTCTCTTCACTCCATTTCCAACCTCCTTCTTTGCCAGGGAAGGCTGAGCAGGTTTGAAAAGCACAATTCATGGAATTTCTGGCTCAGATAAGACATTCAAATCCAGAAATACCATACTAGGATCTAGTTATAAAATGTTTCTTCCCAGGGAAGGTAAAACATTCCTTGCCGTCTTAAGAAATAAGTATGTTCTCTGATATTCCAAGCCAAAAAAATTCATTTTAAGCGGGAGTATTTATCCTTACATGTGACAGGATAATAGTTCTTTCTTTGTTTTTCTTTTTTCAATCAGAAAGAAGGTTTTGTTTTGTTTTTTAAAGGAAGACAAGTTATCAACATTGCATATTCCAAAACAGGCACTTCCTATGTCCTGGGAAGGTAGGTAGACTATGCCTTAACAGGTATTCCAAATTCTTTATTCAGTTCCTGATTTTATTAGTTTAACATTTACTCAACACATACTTAAAGAACTTTTTCCCAGAACTGTGCAACTAACACATGGACATTCATAAGCCGCAGCGGTGTCCGTGAAGGTATCCACTCTTAGGTGGGAGAGAGACAGGTCCTCAGCTCTAAGTGGCAGGAATACTACAAGAAAGATAAATCATCTCCATAACTCTGAGATGACATTAGCCCCATTTAGAACTAAAGAAACAGAGACTTTGGGATACATGTCTTCTCAATCTTCTCCTGTGTATGTGTATAATTTTTTGTTGTTATTAATACACAAATGGTAACCTAATAGGGTGTAATGTTTATCCCCCTGATATTTTTATGAACAATGTATCTTTTCATTTTGTTAACTACTGTTCTACATCTGTTTTTGTTCCATTCCATGGGTACACAGTAATGCAGATAACTAATCTCTAATTACTACATGTTTAAATTCTGTCCAGTTTTTCGTCTTGGTGTTCATTAAATGTTTTCGAATTCCTTAGAACATAATCTTGGAGATGGAATGGAAATTTTTGAAGGTTTTGGTAGTCTTATTTATTTATTTATTTATTTATTTATTTATTATTTTTTTTTTTTGTGGTACGCGGGCCTCTCACTGTTGTGGCCTCTCCCGTTGCGGAGCACAGGCTCCGGACGCGCAGGCTCAGCAGCCATGGCTCACGGGCCCATGGGATCCTCCCAGACTGGGGCACGAACCCGTATCCCCTGCATCGGCAGGCGGACTCTCAACCACTGCGCCACCAGGGAGGCCCTATTTATTTTTTTTTAAAGAAGATGTTGGGGGTAGGAGTTTATTAATTAATTTATTTATTTTTGCTGTGTTGGGTCTTCGTTTCTGTGCGAGGGCCCTCTCTAGTCGCGGCGAGCAGGGGCCACTCCTCATCGCGGTGCGCGGGCCTCTCACTATCGCGGCCTCTCTTGTTGCGGAGCACAGGCTCCAGACGCGCAGGCTCAGTAGTTGTGGCTCACGGGCCCAGTTGCTCCGCGGCATGCGGGATCCTCCCAGACCAGGGCTCGAACCCGTGTCCCCCCCACTAGCAGGCAGACTCTCAACCACTGCGCCACTAGGGAAGCCCTGGTAGTCTTATTTTTTAACTGCTCTAAAATAAATATTACATTTATAGGAAGAATTCTTTATTTAAATGGAGATATTTATGCAGATGAAATATCCAAGTGTTATGGTTTGCTATTTATTATTCTCCTGTAACTCATCAGATATTTGTATAATTAATTATGCTTTTCAAACATTTTCATCCCTGTGTTCCACATATATTGCTACCCATGCACTCTGAATTCTGTACTTAAACAAAACAGCTCAAATGACACTTTTTCCTAAAAACTTTCTAAGACTCTCCCAGCCTCTTTGAGCTCTTCTTTCTTTGGCCTCTAATAGTCCTCTTGTAGCCTATTCATCTCACTTGTCAATTAACTGTCTTATAGGTTATCTTTTTATGAGTAGGATTTTATTTCTTTTAGTAGATTATAAACTAAGAACCAGAGACTATGCCTTGGACTTTTTATCTATACATAGCTAGAAGAGCATCTTACATATCATAGGAATGGAATATATTTTAATAATTATTATTTAGCATATATACATGTTTTCTTTTTGTGTCAGTAGGGTCCATGGAAGGGTACAGCCAAGTTCATGGTATTCGTATGCCTTTGAATATCATGTTGACCATTGCCTTCCTCATTTTGATGTGGAAAGAGGGAAGATTGGCTCACTGAGAAAGCACTGCATTTGTCTACATGAGAAAAAAAAATGAGCTTAGAGTTTAAACTGTCTAGCACCTAGTAGGCATTCAGTAAATAGAAGGCTTTTTTTTTTTTTAAAGACTCAAAAGTGACGTTTGCCTCTTACTGTGTGATGCCAGGTAGGTATGATACCTTCTGCTTCTCTCCGTTTCCTCGTCTGTGAGAGGTGGACTGGATTCATTCTTACTGGACTCTTTGATAACATTTAATAACTCTCTTTGGTTCTAGGCATTCATATATTGGAGGCAGAAGCAGAACTGGTCATATAAATGCTGGCTAGCGTTCAACCTTGTTTTAAGTAAATAAGATATTCTTGGATTGGTTTGAATAATTCTTGATGACAAATTCCAAAAAAAAAGAATTTCATTTAGCTCAATTTGAGCTCATATCCAACTAGCAATGGTGCTACTGTAGATAGAGTGTTACTTCTTTTCTCTGTAGTTCAGTTTAAACATCCTAAGTGTAGAAAGATTCTAGGAAAGCTTATTATAAAAAGGATCAATAGAAATTTTAAAAATTAACTGACTAATATTATTTCTTTTCTAAGACACTATCCACAAAGAAAGGACATTTGGTGAAAGGATAACTGGATCAGTTTTCCCCCCAATATGTTCCTTTTCTGCCCTGAATCTCCCACTTTATTCTGCAGAAGAGATGGTCAGTTCCATCACCCAGTGAGATACAAATATTCTCACTTCCCATTAGATTTGGGGTTCAGAATTGCATTTATTTTGATGTCTTTAAGTATTTTGTAGTTTGATGAGGAACCAATACACTTGGTCAACTATCACTTTATTAGTAAAAGAAATAAAATGCCATTCAAACTGAGAACAGATTGAAAAAAACAGTCCATCCATTTGCATGTGACATGTATAATGTAGATCACAGGTTCAAAGAAAATTATATTTCAGTGCCATGAGCACTAGAGACTTACAAAGTACCTGCAGTTGACAGGGAACTTAAATGGTATTTTTAAATACTAGAAGTTTGTAGACTGCTTCCATTCGTGTCTGACATCAGCGAGCTCTTAATAATGCAGTGTGTACTTATTTATTGAACAGACCATTTAAGTAGTAAGACATGAGAAAGTGGACACTATTATCTGGTAATTGACCATATTGGAGAGTTAAGTGTTCTGACAAGGAACTAAGTGTGTCTAACCTTCAGATAAGATCAATTTTAAGATAATGCCTACTTTGGTAATGAACCAAAGCTGCTTAGAAACTTTGTACTCTAGATGCTTCTAAAGCAATGCCATTTTGATAACAACTATCATAGTTTTAATAACCAGCTTTGTTTCTGAGAGTGAAGGGTTACTAACTTTCATACTGTACTTAGAATAAAAGCGCAGATTGAAGGGGACAGTGATTAGCAGCATTGCCCAGGAAGTTATTCATTCATTTAGGAAACATCTTCTGAGTACCTTCCATGTGCTAGTCATCATGTTGCAGTCTAGGGCTCCAGAGGCTTGTAAGTTATCTCACTTGGAGGAACTTAGGCTCTAGTAAAATGGTTTTCCAGCTTTGTTTTATATGTTCAAATCTCTATGTTTAAATCTCTGAACCAAAGCTTATGTGAGCCCCTCATTCTTAAAAAGCAAAAGAATTGTACCTCAACACCTGCCATTTTTGCCTCTGAGTCCTTTTCCTGTGGACTCATTGAACAGAGCTTAAAACCAACTTCTCTTAGAGACAGACCCATAAGCAAATATCACAACACATTCTAAGTGATATAACAGAAATATGAACAAAATTGACAAGAGAACATAAAGAAGGATATAGCTAAAGCTGTCTATGAGATTAGGAAGGTCTTCCTAAAGAAAGTGCCTTCAAGCAACAAGACAGTCTTTTTGGATGAGTGGAAGCTCACCCAGGGAGAGAGGGGAATTGAAGGTAATGATGGCTATGGTGTTAGGGAACTCGGTACCCCTAGTTCTGTAGGGCTGCGTAGAGGTATTTGTAAAGGAATATTGAGAAATAAAACAGGAAAGCAGATTAGGCTCTAAATCCTGTAGACTGCAGAGAGGTTTTTAAGCAGAAGAGTAACATAATCAGATTTGTTTTTCATTGAGTTGATGTGGACAACCTCAGGGGAATCACAGGGGCTCTTTTAGATCAGAGGTGAGGAAGCTTCACCTAGGGCAATACTAGTGATATTTGAGAAGAGGGTACATTCCAGAGAGATTTAAGGGTGGTAAATGACAGATCTGAGTGATTGGCTAAATGTGTAGAACTGGGGGTGAAAAGGAGGAGGGAGTATACCGAACCCTGAAGACTGTGTAGATGATGATGTATAATGCAGGGGAGGATGAGAATAGGGAGGAATCCGTTCGCTTTTGGAGATGTGGACTTTGAGGAACCTGTGGGACATGTAGGTGGAGGACTTAGGCTGATAGCTGAAGATAAAGGTTGAGATTAGAAATATTGATTTATGAAATCACTCATTGAAAACATAGGCTTGGGTATGCTTACTGCTGACAGCTACAAGAGGAATATGTAGCAAGGGAAATAGAGGTATTCTTTAATATTGAGAAAAGAGTGGTTTTGTAAATGAGTTTTCAGGAAGTGGAAGTAATAATATCTGATACCATAGGACAGAAAGATGTGAATCTTCTGAAGACCACTGGCTTTGCCAGCTGACCTTTCGGAAGAACTGTTTCAGTGGAATGATGAGAGTGATTCTGGGTTAGAATAGTTCAAAAAGAGAATGAAACATAAGGTAAGAAAATGAAGACAATGAACGTGCACACGATGGAAAATGAAGAGGAGGCCATGGTGTAAAGCAGAAGCAGAGTGGAAGGGTGGATGTGTGTATGAGCATGAGTTGAATATATTTGTAGACTGAGGACATCTATATGGTTAGGATGGTTAGGACTTTAGAATCAGACTAAGGGTCAAATCTCAGGCCTGCCATTGACTAGATAATGACTTTGGGCAAGTTCTATGGGCCTCAGTTTCCTCATGTATAAAATGAGGTTAATACTCTTTTTTTATATAAATTTATTTATTTTATTTATTTATTTTTGGCTGTGTTGGGTCTTCATTGCTGCACGCAGGCTTTCTCTAGTTGCAGCAAGTGGGGGCTACTCTTCGTTGTGGTGCGCGAGCTTCTCACTGTGGTGGCTTCTCTTGTTGCAGAGCATGGGCTTTAGGCACACGGGCTTCAGTAGTTGCAGCACACAGGCTCAGTAGTTGTGGCTCACAAGCTCTAGAACGCAGGCTCAGTTGTGGCGCACGGGCTTAGTTGCCCTGCGACATGTGGGATCTTCCCGGACCAGGGCTCAAACTCATGTCCCCTGCATTAATACTCTTGTGTTTGTTTTTTTCTGTAAGGAGGAGAGATTAAAGACACAAGAGAGGGAGGGGATGAACTATATACCTCAGGGGAAAGAGGCAGGTGGGAGTGCAACCTGGAAGAAAATTAGAGTTAGCTTCAAAGTGAGGATTTACATGTCTTCCTAGGTAACAGAAGGGAAACATAGTGATAAAATGGGATATCGGGCAGGGTACTTTAGGTTATGCTACGGAAACAAATAGCCCTCAGATCTAAGTCTGTTCATGTAACAAAGTTTCCTTACTCAGGCCACACATCCAACATGAATCAGGATGGGGACTCTGTTCATCTTGATTCATGGACCCAGGCTGACAGAGGCTTCATCTCAGCATTTGCACCTCAGCGTTTGCTTTTACAGTTACCACAGAGCAAGCCCCATGGCTACACCCAACCTCAAAGGGCCACAAAAGTGCCTAGGACTAGGGGAGAATGAAAAATATTTGATGGACAGTGCTGATGACCCCACAGGTAACAGTAAGTATGGCGGTGATAGGAATGGCATAGATTTTCTTAATGATAGAGGCAGCAAACTGTGATCCACCAGGAGTAGTTAGAGTTTTGACAAGAGTGGTAAATGTTTGGAACAGCCGTTTGTTAAAATAATTATACAAGAACATAGCAGCAAAGGAAAAGGAAGTTGTTCTGGTTAAATATTTATCATTAGGGCTCCATGCAGAATGAAATGGTAATGCAGCTGCGATTCAGTTTCTTAGTTCAGCTGTAGCTTAAAATTAGAAGCTGCCCATCAATAATTTTCCCAAGGGAGTGATTTATCCTGTAACAGCACATAGCCTAGAGAAAAGGAAATGCAAACAGGCAGGCTTTCTTGGAATGGAAAGGGAAACCACTGCAGAGAGAGAACATGCAAGAGAAGTTGATTGTGCACCAATCCTTGTAAATAAAAATGAGTTCCCTTTTATCAGTCATTCTGTAAGTACATTAGCTGCTGGCCTAGCACTTTGGCACCGTGTGAAATCAAGAGAACTTTACGACTTTATTCTTGCTGACAAAGAGTATAGAGTTTGGTCAGAGGGACAAAGCTCATGATATGAGTTTGGGGTTTGTTTAATTTATATCATTTATTACCCTAATTAGTATAATTTTGGGGAAGAGTTTCGTGGAATATAATGCATTAAATCTAGATCTTGAAGAGTAGGTTTAACTTGGAGAGTGTAGAAAAGAGGGAGGATTCAAGAGTGGTGGTTCGATTAAAGATCTGATGGTAGAGTGAAAATGGTTTGTACGGGGGAAAGGAAGGAGAATGGCTAGAAAGAAGAGGAGAGGATTAGATGAAGGAATTATGAAACATCAGGCTGAACTGATAGGTTAGAGCCTCATTACTAGGAGCTGGTGCAATGCGGGAGGAAAGGAGGAATTGTTTAGTTACTGAACATGAAATGAGTGAGTTCAGTTAAAAGACTTCATAATAATCCCCGTGTTGTCTTTTAAGCTGCTCCACATAAAACCTTAATGACTTTCTGTTACCTTCAGAATAAAGCCCTGGTCTTTAGTCTCATTTGTACATGCCCATTTAGAAGGGACAACTGCATATCCAAAGGATATTATGATGAGGAAGACTAGAATATGTTGAGGACCAGGAGCCAGACCCAAGAAGTACATTAGAATCAAAAGATCTTATCAACAGGCTAGACTCAGGCTAGCCCCTCACAGGGGCTGCAACCATGCCAGACAGGCCCCCAGCCCTAGTAGGAGACTGAAGGGTCTGTGAGCCGCCAGGTCAGACATCAAAGCAGAAGCCTTCTTTTCTTTTGTTTCCTTTTTTTTTTTTTTACAGCTTTATTGAGATAGAATTCACACAGTACACAATTCACCCACTTAAAGTATACACGTCAAGGGTTTTTAGTATATTCACAGAGTTTTGCATTCATCACCACCATGAGTTTTAGAACATTTTTATTACTTAAAAAAGAAACCCAGGGGCTTTCCTTGGCGGCCCGGTGGTTAAGACCCTGCGTTTCCACTGTAGGGGGCACAGGTTCAATCCCTGGTCAGGGAACTAAGATCCCACGTGCCGCACGGCATGGCCAACATATTAAAAAAAAAAAGAAAAAGAAGAAGAAAAAGAGGAAAAGAAACTCTGCACTCCTTAGTCATCACCTCCTTCCTTACACGCCCCCTGCGCACCACCCCCCGACCAGACATCTAGCCCTAGGCAGCTGCTACTCTGCTTTCTGTCTGTAGATTTGCTTGTTCTGGACATTTCAAATAAATGGAAACATACAATATGTGGCCATTTGTGGCTGAATTTTTTCACATGGTTTTTAATGTTCATTCATATTATAGCACATACCAATACTTCATTTCTTTATATTGCATAATAATATTCCATTGAATGGATATACTACATTTTGTTTATCCATTCACCACTTGATGGACATTTGGATTATTTCCATTTTTGACTATTATGAATAATGCTGCTGTGAACACTCATGTACAAGTTCTTGTGTGGACGTATGTTTTCATTTCTCTTAGGCATATACCTAGTAGTGGAATTGCTGAGTCATATGGTTTAACCATTTGAGTAACTGCCAGACTGTTTCTTAAAGCGTCTGTATCGTTTCATATTTTACAACATTTATTCATACATTATGAAATAATGTAAAATTTACATTTACAATATCTCCACATCCTTGGCAACATTTGTTATTATCTTTTTGATTATAGCCATCCTAGTTGGTGTGAAGTGGTATCTCATTGTGGTTTTAATCTGCATTTCTCTGATCAGAAGCCCTATTTTCAAAACTAAGGCATTAAATACAAGGCATGTTATAGGGACTTCAGGAGAAGCCTGAGAAAGAAATATCAAGAGACTGATATGAATAGAAGGATGGTTTCAGGCAGTTAAGGACTAAGTGCGAGTTGAAGGCAGCCTGTTATAGTTTGTCCAGTCTGTGGTGTTGCCACATTCCATCATAATGAATAACCAGAGGTTACTATTCTCCGTCAGATTAGCTGTTCTCAATCCTTGCATTACTAGACTAGAGCCGTCTGAAAAAAATTTTAAATATATCTGTCCCGTGCCAATTGAATCAGAATATCTGGAGATATAGCCCAGATTATCTGTAAATATTTTTTAAAAGTCTCCCCACATGAATCTGATACACTGTGGGAAAGCCACTGTTGTAAATAATTCAGCAGGATTAAATAGTTGAATGGGTTTATTGATTATATGTACTGTTCAGATAGCCATCTGCCTTTATTTTGACTTGTAAGCTTTTCTGAGACAACTGCTAACTGAATTTAAACAAAAAATTTGAGATATAATTGCAGTGTGTGTAGTCCTCTCTGACTAATAGCAGAGAGAAAACCTAGTGTGGAATTCATAAAATCAACTGATTAGTTTTGCCCAATTAAAACTCTAATTTCAAAGTTTGGTCAAAGAGTTGAACTCCTTCACTTCCTTTCCATTTATAATGACGACTCATGAGGCTTTTGTTTATTTCCAGTTATACCCGTCTCTTTGAGTTCAGTGATCCGTCTCTTTAAGCATGCAGTGATCATGTACAATAATTATGTACCTTTTCAAGATAATGAATAATTTCAATGATAAAATAATCTATTATAATGATATGTTGTCATGGGTCACTGATTGATATCTTAGTAGTTGGCTCATAGGTACACACATTTCTTGTGGTTGTGTTGACTTGAACATGTGCCATTCCTATGTGAACTTTGACCTTTCTAATTGACCCGATGTATCCAGATGACAGAGAGGAGATCAATCAAGGTGATATTCCATTACTATAAGGTCAGCTATTTTTCTAGGATTAAGGTATTATTTTATTTTCTTCAGGGATTGGAGACCATTTGTGTCTTTCTACTTAAATTGTAGATCTAGTCACAAAATGGAAAAGGACGAGAACTAAAGTGGAATATTATTCCATTAGATTGGTGCCAAATTTCCAGTGCTGAAAGTATGCATTTTCCTTGTCCAGGACCTTCTTTAGAGGAATCAGCTGTCCCTGTCTTAAATTTGAGTTGTACAGTTTCAGAAAGTGAAAACTCATATTCTGTAAAGAAGAGGTAGGCAATGCAGAAATGTTGATAATCTGACTCATGTTCTAATGTCCCCCTTGTCAGGTACTGCTGTGGTTTCACTGCAGTTTGAGATTTCTTATATAATGTTTAAAGAGAAGGGAAATGGAAAAGAAGGGCAGGATGAGGGATGTGGAGGAAGATGTGCTGGAATATGTTTTCAGGGGGGACCTATATTTTTGTCATAATAGAACTGCTCAAATCTGTGCAGTAGTCCAGGCCTTCTCTTCCTCTCAAAAACAAAGCAGGTACTCCTTGTCTTTAGTCTCTTAGTTGTTTCTAGATTAAGTGAAAGAATGGCATATAGAGCCATTGCTGTGAAGTGTAGCATAGAAAAAAATTGAAATGGAAACGATGGAGAGAATGTGTTTTAGAACATCATCTCCTTTTGGCTAGCTCTCAGGCTTCCGGGCCTTTTCTCATTGTTTTTTCCTTCTTCTTTTCCTTCCTTTTTTTTTTTAAAAACCTATTTTATTTATAAACTGCAGCCTTTAAAGAAAATGAGGGGTATATTATACATCCTTAAAAACAAAGAGGAAAACAAACCAACCCTTGTTAATAATGTCCACTTCGAGTGCTTCGGCTGGTTGTAAGGCCCAGGGGACTAGTAATCTGGCGAATGTGGAAGGATATGGAACCACTTGTCCTGGGAGAACCACTACATTAAAGGAAGGGGATGAAGTCATGGGGTGTGGGGGAGGCTCTGCTGATGAAAGTAGCTGTCAAATTAGCAGGTCTGGAAGTTGGAGTGCATATTGTTATGAGCTGCTCAAGTTCACACCAGAGCTACCAGCTCCATCCGTCTTTCTCAGTTTACATTTTAATTGGCTTGTAGTTAAGTTTTTTAAACACTGTGAGATTGCTGACATACACTGTAATATCATGTGAATAATTTATGGAGGTTGCTCAAGACAAGCTTTTTCTTTGATTTGAGAATCCAAGGGGAAGGGGGAGGAGAGGATGAGGGGCCTGTGGGAGGGGCCCAGGACAGAGGAGCAGACACAATTGCATGTTGCACGCTGGATGTTAAATGTTTCTGCCAGTGTAGTCAGTAGCGTTTGGGAATTCGGGAAGGTTTGTACAATACAATCTTATTAATAACAGTTCTGTCAAGAGAGCACCCAATTAAGTTGAATTGGGTTTATGGCTCCCTCTCGGTTTCTTAAAACGTGTGGATATAAAACCTGTTCCATGTGAGTAGTGGATAACAAGGGTGGGGCGTTTTTTGTTGTTGTTTTTTGGTTGGTTTTAATGATTCCTCCTCCTACTGAGAATTTTCTCGTTTATAAATGCAGGAGTAGGCATTTTTCCCAAACTATCTTTTTCTTTTCAGCTCTCATGATAATCTAGAGAAGATGGAACTGGTGTCAGCGGGCAGTCGTTCTAGTTAAGAACTTGACTGCTTCTGGGAGTGGTTTGCCAGACAGCTCTGAGTCTAGAATATCATCTAATTAAGACCTGTGGGAGAACCCTCTTCTGAAATATACTTCTAAAATATTCTTTTTTTCTTCTTATAAAATGTGGAGGGCTTCCCTGGTGGCACAGTGGTTGAGAATCGGCCTGCCGATGCAGGGGACTCGGCGTTCGTGCCCCGGTCCGGGAAGATCCCACATGCCGCGGAGCGGCTGGGCCCGTGAGCCATGGCCGCTGAGCCTGCGTGTCCGGAGCCTGTGTTCCTCAACGGGAGAGGCCTGCGTAGCGCCAAAAAAAAAAAAAAAATGTGGAGAGTATGGAGAATAAAAATCACCTATAACTCCTCCCCACATTGATAACAATTGGGATGATTTTTGTTTATATCCTTCTAGTCTTTTTTCTATTCATAACGAGGTTGAAATCATATATACTGTTTAGACTTTTTTTCTTTTTCACTAAACATTACATCATGAGTATTTTCTCATACGTGTCATCTACAGTTCCATTTCTGATGACTACATAACGTGTATGTGTATGTATTCTCTGTGAACTTACAGTGCTTTATCTAACCTGTCCAGCTAGTGAAATGAAGCATTGTATGCAGTTTTTATCCATTTTAGGCAGGGAAGCAGTTAATATACTTCTGGTTATATTTTGGTGTACGTTCTTGATTATTTCCTTAGGGAAGTTTTTAGAAATAGAATTTCTACAATGAAGCAGAGAGAGTCTGAGGGAAAGATCAGCAATGCCTCAAGAACAATTTTGTCCTGAAAAGTGGGATAAAACACAGATTTTTCTCATTAATGAAATTAATAATTTCTTTCTATTTAAAAAATTGATAATGACATTCAATCTGAGGTTCTTTGAAATTATTGAGATTTTTTTTTCCTTGTGTGTTTCTTAACCACAAAACCTATCTGTTGGGATTAATGTAGGCTATTTTTTCTTTACCAATTGGCATATAACTACCTAAGACTTCATGTAATCAGTTGAGACGCTACAAATGTATTGCCTGTCAACTCCAATAAAAAAGAGGGCAGTTAATTAAAGGGATGTCTTGCTGTTAAACAAACTTGCAGTCAATTGCTTGTAAGTAACATTTAGTTTGATGTGTAGTCAAAGGGCAAGAAAATCAGTGTTCAGAAAGGACTAGCTTTTTAAAATTGTAAAAGGGGAGGGACTTTATTTGGGGTTGAGATGAGTGGCTTATCAATTGATATGATGTTTTCCTTTTTAAAAATATATTCATATATTAAAAAGAAGGTGACAGACACGAGGCGTTAAGGTCATTAAGGTCCTGTCAGTTTGGAATCTTTTCAACTTAAGATAACTAAGTCCCTATCCTCATGCAGCCCTAGAAGACACTGTTTTCCCCCATGATCAGGCCTGGCTTCAAGGTCATCTTGTGTGTGTGTGTGTGTGTGTGTGTGTGTGTGTGTGTGTGTGTGTGTGTGTGTGTGTGTGTGTGTGTGTGTGCGCATGAATGCATGGACTGTAAGTAGATGAAGCAAGAAATCGTAAACAAATTGCTATACTCTGCAGATGGGAAACTGCCATTGGTAGATGCAGTAGAAAGGCTCCACCAGCACAGTAGCCCTCCGGAACAGCTGCTTCAGATCAGGCCTGTTCTCTGCTCCTTCCTAGGAGTGCACTAATGCCCTCTGCACCTGTGCTCAGCTCTTCCTTGATAATGGAGGTGGGAACGCACATTCTCTGAACAGTGATCTCGTAGTGAGCATGTGCAGTTCTTTCAGAGGGAGGGTCTATCCAAAAGACCCCATCCCAATTAAAATTTAAGTGTTGAGATATTTGTGAAACAAAGAATGTGTAGAGAGTGGAGACCTTTTCCATCTCAAAGGCACACTGATATTAGAGACTAGAGCTGTTGGAAGCGTGACTGGCTTTATGTTGAAGTTCTGTTGGAGGTCCCTGAACTTTGGAGCCTTATTCCAGAGCCATGAAACTTCAGATTTTGCCAGTGACCACATTAAAATGTTTGTGTCTGGCAAGGGTAAATCAGTCTCATCTACTAGCTTTCATTCTTTACACTGGCTATTATTTCATAAACAAGAATTTATTTTTTTAGAGCCAATTGTGTGCCTAACTAGGCAGTATGGAATGCAAGAGAAGGTATAAGTTATGGTCATACCCCTCATGGACCTTCCAATAAGGCAAAGTAAATACGTAATCCACTTACAGTCAGTCAGTGGAAATATTTTTATTTGTAATGAGCCCACATTTCAGTTGAAGAAAGTATTATTCTAGGAAGAAAAACATCGGCTGAATTAATGGCAGATTCTGAATGGGCACTGAGCTATATTCAGAATGCAAGTATTTTCAGTTAGGTGGGGTTGTTGAGGTTTGCTTTCTTTCCTGAGTGCTTATGAATTAGCAAATACTAAACCAGCTGTTTTCAAATTACATAAAATTGGGGCCTACCTTGAGTGTCTGTTTCTCTCTGCCAAGTTTCAACTCGTAACCTATTTTAAAGCTTAGTCCTAAACACCCCAAAACCAATGGAATGATAGCAGGCACCACCTTAAATCATAATATTTTCTCAAGAACATGTTCAAGCTTGAAATAATGACCAGGTTAGAGAAAGAGGAGGTAAGAAGAGAGAAGTAGACAAGTTTGTGTTTCTTATTAAAAAAAAAAACTTGCTTGAATAAATAAGTTGCTTAGATTTCTGCTGCTTTTTTCCTAGATGGCCAAAGGGGGAGAGCTTTTTTGCTCATGAAAGGTGTGAATTAAAAGGATACCTCTGCATCAAATGAAGATATTTGTAGGATGACAATTGGTGATAGGATTAGAGTTTCAAAATGTTCTCATGTGGGCTTCCCTGGTGGCGCAGTGGTTGAGAGTCTGCCTGCCGATGCAGGGGACGCAGGTTCGTGCCCCGGTCCGGGAGGATCCCACATGCTGTGGGCCAGCTGGGCCCATGAGCCATGGCCGCTGAGCCTGCGCGTCCACAGCCTGTGCTCTGCAACGGGAGAGGCCACGGCAGTGAGAGGCCTGTGTACCGCAAAAAAAAAGTTCTCATGTAACCATTTAACAGTTCTCTCTACCCTCCTTCCTTTGGTATTGAATACGTTGCTTAATTCCTATCAAGAACATGGATTGGCAGACTTTTAATGTAAAGGGCCAGGGAGCAAACATTAGCCCTTGTGACCACATAGGTCTCTGTCATATAGTAGTCATCTTTGTTTTCTTTTTTCTTTTAATAACACTTTTAAAATGCAAAAACTAATCTCAGTTTACAGGCTGTACAAAATCTGATTGCGGGTGAGATTTGGCCTGCAGGCTGTCGTTTGCCACCTCGTGCCCTAAAGAAATATGGGGTGAAATCCTGGATGAGCATGCGAGTTGGATATGCCAGCATGATTTCTCTCTTTCCACTGCTTGCTTTGTCCTCTCCTGGTCACTGGCTGTCTCAGGAGCCGGTCCCTGGAGCCTTGCTCTCCTGTGTGATGTAACGGTGTGAAATGGTGTTTCCGCTGGAAGGCCTGCAGGGGTAAATGCTGTCTCTAATTAACCTGTTCATTTAGTGCTATTATCCTTTATCTCAAACGCAGTTCTGCTAGGGGAGGATAAGGAAAGTGCTTAATTAGAGTAACTGTTTCACATTGTCTATGTTTGCATGATGAAGTATAAAAAGCCTGGGAGATGAAGCTGTCAGTCAATAAGCGTCTTTGGGAACCTCTTGTTTTTTAGCATTTAATAACCGTGCTCTGTTATTGAGTGTTGTTGAGTGAAACCTCAGGTCACAGACTTTGTGATACAAAGACTCTGACCCAAGACATCTGGCATATGTAAGTTATGGCTAATGTCCACCAACTGGATAATGTCATTGGCAAATTGTAGCTTCATGGATGCTTGTTTATTTATTTGCTTGTTGCTTTAGAGCATTTTAAATTGTCATTTGTCTTTTTAGTTTGTTTTCTGTCTCCCTAATTGGATATTAAGTGCTTCTAGTACAGGGAAAGTGCCTCATATTCTTTGAAGCTTAAAGTCTGTTGGAGTATCATTGCAGTGTTCATAGGATTTTCTAATTGTGGTAAGATATACATAACAAAATTTATCATTTTAATATACATAATGTAAAATTTACTGTCTTAACCATTTTCAAGTATACATTTCAGTGGTACTAAGTACATTCACATTGTTGTACAACCATCACCAATATCCATCTCCATAACTCTTTTCATCTTGTCAAACTCTGTACCCATTAAACAATAGCTCCCCATCCCCCCTTCCCACCCACCCCTGGCAACCACCATTCTACTTTCTGCCTCTATGAATTTGACTACTCTAAGTATCTCGTATGAGTATTTTGTCTTTTTCTGAATGGCCTATCTCACTTAGCCTAATGTCCTTAAGGTTCATCCATGTTGTAGTATGTGTCAGAATTTTCTTCCTTTTTAAGGCTGAATACTATCCCACTGTATGTATATATACCACATTTTTTTTAATCCATTCATCCATCAGTGGACACTTGGGTTGCTTCCACCTTTTGGCAATTGTGAATAATGCTGCCATGAACATGTTCGAGTCCCTGCTTTTAGTTCTTTTCTGTAGATACCCAGAAATGGTCATCACAATACTTTTCAGACTGCCAAATTGACAATTTTCTTTTAAGCTCTATGGTACTTTAAGTATTTTTACCATACTTTTCTATGTCATCTATCCTAATAAGATCAATATTATAATAAAAAAATTAGTTATTAGCTATGATGAACAAAAAAGTTCAGTGAGCACAAACATTTATTCATCCTATGTATCAAGGCACTGGGCTTACCTTTTTATGTGAATTAATTTACTTAAGGCCCACAGTATGTTATCTGCATGTTACAGAAGAAGAAACAAAGGCTTAGCAAGGTTAGGAAATTTGTCTGAGGTCACACAGCTGTATGTGACAGACAGGGTTCTACTTCAGAGCCAGTACTTCTAGATACCAGGAAGCCATTCAGAAGAGCAGATTACATCTGTATACTTCATTATATTCTCGGCATGGTTAGTGGAAGGCTTATTATTTTCCAAAGCCTGATGTCACTTGAATTTCAAAATCAAATTATATAAAATAACATGTAAAATTCTTTGAAAGCTCTAAAGTGCTATATAAATGTAAAGTATTAAGATTAAGCCTAGCGATGGACAAATGTTAAAAGCTGTAAATATATGGACCCCAAACCATCTAGATTGTAAACTGTAGTCTAAGCATTATGCAAACTTAACCAGGGCCTACCTGTGAACATTGCTTCATATGCCATTTTATTCATGCTTGTTTTAATTCTTGTTAGGACTGGCACTACCTTTTCAACTGTTGTTACGAACTTCACGTCCTTTTTGACTTAAGTTGGTGGGAATAAGCCAGGTTCTCACATCATGTTCTGTATCACTTCTAGTAGACTCTGAATAGGACCTGTGCCTTCAGCCATCTTTGAAATCTCACAGCTCTCAGGCTAGGTCTAGATGCTAAATAGTTTAAGAACTATCATGGAAGAGCCACTAGGCTTAACTGTGCCATTTCAGAGGACAGAATTAGGCCATTTGTGTGTGTAGGTTCTAGAGGGGCAGATTTCAGTTCAGAATAAAGTGCATAGTGGTGCAGTGGTAGACTGGATCCCTTGAAAAGTAGTAAACTCCCTGTCAGTGGAGCTATTCAAACACAGGCTAGAAAATCCCTTCTCAACAATGAGGCAAAGAGGATTCCTACACTAGGACACTCATTTCATTCCTCTTCAGTCTTGGGGTATCATTACATTTACTTCAAGTGTCCTAAGAACTTCATTTTAGCTGTTATCTTATTTGTTATTGTTTTCCTCAACACAAGGCAGGTGCTAAGAGAGTTTGCCTGGTTTAGTTGCTGTATGTGGAGCAAATAACTGCTGTGCTGGAGTGGCTTACAAATAAAAAATATTTAGACTAGATCCAGATCACAGTCGAGGAGATTAACAGGGTCATATTTTTAGATTCAGATTCTCCAGGGTCTGAACTGACCATGTCCAAAACAGGATCAACAGTGAGCAAAGTGTCTGAAGTAGTTCAATGAATTTATATTATTTGATTGATTGACTTCTGTGCACAGTCTTCTTGGAACTCTTCAGCATCCAGAGCTAGAAAACTTACAGTCTTTCAGTTTAACATTTGGCTTGAGCAAGGACATGGGATTGGCACAAATGACATTCTCTCCTCTTTTCTGCTTAACGTGGCTCCAGGATCACCAGAGTTAATGCAAATAGTAGAATATTTGCTCGTATAGAGACCAAAAGTACTTAAAATTCAGTGCAGGTGGAATTGCTCGTTTAAGTATCAGGAGGACAGACTTGGTAATTTCAGTTGCATGAGTTGCTTCTTATTTTGTTTTGGTAGAATTTGAGTGTTAGAGACTTTGCCTGGAAGTCAGCCTCCAGCATTGACGTCTGACACGAACCGCAAAGGCAGCCCCCCCGCCTTTCCGCTGGCAGAGCCAGGCCCACGTCCGTGGCTGTGATCTCAGGGGAGGGCTCTAGTCCACGGCTTGGGTTTATGACTGGGAAGCCTGCCTCTTCTAAGGTGGGAAAAACAGAGCCAAAGTGACCCCATAGAATTTGAGCTTGGGGGAACTGTCAGATCCAGAGGACCCATCAAGGTCCGGGATGTGGCCCAGCTTGAACTGGCACCCATGGGCTTCACCAGAGCCAGGTGTCAGAAATGGGTAAATATCAAATTGTATCTGATGAAAAACAGGAGGAAGCAGAGCTCCCCTTACCTCCTTGAAGGAGCCAAAGTCAGCTGAATGGTGTTTGGGTCCAGATGATTCAAAAGCCACAGTCTCATGATCCAACCAAAGAAATATTCAAAACTAGCCTGAAAAAATAATAGAATGTTTTTAAAAATATGCTATCAAACACATTTATCTTTGACTCAAAATGAATTAAGTATTTTTCTCTTAAAATGTCCAAATATTCATTAATATAGAAGACTATAGGTTGAATACCTCTTCTGGAGAAATATTCAGATTTAGGATTTCTCTTTTAAGTCAAAAACTTGGCAGTGATACTACATAAGTAATGTTTGATCTGGTCCAGAGCTCTTAGTTGAATTTATTGTCTATTATATGGGGGAAATACTGAAATAGTTGGAAGAAATAATACTAAAAAAAAATCAGACATATGTCTGAAAATGACTGATTACATAACTATTGTGTCAATGAGATATTGATAAGATAGAGAAGGGGAATAAGGATGGCTCATTTGGATTCCCGAAAAGGTAAAAATGAAGAAATCAAAATCACATCAACATAGAAATGTCCTAAAGTTTGATAAGAACGCAGGTAAACGTGCATACATTTGTGAAAACACAACAAACTGTACACTTAAGATTGCTACATTTCACTGTGTGTAAATTATACTTCAGTACACAAAAGGACCAAATCTAATCAACTTATCTGTTAGCAAGAATTTATGAGGAGGTTACAATATAAAGCAATTTAGGGAGAGACATTTCCATCCTTCAGGAAACTTGCAAGTCATTGGTTAAACCTAGACACAAATTTAAGAAAATTGTAATAATAAAAATTAAATAAACTAACAATGATTGAGTCATAGAATTCTGGACCTGGATGGAGCCTTCAAGATCATCATCCCTTCTATTTTAAATATATATAAAAAAACTGAGACTCAGAACATTTTAGAAAATTATCAAAGAAATTTAGAGACAGAATTTCACCAGATGGCAGGACTACAAGCTTAAAGCTTCTCTCCTTTCTTTTTTGTCATATTGACTTCCTCCGCCTCCCACCTGCTAACTATCCCTAAGGCTCTGTTTTCAGCTCTCGCTGGCTTTCCCTTTATGTTGCACTCTCATTGATTCATTAATTTCAATATTAATATTCTGTATTCAATCAGTAAATACTTTTGAGTTCCTCCCGTATGCCCAGCACTGTTTTGTGGGAGGGCAGTACAGCACTGAACCAAACAGATTACGCGTCTTCCCTCACAGAACTTACGTTCTACCAGTGTCAGTGCACGTGGAGCCCAGATAGTAATTTCTGGGACAAGAGTTCTCACCCAGTCCAGACTCATTGCCCTAAAGCTTCTGGCACATCATGGCAGCCCTGCAAGCTGAACTTGGCAATAATCTCATCTTCTTTCCAGATCATCTGCTCCTCCTGCCTTGCCTGTGCCTGAAGAACGTGTTTGGTTCTTCTTACTGAGCCTCTCAGTCAACCTATTTTAATTCCCTAAACTCTAACAAATTGACATTTTCTTATATCTGTTCAGCATCTCCTTGTTACTTTGCTTCTTCCTTGGAAAGTTTCAGTACCTTTCTAACTGATCTCCTCTTGTCCCCAACTCTGATCTATCCTATATATTACTGCCTAATTTTTCTAAAACATATTTCCTCTATCACCCCCTTGACACACACACATACATTTTCCTTGGATCCTGTTCGCCTTCCAAATTAAATGGAAACAGTCTTGGTCAGTAAAGACAGTTGAAAGCATGGCTCCAACCTCCTTCTCAAATCTGCTTACATCCCCACTACAGGTACCTGCATTTACTCTGGCCAAAGTGGTTCTTGGCTGCTCCTTTAGCCAGTCCCTTGTTCTCTGTCACTCTGTGGTTGCTCACTCTGTCTCCCACCCGGACCCACTACGCAGCCTCCACCCTCCACATCCTCATCATCAGCTTCTGCATACATCTCACCCACTGCCTTATCCAAGAGACTTTCTCAGTCTGATCAACATGATTCTTCCCTCCTTTGAATGCATTTATCTCTCACTGCATTGCATTATGGTTATTCTTACTTTCTGTTAAAATAATTTGATGGATTTTCATAAAATGACACATCCTTCTCGAAAAAAATTTAAATGTACAGAAGAATAATGAAAGTAAAAACCACCTGAAATCTCTTCACCCAGAGATGTCTTTTCTTTCTTTTTTTTTTTTTTTTTTTGCGGTACGCGGGCCTCTCACTGCTGTGGCCTCTCCCGCTGCGGAGCACAGGCTCCGGACGTGCAGGCTCAGCGGCCATGGCTCACAGACCCAGCCGCTCCGTGGCATGTGGGATCTTCCCGGACCGGGGCACAAACCCGTGTCCCCTGCACCGGCAGGTGGACTCTCAACCACTGCGCCACCAGGGAAGCCCGAGATGTCTGTTCTTGAGCATCCCTCCATACCTCTGTGTGGATATACAAACTTGGTGAAGTCTATACATTTTCTCATAAATGAAATCAAATTTTACCTGGTTTCTGTTCTCCCTGTTGATATATTCTGGTGCTCTTTTATTGTTACTCAATATAAAAAGCAAAACTAATTTTCAGTGGCCACAAGATATTTTGTTTGGCTTTACCATAATCTAACAACCACTGCTTGTTTTTTGGTTTTGATTTTGGTTTTTTTTTTTTAAGCTTGCCTTCATCTGTTTATTAGGAGGTACAGGGAGGAGGTTCTTATGTGTTCTGGCCCATGTGCTTAACACTGCCATGTAAAATGCAAGTGAGCAGTCTGTCATGGACCTTGACAAGAACTGTTTGTGACACACCACTCCATGTGGTTCAGGACCTGAAAAAATGTTTGAAGATCTTGGAAAGAGGTTAGAGAGGATTGACCTAAAACCCCGAGTAAAATTGTAACCTTTTTTTTTTTATTATTACTGCTTTGAACAGCATTGTGCCTCCATCGCCTGCAAGAAAGCCATTCATTGTTCCTTGTTACATAATCTGCAGAGAGCTTATTCGCTTAGAAAGCAACGGTTCATCACAGTCCCTCTCTTACAAGGAGCTAAAAGCAGAATCTGTTCTGCGTCTCTGAGGCATTCTTCACAGCACAGACCTCATGCTATCGCTAATTAGCCAGAGCATTCCCAGCCAAAAACCCCAGTGCCTGGGCTTGACAAAAGTCTGTTTTTTTTCCGTGGAAAGGTGAAGCCTGCCTCTCTGTCGAGGGGCACCTCCGTAAGACAATCAACAGCAGTGTGGTGGCGAGCTCTCAGGTCAGCCAACGCGGTGAAGCATGCTGCAGCCCCCGGAGGACCGGCTGTTTGCCACCTCCCTGCCCCTGCAAGGTGGCATCTCCACCAGGCTGTGCCTTTGTACTCTAACCGAATACCTAACCACCACGAGGCAAGCCACTCTGGCATCATGCTGAGCGTTATTCCTGCCTATTCCCCGTTTCTGGCTTTAGACACCAGGCTACCCAACATCCCTTAGCCAACTTCCAGCCACTTGTGTTAAATGATGTATGCGATTAGCAGCCTCTGCGAGTTCATTAGGAAAATAAAAGAAAAACCATGAGATTGTTTGTCTGTCACTGTGAAGTGAAGCTTGACGGGAACATCCTCAACTGTCCCTCCCCACCGCCCCTCCCGCCATGTGTCTGTGGTCTTCGGTGCGCACGCGCTGGCGGCTGCCGGTGTTCCATGGCTCTGCCATTTGCTCAGTGGGGGGACGTTTTCTTAGCCGAGCAGTGCATTGCTCTGCCTGAGGGATTGAGAACATATTGCTTGGCAGGTGGGCCTGCTCAGATGCACTGACTGTTGTTTCAGCACTGACAGGGAACATACATCATGCGGGCCCATTATGCCAGCATAAATCCATGGTAACCTGTTCAAAGGGCTGCAACCAGCAAACAAAGTGTTTGGGTCTTAATAGGTGATATTTTTAAAACATATAATTGGGATCTGAGAAGTAATTCTGGGTGACAGGCCACTCCTTCTGCCATCTTAGCAGAAGCTGGGCCTACAGCAAAATACCACTCCTGTCGTACCGCACAAAGATGACTGCCATTCCAGCTCGGCTCCAGGCAGCTGTGCACAGCGCCAACCATGCCAAGAGATCGTCTGTGCAGGGAAAAGAGCCTTCAGTTTCGAGGTCTTTCCTTTCTGCCTTGGTGCTCAGTACTACTTGCAAAAAGTGCTCCTGGCAATGTCAGTGGAAAACGTCAGAGCTCCTCTCCTTAGCCTGCGAATATGAGCTTAAAGGGAGCTAGAGTTTGCTGTGGTGTTGGGTGGAGGACAGATAAGCCTCTGAGCAGGGGTCCCTGATCTTTCTCATGAAGATAAGCTGCTTTTTATTTCCCCGCTGGATGCCAGCAGGAGAATGAGATATTAACGAAGTCCCTGGGCAGTGCGTGAAGGGACTCGATGTCACAGCCTGGCTGCTGCCCCACAGGGAACGTGAACAAGTGGCTCCCGGCACCTTGGGGACACAGCGGGTAAAGGTTGGCACAGCCCTGGTTTCCGGCCACATTTCCAGAGTTCCGGAAACTAGGCAGACAGAAGGGCCCTTTACGCAGGTTGTCTTCTTCCGGAGTCCTGTTGCGCGCTCCTCGTGGCGCACAGCCTGTGCTCCTACCTTCCCGTGGCACAGGCTGCTCACAAGACTCACCTCCCTACACTTAGTCATCAGTTACTTTCGATGTCTTCCCTAACCTGCATTCTCCTTGAGGATTCGTGCTTAGCTGGGTGCTGGATTCGTGGCGGGTGCTCAAAGACTGAACAAAGGAAGGTGGTCATTTGTAAAGAGAAAAGCCGTTGTTGGGTCATTGTGGAGTTGTTGGCTTTTCTTTTACCTTCTTGATTTCCAAGCAGTCATAACTCTGGTATTTTAGTATGACTTGCCAATCAAATAAAAACTGGGCAGCAATACTGTATTATTTAATTTTCATCCTGCCAAACAACTAAAACAGTATCAGCACTACAGCATCTGCATTCTCTCTTGCTTCAACGGAGTTTATTTCCCTAAAGCAAACTAGAAAACGTCCTCGTGAGATCAAGGACCTTCTAAATTTTAAGGACCAGCGGGAAGACTGTTAGGAATGTAAGCAGTAGCAGTCAGTATTTAGAAACGTGTTTCTGATAGCCTGGCATAGAATGGTAACTGAGAGAGACGTGGGCCTCATCACGCCCTAGCAACGGCCCAGCCATCACTCTGCCAGTTCCACTCTTTGCTTTTGCTTCTACTCAGCAGTGTGGTCAGCCACAACACAGCTGTGTGCCAGCACAAAAAGTTTCCTAAAAACAGACTTAGGGGGCTTCCCTGGTGGCACAGTGGTTGAGAGTCTGCCTGCCGATGCAGGGTACGTGGGTTCGTGCCCCGGTCCGGGAGGATCCCACGTACCGCGGAGCGGCTGGGCCCATGAGCCATGGCCGCTGAGCCTGCGCGTCCGGAGCCTGTGCTCCGCAACGGGAGAGGCCACAACAGTGAGAGGCCCGCGTACTGGGGGAAAAAAAAAACAACAAAAAAACAGACTTAGGTGCTCTGTCCCCAGACATTCTAGGTTATGAGGCCTGTAGTGAAGCCTGGGAATTTGTACCTTTGAAATGTTCCCCAGGTGGTTTACCTGCAACCGGTCTGTGGGCTTTGGTTTGGGAAGGACACAACACTGCAAAGCTCAGCATTTCCCTCAGTCTTACTGCTGCCTTGGGAAAATACTGATACGTTCTTCCTAGGTCATCTTTCTAAAAAAAATCATGATGTCTTAGACAGATGCTCTGAGGAGACTCAAAAACTCCTTGCAAAACATAAAACCAGGAGGGTTTAAGTATGCAATGGAAACATCATTTGGAAAGTACATTTCCAAACCCATCATCGGTTCTACCTCTGAAATATTCTTTTTTTAAATGACTTAATTTAAAAAATTTTTGTTTTGTTTTGTTTTTTGTTTTTTGTGGTACGCGGGCCTCTCACTGCTGTGGCCTCTCCCGTCGCGGAGCACAAGCTCCGGACGCGCAGGCTCAGTGGCCATGACTCACGGGCCCAGCCGCTCCGCGGCATGTAGGATCTTCCCGGACTGGGGCACGAACCCGTGTCCCCTGCATCAGCAGGTGGAATTTTTTAAATTTTAATTAATTGATTTTCATTGATGTATAATTGACTTGCAATGTCATATTAATTTCAGGTGTACAACATAGTGATTCAATTTTTTTTATTGAACTGTAGTTGACTTAAAATATATTAGTTTTAGGTGTACAACATAGTGATTCAATATTTTTATACCTTATGAAATGATCACCTCAATGAGTCTAGTTACCATCTGTCACCATACAAAGTTATTACAATATTATTGACTATATTCCCAATGCTGTCACAGGAATGTAACATACAGCATGACTTGATTTTTTTTAAATAAAAAAGCATTGTTGTGATGTGATTCACATAAAGTTGACCCCCTTAACATATACACTTCAGTGATTTTTAGTATATTTACAACCATTTAGTATATTGTGCAACCATCACCACTATCTAATTCCAGATTATTTTCATCACCCCAGGAAGAAACACCATACCCACTCCTTTCTGCCTCTAGCCCATGGCAACCAGTAATCTGCTTTCTGTCTCTGTGGATTTGCCTACTCTGGGTATTTAACCTTTGAAATATTCAAAGCTGACTGGACACGAGTCCAGTTATTTTCTTAGGTATCTCCAAAGAAAAATGTTCTAACACTCCAGTGATGGCTCCTGAGTCTGACATGTTTTATGGTCAGAAAGGTATCACTCATGTCTAACTTTTACTTCCTTCTGTAGTATTAGCTCCTATAGTATTAACTCATTCCCTTGTTTATCTTCTCTGCCTCTTTTTGATCATTTCAGCAACTCTCAAATTCTTTATAGATTCAAACATCAAGTCGCCTCCACTTAGCTGCAGGATGAATGTCAATATTCCTATGCCTCTACTCAGATTTACCCGATATTTCCTCCTGTTTCCTCTTCGCAGTCATCTTCGCAGACCTACTTGAGAATGGACTTGAGGATATGGGGAGGGGGAAGGGTAAGCTGTGACAAAGCAAGAGAGAGGCATGGACATATATACAATACCAAACGTAAGGTAGATAGCTAGTGGGAAGCAGCCGCATAGCACAGGGAGATCAGCTCGGTGCTTTGTGACCGCCTGGAGGGGTGGGATAGGGAGGGTGGGAGGGAGGGAGACGCAAGAGGGAAGGGATGTGGGAACAGATGTATATGTATGACTGATTCACTTTGTTATAAAGCAGAAACTAAAAAAAAAAAAAAGAAGTATCCACCCTTTTCTCTAAGGTGAATGCCATTGTTTCTGCCCTCTGTTCCAATTCCTCCCTCTTCCTCCAGAACCTGGCTTCTGAATATCTTCATTTCCTTTCTTCAACCTACAGAAATACTCAAAAGTTCACACTTTTTAAAAAAAAAATTGCTTCGATCCTGCTGCCCCCTCAAGCTACCATTCTATTTTTATCATTCGCTTCACTGTCAAACCTTTTGAAAGCACAGCTTGCTCTCACTGTTGGTGCTTATTTTCCACCCACTCCCTCCTCACTTTTTGCACTCGTGATTCTACCTTCATTACTTTACTGAAATTTCTTTCTTCATGGTTCATGGTGTCATCTATTTGCCAAGTCCAATAACCTTTTCTGATTCCTATCCTGATGACCTTTAGGTGCCATACAACCATGTTGACTATCTCTCCATCTTGAAACATTCTTTTTCCTTTGGCTTCTTGTAATATTCCACATTCTCCTTCTAACTTTGGCTCCAATGCTCAACGCCTTCCTAAATACGGATGCCCCCTCTTATATCTGTTTCTTTACTTTTTCCGTTTCCAATCTCATAACACCATCTGGATCCTAACTATGTGGATAACTTCCAAACCTATCTTCACCACTTGGATGTCCTGCCAGCTTCTTAGACTCATTGCTCAAAACAGAACTCATACCCTGGAATGCTTTCTGGCTTCCCTAATTCTAGCCATGGTGTGACCCAGGGTTGAAAACTTGACTTCTTTCTTTCAACTCCTTGGTTGCCATAGATGACAGCCATCATGTATGTAATAGCCCATTTGTTCTATCTAGGCTATACTTCTTCATCTCTTGTCCTACCAGTCAGTGTCATTGTCCAGATCCAGGTCTTCATTGCCTTTTATCAAGACTATCACCAAGCCCCTTTTATCTCTGCCACACTCTATCGTACACATTGCTGCCAGATACCAATCCTCCTTCAGCACAGATCTGATTATATCATTTCCTTAAGTAATAATCTTTCAAATTCCTTTAATCCTACTGAATACATTCTGTACTCCTTAACCTAACTTGGGAGGCCTTCTACAACTTGAACCTTGTCTTCCATTCCAAGTGTATTTTGTACTCTTCTACTTCCTATTCTCTGTGTTCTAGCCTAAGCAAAACACTGATCATTCTTTCTTTTACCTTCACAAGTTCTCATCTCTATGCCCGTGCTTCTTCTGTATCTTTTATCTGAAATGATGTTCTTTATTTCTGCCATTTCTGTTGAAATCCTCTCATCCTTCAAATCCCTTCTCTTCCATGAAATCTTCTTGTAATAGGATTTCTCTCCCCATTGGAGTTCTAGAATTCCGTGTGTGTGTGTGTGTGTGTGTGTGTGTGCGTGTGTGCATGTGCACATGCGTGTAGGGGGTGGGAAAGGAGTTTTTAGCACTTTGTCTTGTATTTCAATTATTTATGTGCTTGTCTTATCCAGCCCCCCAAAGATAGGAGCCTTGCATTTTCATTGTTGTAACTCCTATAACAGCTGATAGAATATCTTAAATGTAGTATATTATGAATAAATATTTCTTCAGTGAATGAATTTATATATATATTTTTTTAATTTATTTATTTGTTGTGGGTTTTTTTTTTTTTACTGCATTTGGTCTTCATCGTTGTGTATGGGCTTTTCTCTAGTTGCGGCGAGCAGGGGCTACTCTTCGTTGCAGTGGGCGGGCTTCTCATTGCAGTGGCTTCTCTTGTTGCAGAGCACAGGCTCTAGGTGTGTGGGCTCAGTAGTTGTGGCTCGTGGGCTCTAGAGCCCAGCTCAGTAGTTGTGGTGCACAAGCTTAGTTGCTCCGCGGCATGTGGAATCTTCCTGAACCAGGGCTCGAACCCATGTCCCCTGCATTGGCAGGCAGATTCTTAACCACTGTGCCACCAGGGAAGTCCAGTGAATTAATTTTTTAACCTCTGTAAAAGATAGGAGATATTTAAAAAACTAAACTTATGACAGGCTTTATGTCGGTGTCAAGAGAGTTCTCAGTTTCTGAACTATTATTTTCAGTCAATCCAAGTGCAAGACTTAGTTGAAGGAAGCTTGAGAGAATTGTAGCAAACCTGCCATCTTCTTCATTGCCATGTCTTACATTTGCATAATATTTTATACCATTTGAAAGTACCTTCACGTCTTATCTGACCCTCTGTATATCTATGTACGTTGAGGAAGGGATAGCTATTCTAATATCTGTCAGTTCACAAATGAAGGAAATGTGGTCTGGGGAGTTTTAATGGCTTAACCAACGTTTGGTTATTATATAGTGGCATTGCATAGACAAAGGGACATGTAGACTGTAAATATTTGAAGAACTATCATGTAAAAGAAGATTAAATCTTATTTTTTATTCTTTATTTACTCAGAGGACAGAAAAAATACAAGAGATTTCAGCTCAATTAAAGAGAAAAATCATTTAACAGATCCATTCCAAGGTGGGGTTGACTGCCTCTGTTGTTCAAGAGGAGCCCAGGACAGCAACCTGGCCAACCAGGTGTAGGACGTTTTGTTGCAAAGAGCCACTTAAAGGGTGCAGGTTAGCCAAGGTCTCTTCTTATTCTGCAATTCTGTGATTCCTTTTTAGGTTAACATTGTACTCCTATACTCCATAATCTAAGTTTTTTTGTTTTTTGTGGGGTTTTTTTGCGGTACGCGGGCCTCTCACTGTTGTGACCTCTCTCGTTGCGGAGCACAGGCTCCAGACGAGCAGGCTCAGCGGCCATGGCTCACGGGCCTAGCCCCTCCGTGGCATGTGGGATCTTCCCGGACCGGGGCACGAACCCATGTCTCCTGCATCGGCAGGCGGACTCTCAACCACTGCGCCACCAGGGAAGCCCCATAATCTAAGTTTTGACTTCTGACTTTCTTTAGAATTTGACCTTAAGCATATGTAGCTAAGGTGTGGGATGATCCAGATCCTAAATCTTTCACAAAACAGAGACCCCCACTTTACCCTAGCCACTCTTTATAACTGTCAGTGGACCGCCTGCAGGTGGGAACATAAAAGAACACATTTTCACCCAGTCCTTCCATGCCTAGAGTTGCCAGCCCAGGAAGAAATGAAGTTTGCAGAAAATCTCACAGATGCCAGCATCACACGTAGCTGGCCCAGTCTGGCAGCTCCATACACCTGTCTGGTGTCACGGGCATGGTGGGCAAGCTCAGCATTCTCTCCGAATGGCATATTCTGTTGGAAGGAGGTAGGTGACTCTAATGAGCTCCAAACTCTTCCTTGAAATGGGGAGTTGCCTAAAAAGGCAATTGCTGCAAAACAAGCAAATGGAAATCATGATATTTCACTGAACTCAGAACCAAATCTGCCTTTTTTTTTCTTTATAGAAACATTTTGTGTGCCATGTGCCTTGGGAGCCAAAAAGAAATCATACTTTGGCTCCCTGTTCCATTTCACTAAGCTCAGATACTGTAAATACCCTCCTCTCCTCTCATAACATTAAATTTTTCATGAATTCATCATAAAGGAGCCACTTTGTAGGTTTGGCTGGTACCAGTGAAAGACTTCATTTTCTATTTCACAGTAACTTTTTCAGTGCAAAAAAATTATGGGTGCAATGTTGAAAGACTAGAATTATTCATCAAGTCTTCACTGCCTGCAAATTAAGAGAATTTTTCTGAAACCTATCTGGGAGAATGCAGACATAGACATGCATATTTTAGATGGTGCTACATCTCAGCTATAGCCACCCAATCTTTCTCAGGGGAATTAGGGGTAAAAGAGGTCATGTGCTTTCTCACTGCTTTATGGATTCATTCTAGAGTCCACACCAGCTCACAAATCTTCCCCTACCTTTCAGTGTTCCTATAACTCACCAATGCACTAAAGGATAGAATCTTTAATTGTATTATACATTCATGCAAATACAGTAGCTTCGTAGCTGGATGCAAAAGGCGTGCTTCAAGAGGCAGCATAGTAAAATGCAGTGGTGCATCAGAATCCCCTGGAAGGCTTGTTAAAGCCCATGCTAGACCCCACTTCAGGAGCTTCTGATTCAGTAGATCTGGGGTGGGGCCCAAGAATTTGCCTTTTGACGAGTTTCCAGGGGATGCTGATGCTGCTGTCTTAGGACTGCACTTTGAGAAACACTGATGTACTGAATGTCAAGTTCAGAAGTCAGCAAACCTTGGTTCTAGTACTGAGTCCACTCTCAACCAACCATGGGTCTGTGGACAAGTCCCTGGGTCTTGGTTTCCTCATCCATAAAAGAAGAGTAATAATTCCTGCTCTAGGTGTCCTAGGGTTACTTTGAGAATAAAATCTGAGAATCCACAGGAAAATGCTTAGCATTTTTGCAAGGACTTGAAGCATACAGTTACTGTAGTGAGAAGAGTTAAAGGAAAGCAACTTGGAGAAGTTTTAAGATGCAGACGTTCTGTCAGACATGCACACGGGTAGCACTACTACCATGCTCAAAAGGGCCAGCAAAGAAGAGGTGGAAAGATTTTAGGGAATTCCTCTCCTCTGAGACCTGAAAAAGTCAGATACCCTGCTTTATTCACAGGATAGCCAGGCTGTGTTTTGTGTTAGAGCAGTGTTTCTCAAACTTCCCTGGGATTCAGAATTCCCTGGGACACTTACAAATATACAAAAGCCAGGCCCTGTCCTACTTCAAGGAGCCTGGGCTTCAGGTGATTCTTAATACACTCCAGAGTTTGAGAACCACTGTATCTGGGCTGATAACACTCAAACCATTTCATGACAACTTATAAAGGAACTCCAGACAATGGTTCTCAACCTGTCTGCACATTGGCATCAACCCGAGGAGCCTTTAAATCCCACACGCACCGGCCACTGTCCAGTCAAGTTGAATCAGAATTTCTGGGGGTGGGATCTGAACATCAATACCATCTTAAAAGTTCCTCAGTAATTCAGATCTGCAGCCAAGGCTGAGAACCACTGACTCAGAAAGAGTCCTCTGTCATTACATCAGCAAACATAGTGTTTGTGTTTGTTTGCTTGTCTCTTTCCCACACCATACGGTGAGAATATTGAGGGCAGCTCTGGTGCCCAGAAACCAGCCCAGTGCCTTCCACTGCTTTAGATGCTCCAAGTGTGTTGCTTAGAATTTTGAATGAATGAACCACTCTGTTTATATACAAATGAAGTGCCAAGAGAACTCATACCCAAAAGCCCCCACATTTAAATATTTTACACAAACACGGCCCTTTGTGGAGTTCAGGCCCTCACGGTGAGAGGGTATTTATTGAATAATTTGCAGAATCACCATCACAGGGTATCAGTTGAACAATTTCTAGAACTGGAGTCAACCCCAGCTATAATTTATTCTTCCAGGTGAGATCAGGCATCAGGAAACTTTTGCCTTGCAGAGTTCTGAGAACGCTAAGGAAGGAAGCAAATGAACACCTACTGTGTGCCAGACATTTTCATGTGCTCTCACTTCACGACAAACTTGCATTCTCCCAGTTTTTTTCCGAGGGGAGAAAGAAATGGCAGCAGATTGCCCACAGTGAGAAGCATGAGGGAGCTTGTTTGATCCCAGAGGCCGAATTCCTTTCCGATATTTATTTATTTATTTATTTTAAAAATTTATTTATTTATTTATTTATTTTTAGCTATGTTGGGTCTTTGTTGCTGCGCGTGGGCTTTCTCTAGTTGCGGCGAGCGGGGGCTACTCTTTGTTGCGGTGCGCAGGCTTCTCATTGCAGTGACTTCTCTTATTGCAGAGCATGGGCTCTAGGCACGCAGGCTTCAGTAGTTGTGGCTCACAGGCTCAGTAGTTGTGGCTCACGGGCTCTAGAGCACAGGCTCAGTAGTTGTGGCGCATGGGCTTAGTTGCTTCGCAGCATGTGGGATCTTCCCGGACCAGGGCTTGAACCCGTGTCCCCTGCATTGCAGACGGATTCTTAACCACTGCGCCACCAGGGAAGCCCCCCCATATTTATTTTTTTTTTTTTTTTTTTTTTTTTTTTTTTTTTTTTTTTTTTTTTTTTGTGGTATGCGGGCCTCTCACTGTTGTGGCCTCTCCCGTTGCGGAGCACAGGCTCCGGATGCGCAGGCTCAGCAGCCATGGCTCACGGGCCCAGCCGCTCCGCGGCATATGGGATCCTCCCAGACCGGGGCACGAACCCGTATCCCCTGCATCGGCAGGCGGACTCTCAACCACTGCGCCACCAGGGAGGCCCCCCCCCATATTTATTTTGCTGCCACTCAGATTTTCTCCAGCCACCGCTGCCCCCTCCCTGCCTTGTTTGCCCCTGTGGGCCCCTCACTGGATACCTTGTCCCTCCCAGCCATGCAGGACTCCACCCAGAGCTTCCTGACTTCTCTAAGGAAGCTTCCTCTGGGAAATTCTTACTGACCCATGACTTGATTAATTGCCCTATTACCTTCACAACAGGTGAGGTACCCTCTTCCCTCCTGGTATCCTGTGCCAACTGGTATAGAGCTTATCCCTAGAGCTTTGTAAGTGTCCATTTACTTGGTCTGTGTAGACAAGAGGCTCGTTGAGGGCACCGTTTCTTGCTCATCTCTGTGTTCCCTTAGCCTCGTGTACGTCCTAGCCCTTTGGAGGCACCCAGTACATTTTTTTTAAAAACGAATGACAGCAGAAACTCATCTGTGAGCAAAGATCTCCAGAAACACTTCAGCATGTGTGCATGTGTTGTGCTTCAGAATATTTTAGAAACATTTTCGAGATTTAATTGAGGCTTCTGGGAAGCCTTGCTGTGTTCTTCCTTGCAAAAAATAGAAGGTTGTTACCAGGAAGTCTCAGTGTACCATATTTATCTGGTGAGTTTTGAAAATACTGAGTAATGGGACTAATGACTCAACATAGTAGTTTCCAAACTGTGAGGTAATCTTTGGACTTTGCAAGATTATTATATTAAGTGTACTCTTTAGTCTGTCGGTAAAAAATAAAAAGCCTGTATTTTCACATTAGAATTCAAAGAACATCTGCTGCGTATTGTAAATAACATATTTTGAAAACCAACTGATGCATACTCAGCCTGCCTCCGCCTGCTAACTATAGCTGGTCCTTAAGATGGGATTCAGTTCGCCATTGGTACGGCTCTTGCCATGACACCCCACCGTCTTCCATGAATCTTCAGAAGCCGTTTGCCCCCTAGACACACTCAGCAATGTGAGCTTTTCATTTTCCTGTTTTCTAGTGGGATCAGAAAGGGACTGGATTCCTGGATGATTGAGAGCCGTGGAGACAGTTTTTTCAAGGAGTGAAGCTTAAAGAGGTTTTCTGCCGGGGCCCTTCCTTACCCCTAAGGATGTGAAACCTCAGAGAGCCACCACTTGCCTGGGGCAAGTGACCACTCCCACTCCTGACAGGAGGGTGTATTGCTTTGCCAGTCTGCCTGCTGGGAGGAGGTGCAAGCAGCAGTGCTCAGGGGCTCCTCCGTCTGGGCCAGGCCTTTGCACTGGTAGCACCGTCAAGTCCTCCAGCCCGAGTCTCACCTCCTCGTGGGACTGAAAAACTCAGTCAGCCTTCTCCCTTGTTCCTTCTCAGTTTGTCTTGTTAGCACTCTTTGCTAGCAAGTAAGCACCATATGTCTTCTTGGGGAACTTGTTTTCAGGAGATTCCCAGCACATGTGTGCTGGCTTGGAAGAGTGGAGGAGGGTGTTTGGTTAACCAGCAGTCCTCACCAGAGTGTAGCTTTTGGGGGTTGCCCATCTGCCCCCAAACAGACGGGCTGGTTTGTTCTGAAGCATGCACACAGTATCTCCCCGGAACTTCCTGGGGTCACAGAAAATAGCCTGGCTCCCAAGTGGGTTTTCAGAGCCAAAGAGAGAGCCTGGGCCCACTCTCTCCAGTGGTTCCTCATTATCTCGGGCAGGTTCTGTCCCACAAACACCTCTTCATTGATCTTGTTCTCCTCTCGTGGAGAGGGTAGCACAGGCTGATGATAAAAGAGGGACTCCGTGCGTTCTTCTTCTGCCTCCTTGCTCTTAACCAGTCACTGGCGCCAAAGCGTGCAACTGATATGTTCTGCGTTTGAAATAATTTGGCTTCTGTAATGTGGAGTCCAGCATCCCTCTTCTAACCTTTAATGCCTGTCTCCTTTGAAAGCCAGCTTGTGGAGCATCCAGTTTGTCTTTTTTCTTCTTCACTTTCCCCATTTTTCCATGTGCTCAGCCTGTCTTTTATCAAAAACCAGACAGAGGGTGAGCCATTGACACCTCATGGCAAGCAGCAGCTTGAAGCATTTTCTTCATTCACCTTAACATCTTTTTGGCAAAGAAAAAGCAAGTGTTGGGAACCCGTTCTATTCATTTGGGCTTCCACAAGAGCTCCCTCTTCGAAAGCAGCTTCACAAATAGCCTTGTTGGTTGTTATTGCTTGATACCTATCTCCCTGGAGGTTTTACCAGTTGTTTTGAAAGGCTGGCTATTTTCCATTCCTTTGAGAATTCACCTTACCTAGGCCTCTTCATGGCTTTTATTCCCCCCTACAGAATCAGAGTAATATTAATAATTATCAGACCTTATTTTGAGTTTCCTATGTGCCAGCGGCTTTGCATGGTTTCATGTCATTCTTACAACCTTTTGAGGTAGTGCCCATTTTATAGATGGGGAGACTGATGCATTACAGGTTATGTCCCTTGCTGGAGCTAAGACATGAACCCAAGCATTTGGACTTGAACGCCCAGGCTATTCACAAATAAGCTAAACTGCCTGGGTCTGATATGCTATCAGTCACTCATTTGAATTTTGCTGACCATAGTCCTGTGTTTATCCTTGGAAGGACTAGATCTCAGCAAAAATGAGGTGAATGAAGGATAATCTATGTTCTGAAGTTCTAAGGGATAAGACAATCTCCCACCAATCTCTGTGGCCCATTAGATCAGTGATTCTCAGTGGCCTATTAGATCAATGATTCTCAGTAGTGTAGAGGATGTTAACCAGTGTGGTGGGGAAAGTGTGGTAAAGACCATAGGAGAGAAAGTGGGGACCTAGTTCTCATACAGCCCAGGGTGACAGAGGAGTTGTGGTAATCACTGGATAATCACAGTTCTACGACCACACAGTGTTCACCTAGCTATAATAGCTACCACTGGTTGAACATTCAGGTTACATGTCAGACTGGATACTTTATGTTTTCATTTAATCATCATTCATAATCCTATAAGATGGGTATTATCTCACATTATCAAGGAGAAGTGTAGGTTCAGGGAGGTTACCTTGGTCCAAATTTCCTCAGATCTTAAATGAAAAAAACTGAGATTTGATCCCAAAGCTGTCTGTCTTCAAAGTCTGTGCTCCGTTCCTCCTTCCTTGCCAGCCTCTACCCATTTTGAGATTTAATCAGAGTCATGATCACCATGAGTAGGTCTTCCTACTGATAAAAGAAAGAAATAGATGGATCTTATGTTTGTGGACCAGAAGGTGTGTCTGAGCTGAGTATGCAAAGGTTTGTGCCCCTGGTCCCATAGATGAGCTCATCATGCTCAAGTGGTCACAGCAGTCAACTGCCATGTTTTTAATGTAGGTGGAATTGTAGTTGACAACTTTGCTTCATTGAGGATTGTTTCTAGAATTATAAGTGGTTGCCAAACTTTGTAGATGAACACAGATTACAGGATCGGGGAGCCATCAGAAGTCAGGGGAGCTGGGAATGTGTACCCAGCTCTGCTCTTTAATTGGCTGTATGGACCTGGGAACCTCACTTAACTCTCTTCAACCTCAGCTTTTTAATCTGTACATCATATTAGATAATTCCAAGGTTTGTTTTAGCTCTAAATGATGATTGCTCTCCACTCTCAGGCCATTTACATTACACACAGAGGAAGAGCCCTGTTAACCAATGATGTATGTAGTTAGTTAATTGGGAAAGTCATTTAAAGGAGGAAGTCATAAAAAGGGAAGCGTGTTATCAACATTTAATTTTTTAAAAACAGCTTGATTGTAGTGTAATTGATGTACAATAAAGTATACATACTTACAGTATACAATTTGATAGGTTTTGCCATATGTACCATCCATGATGTCCCCACTACAATCAAGATAGTGACCATATCTGTCGCCCCAAAGTTTCCTCCTCCCCTTCGTGCCCCCTCACCACCACCACCAAAGCAGCCACTGATCTGCTTTCTGTCACTACAGATTACTTTACACGTTTATAGTATTATATAGTGTGTATTCTTTTTTTGTCTTTCATTCTGCATAATTATTTTGAGATTTATCTATGTTGTTGTGTGTATCAACCCATGAACAAAATATTTTTCCATTTTTTTAGGTTGTCTTTAATTTTATTTAGGGATATTTTATATTTTTCAGTGCACAGGTCTTTCAGATTTTTTGTAGAATTATCCCTAAATATTTCTTTTTTTTGGAAACTATTGTAAAATACACAATTTTTAAAATTTCAATTCAATTCAGTTTCTGATTGTTGCTGTTATAATTGGTTAGTACAATTAATTTTTGTATAATGATTTTTAATTATGTATATTATATTTGATAATGTAATTATATATTCTGTAATTATGCTAAATTCACTTACTAGTTCTAGTAACTATTTTATAGATTCCATTTGGTTTTTGAACATAGATGGTTATTATGTCTGCAAACAAGGACAATTTACCTCTTTCTTTCCAATCTGGATTTTTCTATTTATTTTTCTTGGTGATTGCACTGTTAGTGGTGAGAGTGGACATTCCTGTCTCATTTCTGATCTTGAGGTGAAAGCATTCAGTCTGTCACCATAAGTATGTTTTAGCTTTAGGTTTTTCATATGGTTTTTTAGTTTGTTAATATGGTGAATCACACTGATTGATTTTCAGCATCATACCATTCCATGTACATGGCCAGAGTCTCTCATTCGTTCATGGGTTTGCTTAGTAGAGTTCTGTACCATCTTTCTTGCATAATTCACATCCCTAATGCATCCTCTGCAGTCTGAATTTCAGTTTAAGTGGAGGGAGATCTTAGACATTTGTAAAGTGTGGAATCCTTCTAGATTTAAGAGTGTTTTCTTTTGTCAATTTTTTTTTACAGTTGCCTTGCCCATACCTAAATGAAGAACAGTTTGTCCTTAAGTCTTCTGCTTTTAGTGAGTGTTTCTAGAACATTCTTCGTGGGCTTTAGAGATATAACAATTCCTTTTCCATATTTCTATTTCATCAGTGTAGATAATAGTTAAATATTAACAGTATAATCAGAATACCCAGCAAAACGGTGTAAAAAGAGTTGGAACTGATCACAGCAGCGTGTTGCTGAGGATACAGCTCAGCTGATGAGAGCAGAAGTGTGTGGGCAAACTAGAGACTAGCCAATCGGATGCAAAGATGTAGTGTGTGTGGTATCACTCAGTAAGCTGCATGGAAAGCGTAACAGAAAGGATTGGTTACTCCAGGAAATAAGGGAAACGGAAGTTGATTGAGAGTTTCTAGAACTCTTTCATTGTACAAACAGTACTCCTAACCTTCAGCCTCCAGTGGGCAAAATGAGCTTTTGGTCACAAGGCCTACTATGTAAGGAACACAAATAAGTCAACTCTGATTTATCTTCACAGGTTGAAAAGTAACCATGACCTAGGGTAGCTCCTTATATCAGATTTAACTACAATGATAGCAAATATCATGTAGTTGAAAGAACCCTGGATTTAGGGTCAGCTGAGTCTGATTATCAGCAACTCTCTCTGTGTTGTTGAGCAGCCCTGGGTAAATTAATGTTTCAGAAGGTCATCTTGAAAAATAAATGAGCATTTATTTTGTGTCAGTGTAGGTATCCCTTCTTGTGGCTTAGATCTCCATTCCAAGATGTACGATGGTGCATTGTACCCAACTGTGCGATCTTTCTGTCTGAAAGTCCCCCACCTCCAGCCCTTCACATTGTTTGTTGGAAATGAAGAAGGCAGAACATCCAAGGCACGGGAAACAGCTTGAGCAGGTTAGGAGGCAAGGAAGTAAAAAGCTTGCCTGGGAAGATGCGAGCAGTCAGGATTCAGCATGGCGGAGTGGTGGTTCATGTTGAGGTAGAGTGGAGGCGAGGTTAAAAGGCAGACCGGGGCATGAACATGCCAAGCCTTAAAGACTGAAGGAGATTGGTAGGCAGTGGAGAGCCTTTGAAACTTAGTTTTTGAAGGGAGCACCATGGTGAGAGCTGTGCCAGAGAGTCTCCAGCCTTGACTGCATCACAGTCACCTGGGAGCTTGTTAAAAATACATACACCTCGGGCCCCGCCCAGACCTGCTCAATCCTAATCTATAGGTTGGGGTCAAGGCATCTATATCTTTAACAAGCTCCCCAGGTGATTCTAATGCAGGCCAGAATTTAGAAACCACCGCTTTAGAAGGTTAATCTGGCAGCAGTGGGCAAGATGGATTGGAGCTGAGAGAGCCTGGAGATTCGGAGACGGCTAGCAAGCGATTGCAGCGACAATCCCGGCAGGAGGTAATGAGGTTGGGGGTGTGGGATGGACAGGAAGAATCAGATAGGGGAGGTGTTTTTGAGAGGCAGTCGGCAAGGACTGGGTAGCCAATTTGATGAGGAACGTGAGAGAGAAATGGGACTTAACAAATAATGCCGAGGTTGAGAGAAGCGTTTTGCACGGTGCGAGGGGAGCAGTAACAGAATCCCTGGGGACCTGATTCAGATTACACACACCTGCTCCCCCTTCCACCCTCACCTTCCACACCTCTCTCCTCTCCCACAGCCCCTAAGGCATAGGGCGGGGAGGGGCCACATCAGTGACTCGCAGGGCGGCACAGTGTCCGGTGGGGGAAGGAAGCTCCTCCAGGTGACCCCTCTGAGTCTCTGTGACCTTGAGACAAGGAGTGGTGAGGCCAGGAGGGAGGGGCAGGGGGTGAGCTCCACGTGGAAGGACAGCGCTAGAACTGACAGCACAGTGGGGTGTAGCTTTAGGAGCTGGGGCACAGGAGCTCTGCTAGGGCTACAGATGTGACGGGCCACCCCGTGGAGGCCACAGGAGAGACAGGTGAGACTGCAGAGAGAAGGGAGGGAAGGGATCCAGAGAGAAAGCTTCGTTTAGTCACGTGCAGGTGAAGGTCAAAGAAGAGCTGGTGGGAGGGGTAAGAGGACACTGCTCTCTCTCCTTGCATCCGGGAGAGGCAGAGCTCTGGGTCCTCCAGTCGTCCCACCAGGCACGGTCGCGTGCACAGAGCAGTTCGGTTCCCCAGGGCTGGTGGCACATTCATGTAAAAGGATCAGTACTCCATAGAAACACACAATGAAAAATTTCCTTTCCACACACCAGTGTCTGAGCTGATGTACCAGACAAAGAGACTGACAGGTCTTTTACTATGATAACATTGCCCCCAGGTTTCTGATCAACTCATAACCCTTCTATACGCATTTTTGGCCCAGCACAGCCAAATATGAGGTATTATAAATCATTATAGTGCTTTGGGGTCCTTGCTCCCCCCAAAGCTCCAGACATGCTGCCTGTATTTTGTGATCTCACACTGTGAAAATAGAATGTTGTGTTTTGGAGGCACCTCTAGGGTGCCTGGCAATTGGCACATCTTAACTAAAAGAAAATATATTGACTGAATGACAATAGAGAGGAAGAACGTTTGTATCAACCCAGGAAGTAGAGAATTACAGCGAAGATGCTATTTATGGAGCTGTGAAGCTGCGGTTCTTGACATGGCCGTCATAAAGACTGGCCGCTCCTGGCATTGGCAGGCCTCAGCTGGGATGGTGGCTGCCCGGGGACATAGGGTCAGGTGTCTCAGAGTGCTCTGTGAGGCCAATGCTGCACCACATTTTACTGTGAAGAGGGCCGACACATGTAAAACTTTATAGTTTATCTTTGAATACCCTTGGTACTTACCTCACTTTCTGAGTAAGGAAACTGAGGCGTCAAGTAATGAAGAAATGATTCCCTGGTCACACAGCTCATGGGTTATTGGGAAGGAGATTTAACCTAGTGTTTTGGTATGTAGAGTGCAGCACACTTTTCCAGAGGGGCTTTTTTATGGGACCCCTTTTAGGTGAAGGCTTTGAAATTAGAGAAAGCCTTGCATATGTAGAAGGAACAATGTGTGAAGAGTCACTGGGCTTGGGCGTAACTTTCATCCCACTTCCTAACTGTATGACCTTGGGCAATTTATTTGACCTTCTGTTTCTGTGCTTCAATTTCAGTTGTTAAAGGAAGGTAATCATGTTTATCTCCTGAGAGTAGTTTTGGGAATGAAATAGGATGGGACTGTTACAGTGCCTGGTGCATAGTTGAGCCCCTATAATTGGTAACTATTATAATAATTACCGGGTTTTTCCACTATCATCAGTTAGAGAGCTCATGCACTTCCCTGGATGCACCTGAAGAGAGAGTACCTTTTTCATTGTTGGCATTTCTAGTTTGAATTTTAAATATTTTTTCCCGTAGAAGTGTTATAGCTAGACGGAGCTTGGGTATAGGTGAAATAATACTGTTAATGAATTCTGTCCTTTAAGGCATTTATATGCTGACTAGGACTTTTTGGGTGGGCTTGGGCACCAGAATTTCCCAGGAAAGGTGCCCCGGGAAAGTTCATTTGTAAACCCCTTGTTTACAAATGAACTTTCATTGAGCCACCTGCTCAAAAGTTGCAGCGTTGCTAAAACACTGCCTTGGGCAGGGTATGTGATCACAAAATGAAAAAGAGACAGCAGGATGTGTGGATTTCCACAGCACCAGGAAGGGCACTCTGTAGTTTCTTGCCAGCACCATCCCAGGCAAAGATGCAGCCAACCAGCCAAGTCAGTACTTGGAATTATGTCAGGAGGCTCGGCCAGGGTTCCCCCACCCACCCCACACCTTGGGTCCCACTGCTGCTCTCAGGGGTGGTAGCTAATGTGAATGCCATCCCCTGGCACTTCACGTTGAAACAAACTGGAAAACAGCAGGGTCTTCCTGTCATCAGATCATCGGCCGCCTGCCTGGCATCTGTCTGACTGCCTACCATGGCCAAGGATCTGCCTTCCAGTGAGCATCCTCAAATGTAAATATATACCCCAACACCCTGACTCTGGGGTTTCAAGGCTCCCAGCCATTTTCCTCCTCTCACTCTCTCAACAAAAGAAATTGCTCAAGAAGGGGTGAAGGACCAGGCCTCTCTCTGGCTCCCTATGAGGTCTTATTTCCTGAAGAAACTGAGCAGAGCCACAAAAGAATAAATAAGGAAGGCTTGGCAGCATGTTCTGATACAAAATTCATTACAGCTTTGTGTATGTGCTAGACGGTTTGGGTCCCCTTAAACTTGTGTAGATACTGTAGTCCTTTCTGTTCAACCTTTGTGTTTAGAGAGAGGTTTTGGAAGGAGATCAAAGATGTCACATTACCAGCCTGATTCTTAAAGAATTGGTTGGGGGAAAAGCTTGAAAATATTCACACCCAGGTTCAAAAACAAGAAGCAGGAATGAGTCCAGAAAGCTTGGTGACATGGATAGCAGTTGTAATATTTTTTAAGCGAATGAGAATTTGAATATCTTCTGAATATCCTCTCTCTCCTTAATCTCCACGTGCATTTTCTCTCTCTTTCTGAGGTCTTCCGTATCCCAGCCTGTATTTTTTCTTGTTTTATAACACCTGCTAGGCCTCAAGTGTATAATCCATCATTTGTCACTCCACCCTCACCCTTCTGTGGGCAGAGGGTATCGTAGGGGTGGTCGGATTCCGTCAGGATCAGAGCCTAAGTATAAGTCCTGGCTTCTGCACTCAATTGCTGTGTGACCCTCAGACAGACCACTTATGCTCTGAGTCTTAGTTTTCTCATATGTAAATTACAGACAATGAAACTTATCTCAAAGAATCATCAGGAAGAGCAAATGCATTTCAGACATATTTTGCAAGCTTATCACACGCCAGGGACATCAGTCACATCCTAGCCCAGCACAGCCAGCCCATAGCACAAGCTTATAACAGTTCACTTCTTTCTTCTCCAGCAATGGTCATTTTATAAGGAGTTTTCTTCAGGTGTGGTTTGTGGGCACATGTACTGCATTTTTAATGTACTTAGAGCAGTGTTTATCAATCTTTTTCCTTATAACCCTCTCCCCTCCAAAAAACCTTTTTAGACATTTTTAAAAATGACACCTCCACCGGGACTTCCCTGGCGGTCCAGTGGTTAAGACTGCACTTCCACTGCAGGGGGCATGGGTTCAATCCCTGGTTGGGGAAACTAAGATCCTGTCTGCTGTGCAGTGCAGCCAAAAAAAAAAAAAAAAAAAAGACACCCCTCTGCCCCCCACACCATGGAAGTAAATACTAAGGAATGATATTTGTAGGCTAGGATTGAACTTCAAAGGGCCAGAGTTTTTGTCATACATGATTTTTTCACTCCCGAGAACTTTTTTTTTGCCCCCTTTGAGGGCTTTAATGCCCCTGTTGGGATATGTAAAAAGATTTTTTAAATGCATGGGGGACTTTGTCTTCTTTCTTCTGTGTCTTCCCTTCCCTCCTCACAGTAAACCATCAATAGAGCTTGTTGGTTTGTCATCCAGTTTCCTACATCTCTTGACCTCTCCCTTACGTGGCCTTTATTCCTGCCCATCTCTCTCTGGCATGCAGGTGATGAAGGTGCTCACATTTTCCTAGGAAATACTCAGTTCATTGTCTTTGTTTTGAAGGATCCTTAGTCTCTTCCACTCAAGGGGGAATTTTCAGGGATAATTAGTATCGGTGAACTAAGAAGCATATCAGGTTGCCTTTTCAAATCAGGGTTTACTTTCAGCTTTTAAAACATTTTTTTTAAAAAAATGTATGGTTGGGCTTCCCTGGTGGCGCAGTGGTTGAGAGTCCACCTGCCGATGCAGGGGTCACGGGTTCGTGCCCCGGTCCGGGAAGATCCCACGTGCAGCGGAGCGGCTGGGCCCGTGAGCCATGGCCGCTGAGCCTGCGCGTCTGGAGCCTGTGCTCCGCAACGGGAGAGGCCACAACAGTGAGAGGCCCGCGTACAGCAAAAAAAAAAAAAAAAAAATGTATGGTTCAGGCACAGTGAGCAGGGATTATTTGAACACTTGGAGTGACTTGGCTGTGCTACCCACTACCTTTTAATCTCAAGTGCCTCATTACAGGGGTCTGGGCATATGCAGAGAAAATAGGAGGCCCTGTTAGCCTTTGGTGTGTTTTTTAACAGTTGTATGTTGCCTACTTGTCATTGTTATATACTTTAGGGTAATTTGCTTTATCATCTTTTCCATCTAAGACGATATAGGAAGAAAAGACAGTGCCACCATAACCCAAACCCAGTGAACTGAGTTTCATGAACATTGTCTCTAACTGCTGCTTCTACCCAAATTCAGTAGGAATTGGAGGGCAGCAGCATAGTTTAAAACTGGAGCAGTAGTTCCTGCTGCAACTTAAAATCCATAGACTGGCCTTGGAACCAATAGAAACCCTCTCCCTTTATGCCAACAGCTTCCTGAAGAAGTCAAGAAATGAGTATAGTTCAGGGAAGATGTAAATATCAGCTCCATCCTACCCACAGCAGGAAATTAGAAACCTCTTCAGTTAACACAAATGGATTATGATTTTTTTTTCTGCAGGAGAAAAAGGGAGAGAGGAAAGATGGTTGAGGTGGCATTGTATACCATAAAACTATATTTTTGTGCTAAGACAAGCAGTTGATGTTGCTCTATAAAATATAGTAAACACCTCCTCCCTGCCCTTTTGAATGTCAGTCAGAATTCAGAATCATGAAATTTTATAGTATTACTGGTTAGAAGGGCTTCCCACTGGGAGCAGATGCCATCTCTGTCTTCATAGACTCAGAGAAAGTCCTGACATGTTTCATGGCGTTCATACGTGGAAGTCTGTGAAATGGAAAGGAAAACAGCTTTTTCTGTCAACCTGTCACTGATATAAGCTTTTACATTCCATCAGAATGACTAAACTTTAAAGCTGTTTTTCTTCAGTGCTGAGTATCTCTCAGAACTCCCAAGTGTTATCAGATGGATAGAGTCCCCGCATATGATAGAAGACCAAAGCATTTTGTGGCACGATATTAAAAATTCATTCAGATACTCGATAAAGCGTGGTTGACAAAAGTGTGAAATGGAATAAGGTAGAGTGCATTTCTTCATGGTTTATTGCCCTTGATTTCTCTACACAAAATAAATAGACAGAATGGACTAAATCTCTTCTTTATGAAGGTGGGATCCTGGCAGCTCATAAAAACCCTCTCTGTGCCACATGCCTTGGCAGTGTTCAGAGTTGGAGGTAGTGGAAATTTATTGCTGTTGTGTGTATTTGTATTTCAGACTGAGTGAATATGTAGAGGCTGCTTTTGTGAGATTGCTGAGACTCTGTTACAAACAGAGAAAGGAAACACTTGGTTTTCTCTCCTGGAGCTTTTTTTTTGGAGGGGGAGGGGACAGGTGGAAGGACTTGATGATTTTAGCGGTGTTAATGGTGGTGGCAGTGGCTTTGGTGGCAGTGGCGGTTCTTCCCCTGAAGGTATTTAAGAGAAAACACTCTTTTCCTCTTTTCCCTTCCCCCTTATCCGCCTGCCATCTTGTTTTAAAAGCAATATAAAAAAGCAAAGCCTTTAACGCTGCTGCAAGCCTAGTCCACGTCTTCATCTGTGTCCCTCCCTTTCCAGGCCTCCCTCTGCCTCTCTGACCCACCACCCGCTTCCTTTCTTCTGGCCCTCCCTCCTCTCAGAGGACACAGTTAGTGAGAGGCTTCCCCCTGCTTCCCTGCAGCGCTGGGACAGGATGCCTCATTGGCTTCAGATATTAACTTCTGTGCTGAAAACCCGGTTGGAGCTGGTGTGACAAATGGATTTTACCTGCTGCTGGAAAACACAGGCCTGTCCCACCCCCTGCACACGGCACACACAGGCCCTTTTCTCCATCTTGCCGAGCCCAACCCAGGGAGCAGGGAACAGAGACCTGCCCCGCGGCACCATCTGTTCCCGGCAGCATCTATGTTGGGCCCCGGTGGTTACATCTGTTGAGAAGAGCAGTGCACTTGATGAGTTGTCGGAAAGAAGTGTTTGGTCTCCCCCATCATCTCCGTTAGTCATTACTGGGCTGCTGGGCTCACGTGGGTATATCTGTGTGTGCCGCCTCTCAGGCCTCATCTGTATCAATTGGAAATCAGTCACTGGGAGTTAGTTGCAGTCAGCAGGGACCCAGGGCATTTTCCAGTGACATCAATTCTTCTGTTGCAGAAATTCAGGAAACAATTAAAATTCTGATGCGTTCCAGGGAGGATTTCAAATAAATCAGCCGATAGCTGATACCTTGTAACTCTTGGTAGCAAAGCAAAATTAACAACCCAGCCACATCTGTGTACTGTATGCTAAAATAAATAAATTAGCCATGCATCACCTCCGATAGAGGAAGCAGCTGGCTTGTTCTCAACCTTTCCATAAGTACCCAAAAGCTGCTGATTTGTTAAGTTGTCATTCTCCTTATGGACATCTAGGACTCTCTGCATTTGCCAAAAATGGAGCTGGCCAAATATCAGTAAGTTATGGAAAATCCAGGCACCGATTAAACTCAGTTATAGCTCCTAACTTACAGCTCCGAACAGCTTGCAGAGCAAAGCTGACATTGGGAGCCACCTCAGTGAGGAGGACATATAAGATACGAGTAGATTTGGCAGACAATTTAGGTAGCATTTTGTCTGAACTTGAGGATTTTAGAGTATTAATCAGAAAGTCAGTATTTCTTCCTCTCCCCGTAAGCTAAATGCAATGTGGAAGAACTTGTATTAATCATCCCTGTTCATCACAGTGCTACCCACCTAGGCTTTCCCAGGCTCCTTTTTGCAGCTATCTTTGCAGTGATTCTGTATCCTCCTACTTGCTGGCTTCTTTTTACCAACAGCATAACAAGGGACAATGGACCCTTGAAAAATGAAGATCTCAGAATCACCCCCAAATAAAAGCTATGCACTCTACTGAAATTCTAAATCCATATCGTGTATGTGCCTGCATGCCGATATGTTTATATATGTGATTGTTTATCAGCATTCAGTGTTATTTTTTTTCCTACAAAGATCCATTAAATTTTAAAATATAAAGAATATAGTGGCTGGAAAACTAAACAGCACATAAAAATTGCCCGCCTTTCAAATCCACAGCATTGGGAAAGAAGGGGCAGGCGTGGTGTTCATCAGAGTGGCAGCTAAGAAAATGACTCGTGGGATGGTCTCAAGATGAAAATGAGAGTAAAACCGTTAGGCAAAACCACAGTGAGGGCGTTTAAGATGGGTGGAGAGTGAATGCCATCCCTAGACTCTCCCTGTAAGAGGACAAACTATGGGAAAGGTCAAAATAAATAAGGAATGGAGGAAGATAGGAAGGCCTAACCAAGGCAGAGCGAACGGGAAAGTGCCCACTTTGCTGTTGTCATCCATCTAGTGCTTACAGCGCCTGGTGCATTCTGGGCTCAGGGTACAGTCACTGATAATCTGCACAGTTTTGCGGAGAGAGTACAGCTGTAAATGACTCGCCCCCACCTCCCCAGTCAGCAGGAAGCTGTTTGCGTTTAGTAATGAGTGGAAATATTCAGCTACTATTACACCCAGGGGTCAGCGGGAGAAGCCAGTTAGGGGCCAGCGTCCGCTGGGGTAGGAAGCTCTTGCACACACCTTGCCGGGAGCTTCCTTTGCCCACCGTGCTGGTTACATCGGGCATGCAGGGTGCTCTGCAGCCTTCCTATTTAGACACGTGCCCTCAAAAATTTCACGGCGAGCACAAGAATTAGCAATCCCCGCAACCTAAGGAGAATTATCTGCTGTCCCTAGATGATTGTCAAAAATATGCCGATAGCAATGTGAGGCATTATAAATCCTTCCAGGTTGGTTCTGACCATGTTGTAGAAGTAATTTCAGCTGGCAAGTCACATGAAAGAACAGATTTGAAAACAGTGGTGTGCACAGCCCTGAAGGTTTCAACTTGGCTAATGTTCTAACTACCTTATGGCACTAGTTTGGAATGTAGCAAAGGTACCAAAGAAAATGTCTGAAGTCTGGATTTACCGTGTGTGTGTGTGTGTGTGTGCGCGCACATGCGTGTGCACGCAGTCGTGCATCTACATGTATACTCTCACCTCTGAAAAACAGAAAGTATCTTAAGTATAACCATATATCACTATTTGTACACCCTTGTTATAAGTCTAGAGGAAGACTGATCACTCAGTAGACGTAAGGATGTTGGTACACACATGTACAAGTCAGGAATATCGTGTGTACTTGATATGTGTACATGTCTATTATCACTTGGTGTACATGTATTTATGTATGTACAGTAACTCATAGTAGGAAAATGACTTACACCTGGTCAGTACATATACGGACCCAGACAAGAATGTAGATTATCAGTTTGGAGGAAGATTTGTCACTTTGTGGACATTTGCACATGCAAAAATTCCCAAGATTTATCATATGGTGTATGTACCTGTAAACGTGTGTTCCTACAAAGTCTTCTAGAGGCACGTAGGGTACTGCTGCTTTGGGGAAGTGGCCATTGCTTGCATAGGGAGCCATGTTGTCTTGGTTAGAATTTAATGAGAGAGTAAAGCCTATTTTAGGACAAACACAACTGTTAAATCAGAACAGCCTTAGCCTTTGATTCTGAGCTAATACTTATATTAAAACTTATATGAAAAGTTATATTAAAACTTCTAAAATAATGTGTGTTATTTTTCATATATTCTACTAATGAAAATACTGCCTGGTGTTTCCTAGTGTGTGGGGACAGGGCGTTAGGACCGTTGGTAGACCTTCCATTCAATACACCTTTCATAAATTATCCCTTTAACCATAAAAGACATTCAGGAGCTGATCCAACAGGGAAATCAGACTCCATTGCAAGGAACTCGGAGACCTTTTCCTGACTCATGAACGCTAGTAGTGCTCAGGGTGGGAAAAGCGTGAATTGAACACCTTTTAAGTTAGGCTCACTTCAGGAAGTTAGAAGCAGTTTGAAGCGATTATTTTCCCCTTGGCTGGGATGTGGGTGAATGTTTTACCTCTTGCCTTTTATTTTTACAATTATGTCGTAGGGAACCATATAATTGGTTTTTGTGTATATTTTAATTATTTTTACCCATCATCTGGTGTATCATTTGAGATTACTTTTGGCTGAAAGCAACAGTGTCATGATTGATTTGTCTCTTATAAAAAGAGGCCTGGAGTTAGGCCGCAGCCAAAGATGCCACAGGAACTTATGTGCCTCCATGGAGAATACAGTCTTTGCGTTTGTTGCCTCACAGTCATAAGATGACTGCTACAACTTCAGACCTCACATCCTGAATCTGGGAAGGACAAAAGGCTTTCTCTTACGAGACCTCGCCTTTTTATTCAGGAAGGAGCACCCTCTCCAGCGACTTCCAACTATATCATCATTGCCCAGAGTTATATCAGATGGTCCCCCTACATGCAAAGGAACTAAGGAAATAATTATTTTTATTAAATGTATTGCTGCCCTGAACAAAATGAGGTTCTGCAAAAGATTATTGATGGACAGTGTATACCCATGGCCTCTCAAAATTTGCAGTATAAGGCCAGCCTTCATCATTTCTAGTGTAGCATAGATATGCACAACTCACCATCAGACCTCGAGAAAATCCTAACAGAGCAAGTCTCAAGAAAGATAACTAAAATGATCCTCAGAAGGGTTTACTACCAAGTATGGATTTTTAGTCTGGAAACAAGCACCTAGAAAATGGCCAAAAGACAATGTCCATGCAAATAGTAAAAGAGCACAGCCTGGGTAAACATATTGCTTACCAAGTTCTGTAATAACTAGAATTGTGAAAACCTGCCTGGACATATTGAAAAACATGTCATACTAGTAAGAGAATTTTCAGTATAACATGCAGTCAACCTGTAAAACTCGTCATACCAAAAGTAATATAGCCAGTAAATATAACTATAGATTCAGAAGTATTTTCATACTGTCAATGGTTGACACCAGTGCTCAGTCAATTAAATAATTATTAGGAACCTATCATGTGCTCACAGTCCCTAGCGGAGTATAGACTATATGAACAGATAGCTACATACAACGTGACACGCACTAAACTGAGGCATGAATAAGATGGTATTAGGGAACACAGAGGACAGCCAGCCAGCACTGCCAAGGGCTACTGACAAACAAGGTTATTCTCTTTCCTTTGATGTTTATATCCAAGAAGACAGTTTGGGCCTTCTGCACACTGTCCTCCTGATAACCATCCCAGGATGTCTGGAATGGACAAGGGTGGAAACTTGTATATGCTTATGTTCTTATTTTTAGCTTCCAGGTAACTCCAGTTAGGGACAGCAAAGAGTACTTGGTTTAATAACATAAGAACAAGTTAACTCTAGGTTTCTTATCCTTTCGTTAATAAGTACATCCTTTTCATGGGTCTTTGTGTGCAAGGAATCAAGGACAATTTATGCATCTATAGAACAACACTATTCTGAATAATGAAACCGTTTAACCTGACACAGGCTTTGGTAGGCATGACTTTTAAAGATGGGACCATTCTAAAGTGAGCTGCCTGTTTTCATACAGTTTTTTCATGCTGTTTTGATAGTGGGAGTTTGAAATCATTCTGGCAGCTCACCAGATGTTTCCTTTGCATCTTCATTACTGTGTGGGTACAGATTTTCTGTATAATTATTAAAAGTAATTTATGTCCAAGCCACACCCCTGACCTCTCTTAACACTGCTGCCAGTCCTGGGGAGTTAGGAGGAGAGCTCAGAGAAGCTTGAGGCTTCTGCAGGCTCCTCCACCTTCACTGATTGACATGTCCAAGGAGTCCTGTTCCCAGCAGAGGTTCCAACCTGAGTGAAGATCAAATCTTTGCTCATCGTCAAACAGCCTTGCATATTCAGGTAATTGTGAATGTTCCAGATGTCTGAAACTGACTATTTGACCAATATAGAGTATAAATTATTCTGGGCAGGTAGCACCTGTGTCTTACTCATTTCTCCATCCTAAAACGGAGGAGGTATTTGGTAAATGACTGTTCAAGCAGAGATAAACAAGGTCTAGATTAGAGCCGGAGGTCACTCTGGGGCAAGCCAGCCTGTATAGAGATCTTGGTAAAAGAGTCTTGGGGAGCTTAGTGAAATAAGTCAGACAGAGAAAGACAAATACTCTATGATATCACTTAGATGTGGAATCTAAAAAAAATTTTTTTTAACTAGTGAATATAACAAAAAAGAAACAGGCTCACAGGTATAGACAGTGAATTAGTGGTTACCAGTGGGGGGAGGGGCAAGGTAGGGGTAGAGGATTAAGAGGTACAAACTACTACATATAAAATAAATAAGCTACAAGGATATATCGTACAGTACAGGGAATATAGCCAATATTTTATAATAACTAGAAATGAACTCTAACCTTTAAAAATTGTGAATCACTATGTTGTACACTTGAAACATATAATATTGTAAATCAGCTATACCTCAAAAAAAAAAAAGTCTTGGGGAGCCAACAACTATATGAAAACAAGTAAAGGGAGTCAGAAAAGACATCTAAAGTATATCAATGTTTCCTGCTTTGTATTGTTACAAAGGACCTGGGTTTATTGGGTTTACTGCAGGAAACGTGATATACTTTGGAGGGTAATCATGAGAGGGGATGCAAGAGCAAGTCTTGGGTACAAACCTGCAGTGTTTTCTTCTCCATGCCTCTTCCTCATTTCTCTTTAAAGTCACCTATGTCCAATTTCTTTTTTTTTTTTAATTAATTAAATTTTCCTCAATTTTATAAAGGAATAATTGACAAGTATAATTGTATATATTTAAAGTATACAACTTGATGATTTGATAAACATATACATTGTGTAATGATTACCAAGATCAAGACTATTTACACATCCCTCACCTCATATAGTTAACTCTGTTGTGTGTGTGTGTGTGGTAAGAATGCTTAAGATCTACCATCAGCAACTTTCAAGCATACAATACCATATTATTAACTACAGTCGCCATGCTGTGCATTAGAATCTCAGAGTTTATTCTTTCTAACAACTGAAAGTCTGTACCCTTTGACCTACATCTCCTCATTTCTGCCTTCCCCCAATCCTGACAACCACCATTCTATTCTGTTCTCTGTTTCTAGGAAACTGGCTTTTTTTCTTACATATTTATATTGATATCTGTTGACTATATTGACATATTTATGTTGATATTATTTATATGATATTACATATAAGTGATATATAATATTTGTCTTTCTCCGTCTGGCTTCTTTTACTTAGCATAATGTCCTCCAGGTTCATCCATGTTGTTGCAAGTAGCAGAATTTCCTTCTTTTTATGACTAAATAATATTGCATTGCATATATATCACATTTTCCTTATCCATTCGTTCGCCCAAGGACATTTAGGTTGTTTTCATGTCTTGGCGATTGTGAAGAGTGCTGCAGTGAACATGGGAATGCAGATATCTCTTCGAGATACTGATTTCATTTCCTTCAGGTATATACTCAGGAGTGGTATGGCTGATAAATAGAACTTTTTCTGGTAATTTTTTGAGGAACCTCCATACCGTTTTCCATAATGGCTGTACCAGTTCACAGCCATTGAACCTTTTCTTTACATCCTCACCAACATTTGTTATCTCTTGTCTTTTTGATAATAGCCATCCTTACAGCTGTGAGGTGATAGCCCATTTTGATTTTGATTTGCATTTCCCTGATGATTAGTAATGTTGAACACCTTTTCATGTATCTGTTGGCCATTTGTATGTCGTCTTTTGAAATATGCCCATTTAGGTCCTTTTCCCATTTTTCAATTAGATTATTTGCTTTTTTTACTGTTGAGTTGTATGAGTTGTTTATATATTTTGGATATTAACCCCTCATCAGGTATATGGTTTGCCAATATTTTCTCCCATTCTGTGGTTGTGTTTTTAAATTTATTGTTTCTTTTATACAAAAGTGTTTTAAACTAAGTGTTTTAGTTTGATGTAGTCTCACATGTTAATTTTAGCTTTTGTTGCTTGTGCTTTTGGTCTTATCCAAGAAATCATTGCCAAGACCAATGTCAAGCTTTTTCTCTATGTTTTTGCCTAAGAGTTTTATAGTTACAGTTCTTATATTTAAGTCTTTAATGCATTTCAAGTAAATGTTTATGAGTAGTGTAAGATAGAGGTCCGTTTTCATTCTTTTGCATGTGGATATCCAGTTTTCCCAACACCATATATTGAAGTGTGATCTTGGTGTCCTTGTCAAAATTAGTTGGCCACATATGAATGGGTTTATAATGGGCTTTCTATTCTGATCCACTGGTAACTGTTTTCTACTGTTCTGATTACTATAGTTTTACAATATAGTTTGAAATCAGGAAGTGTGATGCCTCCAGCTTTGTTCTTCTTTCTTAAGATTGCTTTGACTATTTGGCATCTTTTGTAGTTCCATACAAATTTTGGGATTATTTTTTTCTATTTCAGTGAAAAATGCTATTGGAATTTTGATAGGGACTGCACTGAGTCTGTAGATCAGTTTGGGTAGTGTGGACCATTTCACAGTATTAATTCTTCCAATTCAAGACATGGAATATCTTTCCATTCATTTGTGTCATCCTCAATTTCTTTTATCAGTGTCTTATAGTTTTCAGTGTATGGAACTTTCACCTCCTCGGTTAAATTTATTCTTGAGTATTTTTTGTTTCTGATGTTATTGTAAATGAGATTGCTTTCTTATTTTCTCTTTCACATAGTTTGTTGTTAGTGTATACAAATGGAACTGATTTTTTATTGTTAATTTTTTGTCTTGCAACTTTACTGAATTCATTTATTAGTTCTAACAGTGTTATGGTGGCGTCTTTAGGGTTTTCTATATATAAGATTGTATCATCTGCAGAGATAATTTTACTTCTTCCTTTTCAATTTATATGCTTTTCATTTCTTTTACTTGCCTGATTGCTCTGGCCAGGACTTCCAATACTATGAGGAATAGGAGTGGTAAGAGTGGGCATCCTCTTCTTGTTCGTGATCTTACAGGAAAGTCTTTTAACTTTTCACCATTGAGTATGATGTTAGCTGTGGCTTTGTTGTATATGGGCTTTATTATGTTGAGGTACATTCCTTCTTTAATTTATTGAGAGTTTTTATCATGAAAGGGTGTTGAACTTTGTTGAATGCTTTTTCTACATCTATTGAGATCATATGACTTTTATCTTTCATTCTATTACCATGTCATATGTATTGATTTGCTTATTATTATTATTATTGATTTGCTTAACCATCTTTGCATCCCAGGGATAAATCCCACTTGAGCAAGGTATATGATTCTTTTAATGTGCTGTTGAATTTGGTTTGCTAGTATTTTGTTGGGGATTTTTGCATCTGTGTTCAACAAAGATATTACTCTGTAATTTTCTTTTCTTTTCTTGTAGTGTCCTTGCCAGGCTTTGGTGTCAGGGTAATGCTTGCCTTGTAAAATGAATTTGAGGTGTTCTCTCCTCTTCAGTTTTTTGGAAGAGTTTGAGAAGGATTGGTATTAATTTCAATTAATTCATTAATTTTAATTAATTTCAATGTTTGGTAGAATTCACCAATAAAGCCATATGGTTCCTGGGCTTTTATTTGTTAGGAGAGTTTTGATTACTGATTCAACTTCCTTGCTTTTTATTGGCCTGTTCAGATTTTCTATTACTTCATGATTCAGTCTCGGGAAGTTGTGTGTTTCTAGGAATTTATCCATTTCTTCTCAGTTATCTAATTCGTTGGCATATACTTGTTCGTGGTCTACAATTTCTTTTTAAACATTTTTGTTCTTACACAATGCTTTTCAAGTGAAAAGAACATGGAGTCTTCTGTCATATTCTCCCAAATTTGAATTTGAAGGAGCTGAGTAACCTTTCTAAAAACTTTCCATGTTTGTTAATAAGAGTAATATTATTTAACCTGTAGGGTTAAAATAAAGATGAAATGAGGTAGCGCAGAGCAGTTAGCCCAGACAGCACCCACAGGCTCTCGGCACATGTTACCTTCCCTTTGCCCAACGCTCCCTAAGTTCAGTGGCCCATTGTGTAGAGCAGCAGGTCCAGAGGCTGTGAATTATTTGTGATGTTTTTCCAAGGCCTGAATGGGGAGAGACATTTTATTCAAAGCACCAGCAAAGCTCATGTAGAGACGAACATATAATTAGTGACCTCTTCCTATGAGGGATAATCCACAGTGGGCCTGACAGAATTGGAATTTGCACATGAGCAGTCAGGGCATGTATATCCAGTCAGCTCTGTGTCCCTGAAAAGTGGGAAGCAAGAGGCATTTGTAGCTTGGTCACAAACTGGTTGTCAGACACATTACGCCTGCATTCGTCGGACAGGCCTTCAGAATGAAATGTCAGGAGGGAGGTTTAGTGGTAGGGGAGACAATTATGAGAATCTCAGAGGTGAGAAATAGAGAATTCTGCTCACTGACCAGGAAAGAGAGAATATGGCACAGAAGGAGGGCAGGGAAATGTGTTTCCTGACACGTGCTGAAAAGGCCTGTCATTTACTGAGTTCCCTCTTGCTCTCTTAGGCTAAGACTGAGTGAGAGGATGCTTTCAGGAGAAAAGAAGTGTAGCTTACTTAGCCCCAGTGGATACTCAGGAAAAACCCCAGGGCTCACGGCACTACTGGAGTTAGTCTGTAGTTTAGTTCACCAGCTTTCTGGCCTGTCTGATTTCTTTAGAGGCTGTAACGGATGCTACCAAGTCTCCCAGTGCAGTGGGTCTGAAGTGGTGGGCTTCTTCACTTTGGGAGCAAAGAGCTCACCATTTGGGACTGTGTTGTCATTGTCATTGTTCTGTTATGGCTGCAAATTACCACAGAGTAAACGGTTTTTCTCCAGGGAACTCACTTATGCCTGTAGAGAAGAGTATGGACTCCTTAGAGAGAGAGAGGTCTGCTTCACCTGACCCTCCAGTCCTCAGAGAGCATCAGCTCAGCCCCCTGTTAGCCTTTTTTCTGGCCTTCTTAGGTCTGTTTGTCCCGTATCCTGATGATGCCTTTCTTACAAAGGTGAAGCTAGGCAAGCAGCCTAGACTCTGGTCCTGGTTCTGCCACCGCTAGCTGTGGAGCCTTGCCAGGTCATGTGCCCTCTCTGAATTTTCAGTCATTTCCACTGTAAAATACAGTCAGGCTGCCTGCCCTGCTCGCCTGCAGCTTAGTCTTGAGCGTGGGATGATTGGGATGATGTAACACATGTGCAAGTATATTGCGTAGTTCAAAGCAGTATTCAAATGTGTGATATTAGCAGACCTGTTGAGATTTGCCTTCTCCCATGAACGTGCAAAGTAGACCATCTCAAGTCGTTGAAATAGGCAAAGCTACATATGGTATTTTAAATTAGTTTTGCTTCCGCTGACAAAAAAATGTTTTGGTTCAACCGTTTATGGTCTGGTCATCTACTATGTTTGTCCACCTAGTTACTCCCCAAGGAGGCCTCCACTTGGTGGATTGTCTTAAGGTCAGAGCAACTTCAAAGTCCCAGCCACCTTCTTCCTTTCTTCTGTTTAGGGTGGAGAAATGTCTGTATCATGCCTGTGTCAAAGTTACAGAGAAAGTGAGTCAACCCAGTAGCTTTGTGTGGGTAGATCAGACCACTCTGAAGCCTCTTGAAACTTTTGCATGCACGCACACACACAGGCACGCACACACAGACACACGCACATAAACCAATGCATATACATAAAGCGGTCCACAGATGAGTGGTGCCGTCCTCATCCAGCCCTGCCTGCTGAGTTCGTCCCTGCTATTTGCAGGCTCCTCTGAAGCCTGACTTGGAAATCCCCTTTCCCTCGCACTCTACGTGTGTGTTAGAGAAGCCTTGTTTTTGTTCAAGAGTAGTTCTGCAGTTTCACTGAATCTGCACACCTTTGGCCCCGGGATGGTTTCTTCATATGTTATTGCAGGATTTCAGTTTGTGCTGTCATGGAGGTGCCATCTTTGTTTGTTTACTCATATTTTCTTTCAGACAGTAATATATAATTTATGGTACAGGAGCAAATTTTTAGAAAGGAATGTGTGAACTTAAAAAATTTGTCATTTTCCAGCCTGATTGCACGTGATTTCACCTAATACCCAACACCTTCAGTAGCGTAACTACTACAACCCATCACACTTTGGAAGGAAATTTGTTTCATATTTTATATTGTTTGGTGTCTCTTTTGTTGTAACAAACTAGCCTCCAGGAAACAGGAAGTCCCCAATCGTGAGCATTTCTAATATGAGTGACTACACACTGAGGCCCTTTTGCTGAACAAGAACAAGTAACTTGCTCTAGGTGGGCTCTTTTGAAAGAGTCTTACCCAAGCTAGCTGCTTTCCCCTTTCTGTTGGCTCCTGGCAGCTGGCAGCAGAAGCAGACATGCTTGCTGGAAAAGCGGCTGTCCTTGGATTTCCTTGCTTCTTGGAACAGAGACCTTAATTCACTAGCTCCCTAACTACAGGGAGAAACAATGATCTTCATCCCCATGAGTCCCGTTCAGCATCCCTCAGAGGCCCACAAGAGAGGTTCTCTGTCCTACAACCTTGTCCCAGCTGCTAAGACAGCCTCGCCAGCACAGCGCCTGCTCCGGTCATGGTCTGCTCCCAAGGGACGGTGCCTCCTGTCAGCAGGCCCCTTCTTGAGTCCCTGGTGTTGGGAAGATGTGCCTGCAGCCTCCTGCGCCCTTGCCCCCCACCTCTGACACACACACACTTTGAGCCCGGGAGGCGCAGCAGCCCACTGAAACTCTAGTTAAAAGTACCAAGTTACTGGAATGCCCAGGGAAGTGAGAATGAGCGGGCCTCACACAGGGAAGATTTGAAACAAGCCTTGTGGCTTTTTAATAGCATGCCAAAGCGGTCTCAGTGGTGGGCCAGCAGGGCCCCCAGTCTATCTTCTGTGAAAGGAGAAGGCCCAGCAGGCCCTGCCTAATGCAGACAGCCCCTCCACTCTGCTGGAGGAGACAGACTCCGAGATGGCAATCAAGGCTGGATTTGCCAACACGTTTCCAATGATTAAAATGTAATTAGCACAACTGAGTGCCTCCTCCCCAGCTAATTTTAATACATGCTGTGACAGGCAGGCAGCCGGCTGTGCCTTTAGCCCAGCAGCAGATGGAGGCAGAGGCAGCGGGAGAGGAAAACCATTTTGCAATGTGACTATTCACATCACAAAACCATCAGGGCGCTCAGCTCTTAGAAGGCCCTTGATGGCAGCACATCAAATTGGCGCTGTCATAGCTGACCGTGGCAATGGCAGTCATCCTTCATACTGTCCCAGAAGCACAGCGAGGCAATTTCTAGGCGTAACCCTTTAAGATCTAGAAGGGGAGAGAGAGAGACATGGAGAGCACACTTACCGTCTTGCAGTGACAGGCGTGAGCTTTGCAATGTGCGCTGTGAAACCCACGCTCTTGGCAGCTTGCAAACCGTTACTTACATGTTCCTTTTCCAAGACACAGTGGAGTATGGTTCAGAAGCTTTGGAAATAGCTGTTTCTCCAAAAGGGAGACAGGCGTGAGCTGCCTTCTGTGTACTTTCTCCGAGCTGGGAAGGATAAGCTTTGCAGCCTGGGGTGGTGGGCAGGTTGGAGGTTTCCTCTTCTATTCCTTTGATCCCATGGAAACCTTTGAGCCGGGGGCCTCTCCTCATGACCATCTGTTTCCCTCGTATCTTGAAGGGCACATTAGGCAAGCTGCAATGCCCAGAGGACCCTGAGGCCGTGCTTTTCCTCTCTCACCTACTAGCTCAAACACCTGGCCTTCGCCACCACTGTTTAGCCTGCTCTTCTCCCTCCAAGACACCACCTGTAAAGGAAACGGTCTCCTTGGAGGCTGAAGATCATTTGGTCTTTCTGGGTGTGGATGGTACAGGAGAGGTGCGGGGGATACTTGTGTTGATTGGGATCTGTCACCCAAACGTGGTGGCACACGACCTTCACAGCAGCACAGTCATCTCCCACCCCAGGACAAAAGCAGCCAGCTTTTGTCCTGGGGTGGGATGGTGAAGACGACGATAACCACCATTTATTGGACATTTACTGTGGCCTAGCACTATGTTAAATGCCTAAAATACATTAATTTTTCTCCTTTAATACTCACATAAATCTAAGAGCTACACATTATTTTTCCCATTTTATGGATGAGGAGACAGAGCAACAGCAAGGTTGAATAATTTACCCAATTACTTCTGTTAATGTCAGAATCTAAATCCAAACACACATGATGAGCTGGACAGTAAAAGTCCTCACCTAGACATGCTGGACCACAAAAATGCAGGAAAACCCTCTGAACAGAGAAATCCTTTGCTCTGAAAAACAATGACATTATTCTTTGCCATCTAATGACCCCTGGAGACAGCACCCATCAGGCTCTCAGGGACTCCATCACATGGGTGACATTTTGTATGTCTCTATGTGTGTATCATTTTCTCCTTTAACTAAAAAATAACATTACTAAAGAGATTTTTTTTAATTACCAAGATTTAAAAATGAAGATAATCCAGGGCTTCCCTGGTGGCGCAGTGGTTGAGAGTCCGTCTGCCGATGCAGGGGACATGGGTTCGTGCCCCGGTCCGGGAAGATCCCACATGCCGCGGAGTGGCTGGGCCCGTGAGCCATGGCCGCTGAGCCTGCACGTCCGGAGCCTGTGCTCCGCAACAGGGGAGAGGCCACAACAGTGAGAGGCCCACGTACCGCAAAAAAAAAAAAGAAAAGTAAAGAATCCAAACTCTTTATCACTCAGACATGGACACTGTTAACACTTGGTGCATCTTTTTCCAGTCTTTTTTTCTTTCTACGTGTGTTTAGCAATTTCAAAGTAATATCGTGCATATAATGAAATGCATTTTGCTTCTTTTTTTAAATAAATTTACTTATTTTATTTTATTATTTATTTTTGGCCACATTGGGTCTTCCTTGCTGCTCACGGGCTTTCTCTAGTTGCGGAGAGCGGGGGCTACTCTTCGTTGCGGTACGCAGGCTTCTCACTGTCGTGCCTTTCTTGTTGCGGAGCACGGGCTCTAGGCTCTTGGGCTTCAGCAGTTGTGGCACACGGGCTCAGTAGTTGTGGCTCATGGGCTCTAGAGAGCACGCTCCGTAATTGTGGCGCATGGGCTTAGTTGCTCCGCGGCATGTGGGATCTTCCCAGACCAGGGCTCGAACCTGTGTCCCTTGCATTGGCAGGCGGATTCTTAGCCACTGCGCCACCAGGGAAGCCCGCATTTTGCTTCTTTAATTGCAGTAGTAACAATAAAAGCTGTACTTCTCGTGGATTATGTTCTTACCTCTGCCTTAAGAGACAGATACTATTACCCTATTTTATTCATGAAAAAACAAAATTGAACCTGAGAGAGGATATGTGATTCACCCAAGATCACTTCTAGGATTTTTCTTTTAACTTTTCTATGACCATGATCATTTTTTCCTTTTTAATAAAATTCCTTAGGAACATTATTTTTATGGGTGAACACTACACAGGTGCATCAGTCTGTTCCTCAATTTGGGGACATTTAGGTTCATGAAGTCTGTGTACTGGATTCACCCAGAGATTTAGAAAAACCCGGGTTCAAATGCTTGGGGCCTCTTTTCACAACTGTCTGACTCTTGGTGAGTTACTTAATGTCTGCAGTCCTAACTCTCTCACTGTAAATTGGAATACTAAACCCCACACCGTGGGGGTGGGGAGGGGTTCAGGAGGAGGTGTAAGGTTAAAAAGAGGAGTATATGTAAGTGTGTCATAGCGTATTTCCTGTCCCTTCCTATGTGCCGACAGCAGCCATGTAAAGAACATATTATCGGGTTGTTTCCTAACTGCATGATGAAATTTGCAGACAAATGCATATATACGTTTTTGTTCCATTTCGGATAGATAGAAAGAGAAAAGTTGAGCTGAACAATATGAAAAGCATTAAGACTCTTTATGCACACTGCAGGATTATTTTGCAGATAGAAAACTGACATTCCTCCACAAGCGGATGAGTGTCTGCATTACTACAACCTTGCCAAAACTGTGTATCAGCATTTACATTTTTCTTCTAGTTTGGTAGATGAAAAAGAAGTATATCTCTTTTTACTCTGCATTTCTTTGATTACCAGTGAAGTTGAACATTTTTTCCCCATATGTTTATTAGCCATTTATAGTTCCTCTCCCATGAATTGACCTCTCTGCTTTTGAAAGGAAGGATGAGTCTCCAAGGGCTAGCTGGAGAAAAGATGCTCCAGTGATCATTACCACAGAGCCCTGGGGCCAGGAGTTGCAGGAAAGAGAATTAAGAGCCTCCTGGGACTGCCAGGCGACTATCAAGTAGGCTTCTTCCTAAACCAGAGCACGGCTTTCTACACAGCCAGCCTGCAATCAGTATTTGTTCTCTACCATTTCATTTGTTCCGTTAAGAAATATTTTGGATTTTTGAGCAGGGCTCTTCACATTCCACTCAAGCCAGTGCTGATAATTCTTTCTGGGGAGATGACCAGCATGCCTGTTCAGTTCGGAATTTTGCTCTGAGAGTCCCATCAGTTCACAGTGCATTGCTGTAGATCTTGCCTGAGTCTTTTGCGACCCCTGCCATCCAGCCAGGGGCTGTGACTGCTCTGTAACCTTCCTAGATTTAAACCCGTTGCTTGTGTTCTCCTCGTAGGTTACAGAGCAGCAGAGCCCATCCATACTGATGTCTTAATATCATTCTCTCTTCCTTGGATTTAGAGGGTAAAATAAACCCTCTGCCATAGAAGTGCTTATTGATTACTGAAGTACATAATAAAGCCTAAGAATAAACTAAGACCGAGTAATCGGGCCTGTTCCTGGGAGATGACAGTAAAACCCTGGCCAAGGCAGTCTCTGAGGGCTGCCTTCCACGTTGGAGCTAGGAGGCCCCCCTTTTAATTAGGCATCCAAATGGTAAGCAGTGAATGATAGAAACCAGACAAAAAGAGTACATACTTAAAGCAATTATACTCCAATAAAGATGTTTTTAAAAAAAAAAAGAGTACATACTGTATGATTCCATTTATATAAAACTCTAGAAAATACACAAACTGATCTACAGTGACAGAAAGCAGATCAAATGGTTGCAAGGAGAGGCATAGGTGGTACAGGGAGGGAGAGGATGGAGGGATTAACAAAGGAGCACAAGAAACTTTTGAGCGCAGTGGATGTGTTCACTCTCCTAACTGTGGTGATGGTTTCACAGGTGTATAGAGGTGTGTATCAAATAGTGCATTTTAAATATGGACAGTTTATTCTTGTCAATTATGTCTCCATAATGCCACTAAAAAAATAGTAAGCAGTACAAAGAGACAATCCTTGGCTCACCTTGTGTTGGAAATTTTCTTTTCCATAAGAAGCTATATCTTAAGGAACATTTAGGAGGACTTGTGAGACTAAATTTTACCTTCACATTTGAATAAACAGGGGTTTCAGAAGACTGAAGGGTACCAATCAAACAAAATAAAAAGGCATTCCAAAGGCAAGATAGCCCTCTTTCTTCATCCTTTTTCCTTTCTTACATCCGAACCTTAAAGGTGACTTTCTATATAATTATTTGCTAAAACAAAAGAAGCTGAGCCCTTTAGAAAATAATATTACTTCCCTTCTCCCCCCACTCCTTCTGCCATTATATTTCCCCCACCCAGAGGACAGGTCCTATAATGAAGAAATAAAGACTACTCCAAAATGTTGGCAGTCTAAAAGGGGACAGGCATTTTCAACACAAAGAGATGTTTGTTTTCCTTGCATTTTAACTCTTAATTTTTGACACAGTGGGGAACTCCAGCATGGCTGCCATTTAAAATGTAACAATGCCTTGGTGTTCTGATTGCTTCTGTCACAGGGGTGTTGTGACTGAAGGCCAGGAGACAAAGCAAATGAGGCCAGAGACAGTGCCTGCTGCTGAGGTGCTGGTCCATTTCTCTGCATCTGAATGTTTCTTTTCTCTGGCCCAACGAGGAGTCACTCAGGGAGACTGAAGCTGGAATTTGTACAACCTCTTTTCAGTCCCCTTGATTTTAATCAGAAATACACAATTATTCTTTTCCTCCAAATAGAGAAACTCAATCCCCATTTTAAATTCAATTATTGTAATTGCAGCATTCAGAAAAATAGCACATTCATTTTCTAATAAGAGATTGTGGATACCAAATTACTGCATATAGTATGTCAAAACAGGAAACTTGAGACTGGCAGGCCAGTGGGTGTTTTTATCTTGGCAATTTGTATTTTCTTGCAGACAATTTATAGTAATCCTACCCTTCCTTGTTTATGACATAGAAGACAGGGTTTTCAAGCCACCCTAAAATAAAGACTGTTGGTTAGGTACAATTCAATTTAAAATCCCAGTTATAAAAATAATGAATTCTAAGAGGGGCAAAAGTGAAGTACCTAATAAAGAGAAGAAGAAAAGGAATCAGGATTTGGGTCCTATGGGATGGCAGCCCAACAGGTCTTCAGGTCTCCTTGAACTACGTTCTAATGTTTGTAAATCAGTTTGCTCCAAACCATATTTCTATTCCTTTCACCATCTTGCATTTTAAAAATAAAACAGAAAATCTGATTGGTGGGAAGTTGATAATGTGGCCATTATGTTTCAGCAATATGAGAGCACCCTGTTCCCTTTTCCTGTTTAATTGCAGTTGCTCTCGTTGGCTTGAAGTGAGTCAAATGTAAGAAGAAATACTTTAGGATTTTGAGTTTCCTGATTTCCTTAAAAGAATAACCTTAAAATCAGCTTTTTACAAGTGTACAGTGTTATTTTTTTAGGATTTACTTTTACCTCAAAATTGTGTTCATGTTTTTCTCATAGACACAGTCAGACACCCAACATCTTCAAACACCTTAACATCCATTCCATCAACTACTGTTTATTTATTGATTTCCTTCATTAGACACTTCTTGTGACACTTTCCCTGAGATGTTTGGCTCCTGTAGTTTATGAATTCATTCTTTCACACACATTTATTGAGCACCTGCTAGGTGCCAGGTTTAGGAAGAGCAAGATGCAGGCAAACTCTGAGATATGTTTGGGGAAACTGACATAGTGTTGGAGGTACTGGAAACCAGCAGCTAAAATAATGGCCAGAGAAGTCCATACATATGGAAGAGAGAACAGACATGTCCACGTGTCCCAGAGGGGTAGACCTCCTCTGCTGAACTGCCGTGTACCTACTAAGTGACAAGCACTTTAGTTATATTCTCTCAACTAATCCCCATTTTTGTAGTTACCAGTTAATGCTTTCGGAAGTTTGATCTCTTCCCAGGGTTACTCGGTTGGCTAATTTTGTTAGCTCCATCCTTAAATAGGTCTTGCATATAAACAAATCTGTGCAAAGGACTATCCAAGTAGCTCCTAATTCTGATTGGTCAGGATCTCTGGACAAATTCCAAAATGGCTGGCTTCCTAGTTGCACCAATAGTGACTCTTGATGTTTTTGATATTTATTCTGTGTATCTGTCCATTTATTTACTTTTCCAGTTTGAATTTCAGTGAACATCTTAATAATGTCAAAGCCCATAAGACATAGTTTGCACTATGCATAACCTACAAGTTTAGATTCAAAATCTTAGGTCTATGCATTTTACTTTGGTCCCTATACACAGACTTACTGACTACTATTTGACTGAAGAATAAGTCCAAACTGTATTAGCCTCCAAAACTGTGCATCAGGAACCGAAAGGCACACTTAGAAAATTGAATTCTAAAGGGTCTTTCCTTGTTGGTATTTTATCCATGAAATAAAGCCATTCATTCCAGTTGTTCTCTTCTTTGAGAGGGAATGATAGTTTCTGCTTTTGTTTGTTTGGGTTATTGTTTCTGTTTTTGTGTAGCATAGTATCAAGTCTTCAAACACCTCCCAAGCAGAAATCCTTACAGAATATGATTTCCCCTCTGGCAATAAAATGATGGAAAAATCCAACCCAACATTTAAATGACTGTTCAGTTACCTCATTTCTGTGTGTGATATAACATATCTTTCAGGAAGGAGTTGGAAATAACTATTAGAATTTCTCTCTGGCTGCTTTCACATGCTTGAACTTATTTAATTCTCAAAAAAATCTTGTGGAGTATGCATCATCCACTTTTACAGGTTAAAAAAAAAAGGTAGGCTCCAAGATGTTAAGTACCTTTCCCAAGACTGCATGGCTGCGAAATTGAGGGGTCAGAATCTGAACTGAGGTCAGCGTCAGATTTAATAAGCACATGCTCTGTGCGGGTTCTGTGCTAGGTCCTGCTCTTAAGGGAGAGCCGTCTCAGGGAGAGTGGAAACGCGGCTGATGGGCTGCGTTCACTGTTGCTTACGTCATCGAAACCTCTTTAGTTTCAGCTTGCCTCTACTTACCCTCTGCCAAGCCATCAGTCAGGAAGATACTTGCTGGGAACATGCACTTTGGAGGACAGAACTGGGTTCCAGTACCACCTCTGCCCTTGGAAGCCTTCACTTCTCATCTTGAAAATGGAGGGGTCGTCATCCTTCCCTTCCAGGGCTGTTGTTGGGACATCCTTTTTTAATGACTGATAGCTGTGGGTTGGCATTTTTAGGGGAAAATGCTTTGAGATAGTTCCTAGTGAGAATCCCTCCCCAGAAAGAGCTATGCTGCAGAGATAGGATGTGAAATGTACTTCAGGAACCAGGCTTTTCCGAAATCGGCAGCTCAGAGCTGCTCTGCTGTTGTGGCTCCTCCTCTTTTTCCCTTTTTTAAAATTTTTTTGCCAGAGGTGGACATTGTCCCTTTGACAGGGAATTGAATCGTGTAGGCACCACTTAGCATGGAAAGCAGGAGCTACATTCAGTGCCTCACAACCTTAGGGGCTTGAAGGAAGAATGGTTTGCAGCAGCTTCATTACCTAGGGAAAAAGAACTCGGAGTTACAGCACTTTAAGAAAGATGCTTTTACTTTGCGTGTTGGAGAAAATAGAACAATTACCTACTGAAGGCGCAGTGGATGAAAGAACACCTCTGTTCCTACCATCCTGATCATCTAATCTGTTCAGATTTATTCTGCGTTCCTGAAGGTGATTCAAACCAGGCTGTCCTTGCAGAGTGGCTGCACCAGTCCTCCCCCTGGCTGGGGCACATGGTGATTGCCTGAGGCTCCCAGTGAAAGACAGACATTTCCTACTGCTGAGAGGAGCTTCTTCTGAGGGCTGGAGCTCCACAGGAAGTATCTGATATGTGGAATGCGTTGAAGGAGGGAGGGAGGGAGTCCATAAATCATCAAATCATTGTTGAGCATCTCTTAGGATCCTTAAAACTGCACTAAGCCCTGTGATGATTCCTAGGACACCAGACTACTCTCTGAGGAACTCACCATCTGCCAGGGAGCAAGACATGTATGTGAAATCAGTGGAGGATTATATTCTATCTAAACTAGAGCCAGTTAGATTTCCAGCACCTGACACACATATTCTTTTTTTTTTAAATAAATTTATTTCTTTATTCATTCATTTATTTTTGGCTGCATTGGGTCTGCGTTGCTGTGCACGGGCTTTCTCTAGTTGCGGCGAGTGGGGCTACCCTTCATTTTGGTGCACGGGGCTTCTCATTGCTGTGGCTTCTCTTGCTGTGGAGCACAGGCTCTAGGCGCGTGGGCTTCAGTAGTTGTGGCACGCGGGCTCAGTAGTTGTGGCTCGCAAGCTCTAAAGCTCAGTCTCAGTAGTTGTGGCGCATGGGCTTAGGTGCTCTGAGGCATGTGGGATCTTCCCAGACCGGAGCTCAAACGCCTGTCCCCTGCATTGGTAAGCAGATTCTTAACCACTACGCCACCAGGGAAGTCCCAACACACATACTCTTAAAAAAATTTTTTTTAATTAAAACCTCACTCTTTGTTGAATAATGAATGAACGAATGATCTCTAACACATCTTGAGTTCTTCCTGTGTGTCAGGCACTGTTCTAATCCCTTTTATGTGTACTGCCTATATATTTATTATATATATTATTACTATATGTTTATTAATGCAGTGAATGCTCTCGACAACCTCATGAGGTTGATGCTATCAATAGCCCCATTTGATAGCTAATGAAACTGAGGCACAGAAAGGCAGGTTGTTTGTCTGAGGTCCTACAGACAAATCACAGGTGGTAGAGGCAGGATTTGAACCCAGGCCAACTGGCTGCACAGTCACAGATGAAGGAGTGTAAGATGGTCTTTTCAAGAGTTGTTGGCATTTTGGCTCAGACGAAGAGCAACCAGGCTTTGTTATTGGCTCATCTGGCTCTGGCTTCCCTAAGGCTTTAAGCACCCTCCCCCTTTCTGGAACTCAGACCAGTGCCGGCCAACCCTGTGTGGTCCCACCCCACCGCTCCCCTGGCCCCGCCAGGCCTCTCGTTTGTCGTTTCTCTTACCGAGCACATTTCTAAATGAGGAAGGTTGCTCTGCTTTAAGGACATACAAATGGCTTGCCCTCACCTGTCAAGCATGATCCTTGTATTTTACCAGACCCATTATGAACGCAATCTTTCTGTCGAAAATTTGCATACCTCCTTTCTTGAAAAGTAATGACAGCAATTTCTTTCCCTCCGCTCACTTTCTGAGTGTCTCATTTAACGGCACCTGTGAAACCGACAGGCGCAGAGATGAGAAGTGAAAGAGAGCAGTTGATTAAATCATCATCAAGTCGGGCCTCAGAAAGTCAATTCTGCTTGCCGTCTGCAATGATATCCTTTTATCTTAAAGTAATGAGCTATGGCACTTTTGCATCGGGTAATGCGATAAGTTCTATTAGCATGTTCCATTTGCCTCACAAGCAAGGGCAAGTCATTTTAGCTAGCTCATATCACTGCAATCAAAGCAATTGGCTTCCCAGGCAGAGAAGAAAGGGAAAAGGCTCAGGATGATTTCTATGGATCACAACACAGTGGAAAAAATAGACTCTTGTATTATTTTAACCCATAACATACTTTTCCTTTTTCCTCATCAGCAAATTTGGGTTTTATTAGCTCACACAGGACTCTGAAGAGAACCAAGCTTTAGTTGAAGCAAACCTAGGGGGCTCAGGCCCCACCCAAAGGAACAAGCAACTAAGATCTAGAAAGGGAAAATTGCAGCATTACAGGGGGTCACAAATAGAATCCTGCCAAAGAAGATAACAGAGAAGGTCTCCCTGGTAATAACTCTGTGGTCTCATAACAAACTCTTCCTTCACACCATCTTCAAAGTCATTTGTAATAGGTCCCCAGGCAGGTATGGATTAGTGCTATTGATGACTTAGAATCAGTAAATCAATGACAGAGAGGCAAAGGATCTGTTGCTTAAGCTTAAAAGAGATGGTTTACAAATCACTGGGCCCTAGACTGTCTGTTTTACCTTTGGATAAGAAACTCATTTTTCTCATTTTGGCAGTCACTGAGGCTTGTGAGCTCTGGGTTTTAAGCACATTTCATCTTTGGGGTTTATGTATGTTTATACCTGGCAAAATGTGACGTCCTTTCTTCTAAGGAAAAAAAAAGTGCTGAACACTTCAGAAGTTTGAGAAATATCCATTTCTTCCCCTATTTCCAAAAACCCCACAGTATTTTAATGAGCTAAGTGGAAATTTACAGCATATAAATTGTTTTTTTCTATACCTGGATTTCCAGGTGACAAAAAGGAAAAAAATATTGAAAATTAATTTGTGAGCTGAAGCACTTCAGGTTGGATGACTTGATTTCTGGCAGTATATTTGCACTTCTAATCAGTGGTCAGAATGAACCCGGCACACAGTAGTCACTTTAAAATTATTTACTGAAAGAAAATGTGTGATCATTTGAGAGACCCTGGAGGGAAAATAAGTTTTCTCTTAGCCCCCTCAGATCACAATGGTTGTTTGAACTCTGGCCAGTTCAAGCTGAGAACTTGAAAAGATGCCAGATTCTGAGAAGTCCCCATATAGGAATGATAAGGTTACCAGCACAAAATTCCAGAAGCTTCTGAAAGTTTGTTCTCCATTTTACCTCCTAAACAGCTGATAATATATAGACCTTATATTATTTTCAAATATGCTCATTTTGCGACTGTCAGAAGTTTTATTCTTATCTTTTAAACTATTGTTGGGAACACACATCTTTTGATTAGGCTTTCTTTTCTTTTTTTTTTTTTAAAGATTTTTTTATGTAGACCATTTTTAAAGTCATTTATTGAATTTGTTACAGTATTGCTTCTGTTTTATGTTTTGTATTTTTGGCCATGAGGCATGTGGGATCTTAGCTCCCCGACCAGGGATCGAACCCGCACCCCCTGCATTGGAAGGCGAAGTCTTAACCACTGGACCGCTAGGGAAGTCCCCTACTTTCATTTTTTTTTGAGCTATTTTATTTGATCAGACGTAGTTATTGTGAAAATACAGGGGAAGAGGAACCAATGACATCATTTTACAGTGAGAAAACCCAAACCATTTTCAGAGTTAAAATATTCTTTTTATTTCTAGGGCCCCAATAGCTTTAAATTTCACTTACAGCCCAAAGCCAGTATGAGAACAACGTAAACAATGTGAGGGACTTCTCTGGTGGCACAGTGGTTAAGAATCTGCCTGCCAATGCGGGGACATGGGTTCGAGCCCTGGTCTGGGAAGATCCCACTTGCCGTGGAGCAACTAAGCCTATGTGCCACAACTACTGAGCCTGCGCTCTAGAGCCCACGAGTCACAACTACTGAAGCCCGCTCACCTAGAGCCCATGCTCCACAACAAGAGAAGCCCACACACCGCAACGAAGAGTAGCCCCTGCTCACTGCAACTAGAGAAAGCCCTTGTGCAGCAATGAAGACCCAATGCAGTCAAAGATAAAAAATAAATTAATTAATTTAAAAAAAACAATGTGAAAGGAGGGCTTTGTGGAGTGATTGAAGACAGACAGCATCAGAGTTGCCATGTGTGGTACAAAATACTGCCCGGTTTTTGCATGTACAAGGAACTGGGCAGATGGGAAGATCGTGGTATACATGTTTTTAGTCACCATGCTGCTACCTCACGTCTTTAAATAAGAAAGTAAGTGTCTGTTTTCTGCAGGTGGCTTCTTCTGAAATTGCTTTTAGGTGAGGGATGTCTTTACCATCTTAGGTAAACCGCCTGCCCCAAAGGGGAATCGATTCGTTTTGTCACTGGCAAAGTGAAATTGTACTTGATGTTAGGTGCTATAGTTTACAAGTTGGGGTTCTCCCTCATTTTCCTCTCATTTCCTTTAGGCAGAAAGAAGAATAAAATAACTTTGTTCAGCCGTGGTGTTCAGCTCTGACATCTTTGGTGGCAATGATAAATGGATCTGAGATACGAAATAACTGTTCCAGCAAGGTCCATTGAGCAGAATAGAGAGCAGTGCCCTCCTCAATGTCATTGTGTGTGATATATTCAATGATTGCCACTTTCTGCTTAAGAATGCATTCCATCACAAGGTCCCTGGAATTCCATCTCGTTCCCTCATTCTGAGTGAGCCAGAGAGGTGTCACAGACCTTAGCTTATTTCTGTATGTATCAGAGTCTTAAAACACAGATGTTGAGATTCCCAAATGGAAATGAGAAATGTTTGCTTTTGAAGAAGTACAATAAAATCATAATTATGTCTTCTCTGGGCCTTTTAATGGAAGATATTTTCTTCTGGGCCCCAACTCCCTTGGTTCTGCAGATAATTTTAGGTCTGCCCAGTGTGTTCAAACATACATCCCATTGTATTAAGCAGTTAGTCAGTGTTTCCTGTGCCTTCTTTCTTTGGAATTACTTGTCTTTTAAATCATAGTTTGCTTATGCTGCATGAAATCACGACTTCTTAAGATGAGTGAGAGGGATCTATCAATATTACTGAGCATCTGCTGTATCTCAAGGCCTGGAGGAAGATGAACAAGGCACTGCCCTTTACCTACACAGAGCGCACGCTGTAGCAGGGAAGACTGTTGTGGCCAACAGTGAAAATACAGTTTTGTAAGGGATGGAGACAGAAGCAGTTAATTCTAAGAAGAGTACTGGAATTCTAAGAATTCCTTTTTATTTTTTGGCTGCATTGGGTCTTCGTTGCTACGTGCAGGCTTTCTCTAGTTGGGATGAGCAGGGGCTACTCTTCGTTGCAATGCATGGGCCTACACAGAGCGGTGTAGGCCTCTCTCGTTGCGGAGCACAGGCTCTAGGCACACGGACTTCAGTAGTTGTGGCTCGCGGGCTTCAGTAGTTGTGGCACACGGGCTTAGTTGCTCCACGGCATGTGGGATCTTCCCGGACCAGGGTTCGAACCTGTGTCCCCTGCATTGGCAGGTGGATTCCCAACCACTGCGCCACCAGGGAAGCCCTCTAAGAATTCTTAAATTCTAGGAAGAGTATTGGAAGATTCAGAGGAAACTCTGTTTTTAAAGGTAAATTACAAGTTTTTAGGTAGAAACTTGGAAGAATAGAATTCCAGGCAGAGAACATTGTTAAGTGCAAAGATGGAAGGGCCAGAGGGTGTGACTGAGTGTGCTGCGTTGTGACTGGAGCAAGGGATGTGTTAGGGTGATACCACTCAGAGTGGATGCAGACCAAGGCCAGTCTGTGAGCTGTTTGTAAGTAGTCCACTGTGAGGTTAGTATAGCACTTGACAGTAAGCATTTGGGAACTTTTATAGCAATTCAGTAGAATAATTTTATATCTGTTAAATCTAACAGTAACATTTTTATGTGTCTTTGCTTTCCTTTCTCATTTTTCTAGCAATTTATTTTTTATCATATCTTACAAAGTTTTGGTCTAAAACGTATTGGAAGTTAGAACAAATGGTCCTTCTCCAAAGAAAGCCCGAGAAGCACTGGGTTGGAGGAGCAGTGGGGAGTGGGAGAGTTGGAAACAGCGTGAAGAGTTTTCATTGCCCTTTTGGCCATGGGAAGTGTCATGATCAAATTGGAATTTAGGAAATCCACTCCAGTCAGTAAGGACTTGGATTAGAAATGAAAAGAGACTGTAGGCCCTGGAAAGCAGTCATTAGCTTCTTGTAATGATAAAAGCCTGAACTAAAGTAGTGGCCATGGCCATGAAGATGGAGAGGATTTAGAAAGTTGAATCAGTAATGTGGGGTGAGAGAGAAAGATAGATCTGCTCAAGGACGGAATCAAGGAGGCTGACAAGACTCTTCACTCGGGCAGTTGAGTGATTGCATGGTGACGTCATTACCAGGAACAGCACGGGAGAGGGCAGGTGTGGGGTGAGTAGAAGATGGTGCATCTGGATTTAGATGGATACTTAAGCCTGAGGTGTTTATAGGGCTTCAGGAAGGGGGTATAGCAAACAAAAACATATGTTAGTAATGGTTAACATTAATCGTCTAACTCTGTACTATGTCTAAGTTGTTTACATGTATTAACTCATTTTATTCTCATCTCCTTAGGAGGGAAATGCCATTATTACCCACACTTTACAGATAAGTAAACTGAGACTCAGAGAGTTTAAATAACTTTCTCAAAGTCACATAGCTGGCAAATGGTAGGCATAGAGATTTTTTTTAGTCTCAACATATACATGGTAGCTGGAACCAAGGGAATCTTTAAGGACTCCTGCGGAAATCATATAGAAACGATAGACCTGCAAATGCAACTCTAGGGAAACAATGACATTAAAGAATATGCAGAAAAGGAAGGGCTGTGAACAGATACTAGGAAAGAGCAATATTGGTGAATGTGTACAAGGGAAAAATTCCAGCATGTTCAATGGAAACATTCCAAATTTCCAGCACTAGGGAATTTTTTTACTAGATTATTTACAATCCATTACAGTGGATTACAGTGCAGCCTTTTAAAAAATGTGATGTTACTGGCAAGTATTACTCATTAAACTAAAATATTTGACATATTAGGTAAAAACAAAGCAGGTTACCAAATAGTAGGACTTTATTTTCATTTCTTAAAATTTGTGAGTGAAGGATGTAGAGAATGGAGGAAAGACAGGAATGAATTATACAAATGTGTTAACAGTGTTTATTTGTAGATGGTAGGCTGATGGGTGATTTTTTAAAAATGTATTTAATACGTAGGTATTAATTTTCAAAAGGAGAAGATATTGGGGAGGGGGTTGGTTGGTTATTTGCACAGTTTAAGAGGTGGGGCTTGTCTGGGAAAGGAAGAAGATACCTCCAAAGGTTTGGTTCTAATTTGGGAAACTAGAGGGAAGAGGAGGTGAAGAGGAAGTTGAGTGTGATGGGTTGGAATTACCGGAGGTCCTCAGGTTAGGAACTGGTCTCTTTCTGATTCTGCATTCGAGGCATGTGGCTTGGATTTCATGCCTCCTCTTTCCCTCTCTTGTCTTTGGTGGGTTGGGGGTCATGTCTTTGTCTGAAGGCTGAGTGACCGAGAATTCTTCCCTGTCCGGCTTTTAAAATGGAGGAAAATGTTTTCAGCTGTTCACAAAGGGCTTTGAAATCTAGTCCTGGAGAGTACTCTGTCATCTCAAGCTGGTCGTTAGCGTGCAACCTGTTTGCTAATAAACCAATACAGGACCCCCGATGTCAAAATGCTTAAAATGGTCAAATCAGCTGGGACCCCGTTTCTGCATTTGACATGCCTTTTCCATTTCCCGGCTTCATGCAGAACCAAACCTGACTCAGGAGGTGGCTGTATGTGAACTCTCATAAATTGGAGTGGGTATCTAGGGAGTGGGGAGCAGACACTTCTTCTTTTAACCTTTCAAGACCAAGAATCATTTGTCCAGAAATCCACAACGTATTGAACTTAGGGTGTGAAAGCCATACAGTGTATTAAATGTGAATTTGAGACCATGAATTTTACCCACACCGACTCTATAAAACAGCCTTCCTTTTTCATAAAGCAGGCCCGTAAACCTCTGCCAGCGAAGCAGAAAGACTCCTTAGGACTGTGGCTCGCTTTCCGTCTGGGGTTGTCAACAAACCCCCTTTATGAGTGGAATAGACCTCTTGTATGTGTCGAGCTTCTGGCTTTTGCAGAGCGTGTTAGGAGCCAGGCTAGGCAAACGTTCGGCGCTGTTTGCTGAGTGCTTTTATTGCCTTTGCATAATTTATGAGCTGGAGGGGTTGACCATCATTCGTCTCTGCCAGGGGCTGGCACTCGAGGCTCCAGAGAGCGGAGCTGTAAATTGGATGGTGCGTTCCTGCTGAGCTCACGGCAAAGTCCTCGGGTCAGTATGGGAATTTAATACCAGAAATGGAACTGTTTTCTCAGCGCACCATGTGGGCCCCAGTGCAGCACAGACTGTTTTGGCAGACTCTGTGACTGGCCTTGTCGAGGGGCTGTCACTCACCCGGCATGTTGTGTGGGGAGCCTGAGCATTTTTAATCGGCTTGGCATCCGTGCTGCTTCCATAATGGATACCAGTAGGTCTCAGTTCTTCACCATATGCTTAACTCTGGAGACAAGGTGCTTCTGGGTATATCAGTAATTACTTGATGCAGAATTAAGTGGACCTTGAAATTAGAACTGGACTGTTGGAAAGCAGGAAGCTTGACACTTTGATAGAAATAACCATTCCCAGGGACCAATTGCTGTTAGGGTGGGGGAGGGGCGTGGACCGTGGTGATTCTTCGCCCCTGCTGTCCTCCCCACTCCTTCTGTCCCCTGCACACCAGTCCTTGAGGGTGTGGGCAGGTCCTCTGCCTCGGCCTTCAGCAGCCACTGAGTGCCTCACAAGGCGGGCTGTGAATGTCTGGGGAAATGAGCCTGCCTGGCAAAATCCTCTTTTCTCTTGCACACCCCTCCTGAATCATGCTTTGTCACTCTTGAAAATGTGCCGGAACTTAGGAACCTCAAGTTAATTAAAGGCAATGGAGAAACTACACGATCAGGAGAACGGCTGCTCCTCATCCGTCTGCTGTTGGAGGCCTTCAGGGTCTTCATCGCACCCATTTTCCTTCTCAGCTGGCCTGACTTATTGTAACAGAGCAATCGCTCATCAGGCAGAAGAAAGTAAGTTAAGACGATCTGAGGTTGGGAGCCCGGTTGAAAACAATGCAGTGGTTAAAGCGCTGTCACCAAACCTCTGATAAACCCATGGTATTGAGGAACCAGTGGGAAGAGCAGAAAATGCTACAGCTCTCCAGGCCATGAGGTTGCTCTGTGAGTTCCTGAATGCTGATTGTACAGACAGCTTAGGCTGGAAAGAAGCAATCCCCAAACTGAATCTTAATATAGCAAGATGTCCATTTGGATGGGGGTTTTGTTACTTTCCATTGAAAACACCCTAATGGTGGTTTAAACAATAAGGTAACTTATTGTTATCCGAATGAAAAAGTCCGGAGGCAGGCTGCTCTGAGGTTGGTTCACATGTCTCAGTTGTGCCAGGATTTTTCTTCCCTTGTTTTTGTGCTTCAGCTTTTGGCTTCATTTCTGCAGGATGGCTGCCACAGATCTGGACATCACATCCTCATGCAGTGATGTTCAGAGGAAAGAGGCAGTGCTTCCTGCTTTTCTCCTTTTTTTGAGGAAAAAGGGGTTTTGCAGAACCTTCAGCAGACATTTCCTCAAGTCCCAAAAGTGGGTCTTATGGCCACGCTTAGCTGCAAGGAAAGTTGGGAAAGAGAATATCTGGCTTTTTCAATCTCGAAATGTCAGGAGAAGGTACACACTAGGGAGAAGGGGGTTGTGAATGGCTGTGGGTGTGTAGCCAGCAGTGGCTGCCATATAAGCAAATTTATTTCCTGTTTCTGTTCATAGCTACATCAACTCCCTTGTCCAGGTGGCCACACTAAAAAACCTTGGCATCGTCGTAAACTCGTCCCTCTTACTTGCTTCCCACATCCATGTATTATCAAGCCGTGTTGGTTCTCCCCTCAGAATTGCTCTGCCATCTGTTCTGCCCTTTCTCAAGCCATGCACCATGCTGGTCTAGACACTGTAAGGGTTGCCAACCCGGCCTCCCCGTGACCTGGGCCTTTCCCCACGGCACACCATCTCTCCTCCACCCCACGGAAGATTCATCCTCACGGAGTAGGTATATCTCTGATCATGTCCCACTGGGTACCTTGACTGTGAAACTGAAAGCTACTCAGGGACCAGTCCTGTGTCTTGACTGAATGTCTGAGCAGCTTGCGGCGCTAATCACGGGCTGCTGCGTGAACGAATGGATGTATTTACATGCTGAGTATTTACTCTGACAGAACACACCCGCTTTTTAAAAATCAAATACTGGAAATAGTCGGTGTGAAAAGTGGTTTGGGGGCTATCTGCCCGGGGCCTTGAATGCCACTTGAAGGAGTTTAAACTTCATCCTCAAGAGGAAGTGTCCTGTGATGGTGAAGGGGGCAAGCTGTAGAGTCACATTTGGTTTGAGTTCAAGTTTAGTTTTACGATTGCTGTGTACTCTCGTAACTCCCGCAAGTTATGTAATCTCTCTGTGCTTTAGTTGTCTCACTTCTGAAGTGGGGATGGTAAGACTCACTTTATAGGATCTGTGGAAGACTACATAAAATAATTGAGGTAAAATGCTTAGCGTGGTGTATAGCACATAGTAAGCACTCAAAAATATTAGTTATTATTACAGGACTTGCTTCTCTGTTAAAATCATTTAGGTCGGGCTTTCCTGGTGGCGCAGTGGTTGGGGGTCCGCCTGCCGATGCAGGGGACGCGGGTTCGTGCCCTGGTCCGGGAGGATCCCACGTGCCGCGGAGCGGCTGGGCCCGTGAGCCATGGCCGCTGAGCCTGCACGTCCGGAGCCTGTGCTCCGCAACGGGAGAGGCCACAACAGTGAGAGGCCCGCGTACCGCAAAAAAAAAAAAAAAAAAAAAAAAAATCATTTAGGTCTCAGTCTATTAAACTCTATTAACTAATATTAAATCTGTTAATTCCATGAGAACAGAATCTTTGAGTCCATTTTCATTATAGCCTGTCATAAGGCTTAAGCTTTCAACACATATTATTGGAAAAATTAATTTGTCATCTTAATGACAATCTCACCCAACATCATTATTTTCTTTGAAAAATAAGGAAATAAGCTTAGCTGGCTGGACATACTTGGCCCAAAGATACAAAACTGGGAAGAGTAGAGAGAGGACCTAAAAAAGAAAAAAAAAATCAAATATTAGATAACAAAACACTCTTGGTTTTTGATAAAATTTGTGTTCTTTTTTTTTCCTTTACTTCTAATGAGGAACCCAAAGCTTTGAGTTAACTATCATTCTCTGGTCTTCTGAAACCGAGGTCAACAGTTGGAATTTGGAATCTGTTAGATACAGTGTGAGTCTCCTGCCCTAAAACTTTTTTTTTTCTTTTTTGCCCATATCATTGATTTGTTACCCTGACCTCTTGTTCTTGGCATGTTTTTTGTTTTTGGGTTTTTTTTGCGGTACGCGGGCCTCTCACTGTTGTGGCCCCTCCCGCTGCGGAGCACAGGCTCCGGACGCGCAGGCTCAGCGGCCATGGCTCATGGGCCCAGCTGCTCCACGTCATGTGGGATCCTCCTGGACCGGGGCACGAACCCGTGTCCCCTGCATCGGCAGGCGGACTCTCAACCACTGCGCCACCAGGGAAGCCCCTTGGCATGTTTTTAATAGAGAATATTCCCTCTTTTCTCTGGGCAATCACAAGTGGTGAGCCTTGCTGAACGTGCTCTGTTTCTTTCAAAGCCCAGACGAGATAATGAAGTGCCCAAAGGTTTACCTCTTTTCCTCTAGAAAAGCACCAGGAGAGAGAGAGAGCGCTCCATTCACATTAGCTGAAGGTAGAACATCTCCATTAAGAAATTGATTTTGCTCTGAATCCCATTGAATAATCTTGATTTACCTTAATCTCATGGCCCGATTGGCTCCGCCGTGCAGCAGGGGGTGCTCACCGGTGTGACCAACTGACCACAGAACGAACCACGGAGCACTGGCATCAGATGAATTCAACAGAACAACTTCTCGACATTTTGCTTCTGTTTCTGTTTACAGCACTTGAGCTGAAGAAACTTTTTAGCTCAGACAACGTTTCCTATTTCTTTACTTGTCTTGCTTTTTTTTTTCTCTAGCAATAGCAAAAACGTACTCGATTTTTGCACTAATGCTTCTTTTCTTGTCTTCCTTTTCAGTGTGACAGCGATAGTGACCAGGAAGAGAAGGTAAGCCCCCCTTCATCCCCCCACTGTGGGCATAGTACACAAGCACCATGAACACCGCGTCCCCCTCACACAGCCTCAGGGCGGGGGGTGCCAGCTGCATGCTGACAGCACCTCTCTTCTGCAGAGACAGGCTTTATTCACACAGTGACATTGCCTATGATAAGAAATAACATTGAATTTATGAGCCCCACTTTTTAAAAATAAGCCCTTTAATGTTGCGTATATGTGACACTATGGTTTCACTTTACAGAAGCTTTTAAAAGAGGAAATTGTTTATTTTAATAGCCATCTGATTTTTCTTGTTTTATCCTTGATTGGAACGTTAAACCTGCTAGTATGTATGCATTTATAATGTCGTTCCTGCATTTCTTTTACTGACCCATATGCTTCTTCCTGCTTTTCTGTACATATTGGTCTTCTTGATAGAAATGTTAATCGTTTGTTTCTAGGAGTGTCTTCATGGGGGGAGAGGTGGGCCGGGGCTGTCAGGTGGGAACCACTCTCTTCTCGTCCAGGTGGATGGTCGGGGGGAGGGCACTTCTGCCAGCAGGTACATGCTCTGTTTCAAGGCTGATGGCCACCAGCCTCTTTGTATCCAGTTCAACACGGATCAAGAAAAGGAGCTCGATTTGGGGGCTTCCGGAAGATAGGATCACAACCTGGTAAAGTGAACGTTCTGCTTCCTGAGGCAAAGGGATTGTTTATCTGTTTGGTCTTTCTTTCTAGCTGTCTCAACCCCTCAACCAAATTCCTTTCCAATTTTATTCCCACTCTATGTATTTTGAAAAGAGTTTACCTGAATACCATGGTTTCTATATTGCTTGGCACCAAGAGGGAGGTACCAGTCCTCCCGTCCCCAGTTTCTGGATCTGTCCTGCGCAGCTGGCTTTCTTGAGCCCTGTTGTCTGACTCTCACCTCCTACGTGCTGGCGGATTTGACTCAGAATCCTGTGGTTAGTATTTGGTAGGATCTTTCCGGCAAGCCTAGAATTCTCCCTCCTTCTCTGCTGCCAGCCTCCAAGAGAGATCTAAAGGCTCTTGTTCTGTGCTGTCGTTAATTTGAATTCAGCATATGTAGCCCGTTATAAAATGTGAGACATCATCATTTGAGCAGGTCAAGCATATTCAGATGAAGACAAATGGTGCTTATTTGATTTCCTTAAAATCAGGAAATGAAAAAAGTGCTCTCTGGAGAAATCATGTTCTGCCTGACTTGGATGATAGACCAATGCATGTCCCCCAGATAAGAGCAGGCTCTCGCCTTGAGGTTTTTATCTCTGAAGGACGGCTAGGACTGTCAGCTTGCTGACATGTGCATTATCCATGTCATTTTAAACAAAGTGACCTACGGAAGGGTGTGCTGCGCTGTGACATGGTAATGGGCTGTTGGATGACAGTGAAAGTACACACTGGAAAGGGGGCTGTGGATTATTCTTTTGTTTAACTGACAAGTAGGAGCTTCCTTTCTCCAGCCCCCAGGAGTCCTAGCTCCTTGGAAGTTGGTCCCCCAGTGCCTCAGGCAGCCAGTGGGTCGTGGGTGCCAGAGGCACGTAGGAGCTCAGCATTCAAGCAAGCTCGCTGGCCCCCAGAGCCATCCAGGCCACATCCCACAGGGCAGTAGTCATCTCGTTCCATCAGGCGTCACAGGCATCCAGGGAGGGACTGGTACTTCTGGCCACTGCTGGAGATCTTTTACAGGTGATCGTTGATCTCACTTTCCAAGTGAGTGGCACTTCTCCAAGGGGACGAGGCTTCCTTGAGGTTTCACAGCCAAGCAGACCTTCCTTCCTTAAAAGGCAGTGTGACTTCAGGAAGTGTCACAGTCTCCAGCAGTGGCAGGAGGTGGCAAGGAGGTTCAGTTTTGTGTCCCACCTAGGTGTCTTGATCAGCAGTGTCAACCTTGACTGCGCTTCCAAATGCCCCGGGAGCTGTACAAGTCCTGATGCCTGGACCGAGTCCCAGTCCACTTGCCTCAGACTCTCTTCAGGTGTCTAGCACCCCATGTCTAGATGATCACTAACTCTGGTAGTGTCGAGAATTATCAGCGCCGCCTGTGGTTTTCAGAGGTGTCTGGGGGCCAAGGTGTTACCTGCATCCTGAGAGCACCACAGCTAGTTGTTTGCTGGGATCTGAGTCCCCGAGTCTTTGCTGCCCAGGTTTTCGCCTCTGAGTGCGGGAAGCAGCGAAGTGTCGGCCCAGAGGAATGGGCAGTGGGAAGGTAGCCAGCACCCACGGCTCCGAGTTTGGGGTGATTTCAGGACAATGAAGGAGAATAAGATGTCCATAGGCAAGTCTGCGGGAGGGGTGATGACGGGGCACAGAGGGCCGTTGGGAGTGGTCCTCTGATGTGTGTGCATTTCCTGCCTCGGCTACCCGGGTCGCTTTTCCTGTGGCCCGTGGTGGCCCTGCAGATCCTCTTCTTCTTACTTGGGAGCTGCTTCACAACGGCACTCACATCATCTGTCCCTGCCCTGCCACCCGGCTCTCCTCCAGAGGGCTCCCAGCAGGAACAATCAAGACTCTGTAATTGCAGTCGTGCCTGCTTGGCCCTGTTACAGTTAAGACTGTCAGGCTTCCCCTTTTGGACTGAGATTGTCTGGTGTTTATCATCGACTTTAACACTACCCTCCCAGACTTCTCCTCTGAGCTGGAGCCTGGGCCCCTGTCAGCCTCCCCTGTGCTGGAGCCTCTTGCCTGGGCCCCCCTCAGAGCCCCAGACTAACCTGGGCTGCTTTCATGTGCTGCTTGGAGGATTCGCATTCAAATCTGAATTGCTAGTGGTGGAAAAGATGCCACTCCATGTCCTAGGATGCCTTCAGCAACCCTGCCAGGGATGCTGTCGGAAGCAAAAGTGAGACTTGCAGGGACCCACTGGGATTTCTCTCAGGAAGACCTGTCATTCTCTTTCTCTGTAGGGATCTGCAGAACCAGCGGTCTAAAGTTAGGGTACTGTATTTCACACAGCTGACTGAATTAGGATAAACTCTGCTTTCCTCTGATACGAAGCTGTAATTTATAAAATGATATCCTTACTAATTAACGTGGAAGGGACTGCGAAAGGGGCTAGAAAGGCAGAGCTTTCCATAAATGCAGGAGGCATTCTCATACATGGAAGAGGCTTGATGAGACACTGGGCAAAGCATCCCTTACCCTCCCCTCCCAGCCATGTGAATACATCTCACGTTAATGTCAGCGGACCTGGAGGACTTTTGTGAAGAGTAGAAATTGGGTGGAAGATTAGAGAAGGCTGGAAACACTGCGTCCTAGATGTGGGATCGTTCGTCTTTGCAGTTAGTGCAAAGCAAAGAGGCAGCACTTGACACCTTAATCACCCAGGTTAAGCAATTATTCCAATCCCCCACCGGAAATGAATTGGTATCATGAGAACAAAGAGGCAGCATGCATATTTCCACATATTTGGCCTATATTTTCTCTTGTTTCCTCTCTTTCTCTACCACTGGCAGCAGCCCATTGTGCTAAGAAACACCCCCTGTTTGGTTATGAAATCAATGTGGAGATGAAAAATAATTCTCTTTCCATTTACCCGCTCCCTGTGTATTTTGTGGGCCACGTGACAGAGCTGGTTGGAAGGTGTAGTGGCCAGTGGTCAAGCACTTCGGCCTCCACAGTCTGATGGCCTGGGCTTGTTTCTGACTGTCCCTTACTGTTCTGGAGCCGTGGACAAGCCTTGGTTCTCTCATCTGCCAAATGGGGGTAACAACAGCTCCACCTAGAGTTTTGTAATAATGAAATTGGCTCAGTGCCTGGTCCATAGTAAGTGCTCCGTAAATGTTAACTTTCACTAGTTTTCCTTGGTGCAGAGTGAGGGAGCATCGCTTGGGGAAGGAGGAAGGCCATCCTCTTCTGAAAGCTCAGGATCTGCCAGAAAACCTGCCAGAGGATAAGGGGTGTGATTTTTTTTCCACTGGAACCCGGGGCTCAGCCTTCATCTCCTAGGGCACTTCTTCCTGACACAAGCTGAACGGAAGTGTTGTGAAATTTGGAAGGGTCCCCAAATGAGGATTTTTAAATTCCTTACCCCAAACACCAGGCTTTCCTTTGGGCACAACCTGGAGTCAAGGGCAAGCATGCCGGCCTGGAGGGATCAGATGGTGATGAAGTGGGTTGTACAGCCCTCGTCCCACAAGCCAAACGCTGTCAGTTCCCAGATACCCAGCCCAGGAGAGAGGGTCTGATGCAGTCTATCTGGGGTGGGGGCCACAGCATCTGTATTTTTTTAAAAGCTTCCTGATAATTTTTATACAACTGGTTTTGAGCACTACTACCTTTTTACAGATGTCAAAGAGAAGCATTTACTTTCCTCTGTTTAATGCTTCTAATATTCTGACAGCTCAAGAGAAAGTCCTGGAAGCTCTAGAGGTGTGTGTGTTCGCGCACCCCACGTGCTTACGTTTGTAGACGTGTGGTGTATACTGCATGCAGTACACACACACACACAACCTCTTCATAGATATGAGCCGTTCTCCTGTTCCTCATGAAGATTTTAACACGACTCCTGATTGCAGTTTCCTGTCTCTGGGCCTTTAATGATTGAAATGACCACCTGGAGGAGGTTGCTTGGTCCCTGTGACTTGCTCACCAGTACCCAGGACAGCCTGCTGGGACACTGGCTAACCGCAGATGCAGAACCACAGAGTTCCCACGTCAGCTCCCTCTCCCTTAACATGCAAACACTTTCTGGTGCATTCTAATTTTTTAATTCAAGCTAACTTTGTTGTGTTTGATCATTTTGTATTCACTTGTGTGCGAAGGGGGCAGTTTCTAAGAAAAGCAGCAAGAAAACCAACAGAGGCTTGTGTTCCTAATTCAACACAAACCACATGCCTAACTTGGCTCCTGAAGGACTGAGAAACTGCTGAGTTGTCAAACTAAAGACAGGGCATGCGGCTTGTGCTTATAGTGGAAGAGTCCCATCCCTCAATTGGCCACGTTTCACACTTGGTAAAAATTATGCACCCTCAGCAACATTCCACAAGCTCAGAAGGCCTTCATTGTTGCTTGTAGAACCCGCATCCTTGGTTTTGAAACAGGACATGTTCTGATCAGGAGACAGCTTAGAGATGCTGTCCTGCACTGCAGATAGAGAAAGGAATTTTCTCCTCCCTTCCAGTTTCATAGCAGCAAAGTGTACAACCATTGCCCAGGAGAAGAGTAGGGACCCAGGTTCTGGTCTTTATATCCCTAACGTTCAGTAATGTTCATTGCATTTCCTTTTTTGGCTACTCATCTCCCAATGGAGGGGATAAGTGAAACAACTTCAGAAAACTGGTACTCACACCTGAGTGCACCTCATATCAATCCCAGGATTTATCTTCTGGGCTCCCAACAAATTTCTTTTATAGTTTTATTTTCTCATAAGACGCTTCTAAGCCATTTATAAATTTCCCACCTTATTTGGGAAATTTCTGCAGTTCTTGGCTGAGTTTCAAGGGCTGGTTTGGATGTCCGAATCCCATGATGCCCATCCACTTGACCTCCAAGATTAGGTCTGGGTCAAAATGACACTTTATTGTTCTGCAAACATCGCCATGTTTCCAGTTGGCTTAATTCCATCCTATCCATCAAAAATTCCTATTGATACCATCCTTGGATTTAATTTCTACTGCATATTATTTTAAACCCTCTCATTAAGTTCTTCTCTTTGTCATATCGTAGCGTTTTCATGCCAAACCAAAAATTGCTTCACTCACATTAAATGTGTATGTAGAATATCTGTCCATTACAACCATGTCATACACCTGAAAAAGACAGAGGTTTCATATATGTATATACATATATTTATTTATATAAATATATTCAGATTATTTATTAAATATAAATCAATAAAATGAATACTTGAGATGGTCCGACATCTTCAGCTAAACTCTTGTTTCTTAGAATGAATAGTGAGAGGAACAGGTTCTGGATGTTCCCTTGTTCTCAAGGGTGGGTAACGGAGAAGGACACTCAAGACCTGGTTTATCATCTCTCACTAACCAAGTGTGTGTGGCCTTGGACAAATTACCTAATGTTGCTGAGCCTTAGTTTTGTCATCTATAAAATGGAGCTGGAGTCAATGATGTAGCTTTGAATATCCTCATTTTCTATGTAGCTATTTACCTAGGCCCCAAGAACACAGCAGACCCAGAGGGAAATGTACATGAGTATATTCTCTCTTTGCAAGGTAGAAGGAAGATTATATAAAAAATTTCTCCATTCTTTCACCTCTTTCAAATTCCTAACAATGAATAAACATAGTGTGGGTGGGTCCAGGCACATCTGTGTTGAGTCTTTCAAGTAACTAAAGGAAACTTACTATGGGCCTAATGTCTAAACAAAGTTCATTATCTGTTTGTTGATTCTTTCATTTAGTCATTCACAACAACTCACTTATTTTTTTTTTTCAAGTACCTACTGATGAACTAACATGGACTTGACAGAGTTGCTTGACTCTGTTGGGTCTGTCACCATGCACTTGCCAATAGGCAGCAGAGCAGTTAGTTTAATCTTATTCCTCAATTACCCAAATTATTTAGGAGAGCATGGGAGCTAGTGAAGAACTAGTTGACATAGTATGTTTCAAGAACTCACTTGATTGGTGAGTTAATAATGAGTATTATTTGACCTATAAAAGGAATTCTTCTGGAAATGTCCAGTATTGAATATATGATTCTACATTCCCAGAGAAAAGATCAGCTGCTTTCCCTTAGAATGAGCCATTGGCTTGGATTTTATGGCTTAGCTGAACGGAATGTTGCAAAGCCAAGGAGGAATTAGGTGGAGGTGGTGGCTTTCAGCCTCATGAAATGGACCATGAATCCTGAGCCACTGGAGAGGGAGGTCCTAAGCAGAGGCGTTAGTACTGGTGATGCCTTTAACTGGCGTCTTGTCAGTAAGTATGGCCTGGGCTGCTGTTTGGTTGTCAGAAGAGTCTACCTTACTCTACATTTGGGTTGGAGAATGTTTGTCCTCATTAAAGATGTCTGAATTTCTTTTTGGTCATGCACATGTGTATTTGTGTGTGGGTGTGAGTGTCTTAGTTAATCCCCCCTTGGCAACTTCCAGATGGTGATATGTAATTATGGGTGATTACTCCTTGTAACTTTGCCATACCTAGGTATGAAAAAGATAATAAAATCTCTGTATTAGAATGCATTAGTAATTAGCCAAACTTTATACTTTCATAAGTCCCAAAATTCAATACATGAATATTATTTCTTCTTCTTCTTCTTCTTCTTTTTTTCCCCAAAGTTACAACTGGGAAGATCAAATTGGCCTACTTCTAGAGCTTTTCCCTATTGGTTCTCATGAGGATCATGTTGAGAAGTACTGGCTGTATACCTACTAACCAGAGTAGCTTTCTCCATTGCTGTTCCAATCCCAGGTGTGGTTCATAGTCTGCCAATTATATGCATGTTTACTGAGACAGTGAAATGGAGCATTTGAAGTAAGAACTGACCAGGAACCCCTGGCATGGGTGGTTGTGGTACCCAGGGCACTCAGTTTGGGCTTCATCTTTCCTCGTTGGGACCCTTGATGATTTTTCAACTCCCTAATTTCTTGGTAAAAAAATGTAGATGCTACTCATTTATTAAGGGCAGAGAACAAATGCGATTAGGATCAATAATAATAACGAAATAATAAGATGAAACACTACTTTACATTGTAGAGAACATTGTGTTATTCAGAACACTTTTACATGTGCTATTTTATATGACCTGCTTATTTATTGTGGGAATCTTTGTGTATCCCTAGATACTTCACTGTTCATCATCTGCAATGTGCCAAAGTCAATGATAGGTCCTTTCAAGGACTTTATCTTCTCAAGCACATGTCATTTTACAAATAAACGAAATTAAGTTTAAGAGCTGATAGGTAATGGAGCTGAGATATATACAGTGTCTTAAGATTCCAGGCTCTGGGCTCTTTTTCCCTATATATGAGGATGAGTTGGAATATGCCCAGAGGTGCCATTTGAGAATCTTCGCTACCTTCCTGTCTGTGCTGCATCCTCCTTGTGCTACGGGAAACCTGGATTGTATCTACCTATCCACCCACAAACCCACCAGCTTCTAAAAATCCAAATGTGACGGTTGCTCGATAAACATTGGATAAATACAGGTTGGGTCCACTGACAACTCAGATGTACAAGCTCTTCGGAAATGAGATTTTTTTTTTTTTTAACATGAGAAGCAGTTGTCCAAGGTAAGGAGGCAAGAACTACAAGGTATATGTTTTCACTCGTACAGGTGAGTGGCAGTGTCAGCCTGTGGGCCACCATGAGTGATGACAGGGAGGCTGTGTCAGCCCACAGACAAGCCTGGGCCACGTTTGGTCAAGACACTCAGTCTTCTCTTAGTGCCTATCTATGTGTAAACACTTAATACCTTCTTAAATCATTGGCTCCTATCAAGCACCCCACACCTTGTATATGTCTGACACTTTAGTGGGTGCCCTGTAAATATTGGTTCTATACCTGGCAGTTGCTTTGTTGATTATCTGAGTCACAGAAAGGAAAAGGGTCTTGTCCCAGTCACCCAGGCAGGTGGGGAAGTACTGGACCTTCTGGTCCAGAGCCTCTTGCATCTCATATGATCTCTCCAGACTGTTTCCTTCCTGTGACCAGCACAGAGGAGAAGGTTCATGGTATTACCGCAGCTCCTGAACTGCACCCCCAAAGCAATTTCACTCTGTATTGTTTGCTGCCTCAAGAACCCTCTTGCGCACCCCTAGACACTGACTCCCATCCCTGCAGAGGGTCTCTGGATCCATCAAGATCACAGGGCCTTTCCTTGTCTGATGGCAAATGTTGTTTGGGGTGTTCCTGCAGCCCAAATGGTGGTAAATACCCGAAGCAGCCATCTCTGTGTTAAAGATTATGTATTTGCCACTAAGGGGAGAATATAGTGTTTATCGGCTCGAGTGCGTGCCGGCTGAGCTGATTACAGCACAGCACTCTGTCAGCCGGTGATTTGTCCTGTCCTTTATCATCTGTGTCACTCAGCAGTGTGCTGGCAAAGGGAACGGCTCACCCCCTTCCCTTTTTTTGTACCCATTTCGTGTAGAAAATTTGTATTTACTTTGGGAGTGTAATTTGTTCCTCATGGATAATGTGACCCTGAGCGGAGCTGGATCATGGGTTAGTTGAAGTGATATTTTCCACTAATGGTAGTCGTACATCATTGCTGTCAGCTCGGGTTAGGAGGCAAGCACATTACAGCTCCATTTTACCTCTGCAGGCATCTGGGATTATTTGCCATAACCGAGTATGACATGACCACGCTACAGAGTGCATTAAAATTTTACTGCCTTCTCAGGCAAGTTCCCTGGCTCCAGTGTGTGCTTCAGGCAGGCAGTCTGATGGGGAGCCCAAGGGCCCTGGCTTCCTGCACAGATGTGCTATGGGGAGGCTGTCTGAGCAGGGGCTGCTCTCCTCATGCCCCAAGAAGGGAGCCAGGGAAAGAATTACGGGGAGTCAGGCTGTAGGTGTGTGTCTCTGGACATCCCCAGCTGGCAGGTGACTGGCTGCCTTGTGCGTTACAGGCAGGGGCTGAGCACAGTACCCACTGCACCCTGTTTCCTCTCCTTGATGCCTAACCCCCGGGCGTAGGTTGGCAGCAGCTGCTTCTCCGAGGAGAGCCCAGGGTAATATGCGCCAGGCCCTGCCAAGCCTTGGGCTGATCGTTACTGTCCTTGTCTGCCGGTGATCAGACGAGAGGAAGGAAGCATGGGTCCTTGTATGATGGAATCCACGTCCATCCACGCAGCCTGATATTCTCATAAACCCAGTTAGAAATGTTGACCGGGACGTTGTACACATTATTTCATACAGTCTTCACACCCACCAACCAAAATATAGGCACAATCACCTCTTTTTACTTAGAAGGAAATGGAGGATCAAAGAGGTAAATTACCTAATATCCTAATGGTGGCAGAGGTGGGATTCTTACCTTTTATCCAGATCTCAATGACTTCAAATTTTAGAAGGTTTCTAGTGTTGCATGCTATATAGAGATAATAATAACTATTATTTAAATAGTGTGTATGCATGCTTTATGTGTATTGACTTGTGTAATCCACACTACAGCCCTAATAGGTAGGTGCTGACGTTGTCCCCAGTTTACAGATGAGGAAACTGAGTCACAGGGAGCTTATGTAACGAGCTCAAAGTCTTTCATCAGTTGGTGGCAGAGCCAGGTTTTAAAGCCAGGTTGTCTGGCTTCCAAGGCAACACTCCTCACCACCAAGCTTTCCCTCATGCCACATTCCAATAAGCCTGAGGACTGACAGGAAAAGGCCAGGGAGAATAGTAATATGTTGGAATAAAAGGAAATGTTCAAACAGCATTTTATCCCTTTCACTTGTAATTCCAACATCCAACAAAATATTGCTCAAAAAAGATGCTCTGTGATGAGCTTTAATTAAGTAATAAGTCCCATTTGCAGTTAGTACATTACTTGCATGCAAATGGTGCTTCTAAGGTGCTTGAAAGGCATAGATTTTGTTAGGTTAAGGGTAAGCAAAATGCCTGGCAAAATGCCTCATTCTTTCATGTTGCTTAGCATCCTTTTTCTTATTCTTATTGGAAAGGCTTAATAAACTTACGTTGAATCGTGTCCTTAAAAGGACAGTTTAGGCTTGTCTCCCAGTAATGAGTGGGATGCAGATCAGGGCCCACTCTGTCAGCCAGAGTAAAATCATCACAAATTCCATATCGGTGGGTCCTGAGTGCTGGACACTATGAATGTTCACACGAGCCTGCAAGTGTGGACATTATCTTTTGTTCCACTGTAGAACGACCTCTCTCCACGTCTCCAGCCCCATCATCCCTCTCTCTTCGGAGCTTGAGATGTTCTCCCTCCCAGACAGAATGGCCAAGCTGCTCTTCCCCTTGGCTGTATATGTGGTGGGGTCATAAATTCATGAACTTATTCAATAAACCACACATAAAATGAGTTATACCTTGTACCCTCAGGGCAATTTTTTAAATGCTGCAGCAGAAGAAACATAGATACGCATGGCTTTTCTCATTGAGAAATTTGAAATTCAGTTATCGCCCTAAGAATTGTGCTCCCTGACTCCACTCCCCTCCTTGGGCCCCCAAGCACACACAGTGATCTTCCCTGTTAGTTGGCAGTAGGTCCAGGGGACTGACCTGATTTTCTCCTCTGGCCCTAGATCCAATCACTCAAGTAGTAAAGGAGAAGAACAAAAATATTGATCCAGTCATTGAAAAGTGATTATCCCTCTCAGATGGTCTGTTTAGCACGCAGCAATAATTCTGAATAATGTATTCCCCAGAGACAGCACGGCAGCATATGTGGACTACTAACTTTGTTTATGTAGAGTTACACCTGTACCCTTACTGCTTCCTGAACCTCTAATGGTGTGCAGTTAGGCCCTCTTTAAGAAGAGTAAACATTGAAAAAAAATGCAGTTTACTCAACAAACCAATTACAGAGCATTTAATCATTGTATAAAGGATTCATCAACCTTCTGTAGCTAAATAAAATACGTGATTTCCACATTTTAGAGACTTACCACAGAACTCCTACAAGAGCCTTCATGAAGCCATTGGCTCATTTTAAAGCTCTTAAGATTGAACAACTTTGGCTGTGTTTATGTTAGCAGGGTTTTGTTTTGTTTTTAATATTCTTTTTTGTTTCGAATAACAGAACTTAAATTCAAACTAAAAAATAGGGAAATGTATAGACTTTTAGGAATACAAGTAAGTGCTGAAATAACCAAGCCATCAGAAGGGCAGAGCTATGCAGCTGGGCTTCAGTAGCATAGGACAGGGGATTAAGTGCCCTCCCTGTCTTGGCTCTTCTTCTTTCTGCGTAACCATTTTATTCTTGACTGTTTGCGAGACTTGGTTTCTGCTACTGGTAGAAATCATGAACCATCTTCCTGAGCGTGACACCTTTCGGCTTCAGCCAGTGGAAGAGAGACTGTCTCCTCTCCCACTGCAGTTACTAAAATCCAAGGATAGGATTCTGATCGGGTCGGGCTGGGTTGCATTCTGGGAACGGGTTCTCTGGAAAGGACTGTGGATTGACGTAGCTGAAAGTCAGGTGCTCGTGCCTGGATCAAGCAGCTGTGGGTAGAAAGACGGGCCATGTTGTCCAAAAGTGCTGCTCTGGCGGTAATTCTGTATGGAGGGGGAAGAGGGCCCAGAAAGGTGGGAGAGAACAATGTGTCTGTGAAGCACACCCTGACCTTCCCGCCACGTGGGTCAGGCGCTCACAGGCACTTCTTGCCAGCCGCCAAAGCTGCCTTGATCTTCATCCAAAGTGAGCACTTAGTACTGATCACAGGCTCTGAAATATGAACACATGTTTTCAATCATATACAATAGTTGCCTAGATTTTCATAGAATTGTCTTAAGTGCCATGCACGGATTGGGTCGATCTTGCTTAAATTAAGCTATTAAAAGTTATAGAAGAGCACAGGATTTTATAGAGTAGGGATTCATGTGTACATGTATTCAGAATAGCCCAGAATTCATTAATACTTTAGATATAGTAGATGATGAGTTATCGCCCAAGTGTAAGACAGCCCGTGAGAGATGCAGTGGTCTTTGACGTCACTGAGACGCCAGTTAGTAAGCTACTTATCCAGGCTACAAAATGTAACTTACTTGTCCAAAGGAATTATGGTCATCCCAGAGTACCTAATTTGTGTCCAGTGAGGGACGTCTTAAACTATAACAGGCGACCTTGCTGAAATGATTTTCCAAAGACTGGAAGTTAATAAGCTCAGTCACAGCACAGATTTAGCCCTCACTATGTGCCGAGCCAAGCACTGTCCTGGGAACTAGGAATGGAGAGATGACAAAGATATAACAAGCCTTCAGAGATAGAAGGTCTAATTGAAGAGAAAGCTGTGAGGTACCTTGATGAATTATTAACCTGCCCCCCAGCCCAGTGTATGCTGAGGAATAGCATGAGGTCTGAACCATGCTGTCTAGGAGAGGAGGCATTTGACTTACATCTTGCTGAAACACATGGATGTGGATGATTGCTAGGTGGCAAGGATGGTGCAGACACTAGGCAAATGGGGATATGATTTGCAAAAAGCAAAGAGGTGTGAAAGTCTTGGTATATGGAGAGAAGCTTATAATGGAGCAAGGTTCATGGTAGGGGGTGGGGGGACTATATGTGACTATAAACATAGGTTGATATAAAAAGCTCCGTATAAACAGACCTTGTATGGCAAGATAAGAGTTTAGACTTGATCCAGATGGGAGCCCACTGGGTACTTCATGTAGGTAAATGACACATCACATTTGACTTTTTGTTTTTTGTTGTTTGTTTGTTTTAATAAATTTGTTTATTTTATTCATTTATTTTTGGCTGCGTTGGGTCTTCGTTGCTGCGCGCAGGCTTTCTCTAGTTGTGGCGAGCGGGGGCTACTCCTTGTTGTGGTGCGCAGGCTTCTCACTGCGGTGGCTTCTCTTGTTGTGGAGCACGGACTCTAGGTGCGCGGGCTTCAGTAGTTGTGGCGTGCGGGTTCAGTAGTTGTGGCACACGGGCTTAGTTGCTCTGTGGCATGTGGGATCTTCCCGGACCGGGGCTCAAACCCGTGTTCCCTGCATTGGCAGGCGGATTCTTAACCACTGCACCACCAGGGAAGTCCCAGATTTGACTTTTTGGAAGAGGATTTTGGTAGTGGTGGGAGGATGAGGTGGAAGGAAGGGAAACTTTGGCCAGATGACCAAAGAGAATGTTGTCATCATAGGCTGGGTGAGAGGTGACAGGAGTATCTCAACTAAAGTAATGGGAAAGGGAGGAGTTAAATTTTGGAGGTGTTTCTTTTTATTTATTTATTTATTTTAATTTTTATTGGAGTGTAGTTGATTTACAATGTTGTGTTAGTTTCAGATGTACAGCAAAGTGAATCAGTTATACATATACATATATCCACTCTTTTTCAGATTCTTTTCCCATATAGGCCATGACAGAGTATTGAGCAGAGTTCCCTGTGCTATACAATAGGCCCTTATTAGTCACCTATTTTATATATAGTAGAGTATATATTTCAATCCCAATCCCCCAATTTATCCCTACCCCCCCTTACACCCTGGTAACCATAGGTTTGTTTTCTACATCTGTAATTCTATTTCTGTTTTGTAGATAAGTTCATTTGTACCCTTTTTTTAGAGGAGGCGTTTCTAAAGTGGAATTGTCATGATTTTGTGACCACTCGGATGTGGAGGTCAGGTTTCAAGCAGGCTGACTGGGTGGGTATTGATGGATATCATCAATCGGAGACTGAGATGGGGATACAGAGAGCATGAGTTTGGGGGGTGGCTTGCAGGACCCTCTGCTGCATGGGTTCAAGAGACTGTGCACATTTACAGTGCAGAAGTGAGCAGAACGATAGGTTAGTGTCTGGGAGCCCAAGAACCATCTGATTTTCAGAGATAGTTGGAGCTGTGGGATTGAGTGGGAGCCCAGCCAGAGCACTGAGAGGTTGTCTGCATGTAAGTTAGGGATAAATAGATGTGGTGATGATAACCATTCAGAACAAAATAACTATATTAATCATAGCACCTGATATTTGTGTAGGTTTCTTTTAATGATACACTGAATGACTTTTTTTTAGCCATGGGAAAACATACATACATAACATAAAATTTATCATCTTAACCATTTTTAAGCATGTGTTTCAGTAATGTTTAGTACATTCACACTGTTGTGTGACCTGTCTAGTTTTTTGTACCAAATGTGTTAAAGTACCATACAGTAGCTCATTTAAACCTTGTAACAAACACCCTAGGGGAAAGAATGTTTAATCTTAATTTTACAAACAAGGAACTTGAACAGGGGATGAACTGAGGCAAAATCTAATGTTTTAGTGATAATACGTCCATGCCTTCTCTGATCAGTATAGGAACGACACAACATCATCGTTAGTGACATAGCATCTACCTTCCATTGGACCCAGCAGTAACTCACTTGTATCCTGACTCCATAGCTTTCTTTAAGAAAACCAGAGCAGACTCATTCCGGGAACTCAGCTTCCATGCTCTGGTCTGTAGGTGAGAGAGGGCTGATTCACCCTCCTTGGACACGCAGGATTAGCCAGTCTTGAAGACCAGTGCTTTGCAGCAATCCCACCTGGGGCCACTCGTTAGGGCCTGGCTGGCCTGGCCTGTGAGAACTGGAAGGGCCCTTACAGACTAGAGCTCCAGCCCCCTGGCTGCCACACACAGAGGCAGAGGAACAAAGCAGTGGTGCTGGTGGCACAGGAAGCCATCTGCTTCGGGCTGCTTCAGACAGGAAGCAAGGTAGGGGGCTGCTTCCATTAGCTTAAGATAAGGAAAGGAAAACAGATATAGCTAGCAGAACCATTCCTCCTTCACACTGATCTCAGAACCCAAAAGGAGATTGTGCAGAGAGAGGAGAGCTGGGTGTCCCACCATTCTCCTTGTCCTCTTTACTTGAAAGTGAAATCATCAGCCTCTAAAAACTCAGCTGGACTTGATGCCTGCTGGGAGCCAGCTTCCCGGACTTCTCCTCTAAGTGACCCAAAGTTGTTCTGCAAAGGCAGAGCTGACCCTGGGAGCAGTACAGGGTGAGGGCTCCCGAGTTCACGACCTCTAGGCTCTAACATACGGAGCCACCTTGACCTTCAAGACCAGCTTCAAACAGCCACAACATAAGTGACTGCTTACGTGGTAGGTACGCAGACCCCCAGAGGGCCCACCTGAGAGAGCAGTTGCCACCTAAATTCTAACATTAAGGTAATCCTTTAAGGAAGTAGGTGGTGTTTGAGGGGTTTTTGGTTTGGGGCATTTTTTTAAAAACTTTTTTATTTTGAAATAACTTTAGACTTATGAAAATAGTGTAGGAAGTTCCCATATACCCTTCACCCAGCTTCTCCTAATGCTGTGTCTTTTAAAACCATAGTACAATTATTTAAATCAGGAAATTAACCTTCATATGCTACTGTTAGCTAAATCTACAGACGTTATTGGAAGTTCACCTGTTTCCACAGTTGTGTCTTTTTTCTGGTCCTGGGGTTCATCCAGGATCCCACACTGCATTTAGTTGTCATATGTCTCCTTAGCCTCCTTCCATCTGGGAAAGTTCCTCATTGTTTCTTTGTCCTTCGTAACCTTGACATTTTTCAAGAGTCCAGGCAGGTTATTTTGTTTCCTATCCATCCTTCGATTTGGGTCTATCTGATGTTTTCTCTTGATTAGATTGAGGTTATGCCATCTTGGCAGGAAAACTATGGAAGTGATGGGCCCTTCTCAGTGCATCACGTCAGGGGGCATGTGAAGTCTTCCTGCTGGTAATTGCAACTGGGATCACTCGGTTAAAGTGACACCTACCAGGTTCCTCACTGTAAAGTTACTATTTTTTTCCCTTTTAAGTTAATTAGGATCTTATGGGTAGATATTTTGAGACTCTGCAAATATCTGTTTCTCACCATACTTTCACCCACAATTTCAGTGTTCATCAGTGCTTCTTGGCCTCAGTAAATAGACTGTGATCTTTGCCTAATGGTAAGACATGTGCTTTTAAACTGGCCAAGGTATTCTGTATCTGGTTGAGCTCTTCACGATAGCTAGCCTTTTGTAGAAGGAGCATGAACTGTGAAGTCTGCAGACCCAGGCCATAGCTCCAAGAGGTTGTGGTCCTGAGGGGCCCTGTGGAAGTCAGACAGCATGAGGTCTACAAAGCAGATGGGCAGAGGACATGCCTAGAAACGTTAGGTGGTGAGATCACCATTCCACTCCCATTGAGATAGTCTGTGTGACTTGACCTTGGGAAATTTACTTAATGCCTCTGAGCTGCTGATGTTTTGGTTTTTTAATCTGGATACAAAACATCTAGAATGATATGGCCTGTAATAAGTACTCCGTAAATTTCAGATTTCAGTCTCTTCCACACAGTTACCCCCACCACTGCTTCCCCCAACGCCCATCCCCGCCAAAAACCAAAACCAAAAAAAAAACAGGCCCTGACGCACATTAGCACTGAATCCCTTACAATCAAGAAGTCAGTCAACTCCCCAGGAGCAGGTCTCTTAAGAAATAGGACCCCAAATGGGTATGTCTTGAAGAAGCAGAAGATCAGAGAGAGATGAATCATGGCCATGTCATCGGTCAGTGAAATTTGGAAAGGGGGGCCCTGCAGAGAGAGATTCAGCAGGAAATCACCAAGCTTTGGAGGAGCAGGAGATACGCCCCAAAAAAGCACGTGATGGGCCCCAGGCGAAGCCTGATGGCAAAGGCAGCCTTTATAATCTATAAGTAGATTTCACCAAGGTTCCCGCTCTACTTAAGCTCCATTTTTCCTTTGGAGGAGACTTTTAAGTAAATTTCCGCTGAATTTGCCCCTATTGTATACAGTAGGATTTTTTTAAAGTCTCTTCCCCGACGTCTGGGCCCTTCTCTCCCTCCCTACCTCCTCCCTATCTTGGACTCCCAGCCCCAAGAGATGTTCTTGACAACGTTGCTAACACAGAACCTCACGTGTGATGTGTACCAAGGAGCTGCCACCTTCTCTGGTCCCAGCAGGTGTTCAGAGTGTACTGTGTGCTTTAAGGCTGAGGGCACTGAGGAGGCTGCCTGCCAGGGTGGCTGCTCCAGTGAACGTGGGCATTGGGTGCGCTGCCCCTCCTCACTGCCAGTGAAACAGTGATGGGGATTTTAGTGGTAGGTGTGCTCTCTGAAAGGCGGCAGCTCCGAGGTCGGTGAGGCTGGAGTCAGGGAGATTTGCCGGCGTATGTGGGTCCCCAGGAGTCTCTCTCATGGTGAGAAACGGGAGCAGTCCCTGTGTGAGTCCTCCAAGTATGACAGAGAGATGGACTGAGGATGTGTTTGGTTGTAATAACAGAATGCCTATCAGTGGCTTTGGCAGTGTATTAGCTTCCTGTGGCTGCTGTAACAAATTACCACAAACTTGGTGGCTTAAAACAGCAGAAACGTCTTCTCTCTCAGTTCTGGAGGCTAGAAGTTCAGCCTCATTTCCACGGGGCCAGATCAAGCCTTCATTAGGGCTGCACCCCGTCCAGAGGCTCTAGAGGACAATCCGCCCTTTGCCTCTTCCATTTTCTGGTGGCTGTTGGCCTTCCTCCGCCTGTGGCCGCGTCGCTCCAGCCTCCGCCTCTGTCTTCACATAGCTTTCTCCTCTCCTGTGTTCTGATCTCCCTCTTGTGAAGGCACTTGGCGTGGCATTTAGGGCCCACCCCGATAATCTGAGATCATCTCCGCATCTCAGGATCTTTGCTTATGAGTCACATAAGCAAAGACCCTTTTTTCTTACAAGGTAACATTCACGGGTCCTTGCAGAACACATACAAGGCAGGCAAGAAGGAGGCAGGTGGTCAAGGGCCTTTTACGTCTCTGTGGCTAGAATAGTCCATTCCAGGGACAAAGGGAAAAGCAGGTATCTGGCAAAGAGGGCCTGGATTTCCCTGATTCATCATGACTGTCCCTGGGCATTGGCATTGTGCTGCCTTAAGAGTTCTGTTAGCAAGAGAGAAACGGTGGGAATAGCTTCTGGGTAAGCAAAGAACAGTGACAGTCTCAGAGGATGTGGGTCTCCAGACCTTCTGATGTGGTCAGATTGCAAAGTCTGAGTGAGTATCCCCTCTTGTTTTGTGGAGGTGACACTATTTTAACTTCTCTGTTTAAACCTTCCCTGCTCAGTCAACCAATAAACCACCATAGTTGTTGAGTTCCTAACTCTCTACCCATCTCTGGGATCCACTGATGAGGAAAGTGAGTTTAAGGTTTGGACTCAGAAGGCCTAGAATTCATAACCAACTGCTGGCGTGACTTAAAAACCATGGACCCTCTCTAGAGCCTCAGTGGAAGTGTTCTCTCCCAAGGCTGTGGTGAAGAGGTGAAATGCAATTTACAGGAGTTACTGACATGTTAGTTGCTTTTACCGTTGTCGGTATTAAGTGGAGCCCACTGCCACCTCCCAGCTCTGACCAGGTTTAGGGAGTTGGATCCCCTGTTGATTCCACACTCCCTTCTCAGCCACACCCACCACAGATACTCAGACACGTTCTGTTCACTAGTTGTTGTCCTTTTTGTTTGTTTGTTTTTTGGCCGTGCCACTCAGCATGTGAGATCCCAGTTCCTGGACCAGGGATTGTACCCATGCCCTCTGCAGTGGAAGCGCAGGGTCTCAACCACTGGACCGCCAGGGAAGTCTGTGTTGTCATTTGTTTATCTTCATTTTCAAATTTTGACTAGGAACGCGCCTTTGGTGCTGATGTTGGCACTGCTCTCACTACGTCCCTGGGTGTGATTCCAGTAACAAATGGAGAATATCAGGGGAGTTCTGGGCACGAGGAAGTCCTTATCACATTCTAGACCGCGGGGAGCGGGGAAGCTCCTAAATTTGCACTTTGTTTCCGCTCATGCTTGTGGTTAGGCCTGGGCCACCCTGTCCCCGGTGGCCTTGGTCCTGGACATGCGGATGGTGATGGCAGGGACCGAAGAGGAGGAGCACAGATGCCCTTAGCATCTGTGCCAGCCCCGGCTCTTTCGTCTGATCAGATTCAAGCCCAGGGTGGCGGCCTGCAGAGCAGAAGAGATGTAACACCCGGCAGGTGGCTAGAAAGGAACGTGAGCGTGGAAGGAGGGTCCCCACCTGGCCACACACCACAGTCACCCCTGGTGCTGTGCATGGAGAGACGCTTTAGCATTTCTGGGGATTCTGATGCCAGAGTTTCCAGGTAGGAAGTCTCCAGGCAGAGCGCAGGAAATTTCTGTATTTCCAAAAGCACCCTCAAGGCTTCTGAAGCACCATTCGCCCAGCAGAGACACAAGTTTCTAGGAAAGAACGACGAGCTTGGGGTCAGGCAAACCTGGTTTTGGTGACAGCTTTGTCATTTACCTCATGCCCTCTCAACCCCGGTAGCCTTAGGTTTAAAGCTGGCCTGAAACCTACCTCCCTGGGTTGCTGTGAGGATGAATAAGACACGCGAGCAGGTCACAGGCGCTTTGACAAAACCTCGGTGTCCTTCCTCACCCAGCCCAGAAAGCCCGCAGTCAGCCTGGCTCACTTGCCTCAGCTTTGGTGCCTCCACCAGCCACTTACCACCAAGTCCGTCCTCATGGAAGATTTACATAGCCCGTGGCCAAATTGTCATGCTAATTAACAACCACTCCTAAAAGCTTTTACTCTTATTTTGGTTAAAGAGAACTCTCACTTAAAGAGAGTGTACTTCTTAGCCTTGGCAAATCGTTGTAAATTCTTGTGGTGCTCACTGTGATAACATCGATCCAAATGAACATGTTTGCTCTTAATGCGAGTGTCATGTGTAATTTGGGAGAAACTCTATTGTCATTGAGCATTAATTAATGCCCACTTACTGTAAAGTGTTCAGAGACACCAGCGTCAGCCAGATTTGCAAACCACAGAGAGAGGATGCGAGAACTTGGAAGGGGCAGGAGCTGCTAGCCGGGCGGGGTTGTGACTGAAGGGGTGGCCCGGGCAGAACCCTCCATGGAAAGGGCAGGACCTCCGCCCCCAGGCCTGGAACACTCACAGCCGGAGGCGCCCACACAGCAGGGCCGCCCACCTTCTCTCCCGCCACCTTCCTGACCTCTCCTCCCAGCTGCAGCTGCCCTGGATGTCAGTTCTGACCCTGGTTTCACCTGGCTGCACATGGGCAGCCGGGGGACCATGGAGCATGAAGTGTGATTTGCTTAGAGCCCTGCAGCCTCGCTCCCCTGCCCTGTCCCCCTGCAGCCTGCCCTGGGGACGGAGGCTGCCCGGGAGGCCTGGCAGATGCAGCTCTAGAAGCTGTCTCCATCCCTCGGGGAAGCTGTTAAGTCACGTCTGTTTATTAACCTCCTCAGTTTTCTTCAGATGCCTCCTCCAGAAAGGAGTGTGTGTGGGTGTGTGAGAGAGAGAGAGAGAGAGAGAGAGAGAGAGGTGAGCAGAGCTGTTTGGGGTGAGGAGACAGCCATATTCCCCCTTTACAGCCGGCAGCACAGCGCACTGCAAACTGCAACAGCTGTAGGCCTGTAACTTGCACCTCAGTTTCCTCATCTGGAAAAGGGGTCGTTTTACCCACCTGACAGGATCATCTTAGTAAGTGCTGCATCCACATGTGCTGCTTAATAGTTACCGCCTTAACTCGGGAAGTCATGACGGTAGGCGTTTCTCTTTTCTTTGTGTCCACACCTCGGCCACAGGCTCCCTCCCTGGAGCAGGCCTGGGGGTTCTTTCTGCCCGATGGGGGGCAGCTCTGAGCGCAGGACCAGGGCCAGTCACAAAACCACGCAGAAGCAGCTCTGACTTCTCTGGTCCACATCCTGGCACAGTTAACATTCAGTGAGCTGACCGTCGCTTCTTTTCCTCGTGAGGAGAAGGTGTGTGGGTATCTAGTTTCTCCTCCATCAGATGGACTGGAGTGTGCGTGGGATCCGTCGTGGCGGGTGACACGCTAGTCTGTCTCACGGGGATGTGTCGCTTACAGAGATGCATATGCGTGATTTTTAAAATAAATTTATTTATTTATGATTTTATTTTTGGCCACGTTGGGTCTTCGTTGCTGTGCACAGGCTTTCTTCTAGTTGTGGCGAGTGGGGGCTACTCTTTGCTGCGGTGTGCGGGCTTCTCATTGTGGCGGCTTCTCTTCTTGCGGAGCACAGGCTCTAGGTGCGCAGGCTCAGTAGTTGTGACTCGTGGGCTCTAGAGCGCCCGCTCAGTAGTTCTGGCGCACGGGCTTAGTTGCTCCACGGCATGTGGGATCTTCCCGGACCAGGGGTTGAACCCGTGTCCCCTGCATTGGCAGACGGATTCTTAACCACTGCGCCACCAGGGAAGCCCCAGGTGCATGATTTTAATAGATTCCAGTAAGGTATGCGTAACTCAGGGTTTACTGAACGCCGTTTAATCTCTCTCTGATAATTACAAGCCCCTTCAGAATCGTCAGCATCACTGTGGGGAAGAGCCCTTTTTGTTCTGTCCCAGGTGTAAGAGGCGGCAGAGAATAGAGAGCTCTGCTGGAGCACCCACTGGACTCACCTTGTCCGCCTCTCGGTTTCCAAGGGCCCTCAGGCCACACCCCTCACATTTCCAGGACACTGAGAGGAGCCTAGAAAAGGCTGAGCACAAAGCCTGCCAGCATCTGAACTGCCCCTTCGAGGGCTGCTGCTTCGTAAACACGGGCCCTGGAGCCCTGGGCTCGCCTTGCCCTGCCTCTTCCTGAGGCTGCCGCTCCTTTGGGGACCCGGGGCGCCCACAGCAGCACTTCAATTCACAGTGAAATGATTCCCTCTGCCTCATGTAATTTAACCTGCCCACATTGCTAAACTTCTATATTACACATTTCTGTCAGGTTGTCAGGAGGAATGATAAGCCTCCTTGAAACAGCAACCTCTGTTCCACGCTGAGAACGTCTCTCCGGGGCCCCCCCAGCCCCCGGTCCTTCTGTACATTTTTGAGATTTTAGCATGGCCTCTCAAGTATAAAGAATACCCTACTCCATGGCTCCAGCCTCTTGTTAGCTGATAGATGAAATCTTTTCTTAAGCCGGCTGCCTTGTCTATTATGTTTTCGAAATTCAAGGTTTCTCTTAGATTCTTGGGTGGCTGCCAAGTGGCCAGCCTTTGTGAGTAGGTGAATTGCTCTTCTCTTCTGCCCCTTAAACAGGAAGTAGTTGTATTTAGGGTGAAGGAAGGGGAAGTGTCTTCCATCTCCCTCCTTGGGCTTTGTTGACATTTCCAAGCAATTGGTGGGAATTTATTTCTTTGCCCCTTTTCAGGAATTTCTCCTCGGGGACCGTACTGTAGGAATAAACCCAACGGCAAGCAAGCCATCCTTGCTTGGTGGGTGCTGTGTTTTCCTTCTAGACTGTGTCACCCAGAATTGGTTTTGCAGCTTCTTGACAACAGTGCTCCTGTATCTGACTCGAGCACGGACCGCTGCCAGGAAGGAGCTCGGAATTCTTCCTCTCTGCACAGCTAACAAGAGGCCATTTCACAATCTCGGGACAGCTGCCATGATGGACGTAGGGGGAGACCCAGGCAGATGTGGCTGCCTGTCCCTCTGCAGCTGCTTCCAACGTGGGCTCATCAGAAACAGCATGATGTGGGCAGCTGGCCATCCACACATCAGGCAGCTCGGGGCTCTCTCCATCAGCTGGGTTTCGTGGTCTCCCCTGAGGAGGGGGAGTTAAGACTGGCTTCCATTTAAACCTAAAAGGGCGGGAGGACAAATGCCGTACTCCTACCCTTGTTCGTAATCAAAACTCACATTTTAAGTCATTAGTCATGTGGCTTTTTTTTTTCCCTTTCCCTCATTAGATTCTGAGAGAACAGCTTTGTCCCTGCGTGGCCGTTAGTGATGGGAGAATGATGTCCACTAACCCTTCAGGCGCAGTGTAGCTCCTCGTGGTCGGTCGGACAACTCTAGGACAGGCATCCAGGAGAAATGGAAGATGTTGGGGTCTCAAAACAGGGAACTTGCACTCTGGGTGTGAACTGCGTGTGTTTCTCTGCAGAGTTCCCAGCCTGTGAGAGGACATTCGTGTACTTCACGCCCATGTCACCAGGACAGTAGCTAAGCTGTATGAGTCCAGATTCAAAACAAGCCCCGGCTCTTTTAAAACTCCAGGTGGGCTGTGTCCACAGAAGGCATTTTTACCAGCGTTCTCAGTTACTTTTTGGGCACCATCCCGCCATGTAACCTGAACCTAAACTCAGACAAGGCACTGTTTGTTTTGCACAATACAGAGTCTGATCACCTGGATTTCATTACCTGCAAAACTGAAGTCATAAAAGCAGTGCCCCAGGCTCCTGTGCAGCTCAGTGGTGATGGGCCAGGTGTCGGAATGTGGACCTGGGAGCTTCCTCTGGGTCCGTGGCAGAGGGGCCACACTGCAGGTTCAGTAAGATTGTGTGTCAGCTACAGACAGCAGAGCAAGGCTGAGTGGCAGAGGGTCTCCTGGTCCTCACAGGACCACTGGCCCCGCCCTCAGCGTGCCCTCACTGTTTCATGACCATGAGTCCAGTTTTTATGACAGGAAGATAAAAGCTCTAAAGGAAGGGGTGTGGGGAGAGGCTAACACTTAGCAAGCGCCTCACCTCCCCGCTGTGGACGGACACCCTGCAGGTGTTAGTCTGTTCGATGCTTACCACAGTCATGTGAGATGCGCACGAGGGAATCGCCCCCTGACCAGTGGGGCTCAAAACCAGGATTAGAGGCAGGGCTGCCCAGCTCTGAAGCCTACCTACTTTCCCATGTTGCTAGATCTTCTCTCAGATTCCCCAGAAGTCTCTGTGCAGTGCTGCAGGAGACCCAGGGAGGGACTGGAGAAGTGAGGAGGGCTTCCCAGCCGCAGAACCATATCCTGAGAGGTGCTAGCCAGAGCGGGGTGGGAGTGGGGGGCCGCCTTGGCTTCTGAAGCACAGTCAGAGCCACCTACCCGCTGGGAGCCCAGGTAGAATGTGCTTCATTTCCTTGTCTGTAAAGTGGGCTCAGAGTGGCCACACCACAGGTGTGAAGACTTGGGAGAACTCTGGCTCTGTGCCTAGTTGGTGCCCGGTCAGTCCTGCATTTCTCCTCTCTGCAAAGGTGCAGACTCAAAGAATGATCCAGCGTGCCCAGAAGAAACGGGGAAATTGGTACACCCGGCGGCTAGTGAGCCCTGTGCTCCTGAAGGGAAGTGGGTAAGTGGCGATGGATAAGTCTAGGAAGGTATTTGGTGTCAGGTGAAAAAAGACTTTGAAAACCCACTGGTTTTGTTCAGAGGTTTGGTTTGGTTTGGTCTGGTTTGATTTGGTGGAGAAACGGGATGATGAGATTCTCTTTGAGGGAAAATGACGACAGTAGTTGAGGGTCAGAAGAGTCACCCTGAATGGTTTGTGTAGCTTGAAGGCAGAAAGAGGGAAGTCTTGTTCTCACGTGGCACGGTGGGGGGGGGCTGTTGTGTAACCCCTCAGTTTCCGGAACAACGCCTCTAATAATAACAATAGGAACACTGTGAATTGCTGCAGAAATTTGCTTCTAGAATGTTTGTAATTACTCTCCCTTTTAGTCTTTAAACCACCCCTTTGAGATGGGGAGGGAGGACACGGGGATTCTTCTCAATTACATCCCACTGTGAGCTTGGCTAAGTTATTCACGGTTGATTATGGGCTCAGCGGTGGAATCTGAGTGTCTGCATCCCCACCCCAGTCTCCCACCGTTTCCTCTCACCTGCACATCCTGTTTGAGGCTGTTCTTTTCTCTCCAAGGCCCTGTGGTGGTAATGATAACCTTGATAATACTAATAAAGATCGTAGGAACAGCTATCATTTACAGAGCATTTACTTACTATGTGCCAGGAATTTGCTGCTAGTTTTGCTTTGTTTTGTGTAATTATTATCTCCTCTTTACAACTAAGAAAATTGGAACATAACGTGATCACTGACTCAAGGACACATAGCAAGGATGTGGTCAGATGGGGCCGCACCCCTCCTGGGTCTCAGTGACCCCTTTGCCAGGTGAGGAGTTATCTGTAATTTCACTCAGTCCTCCCTGGAGTCCCGGGACAGGTGGAGGTGGGCATGGGTTGTCAAGACATCGGGGGCCTGACCCTGCTTCAACCACAGTAGCTTGATTTTTTTCTTTAGAGGTCACAATCATTGCTCTTTTTAAAATTAAATTAAATTAAATTAAATTTTTTAAATTGAAGTACAGTTGATTTACAATGTTGTGTTAGTTTCTGGTGTATAGCAAAGTGATTCCATTATATATATATATATTCTTTTTCATATTCTTTTCCATTATGGTTTATTACAAGATATTGAATATAGTTCCCTGTGCTGTACAGTAGGACCTTGTTGTTTATCTGTTTTATATTTAGTAGTTTGTGTCTGTTAACCCCAAACTCCTACTTCATCCCTCCCCCCTTTCCCCTTTGGTAACTATAAATTTGTCTTCTGCATCTATGAGTATGTTTCTGTTTTGTAAGTTCATTTGTGTCATATTTTAGAATCCACATGTAAGTGATGCCATGTGGTATTTGTCTTTCTCTGTCTGACTTACTTCACTTAGTATGATCATCTCTAGGTCCATCCATGTTGCTGCAAATGGCATTATTTTATCCTTTTTTATGGCTGAGTAATATTCTATTGTGTATATATACCACATCTTCTTTATCCATTCATCTGTTGATGGACATTTAGGTTGCTTCCACGTCTTGGCTATTGTAAATAGTGCTGCTGTGAACACTGAGGTGCACATTGAGGTGTATCTTTTCAAATTAGAGTTTTCTTTGGATATATGCCCGGGAGTGGGATTGCTAGATCATATGGCAACATAGTAGCTTGATTTTTATCTGTTTCATAGATTAGCTTTTCTCAAAAGAGTTTATTTAGAAAAGTGTTCTTCAAATAGCTTTTAAAAGGTAATTTTTTTTTTTTTTTTTTTTTTTTTTTGTGGTATGCGGGCCTCTCACTGTTGTGGCCTCTCCCGTTGCGGAGCACAGGCTCCGGATGCGCAGGCTCAGCAGCCATGGCTCACGGGCCCAGCCGCTCCGCGGCATATGGGATCCTCCCAGACCGGGGCACGAACCCGTATCCCCTGCATCGGCAGGCGGACTCTCAACCACTGCGCCACCAGGGAGGCCCTAAAAGGTAATTTTTAAAGCAATTAAAAAGAAGTTGGAATGATAGATAAATAATAGGCTGGCTAGATGGAATAGATACATGATAAAGCAAGTATAATGAAATGTTAATGGTAGAATATTGGTTTTAGGGTATATGGGTGTTCACTGTAAAATTCTGTCTACTTTTCCGTATTTGAAATTTTTCATAATGTTGGGGGAGAAACTGAGTAGACAATTTCTAAAGGCCCTTCCATATTTTTAAAAAATGCAGTTCGCTGTGCTTCCCTCTATGTACCACTGTCGTGTCAGTGTACAACTATGAGAATGTGGTAGACCAAGTCATTGTTGGATTGTGCCATTAAAAAAAAAAAATCTGCTGAGGAAAACAGAATCAATCATCAGTCACTTTCTTCTCCACCTACCTACTCCCAAATTTGGAATTGACAGGTTTGGTTGGTTTCAGACACGCCCACGGAAAAGCTGTTAAGTCTGTAGTTCTCCAGATGAAAGATGGGTTTAGGTATAAACATCTCCTGTTTCAGGGCAGTGAGTCATTTTGGATCCGTCCCTAGCAGAGGTTTCTTGAAGCTCTCCAGCCCCCAAAAAGACACACTGTTCCTATTCACTCACTTGGGCAGAGCTTTAGGAAGAAAGAGGAGAGAAACACTCACCCAGTAAGATCTAGAAGCCTTGAGAAAACCCCAGCAGAGGACAGAATCTTTATCCTTGGGGGCGTGGTCATAGCTCTTTGTTACAGTTCAGGCTTCCCACTGAAGTCTCCCTTCAGCATGCAAGGGAGTTTCATGCCCCCTTGCTAGGGCCATAGAGCACATGTTGCAATGCACAATGAATGGACTTTGTCCAGCTGGTTATTAGAATAACCTTGTCAGCACTTTTCAGGGAGTTTATCAAGGAGTTTTGCCAAACTATGATAAAGCAGCACATTGAGCAGCCTCTGATGGCTGATAAGCTTGGGAGTGCCCGTTAATTGACAAGAACTGCACTTGTCAATCTTTTGAGGCTGTGGAAGTGGATCTCTTGTCTTTTCCTCCCTCCCGCAAGCCTTCCTCTTCGGTAGATTCAGCATGGCCTTGCAGCCGCATCAAGCACACCTCCCACCTTTGTTCTCGTGTGTTCACTGAGTAATTAATCTCATTGTGCTAGTATGGAAATAGTCTATTAAAACACTCAGGCAAGACAACATGGAGAGGGAGGAAGGAGGATGAAGACTGGCAGGGGGAGGGAGGAGGGAGGGAGGGAGTAGTGTGCTGGTTTAATTGGTTCTTTCACTTAATGATAGTTTGTCAATTAAGGAGATACTTAGGGAAAGTGAAATTAATCCATATGGGTCAAAAGCAGCTATTAATTTTTAATCAAAACAAAATGTTCAGCAAATTGTAGCTCTGCTCAGTACAAATGCAAGCATGCCACCAGCCTCTTCCTGAAGGATTTGGGAGCAGTCACAAGAAAGGGCGGGTCGGGGCGCTGTCAGTTTAGAAAAGATGTGCCTCCTCATCTGGCCCCTCCCGCCCCCAGGTGAGCGCCTCACAGCCTCCTCCATCTTGCTTCTGCAGCATCTGTTGGCAATGCCCAACACACAGTAGGTACTCAGGGATGTTGCTTTTCTGGAACTCTTCGAATCCCTATTATGTTTTAGGCATAACATTTTAAGGTATTTCAGGTAGGTTTTAGGCATAACATCTATCCTTTAAGAACTTCCAGTCTGATTGAGGAAATATTTGTGAATCTGTTGCAGAATCACAGATCAACTCTGCTAATCTCTACACTGACACAGTGCAGTAGGCATCATTTTTTTAATCCCCATTTGAGAGGAAGGTCACTGAGGCACAGGAAGTTTAGATAACTTGCCCAGAGTCTCACAGCAAGTACCGTTAGTCTGCTAGAGGCTTGCGTGACCCAATATTGTAAGTGCCCCAGTGGTCCCAAGAGAGCTGGTGAGAGGCAGTGATGAAGGCTCCTGGATGGTGGTTCAAGGATGAGCTGATTTTGGAAGATGCTAGGGAAAGATGCTCCTAGCCGGAGGAATGGTAAACAGCACAGTTTTGGGGGAAAGGAGTGAGCTTCTGGGTGACTGGAATATGAGGTTGGCCAGGTTAGGCAGGTCTAGGTTAATATATTTTCAGGATCTTGAATGCCAAGGTGAGGAATTTTTGTTAGGTCACCCCGAAGTTTCTTATTGTCTGTAGGTTGTTTCCCAGTGTAGGGGAAGCTCCCTTTCCCCCATTTCAGCACTTGGGCATCAAGCTCTCTTCATTATCACTCTTACCTCCTCTGCCTCCCTCCATCTGGCATCGTTCTTTTCATTTATGGCATTCTTAGCTTCTTTTGCTTCCCATTTAAAAAAAGACAGCAGAAAAAGAAAAAAAAAATCAGGAAAGTACACCACCCAGCCTATTTCTACCAACTTTTAGAGATTGAACGAGGCTGTCATCAGCTACTTTCTTGTCCCTAGCCCCAGTTTGGTCCTTGGACTTTGAGAGGAAAAAACAGCCGGAGGACTTACCCTCAGGGAATGTTCTTCTGCCTCTGCCTGCTGACAAGAAAGCAGGCCATAGGACTGTTTGGCTCCCTGACATTTGTAGTGACGTGATTTAGGGGCATCGGGAAGGACTGTATCCCAAGGGTACCTCTCCAGGCTGCTGACAACTGCCTGAAACCTGTCACTAGGGGCAAAACCTCTCATTTCTCACAGAGAGATCAGGCTGCAAATGCAGAGAGCCTGGGACGAGCAACAGGGTGTACTAAATTTCTTCACGTTGGCTGGAAGAAGCTGGGCACAAGTCAGGAGAGGTAGAATTCTTTAGATATTTTCTTCTTTGCTTCCTCAGTGCTTTATCACCTGGCCTCTTTGAGTCACTGGGCTGATGATAACTGGTGGTAATTTGCTGGGAAACATCAGTGGACTGTGCCGTGACAACAGAGGAGATAACGGGGGAGAAGAGGGCCCATGTGAAGAGGACGCTCAGCCCTCCCATTCAGGAGCAGTGTAGTAGGTGTTGCTGTAAACCAGGGACGTGATCAGGATCACCACCAAGATTGTGCACAGAAGTGCAAAGCTTAGAGGGGCCCGAGCAGGTGTGCTGGCCAACCCAGGGGAGGCGGGCCACTGCTGTCTGCACACCTGGGTACCAGGGGCTGGGAGGCGGAGTTCAAGGAAGGCTGCTTGCTGGAGGAGGCAGACTGATCAGGGCAGCACAGTGAAGACTAAAGTCCTGGACAGGAGGTAGGAGGAAGGAGGCAGATGGTACAGGCAGTGAGCTCAGCCCGTCTTCCGGACCTGGAAGAGAATGGAGAAAACAGAAGTAGCTGACTCTGTGTGGTTCATGGTAAAAAATGGAATTTGGGTTTCTTGACCAGCACTAGCATTAGACTCTTAACCAGCAATGGAGCACATCTTGTCTGGGAAAGTGAGGTTCCTCAGAGGGACACTCACCTGAACAACACGTCCCTTGTGCTGAGCAAGAGGAAGAACTCCTGGATTAACCACAGCACCAGGTGTCTGGGAGAAATTGTTATGTCACAGGGAAGAGGACGTTTTTGGTGCCTAGTGATTAATATTAGATGATATTTTTAATTATGTAGGACTTATAATCTTGTCCCTCCATCTGTAAAGGCTCAGGACATTGTAGTAGTGAAATTCAGTACCATCTATGTGAAAGGCAGTTCAGCTAGCCACATCTGTCTTTTTTTTTTTTTTAAAGCTTGTTTCCTTTTTTATTTATTTATTTATTTATTTATTTATTTATTTTATTTATTTATTTTTGGCTGTGGTGGGTCTTCGTTGCTGCGCGTGGGCTTTCTCTAGTTGTGGTGAGCGGGGGCTACTCTTCGTTGCAGTGCGCAGCCTTCTCATTGTGGTGGCATCTCTTGTTGTGGAGCATAGGCTCAAGGCACGCGGGCTTCAGTAGTTGTGGCACGTGGGCTCAGTAGCTGTGGCTCACGGGCTCTAGAGCACAGGCTTCAGTAGCTGTGGCGCACAGGCTTAGTTGCTCCACGGCATGTGGGATCTTCCTGGACCAGGGCACGAACCTGTGTCCCCTGTATTGGCAGGCGGATTCTTAACCACTGTGCCACCAGGGAAGTCCCCACATCTGTCTTTTGTACATTCACTTATTCTTTCTTTTGACAGATGCTGATCAAAACCTACTGTGTGCTAGATCATAAAGTGGGCTCCAGGGACACAGCCACAAACAGAATGGACATGGTCCCACACTTAAAATTTAGTGTGAAATATAGCCTTTAAAATCACTAGTCTTCTTTATTGGTTAAGATTTTCTTTGTGGACAAATACATGATTAATTTTGTAGCTATTCCATGCATATATGAATAAAATCAATAATTTCTTTTCACAGTTAAGGAATATCTAAATATCTATTAAATAAGATGTATTGATTTTAAAAATCGGTGGGAGAGAACGACATTAAGTAACAGATGAATGTGTGTGTGCATGTGTGTGTGTGTGTGTGCGCGTGCACGCACAGTCACAACCTTGAAAAGACCAGTTGGGAGTCACGGTAGCATTTGAGGCCAGGATGGACGTGATCCGATTCGTCCTTCAACAAGCTGGCTCTGGCTGCTGTGTAGACAGGGGACCGTGGCAGGCAGAGCGGATGCAGAAGTCACGAGGCTCCCTAATGTCCAGGTGGGAGACGATGGTGATGCAGGTGGGCAGCTGTGGAGGCTGAGAGAAGAAAAGCGACTCTATTCATTTCGGAGATCAAATAAGCAGGACTTGATTATTTGATGGAAGATAATGGGAAACAGCTGTCTACTTCCTAGGTTGGTTGTGGGAACTAAATGAGATATTATTAACTTCGTTTTACAGATAAGGAAATAGAGACTCCAAAGTGATTGAGACAGAAGTCTGCCTCTGAGCTCCCCATTGCACCGTGCGTGAAAGTGGGGTACACAAGGTGGGCTTACCAGGAAGCTGTGGAGTTTAAACCTCAAGCCACTTCACTTGCCAGGACCTCTTCCAAAACCTAACACCTAATCTTACATTCATAACTTTTTGTTGTTTTTCTTAAAAAGCACCCCCTATAGGTGTTTAAACTTCAGCTTCCACAAAACCTCTATCTTCCTCTAGCTGAGTAAATATGACTCGGTTGAGTAGGACTGAGACTTGATGGGATGAGACCTAGGATGGGAATCTGACCTGATACTTGGGGAAAGTGTTGATTTTAGGTGGGGATCATTTGGGAGAGAAAAAGATGCCGTATCGAAGGTGTACATTTAACATTTCTTTCATACTTTATTTATTGAATACTCCCTTTTGTCAGGCACTGTATTTGATTTTTTTAAATAATTTTTTTTGCTATTATCTGATGTAAACCTTATATGACCCCCTGAGATGGGTGCTTTCATTATCCCCATTTGATATGTGAGGAACCTGAACCCCAGGGAGATTAAATAAATGACCAAATTATCATTACTAAGTAGGTGAGCTGGGCTGGCTTCTATAAGGCCTGACTTAGAAGCTTGAGGCTGTCCTTAACCCCCACTGCTGGCAGGACTGTTGTCCAAAGCCAGGCCCTCGGATAGTCTCTAAACTTACATTATTAGCATTTCATCTCCTAGAGGTTAGAGGAAGCAAGGTCTGATTCTGCCCTGCTTCCCTGAAAACATAGTTGTTCGGTGAAATATCAGCAGGAGAAAGTAAGCTTTCCATCTCCAGATTAAAAGATTGAGACCATGTCTGACATATGCTGTAGACGAAGACAAGATTCTGAGGCTTAAGGGTTTCACATGTTCTCTGAGGGAGAAGGGAAGCCCTGGACGGTTTTCACCATACAAGTAGTATAATCTGATTCGTGCTTTAAAGAATCACCATAGGGTAGTAATAGGCTGGCTCTTCAAGTACAGCATGAGACGCATGTGGCTTAGAGAGAGTAGATGGGAAAAGTGACCTAGAGATTTTAGTGAAGACTTAACCATAATCTTGGCAAGAATGTCATTTGCTTGAGGAAAAGCTAACAGTATTCAGTGTTGTATTGTATTTATAATGGCCAATGAGGAATGGTTTTTACCCCATGCCGCCCTCACCCTCCTGCATCTCTGAAGTCTGTTAGGATAAGGACCTAGTTAGTGGTCTGCCGAGCTTCCCTATGACCTCAGCATCTTATTGAGGTGGTCATTACCAGCCCCACCTAGCAGTCTCTAGACTGTAAACCACCCAGCAGAGGAAGAGGAATATCAGAGGACCAGCTGCCATATTAGGCCATCCAGACTCTGCTATTGAAACACAAACCCAGGAGACAGGGCAGAAGGAAGTGGGAACATTCAGTGTAAAGAAAGCCTTATGGTTAAGATGATCACTGGATTGAAGTTCTGCTTGATGGAGGGAATTAAACTTGACCATGGTGGCTATTACTGCAACAGTTTTCTATTCCATATATAAAATATATTTCTTATTGTCAACACTGTCTCAGCATATCCTGGGCAACACAGGATTGGAAGTATGTAAACTGAGACTGGACAAGCTTTAGGTATAATTATGTAGAGATTTAAGTCAGTAAGCAGACACAATGCAGTGTCTGAAAATAGGCGAGAGGGTAGGAGTGGAGAGAATCATGAGGATAAAAAGGGCAGAGAAAGGGAAGCCCATGGGTTGTGGATGTGGTCTTTAACCCCAAAGGGAACAGCCACATTGGCTTGGTTCTCCCCCTGTTCCCCATTTCTCTTGCCCTCCAGCCAAACCAGCAACAAACGGCATTGTATAGTAGTATGTGTCAGAAATAAAAGCCATGGGGATCTGACCCCTGGCAGTGTGTTTTCACCCTGTGAATTTCCTGGATATCTTTACAGGGAATCATTCCTGGGGAAGGGCAGGCTGGAAATAATATAAGGAGATCAAGAAGGAAGTCAAGCAAGTGACACCTTTAAACAGGCGAAGCGAAGCGGGCTCTTCCCCCTTGGGACAGTTAGAGTTATGCAGAGCTGTAATTAACCCAGCAGCCCACTGGATATGTCTATTTCACCTCACAAAGGCTGTTGAAAGAAGGATTCTTGAAGAAAGAGGTTCCAATTCAAATGGTATTTGAGTAAGTCCCTCGTTGGATATACTGTTTCTAGAGTTTATGGCTATAATCAACAAAACATGGCCATTCTTCCATGCAGGTTTTTCTTATGACTTTCCTAGTACTGACCTTTAAACAGAAAGAAAAAAGGCATCCAGAATTGGCTGGGGGTAGGATAGGGAGAAAAAGAGAGAGGTATATGGCTGGAATCAAATTAACGACTTTGGTTTCCTTCTCAGGATCTTGAAAATGTTAAAGGAGCAGGTGGGTCATTCTTTCATACATTGAGACTCTGATATATGTAAGGAAATTGTCAGTTTTGTATTCAAATACCCCCAAATTACTGAATTGGCCTCCCTAACTTCAATTCATTTTTTTTAACAAATATTTTTTGCATGCCTCGTCCGTCAGGCACTATTACAAACACTACAGATGTGACTAGAGCTAATAGTGGGGAGAGATAGACAAAAACACATAAATATGTAGACTAATTAGTATATTAGACGATGTGTCATGATAGAAGAAAAATAGCAGGGTGGGAAACAGAGTAGGAAGGGATGTCATGTTACATACAGACAAGGAGGGCCTCACTGAGAAGGTGACGTTTAAGCAAAGATCTGAAGGAAATGAGACGTGGATGTACGGGCGGGGGTTGGTTGCGAGGATTGGCCGCATCCCAGACAAATTGTGCAAGAAATGCAAGGCCTCAGGTAGGAGCGTCCATGGTGTGTTTGAGGAATAGAAAGAAGGCCAGTGGGGTTACAGTGGAGTGAGGAAGGACAGGACCAGTGGGGGATGAGGGCAAAGTTGGTTGTTTGAGGTTCTTTGGTTTTGGCTTTGTTTTTCTTTTTTTTGGTTTGGGGGAGTAACTATACAATCTCAAAACTTGAAGGCGCATTAGGGGGGCTGTCTCCTGCCCTGAGTCTCATCAGTCACTGCGAATGGTTGAACATGGAGAAGCAGAAAGTTTGCGTGTGTGACTGACTGGTGGACGTTTTATCGTTAAGTGTTCTAAAACATTCTTTAAAATAATTACCGGCCCCTAAAAACGTGTTTGTTAGCTACAGTGAGGAAATCTTTGTTTAAAGGGGTTAGGGAAACTCACCATCCATAATCAAGATTTCAACACACCAGTCTGCATTTTTAGGGTAATATCTCTGTAAGTAGAAACAGGCGTATCTGGAGAAAGACATTAGTTTCTGAGGTCTGGCCAGCTCCTGTTCTTACCCCTCTGTCATCTCTGATTGGATTAGACGTCACAGAAAATGCCTCAGATCCTTGTTTCATGTTAAGTTTAACCCCTCCAGTTGAATACCATCCTTGTGGAGCTCAGCGGAGAGAAATTAAATTTCTCTCACCAGAGCCATGGCACTGACTGAGGTATCAAGGGTCTACATCAGTAAACTTGGTCAGTTACAAGATGTATGTCCTTCCCGAGGCTCTGTAGCTGTTAAGTTGGCTCTTTCCAATCACGGTCTGATCTTTCATTTTAATGTAATGCAGTTAGACAACCTAGTTATTCAGGCATAGACTTCTCTGGTTTTCATTATCCCTGAATAACATTTGATGCTGAAATGGGGAAGACGGGAAGGAGGGGGGAGGGGAGCCCAGCATTTTTCACAGCTTGTGTGAAATGCTTAATATTTGGAAGTCTTTAAAATATACTGTACACAGACATTCCAATTTTATAAGACTAACATCACATGTTCAAAAGTTTTATGAATTTCAGCATGTAACGAGAGTCCACGTTGGCCTATTTTAAATAAGCCATAATGGCCTGGCAGCAAACCTGCATAGTTAGCAAATGCCTCCTCTGTTTATGAGCAGCCATTCCTCAGCAGGTCACTACAAAATACTAGCTTTATCAGTTTCCGTGGCCTCTGTAAGTCAGTCTGTGTGTCGATTTTGGTGTGATTCTGGTTTTACAAGCCCGAAACCAAGGGCATCACAATAAGGTGATATTGTGCTTGTGCTTTGATTTTAACGAAATGGTATGATTCTGAGTTGCTTGAGAATATGTTCAGGCCTCTTATATCCCATTGGGAGGCTGGGTCTCTAAGCGCTTTTCACAGCACAGGGCCACACAGAGCAGGCTCACCCTTTCTCCTTGGAGCCTAGTGTTCTCAGAGCCCAGAAGATGTATTTTTTACTTCCTCAAGGTGACAGCCCCTCAAGTGATGCTTTTTTAGGTGAGGATCTCCTTTCCATAAAAGTCAAAGCATAAAATGTGCCGGGACAAACCCAATTCTAGCCCATCAGCCATCCTATGTCTAATGTGTCAGGCACAGTCGTGTTTCTTAAAGGTGAGGGCCCTGTGTAACGAGCTCCCACATTTCAGGGGAATTTGCTAGCTCCCCTGATAAAATCACCCCACTTCTCCCACAGGGCAGAGGAGGAAGATGTCCTGTGTGTCAAAAAGTGGCTCAGCCTTCGAGTGCAAACTCTTTCGCCCTTAGATTCACCTTGGCCCCAGCGATCCCTCAGGAATCAGCAGCCACATCGCAAACTGGTTTCGGGGGACACTCCAAACCCCTTTGTGCTCTGGCATCAAAAGCTCCTTTAATTACAAATAGTGCCATAGAGAACAGGCTGGAGCATTGAAATAAGACTGATCTAAAGGCTGTGGGCCAAAGAATTCTCACAGAGGGTAACATAATTAGGAAATCTGACTCACGAGATAAAGTTCACTCCCTTTCATTGCGGGGCCCCAACCGGCGTTCTGGCCTCACAACAGTCGTCACGTTGTAAACCCGGCCTCCCCGGGGGCCCCCGGTCCAGTCCTCATGCTTCCAGAAGCAGACTCCAGAGTCTCCCAGAGAACAGCAGAAGCTTTCTTCCTCTTTGTCTTAGAATACTGCCCCCCAAAACTTCCTTTTAACATTTAGAGCCCCCTACCCATCATTGAAAGCTTGGCTTTGGTAAGTCTCTACTCTTCCTTTTGAGATAAGGAATATATAAGTATAACCACCCATGGCGTCATGTGAAACTCCCTTCTATTTACCTCATTTATTCATCGTGTTTAGGGGAGGCACTGTTCAGGGTGGGCAGTCAACTTTAAGCCCTCGTTCACAATCATGATTTTTTTGCCTTTAGTTATATTCCCTCTCAGTCAGTGACATCCCCAGAGATGTCAGAACTCATGCAGGAAAACCCATTTAATTAGGACCTACTGCGGGGAACCAGGAAACAGATCCTAAAGTACTTTATTGCGGAAGCTGTTGATCAGGAAACGGGATATTGTCCTTTCCCGCAGTCTAGGTCTGGCTCAAACTCCTTCGGGGACATCTGGGAGCCTGTCTCCATCTCCACTGAAATGGAACCTGTAACCTTCTTCCAGTCAGGTTACCCCAGAGGGCAGTGACATCTAGATCTGCTTTTTTATTTGTTTGTCGTTCTGTTTTTGAAGACGTAAGCGGCAGGCCTTTAGCCCCTGGAATCTCTGCCCAGAGGCCGGGCATGTTGGACATTTGCCAGTCTGATGTACGCAGGGCCTCCCGTCCACACTCTGTCTGCTGCCCCTTGGCCAGATAACGAGTTACCAGGTTTTTCTTCGAGGCAGACAAACCTTACCTATCCTTAATGTGCACACTCTTCAGTTGGGGAAGAGGGGAACTGATTTAATACGTGTTCTCAAGTGGGATTGAATCCAGTCTTTTCTATCCTTCATCCTGGGCTCAGGTCCTGTGAAGCGCCAGCCCCTCCCCCCGCCCCGAGCCAGAATGATCTCTCCCCATCTCCATTAAACCATAGCATTTTCTCTACACCTTTTTCTTCCCTTCATAACGTTGACTGCTCTTATTTCTAGTTAGTGCTTTTCACCCTAGTGTTCCGAGCTCCATTTAAGGACCTAAATGGCTGGGACCACATCTTCTACTTATTTCCCTCACAGCACTTCCTCATTTATAACTTTGTTAATTCTCCCCACGGTGCCTCACTCACAGTGCTGTTCAATTACAGCATTTTTACTAAGTCCATTTGAAAAGAAAGAGGCTACCAGTGGGTAAAGCGCTGTGCTGAATCCTTCGAGGGGCACAGGAAGTGTGAATGAGACTCTGAACCCTCAGGGAATGTATAGTCTCCGGGGGGGATAAAGAGGATATGACAAAACTACGTGAAAAGTCAACTAATAATACGGTTCCATACAGGATCTGTGTCCAAAAAGGATAAGTGCCAGCGATGATCATGAGAGCTTGCACGTGTTTTGCTCATCCCCATAACACCTCTGGCAGGTAGATGGCACTAGGCACTCTTAGTCTAATTCCCTTGTCTAGGGAGTGAGGGTAAGTGACTTCTCCGGGGAGGGGGGGTGAGGAGGGCTGGAATTCAGACAGCCTTGTGTGCCCCCGTGCGAGAGCCTCACTGTGTCTCAGAGACTCTGCCCCTCCTCTCTCTCTCACTGCCCGTGTGCCCTGCTTGATGCCAACCCTATAGATGTATTAAGGAAGTTAAACGGATTGCTCACTGCCATTAAACAAGATCACAGACAAAGAGTCTTTTGAGCAGTGATGACACTTTGCTGTTTGAACTGGAAAGGAACTGTCCAAAGACAATTAGTCCCTTGACACATGAGTAAATTAGAGTTATCACACGCTGGTTGTTTGTCATAATGGCATAAAAGTACACGCCAGTTTTTCTAAGGCATGTGCTGAGTGGACTGTTCCCAGAGATTTTAAAGTGGAGATGAGATTGCCATCTGGTTTAGGTATTCATCTTCATGAGGTCAGAAGGCCAGAGTAAATGCCCTTCTGAGATGCTCAGACTACAGTGTGTCCACCTGCATTGTCATTAACTATCTCTGTAGTAACAGACCTAGGTTCAGATTCTGGGTCTACCACTTAAAAGCTCGGTAGCCTGCTTAGTTAACTTCTCAGAGCCTATTTTCTCATTGGTAAAACAAGCATGATAATGCCTATCTCAGAAAGTTATTGAAATGATTAACTATGGTGAGTGTAAACATCAGTGCCTGATAATACTCAGTAACTATGGTCGTTGTGAGTATATTATTTTATTTTATTTTTCCCCCTTAAACGTTGCCTCTATCATCTCCATCACCCCCATTATGTAGAAAATAACTTCCAAACCTCCACAGGAAGCCTTCTGCTGAAATTTAAATCAAAGATAGAACTCAACACTTTGAAAAGGAGTATTTGCTAAAGAACAACCAGGCATTTATAATTTCTGATATTTAATACCTAATTACCCATCTTCCCAAAAGTCTCCAGTTGTGGAGAATATGACAACAGATCAGGAAGTATGGCCTGTGAGTATATTATTACATCCCTTCCTGAGCCATAGACCTTGAATTTACATTCAGAGCCGGAGACCCCAGAACTCTTCCCCAAAAGGGAGCAATTTAAGAGAGTTGAAATAGCCTCTCCTTTCAGGGAGGATGCCAAGTCTTTTCTGGGTTTTCTGTAAGTCCTAGAGGATAGGCTATTTGGATAAAATCTAGCTGCTTTGACCTGTGGAAAGAAATTGCCATGTACACTCTTTATTTTGACCTCCTAGCCCCCCTGGACAGTTCCAGACTGGCTCCAGGTGTTATGAGAACAGTGCTGTCCTCTCTTGTAGAAAACATTCCCTTTAAATGGATCCGTTTTTGACCACCTCTTTCTTTCCCAGGCATATTTTTCAGTTTCCAACAGCGGGATCAGTGAGGGGCTGTGACATAGCCATCATGTAGATGAGTTCCAAGATATTGTCTTCTCGTTTAAAGAAAGACAGGCATGCCAGATTTGCCTACCTGTTCCCAGGGAAGGAGAAGAAACGGCAGGCAGGTGGTGTGGAGAGAAAACCACACCCAGAAGTCACTTTTCCAGCCTCCCTCAATTACTCGGGAGGAAACTAACTTTGAGTGTCTTCTTCAAGGTTAAGCTCCCTGAGAGTGGATGGAACCTGGCCAGAGGCTGTGAACTTTGCACAGAGGGCATCCACAGAGTCGCCCCCTGCTCAGTGGGTCACTGCCCTCCCATTAATCTGCCAGCACGTACCTGATTTGGTTGACATATCCATAATTAATTTATAACATCAATAACCCTGAGATGAGCCTATTTATAGGTTTGTGCAAGCTGGGTAAGAATATAGATTAAATCTTGGGTCATTAACATACTTTAAGTACTTGGGAGAGTTTTGTGATTGTCAAATACTATGATTAAAAGGCCTCCATGCTTGGTATGTACTGGCAATCCACAAGTTTACTTCCCTTCCCAAGCTCAGAAACAACAAAAGAGCAAAAAAAAAAAAAAAAAAAAAAGTGTACACCCCTCCCAACCACCGGAGATCTTGGGTTGTCATCGGGAACAACTTTATCATTCCACCTGCCCCCGAACTTGACCCGGGTAGGCAGTGATGGCCCGAGTGAGTGCCCGACAGCTGCTGCCCCACAGCTTGAGGATCCCTGAGACTTGGTCCTGACCCTCAATAAAACAGCATGCGGGTCCCCAGCAGTCCTGCCGGGAGAATTGCTGTGACCGTCCACAACAACAGAGATGAGAGTGTGAGAAGGGCACCCTTTATTTGAAAGGATGTTATTATGACTCGGACTGCGCTGTGGACCCAATCTTACTTCCTTTCTTCCTTTTTACGTTCTGTTGTTCTGGTCGTTACTTTTTTGAAAAATAACATGCACTGCTTTTCTATTATAAAAGTAAGTCATTTTCAATATCAAAAATAAAGATCACTCATAATTCCACCACCCAGAAATAACCACCGCTAAATTTCTGTGTATCCTTCTAATATAGTCTTCATTCTGACATCCCACTAGCAGAGCTGCTCTCTAGACAGGGAAGCCTCCCATTCAAATGCTTTCTTTGGCAGATGTGTTTCCTTTCGAGGATAGCATTGTATGCTCTGGGGGTCAGAGTTTTCCACCAGTAATGAATGACTAGTGCCTCCCCGTCCCACCTTCAGGAACCTTCTCAGAAAACCACCACCCAGAGATGCGTCCCTCCCCCATCTCCTCTCCTTTTAAATGTACTCAATCCACCCAACCCTCCATAGCCTTTTTGCCCCGTATCTGCATCTGCAGTGACACCACGTGTCATCCACCCCTTCCTGCCTCTTTAAGACTATAATATAATTTCTTTTAAATCTCTCATGAGTCTTTCATGTCATTCTCCAACGCATTGTTGCTGGTCCTTACTTGTTTTTTACTTTTGCTCTAGTTTTTTTTTAAATATCAAACTGGCTGCAAAACTCTTCAAATCAAACTAAAGTCAATATGGATAAGATCATCATTAATGATGACACACGTACACAAATAATTACAAATTTTAGTAGTTTTATTTTTTTAATGAATTTACAAACATTGAGCTCCTTGAAAGTAGAGATTAGATATTATTTTGCCAGACCCTTAACACAGTACTTGGCATATTATAAATACTTGATTAATATTTATTGAATTAAGGTGAAAATGAAGAGGAAATTTAATTACCCAGTCTACTTTTTTATCTCAGTAGTCTAAGTGCAGACAAAAAGGAGGTCACATAAAAATGATGAGAAAACAGTATCTTAGAACAATTTTTAATGGTATATCAGTGCATTTTTTTGTGCTAAGGTATCACTGTTAACCCAAGTGAGGACCCTTTATAATGATTTTTTAAAACCTTGATGATGCCCTTTTCACTTCTTTCCTAAATGAACATTAATATAAAGCCATAAAAATCCCCTTGGAGGGCTTTATGAATTACTGCAGTATAAGATGGGGAAAAGGCCATTTGCAGCCATTTGTTTTATGGAGCTTGATTCTGAAACCTAGCACCACCCTGACCCTTCAGGGGCATACTCTGAGGCATGGAGCTTTTCTCGAGGACAGTGAGCACTGGACCTTCTTCCCAAACAGCCCCAAACATGTCCTACACGTGCCATTTCCCCCAAGTCAGCAATGTCACCCACAGCCCTGCCCGCCGTGAGCAGCCCAGACACATGTGGGGAAAGGGAGCAGACGTTAATAGTGATACATTGAATAGCTCTTCTTCTGTAATGTAGATTGATTTTCAGTTCGTCTGCGTAAATCTCTTTTGCTATATGACTCTTCGGTCATTTAGTACTTGAAAAGAATGATGCCAAAGACTAGACACCTGGCCTAGGTAGGGCATTGGTTTTCAAATTCTTTTTACCTGCTGAGCTGTTCTATTTCTATTAGACCTGGGATGGGCATAGAAGCCTAATCCATTATAAACAGAGATGGGGGTTTGAGTGCCCGGAGCTTCCCCCCAGCGCTGTGCTAACCCGAAGTCAGCATCTTGGAGATCACTTTGAAAAACTCCCAGGCCTACAGAAACCAAGACAGAAGAGGCTGAAAGGGAGGCACGGGAAAGAAAGATGTCATGAAAATGATAAAAAATAATCGTAACTTACTTTTTTAGAGGCCTCCCGTGTGCCAGGTACCACAGTAAGTACCGATGTGCCTCAAAAAAAAGGGCAAATTGTGACGTCTAAGGCAGAGTATGGCGTTGGCTTCCTGAAAACACTTGAAAAGGATATTGGATTGTTTGCAGGCAGGCAACAGGCCAGATAATCTTGAAAGATCTCTCTCTCACTACAGTTGACTTTAGCCTCCATTGCTCTGTTGGAATAGACCTCTCTCAAGTGAGATCAAGCAAAAAATAAGTAGAACAGAAATGTTCATTCTATGTGTGTGTATGTGTGTGTGTGTGAGATCCAGGTCGTCAGGCACACTGAATTGCACGTAAGTTAACACATACACCACAGTAGGTGTACCATTTTACAGGTAATTTAGAACTTTGAGGTAGAAATAGCTCAGAAAAAATGATAAAACAACAAGGTATGTGCCTTTGTCAAGATAGCTGGCTGTACCCTTGAGTGCACGTTGTGACATCATAAATTCACAGAACAGAACAAATCCTTACGCCTCACCTAGTTCCAGTCCCCTCTTGTCACTTTGGACAAAAGATTGTCCGAACCAACTCAGCAGGGGGGCCCACTTAGTCTCCTTTCCATCTTCATTTCCTGAGCATCTTTGGACGATGCGGTTGATCAGAACCCCAAGACCAGATGCTCCTTCTACCTGAGGAGCACCTGATCAGCCAGTCCATGAGTCATTCAGTCCACAGCCCCTGTTCCGTTCTGGGTCCCCTGTCAGGGTCTCGGTGTGGTAGGAAGGAGGAGGAGGGAGTGGAAGCTCCAGGAACTTAGTGGAGTTGGGAGCTTAGTGGGGGCGCTGCCAGGAAGCGATGGGAGTGTGGGAGCTCAGAGAGCATCATTTCCTGGCTGATCAGAGAACGGTTCACGGAGGAGGAGAGATTGAAGCAGCCTCAAAGGTTGGTGGGATTTGGGTAGCTCAGTTGGCAGCACGTACCTTGCTCTTGTTGGCATCACACACATATGACGGCCCTGAGGCGTGTCTAGGGGAGTTGCGAGGTCACACTGAGGAACCCTGTTGAAGGGCGCTGCGCCCAGTGTGGACCACAACAAGCGCTGAATGCCCGGCAACAACATTTGGAGCCTTTTAAATATTTTGGAGCAGGGAAGGGACACAAGGAAAGCAGCGAATCTGGTTCAACTATTAACAATAGCCAAATACAGAACTGAGGGCTCAGGGCTTATGTGCCCGCCGAATTGTGGATTTGCCTGGAAAGCACAGTGTGAGGAAAACCCCAGAGGAACAAGGTTCTTTCTTTTGGAGCCCTGACCTAGGGAGGCACAAGTGAGCAGTTAGTTCTCTCATCGGACCAGCATTTTCTAACATGAATAAAGCCGCGTGGTGGGTTCGTGGTCATGGCAGGCTTAACAACGAGAGCGAACTGGCCGTCGGGAATTTCTCTTGCGGCATCCTGACTTCCTGCAGAGCTGGCGCTGAAGTGGGGGGAGTAGGTCCTGCCGGGTCATCCCCCAAGCCGCCTCACATTCAGCGCAGTCCCTTTGGGTCCAGTTCACACATCTCACTGGGGCCCATTTAACCGAGCTGGGCCTGTTGCAGACCTTCAGATATTTAATTTGTAAACACTTAATAAAGCACTGTCAGTAGGTCGACTTGTCTTCTCCGTCGGCCACATCAAAATCAATACATCCCTTGGGTGTTCTGCCGTGATTGTCTGGGCTGGGGAATCTAATAGGATTAAGTGTTTGGGGTCCTATCTGACGCCACAGTCCACAGTCCTAGTTAGATGAGGTTAAAGACTGGCTTGCCATTGTGGAGGCACGACTGCTTAGGGGTCTGAAAAATCATTAAAGCTTGTCCTCTTAAACGTTGATTGTTCCCTGGTGATTTATTGACAAAACACAAAAAAGTGCTCTATACTGCGCTCTAATTATATGTATGAGGCCATAAGATCTCATGGGAAATTAAATAAAATTTACAGCTTGATGGTTTTATGCTCCTGGGAGACATACCTTCTTAATAAGATCTTATAGCTGGGAATATTTATGAGGTTAAAGTCCGTAGGCTTGAGCAAAGACCTAACCTTTCCGTGGGAGGGGGAGGGGGTGCGTTTTGATTTCTCTTAAGATAAATGATTGTAATGAAATTTCAGGGGTTGAGGAGGAAATGTTCAGTGAGACACATCAAGCGTTCCTCCCCAAGACCTCTGGAGGACAAAGCCGAAAGGGCACGGGGACTCACTGCCACCGTTTATCTCACACAAGGCTCCGGGTGGTCCTACCCACCACCTAAGCTCCCTGTGGCTTCCTCATCTGATCAGCCCCCACCACGGTCTGAAAGGGAGGGAAGATCCTAGTTAAGGGCAGTTATCTAAGAGGTCAAGGAAGGGGAAAGAACTTGAGGCAGGAAAAAGGGGAGAACCAGAGAGAGAGAGAATATGAATGGGAATCACACTGATGCACTTGAAACCCTAAAAAGCAGTTTCACATCTTCAGACAGCCCCAAAGGAGTTACTGGACATTGGGACATTTGCTATTTTACCAGATCCCTTTCTCTTTGTGTCAAGGGGTGGCTGGGGCCCAGACCCTGGTCCCGTAAGCGTTATAATGTGCTGCTTGGACAAAAGGTCAGAATATAGTAGTGGTGAGGGTGTGGAGGGAGCTTCTGCAGGTGGCTTAAAGATGGGACTGTCTTGACTCTGAGGAGGGTGTTTACAGAGGTGCACATTATAAACTGTCCCCGCAATTTTTGTTACTCTCATCCCGAACTCTACCCTGGACCCAGTTTCCTCATCTGTAAAATGAAGAGCTAAGGCTAGATGATTTTAAGGTCCCTTCCAGCTCTAAAATATTATTTTATGGTTCTAGAATTTATGTAGGAGAAAGGCATTTCTCTCCATCCCTTGCTTTACTCTTCTGAGTGAAAGTGAGATGTCTCATCCAGTCAGATAGAGCAGCTCAAGCCCCAGGTCTCAGATAAAAAGAGAAGAAAAAAAACTTATTAAAGATAGCTAAGTTCCCCTGATAAGCAGCAAGTGAGAAATCCCTGATTTAATTTAAATATGATATTTCTGTCTTCATTAATTTAAAGCATGTATATGATAATGTATCCTTTTTTATTTAGTGGTCTGCCTGGAGGGAAAGAAAGGCTTGATTGTGAAGCAGAGGGGTAAAGGTTTGGATATTCTTTAATAAAGATGACTGTCCCTAAAAATGCTTGAATTATATGGAAGTAAGATTTGTTGCAAGTTACAAATCAAAGCCTGAAATGTCACTTATCTCCTAATGATACTTCTACACAGATTATTAATTTCATTTTAGAAGCCCAATGAATGTTATATTTTATGACATTGATTAAACATCTTGCTGCCATCTACCCATCCATCCTTTTCGTTTTCAAAAATCCGTATCGGAATTTAACAAAAACAGCTCATAAATTTGTATTTTACAGCCTAGCAAAGTCGACTGGTTCCCCCACTCTGCTTACAAGCAGACCCATCTTGAATCCTGGGCTTGGGCCATTTCTATTCTTAGAAGTCGGGCTTTTCTAAACTGACCTTGTGTTTTGTTACCAGAGTAGGATTGGGGGATTTATTTGGAAGAGCATTTGTGGCTTCTGGAGCTGCAGAGCCACGAGGGGGGCTGCGGTGTGGCCGGGTGAGCCCCTGACTGGGAATCAGGGACTCCGCTTTCATTCTGGCTCTTAGACAAGCCAGTTACCTCCCTCTTCTGTGTCCTGGGGATAATTACAGCCTCCCCTAGTTGGCTCACAGTGTCATTGCGGGGATGAATGAGATAATAGACGTGAAAGCTCTTCCAGCCCTTCAGAGGGAAGCAGTGTGGTCGTGGATTTAAGAGCCAATAGAGAATAGAAGGGGATGATCGGTTTTGGATCAACCTCAGGCATTTTAGGAAAGGTTTAGGATGACCCTTTTGAAAGCAGGGAGAAAAGGCTTTTGGAAATAGGTCCACTGTGTTATTATATGGTACTTTTATCAGTAGAAGTACCTCTGGTTCCTCCAGACTCACACCTGTGTTTCCTCAAAACCACTGTGGCCTCATTCCCCGCCTGGATTGGCTCCAATTAGAAGACCCCGTTTGTTCCTGTGGCATTTCCCTCACAGTGACATTTATAGTTGCTGTCATTTTTCTCTGGAGAGGATGCTGGCACCTGGATCCCCATGTCAGGGCACAGCTGCGGCTGTTTCTTCCTCCAGGAAGGAGACATAAAGAGACATATTCTGAGGAATCTGAATCAACTCCACATGAAAGATTAAGGGCCAGTCCCCAGAGGCTGCCATGTACAGAAGAAATAACCTGTTAAGGCTGGGGGGACTTGGGGGCGGGGAACTGGAGGATCAACAGTTCTGCAAGAACGGATAACATCAGGGGAAATCACTATTAAATCAGAAGCGGGCCTCTGTCCGAGGAACCTTACCACAAATGTGCTGGAGGCTTGGGTGGTGGAAGCAGGGGGCAGGGGGCGGTGAGGTTCATGCCCCTATAGGGACGAGCGGGTCGGCGCGAGAAGGAACAGGTGCTGCCAGGTCTCCCCGAGAGGGCCGGTCCGTCCCGGCAACAGGGCAGAGAGGGCCAGGGTGTAGCTTGCCGAGTAACACTACCTGGACTCACTTCTTGTCTCTCCCAGTGCCCTCAGGGAAGTTACCAGACTTTGCTGATCTTTGAATTCGTCGTCAACACCAGCCCTGTCCCATGGGGACCTTGTGAAGGTTGAGTGAACTACTAAAGTGGTGTGTGTGACCTGCTTAGTGCAAGAGCCGGGCCCAAGTTACTGCTTAATAAATGTTACCTATTGGCAAGTGTCTGGGTAGTAGCGCCTCAATCAGGGGTTTTTGTTGGTGGTGGTGGTAGTGGTGGGTTTGGGTTTTTTGATTTTATGTCTTATTGTTTTTGTATTTTCTCTAAAAAAAAAAATTGTAGAATGGGCATCTCTTAAAAATCTGTAGCAGACAGTACTTGGTCTGCTCCGCAGGGCCTTTCATTGTGGGCATGGTGACAAACTGGTTTTAAGTGACAGAGCATGGTTAAGTGAGGCTGGCTGTTGGTGACAGCCCCGCCCTGTTTGGGGGATGGGAGTGGGTGTGGACATCACCGGGAGAGTACGGGAGCTGAGGAGTGAAGACCTCCGGCGTGCTGTGACACGTTCTCCAGTGACTTGTTTTCCCCCTTTTTCTGACTCATTTCTCTCCCATCCCCCTCCTTTCCTCCTCTTCCTCTTCCTCTTCCCACCGCCCTCAACACCCCCTCGCAGCCAGCCCTCCCTAGCGTGCTCCGGCTCGGGGGATGTTGCATGAAGGGAAAATACGGCATGTTTACAGAGAGAATTTTCAAGAAGTGTTAATTTAATATGCTAAAGTGTTCCCTTCAGCATTTTACCTTTCTTGTTGTTTTCACAAAACAGCCAAGACTAAATAATGAGCCCAGGGCTGTGCCCTTTGGTAGCGTGATAGCTCATTACCCACTAGCGGCCTCCAGCTGCCCTCATGGCTGCATGGGGAGCCATTACGATTATGATGGAAATCTCAGAAGCCATTACCAAGATGCAACAGAGGGCCTACTGCAGACAGCCTAATGGACTAATTTGTAATTGGGAGAGGGAAATGAGTTAGCGAGCTGGGGCCGGTTTTGATGAGAGTGGAAGTGCGCATGCTAAATGTGATAAATGAATAGGAATGTGTGTTTGCGCAGTGGGCTCCACAAGGCTTTCCATCTCTCCCGGGGATTGGAGGCGTGCTGACAAGCCGTGAGGCGCGAGGAGGAAAGGGCTCGGGGGAGGCAGGCAAGATTCAAGGAGAGTAGCTAAGGATAAATCGGTGAGGAAAAGTAATGGCAGTAAAATCCAAGGAAATGACTGCATCTGCCATGAAAGTAGTAATTAGGAAGCATTTGGTGTGCGTGTCTTTAACCATTAAAATAGGGACGAGGGGGAGCCCTGGCGCTTGTTGTGGGAAACGGGGGGTGGGGGCTGTGATGTTCCGAGAGGGAAGCCCCTTGCAGAGGGCTCTGATGGGAGAGCGTGCTCAGACCTGGTGGTCCACACAGATTCTGCCAGCTCCACACAGAGCTCATTCCTGAATCACCGCCAGAGCCCTCTCTCCCAGGAGCCACTGGAGATCCCGCAATGGCAAGGCCCTGCAGGCCCAGAGGCAGCCATTGTGCAAGGGAAGGAGCCCAGGCTGGGGGTGCCAGGCCACCAGTGCATCTAGGCCAGAAGGCTTCCTGTCCCAGGGGGCTGGAGAGTCACCTCGCGAGCACCCATGCCCAGCTCTCCAAGCTGAGGAGTGCTGGGTGCAAGCACAGACACGCATGGGGCTGATTTCCAAAACCCAGGATTTCCTTCTGTTTGTCAGTCAGCTCCCAAGATCTCAGCAGCCGGCCGGGTGGAGAGAGTGCCCCAGGCGTTCCCAAGGGCAGCCCGGGGCCTTTGTTGCCTCTCAGGCTGATGTGGCCTGTTGACCGGGAATCCCCAATCTGTCTGAGACCATGTCCTTCTTGGAACTGTCCTTGTTTTACTTGTTTTCTCTGCCATGTCGCCTCTCAGCTCTATTCTGACCTCCAAACTCTGGTGTCCTTTCCCATAAGTCAGACCTTCGTGTCCCTAGAGCTGCAGCCTTAGTGCGTCCCTTTCTCCCAGCATCCTGCTGTCCTCAGCCTTCCTCTGGATCTCACTTTTCCCCTGGGGCGGCCTGACTCAAGCCTCCAGGGTTGTCCTAGCTCTCAGGGCCCTTCCCGATTCCAAGCATTCCCATTGCTTTGCCGAGGAAGACCTTTCAGCCTTTCTAAACAGCCTGGGGGAAAAAACCATGTAATCCTTCAGGGAAGAAGGAAGCAGTGGAACCAATTAATTGAGCCCCAGCCCTGGGCTGGCAGAGCACCTTACCCAGGTAAGAGGCCAAGCGGGCTGTCTCCTGCCCTCAGTCCCACCTCTGTCCCAGGGGCACCCTCTCCTCATAGCATTCCCAAGTACATAGGAGGACTTTCCATTTTCTTCACCAACCCCCAGAAGATAAGATTTCTAATTGGCTCCCTAATGGGACGATGACAGCCCTGCTCAGCAGAATTTAATTGACGACCTGTGTGGTTGGTCACATGATTGATCCCACGTAACTCTGAAAATGAACCTGAGGAAACCAGCCGAAAAACACAGATACAGTGAGACCCCAAACAGCTCAGTCTGGGAGAAAGCAATCAATCAATAAACGAGGCTGAGAAACACTATCAAATATTATAAGCTAAAGGAAGTTATTGAAAAAGCACGAAGTGTGGTTCTGATTTTCCTAGATGTCACGGAAAGGGGACAGCTGAATGGATGCCTTTGACTCCTAGCAGAAGCATATCATTGCATCCGGAGAAACTGACTTTTTCCCAGCCAGTGTCTGCTGTGAAATATACCATCAGTTATGCTGTCAGTGTCCCTTAAACCAAGAGCCTCATCAGACACTCCCATCGATATTAGAAGATCGAGATTTTCTATAAAGAGCTATTGCTTAGACGTCCTTTTAGTAAAAGCCACCCCCATGCCCCGACCCGTGTCAGCCCTGGACTAAGCCCTGGAGAGACTATAAAATTCAAGGACCTGCTGTGCCCAAACTCTCATTCTAGTGAGGCAGACCTGAACTTGGATAACTAGTTCAGTTACATAGACAGTAACAGAGGGTTTGGAAAACACACAAGAAGTCATCAACCGGTCTGACAAATATTTATTGAGTACATGATGTAGAGCAGACACCGACCTTATCACTGGAGATAGAGCAATACGTAAGTGGCATGGTCCCTGTCCTCGTGAAGCTTACGGTCTAATTCTGACCCAAGGGAAGGAAGAAGGTCCAGGGTGGGAGACAAGGGGGGTGGTATCTGAGGTGGGCTGTGAAGCTAGAAGTTCACTGGAAATCACCAGGAATGAGATATCCAGGAAAATCCCAAATATTTGGAAAATTAAACAGATTTCTACATATGGGTCGAAGAGGAAATTACAAGGGAAATTTGAAAACATTTTAAACTGAATGGTAGTAACAATACTACGTATCAAAATCTGTGGGTTGCAACTAAAGTAGAGCTCAGAGAGGAACTGATGGTTTTAAATGCTTATATTAGACTAGAAGAAAAGTCCAAAATCAATGACCTAGGTTCCACTGTGAGAAGGTAGGAAAAGGACACAGATAAACCCAAAATGAGGAAGGAAATAATAAAGAAAACAGCAGAAATTATAGAAATGGGAAACAGACAGTTGAGAGAAAACCTTAGCTAGACCGAACAAGGTGGGGAAACACACTAATACCATTATATCAAGAATGAAAAAGATGTTATCAGTACAGGTCTTACAGACATTTAAAGAATAATCAGGATGGGAGTTCAACAAGCAGAAATGGAGAGCATGAAGTCCAAATAACAGGAGTTGCTAGTTATATGTGGGTTTGGAGGGGCGTGGGAAGAGGGACTTGACATAGAAGACAGTGAGGCTAGAAATTTCACTTGGAATCAGGTACTAACGAGAATTGTCGCTTTCTGCAATGACCCAGGGCCCGTGTTCACGGTCCCACTCGCTGCTCCTTGCAGCACAGTTCCCGATGCACAGGTCCGGATGTGTTCTTTGACCAGTAGATGCCAAACCCGAGGACAAGTCACCACATGGGCCATAATGCCCTGCTTTCAGGGCACCTGAACTTCCTCAAAACATTTTTGCACATGGGACATTTTGGGCCAGTAAGTAACTCTAACAGATCTGAGTCTGCCGCCCCCAGAATATGAGGAGACTTTATTTCTCCCTTCCAAACTATTAGCTCCTTGTCAGTTGGGCTCACAGGTTTCAAAAATGATCTGATGCCATCCTAAGACCATGCTGTCATCCTTGCCATGATTTATATGCTTCTGAAAATGGGACTCTTTTTTTAAGATGAGTCTGAATGTTCATAGCAGAAGATGCTTGTCAAAGCCTAGCTGCTCACTTAACAGCTTCCGAGTCAACAGGAGCCCACCCAACACCTAAGAGAGTGGGGTGGTGGCATGGGCAGGCTTTCATCTACCTGCGCCACGAGTCTGTGGACAAGGCCCTAAGCTGCTCAGCCTTTCACCTGCAGGAGTCCTGGCTTGTCTCTGCTGCTTTGTGGTGGAACTGGTCCTTCTTTGCTCTCTCTTTCTCCTCTGCCCCAGTATCCACCTGAGAGGCGATGTTTCATCGTAGCAAAGACCATAGACTCTAGAGGCAAACTCTGTGGTCTTGAGCAAGCTACCTTCCCTCTATGCCCCTCAATTTACCATTTTTACTGTGAGCAAATTGAGAATGGCTCACTCACAGGGTCGTGGTGAGAAGTTAAATGACTTCACATACTTCAGAAGGGCCTAGGAGTGCGGGCGGGAAGGGTCAGAGCGGGTGAGTGTGCCCTATATGCTAAGTTGAGGGGCAGGGATCTGCGCACCTGTGTCTTTATTTACCTGAGTATCCTTGTGCCCAAGAGAGCAAGGCATTCAATAGTAAATTTAAACACACACACACACACACACACACACACACACACACACACACACACACACACACACACACACACACACACACACACACACACACACACACACACACACACACACACACACACACACACACCCGTGACAGGTTGACACCTGGTAAGTGCGGGAAGTATTAGGAAATCTCAGGCTTGGCTGTGGGGCTCTTGGATTCCTCGGGTTAATTACCCTGGCAGTCCTCTTTGGGTGGGAAGCTCCACCCTGTCCCTCCCACTGTTGACCCCAAGTACCCTGGGTTGGACAGCAGCAGTTTGGTCAGGAGTTCCTACCCTGCTGGGGCTGGCGTACACTGACCCTCAGTTAAGACGGAGGCTCTTGTGGGGTCCTCCAACCCTCTGAGACAGTAGATTTCATGAACTGGAAGCTTTCCCCTTCCCTAAAATAGCAAGGTGCTGGTTGCTTGTGCTATGACATTGGTGCAGGCAAGAGAGGAATATCTTGAAAGGGCAGAAAAACAGGGAAAAGGATGGGGAAGAAGAGGGAGGAGAAGCCCTCATGTGGGGCTTTGATTTCCGCAGGTGAGAGTGAGTCAGGCACTTGTGTTTGACCTGACATTTTCAGAACATTCTCATGTGCATTATCTTACCACTTCCTTACTACAAGTTTGGGAGCAAGGGATGGCCTAAGTCGGTATTTGCACTGGAAATGAAAAAGCTAGAGCCCAGGAAGGCCAAAGGGCATGCTCAAGGTCACATGGCTACTTCCAGACACGTTGGGGACCGGAGCCCAGCGGTGCTGCCTCCCAGGACTCCCCTCAGGGGAGTGTGGAAAGTCTCCGTGAACCACCATCTGAGCAAACTGCACGACCCACTCTTGGCAAAAGGACGGGCCTGGCTCGTAGCAAGACCAGCGCAGAGCGCTCTGGGACCCTGCTGACACCGCATTTGAAACTTGTCAGGGAAGAGGAACGTCCTGGAAGTTTAGCCCTCTGTTGGCTGTTTCTGAGAGAGCGTTGTTCTCCGATACTGGATTTAATGATTAAATTATAATAACTTTTGCATTTTTATCCACGTCGTGCGTGTTTATCTGCCCTCCCCATGTAACTTGCCTCTCCCCTTCTACATACTATATTTCTTTTCAAGCCACTGAATTTTTTTTTAAGTGCTCCTTCTCAGTAATTGCTGATAAAGATGCATACCTCCTTGTTCTGCATTTGTAAGTGTATATGCTCAGAGCCAGGAACTCAGGGAGGAATGTGTGGAAGAGGGTATGTTTACACTTCCAAGGGGAGGTGACTCTTTAGGAGCTGAGAAATGGAAAGGGAAAATGGTATATGACCCCTGGTGTTATGTGAACTCCTTAGGGGGTAGGAGGTGTCTTGCCTGTCTGTCTCCGGCACTGGAATAGGAGCTTACCTGCAGTAGCACTGTGGAATCCATGTATCCATGAGCAGGCTGGGTGGCTGAGGGGCTGGATGACCAAATGAGTGGATGGAGAGATTGATGCTAAAGCATCAAAGTCAAGTCTCATTTGGCTGGTTGTGTGAGGGAGTCTTTACAATTACTCCTCCTCTGGATTTCATTACAATATTTTGTCTCCATTTTATTCTGCCCAATTCTCAGGATTTCTTTATGTTCTTAGTGGGAAAAGTTGATTCTGTTATTTTTATGAAACATACTCTTTTCCCCCAAGTGCTCAATCAGTGTAACCATGATTGAGAGATCAGAGTGAACTCCAGGAGGAAAGTTAACAAGGCATAAGAATAGCCTGAATGTGACTTCCAATATGCAGTCTTTAGGTTTTCTACTCTTTCTACTGGTTTATTAAATAACCTTTCTTGGAAGGTCTACTAATTCCTTTGAAAAAAGATACTTATTTTACATTGTGTTATAATATACTAAGCACTGTTATTACTAGGATGTTTTGAGAGACAGGGAACAGTCTTTAGAACTGAGATACAGTTCTAGGAAATTAAATAAAATCCACTGACCAGAAAGAAATGTAACATGATAGGGCAGGAGAAGAAACAGTCTCTGCCCGAAAAATCAACCATGAAAATAGTAAGGATTTATGTGCAGCAAATCCTGAAGTTAGAATTTAAAACAAATAAATGGAAAGGAGGGTATGATTTGAAATCAGCTTCCACTCTGAACTAGGCATTCAAGACTCAGAATTAAAATGGTCCTCTTCATTTCAGAACTGATCTTTGTATCCAACGCCTCATCTCCAGCAAGAAGAGCACTTTATTTGAGAATCAGGGGAAGTCATTGCTAAGAAAGCTTGTCTTCTTAAACCATGAGTGACTTTCAAAGAAACAAATATCAAATTGGGAAATGCCTGCTAATCTTTCCCTTCAGAGTCTAGGTTTGGGGGTGTGTGTGTGTGTGTGTGTATACTTTTTTTTCCTCAAAATTACTAGTAGTCAGACTCTGATAGAGCATTCCTTCTTTTTACCACTCTTGAAAAGCATAGTGCGCCTCAGGTTGATTCAGCCAATAAACGGTCAACTTCCTAGAGAGATTGTTTGGGATTCGTGAGGAAGAAAATGCCAGGATCTGGGCGGTGTAGAGATCAGAGCCGTGATCAGAACCAGAAGGGGAGTTAGGACTGTCCCCGACTTTCTTCCTCTTTTGCTGAGCTCCCCGCATCCCCACTGTCCTCTCCCACCCTCGACCCTTCAGTCCCACCAGCTGCTGTTTTCCTTTCTCTGTAGCCCCCGACTCAAGGCCACTGAAGAGAACAGGCTGAAGGCCCTTGTATTCCCTGAAGTGATCCATTGCTTCGTAGGAACTTCACTAAACTTCCCAATTGGAGTTTTCTTAGTTTTGAAAATCAAACAAAGTTCAAAAAGTAAACATCACAGGTAGACATCCCAGCCCAAAGCAGAGGAAAAATGTCTCCTGTTAAATGTTTTGGCACAGAACAGAATTTATGAGCATTTTCAATGTTTTGATTTTTTTCCCCCAGTCACTGTTATTCCTTACCCCACCCCCAGAGTTAGGTGTGGAGAGAGTATGTTGGCTGGTTTCCATGGTGACACCGAAGAAAAGTCATTTTTTAAAGTAGGTTTCTACTGTGTTATTTCACATGCATGAAACATCAACATCTACGCTGTGTGGCTGTTACCCCCAAACGCGAAGACATATAAATGGCTGGAGTATTTTATATAAATAGACAAGTGGGGGTGATGTTTTCCTTGGTCTCGCGCCGACCCTAGTAACAAAAGTCTCTCAGTTACCCAGGGCACCTGGGCCGGAGCAAGGGAACAGTTCTGCTCAGTGTTAAATAACCTTCTCTCCTATGAATAACCATTGAAAAAAAAGAAAAAAAACCACAGCTCGCATTTGAAGTCCACCCCCTCCGACTAGAAAGTAGTGCTCAGATGAGAAGTTCCCAAATAACCAGAATTTTCAAACCTTAATCTGTGTTTTCAGTCTAACTTACTTGATCGACCGCTGCAAATACCCCCTTATCTGTCCAAGGAGTCATCTAGAACCTTCCTGCCCCAGGAAACACGCAGTTGCCGCCAGCCTCTCGGAGAGGTGAGGTTAGGAAAGCCGAACTTTTAGTAGCAGAAGTTTGGTAAAGCTCTCACCTCTCCTCTGCCACCCCAACTCGCCTGCAGAGTTTTGAAGTGGAAGAGCATAGATACACTGTCTCATTGTTTCCCTTACGTGTCACCCTGATGTACTTGTTACGTTCTGTAACTGAGAATATACTTGGTTTGGGGAAGAGTAAAATGGGCAGCACTGCCTTATCTTTGGAGAATAGTATCGTCTTGCATGTGGAGAGTGCCTTTAACTTTTCCAGGTTCTCTCTTGCATGTGAACTTTCTAATAATAGTGGAAGATAGTTTTTTCTTGGTATACTCTCCTTGTTTTAAAGCTACGGGGGCAGAAGTCTAGTTTGCCCAGCATGTGAGGAACAAAGCCAAGTCGAGAATTCAGAACCCGTGATTTCCCCCCAAAGCTTATGTTACTAATCCTGCACTTGGCGTCTTCCAGACAGCCAGTCTGCTCAGATACAAGGTGAGCGAGTACAAGATCACAGATTTCTGGGACTGGGTCTCAGACACACACCGACCGTCAGGAGGAGTTCATTCTTCAGTTATCAAATAGTTATTGAGCACCTGCTACATGCTGGATGCTGCTTTAGACAGCAGTGGCCACAACAGCCAAGAATCCCTGCGTTCCAGTGGGGTGAGGGGCGGATGACGAACAAGTGAGTAAAATGCATACTGTGTCAGAGGATAAGCGCTAGAGAGAAAATAAAGCAGGAAGGTGGGGGAGTGCTTGCAGTCTTAAATAGGGCGGCCAGAGAAGGTCTTTCCAAGGGAGACATTTGAACAAAGAGCTGAAGGTGCTAAAGGAGTGAGATTTGAGGATCTGGGGGGAGAGAAATCCAAGAAAAGAGAAGGGGCGGGAAGCTGCACATATCGCTTTCCTTAAATCTGCAGATGCCGGGCCTGTACTTGCTGCATGTGCTTGTATTCATGAGTGTATTGTCTGTTTGAAAACTTTTCTCAAATTCTGAGCTTGGGACATGGCTTTAATTTCTGCGGTAATGACTTCCTGCGCCTGGGGAGCTCTTTAATAGGTGCATTCGGAAAGTTGTAATCATTAGGCCTGGGTTGGTGTCGTATTACCTACGTGGAACAAGCAGAATTGCTTTGGCACTGATTGGATCTTGGGGTGGTGACTCTATTTTCTTGGTTTTTAATGCAGATCATTGAAAACATGTCAGGGCCCTGATCTCAAGTGTTTCTCTTAAGTAGGGAGAATCATGTTTTTATATGCAGGGGGTACAGGAAGGGACTTGGGGTGGAAGGGGGTGGGCAGAGGGGCTCTTACATTTTAAATGCCAGTCAGCTGCAACCACTGGTTATCTGGAGCCTGTTCAAACTCATTTGGAGAACAGTTGAATTTTTAAAGTGCCTTTTGATTCTCTCTTTCATTTATTTTAACTGATCTGCTGGGATTAGGAGCTTGGTAGGGGAACACCAGAATGCTTGCCAAAATGTGTGAATAATTAGAGCTCTGATGATGTGTGCCAGATAGAAGGGGAGTATTCACACTTCTGATTAGATTCAGCTAAATGCAGTTGTAAATCACTGCCGCCCCAGTCACGGAGCCCCATCAGGAGTGAGCAGGGGAGGAGGCTGGGGGGCAGTGAGGGGACGAGGGGCTGCCCCAAGGCACAGGGCGCGGAAGAGGAGGGCGAGCAGGATGGCTCCAGTGGCAGCAGCCAGAGTGACGATAACTCTGGCATCTCTCTTCCAGTTCGGTTCTATCATCTTGAGGCTTGCTGGGCGCCAAGCTGGCTGCCATCTTGACAAATGTGGATAAGATGAGTCGCTGTTCTCTGGACACTCAGTCTCGGGGGAGGTGAATGAACAACTGTTGAGCTGTGTGATGAGTGTGTCAGAAGGACAGACACCAGACCGAGAGACCCCGGGGGAAGAATGGGGTCTGCAGAAGGGAAAGGGGCAGAGAGAGTTGTATTTCCTTCTCAGACAAAAGGTGAAGCTTCAGAGAGCTCAGCAAGGTGAGTTAGTGGTTAGAGGAACTCCAAGCTAAGGGAACAGCATGTGCAAAGGCACAGATGTAAAGGGGCCTCTCTTAGTCTTGGCGTGATGTCCATTGTGGCTGGAGGCGGGAAACAGGACAGGGCGGGAGGATGGGCATTGAGACTTGCAAAGTAGATTGGGCTAGACTATGAAGGGGCTTTAGTGCTCATTTAGAAAGCTCCTTTTCAAACTGCAAATCACTCCAGACGTCCTGATTCAGCCCTGACAAAGGGTCGGTGTCCCACCCCAGTGAGAGAACCCGCGTTAGTCACAGTCATTGATGGGAATGTGTTGGTCTTCTTTACGTACATTAGGGCAGGAGGAAGAAACGCAGGGAATCACCACTCTCACCAGTGGCGAGCCTTTGGAGGTTAGTAAGGGGAAGAATGAAACAGAAGGTGGTGAACTTAAGAAGGTGCCCGGCAGAAGCTGTGGTGTAGAATTATCAGTTTGTGGGGTGATCCTGGATTGGTTGTAGATGGGAGGTTATGGTCAAGGTCTGAACAAAGATGATGGCAGAAGGAATCCACTTCAAGAGAGATTTCAGAGTGGAATCAAATAGGGCCTGTTGAGGAGGACTCCAGCTGTGTGCTGGGTTCCTTGGTGAGCTGAATGGGGCCCTTTCAGAACCCTTGCGGTGGTCCTAGTGGTACACTAATCCTTCCTGATTAGTATGGAGCGCTATAGCCAAAGACACAGCGTCCTGCAAAAAGCAGACAGTGAGTATATGTTTTAAAGACTGGCCCGAGGTCTGGAATCCTGGCAGTTTCCTAATCACATCCACACTTTTTCTCCCTCTGCTACACCACTCTTATGCTGCCCACTCCCCCGTGTTGCTAAAGGGTAGTGGTGGTCTTTAAAAAAATCCTACTCACCTCACTCAGTAAGCACATCACAGCCCATAAGATGCTGTCTCTGGTCCCTCTCTCCATCCTGTTCTTGGAAGAGTGGCTCACTTTCTCTGTCTTGATAATGTAACAAGATGCTCTGAAATGAACTAGCAGCTTGAGGTGGGCGTAAAAGCCCAGGAAAAGGAATGCAGGGGAAATGCGACAGAATGGCATGAAACCCAAAGCAAATGGTAAAAATGAGCAACACATGGCGAATGTGGAACAGAGAGAAAAGCATAAAAATCACAACCACATCTGACATCTCTTGAAATGGCGAGAAACAGAGGAAACAACACATGTGGTTCTCTTCAAGTCAGAAAGATTCCTCTTCACCATTCCATGATGGTGTGAAGGAGACTCTTTTGGAAGACTTGAACCCTTTTCAAATTGTTCTACCAGGGCTTTTATTTCTTCCGCTTTGGCCAGTAAGTTCAGACACTCGGAGAAATGCTTAGCCTTTTGCACCTTTTCCAGGCACAGAATAATAGACTAAATCGATGCTTTCCAAAGTCCGTGTCAAAGAAAACAATTTGAGATGTGAGGAGAGAAAATCTAGAACTACTTTTTCTACTTATTTTTATCTTACTCTTTTAGATTTATTTATTATGTATATGTTTTAGAAATAGTAGAGTGGTATATGATTACAGTGTATAAATAAGTGAAAATATATTGTCAGGGTTAAGTGATTGGTTTTTCTGTTTGTTGCCCCTTTTGGGGGGCACATGATCAGTGTGCAAACCATCAGGGTAGTTACCAGGGTTACTAGTTGGGGTTGGGGACAAGAAGAATGCTCTAGAATTATGTGTTTCCTTATGGAAACAGGCGAGTTACCTGGATGGTCCATTTCCTTCGAGCCTACAGGATAGCCTGTCAGGTCCTCTTAGAGCCTCAAATGCTCCAAATCTGTAGTCAGAACCCAGAGAAAAGGAAGTTCCCCAGGAATCCTTTGGACAAGAGAGGCAACATTTATTTAGCCTGTAATCAGTTGCAGAGCTGCACTCACAGGTGGCAAAACACGGTCAGAAGTCACCCTCAGGGACCCTCACCCTCATAGGCCTGACTCCTTCACTGCCCTTCCCCCAATGCTGCTGTCACTGTTGGGGATGCAGGGTGTTTGTGCCGGGTTGTCTCACCCCCCAGCACCCTCCTCCAGGCCACGGTGTGCAAGGGTGCTGCGGTGATGTGAGCCTTGCCCGTGACAGCGCTCCCCACACCAAGAGAGCCATAAAAATGACACATAATCGCTACAGCCAAACTAGAGCCAGGAACACTGTGCTACGCTTGGGTGCTCTTTACCTTTCTTGCAGCCGTCAGCTTTTCTTTTCTCTTTTTCCAGACTTAAACTCCAACCCAGCTCAGCCTCAGAAATCCCATTAGTGTTGGAGAAGCAGATGGCACAGGGGCGCCCTTCACTTGGGTTGTCAGCCGTGTCTCCACAGCTCAGGGACTCACCCTCCCACCCCACCACCCAGGCTCTCTCTCTGGGGAGTATCCTTCCCATTCCTTCCTCATCTGCGAGACCTCTGCCCCTAGGCAGCCTGTTCCTACACGATGCATCCCTTGTAGAGACGTGTTCTGGTGAGAACAGAAAGACTCTCGTCACCTCGCTGCAGACAGCTGTGCAGCAGGACCCCTCACCTCCAGCTGCGAGTGCTTCTCATCAGTAGCTTACGAACAGCCTCGGGCTCCCTTTTTCCCCGGTTTCCTCTCCAGCCGTGTTTATTACACAGCTCCATCTTAACGGCGATCTTTCTAGATGTTAGACAAAGATAGAGCTCTTGTGTAAGAACACACCATCAGCAACAAATGGAAGATATTATCCGTTCAGGTTGTCAGTTGCCCCGTTTCTGTCTTATTGAAATAGGAGATGGACCACATCTGTTTGAAATCAGTGGAGTGAAATAATAGCTGGTGAGTAGAGTCCTGAAGGAAGTGGGCCATGATGGGATCCAGGGTCTCCTTCTATTGGAAGGACTTTGCCCACAGCTCCCAGTGGGGCTTATAGAACTCAGGCTCTCAAGAATGTTTTGTGTCTCCTGCAGAAAAGTAGTGATGGAAGCTGTTCGCGTGAAGAGGTCACTGCTCTCAGAGAGCCTGGTTTAGAGGAGTCAGAGGACGTGTGGTAGGAAGGACCCGTCACCCCTCGTGCTGAGTGCTCAGCCTCTTACCAGTTGTGAGCCTTTGGGAGGTTCCCTTTCAGGCAAAGCACTGATAGCAAGTATCTCGGGGATGGCATGGTCTTGTTCTTCTTTTTTTTTCCTTGCTTTTTAAAAAAAAATTTATTGGAGTATAGTTGATTTACACTGTTAGTTTCTGCTGTACAGCAAAGTGAATCAGTTATACATATACATATATCCACTCTTTTTTAGATTCTTTTCCCATATAGGTCATGACAGAGTATTGAGTAGAGTTCCCTGTGCTATACGGCAGGCCCTTATTAGTTATCTATTTTATATATAGTAGTGTGTATACGTCAGTCCCAATTTATCCCTACCCCCCGCCCCGCTTTCCCCCCTGGTGACCATAAGTTTGTTATCTACATCTGTAACTCTATTTCTGTTTTGTAAATAAGTTCATTTGTAGCATTTTTTTAGATTCCACATTCAAGCGATGTCATATGATATTTGTCTTTCTCTGTCTGACTGAACTTCACTCAGTATGACAGTCTCTAAGTCCATCCATGTTGCTGCAAATGGCATTATTTCGTTCTTTTTTATGGCTGAGTAATATTCCATTGTATATATGTACCACATCTTCTTTATCTACTCTCTCTCGACGGACATTTAGGTTGCTTCCATGTCTTGGCTATTGTAAATAGTGCTGCAGTGAACATTGGGGTGCATGTATCATTTTGAATTATGGTTTTCTCAGGGTATATGCCCAGTAGTGGGATTGCTGGGTCATATGATAGTTCTATTTTTAGTTTTTTGAGGAACCTCGCTACTATTTTCCACAGTGGCCGTACCAATTTACATTCCCACCAACAGTGCAGGAGGGTTCCCTTTGCTCCACACCCTCTCCAACATTTATTGTTTGTAGATTCTCTGACGATGGCCATTCTGACCGGTATGAGTGATACCTCATTGTAGTTTTGATTTGCATTTCTCTAATAATTAGTGATGTTGAACACCTTTTCATGTGCTTTTTGGCTATCAGCATGGTCTTGTTCTGAAGTGGATGTGTTTTGTGAGTGAAGGATTCAGGAAACAGCCAAGGAAGATGTGATCTTTTCTCAAGATCCTCTGTACTCTCCATCCTTTGTCAGCGAGGGAGTTACTGGCATGGGTGGGGCCATCCCCACACGTCACAAGACACTTAGCAGCACTGCTCTACCCGTTACATGCCAGGAGCTCTCGCCATCACCCTGACACCTGAAACACGGCTCCCACGTTTCCAAATGCTCCCTGAGGAGAGGTGAGGGAAGAGGGAGAGCCCAGGGGACAGAGGGGCAGCCTTCTTTCTGTAGACTGGGTGCGGCCAACCCATTATTTCACTCAGAATCCTGACTAAGTTGTTCAACACAGTTTTTTAAATTAATTAATTAATTTACTTTAGTTTTGGCTGCATTGGGTCTTTGTTGCTGCACGTGGCTTTCTCTAGTTGTGGCGAGTGGGGGCTACTCTTCGTTGTGCTGCGCCGGCTTCTCACTGCGGTGGCTTCTCTTGTTGCGGAGCACGGGCTCTAGGTGTGGGGGCTTCAGTAGTTGTGGCACGCAGGCTCAGTAGTTGTGGCTCACGGACTTCGTTGCTCCGCGGCATGTGGGATCTTCCCAGACCAGGGATTGAACCCGTGTCCCCTGCATTGGCAGGCGGATTCTTAACCACTGCGCCACCAGGGAAGTCCCCGTTCAACACATTTTGGAAAGAGAAGAAACGTTGGTCTCCAAAGGAGACGCCTGACCCTGGTCCAGTACGTTGTCACGTGTTAACCCAACTACATCGGCCATTTATGCATCTGTTTGTGTCACCGAATAGTAACAGTGCAATGAGACTTACACGTTTTAGGTCTAGAATTAGATTTACAAGTCAGTAAACTGTAGTGTGAGTCTGTGTGTTTATGATGATCCATGTGTGGGACACAGACAGTTTGAAAATTGGCCCAAATGCAGAGAACATTTTCACTACCAACAACACTACCAACAAAGAATTACTTTTTAAGAACACATTTCTTTTTTTTTTTAATTTCACACCGACCATCCCCCCTCGGCTAAACAATTGAGATTGCTTGTTTGTTGAACTTAGCTGGCAATGACTTTATAATGAAAACAAAACCTATTTTGAAATTTTCAGTCTGAGATTTTCATTAATTTGAGGTCATGAATTTGTTTTTTGGAATTGTCAATCCCAATCTCCCAGGTCATCCCACCACCACCACCACCCACCCCACCGCCACTTTCCCCCCTTGGTGTCCATACGTTTGCTCTCTACATCTGTGTCTCTATTTCTGCCCTGCAAACCTGTTCGTCTGTACCATTTTTCTAGGTTCCACATATATGCGTTAATATACGATATTTGTTTTTCTCTTTCTGACGAGAAGTCATGAATTTTTTTTTTTTTTTGCGGTACGCGGGCCTCTCACTGTTGTGGCCTCTCCCGTTGCGGAGCACAGGCTCCGGACGCGCAGGCTCAGCAGCCATGGCTCACGGTCCCAGCCGCTCCGCGGCATGTGGGATCTTCCCGGACCGGGGCACGAACCCATGTCTCCTGCGTCGGCAGGCGGACTCTCAACCACTGTGCCACCAGGGAAGCCCAAGAAGTCGTGAATTTTAAGCTCTGTTATAAAAATCTTTTAATGCTTTCTTCTGTATTTAGACATTTTCTCATCTGCCCCTTTGCATGTTGCTGTACGGAGGTTGAGTACATAGATTTGTTGTAAATTAAATATTAAAGCTTTATAGACTTTTTATTTCCTTCGCTTTGTTCTTCCTCTTCCAGCACCTAATAGCCTCATGCTCAGACTTTAAAGGGAGGCAAGTTTAGAGAATTTTAATGCAGAGAGTTCACGGGAGTGGGGCGAGGGGAGCCGCCCTGACCCCGTATCACACCTTTGCCACACGATCGCAGGCTTCTGTTGAAACTATTCTGGAAGATATCTGTTCTCCCCAGAAGCTGTCCTGCATTGTCAGTGAAAAGGTATTAGGTGCAGGTGTCAAACATGACTAATGAGGCATGAGGAGCCGACAGCAAAATAACAGAGATTAGAGGTACAGAGGACTTGTGACTGAAGTGTGAATAGCAGTGTAGATGTGCGACTGACACAAAAAAGAGGGAGACAGCCTCGGAGGAGCAGTGCCTATCACGCTTGTGCGAAGGACGGGCAATTTCAGTTATCGTGTTGATATCTCCTCATACGCTGTGGCGGGTGAGAAAAAAAATCTCAATTGTTTTTTCTCTTTAAATGGTGAGCTTCCTGCAAGTGTTCAGGCTTGGCAACAAAATTCCCAAAATCTTCTAAGACAAGCCAGAGTCATCTTTTGCTGTTTTTCAGATTCACACAACTTGTTTTATTGTCAGAAAAGACGGGACTTGTTTTGCTCATTAACTTTCCTTGTCATCAGAACATCATGGTAATAGTGCTGTGTCCACGGGTGTACACTTCCCTCCAAGCTAATCAAGTTGTATACATTAATTGCGCACAGCTTTATGTGTGAAAGAGACAGTGCAGTGTTCTCCTACTCAGGGACCCACAAGGGCTCTGATTGGTGTATTGTGCCTTCCTGAAGCCTGTATTCTAAATGGAGGAGACCAAGAAAACAAATCAAAGAACAGTATCATTAGGTGTGTCAAAGGCTACACCTGAGTAGAGCGCCACACTGCAGCAGTTGGGAGGTTCCAAGGGAGCTAGCAGGGCCCGAGCCTCCAACTCCAGTGAATCATGTGACTTCGGGGCATTTTTTTTCTCTAGTGGCTCTGCAGAGCCTGACTCTGGGCCTTTACCCTGTCGGTGCTCACTGAATGACAATCATTGTATTTTTATTTGTTCATTAGCCTCAGGGGAGACTACCAAAGAGATGAATTTTAAGAACTGCCTTGTTGGATAAGAAGCAGGCGTCTAGGCAAGAAGGAAGAGAGAAGCAGAAGCAAAATGAAACCAGGTGGGGGATGCTTTCCTCCCCGGGTCCTTTTTGCCAGTTCTCCCAGAGCAGAGACGGAGATGAGGTTAAGGTGAAGAATGTTGATCCTCTTAAAAGCGGCTCCAAACGATAGACCCAGGACAGGTTTCTAAACAGCTGTGATTCAGATTAGAGGCAGGGACTTGATGTATTGCCCCCATTAGAAAGTGTCCTAATGGAAAGGGCCTGCACCTCCCTGGGTCCCATACTCCCAATTGGAGTATTTTAAATCAAGGGTCATAAGTGTCAACAAGATGAAGAGCTTTGCCTCTTGATTAAAAGAGGCCTATAAGTTACTTAGGAAGTTCTTGCTGGCACGAGCTGCACCGTGGTGGCTCTTCTGAAGCACTGTTTGTGTTTTGGGTTTTTTTTTTTTTAACTTTATTGAAGTATAGTTGATTTACAATGTTGTGTTTAATTTCTGCTGTATGAAGCATCATTACACCCAGGGTAAGTCCAGCTGTTGTCCCAAGGAGAGATCAGGAACCTGAGACTAAAAATGCAGCTGGAGAATTTAAATCACACACTCTTGGGGAGAATTGAACCCACGGACCATGGGGTTCGGGAGCAGCAGTGCCTCTCAGATTTCTCTGCCAAATTATCCCCATGGCAGGGATCACGTCACATCATCCCGAGCAGGCTGGGATGGGAACCCAAGTGGTCCATTTCCATTTCATAACACGGTTGTGTTTGCCTCAGTGTCAGTAATGTCTCCGTTACCTATCAGGTTAATTACCAGCCCCTCCTTCACAGTCTTAAAGTCACGCTCCAGGACCAGACACTGCCCTTGAAATTGGTGTCCCTCCAGGCATACCGCTTTGCACCCAGTTTGAGAAGCACTGGCACAGCAGAAGCCCCCAGAGCCCCACGTGCAGTCTTGCACCCAGCAGAGTCCCTTGAGTGTCCTTTTCACCCCTTGGCCTGAAGATAATGCTGAAGTCACAGTCCTAGCAGAAGGCTGCAGACTTTCCAAGAATAAAAGGAGAACAGGAGGGGGTGCGCAGGGGGAGAGCAGAGCCTCAGCAGCAGGAGTGAGGGCGACAGCGTCTGGAGCAAGAGGCAGCAGATGTCTCTAGGTAGATGCCCTTATGGCAGCTCTTCTGGAGAGAGAGGAAAATCCCAGTAATAATAACAGGGTTACAACAAATGAAAATTGGAAAATAAACAGATGGAACATGCCTCATAGTTTAGCTTTTATCATCAATAATTCTGAATCTGCAAGTGAATATGGCTAACTGTAGTTGAAACCATCTGCCTTTCACTTTAAGATCCTGTGTGGAATCCTATTCTCCACCCAGGGGAGAGTGGGGGGAGGCGGGAGAGGGAGGAAGAGGGGGAGAGAATCATTATTCTCAGCTGTCCTGTCAAAACAAACGTGTGATCGCACCTCGTGGAAAGGTCAAGTGCAGATGGACACCATCCATCTCTAGAGACCGAAGTCAGCAGACGTCACCCACTCTGCTCTTTCCGGGCTTGGGAGGACCCCTTCTGGCTGCCCTTCTGATTTCAAGTGTAAGCGCCTTAAAGGCAGGCTCCCTGTTTCTTCTCACAGTCTGGGATGGGCATCCGGTGTTTAATCTGTATGGGGAGGATTAACTCAACTCAATGCATGGTGCTCCCAGACCCTGCTGCGTTCCCCTCTGTCTTTCAAGTATTTTGGAGGCTTAGCTGTGGTCCCAAACTGTGCTGTGGGTATGGAATGCCACGAGAGGATGGGAAAGAGATCTTCTTGCCACAGGGAGTTGGAATCTGGTGAAACTGGAATCTCCAAGACAGAAGGCTGCTGATTCTGGGTGATTACCAACCCAAATCAAACCTTGTCTTAATCACCCACTTTTTGAAAATTAGCTTTTTATTCAGAAGGCGGTCATTATCACAGCCTTAAGGAAATACATTTAAATGGCAGGTCACCCACAAACTCAACTTTAGCCTGTTGTACCTCACGTGCCCCCTTTCCCTAGACTAACCTGAGAAACATAGAAAGAAGCTTTTATCACTTAGTAAATTGTTTCATCAAGAATACTATGTGTGAGGTGCAGATGCGTGTGGAATTTTTTTGTTTTTTTTTAACATGACAGCAGCTGCCTTTTTTATTGAGCTTTCCTGAACATTAAAAACATAGATAACTAAAACATAAAAACCAACCAAAAATATCTAATGGGGGTTTCTGAGAAGTATGTGTGTGTATGCACATGGGCCCGTGTGTCCACAAATACCAAGGTGTTCCAAAAACTTTTGATTTTTCAAGTGTTGACTACTGTTTGTTCATACCCCAGTGGTGTTAACAAGCAGTGGACTGTTAGTGACAATCACACTGCCTCCAGCACTTCCAGCAGAAGGCTTGATTTAATCGAAGAGCTGTCATTTATTATTCTGTTGTGCAATTCCAGGGGGGGTAGCTAACTGATCAAGCTCTGGCTCCTGGGCGCAGAGGGCTTTCTTTTTGTTGTTGTTATGTCTAAATCCTCAATACAAATTGCAGTATTTCTGGGCTCCCAGCGGGACCCATTAGAGCCTGTGGGGCATTAACGATCATTAATAGTGCTGTCAGAGAGAAAGGGGGTGGGGGAGGGAAGGCAAGAAAGGGAGGAAGACGGGAGGGAGAGGAGGGGGGTGCAGAAGAGTAGCCAGGGAGTTGTGTAGCTTTTTCAGAAATGGAAAATTAATACATCTGCCTTGTTCTTAGTACCCAATGTTTGATGTGTGTTAGCAGGCATCTTTAATTAGGTAGGTTAGGACCAGCCAAGTATTTACTTCCCTGTATTGAAATCCTTTATGTGGCTCAAACCCCACTTCCCCTTCCTCATCCTTTTCCCTACCTCCCCAATGTCTTCCTCTCCCCAAGTCAGTCTTAAATCTCCAGCTCCAAAAACGAAACAGAAGGGGACTGAGGAGTGGGGAGAGTGATTCCCTTCAAAACAGCACGCGCGCGTACACACACACACACACACACACACACACACACACACACACGTTACAGCTGTAATTTACTACCTTGCCTGTGATATCCCATTAACTGTGATTCCTTTTAAAGTGTTTAAATGTATAGTAATCAGGTAGAAATGTTTTAATCACTTACTAACAAGCTTACTTACCAGGGCTGTGAAGAGAGGCTTAGGTATTAATCAGGATAACATGCTAATGTTTGCATTTTAGGTCTGCTACTATTGTGAGCCAGAGGACCCTGACCTGGGGTCCTGTTCAGAACTAAAGGCTTTTTCAAGAATCTTCCTTCTCTCACAACCCCATGTCTATACCAGGCTGACTCACCTTTGCTTCCTTAAGGTTGTATGTTTTCCTCCTGTCTCTTCATTTTCCCTTTGAATCTCAGATTCTTGAATTCTAATCTTCTATCATATTCCCAAGCCACAGAGAGGAATTTTTCGGAACTAATAATAAGTATGCATCACGTGTCCCTTCCTTTCTTCACCCCAGCACTGCGTGCCCATGAAGCACCAAACACTGTGTTTGACGCAGGGACCGCAGTGGAGAGGAGGAAAACCAGGGCATTCTTCCTGCCCTCGCGCAGCTTCTGCTGTGGCGGGAGAGGAATCCCACAGAGTCGTGTAGAGTCACGGCAGTGGTGCACAGCAGAGGCACAGGGACTATGAGGAATTAATTGTAAGGCCTTCTGACCCAGGGAAGGTTGGGGGAGATTTCCTGCAGAAGCTCCAGGTGAGTGGGATAAAGGAAAAGCAGGTTAGCAGTTACTTTGTTCTAGATACCATGCTATGTGAGGTGTTTTTCCATGAACGAATTCAGCTGATCCTCACACCAAGCCGAGAGCATAAGAAGGATTCTCCAGTTTACAGATGAGGACACTAAGGTTTAGAGGAAGTTGAGTTGCCTGTCGTATCCAGTGTGAAAGCCCACAGCACAGCTCCTGGTTAACTGACCCCGGGGGCTGAGAGCTTGACCCTTGGAAGGTAACTATTCCATTTTCTCTTTTTCACCTCTTTTGGCATCTTTGAGCCCAGATAAGCCAGGCTGACTGGCTGAGCCATTTGGCTCTCACACAGGCCTCAGAGTGGTGTGTGTGCTGCACCCATGGCAGGGACAAATGCCTGGCTTGCTAGGGCTTCCCAAGTTAGGCAAGACAGATACAAGAGAAGTAAGTAGGACCCTCAGTCCATGGTCTCCAGTGTGGAAGAAATACCACATTTCTTTGCCTCCTTAAATTTTCTGCTTGCGACAACACTCCTGAAGGGAACTTGAGTAACTCCTGGTGCTACATTTATCCTCAGAGTTGTGTCCGGGGCCAGTGTCCTACCACTTGCCAAAGGATTTTGAAGTCTGGAAGTCCTCTGTGCTCTGTGTCCCCCAGTTCACTGTCAGGACACTGCTCACCCCAATCCTGGAGCCGGGGATGGCTGTTCTTCCTAGGGTCTTGCTTCCTCCTGTGGGCTGCCCCCAAAAAAGGGCCTGAGTCCCTGGTGCTCTGAAAACAGCCCTCTCCATCCTGGGTGAATCTTTTTCTAGTCTTAGTGAAGCCCCTCCCCATATCTCAAGCACTAGCATTCCGGCCTCAAACTTGATCTTCCTTGTTCAAATAGATTTTGGTGGCCTTTAAACTCAGCGCCAGAATTATTAGCAATGGAAGAAACCTAGCGTTCTTTTCCTCTAGAATAAAGTGTGGGGAAACACTTTCATTCCTTGTTTCCAGTAACACAGTGGTTCTCAAAGTGTGGTCCAGGTATTCAGGGGGCAGGAATCCTTAAGACCCTTTCAGGAATTCCACAAGGCCCAGACTACTTTCGTTGTAATATGGCATTATTTGACTTTTTCACCTACCCTCATTCTCTCACATGTAGAAACATTCTCTTTCATGTACAGTAGAGTTTTCCAGACATGTGATTGAAACAAATTGAATGCAAAAGTAGATATGAGAATCCAGGTGTCTTCTACTAAAACAGACATAAGAGTTGCAAAAATGTAAAATAATGCTACTCTTTTCACTAATATTTTTATTCTGGAAAATATAGTTATTTTTAATAAAAATATTATTTTTATTAAAATATGTTTTTGTTAAAGTGTGATAGGTTTGTTATTTTTTAATGAATTAATAGACATTTTACAATCTTTTTTAATTTTTTAATTTTTAATAAGATACCTGTCAGTAGATATAACACACATAAACAGTAGCTTTTTAGAAGCCCTCAAAAAAGAGTGTAAAGGGGTCCTGAGGCCAAAACATAGAAAGGGAAGAAAAACCAAAACAGTCAAATTTCCATATAAAACCAGCCTTGCCACATTGACAATTTCCAATTTGGATTGTGTCATCCAATGAGAGGAGGAGTTATTTGGACACTTTTGCCTTTTTCCTTTTTTATTCTTCAAATCTGAAGAGTCCATCAGAAAATAGCCCCCTAAACCCAGGTAATCACACACCCCAGTTTCCCCGGCACAGTCCCAGCTCATGTATGTCTTTTGTGCCAGCATAATAAGAGCTCCCCCTTTGACTCTCAGAGGTGTCCCAGTTTGGTTGATAAATTATAGGTCAGCCTACCTGAACCCCCCTCAACTTCATGAGCTTATAAATGACAAAATAACATACCAATCTTTCTGTAATTCAGAGAGTTAAGAAAGAGCTCCATTTGGATCGATTGGCAGGATGTGGCGGGCGGCGTATGTTTCTGTGTGACCTTCCTCTTCCAGCTCTGAGTGTGGGGCTCCATGGTCTTAGCTGGCCTCTGGACAGTCGGGTCTTCACCTTCAAGGTAGCGGTGAAACAGTGGGCCACGTGCTCAGAGAGCTCATCAGCAGCTAGCAGTTCAGATGACCCACATATACATTTGATATTGGCGACACAGAGGCGTTTGCAGGGCTTTTTCTGGACATTGCTAAGCCTGCTGAGTCTAAGATTTCAAATGCTGTTTTGAGCTACTTGATTCAGAGGTGAAGCCAGACCACTTGGAGAGAAGTGTGAAATTCTTTGGAGTTCTTCAACTCACTTGTGACTCTATAAAAATTATCCAGGGCTCAGAAGCAAGGAAGCAGGTGACGACGATGCTTCAAATGGCCCTCCTGCCTCCACGGACCCTTGCAGATCAGGGGCTGAAGCAGCCCATGAAGCCTTCTTTCCTTCCCCCTCCTCAGTGGGAAAATGTCCATTGCTTCTCATAATGTTAGCTTCCAAGATTTGGGGTGTACTTAAAATGCCCCCCCAACAGAAGGCCGAGATCCTTGTTAAACAGGAAACTTCTCTCTCTCAGGTTCTGGGCCCAGGAGCACGGAAATTGGAGTTCTTTTTAATTGACCATATGGTTAGTTCTGTGGCTTTGTGAAGCTATAAATCAGTGGAGGTGTAACCCAGCAGAAATGTCACCAGAGGAAATAATTTCCTTTGGCTTTTCCTCTTGTTACTTTCCAAAACTCACTTTTTAAAAAAAAATTTAACCCATGCAGCTTTTGCTATATTATAGACATTGGTGTGAGGTAAGGGTGGCCACACAGTCTTGGACAAGTGAGCAGGGATCTATCAGGCGGATCCAACAGTTTCAGCCACATTCTGAGAGCTTGCAATTTGGCTTCTGCTGGTGCCAGCAATTACAAAAGAGGCCTACTCAGTTTTAAGCACTCAAGTGTTGATGGACAAAGTGCTAGTTTAACAGATCTGTGTAATGGGGAACAGGTGAATAAATACAGAATTAGTGCACCCTTCACAGTAACAGCCTTATTATCGCATGTTATGTGGGGTTTTTGCCTCCATTTGACAACTTGGGTCGTGTAAAAACTTTTAAGTAACACAACATGGAGGAAACCCTTCATAACAAAGAATTGAAACAATTAATCAAGATTTATAAAATCTCTGGGAGGCTGTGATCTGTCAACCAAAGTGGCTAGTTCTGATCAGGTCCACAGCCTCCTAAATGAATAAATGGAGAAACAGCCCCAGAAGCCACAGCCTCCATAAGAGGCACAATTATTCTCCATAACTGGAGACAGCAAAAGCCTGGGTACAAAGAGCATTCCATTATGAGAGGGAGGATGTAATAAAGGGACAGTTTTGAGTCTGCCCAGCCTGGAAGGCATGTTATTTATCCTCCCACCCTCAACACGATGCCCACACCCAAAGCCAACCACACTGATGAAGCTTACTCCCCTCGTAAATGGTTGCTGTAATCCACCTTTTGCTTTTAGGGGAGTGTGTTAGTCCTGGCCTAACGCCCTTATTAAAAGGAAGCACTATTGAGGAAGAGGTCATCTACTTTTCCTTTGAATTGCCCTACAATTTATTGATTTGTTTTACAATTTTTAAACTATATAAATCATGTGCTCCACACATATCCTTTTGAAAGTTGCTTTCTTGGCAACACATTATGTTTTACATGTTTATCTATTTTAAGTAGAGCTCCAGTTTATTTTAACTGTATATTATTTCATGATATGGATAAACCATGCTTTATTTTTTTTTTTTTTTTTTTTTTTTTTTGCGGTACGCGGGCCTCTCACTGCTGTGGCCTCTCCCATTGCGGAGCACAGGCTCCGGACGCGCAGGCTCAGCGGCCATGGCTCACGGGCCCAGCCGCTCCGCGGCACGTGGGATCCTCCCAGACCGGGACACGAACCCGTGTCCCCTGCATTGGCAGGCGGACTCTCAACCACTGCGCCACCAGGGAAGCCCAACCATGCTTTATTAATCCTCCTGTTGGTGGATATTTAGAGTGTCTCCCATTTTTAGTAGTATGAAGAATTCTGTAATAAAGCAAGGTTTCTTTATGTCAAGGATCGGATGGGCAGGGTCCTAAGGTGTGGGCAGCTTGACCTGACTGCTTATTGCTAGTTGCTGTCTACAGCATTTGAATCTGTTTCCACATCCTGAAAGTGGGTGAGAGTTCCCTTTGACCGCGTCTTGCGCAACAATTTACTCTTAGTAGACATTTGAATATTTGCCTGATGGGTATAAAATCCTGTCTCACTATTACTATAATTTGGATTTTCCCAATTACTAGTGAAATTGAGCATCTTTTTACATATCTATAGGCTATTCAACATATTGATGTATTTTGCCTATTTTTTAAACTAGTTTGCTTGATTTTTTTTTTTTTTTGTCCTTTAGAGTTTTTTGTATAATCTGGGTAGAATTTTTTTTTCAGTTATGTACTTTGTAACCGTTCATTGTTTCCTTTATTCTTTTTGTAGAGTAGCAGAAGATGTAGCCAAATAGGTATGTTGGAAGCTGTAAGGTAAAGAGTCTTGTAGGTGATGCTCCAGAGCTGAGAATCCCTCCTGTAGGCAGTGGGGAGCCATTGAGGGTTATCAGAATGAGTATAATCGTCAGATTCCCTTTAGGAAGAAAAGTATAGCAGCAGAACAAAGTATGGATTAAGGAGAGGAGAGACTAAAGAAAGTGATGCCAATTAAGAGGCTTTTTGCAAGAATCCAGGCGAAAAATAATGAGGGTGTGACCCAAACCATGGCAGTGCCTCCTAGGAGGATTTCCAAGGATCCTGGGAATCATTTGGGAATTGGAATGGAGGGCGGTGGTGAGACTTTCCATCCGCTGTCTCCTCTTGATTCACAAAGTTGCTTTCAAGTCTTGCCTTAGTGAGGGTGGTTTCCAAAAGACTTGGCCACCAAAGTCTACTCACCGGCTTAGAAATTTGTGGGTCCTTGATGTCCAGTTAGATTTCCCTCATCCCAGCAGGACAGTCTGCCCAGAACTGACAGATCTTAATTCTCCCCTTGGCCCTCACTTGTTCCCTTCCTGCCACCTTGTCTGCCTCTCTCTGTCTCTCCCTCTCTCTCTCTTTTTTTTAAATTTTATTTCCCATTTTAAATCTTGCAGAGTATAATACAATAAGCATTAAATCATGCAAATTGGTCTAGGTTACATTTTGAAAAATGTTAAGAGGAAACTGTTAAGAGACCAGTTTCTGACAGGCAATGCATTTTAAAGTTGAGGGATTTGAAATATTTCAGCAGTGGACCTAAAACAGCATTATAAATTAGTTCAACTTATCAGCCCTAAACAGAATTATTCATCTTCCAAAAGGGTATTTCATGGCCGCTGGGCCCAAACGATCGTTCACCTTCATTTTTGCCCTGCTCTAAGGGTAGGTCTCACTTTACTGAATTCTCCTGATTCATTACTGTGTGTTACTTTATGAATTTTTTATCAGCATTTTAATAGCTCTTTCAGATGATTGAATGTAACTGATCCTTGTAGCAGAACACTGATTGAACAGAAAGACAGTAATGTATGTCGTAGGGGTTAGCTTCAAGCCAAGCAACAGAGTTTTTTACCTATAAGATATGCTTTTCTGCCTCAGTAAGAGTCTCTGCAGATAGGAGCCCCCTATTCCTCTCACACACCTGCACCTCACTTCCCATCAGGACTGGGGAAGGAATCTGCCATTTTCAGTCTCAAGCATGGCACTGCAAGCAAAGAGGGGAGAAAATCCGTGCCAGCCTAGAACATCCTCTTTTTGCCCATCAAAAGTATGAAGGTATTATGGTTTCCAGGGTTCTTAGGGTAAGAGAAGGATATTAGGCTTGCGCAGACCAGTGAGAGGAGAGTCTGTGGGAAGAGCTGAGTGTGAATCTCGGCTGTTGGTTACTTGCTGTGTGACTTTGGGCGCTTCATCCCGTTGTCCTGAGTGTTTTCTCACTCCCTGTAGGTCAGAATAACCCACCTTTCTCAGCTGTTGTGAGGATTAAATGAGAAATTGTATTTGAAAGTCCCAAGCACATAGCAGCCCCTCAGGAAATGTTTGTTACATATGAATAATGTACATGAAAGCACTTTTAAACTTTCAAAGCACCGTACAAATATAAGTTATTAATTTATATTAATAACCCATGCCAGAGTGATACTTGAGCAACAAAGGGTAGACTTCCACTTGGGGTACTGGATGCTAAGTTGATGCTTTTGAAATTGCCATTTACGGATACAAAAATGGTCAAGTATCAGTCATTTGATATGGTTCAACCTAATAGTTTTATATCATTTGATCATATGTAACTTTTTTGTGATTAAAATGAAAAAAATTGTGGGGGATTTGTTTGGGGAGTTAAGAATTATACTGCTGTAGGAGGCCTTACAGATAATTAAATACAATCCTGTCTATAGGTGAGAAAACTGAGGTCCAGGCCACGTTGGTCATAAATAGTAGATTTAAGAACAAGCCCAGTTTTCATTTCTGGATCCCTGGACTTATGTACTACATCACACAGCCTTACTGAGGATGGGATTTGTTTACTCAGCAAATACATAACAGAGATCAAAAGAGAGCCTAGGTCCTCTTAAGCCTTGACTAGGACTCTTTCTTCTATATATGCCAAGCTCTGTGAAGCACCCAACACCAGGTAATTCCCAAGAGGGCTCCCTCAGCAACTGATTGACCTAGGTCGGCAACTAGCGGCAAGTCTGAATGGGTTTTCGACATTGGTAGAGTGGGTTTGGTGATCAGATTAGTGGACTCCTGCCTGAATCTTAGCTCACAAATGCCAGCTACAGTCCCATGTTTGGTATCTCTTCTACCCGGGAAAGAACCCCAGTTGGGGTTGACAGGAGTTAGTAGAGAATCTACAGGAGAACCAGCTGGAGCCCTGTATTGCTGGGTATCTTGCATATGATCTGTGTCCAGCTAAGTTAATGCTAGAAATTGCTCACTTTCTCAAGCTTTAAAAGTCATAGATCAATCCAGAAAAAATATAGAAATGGAAAAAAGGACAGGCATAAAATAAATGAAAGTTATACATCTTATTTAGCAAATGAAAATATAGCCATTTGGGTAGATGTTTTCTCTGTGAAATGCTGATAAAATACTTGAATCACCAATACCTTATTTGCTTCCTTGTTCATGTCAACATCTTAATGTGAAATATAATAACAGCGAACATTTAGAAATAATCTGGCAAAGCCTGAACCAAATTTATTTTCATGTCCTTTTTTTATGCTTAAAACGAAGTCTCCAAATGTGCTTTTAAGGGTATTTCTCACAATATGTATTTTGATAGGATTGTAGGATTGAAATACAGCATTTGGGGGCAAGCAGGGTACAGAAAGAAGTTATATGAAAGCTGAATAAAGATTAGAGGATTTTATTATTGATTTTCATAATTCTGCTAAATTATGTGGTCAGAGAGGGGTGAACAAAGAAGGAGCACTCTGGAGAAGGTCGTGAACACGTCTTTTCATACATACAGTTACTGCTTAGGGACTTTTTCCCATTAGAAAAAAAAACTCCAAATACTCAAAGCCTTTACTGGCCCTGTTTGCTTTTTCTTTTCTATCAACTCCATATCTTTTTCCCAATGAAAATTCTTGGGAACCTGCAGTGTCAAATAAAAAGGGTGGTATCAACTAGGTCACGGGGAACTCTGGGATTCAAAGGACATGCCTTTGGAAAGATGAAGGACAAATTCTAATATAGTTAAGGAACATTTTAGGTTTGTTGGTTCAACAACTCTTGGAAGAACAGAACTAATGTCTTTGTTTTTGACCAGAAGTCTCACCTTTGAAAGGGAGAGCCCTTCTGAGATTTTAATCTGGTGCTGCATCGCTTTTTTTTTGGGGGGGGGGGGGTGGCTGTGCTACGAGGCTTATAGGATCTTAGTTAGTTTCCCGGCCAGGGATCAGGGATGAAACCCAGGCCCTTGGCAGTGAAAGCTCAGAGTTCTAACCACTGGCCCACCAGGGAAGTCCCTGGTGCTGCATCCTTTAAAAATATGTTGGATAGAAGGGAGAGAATGGCACGGACATATATACTCTACCAAATGTAAAACAGATAGCTAGTGGGAAGCAGCCGCATAGCACAGGGAGATCAGCTTGGTGCTTTGTGACCACCTAGAGGGGTGGGATAGGGAGGGTGGGAGGGAGATGCAAGAGGGAGGAGATATGGGGATATATGTATATGTATAGCTGATTCACTTTGTGATACAGCAGAAACTAACACATCATTGTAAAGCAATTATACTCCAATAAAGATGTTAAAAAAAAAAAATGTTGGATAGAACTGATGGTGAGCAGATGCCACAGCCTTTCTCCCCAGGCCAGTCTTGGTGCCTGAAACCAATCACTCTATCACAAGATGAATAAAAGCTATGTCTGAATGCCACTAAAACCAATTAGAATTTAATAGAGAACAGAAACAGAGTGTTAACCATGGTGAACTAACTTTAATGTAAGTCCCAGGGCTCAAGAGCAGGCATAATAGCTTGACAAAAACAAAACCTTTTATGGATAGCTTCACATCCCATATGCTACACCCAACAACTCACTTAGATAAGCAGTCGGAGCTTATCACTCTTTTATGGAAGGGGAGAAATTGAGACTTAGAGAGGTTGTGACTTGCCTAAGGACACAGAAAGTTAGCGACATTGGCAGGGTTCTGCTGTATCACTCCACTGACTGTGACCAACTTTGACCCACTTAGATGTTCTCATCAACTGTCCATGAGGAAGGCCGAAGAAAGAATTAGAGTAGGCATGAATTGCCAAAAGAGGCTGTTGGCTGAGTGCATTATTTTTTTAAACTTTATTGAGATGTAATTTACAAATTATAAATTTGATCCATCTTAAGTTTACAATTCAGTTCTCTTCATATAATGGATACAAACCCTTTTAAGATATGTGATTTGCCAATATTTTCTCCAAGACTATGACTTGTCTTTTCATTTTCTTAGTGGTGTCTTTTGAAGCCCCAGTTATCAATTTTGATGAAGTCCAATTTATCAATTTTCTTTTATGGTACATGCTTTTGTCATATCTAAGCAATCTTTGCCCAATCCAAGGTCTGCTTATTCTTCTGTTTTTCCAAGCCTAGCAGATGCTAGGTGTTTGGTCAGCAAATGGATGAATGAACATGTGTCCCTAACCTTCACCCTTCTACCTTAAATGAAGAACAAGTTCCCAGGCTCTGTATTTTCCAGTTCTGAAAGGAGGGTTCTTGTACGTATCACCCTCAGCTCATGTAGGCATTTATTCTGAAGGCTGATGGAGATGTGACGGCAAAGGGCTATAATGTGTGAAGCGCTAAAAGGAAGAAATGTTGAAGGCAGGGAGTACATCCTGCCTTGTGATGTGAACACCAGTCACATCACAGTGACAGCCTCCTCATGGGGGGCAGTTGGCGTGTCGCGTGAGACCAAACATCTCTGTAGGTCAGATCAGCGTTTCCCAAGGGGGCTGAGTCATCTGCAGCTCTGGGACACCTACCAGGCTCTGTGGGAAATCTCTCAAAATCCTTAGACTCTAGTGTTTTGATGATGCTGATGGTTCTTTGTTCAGCTTTTTAGCTTTTGTCAAAATATATCACCTACACTCTTGACTTGGTCATACCTACAAAATACACTTTCATCTTTACCTTATACTAGATCACTTTTTCCAGTGGGCTTTGATTAGGACATGAGAAGGCACCTATAGGCAGACTTCGATGCAGTGCTTTGCCACGATGCAAAGAGGGGAAAAATAAAAGTTCCAGCCTTAGATCTATAGCATTTGTTATTTTAATCTTATCATTCTCCTTTTATTTTTATTTTTATTTTATTTATTTATTTTTTTGTACGCGGGCCTCTCACCGTTGTGGCCTCTCCCGTTGCGGAGCACAGGCTCCGGACACGCAGACTCAGCGGCCATGGCTCACGGGCCCAGCCGCTCCGCAGCATGTGGGATCCTCCCAGACCGGGGCACGAACCCGTGTCCCCTGCACCGGCAGGCGGACTCTCAACCACTGCGCCACCAGGGAAGCCCTCATTCTCCTTTTAAATGGCCCATTAGAGTAGAGATTTCTTGTTGCAGTTTGGAGTCAGATACACGTGGGTGTGATTCTGCTTTTACTAGGAATTTAATAGATTGCTTACCCTCTTAAAGCCTCAGTTTCCTCATCTGTAAAATGAGGCTAATAGTACCAAACTTATAGGGTTACTGAGAGGGTTAAGTAAAATAATGTGTGAAATCTTATTACAGTGCTTAGATACAGAGGAACTACAAAACAAGCGATAGCTTTATTATAAGTATGATTGTGATTATTAGCATTATTATTGCTACAGCTACAATTACTACTACCAAGAAGAGAATTGCCACTCGAGTAAGAACAACTCAGTAGGCACAGTGTTTAAATGAACAGAGATATTTAGTGCATTCTTTCCTTATTTATACCATTACCTGGTGTCATAAAAGTTCTATGATAGTTTATTAAAAATATACATCAAATAAGTAACAGTGAACATAGAAAAAATAGTGACCAAGAACAGAAAATGACAGATATGGAAAACGTAAGGATCAATATAATTGCCACAACTGAGCTTCAGATTTGACACTGAGATTCCTGGCAGCAAAGGTCAAATTCACTATGAAATTACTCAGAAAAGGAGACCATCATTTCTTCAAGAATAAAGCTTCTTTCCTAGATAACTTTCTCACATGGGACTTTATGTAGTGAACAGTATTCCAACAATGTGTTCCTCAAATGCAATAACAGGTTTTATATGACTGCTTCTTCTAGTAACTTCTTTGATAAGAGCAAATGACGTGACATTAAAATACAGTTCAGTGTCGGCAGTTCTGTGTGGGGCTAAAGTAACACGGCCCTAGTGTGAAGCTGTGAGGTGGTCAGGTTTGATCCATGGACAGAATTTAGAGTGTTTGGAAGAATGGATGAACTGCTTGTCCTTCAAATAATCTTTTGTAAATATTGCCTTTCTCAGCTGGGCTTTTGATAGGAGTTGAAGAGCAGGCAGTTTGAGATTGTATCTCTGACAAGAGCCTGGTGTGTTTGTATTCTCTATCGCTGGTCCAGGGCAGAGCCTTATGCCTTAGAAATCAGAAGTGCAGGTGGTGAGGTTGACACCTTATTGTGAAAATTGGACTCCTGCCCGATCGGAAGGCCATTCTACCTCTCCCTAAGAAGAGCTGTGGGAGTAGTTGCATGCAGATCCAGACTCTTCAAGAATCAGTTCGGGGGTCTATTCTAGCACTCTTGACCAAGTTCTGGGCCTCAGATCAGTGGGTTCGAACCACTGGTTAGGGGTGGATCCAGGAGAGAGGGTGATGGGCCAACAAGTTACATCCAACTGCTGGAAAGTTCAGCCTACCGTGTCTCTTTAGCATCCTTTGAGAGATACCTACGGGTCAAGAAGCATTCTATACTGGAAACATTACCTGTGTGGTTCCACGCTAAAGACAGTGAATCATTGCTCTAGTCTGTGTGCAGAATGTTTCCAGCCTAGGTTTCTAGCTGCCCACACTCGGCCAGCAGTAGAAACTCTGTAACTCCTTCACAAGGTTCGAAGTTACATAATTTCTTGGTAGACCCGGCAGATCAACTAGCTCCAAAATTTTCCCTTAAGAAATTAAATGAATGAATCTGCTCAATGAAGTTATTTGAACAAGCCAATTACATGTGGAGGCAAGTCTACTATTTCAGTTTGCTGTAATTGCTACATTCTTTCTGACCACAGATGCCAAGACCATTTATCTGTTGACACTATTTTATGTCAGGGTCTATAAGGAAGAACTGTGATGGGGAGAGAGAGAATAATAAGCAGAAAGGGACCATGGTGATGATCCAGGGCAGTCTTCACGTTTTCCCGAGGCCTGGAAAGTGGTGTGAAGACTTTTCCCACCATATGGCACCTCAGGTGTGTGTACGAGGGGGGGACCAGATAAAGAGTGAAAGTGGCTGTTGGGCTTCTTAGCATCCAGGGGCCACGTCAGCATCGCTAAATGTGCAGCTTGTTCCAGTCCGGGCCTGTGTGCTGATGTTAGCTGGTGGAAGAGCTCTGGGCTGCAAAAAGAAACGGCCTGAACCCGGAGGCCACTTCTTCCTTACATAGGGGAAGGGGGTGACCAGGATGCCCAGAAAACCCAAAAGCATCAGGGCAGCACTTTGTGCGTTTGTTGTGTGAAGCCACCCAGTTTCTTGGCTTTCCAGACAGCTTCAGTTCTCCTTGACCATTATCCCAGTTCATTAATGTTAATGGCTTGTCAACATAGGAAGAGTAATCCCCTGAAGTCCCTTTAACGTGTTTTATTCTTCCTCTCAAATAAATGATTAACATCAGTAAGAACTGCTCGATAGATGGTGTCTGCGAAAGTGCTTGCTCGAGGGGGCTTTCTCCTGTAGTTTACAGCCCCGTGTGGGCACCTTGATAAGATCTTAAATAGAGTGGCGAAACTTTGTACCAGCTGGTCAGTGACACAGCGGTGGGGAAGGGTCTAATGAGTGCACTGGCTTGAGGGCAAGGGCGTTTTCATAAATCATACTGTTCTTTTCCCTCTTGGTTGGTCCTGCTTATAGAGTCATAGTATCTTCAAGATGGAAAGGGCCCTGAAGTTATTTTTTCCAGCATCCCATCCTTCGAGGAATTTCTTCCACAGCTTCCCTGGCAGATGGTCACATAGCACCTGTCCTTACTTCTGGGGAAGGGGCCTTGCCTCCCTCCTGAGGCACCACAGTTCTCCTAGTGGAAGATTTTCCTCTCTTCTTCCATCCGCTCTCATAGCCCCTCCTCCTCCTCAGGACACTTACCCTCATAGTTGTAATCTTCCATGGATTAGGTGGCCTCCCCATAAAGACTTGAAGTTCCAGGAGGCCAGGGGCCATGTCCTCTTTTGCTCACCTTTTAGCATAGTGCCTGGCCCAGTGAAGGTGATCGGTGTAATTTGTTGAATGAATGGAGGGATGAATGCCCTTGAGTTCAGAAATGTCAAAAGAGAACTCAGCAGGAATTATATGACATGCAAATGGGAAGAGTCTTTCTTTCCAGATACCAGCTGATCTGCTCCCAATGACTTTAAAGTAAATAAGGAGGAAGGAATGGGGAGAAGCACCCAGGAAAAGGTTTTTGAAAGACAAGCAATGCAAAACTAGTCAAAACGGAGGGGCCAGGGAGATTATCAGTTTGAAACAGAAAGAAAAAGCACAGCGTGGGTGAAGCCTAGTGACAACCAAGATTAAAAAAATAATGTTTTTAGGACTAGGTACCAGTCAGAGCATGGGAAAATCAAAATGCTCGTGATTTTTTTTTAACCTAACATGGTAAATATGAAATATCAGAAATATCATTGAAATTTGGTGAGACTTTAACAGATTGGAAAAGGGATTGAAAAGTCTTCCTTGTGGAGGAAAGAGGCTTGCTTTGTGGAGAAGATTCACACTGGAATGGAAATCCACAGAGCAGAGAGAGCAGCCTGGAGGAGAGTATTCAAGTGAGGAAGTGAGGCCTTCAGGCCTCAGGCGACCACAGAAGGAGCCCAGAGGCAGATTCAGGATCAGCTGGAGAGGTGGCCCCAGCCCCTGCTCACGGCGCATCTCCTGGTGAGTGAGGGTCAGGCCCTGCTCGGACCCCCGCACACAGGGGTGGTGGGTTTCTGATGCACCACCTCTGGGTCCCCGCCTGGGGACAGCAGCTCTCCCGAATCCGGTCTCGGAGAAAGACATCACAATCACCCAGTTTTGTCGCTTCTATCCTTGGCAGGTCTCTTGACATACCTTCCTTCTGCTACCATAGCTCAGACTGTGACTTCTTTTTTGGGCATCTCCTCAGATGAACAGCCAACTCATAGGAAGGGGCCCGCCCTTGCACGCCAGATCTTTGCTCACTGTCGCCGAAAGCCTCCACAGTGTCTGCCCACATCTTCTTGGGGTGTCCTTTCAGGCCTTTGCCCCCTTCTTACCAGTCACATTCTACACAACTTCAGGAGCCTGCTTCTAGTCCATCTCACTTAAAAGCTTTCCCTGTCTCCACGACTGCTCACCCGTCTCCCGGCCTCTTGCCCGTTGCCTTCTGCACCCCACAGGCCTTAACCACCATCGTCTTTATTGGCGTTTCAAGTTCCTGCCTTTCCCTCGCCCACTCCCCACACCCTCACCGACCATTGAGAGGTCTCAGTCATCCTTGTCACCAGTCAGCCGAGACCCCAGCCCTGGGCTCTGCATACCGGCAGTGCTCAGTCAGTGTTTATTGACTTGAATGGGATGCTTCTTGCCCTTTTGGTTTATCATGCTTCTCAGCATATTTTCACAGAGTATGTTTCAGATCATTCCTGGAACTGAGGTCGAGCGAGCTGAGATTCGCTCTTTGCTCTCATCTGGCTCCATTTCTCTAGCCTCCTCCTCTCCAGAAATCCATTAAGGGGACAGTGTCTCCAGTGGCCTCTGCAGATTTCTTCATGCTCTAGAATGCCGTGCACCGGGGCCAGCAGACATCAGCTCCTTTTAAAACGGTTGCAGCGCACTCTGGGCTGACTAGGCACGGTCTCACGCTTGAGGCTTCTGCTCAGTGGTGGAAGTTAACATCTCAGTCCCTCCAGCAAAATGTGATGAGCTGTCTCTCCCCTGAGCATTGGAACTGCTCAGTGCTCTTTGGTTTGTTCGTTTGTTTGTTTGTTTTGTTTTGTTTTGTTTTTTGTCTTCTGGTTGAACTCCCCACTCATCCCATCAGTATTTCAAGGGTGTAGTCACTTAGCAGTAGTAACTGCTCATACTGTTAGCTCAGCAATTTTAGGCATAGGTCAACATAATAGTTACTTTATCAAATCCTAGAAACTCCCCCCACCCTTGCATTCTTTCTCTACCTTTGCTCACCAAGAAGAAAGATGTACCTCTTCATCTCGTAGCCCTAGTACAAATGCAATGAAATAAATTTCTCACTTTGCTATACCTATACCACTTCTTCCTTTGTTAAAAAGGGATGTAAAGGAGAAAAAAGAAAACCCTGGTCTGCATAAATAGCACTAAATATAAACAGTGGAAGTGGGCTTCTGGGTGTTGAACTGTATGGGGAAGTTGTGGCACTCTGAAGCGCCAGTATTCATGCGATACGATCGAACTTGTGACTGCAGCGGTAAGCATGTTCTCCAAGGTTTGTCTTCCTTCTGAGACAGGAGGCGGTGACGGTGACATCATTGACTCAGTGACATCTAGGTTTAGAATTGGGAGACAGACTGGGGGTGGGGAGGGGGACCCAGAGCTGGGTTTCCAGGCCGAGTTTTGTATTTTTCCCTGTTAGGAGGAATTGGACCGCTCCTAACCCATCTGCTTCAGTTAGCCTTGTTCTAAGCACATAGGTTTAAATGTAGAGGATGGATAATGTAGATGGACCATTAATTCCCTAAAGAGAGCCTGAAGTTCACTTAAATTTAAGGAGTTTTCTGACTGGAATGTGAAATCGATTTCTCTATCAGGAAAGGGTAAGATGATACACTTGCCGTTGTAACTGTCCAGGGTGGATGAGTTCCCAGAGCAGTGATGGGCTGCGGGTCAGGATTCCCCAACAGAGGAGAAATCCTGATGTCTGGGGGGAGGGAGAGAATGAAAACCAGCAGGAAATAGGAAGCCCTGGTTTTCGCCAAGAGGAGAGGCTGGCGGGGGACCCTGGGCAGGTGCTGCCCCGAGTCTGGCGCAGGGGGAGGAGATGAGAGCATGAGCCTTCCTTTGTAGTGGAAGTAAATCAATAGTAAAATGTGTTTTATAGAAGTAACCTGACACGCAAATCACTTCTGTTTCCTAAAGCCGGTGACATGTGCAGAATAAGGCCTCAATTTGGGGAGGCGAACAGGGGTCAACAGTTGAGGTGGTCTTCTAGAACGTGCCATCTAGAAGGGGAGTGTTGAGCGCCCAGACGCAAAGGGAGAGAAGGGAAAAGCAAGGGTAGGCAAAACAAAGAGAGGAGGTAATAGCAACCAGAAAACTTCTTTCCAGATACTGTTTATTTGTCAAAAGAGTAACCTCATTCATCAACCGCAGCCACATGGAAACCCCGCCGCGCTTGCCGAAGGAGACACGGGAGCGCTTCCAAACAGCGCTCTCCAGCTAACCCTACAAAAGGGCCCAGAGCCTCTCAGACCCAGCACCACACACACACAGAGACACAAGCGTCGCCTTCTCACAGGCAGACCCTTGAGTGGGATGCAGTTCCCTCCCGATGCTGTCTTCGCCTCACCGAAAAAGAGAATTAAAGAACCGAAGTCAGCAAGAGCAGTGTGGATGCAAATATTAAAACCTTAAAAAATTTTTTTTAATATTTCACAGTTTACAAAGTCCCTTCACAAACAGTTTTTCATTTGATTCGCACGACAGTCATGTGAGCTAGGCAGAACAGAAAGAAGTGCTCCTGTTTCACAAGTGAAGAAAGTGAGGCGGCGTTGGAGAGCCCCACAGACCTGGCGGAGCTGTGCTGTCTCGAAGGGTGACGGCACCGAATCCTCCGTGTTCAGACCCTCTCCCCTGTCTGTGGCAAGGAGCCTCAAGACACCAGACGAGCCCCAGCCATAAAAGAAATGTCAGATCACACAGAATTCACATAAAGGTACTTGAAAGGTCTCCTGCCTCTCATCCCAGGCTGTGCTTCTTGCTGCTGGCGTATCTGCCAAATGCCACAGCTTTGGCGCCAGAGCCCTGCCAGAGAGAACGTGCTGCCGGCCTGCGGGGTGGGGGGAGCGACTGTGAAGGGGGCGAACCTGTGGGGGGGCGGGGGGATGGTGACTGGGGTTCCCAGGGGCAGTGATTAAACAGGGCTTTGTATCCATTCAGGAATGGTCTCTAGGACCTCACTTATTTTTGCTGTCCAAATAAATGAATATCAGAAAGGAGAGCCGAGGTCAGTCTAGAAAATTAGAATTTGCTTGGGAGGAAAAATATGTTCTGGAAAAGATAAACAGTAGCTTGCAGTTTCACTGTTGGAACATTTGTTACAAGGTCCTGGTATTGATCTTTTATCACCCAATTTCCACTGGGAGCCATGATATATTACCAGGCCGGGAAGCCCTAATGCAGGTGCATGAATCAGGAGAGGCCCTCGACAGGGTCTGCAGTGAGGCGGCATCCATCTGAGGGGCGGCAGGGTGGGAAGAGGGTGTCTCTGGCTGCAAAATTCCAAGGGGAGTTTCAGCTGTGCTGTATGCAGATGCGTATCCAGGCTGGGGAGTGTTGTGGGTTTATGAGGAGAGTGATTAAAATTGTATCAAAGAGCCTTGTGAAGCTTATGGTTCAAGTTAACTGTATGAAGTAAACAGCCTTTAACGGCCTCCTGGGAGTGTGACAGATAGTCTTTGGGTGTTATGGCAGCATGGTACCGGTGAATGTTCTGGCCATCCCAGACTAATCACCATCTGTGAGCATGGGTCTCTGGGGATCGTCTGGTGGTTGGACAATCATGGTAGTTAGCATTTTTAATCAGCTTCTGTGCAGCACAGATAGAAACCTTATGCTCAAGCCTTTCTTTTTCCTATCCATGTAGAATTACTTACGATGATGATAGCAGCACAGACAAGGATTTGGGTTGTGCCTCTGCAAGATGCATTTTGTGGTTCTCTCCACTCCCTTTTCCCCAGCCCCCAGCCTGACCATGAAAATTAGCCAGGCCACTTATGGTCACTGCTGTTATTGCCTCTCTTTGCCACTAGCAGAAGAGACCTCAGGGGGAGCGGGGGTTGCTTCTGCGTTCAGCGGGACATGCTGTCTCTGGTCAGTTCCTCTCTCCCTTCCTTTCCCCTCTGACTACCCCCTTCATCCTCACCACCCCGACCCCTGCCCCAATGCACACTTACCATCAGGCTCTGACATCTTTTTTTCCTGTTGTTATTCTGAGGAGACACCACTTGAGGCCTACTGTCGGATGCCCTCTAGGCACCACGGCATGAGGGAAGGTTGGTGGTACCATCCATAGAAGTAGGCAGGCTTGCAGACAGCTGGATCCTGTGATTGGGGGTTAAAGGAGATGGTATCAGTTATCTTTTGTTACATGACAAACCACCCCAAAACTTAGTGACTATTTTATACGGCTCACAACTCTCTGGGTCAAGTGGGTGATTGTGTTTGTCTGGGCCAGCTCGGTTGATCTCTGCTGGCCTCCCAGTCATCTGTGGTCAGCTGGGGTCGGCTGGTCTAGGAGGCCTCCACCTGTGTCTGGTAATTGACAGACTGCTTGGTTTGAGGGCAGCGGTCCCAGCTGGGCTGGCTCCTCTCTGCTGCCCGTGACTTCTCACCCTTCAGTGGACTAACCCAGGCTTCAGGCCGTGCGATTGCAGGGTTCAAGGAGCAGCAAGAGAGACAGACCCAGCGTGCAGGTACTTTTCAGGCTTCTCGATGATGTGCCTCTGACCGGTGCAAGTCACAAGGCTGATCCAGAGTCAGTGTGAGACGGGACATCAAGGGATACAGGGAGGCATGACCAAATTGGGTGCCATTTCTTCAACCGTCTACTGTAGAGAGGTTAGGTTTCCTTCTCTTCCTGACATTTCTCTACCACCTCTCATGCTGCCTAGAATTTTCCATTACAGGTTTATTCCTTTAGGTCTTCAAGATGTTTCCGTCTTCAAGAGGTCCCCTATTACAGGAAGATGTAATTCCTCACCCAGGGCCTACCCAGAGCTTAGCTGATAAGCTGAGAGCAAGGTGGACACTTGGGTATCGGACGTCAGAGGAAGAACGTGAAAAGGAAAGTGAGAAAGTACCAGAGTGAAAAGGAACTATTCCCACACTCACATCCAGCTACCTAGTAGAAATCTCTACTCTGCTGTTCCGGGGACACATCAAATGCAAAAAGCCCCGGGGCTTCCCTGGTGGCACAGTGGTTGAGAGTCTGCCTGCCGATGCAGGGGACACGGGTTTGAGCCCTGGTCTGGGAGGATCCCACGTGCCGCGGAGCAACTAGGCCCGTGAGCCACAACTACTGAGCCTGCGCGTCTGGAGCCTGTGCTCCGCAACAAGAGAGGCCGCGATAGTGAGAGGCCCGCGCACCGCGATGAAGAGTGGCCCCCGCTTGCCACAACTGGAGAAAAGCCCTCACACAGAAACGAAGACCCAGCACGGCCAAAAATAAATAAATAAATTTAAATGCAAAAAGCCCCAAACTGATCTTATCAGCCTCCCCCACTTCACTCCCCAACATGTCTCTTCCAGCCACATCAGAAAGCAAATACTGTGCCTGGGCTTGACCCGTGCAGGTGGGAATGAGGGTGGAGGACAGAGGCTTATAGAACAAAACAGGGTAGAAAGGGAGTGAAGAGAGGGAAGGTTATTTCATAATCCCATGAAGACCTGAGAGTCTAACGTGGTAATTGATTCCGTCCTCATTTTAAAACAGTGGCTACCTGCCTCCTCTTTGGTTTCTTTTCCTTTTGTTCCCAATCCTGAGCGGGCTGTAATTCCCATTCTTGCAGCTGGGGATGGTTGTGGCAAGAGAAGACCAAAGGGTCAGCCCTCGAGGAGGCCAGAAGACCTGATTCAGCATCTGCCTCAGTATCTCACTGTCTTCAGAGAAAACGGCCCAAGTGCTGGAGCAGCCAGAGAGTAACCAGCCCTCATTGCAGACAGGAGTCCCCTTTAAATCTGCACTCTGCCTCATGGCTGTAGTTGCTGATGAGAGAACCCTGGCTCTGGGCCTCTCAGTCACCTTCACTTCTCTCACAAAGGGGGTGTCCCAGGCTGCCCGTAGAATGCTTGCTCCCTTGGCAGAACTGATCTTTTCTGTTCAGCTGTTTCTCACATCCTCTCTTCTGGGACTAAGCTCCTGTTTTAATTCTCTGTGATGGGTCAGGCCCTCTTGCCTCAGTGGCAATGCTAAGAGAACAGAGGAAGGCGATCAAATGCAGAATCTCTGCAGATCCAATCTCACAGAAAGAAAGTTGGGTGTGTCCGTTGCTCTTCTTCTAGCCTAGACTGGAGCCGAAACTCACATGGAGAGCAGCAGGGAGCTGGGTGGTGATAGCTGCTGCATCCTGCCAGACCAGGACTGGCCTTTGGTCGCAGCCAAGTGCGGGAGTGGTGGGCAAGCTTGGCATCATACAGCAGTGGGCTTCTCAGCTGCGGAAGTGGAGTCACTGGAACCCTGGTTCCGATCTGCCCCGCCCACGTGTTGGTGGCCTTCAGTCTGGAGACCAGTGAGTGGCAGTGAACAAAGTGAGACTCTCTTTGTGATGCCAGGGACTTGGAGGCTTGTGGGATGGATACTCTGTAGCACTCAAAGAGATGGCCTACCGAGAGGAAGATCTCATATGCCCTGTTCCCCTGCCTGCAAGGTGACAAGCTCCTGGTACCCTGCCTTTGGATCATCAGTATTGGACAGGTTTACTACTGTCCAGCAGAGGCTTGGAGAGATGGCTTCCTGGTGCCTCTGTCTGCACCTGTTTAGGAATCCATGTGCCCAAGAGCTGCTTTCTGACGCTGAAAGAGCTGGCACTTTGGGAAAGACCAATGAAGAGATTTCTTTACATTTGAGATTTTGCAGCAAGGCAAACATATGGAAGATGTAATATCTGGAGGTTGCCAGGAATATGACTCTTTTATTGCTTTTTAAATAGGAGCTCAGAGAACAACATTCCACATTTTGTCATTACCCGTGAGCACCTAGCATGAGCTTATCTAATGTTGTAATGGTGATGGTGATGGTGATGATTACGAAGACAACTGTAGTGATGGTGACGCATGCTGACATTTACTGGGCTTACTATGTGCCAGACACAGTTATAAGTACTTCACATGTATTAAACAAACTTAATTCTTATGACAACTTTATAAGATAAGTACTACAGTAATCCCCATTTTTATATATGAGGAAACTGAACAACCAAGAGGTAAAGGGAGATAACCAAGGTCACATGGCTAATCAGTCAGGACTAGGATTGAGCTGGTTTGACCCCAGAGCCTGTGCTCTTTACTGTGCCTGTATGTAGTCAGCAGAATCTCACTAAGTGATGCCGTGGAGTTGCTAGGACGGCTCTTGTCTGTGTGAAGGGAAATCTCAGTCTGACCCCACAGTGATCTCATCGCGTGGTTTGGTATCAGATGACCTTACATTTAGATTTAGTATGACTCACAAAGAGGTTATCGGACTCCAGGATTTCACAAGCTAGTAAAAAAAAAAATTATCTTTCTTAATTGTAAGAGGCCTACGTAGAGTTGAGCTGCTAACTTTATATATTACCAAGAAGAAATTTTTTTTTTTTTTTTTTTTTGCGGTACGCGGGCCTCTCACTGTTGTGGCCTCTCCTGTTGCGGAGCATAGGCTCCGGACGCGCAGGCTCAGCGGCCATGGCTCATGGGCCCAGCCGCTCCGCGGCATGTGGGATCTTCCCGGACCGGGGCACGAACCCGTGTCCCCTGCATCGGCAGGCGGACTCTCAACCACTGCACCACCAGGGAAGCCCAAGAAGACATTTTTTGCATTCCGAATATCATGTATTGAATACTATCACCATTATCTCATAAAAGAAAAAATATAGTGGTTAAGGGTTCTGGAGTCAAACAAATTCTGATGATACTGTTGACTAGTGGTCTGTTTGACCTTGGGAAATTTAAATAACCTCTCTGCCTCAGTTTCCTTATTGTAAAATGGAGATGGTTGTAACAGTACCTACTTATTAGGATTATTGGGAGGAGTAAATGAAAGAATGTATGTAAGGCACTGAGGGCCTGACACAGGGAAGCACTTGATACCTTTTATATCCTTTTTATTATAATCGTTAACACCGCAAAAGCAAGAGATACATTGTTATAGAATAAGGAGCAATCCTTTACATTGAAACTGAAATTGAAAATTCACCGCACTGCTGTGTTTTTCTCATCTCACTTGGTCCCAGGCCAGGAGCGGTCTGGAAGCCATCGGAAGCGCTACCGACTTCACTAGTCGGCCCGTGTCCTCTCCCAGCAACGTGTGCACAGAGCGTCGGCACCTCCCACCCAGGGAGGAGGTTTGGGAGTGAGACGGTAAAGGGCTGTAGGCAGAGCAGTTTGGTTCCAGGGAGGATAACATGAAGCAAATGGTATCAGTATGGGAGTTTCCCAAGGTTGAAACGGTCCCAAAGCACAGCCCCGAGCCCTCCTCCAGACTCAAGAAGTCATAACTCCTTGTGCCTCCTTTAAAAATAGTTAAGAGCCAAATGGCACCATTAAGAAGAGGCATAGGGCTTCCCTGGTGGCACAGTGGTTGAGAGTCCGCCTGCCGATGCAGGGGACACGGGTTCGTGCCCCGGTCCGGGAAGATCCCACATGCCGCGGAGTGGCTGAGCCCGTGAGCCACGGCCGCTGAGCCTGCGCGTCCGGAGCCTGTGCTCCGCAACGGGAGAGGCCACAACAGTGAGAGGCCCGCGTACCGCAAAAAACAAACAAACAAAAAAAGAGGCATAACATGAAATTCAGTGCTGGAGAATGCACCTTTATCCTATTTTAGATTTTCTTAACACATGGGAGTCCATGTAGCCCGACCACGGTAGAGGAGAGAATGCCATGGCCTTCCTCCTGGACGCTGACAAACACGCCGAGTGGGTGTGTGGTATAGAGAGAACTCCTCAAAGAAACCGAGCCCAGCGATCTGCTGATCCCACTGCTGCCGCTCCGTTAGAAGCCAAGGCCCTTTTTGGTAGAAGAATCAAAAGCGCCAACAGGAGGGAAAGTGGTTTTAACTGCAGAGCATTAGATGCATGTCCATCTGTCTGACCAACCAGCCCCCTGGTCCCCAGACGTCCTCATACCACATCCACATCTCCAGGGTCCCAGTTTGAAACCTGAAGAGGAAACCCAGGCTCTGCCCACACTCAGCATTTCACCCCCTCTTTCAGCCATTTACGTGTTTGGCATTCACACCCAGCCGCCTTGGAGAATAAGGACAGACACTCCAGCTTCATTATATGCTGCCCACCCCACCCACCAGTCCTCAGCAAGAGATCTGCACATAGTAGGTCCTCCATAAAACTGTGAAAAGCAAAATAAAAGCATTTGATCTGTAACTGAGATCTGTGTCGCTACACTCATCCACTCCCAAGCACTACAGCATTGGATTTTTGTTGTTGTTGTTGAATCCAAATTTTAGTCTTTCAGAATGAATTCTGTTTTGTTAAAATTAATAACCAACGACAGGCTGTGTTTTTATATATACCTCTGAAATGCATAAAACATTTAGAGAGAAGAAGGCTTCCATTCCTGAGTTGATTTATGTTCTATGTGTAGACTCTATCAAAGGTAAACCATGCTTTTCAATGAAATTAATATTTTCCAGCAAGCCACTCTCTCCATTTTATTTAAAGATCCCAGTGACTCAGGCAAACCGTGCCAGTGTTGCTGTGGTGGGAATGGAGGGTATTAGATCTGAGAAAGCTCAAACTTAGCCCACAAGTAAGAAGTAGCAGATGGTATGGGAAGTGCCATCCAGCTTTCTGTTCTCAAGAGAAATCTAATGTTACTCACTGAGAGCCATTTTATCACTTTCAGAGAACCCTAAAGGTTAAAGGAAAGAGGAAATGAAGGCTGATGGGAAACTAAGAGAGAGGAGGTGAAACTGAAGTAAGGGAAGAATGTAAATATTTCAGTAGATTGAGACAGTGAAGATTGCTGAACAGAATATTTGGCTGAGGATGACCAGGGCTACCCAGGTTCCTGTAAGAACCCTTTACAGCCATGAAATGTGGCCTTTGTTCTTCCAAAGGGATAGATACAACCTCTGCTGGTTAAAGTAGTAATGATGCTTTATGTCTTCTTTTTTTTAATAAAACTTATTTATTTATTTATTTATTTATTTTTGGCTGCGTTGGGTCTTCGTTGCTGCGCACAGGCTTTTTCTAGTTGCAGCGAGTGGGGGCTACTCTTCATGGCGGTGCGTGGGTTTCTCATTGTGGTGGCTTCTCTTGTTGCAGAGCACAGGCTCTAGGTGCGCAGGCTTCAGTGGTTGTGGCACACGGGCTTCAGTAGTTGCAGCATGCGGGCTCAGTAGTTGTGGCGCACAGGCTTTGTTGCTCCACAGCATGTGGGATATTCCTGGACCAGGTATCGAACCCACATCCCCTGCATTGGCAGGCAGATTCTTAACCACTATGCCACCAGGGAAGTCCCTGTAGTGTATTTCTGCTTACAGGGTCATGATTAAAGTCAGAAGACAGCTTCTTAGCATATGAATCTCAGGATGCAGGTCAATGGGCTTCAAACACCTTGACATAGCAGGAGGCCTGTGGCCTTCTCCCACCAGACCTTTCCATTAAGAGATTCCCTAGTCCCTTCATAGGACGTTCATCCATTCATTCAACAAACATGGACGAGGCACCTATGGAGTGATAGATATCCTACTAGGTTCTGGGTGAACAAGAGGGGGTTAAGAAAAAAGTCCCTGACCCCTTGGAATTTACCACTCAGTGAATTCCACTGGCATACTTGGTGCTATAGCCATGTGTGGAATAGCAGACCTAGAAGCTGAAAGGTAGAATAGAGTGAGGAGTGAGATGCTGCAGTGCCTGAGAAACGCCCTCTGGGCCAGCCTCTCTCTGAGGCATCTCTTCCCAGCGCACTGCTTGTAGGAATGTTATCGAAAGAATCCACACATCACGCAAAGGTGAGCACTCCCTGAGGTTCTGTTCTAGGCTCCTGAGGCTTTGGGTTGGGGTGTTGACTGCTGTTGTCTGTGAGGCACACAGAGTCACAACGGGGCACAGCACAGCAAGTTTGTTTGCTTCTTCTGGATGACTCACTTCCCACCATCTTCAGTTTCTCTTTGGTCTCAGCTACCATGTCGCTGTTTGCCAGCAGAAGGTTGTTTGGGGCTTTCTGTCAACTTGAAAGACTTCCTTTTCTCCAGCCAGTTTGGTCTTGCAGATTTTTGTTGTGAAGCCAACAGCCAGGCTGTGAACGGCCCTCACCCAGCCAGCCCTTCTTTCAAAAGCCCTGTTGAACTAGGTCATCAGGTTGTCAGATAGTCCTCATGCAGGTTGTGCTGTGCTGCAACTTTTCATGTATGTTGCCTATGGAATACTAAACTTGTTTCCAAACTAAATAGTTTCCAATGAGTATTTAATGGAGGTTTTTCATTTGAAATAGATTGAAAACAAGCCATTTCCTACTCCCATTTCAAACAAATTTTGGTCCAATTATTTTCCTTTTTTTAACATAAAGTTAAATGGACTATTCCGCCCATCCCTGACTGAGCTGAACCATGATTTCTCTTGATTATGCTTTTATGCCGTGAATCGTAAGGCTCTGGAGACATAATGGACGTCTGTGGGAGAGTGGCAGCAATTTTTAAAATTCTGCCAGTGCTTGTCAGCTTTCACTCTGGTGCCTGCTGTGCAGGAAGAAAGCACCCCACCAAAAGAAAAAAACTGCTGACAAAACCAGCACTGTCCGCCTGTCCTGTGGGGGGCTGGCACGGGGATGGGCCTCCTCTCTACAAGTCTATGTAGGGCATGCACTCAGCCACCAATGAAGCCCAGTTTCCAGCCATCCAGCCCTCCTCCTCCCCCCGTTTTCCAGCCGTGAGCTTTTTGTGGTGTTGAAGGTTTCTTTTTTCCTTTCCCAGTCTCATTTTTCTTCGTCTCACTTGGACCATGGCCTCAGGGAAAAGGGAGTCCTGGCACCCTGCCTTCTCCTGGTCCTTTACCTCCAGCAGCCTAACAAAATGGAAAATAGAATGTCTCACAGCCCTTCTTCTTGGGTGGTGGGGTTATTTGTTGTTTTGCTTTTTTGGTGGAGGTGGTGGTTGTCATCTTGCATTTGCAAAAGGTCCAAAAAACTCGGGAGAAGAAAGTGCTTCTTGCTACCAGCTTCTGTCTCTGGTCAGGGCAGCTACCCCACTAGCAGGTAAGCAGGGAGTCTATTGGGCAATGCCTTTTAATGGGAACAGTCTCTTTGCTCTCACCCAGCAGTGCCAAGGATTTAACCAGCCGCACTGAAGAAAAAGAGCCCTTCATGCCAGCTGCCAACCGGGGAAGCACAAAAGGCTTTCTTGGATTTTGGAGAAAGCTCTTTATGCCTGCCTGGAAGTCTTTGGTGCAGGAGCTGTCAAGGTTTTGGCTTTGAGGAGAGTGGAAGATGGCCCGCTCTGTTTCATGGCTCCCCCCTTGGGTTTCCACCGATTCACAGTGTTCATTTGGAAGGTGCTCAGTTGCTCTCTGCATGCCTTGCTGGCCTCACACCTTCCTGCTAATACCCTGCAGAAACGTACCACCGACTTGTTCTGGTGAGGCAGACACATCTCAACTCAAAACACCACTCACCCTCTCCCTGTCCAACTCTGACTGTGGTGCATCTGCCAGCCTCTTGCTGGAACCCTGACTAAGGTGAAGTGTGGAGGTGGCAAGTGACTTTGTCTGCCTCTGTACACGTCTTCAGTATCACCAGGAGGAGGTGACCTGGCCTCTGCCTGAACCTCCTGTGCAGGAAAACTTAGTCCTGAAAAAGTACCATAAGGATACCTCTCATTCATTTAAAATTTCCACCTCCGTGAAGCGAAATCTGTTGGTTACTTTCTCCCATTGGTTCTGCCCGTCCTGGATCCACAAAGACTAAATTCAGTCTCCTTGCTATATCCATATCCAGACATTTGAAAGTAATTCCATATTCCTAACTAAGTCTTTCTTCTCTAGGCCTCTGTTCAGTTCTGGCCTTTCCTCATATTTCTTGGCTTCCCAGTCTATGTCATTCTAGTTTCTCTTTTCCAGACACCTCTGGCTTGTTAATTCTTAGATCTGGGCTCCCCAGCATGGGGTGAGAGGCTGTCACTCCTTTTGACAGAGACCCATGCTACTATTTAGTGGTCTTGGCTTTTCTGGTGGTTTTACCAGAAATACTCATGTATTCCAAATTTGAGTCTTTCTTCACATATATAACTGTTCAGCATATTTGCTCCACCTATATGTGTGTATTTGTTATTAGTGAACATGTATGCAAACTACATTTATTCCTAGTTAAGTGTCATTTAAATGTAGATAAGGGGGCTTCCCTGGTGGCACAGTGGTTGGGAGTCAGCCTGCCGATGCAGGGGGCGCGGGTTCGTGCCCCGGTCCGGGAGGATCCCACATGCCGTGGAGCGGCTGGGCCCGTGAGCCATGGCCGCTGAGCCTGCGCGTCCGGAGCCTGTGCTCTGCAACGGGAGAGGCCACAACAGTGAGAGGCCCGCACACTGCAAAAAAAAAAAAAAAATGTAGATAAGAAGGAATTCACCCATTCCTGTAGTCTGCTAAGATATTTTGGATCTGTGTTTTATGAGCCAGTATACTACCATTTCCAGCTTCATGTTGTATGAAAATTCAGTTCAGCCACTATGTGCCAGACATTGCGCTCGGCCTGGGGATACAGCAGGAACGTGATAGGCATGGTCACCTCCCTCAAAGAGTTTATTGGGACAGACAGCGCATGAGAAGGGAAATACAGAAGCACATCGGAAAGGTGCCTGACAAATTTGGGCTTTTTGGAAAATGTAGTATTTGTGAGTAGGAGTTGGCCAAGGGAAGCGCTTGGGATGAATGTTGCAGGCAGGAGGAACTGTATACGCACAGTGTGAAAGGGACAAGAGCATGGTGTCTGCAGTCGCTTGTCATCAGATAATGCTCCCGATCCTCATCTGTTGCTAATACAACTGATAGGGCAAAAGAAATTCCCACTGGAGACCTTCATCAGCTCCCTGTGGGGCATATCAAACATTTATGAACTCACCTAATTGCATTTTTGTCCCAACCGCATTCCTCCATCCTGACCATTTGAACTGCACAGGAAAGCTCATTTATATCTGGCTGAATACAGGTCTGTCCTGTCTACATGATTTTCCAAGTTTATCAATCTCATACCCGATGAAAAAGTCTCGTTCTGATGACTTGTTCTTCATAACCCATGTTGGGCTCAACCATTTTCCTCCCTAAGAGTTAACCAGCTGTCATCCTGATGATTTGTTTCATTTGCCAAGTCACTAGTTAAGAGAGTTAGGTTGGTGGCAGAGTGGTACCTAGAACCCCAGTGTCCAAACTCTTCATCCAGAGATCTTTCCTTTCCACCAGTCTGCCCTCCCTGCAGTCCACCTTTTAACAGCAGACACCACACAAGTCTCTTTCTGAGAGCATCTGCTCAGGCCCTGCCATGCAGTACAGGAGCCAGCAAGCCAGGCAAGCCGTTACCCCATGGAGAATGAGAGGGGACGTGCCCTGCTTCTAAGCACTGCCCCTGGCTGGCTACGTGGCTTCTACCTCCTCAGAAGGCCTTTAGAGTAAACAGCTTGTGTGATGCTTTACGGTGAACAAAAACACTGCCGTTTATTCTCTCCTTTATGTCTCACACCGTCCCTGTGGAGTCAGTGGGGAAATATTTTGGCTCCCATTTCACACAAGGGGCTCAAAGAGCAGAAGAGACTTGGCCCAAATTACACAACTGTACTAAGTAGCCAAGCTCTGGTCCCCAAGCGACTTGAGGTTTCTCTCCTCTCCTTCTTTATATCAAGGATGACATCAGCTCCCCGACCTCTCCCCTCTCCAGAATGCTGGCTGAGTGATTGGATAAGAGAATATAAATAGAAGGAAAGGAAAAAAATAGATTAAGTTCCAAGCACTAAGTTGGCAAGATAACTGACTACTGAGGCCATGCCAAGGACCTTTAGAGCATTTTCCTGACACTCTCTAGCTAAAAAGGAACACAGACAAGTGACACCCAGCAATCCTGAGGCTTAAACCAACTGGCTTGTAGAAACAAGCCCAGTGTGAGCTATTGTAAGCCGGATGACAGGACTGGAATTCAGTACTGTTTCAGAGGTACTTTTAGATCCGAGTAGAGGAGGAGTGTTGTGAAGAGCTCTATTAAAATGGTTTAAAGTAACAAGCCGCAGGGGAGAGGGATGCAGAAGCACAGACCTGAGTCATCATTCCAACCTCAGCAGGCCCACCACTAATGAACTGGGTTCACTGAGAGCCCCGAGGTGCTAGGCCTAGCGACACCTTTGGATTGTCCCCACCCTCAGGAACCAGGGGCTTCCTCCTACCAAGGGGTGTGAATTCTCCAGATCCTTTACACGTGAATTAGAAATGGCAAAGGGAGATGTTTTCATAACAGGTATGGAGTGCCTTGGTAGACCAGTGGCAAAGACCATCCCCATTTTTCTAGGACTTGCTGAGTGTTTGAAGTCTACTAGAATTCCAGAATTTAGGGCTCCTTGATTCCTTAGCAAGAGCAAAGGGACAAGTACTCTGTCTTTCAGTCCTTGGTGAATTAGACCTTGAGACTTCATAATTAAAATGGATTTAATAGAGGCAGGGAAGCTGGGATAGCTGCCCCAGTAAGCAGGCATCTTCTGTCAGTGGGAGAGTGTGTCCTTTGTATGTAAACAGCTTCTCCAAAAGGTTCTAAATGAGATTTGGGACTTAAACAAGATTTGGTGTGATTTGCTAATTACCCAAGTTACTATTACCTGATTAACACAGGAATCCTAATAGTCTGTTGCACTGCCTTTCTTCCTGGTGCCAGGAGCCTTGACATCTGTCACCTGTTCACTTGGAGGCATTTTAATTAACCTAAATTATGTATGTCTTTTCTGCTTCATGATTTGGTGCCTGGATTTTATATTTAAAAGTTAATAACTACCTAAAGGAGGGTTGCTGCCAAAATACCAGGAGCAAAAGCCTGACAGATGTGTTTGTAGCTAAGAATCAGGTGGAGATCTTGGTTTATTCCAAGTAGTTAGAGCAGGAGATGGACACTGAGAAGGGCTTCCTGGTGACCAGCCACGGACATCAAGAATAAACACCCACAAATCTCACTTTGCTTTACCGGCCTTAACAAAGGCCTCTGACCCAGTGGTGATATAACTGGAAGGGTTGGAACCAGAGAAAATAATTTCTTTCTCAAGATCACACAGTAGGCCAGGCCTACAGTTTGGATTTTAATAGTAGTAGTAGTAGTAGTAGTAGTAGTAGTAATAATAATAATAATAACAATGACTTTCCTCTTTGACCACCAGAAGACTTTCATTTCAGAAGTGGGGTGTTGGTGTGATAAAGCCATCTAGGTTAGAGTCTCAGCAGGTTTCCCTGGAGACCTGAATGGCTTCAGGGTGTGCCAGCAGGCTCTGTACAGCAGCTGGTAACAGTTTTCTCCCTCAAATAAAGATGGCTTATTTATCTAGTTCTGAGTTCTGAAGCTTGTCTCTAGACGTGCCACATACTGAAGGGGCTGAACACCATCTAAGGAGTCTGGGGCCTATGTGCTTGGGTGACCAAAAGAGGGGACCTGGGTCTGCACCCAGACCAGACTGCAAGTCAGAAGGTGGAAATCTAAGGGTTATTCCCTAAGCCAGCATGCCCCGGCCTTGCCTTTGGATGCAAAGAGATTCCTAGGGCTCGGACTGGGGCATGCCCTGAGAACAGAGGACCCTCTGGGGTTTGCTTAGTCCTTGTCTTTGGAGGGAAGTTCCCAGGCTATTCAAGTTTGCTGGGTGTTTGAGAGGAATGACCTGCCTGAGGCACAAACTGCCCATCCCTGGGAAGTGATTAGTTCCTCCAGGGCACAAGGATACCACTCGGTCAATTCCTTCGTCCAAGTGCTCTAAATGGTACCCCAGTGCACTGCGAAAGTTACCCTCCTTCATCTTCTGGGCATGAGCAGATTATTCCTAGAAAATTGCCCATTCATGTCTGAGCAGGCACAGCCTGCAATGTGGACGACAAAGTCTTTTTTGACCTCCCAAGTTAACCATTATCTTTCTCTCTTTCTGTCTCAGCCAAACCTTTTCTTCTGGAAAGAGACAGTATCTTATGGCTAGAGGACCATTCTTAGAGGATTTGCTTCTGCCTCTCCTCAGCCAGGCATCTCATGATCTCAGAGCTGTTTGTGTTTCCATTTTTGCATCTCAGCATAATAGGCAGATGGGTTCTTCTAAGCCTTAATATAAGTCATGGGGGCAGTGGGTAGACGTAGAGATGAAACAAGATTGGCCATGAGATGATATTTGTTGAAATTTTAACCTGGGAGTTTACTAGACTCTTCTCTCTACTTGTATATGTGTTCAAAATTTTTCCACAATAAAAAGTTAAGAACAAATAGGGATATCTAGTGCCATTGGCAGTAGTCTGTCTCTCCATGCCAGAGTATAGGTAATGAATGAATGTTACCTGCTTGGAATATCAACTAAAATCAAAATTTAGATATGGATCAGAGTTAATTTTTAAAGTTTCAACATCATACATGCTTATTATAAAAAATATTCAAGTTTAACAAGGGAGTGCCACTGTAGATGGCTTGACATCAGAGCCCTTTTACGTAGGTATTACCCATAAATATGCATGCTTGTGCAGCTTAATTTTATTTTATTATTTTTTGTTTTTAATTCCAGCTTTATTGAAGTATAATTGAAAAATAAAATTGTAAGATATTGAAAGTGTACATCGTGGTGACTTGAAATTACATGTACATTGTGAAAGGATCTAGTTAACTAATACATTCATTACCTTATGTATGTACGTAGTATGTACATACGTATTTATTTATTTTTGGTAAGAGCATTTAAATGCTACTCTCTCAACACATTTCTTGTTCAGCCATGAGAAAGAAAGAAAGAAATGCTGCCATTTGGGACATGGATAGACCTTGAGGGCACTTCACTAAGCCAGACAGAGAAAGACAAATACTGTATGATATCACTTGTATGTGGAATCTTTTTTTAAGAAAAAGTCCAACTCAGAAATAGAGAGCAGAAAAGTAGTTGCCAGGGACTGCAGCTGGGGGGTGAAAGCAATAGGAGAAGTTGGTAAAAATGTACACTTTTCAACTATAAGATGAATAAGGTTAAACATGGTGACTATAGTTGAGAAGGCTTTATTTTATATTTCTTTTTTACTTTGTTGTTTTCTGTTTTGATTTCTTTTCAATTTAGATTATATTACACATATTATTCATCAACTTTTTAACAACTTTGTTCAAATATAATTTATATGCCAAAAATTCACCTATACTAAGCATACAATTAAATTATTTTTAATAAATGTATGGGGTTACATAACCATAATTCAGCTTTAGAACATTTTCATCACACCAGTAAAATCCCTCCTGCCCATTTGCAGTCAGTCCCCATGATCACCCTCAGTCCAAGGCAACCATTAATCTACTTTGTGTGTCTATCGATTTGCTTTTTCTGAATATTTTGTAAAAATGGAATCATACAATATGTAATCTTTTCATCAGGCTTCTTTTACTTAGCATAATGTTTTGAGGTACATCTATATTGTAGCATGTATTAGTAGTTTATTCCCCTTTATTGCTGAATAATATTCCACTGAAAGGATATACCATATTTTATCTACTCATTCACCAGTTAATGAACATTTGTTTCTATTTTTTAGCTATTATTAATAATGCTGCCATAACATTCACATACAAATCTTTGAGTGGGTATATGTTTTCATTTCTCCTGCTAGATACGTAGGAATGAATTGCTGGATCATACAGTAAATTTCTATTCAGTTTTTTTTAAGATACTGCCAAACTGTTTTTCCAAAGTGACTGTACCATTTTAATTTCCCCCAGTAATGTATGAAGGTTCTGATTTCTCCACATTCTCACCAACATTTGTTATTGCCTGTCTTTATGATTACAGCTATCCTTGTGGATGTGAAGTGGTATCTCATTGTGGTTTTAATTTGCATTTCCCTAATGACTAATGATGATGAGCATCTTTTCATGTGTTATTAGCCATTTGTATATCTTCTCTGATGAAATACTACTCAAATCTTTTGCCTATTTTTCTAAGTGGGTTGTTTGTCTTCTTATAATTGACTTTCAGGAGTTCTTTATATATTCTTTTTGTAAGTCCTTTATCCAACATGTGATTTGCACATATTTTCTCCCGGTCAGTGGCTTGACTTTTCATATTCATAATGGTGTCTTTTGAAGTACAAAGTTTTTAATTTTGATGAAGTCGAATTTATCCTTTTTTTTCTCTTATAGATTATACTTTTGTTGTTGTACCTAAGAATGCTTTGCCTAATACAAGGTCACAGAGACTTTCTTGTATATTTTCTTCTGAAAGTTTTATAAATTTAGCTCTTACATTTAAATCTTTGTGATCCAGTTGATTTTTGTGTATTATGTGAAGAGTCTAAATTAATCTCCTTGCATGTGGATATGCAGTTGTCCCAGAACCCTTTCCTATTTGAATGCCCTGGCACTTTTGTCAAGTCAATTGACCATAAATATAAAGGTTTATTTCCAGACTCTGATTCTTATCCCTGTGATCTATACATCTATCCTCTGTCAGTACCAGACTATCTTGATTACGATGTCTTTGTGTAGGATGTTTTGAAGTTGGGAACTACGAGTTCTCCAACTTTCTTCTTCTTTTTTTAAGATTGTTTTGGCTCTTTTGGCTCCTTTGCATTTCCATATAAATTTTGGGATCATCTTGTCAATTTCTACCCAAAAAAAAGAGTCTGGTGGGATTTTGATATGGATTGCATTTAATCTACAGATCAATTTGGGCAGAATTGCCATCTTAACAATATTGAGTCTTCCAAGCCATGAATATGGAATGTCTTTCCATTTATTTAGATCTTCTTTAATTTCTCTCAAAAATGTTTTGTATTTTTCAGTGTACAAGTCTTATGCTTCTTTTATTAAATTTATTCCTAAGCATTCACATCTTTTGATGGTATTGTGAGAGGGATTTTTTAAAATTTCTTTTTTAATTGTTCATTGATACTATATAGAAATATGATTGAGTTTCATATATTGATCTTATATCCTGGGATTTTGCCCAATGAGTTTATTAGTTCTAATAACAATAAACAGATAGCTGTTTTGTGGATTCCCTTGGGTTTTCTATGTATAGGATCAGGCCATCTGTGAATAACTCCATTTTGGCATCCTCCTTTCCCACATGGATGCCTTTTATTTCCTTTCCTTGCCCGATACAGAGCTTTAGAGACTAAAACTCACCTAATTCCTGGCAAATCTCCATTGTTTTGCTGATAATATAGGCAAGGGGACATAGCCAACTTTCACAATTTCACATGAGCCTCATAGAGGCAGAGGGAAGAATTGGTCACTGCTGCAGCAGAATCGTAAAAATGCCACTTTGCACAGACTTGTGGTTTCATGATTTCCCTCTTAGTGGGTGGTTCTTTCAGCAGCCTGACCAGAGCAGACATGAAAACCCCTGAAACAAACATGAAAGAGACCTGAGTAGACAGATAGGTGCCACACATTCTCCAAGCTCATTTATATAACCCACTGGAAAATCTCTGATCTACACAGAACCTCATCTCCAAGCCTACATGTTGTTTTAACAAGCCTGGGTATTTGGCTTTCTAGGATTTTTTGTTTGTTTGTTTTGGTTTGGTATGGGGTTTTTTGTAGCTATGCTTTAGGAAGAGTGTTGGAGAAGAGACAACCAAGAGTTGAACTCAAAGGACACCAAAAAATGAAAGGATGATAGCTAACAGTGAGGGAAGAAATTGAAAAAGCATTAAACATTCCATATATATTTCCTGGACACCTCCTGGTGCAAGCCTTGTGCTCAGGAACTTAAAATCACCACTGGCAAGCCAAATGAAGGCAACTCTCCAGTCTTGGGCTGTGAGGGCATCAGCCAGGCAAGCCAAAACTCCAAATGCCCCATCCATTTCTTCTGTGGCTGATGAATCAGACTCAAGTGCAATACTTTATAATTTTCCCTATGAAACTCTAGTTTGTCAGTCAACCCATTGTTCTAGTCTTTCAAGATCTCTTTGGATTCTGATTCTGCGTTTTGAGCTGAAGACCAATAACTAAGCTGAGCAGTTATTTCTCACAGAGATAACCTTGTGTCCTCACAGAAGTCAAATCCCATTCACTTTAGAGTGAACACATTAGCTCCCATAGCTTCTTAAAAAGACCCTTATCAAGGAATATTAGAAAAAGATACACAATAACAAAATAAAAACCCACCATCTAGCCAGGTTTCTCACTGTTGGAGTGGTAATTTATAGGTAAACAAGGAAGGAGGCTAGACTGATCCATGTGGGAATGGATCCGTTGGAGACATCAGTATGAGCTCATATTTAGCCTAATGTAGATACAGATGGTTGCATATAGAACTATTTATAGATCTGTGAATATACACAAGTTAGTATACACACATATATTTCTGTACCCTGTCATCAGAAAAGGACTAAAAGAATGGACACCCCAGAAGCAACAAGCAAACATTCATCCAGATCTTGGTTTCTAATACCATTCTCCAATAAGAGGAAAAATAGATTCTAAGGGAAATAGCTAACTCTAGGATTAGGGCAGGAGATATACAAGATGAGCCTGGAGAGCTTTAGAGTGCCAGAAAGTAAGAAAGTGCTAAAAAAGAAAAAAATTAATGGAGCTATGTCAAAGGATCACAGGAGCCAACTGAAAGAGTTCCTAATGGCTAAACCTGGAGCAATTTGAGCAAAACAACAAGTAACATTGCATTATAACCCACAGTATAAATACCCGTGATTCCATATATAAATAAATTAATAAATGTAGAAGAAGAGGGAAACCTCCCATGCAGAAGAATTCCAAATAATATATGTAGAAACTCTACCCTTAAGAATGGGGAGCCTAACTCCTTTCTCCTTAGGTGTAGGCTGTGTGGAGTGACTTCCTTCCAGAGAATACAGTAAGAAGGGGCAGGGGGCTGCTCTAAAGTGGGGACAGCGGACAAACACAACTTCAGCCTGATGATCAAGGGCAACCTCAACAGTCATAAACCATGTTGACAGAATACCCTCTTGATATTAGGTGATGAAAATGACATTTTACCTCTGTTATCTTCCTCCCCCAAACACTTAAATTCAGTCTTATTATAAGAAAAAAAATCAAACACATTCCAATAGTGGAGCAGCCTACAAAATCCTGAAAAATGTCAAGGTCACAAAAATCAAGGAAATTCAGACAAACTGCCTCAGCTAAGAGGAACCTAAGGAGACATGGCAACTACATGTAATGTGGTATCATGAGTAGGATCCTGGAACAGGAAAAGGATATTATGTAAAGACTAAGGAAATCTGAATAAATAGAGTATGGACTTCAGTTGATAATAATATATCAATATTGGTTCATTACGTGTAACAAATATTCCATACTAATGTAAGATGTTAATAGGGGAAACTGGGTGTGGGTTATATGGGAATACTCTGTACTACCTTCTCAATTTCTATGTAAATCTAAAATTGTTCTAAAAAATAAAGTCTATTTCAAAGAAAAGCCAACATTACCACCAAATTTGAAAAACCTTAAAGGGTTAGCATCAAGTATCTAGAAAATGTATTTGTGAGAAAACCTTAGTCCTTTATGATGATGGATAAGTGAAGCATTGCTGAATTATCTCTGCCTCTCTGAGCAAGTTAATGTTTCTAAGAAAAGAGAAGGAAGGGGAGTAAGGGAAAGAAAATGCGTGTGTGTGTGCGTGTGTGTGTGTGTGTGAGTCTCTTTGTGTATCTTTGTGTGTTTAAACAAGAGGAAATAGTGAATTCTAAATTGTTAAAACCTTGGATTGAAACTTAATCTAATTTATAAGCAGTTCCACTAGAGATGTGTGAGGATTTTTTTGTTGTTGTTGTTAAAGAGAAAAACTAGTTTCAAGCATTATTAAGCCTTTTTTCCCCCTCCCAGAAGCTAAGAAAACCATCTGTGAGAACCTGTTTGCATGTTTGTTTTCTACAATAAAATGCAAAATACTTCTTCCTGTTAGCGGATTATACCATATGTCTCTCCCTGTAACAAAATCAGCATGTTTATTAATGAACCCAATCAGAGGCAAAGATTTAGAAAGATTTAAGGAACCGAATTTTCCATTCAATATTTCAGCAAAAGAAACTTCTGGTTAGACATCGTTGTTGTGCTTGGAAAAGAAAAGATTTGTTTTTGCTTTGAAATCAACTTACTTGGCAGGGGACACAGAGCAGGAGGAGAGCCCTTTGAAAATGTTCTTGTAAAAAAAGTCTGCGTTTAAGAATGGCCCTTTCTGCCTGATGATTCCCCTGCTGATTTATCCACAGTTTATATGTGATTAATATTTAATTTGATCAGTTTCATTTTTCCAGACAGACTAATTAAAGTGCTTCATGGCCCAAATCCTCCATATCTGAACGTCGTGGCAGGCCTGTGGGCTTCCTAGAGTGACAGGAAGCAAATGAGGTAGTTTCAGCCATATTAGCAAAGCAGCCCATGGTACCCATCGTGGAAATGTCTGAGTGTTCCAGTGCAGACCCTCCCTGGAAGCCCTATTGACCATCTGAATAACCAAGTGGATTGGTGGCACTAGGTATGGCACAGTCCATTGCAAAGAAAGAATTCAGACCCAGCACCCACAAGACTGTAGTTCAGGGGCTTCCCTGGTGGCACAGTGGTTGAGAATTCTCCTGCCAATGCAGGGGACGTGGGTTCGATCCCTGGTCCGGGAAGATCCCACATGCCGTGGAGCAACTAAGCCCGTGCGCCACAACTACTGAGCCTGCGCTCTGGAGCCCACGTGCCACAACTCCTGAAGACCGTGTGCCTAGAGCCCGTACTCCACAACAAGAGAAGCCACCATAATGAGAAGCCCACGCACCACAACGAAGAGTAGCCCCCACTCACCACAACTAGAGAAGGCCCATGCACAGCAACAAAGACCCAACACAGCCAAAAATAAAATAAATAAAATAAATAAACTTATTTTAAAAAAGACTGTAGTTCAAGTGCTGGTGCTGTCATGAGCCAGGCGAATGACTTCCTTTCTCTAGGCTCCAGTTTGCTCATCTGATAAATAAGGATTTCAGCTCTGTCGTCCTTTTATTTCTGACCTTGTGGAAGAGTGGACTTGCCAGCAGAGACCATAAGCAGTGGAAGTCTTGAAAGCCAGACTCTGGGGAGATTTTAGGGGAGATGCTCTGTCCTACCCTAGATTTTAGGGGAGATGCTCTGTTCTTCTTTCTACTTGCTGGTGTAGACAGAGCCCTGGAAACTTAGTTCTCATGTCATTGTATTATTTTTCATGTGCTATGGCTTCTTAGAAATCTTATAAGAAAATAAAACACATTACCAGGGCACAACTTCAGGGAGAAAAAATGATTGATGAGCCCTTGGAAGGGCAAAGGCAGGCCATGGAGCCAACGTGAGGCTGGGCCAGAATAACCCCTTTACCTTCTTCACAGGGTCTGTTAGTGGCATTTTTGTGTTGTGGTCATGATACATATAGATCTCCACAAGGCAGCTAATTACCAAAGGTCAACTCTATCCTTGTAGGCAATACGAAAACAATATCTCTTTGTTCTAATGAGCAAGTGTGAGCAGCAAGGAGGTCTGGGCGCCTTTGGTGACTATAGAAAGAACCATTTTTAAATTGGGGGACATGGGCAGCTAGAGCTAAATGTTTGCAAGCTGTTGATTTTTGAAAAGGACTTGTAAGGTTGCACTGGGAATCCTCGTGTGAAAGCCTTTTGATTGTTCAACTACCTTATCTCTGGGATGGACACTTATCAATAGCCCCCAACCTGACCAAGCCCTCAGACACCCCGCCATCCAAAGAAAAACATACACACCAACGAACCATATGTCCTCCAGGAGTGCTCTTTAGCCCTTGGATACTCCGGCTTCCCCTCAGATCTCTCTTATCTCTGTGGCTTTCTCTTCTCAGAGCAGCTGGCCTGGAGGCAAAGGATAAGATGCTTAGCAACAAAGTCTGCTATGCTGTGTGGCCAGGCCAGAGGGAAGTCAGGGGCTACAGAGGCTGAGAAGCTGCCCAGGGACCAGGATAAGGCTGTGTGGCTGATGAGGACAGCTTGCTCACCCATTGAAGGTCTGAATGTCGAGTTCCCAAGTGACTGCCAAGGGGCACCCAGATGGACAGTGATCAGCTGTCATGTTGAATAGCAGCCTCGGGTGGTGAGAGCACTGAGGAACCACGAGTTGAAGCTTTGAGCCTGTGTTGATTGGCTTTGCTCTAGTCCACCATTACGGAATGTTTAGTTCAATCCAGCAAACATTCACTGGGTTCCTGTTCTTGCCAGGTAACAGAGCTAGATGCTGTGGATGCAGAGGTGGATAAAATGTGTCCCTTATCTGATGGACAGACAAAGATGAACAAATAAGCACCATTCATTATGACAGATACTAGATTATCTGGAAAGAACCACAGAGACAGACACCTCTGGATTGTTGAAAGTGTGTGGTTAGACAACCACTAATCCATCTCCCCTAATCACACACCATTCAAAACCAAGACCCTGGGCTTCCCTGGTGGCGCAGTGGTTGAGAGTCCGCCTGCCGATGCAGGGGACACGGGTTCGTGCCCCGGTCTGGGAAGATCCCACATGCCGCGGAGCGGCTGGGCCCGTGAGCCATGGCTGCTGAGCCTGCGCGTCCGGAGCCTGTGCTTCGCAACGGGAGAGGCCACAACAATGAGAGGCCCACATACCGCAAAAAAAAAAAAAAAAAAAAACCAAGACCCTGCTGCAGGAAGCATTCCTTTGAGTTCATTAGAGCAGCATTAATTCTGCTAAGGAATGTTAAAAGGAAAGGTGTAACCTGAAAAAAATTATTCCATGAACAAATAAGTTTGGGAAATAGTGGGTTAAATGAAGTTAGACATGTTGCTTTCCTTGGCAGGTGGTTTTTAACTGCAGAACTTCTCAGAGCCTTGAGTGTACTCAGCGTAATTTGTGCATATCCTAGAGGAGGACTGGTTTTGAGGGTTTTAACTTGAGAGTCTTTTCCCACAGAGTGTCTCCTTGGACCTGGGACCCTCACGTCCTTGGCCCCAGCACAGTGTCCTGTCGGGAGCTAAGAATTTGGGGAGTGGGATTCCAGTCCTGGCGCTCTCGCTATGGCTGTAATTGCATGGCCTTGGGAAATCTTCTAACCCTTTCTGATCCCATTTCCTCATCTAGAAAGTGTGGTAGTGACATCAGCCTGTCTTACAGGATTGTTATGAAATGTTTTATGTAAAAGCAGTTTATACCAATAAGGACCCAGATTATAATTGCTGCACAGTGACAACAATGGTTATGACAAAGCTCTCCAGGCCTTAATTCCTTGTCTGCTCTGAGGCTTGTGACCTCTCCCCGTTTCCAGAGATTTCCCTTTCCTTATGTTCTTTACTCACCTCTCTGGCCTACTTCTTTTTTTGTTGTTGTTGTTTTTAATTTATTTATTGATTGATTTTTGGCTGAGTTGGGTCCTCGTTGCTGTGTGCGGGGGCTACTCTTCGTTGTGGTGCGCGGGCTTCTGATTGCGGTGGCTTCTCTTGTCGCGGAGCACGGGCTCTAGGCACACAGGCTTCAGTAGTTGCAGCACATGGGCTCAGTAGTTGCGGCACATGGGCTCAGTAGTTGCGGCACATGGGCTCTAGAGTGCAGGCTCAGTAGTTGTGGCACACAGGCTTAGCTGCTCCGCGGCATGTGGGATCTTCCTGGACCAGGGATTGAACCCGTGTCCCCTGCATTGGCAGGCAGATTCCTAACCACTGCGCCATCAGGGAAGTCCCTGGGCTACTTCTTGTAACCATCCCTTACATTAAACCCCAGAGGCTTCTGGTTTTGAATCCTTTTTTTTTTTTTACCCTGGACCATTTTCTCTCAGGCTTTCCATTGTCAGCATTCCCTGAATATTGAGGGGCACCCATGTTTCTGTCTCTAGTGTTACCTTCTCTCCTAAGCTCTGCATCCAGACTGCCAGCTTCTCACCAGGTGTCTCTGTGTGATTGCCTCCAAGTCCACACTACTCCATCTCACTGTTTACTGTTCCCCATACGCCGTGCTTCTTCGTAACCAAGTGTCATCTTAAGTGCTGCTGGGGAACTCCTTCCCGTCTTTCAAAACCCAGCTTAACTGTCTGTTCTTTGCGTGCTTCCTCCTCTGTGCTCCCAGAGAACTCTGTACCTACATCTGGCACATCACTGCTCACACTGGCATTGTGATTATTGGTGTGGGTTTAGTGAAGTCAAGGACTGTACCTTGTTTGTGTTTAAATCCTCATCCTTGAGCAGAGTGCAGGGCACGTGGTAAGTCTCTTAAGCTGGATGCCTGTACCTCATTCTAGTCATGCCTGTGCAGCAGAGGCGCGTTTCATCTTTAATGCCACATCGGGCCTTACACCAGAGGCCTGAACCTGCTGGGGGACAGTTTCGTTCTTTTCCCCGCTGGCTAGGGCTTGCAGGCACCCAGAAGCAGAAGCCCCACAGAGGGTCCAGAGGAGGCCACAGGTGCCTCTGCTGCAGCTGCCCCTTGGCTCTCAGCCCGCCGGTGGTCCCAGCTCCCAGCCCGTGGCTGTGGCGGTGAGCAGGAGGCCACCCTCTCCTCCCCAGCTCGGCCAAGTCATGTTGATATTCTGGCGGCATAGCCGGGCTTGTTATTGAGCACATGCTTTGCAGATTAGCCTGTTTGTATAGCCAATCGAACATGTGCTCCATTAAAAATTAAAGCATCGTGTTTTAAGGATGGAGCAGGAGACATCAGCTGCCACTGTGCAGCAGACAGGCAAAGCCCCAGAGCCCATTACCATAGGTTACAGCAAATGTTAATCAGCGCCAGCGCAGTTAAGTAATGCAGTTTGTGCAGATGGCAGCTACTACATCTCCTCACAGATGTGTCCTCCAGTCCCGGAGGCTGCTGTATCACAGGAGCTGTCGGGAGCAGTCAGATCGGATGCTGAGTGTCAATATCACCTTTTGTATTTGTGCACATCCACCAGCCAGCCAAGAGGCAATGATCAGGATGACTCTGGGCCCTGCTTCCAGAAGCTGGAGCAGGGAGTTTGCATGTGGCTCATAGGAAAGCAGGAGTATTTTGCCAAGTAGCCAAGAGGACCCAAATTAAACAGCTGCAATCTGTTCCATGAACCGAACCCAGTTGCACCCTGGGAGCGGCGTCCAAGCCAGGTGGAGTGGGGGGAGGCTTTCTACCTCTAATCTTTACGGCTCTCTGCTTGTGGGCAGGCGAGGATTGATGTGTGTTCTTCCCTGGCTGGCACAAGTGTAGGGACACCTCACTGTATCAGAAGTTGGAGTTCCTACAGCTCCCACTGTGCAAACAGGGCCTGATTCCGAGCAGCGATGTGTTGTTCCTGAGGCCCAGGCGCTTAGTTCTCTGGTCCAGGTGGCCCTACCATTGGTCCCTGAACAGACACTCTATGTAAAGTTGGGGAGCAAGTCACCATCTGTGCTGCCGGCGCTGAGAAGCGACTGATCATAGAAGGACAAGATCAACTTACCACTGGGCCGGTTCTTCACTCTACTAGTAGTTCGTTACTAGCAGCTACAGGGGGACCCTTCAGTGAAAAGACTACTAATACCTGCTGACATTCACCCATCAACCCCTGGGAGCATTCCCTCCAGCCACTGTCAGTAGCAGGTACGGTTACAGAGCCCCGTGATGGAAACCTCTGTTATCAAGAGAAGATGAAAATAAGCTCAAGGTAATCAAGTAGGGGACATCTTAACATAGAGAAGATTTCAATTGGTGTAGTGAAGTGTTTTACTTAAAGGTGTAGCTTCAGCTTTCTGAAGAAGGCACTGCTGTAGTACAACCCCTTCCTGAATATTATCGAATGTGTGAGGTGATAATGTAGCCATGAGAAAAATAGTAAAAAAAGTTTATTCATCCTGTTTTCTTTCTGGATTGCTCAACTCTGCTGCATTCCTAGGCATAGCACATTGCCTGTTGTGATGCAGTACATTGCTGTATATAAGTGCACTTGTAGAAACGAGGCTCAGAAACAAAGGTTTCTAGGTTTCTTTCTCTTCCCCTTCTTCTCCCTGGATATAGATATGTTGTTCCTCCTTCATCTTAAAACATGCTGCTTTGTAAGCCATCCATCAGGTTCTATCACTTCTACCCTTTCTTATCTACCACCCCTCTCCCAGTTTGTTGAAGTTTTTAGCATTTTAGCGGACAGCTCTTGCCACTACGACTCAGAATTCACGTGAGCAGCCTGTCGGAGCCTTGGGGCTCTCAATTCCTCACCTCCTTGCCTCCAGTGGTCTTCCTTCCATCCACATAAGCCACGCATCCCCATTGCCACACCCACCATCTTGTCACTGCCAATAACAGTACCAGTTTTAGAGTTGTGATTTCCAAATCATCAGAGGCAAAGAGGTCAAGGATCGGGGAGTCCAGGATGCTCAGAACCCTCTGTTGTCCCCTCCTTGCCGTGTTCTGACACCTTCCCGTGGCTGCTTCCTCCCCTGCCTCCTTCATCCCCTCCACTCGCTCGGTCACGCTGGCCTTTGGTCCGTCCTTCCAACAAACTGGGCTAGTTCGCACCTCAGAGGGTTGTTCTCTGTCCCCTCAGAGGGTCCCTTGGCCCGTTTCTTCATTTCTTTGGGGTCTCTCTATTCAAATGCCATCTCCTGAGAGAGGCGTTCCCTGACTGCTCTGCCAAAACAGCAGTGCCCTACACACCCCAGGTCACCCTCTCCTAATCCTGCTTTGTGATTCTTCATAGCACTCAGCCAACAACTACACACACACACACACACACACACACACACACACACACACTCTGCCTCCCTCCCTCCTCCATTGCAATGCTAGTGCCTGACGACAGAGATTCTGTGTTTGTTTACCACTATACCCCATGTGCCTTTAATGGTCTTTCAATGCAGAATTAATTAATTGAATGGTTGAAGGAAAGAAGAATAAATTGGGGCTGGAAGCAAATTTTGGAAGTTAGGGTTTACGAAGATAGGGTCATTTATAAAGCTGTCTAGTAAACTGTATCAAAAATGTATTTTTTTGAATAGTAACCCTTTATAAATGAGCAAATTTCAGTTCCAAGAATTTGGGAAAGCAGAAGAATTCATTTTCCTAATATTTTGTGAAACCAGGGATAGAATATTTCAAGCTGTGAGACTCCTAGTGCTGGCCTTAGAAGTTCTCCCCATCCCTATATTACTTCACTGGCAGGTTCCTTCCTCTTTTGTTTTTCTCAAAACCCTTTATTTTTTTAACTTCGAATGTTGTCCTATTATTGAGGATAAAAACAAGGTTGTGTAGTACCATTTCAGGCAAACACAGTTCATGTTTTTAGTGTATTTGTTTACATAGTTGAAAGAAGCAGAATCAAATAAAAGCAGAACGGGATAAAGGATTGAAAGTGTGGCTTAAAGTTCCACCCTCTCTGAACTGCTTTGGGCATTTCATACTCTTCACTTTTTAGGATATAAGTCTATGGTCCCTTTTACTTTAGACAAGTCAGACTCTAGAAAGTTTAAAAAATTTTTGTCTGTGAGCAAAAGTGAGATAAAATGGTCCTTCTTCACTGCCATTGTTTGGAAGAAAAGCTCCAAACCAGGGGGACACTGTCATTGCCATATAATAATTCAAGCTTCCTTTAGTCTTTACTCTCTCTTTCTAAATCTTAGCACATAGGATTGTAGGTTCCTTCTCCATTTTCCAGTTGGCCTCTTTCTTTTTTTTTTTTTTTTTTTTTTTTTGTTTTTTTTTTTTTGTGGTACGCGGGCCTCTCACCGCTGTGGCCTCTCCCGCTGCGGAGCACAGGCTCCAGACGCGCAGGCTCAGCGGCCATGGCTCACAGGCCCAGCCGCTCCGCGGCATGTGGGATCCTCCCGGACCGGGGCACGAACCCGTGGTCCCCTGCATTGGCAGGCGGACTCTCAACCACTGCGCCACCAGGGAAGCCCCCAGTTGGCCTCTTTCTTGCTTTACCTTGTTTTAAGGAAGAGCTTGATTACTCACTTGAACCTGTCCATCAGCAAGGCTCTTGCTCTGAAGATTGTATATGCTTTTGTGCCAGTTAAGATGCTTTTGGCTACAAGTAACAGAAGGCCTAGCCAAAAGTCTCCATAAAAAGGGGACACTCAGTTAGTTATCTCACAAAATAAATGTCCAGAGGTAGCTAGATGAGTGTGGGACCAGCTTCTCTCAGGGTTCATCTTAGGTAGATAAGATAGCTACCATAGCTACAAGAATTGTGTCCCCACCCCATACACCTAAGGAAGGAAGGAAGGAAGGAAGAGGACAGACCTACTCCTTCATTTTATGTTTCTTTGTATTAGGAGGGAAAAAGTCCTTCCAGAGGTCCTGCAGCTGACGTCCCCATACCTCTCATTAATGACTGGGCAAGAACTATGTCATGTGTCTACTGAAACCAGCCACTAGCAAACACAGATTAGCTTAGACCCTAGATCATCTCCTGGGCTGGGCCCATGGCTGTCTGATACGTGAACAAAGTTGTTTTTTCTAATAACAGAGACCGGGGCGCAAACTGCTGGGCAGACAACCAACTCTGCCATAGACTGTCTTCTACAGCAGTACAGCCCATCACTTCTACTAGAAGAAAACTCACTCCAAGTGGAGAAGATTAGCTTGGGGTCTGTTGTGATAGGCTAGGATAGTATAAACCAGGATCATTTAGAAGTGATCTTGGAATAGTTGCTTATTTATATCACCACTGTTCATTTACATACCCCGAGGACAGCACTTACCACACAGCACCATGATTCTGTGTCTGTGCATCTCAAGGGGGCTTTGATTTCTTCTTGTGTCCAGATCACCCAGGACATGGCCTAGAACTTAATGCAGGTAGAGGTTCTCTCTCAGTGTTTGCTGAATGAATGACCAAACGAATGAATGAACAGACAAATAAGCAAATAATGAGTAAGATATTCTTTTTAAAAAAAATTTTATTGAAGTATAGTTGATTTACAATGTTGTGTTAGTTTCAGGTATATAGCAAAGTGACTAAGTTATTATATACATTATATATGTTATATATATTCAGAATATATATGTATTCTTTTTCAGATTCTTTTCCATTATAGGTTATTATACTGAATATAGTTCCCTGTGCTATACAGTAGGTCCTTCCTTATTGTTTATCTATTTTATGTATGGTAATATGTATCTGTTAATCCCCAACTCCTAATTTAACCCTCCCATCCCTTTTCCGTTTGGTAACCGTAGGATTGCTTTCTGTGTCTGTGAGTCTGTTTCTGTTTTGTAAATAAGTTCATTTGTATCATTTTTTTAGATTCCACAAATAGGCAATATCATATGATATTTGTCATTCTCTGTCCAACTTACTTCACTTTAGAATAATAATCTCTAGGTCCATGAGTAAGATATTCTTGAAGCCGTGTCTTATGAAGAACAGTTAAAATAATTAGCTGGAGAATGAATGAATGAACAAACAAATGAATACGCAAATGGTGACTAAAATGTTTTTGAAGCCGTGTCCTATGGACTGTTAAAATGACTATAAATATTTACCTGGAGAAGAGAAGATCTGAGGAATACAATGACTTTCTGAAATGCTGTACCTAAAATCCTTTCAAGTGAAAAAGGATGAGAATAACCTTGTGGGATATCTAAGGACAGAGCCAGGAAAAATGCGTGGAAACTACAAGGAGACAGAAAGCTCTTCCTTGCATTGAGCTAAAATCTAAGAGTGGAGCCACGTAAACATGGAATTAACTACCTTAGGAAAGATGAGCTTGCCGTCACCAAGCACTAGTCGCTTGACAGGATATTGTAAGGGGAGGGAAGTTCCATTTATCACTGGAGATTGGACCGAAGGATGCTTACTCTCTGATGTAACCCAGCAGTGATGGGATTCTCTGAAATTTTAAGAAACTAAACTCTTACCTCTAAATGTTAAAATGAAGGAAGTACAGTCGATTTTTCCAAAGTAGCAAGAGATTTTATGATGCTCTGAAACACCTGTGAGTAATCCCACCTGTATTTATTATTCCCAATTATGTCTGCTGTTCTCTTGAGCTCAATTTTTGATGAAAGGATTTCTTTGAAAAGAAAAAGTTGTTAGATCTCATTGGTTTTGTCTGTCTTAATGGGATTTGCTTCTCACGTCAGGACATTATCTTGTTTACAGATTATGAAAGTTCACCTTGTGTACTCTTCATGTCTTTGGGTAGAGAAGAAGAGAAATGCTCAGCTTCTGAGGGGTGGGGACTTGGGGTTGCATCCTCATGGATCTCTCACATGGGCTGTCTCACTGTCCAACCACAGAACTGAAAGTCTGAGAAAAGAGATGGAAATTGAGAAACTGTGGCCCATCATTCACTCTTGTAATTATAGTGGAGAAGTGTACTGCATATGTATGTTCCCTCAGTAAAACAGGTGTTCTGCCCTTAAAATGGTAATTATAGACTATTTCAGATAAATGATCTTCACTTATTTCATATCATTGTGGTATTTTCTTCCACGGTTAACCACCCCGTGATACAGAAAGCTTGCTCATGCTTGGAAGAATCAAAATGCATATAGATTTTCTAAAATAAGTCCCCTTTCTGGAAGTATTTTGTGGTTAGTTTCAAAATGTAATATCTTGAGGAAGGTTTAGGTTGACTTTTTTATTTTAGTATAAATTTTTAAAAGTAAAATCACTGTGCAATGAGTGATTTTACTTCCATTAGCCTAAGGTCTTTGTGGTTTCACTTGAGGTCACTAGTAGATTATTTTTCTTGCATTATTTCATCAGCTGTCAGTTCTATTAATATAATGTAATTCATGCAGTGCTGTGATTTTTAAAAGACATGACTGTAAGCACAGAAGGCAATTTTTGGAAGTTTATTTAGATGATTGTAGGGTATCAGACTGCCTCAATCTTCTTCATGCTCAACATCTGAAGGGTCACTTAAGGATGGCACATGATCTGGGGTGCTCAAGTGGTGATTCATGCCGGTGTTTTTATACCCAGCACATAAAAATATATCTGCAGCTTCTTTATTATCTTTTGAAAGACGATGGCTTGCTTGTGGGGTGTGCAATTGTGTTTACTACTTAGGTTACAGGATACTTGATATATCTCTTATTTAACACTAATAGTAACCCTTTTAAGGAGGTTTATTTCAAGCTCACTCTATTAATATATTCACTCTTGGGCTTTGATTACACTAATGCAGTGAATTTATGTTTGCATATATAGTGGGTATCATTCAGGAAATCATTTGAAAATTATTCTTAAACAAAAACTGTACACATCCTGTTAGTCCCTGGTGGTTAATAAAGAAATTAGAAATTGTCTGCTCTTGAACTTGACTATATGGTTGAGATCCATAGAAGTACCTAGAAAAGTGGTTCTTTAGTTTGCTTTTTGAATATGAGGATAATTTTTAAATGTTAAAAACATATAGAGCCCTACAGAATAATAGCTGTACCTTTGCCATCTCGTAATTTAAAACATATAAAATCCATTTACTGAAATACATGTGGATAAAATGATATAATGTCTGGGGTTTGTTTTAAAATTATCTGGAAAGGTGGAAGCAGCAGGAATGCGTAGAGTATAGATGAAACAAGGTTGGCTGTGAGTTGATAATCGTTGAAACTGGGTGATGGTAGATGGGGGTTTATTGTACAGTTCTCTCCACTTTTATGTGTGTTTGAAATCATCCATTTAATAAAATGTGTAAGGAATATAAGGTTACTGTGAATTTAGCTTTTAAAAGGAAAATGTATTTTTATGATCACTGAAGCATCTATGTATTTGAAAAATACCTGTCGTTACATGAAAGTGGCATATGATTTATGGAGCCTAGAGATGGAGCTTGGTGCACCTGGATTCTGGAACCCCTTTGCTGTAACTATTAGAGCACAATAGAGAAGCAAGTTCAAGGCAGCTTGATACATACTGTTTACGCAACCACTGAGTGCATTCCAAGCAATGTGAACCTTGACTACCGAAGCACGCGTGTAGCTTCTTTAACGCACTGTTGGCTGTGTTGCTTAGAAAAGGCAGTGCTCTATGGAGGAAGATGTGCTGCCACTTGAGCAGTGATAACATTGAACAGAGTGTGTATAGGGTTGAGGCAGGTGGGAATGTCTAGAATAGGAAGCAAAGAATCTGATCCATTCAGAAACTCAGAGGCCTCCAAATAACAGCAGCCTTATCCTAATTCAGCCTCCGCCAAACTTGCCCTTGGCCAACTGTCACCAAGGCCAAACTACCCATGACTTCCTTTTCTGACCTCAGGCAAATTGACCTACTCCTTCTATCTCCTCCTCAAGCAGAACTTAAAACATCTACATTGTATTTTGATTTCTATGAAGATTAGAGAGGAAAAGTATGCTTACTGTCTTTTGTCCCTGGCCAGTTTTCATTGGGACCTTATTTCCTTGAAATTCTTGGCCTATAAAAACATGCAGGTGAAATTACCCTAAATTTATAATTATATGTATTTAAAATCTTAGATTACATGGGAGTTGAATATCTAGAATGAATCAGCCTTAGGAAAATGTTTCTTTTAAAAAATTATTAAATATTGGAACATTGTAAAAAATAACATTGAACTATTTAATTCATGGTTCAGTTCTCTTGTTCATTTAAAGGTTTAACTATTTCCCACTGTTTAAACATCTCTATCTGATCTTTTGTGCTAACCAGCGTGTCCAAAATATTGAAAAACAGATGAATGATCAAGGAATTTAAGGGATACTCCCCCAGTGAAGCCAGAAGGATATTCTTGAGGAGGAAAAAAAAGGAATGCATGAAACTTATTTAACAAGAAAGATTTGAGTCAGGTAATCTACATAATATATCCACTGGCATTAAGGCTGTCATCTTGGTATTGCATTTCTGGTACGAATTTCACAATAGCTGTCTTTCACTGTCGGTTCTAATAAAGAGTGTTGGTCAGCTTAAATTCCCTGGGAGCTCAGATTTATGTTTTGTGAACTGCGTGTGCCTGAGGCCTCTCATGCATGATTTAAACTGCTTTGTAAATGTCAATAGGTGGAAAAGCATCAGATCCCTTGTAGATTTCTCCAAATCCTCAAAGATGCACATGCCATGTATAAACCATGCTGCACTCTCAAGACCATTGCCGTTTTTTATGCTTGCCTAACTGGGGGTTTAAGGTATTGCCAGAAGCAAAATATCAGTGTGTGCATGTCTCGATCCAACTGGCCAATGAAACCCTTTATTAAGAAAACCTTTGCACCAGAGAAACGTCTCCAGTGACCTGAGGTGGGCACACCTCATGAATGTTGAATGTCCTTCAAACTCTATTTCTTCATTCTTGACTCTTCTCAAAACACACATTTAACTGGATTGAAGTTGCTGATTTCATAGCATTACATTCATTCCATGGACAGCTATATAGATTTGTAGAAAAATGTTTCCATCGGGAGCTCCCAGACCTGGATCCTGTCCTGGTTCTGCCCCTCTCTGGCTGTTTGTCCTTGGGCGAGCCACGTAACCTTCTGGGGCCCCGCTTTTAGATCCACTGAGGTTGAATCCAGGAGGTTGCATTAAATGATCTCCAGTTACTCCTCTCTGCTCTTGTATCATGACTCCAAGAGATAGTGACAGACAGCCAATGTGACACTTTTAAAGCCATGGGAGCACACGTGACTTTTTAATTAGGCTTATTCTACTGTCTTCTGGGCAGCACAGAGTGCCAGCAGGAGCCCCCAAATGGCCAGCAGCGATTGGACAAAGAGACCTCAATGTCAGCCTGATGGCTTATCAACTCATTTGTGTTCAGAGCACTTCCTTGTGCTGTTTCCTGTTGGCCTGAGAACGGTGTAGTAGCTGCACCCCCCCCAATCGGATTCCTTAGCTAATAGGTGTTTTCTAATGTCTGAAGAGGCAAAGCAAATGATAGCTAGGGCACGGCATTCCAGGGCAGAGGCCCCCGTGTGAGCAAAAACACTAGCCTGGCTTTCTCAGAGGCGGTTTCTTCTTCACTTTTGTACCCCTGAGCCTTTCCCGGTGCCTGGAGACAGAGGTGCTTGGAAAACGCATGCCGCATAATCATTGCAGAGCGAATTTGTTCAGAGTCAGCCATCAGGACAGAGATGGGCTTTTGTTCTTCCTCTTTATCTTTTCGTTCCTACCTGTTTCTGAATGAGCAGCTTTGATCTTTTCTTTCCACATGTTCACATTCTGACCTAGTATCTTCTTGCAGGGACCATTTCCGGGGTTAAGGAAGAGTGCCCAGGGTAGCTCTGAAGCTGGCCCGTGCAGGTCTAATCCTGACTGTCCTCTGACTGTGTCCTTGAGCACTTCACTTAACCTTTCTGTCTTAGGTTTTAATCTGTAAAATGTACATCATACAAGTACCTACCTCAGCAGGTTGTGAGGATTAGATTTGGCTGTTTAACATAAAGCTCTAGAACTGTGCCTGCCATTCAGAAGTGTTAGCTGTTATTAACATTAGGGGTTTTTTAAAAATTATTATTTAAGTTGAACTTTTTTTAAAAAAGAGCCAGGGCAGTTGCGCCAACCTTGGAAAAAAATCACATGCCTAATTCCCATCATCTCCAGCCCAGTGAGGAGCGGTCTGCAGTGGGCAGCACTAGGGGTCCAGGGCCTTGCTCACTCGAGCCAACGCTGCATCCGCCTGGTCAGGACACACCCCTCCTGGCATGTACCATCTCTACGTCCACATCCCGGGCAGCCTCACCGAAGCAAGTCAGGAACTCTGCAACCTGGAGACACCTTTGGAACACTGTCGCCACCAGTGTTCCATTTGTGTGTTTGGAGAATGTCAAGTAAGCACATTCTTTGTCACCCCCTGACATGACCTCAGGGTTACTTTCTGCGGTTGTTGACAAATTTTTAGACAACCAGGTTTTATCAGCGGAAACCTTGAAGAGTGACAAATGGTTCTTGGAAGAGTTGGTACATACTCTAAAATGTCAGCTGGCTCATTTATAACCAGTGATGTCCAGTGTCTAAGCCGTGCTATCATCATGGTCTATAGATAACCCACCCTCACGATGCTCCGGGCTTCCCGAGCACTTCGTGCAGCTGTTCTGGTTGAAGACCCAGTTGACATCTATAATAGATATCAAATGGAGAGCCTCTTATTTTATCACTTTCTGTGTTTCAACACTGGCGGTCCCCGTGGACTCTCGGAAACAGGCAGCTGGCACATTATGGGAAAGGTGACTTGCTGAGTCCCTGTGCCCTGAGGACATTATTAAGTGCTAGGGAACCTTGTTAGCTCATAAAGTTGGTTCAAACCAATTATTGCTGTGCGACCATTACCACTGCCAAGAATGTAACTCTTTTAAATTCTTGCCCATAAAGCCAATCTTTCCATGACATTATATCATAGAGCAGGGCTTCTGATCTGGCCGCGTTGAACCCCACTGTGCGCAAAGACTACCCGTTGCATTCGCTGCTCGGTGTTGGTTACCCTTCAGTGCTTCCCGGAGGCAGCGAGACTACTATTTATAGATTTGCTTTCTGAGTCCCTAGTTCAGCGCAGTCGGTTTCGACACGCTGTCCCAGTCATCTGATCAGCCATGCTGCTTCTAAATGAAGGTCCAGGCCTTGGCCTCTGCAGAGAGGGTGACAGCTGTCAGATACAGATAGTAGGCTACAGATCCTGGCTGCTAAAACCCTCTCATTCATTCCTGTTACAGATCATCGACCACAGCTTGAAGCCGTGCTTTACAGTCAGCCGATTAGTTGGCAGAGATCTACATACTGTATTAGCAAGGTCAACCACTGAGATAAAGGCAAAATCTCAAACCCCTGCACTATTTTTAAACCAGTAGCCATTTGTTAAAGCTGGTTATTTTGGTGTATGTCTCTCTTCCTTTCTTTTTTCTTTTTTTCTCTCTCTCTCAAAATAGAACTAAAGAAACTTGTTAAAAACTCTTTGTCAGAGTTAATGAAGACGGTTCAGACGCTGAGATGGTTCAGATCTGAGAAGGGTGCGGTCGTTCTCAGAAACTCATTCAGGCACTGCGGTGTAGATGGCAGTGTTAGCCATGCCCACTCCTTGTTTTAATCAGAGCGTGTTCAGAGAGCTCAGCCCAGGGATCCAGAGGAAGTGTGACCCCACCACGAGAGTGGACTAGGCAGGTCTGGCCAGGAGAGAGCTGAGTTACGGCTCACATAGGACTTACTGAAATCCCTGCTCACTCCTAACTGAGATGGCCGGTCTTCACTGTTGGCTCAGGTGATGGGGCCTGTCTTGGGGCGGTTCCATTCTCCAGGGTCCCGCCTCCCCCAGCACCTTGCCTCTGGGTGTTCTGAAGCCGACATTGTTCAACCTGCCTCATGTCAGACCTGCATAAAGAGAACTTGTACCCTGGGAAACCTCTCGTCAGGAGGTGATTTGCTGACTTCTTCATGTCCAGTGAACAGTCCTGCTGTTCCAGAATCAACTGAGCAAACCTTGAATCTTGTCTTTACCCAGAAAGGTGTCCACCCACAAGATCCGCTTCACCATCTGACCCCTCCCCTCTGCTGTCCTCCCTCCTGCTCGTACACCTCCACTGAAATCCCTTTCCCTTCGTGACAGCCCCCCGCCCCTTCACCTTTCTCTGTTTTCCCCCAAGACCACATAATTCTCCTGTGTGCACGCCGCTGGAGCTCCCATTCTTTTCCAAGTTTATGCCCTCATCTACCTCTCCTTCATGTTCCCTTCCCTCTCTTCTAGGAACCTGTTACATTCCCATCTCCTGTCTGATCTCTTTCACTCTCTACTCTTTGTTGACTTATAACCGAGTTCAGTTTCCTGAGGGTTCAAGGGCACACCACGCCCTTGACAGTAGGTTTCAGTCTGCCTCCTCCCTCCTTTTCCGCCTGCCTGAGGCCATGTACCCATGTCCCGAGCTTACCCAGCACGGTCCAGCTTTCAAACGACAAGTCTTAGTACACCTAGTAAACTCAGTGTCCATCCTCAATAAATATTTGTAGAATGAGAGCATAAATAAAAGTCAAATGTTTGACATTGTTCTCAGCATTCACCCAAATCCTTTGAATTAAAAGATTCAGGGAAAGGGTTAGGTTTGACCACAAATAAACTTGAGATTGAAGACTCACTAGAACTGTAATGTGGGGCAGATTACTCTCTGAGAGTAACTGAATTTCTCATCTATAAAATGAGATGAATGATATCAGCTTCAAAGATTCTTAAGAGGATTA